>NC_092151.1:49163029-50599279 GCF_045791955.1 Oncorhynchus clarkii lewisi
AACACGATGAAGCACAGACAGACAGTGACAACAGAGGAGGACAAGGAGAAGCACAGACAGACAGTGACAACAGAGGAGGACAAGGAGAAGCACAGACAGACAGTGAAAACAGAGGAGAACACGATGAAGCACAGAAAGACAGTGACAACAGAGGAGGACAAGGAGAAGCACAGACAGACAGTGACAACAGAGGAGAACACGAGAAGCACAGAAAGACAGTGACAACAGAGGAGGACAAGGAGAAGCACAGAAAGACAGTGACAACAGAGGAGGACAAGGAGAAGCACAGACAGACAGTGACAACAGAGGAGGACAAGGAGAAGCACAGACAGACAGTGAAAACAGAGGAGAACACGATGAAGCACAGAAAGACAGTGACAACAGAGGAGGACAAGGAGAAGCAAAGACATACAGTGACAACAGAGGAGGGCGAGGAGAAGCACAGACAGACAGTGACAACAGAGGAGGACAAGGAGAAGCACAGAAAGACAGTGACAACAGAGGAGAACACGATGAATCACAGACAGACAGTGACAACAGAGGAGGACAAGGAGAAGCACAGACAGACAGTGAAAACAGAGGAGAACACGATGAAGCACAGACAGACAGTGACAACAGAGGAGGACAAGGAGAAGCACAGACAGACAGTGACAACAGAGGAGGACAAGGAGAAGCACAGACAGACAGTGACAACAGAGGAGGACAAGGAGAAGCACAGACAGACAGTGAAAACAGAGGATGAACACGATGAAGCACATACAGACAGTGAAAACAGACGAGAACACGATGAATCACAGACAGACAGTGACATCAGAGGAGGACAAGGAGAAGCACAGACAGACAGTGACAACAGAGGAGGACAAGGAGAAGCGCAGACAGACAGTGACAACAGAGGAGGACAAGGAGAAGCACAGACAGACAGTGACAACAGAGAAGGATAAGGAGAAGCACAGACAGACAGTGAAAACAGAGGAGAACACGATGAAGCACAGACAGACAGTGACAACAGAAGAGGACAAGGAGAATCACAGACAGACAGTGAAAACAGAGGAGGACAAGGAGAAGCACAGACAGACAGTGACAACAGAGGAGGACAAGGAGAAGCACAGACAGACAGTGACAACAGAGGAGGACAAGGAGAAGCACAGACAGACAGTGACAACAGAGGAGGACAAGGAGAAGCACAGAAAGACAGTGACAACAAAGGAGGACAAGGAGAAGCACAGACAGACAGTGACAACAGAGGAGGACAAGGAAAAGCAAAGACAGACAGTGACAACAGAGGAGGACAAGGTGAAGCACAGACAGACAGTGAAAACAGAGGAGAACACGATGAAGCACAGAAAGACAGTGACAACAGAGGAGGACAAGGAGAAGCACAGACAGACAGTGACAACAGAGGAGGACGAGGAGAAGCACAGACAGACAGTGAAAACAGAGGAGGACTAGGATAAGCACAGACAGACAGTGACAACAGAGGAGGACAAGGAGAAGCACAGACAGACAGTGACAACAGAGGAGGACAAGGAGAAGCACAGACAGACAGTGAAAACAGAGGAGGACAAGGATAAGCACAGACAGACAATGACAACAGATTAGGACAAGGGGAAGCACAGACAGACAGTGACAACAGAGGAGGACAAGGAGAAGCACAGACAGACAGTGACAACAGAGGAGGACACGATGAATCACAGACAGACAGTGACAACAGACGAGGACAAGGAGAAGCACAGACAGACAGTGACAACAGAGGACGACAAGTAGAAGCACAGACAGACAGTGAAAACAGAGGAGGACAAGGAGAAGCACAGACAGACAGTGAAAAAAGAGGAGAACACGGTGAAGCACAGACAGACAGTGACAACAGAGGACGACAAGGAGAAGCACAGACAGACAGTGACAACAGAGGAGGACAAGGAGAAGCGCAGACAGACAGTGACAACAGAGGAGGACAAGGAGAAGCACAAACAGACAGTGACAACAGAGGAGGACAAGGAAGAGCACACACAGACAGTGACAACAGAGGAGGACAAAGAGAGGCACAGACAGACAGTGACAACAGAGGAGGACAAAGAGAGGCACAGACAGACAGTGGCAACAGAGGAGGACAAGGAGAAGCACAGACAGACAGTGAAAACAGAGGAGAACACAATGAAGCACAGACAGACAGTGACAACAGAGGAGGACAAGGAGAGGCACAGACAGACAGACAGTGACAACAGAGGAGGACAAGGAGAAGCACAGAGAGACAGTGAAAACAGAGGATGAACACGATGAAGCACATACAGACAGTGAAAACAGAGGAGAACACGATGAATCACGGACAGACAGTGACAACAGAGGAGGACAAGGAGAAGCACAGACAGACAGTGACAACAGAGGAGGACAAGGAGAAGCACAGACAGACAGTGACAACAGAGGAGGACATGGAGAAGCACAGACAGACAGTGACAACAGAGGAGGACAAGGAGAAGCACAGACAGACAGTGAAAACAGAGGAGGACAAGGAGAAGCACAGACAGACAATGACAACAGAGGAGGACAAGGAGAAGCACAGACAGACAGTGACAACAGAGGAGGACAAGGAGAAGCACAGACAGACAGTGACAACAGAGGAGGATAAGGAGAAGCACAGACAGACAGTTTAAACAGAGGAGGACAAGGAGAAGCACAGACAGACAGTGACAACAGAGGAGGACAAGGAGAAGCACAGACAGACAGTGACAACAGAGGAGGACAAGGAGAAGCACAGACAGACATGACAACAGAGGACAAGGAGAAGCACAGACAGACAGTGACAACAGAGGAGGACTAGGAGAAGCACAGACAGACAGTGACAACAGAGGAGGACAAGGAGAAGCACAGACAGACAGTGACAACAGAGGAGGACAAGGAGAGGCACAGACAGACAGTGAAAACAGAGGAGAACAAGATGAAGCACAGACAGACAGTGACAACAGAAGAGGACAATGAGAAGCACAGACAGACAGTGAAAACAGAGGAGAACACGATGAATCACAGACAGACAGTGACAACAGACGAGGACAAGGAGAAGCACAGACAGACAGTGACAACAGAGGACGACAAGTAGAAGCACAGACAGACAGTGAAAACAGAGGAGGACAAGGAGAAGCACAGACAGACAGTGAAAACAGAGGAGAACACAATGAAGCACAGACAGACATTGACAACAGAGGAGGACAACGAGAGGCACAGACAGACAGTGACAACAGAGGACGACAAGGAGAAGCACAGACAGAGAGTGACAACAGAGGAGGACAAGGAGAAGCACAGACAGACAGTGACAACAGAGGAGGACAAGGAGAAGCACAGACAGACAGTGACAACAGAGGAGGACAAGGAGAAGCACAGACAGACAGTGACAAAAGAGGAGGACACGATGAATCACAGACAGACAGTGACAACAGACGAGGACAAGGAGAAGCACAGACAGACAGTGACAACAGAGGACGACAAGTAGAAGCACAGACAGACAGTGAAAACAGAGGAGGACAAGGAGAAGCACAGACAGACAGTGAAAACAGAGGAGGACAAGGAGAAGCACAGACAGACAGTGACAACAGAGGAGGACAAGGTGAAGCACAGACAGACAGTGTAAACAGAGGAGAACACGATGAAGCACAGAAAGACAGTGACAACAGAGGAGGACAAGGAGAAGCACAGACTGACAGTGACAACAGAGGAGGACAAGGAGAAGCACAGACAGACAGTGACAACAGAGGAGGACAAGGAGAAGCACAGACAGACAGTGACAACAGAGGAGGACAAGGAGAAGCACAGACAGACAGTGACAACAGAGGAGGACAAGGAGAAGCACAGACAGACAGTGACAACAGAGGAGGACAAGGAGAAGCACAGACAGACAGTGAAAACACAGGAGGACAAGGAGAAGCACAGGCAGACAATGACAACAGAGGAGGACAAGGGGAAGCACAGACAGACAGTGACAACAGAGGAGGACAAGGAGAAGCACAGACAGACAGTGACAACAGAGGAGGACAAGGAGAGGCACAGACAGACAGTGAAAACAGAGGAGAACACGATGAATCACAGACAGACAGTGACAACAGAGGAGGACAAGGAGAAGCACAGACAGACAGTGAAAACAGAGGAGGACAAGGAGAATCACAGACAGACAGTGACAACAGAGGAGGACAAGGAGGAGCACAGACAGACAGTGACAACAGAGGACGACAAGTAGAAGCACAGACAGACAGTGACAACAGAGGAGGACAAGGAGAAGCGCAGACAGACAGTGACAACAGAGGAGGACAAGGAGAAGCACAGACAGACAGTGACAACAGAGGAGGACAAGGAGAAGCACAGACAGACAGTGACAACAGAGGAGGACAAGGAGAAGCACAGACAGACAGTGAAAACAGAGGAGGACAAGGAGAAGCACAGACAGACAATGACAACAGAGGAGGACAAGGGGAAGCACAGACAGACAGTGACAACAGAGGAGGACAAGCAGAAGCACAGAAAGACAGTGACAACAGAGGAGGACAAGGAGAAGCACAGACAGACAGTGACAACAGAGGAGGACAAGGAGAAGCACAGACAGACAGTGACAACAGAGGAGGACAAGGAGAAGCACAGACAGACAGTGACAACAGAGGAGGACAAGGAGAAGCACAGACAGACAGTGACAACAGAGGAGGACAAGGAGAAGCACAGACAGACAGTGACAACAGAGGAGGACAGAGGAGGAGAGAGGCACAGACAGACAGTGACAACAGAGGAGGACAAGGAGAAGCACAGACAGACAGTGAAAACAGAGGATGAACACGATGAAGCACAGACAGACAGTGAAAACAGAGGAGAACACGATGAATCACAGACAGACAGTGACAACAGAGGAGGACAAGGAGAAGCACAGACAGACAGTGACAACAGAGGAGGACAAGGAGAAGCACAGACAGACAGTGACAACAGAGGAGGACTAGGAGAAGCACAGACAGACAGTGACACCAGAGGAGGACAAGGAGAAGCACAGACAGACAGTGACAACAGAGGAGGACAAGGAGAAGCACAGACAGACAGTGACAACAGAGGAGGACAAGGAGAATCACAGACAGACAGTGACAACAGAGGAGGATGAGGAGAGGCACAGACAGACAGTGACAACAGAGGAGGACAAGGAGAAGCACAGACAGACAGTGAAAACAGAGGATGAACACGATGAAGCACAGACAGACAGTGAAAACAGAGGAGAACACGATGAATCACAGACAGACAGTGACAACAGAGGAGGACAAGGAGAAGCACAGACAGACAGTGACAACAGAGGAGGACTAGGAGAAGCACAGACAGACAGTGACACCAGAGGAGGACAAGGAGAAGCACAGACAGACAGTGACAACAGAGGAGGACAAGGAGAAGCACAGACAGACAGTGACAACAGAGGAGGACAAGGAGAATCACAGACAGACAGTGACAACAGAGGAGGATGAGGAGAGGCACAGACAGACAGTGACAACAGAGGAGGACAAGGAGAAGCACAGACAGACAGTGAAAACAGAGGATGAACACGATGAAGCACAGACAGACAGTGAAAACAGAGGAGAACACGATGAATCACAGACAGACAGTGACAACAGAGGAGGACAAGGAGAAGCACAGACAGACAGTGACAACAGAGGACGACAAGTAGAAGCACAGACAGACAGTGACAACAGAGGAGGACAAGGAGAAGCACAGACAGACAGTGACAACAGAGGAGGACAAGGAGAAGCACAGACAGACAGTGACAACAGATGAGGACAAGGAGAAGCACAGACAGACAGTGAAAACAGAGGAGAACACGATGAAGCACAGACAGACAGTGACAACAGAGGAGGACAAGGAGAGGCACAGACAGACAGTGACAACAGAGGACGACAAGGAGAAGCACAGACAGACAGTGACAACAGAGGAGAACACGATGAATCACAGACAGACAGTGACAACAGACGAGGACATGGAGAAGCACCGACAGACAGTGAAAACAGAGGAGAACACGATGAAGCACAGACAGACAGTGAAAACAGAGGAGAACACGATGAAGCACAGACAGACAGTGACAACAGAAGAGGACAAGGAGAAGCACAGGCAGACAGTGAAAACAGAGGAGGACAAGGAGAAGCACAGACAGACAGTGACAACAGAGGAGGACAAGGGGAAGCACAGACAGACAGTGACAACAGAGGAGGACAAGGAGAAGCACAGACAGACAGTGACAACAGAGGAGGACAAGGAGAAGCACAGACAGACAGTGACAACAGAGGAGGACAAGGAGAAGCACAGACAGACAGTGATAACAGAGGAGGACTGGGAGAAGCACAGACGGCTGACAAGGAGAAGCACAGACAGACAGTGACAACAGAGGAGGACGAGGAGAAGCACAGACAGACAGTGACAACAGAAGAGGACAAGGAGAGGCACAGACAGACAATGACAACAGAGGAGGACAAGGGGAAGCACAGACAAACAGTGACAACAGAGGAGGACAAGGAGAAGCACAGACAGACAGTGACAACAGAGGAGAACACGATGAAGCACAGACAGACAGTGACAACAGAGGAGGACAAGGAGAGGCACAGACAGACAGTGACAACAGGGGACGACAAGGAGAAGCACAGACTGACAGTGAAAACAGAGGAGAACACGATTAAGCACAGACAGACAGTGACAAAAGAAGAAGATAAGGAGAAGCACAGACAGACAGTGAAAACAGAGGAGAACACGATGAAGCACAGAAAGACAGTGACAACAGAGCAGGACAAGGAGAAGCAAAGACATACAGTGACAACAGAGGAGAACACGATGAAGCACAGAAAGACACTAACAACAGACCAGGACATGGAGAAGCAAAGACAGACAGTGAAAACAGAGGAGAACACGATGAAGCACAGACAGACAGTGAAAACAGAGGAGAACACGATGAATCACAGACAGACAGTGACAACAGACGACGACAAGGAGAAGCACAGACAGACAGTGAAAACAGAGGAGGACAATGAGAAGCGCAGACAGACAGTGACAACAGAGGAGGACAAGGAGAAGCACAGACAGACAGTGACAACAGAGGAGGACAAGGAGAAGCACAGACAGAGAGTGAAAAGAGAGGAGAACACGATGAATCACAGACAGACAGTGACAACAGACGAGGACAAGGAGAAGCACAGACAGACAGTGACAACAGAGGACGACAAGTAGAAGCACAGACAGACAGTTAAAACAGAGGAGGACAAGGAGAAGCACAGACAGACAGTGAAAACAGAGGAGAACACAATGAAGCACAGACAGACAGTGACAACAGAGGACGACAAGGAGAAGCACAGACAGACAGTGACAACAGAGGAGGACAAGGAGAAGCACAGACAGACAGTGACAACAGAGGAGGACAAGGAGAAGCACAGACAGACAGTGAAAACAGAGGATGAACACGATGAAGCACATACAGACAGTGAAAACAGACGAGAACACGATGAATCACAGACAGACAGTGACATCAGAGGAGGACAAGGAGAAGCACAGACAGACAGTGAAAAGAGAGGAGAACACGATGAAGCACAGACAGACAGTGACAACAGAAGAGGACAAGGAGAAGCACAGACATACAGTGAAAACAGAGGAGGACAAGGAGAAGCACAGACAGACAGTGACAACAGAGGAGGACAAGGAGAAGCACAGACAGACAGTGACAACAGAGGAGGACAAGGACAAGCACAGACAGACAGTGACAACAGAGGAGGACAAGGAGAAGCACAGACAGACAGTGACAACAGAGGAGGACAAGGAGAAGCACAGACAGACAGTGATAACAGAGGAGGACTGGGAGAAGCACAGACGGAGGACAAGGAGAAGCACAGACAGACAGTGACAACAGAGGAGGACAAGGAGAAGCGCAGACAGACAGTGACATCAGAGGAGGACAAGGAGAAGCACAGACAGACAGTGACAACAGAGGAGGACAAGGAGAAGCACAGACAGACAGTGAAAACAGAGGAGAACACGATGAAGCACAGACAGACAGTGACAACAGAAGAGGACAAGGAGAAGCACAGACATACAGTGAAAACAGAGGAGGACAAGGAGAAGCACAGACAGACAGTGACAACAGAGGAGGACAAGGAGAAGCACAGACAGACAGTGACAACAGAGGAGGACAAGGACAAGCACAGACAGACAGTGACAACAGAGGAGGACAAGGAGAAGCACAGACAGACAGTGACAACAGAGGAGGACAAGGAGAAGCACAGACAGACAGTGATAACAGAGGAGGACTGGGAGAAGCACAGACGGAGGACAAGGAGAAGCACAGACAGACAGTGACAACAGAGGAGGTCAAGGAAAAGCACAAACTGACATTGACAACAGAGGAGGACAAGGAGAAGCACAGACAGACAGTGAAAACAGAGGAGAACACGATGAAGCACAGACAGACAGTGACAACAGAGGAGGACAAGGAGAAGCACAGACAGACAGTGACAACAGAGGAGGACGAGGAGAAGCACAGACAGACAGTGACAACAGAAGAGGACAAGGAGAGGCACAGACAGACAATGACAACAGAGGAGGACAAGGGGAAGCACAGACAGACAGTGACAACAGAGGAGGACAAGGAGAAGCACAGACAGACAGTGACAACAGAGGAGAACATGATGAAGCACAGACAGACAGTGACAACAGAGGAGGACAAGGAGAGGCACAGACAGACAGTGACAACAGAGGACGACAAGGAGAAGCACAGACTGACAGTGAAAACAGAGGAGAACACGATTAAGCACAGACAGACAGTGACAACAGAAGAAGATAAGGAGAAGCACAGACAGACAGTTTAAATAGAGGAGAACAAGGAGAGCACAGACAGACAGTGAAAATAGAGGAGAACACGATGAAGCACAGAAAGACAGTGACAACAGAGGAGGACAAGGAGAAGCAAAGACATACAGTGACAACAGAGGAGGGCAAGGAGAAGCACAGACAGACAGTGAAAACAGAGGAGAACACGATGAAGCACAGACAGACATTGACAACAGAGGAGGATGAGGAGAGGCACAGACAGACAGTGACAACAGAGGAGGACAAGGAGAAGCACAGACAGACAGTGAAAACAGAGGATGAACACGATGAAGCACAGACAGACAGTGAAAACAGAGGAGAACACGATGAATCACAGACAGACAGTGACAACAGAGGAGGACACGATGAAGCACAGACAGACAGTGACAACAGAGGAGGACAAGGAGAAGCACAGACAGACAGTGACAACAGAGGAGGACAAGGAGAAAGAAGCACAGACAGACAGTGACAACAGAGGACGACAAGTAGAAGCACAGACAGACAGTGACAACAGAGGAGGACAAGGAGAAGCACAGACAGACAGTGACAACAGAGGAGGACACGATGAAGCACAGACAGACAGTGACAACAGAGGAGGACAAGGAGAAGCACAGACAGACAGTGACAACAGATCACATCGTGATCTCCTACTATCTTGTGGACGATCTTGGAATCAGACAGATGATAGATGTACATCAGTGGATAGATAGAGACTTCAGCTTTCTTCTTCTCATAGTTATATCATTCCTGACAGAAAGACAGAAAATAAAGATATGGCACGTTGCATAAGCCCTGCACTTTTAAATGGCTGAGTTCCAATTGGAACATAGACATGTTTAGAGTAAAAGATCCAAGATTTTTTTATTATTATTATTATTATTCATTTTGAAACAGTAATTGATGACATATTTGATCTGAAACCTAGACTTTCAAATCTCTTATTCCCAAAAACAACACCCAGTTTTGAAAGTAGACTAAATAATACATTGTTTAATTGGAAGAAAGTTGTAGTAGACAGCTTTCTGAACAAAATAAAGCTGGAACTCAAAATGTTGAACGATACGTTTCTCCTTCTTCATAACACTAATGTCCACTGGAGGGAACCGGACACCATGTTCACTTGTTCCGCTCTGCTCTGTGACTTGAGATTTAAATTAAATTAGCAATGTGTGAATATAAAACCACTTGTTTTCTAAAAAGTTGAAAGCATTCTGCAAAAGCAATCGTCTTCAAAAAAGAATATTCTATTGTAAGAAATATATATGTCTCTCTTTTTCTCTCCAAACCAAATGTTGACTGAAAACTGATTATGAAGAGTCCTCCAAACGAATAAGAAATGCCCATTGTGCATGGTGAAGCTATGACACATAACGTGTATGCAACAACACAATACATGCATATATCATAGGACATATGACAATTAATGAAATAAGGGATAAGTGTTGATGTAACTATGCAGTTTTATTTCCATAAAATCATTAACGTATGGAGATAAACAACAAATGGACAATTGGTCATGAACATTTGTAAAGTCAGCTGCACAAACTGGAAGAACACTGAACGAAAGTTATCTAGACAAGGGCTTGGAAACAATAATAAATACATTGATTAATCCTGGGATGTGATTGTCTTAGCAGAAGTACATATACAGTGCCTTGCGAAAGTATTCGGCCCCCTTGAACTTTGCAAGATATAAAACTGTATTTTTTTGTGAAGAATCAACAACAAGTGGGACACAATCATGAAGTGGAACGACATTTATAGGATATTTCAAACTTTTTTAACAAATCAAAAACTGAAAATTGGGCGTGCAAAATTATTCAGCCCCTCTACTTTCAGTGCAGCAAACTCTCTCCAGAAGTTCAGTGAGGATCTCTGAATGATCCAATGTTGACCTAAATGACTAATGATGATAAATACAATCCACCTGTGTGTACTCAAGTCTCCGTATAAATGCACCTGCACTGTGATAGTCTCAGAGGTCCGTTAAAAGCGCAGAGAGCATCATGAAGAACAAGGAACACACCAGGCAGGTCCGAGATACTGTTGTAAAGAAGTTTAAAGCCGGATTTGGATACAAAAAGATTTCCCAAGCTTTAAACATCCCAAGGAGCACTGTGCAAGCGATAATATTGAAATGGAAGGAGTATCAGACCACTACAAATCTACCAAGACCTGGCCGTCCCTCTAAACTTTCAGCTAATACAAGGAGAAGACTGATCAGAGATGCAGCCAAGAGGCCCATGATCACTCTGGATGAACTGCAGAGATCTACAGCTGAGGTGGGAGACTCTGTCCATAGGACAACAATCAGTCGTATATTGCACAAATCTGGCCTTTATGGAAGAGTGGCAAGAAGAAAGCCATTTCTTAAAGATATCCATAAAAAGTGTAATTTAAAGTTTTTCACAAGCCACCTGGGAGACACACCAAACATGTGGAAGAAGGTGCTCTGGTCAGATGAAACCAAAATTGAACTTTTTGGCAACAATGCAAAACGTTATGTTTGGCGTAAAAGCAACACAGCTCATCACCCTGAACACACCATCCCCACTGTCAAACATGGTGGTGGCAGCATCATGGTTTGGGCCTGCTTTTCTTCAGCAGGGACAGGGAAGATGGTTAAAATTGATGGGAAGATGGATGGAGCCAAATACAGGACCATTCTGGAAGAAAATCTGATGGAGTCTGCAAAAGACCTGAGACTGGGACGGAGATTTGTCTTCCAACAAGACAATGATCCAAAACATAAAGCAAAATCTATAATGGAATGGTTCTAAAATAAACATATCCAGGTGTTAGAATGGCCAAGTCAAAGTCCAGACCTGAATCCAATCGAGAATCTGTGGAAAGAACTGAAAACTGCTGTTCACAAATGCTCTCCATCCAACCTCACTGAGCTCGAGCTGTTTTGCAAGGAGGAATGGGAAAAAATGTCAGTCTCTCGATGTGCAAAACTGATAGAGACATACCCCAAGCGACTTACAGCTGTAATCACAGAAAAAGGTGGCGCTACAAAGTATTAACTTAAGGGGGCTGAATAATTTTGCACGCCCAATTTTTCAGTTTTTGATTTGTTAAAAAAGTTTGAAATATCCAATAAATGTCGTTCCACTTGATGATTGTGTCCCACTTGTTGTTGATTCTTCACAAAAAAATACAGTTTTATATCTTTATGTTTGAAGCCTGAAATGTGGCAAAAGGTTGCAAAGTTCAAGGGGGCCGAATACTTTCGCAAGGCACTGTACATAACAGAAGATATTTGTTAAAATAGGGATGCAAATGTCAACATAGAAAACAGGTTGCAGGCAATTTTACATTTTAACATTTCCACTTTCTCTTCAATGGCATCCTTCATTCAGTAAGAGGGGGAATTCTGACCCGAATTAAGAGTGCCTAAATGGAACATAATTCCCCTTTTTCTACACTTTTCTCTTTAAGCATATTCACAACCTATTCAATGCTATTCACAGAAAAGGAGGTGAGACAGAGGTGTGTCTACAGATATTCCGTAGTCAGACCTTGACTTAACTTGCTCATAATTCCACCACTTTAAAAAAACGACAATTATATGTAGAAATAACACCAAAACTCTATGCACTGCAGTGTATAAATTGATAAGAGCTATTAATAAGACCTAGGTAAATTAGTCATTAGTTAGGACAAGAGGATTGTACATATAAATGACAGTTGTTTTAGATCTATTTTATTTTATGATCGTTGGAGACAAATGTGAAACCAGTCATATTTCAGCAAACTGAAAAGCATGTCAACATGACAGGTATTTCGGCCTCTTTTCCACAAGTGAAGTAGAAATAGCTGTATCATTATTCAGAATTTTAATTGTAAGCCTATGGCTTCATCATTTGCAGGAGTTAAATTTGGAGATCCAAGCGGAGGCTGTAGCCTATGGAAACCTGTGTGCACTGATAGTAGAGCAGAACCTACCTAGTTGGTAGGTAAAAAAAAAGTACTTTCCTAACTCTAAATAATATACAAGATCATAGTATTTTTTTATCTACCAATTGGTGCTGAAAAGGAAAGAAAAATGCATGTATTTACAAGGCTTTTTTTCATTGGTCCCTAACATTCTGAAACATTCTCTCCATAGACAGGTTAGCTGAGAACTTCCCGAAAACCATGTGTTGTTATGAGGTGTTTGACTGTCACGTTTATGCTATGCTATGCTATGCTATGCTAACATGTCCAAAAATGTATTGTGCAACTTTATTCATGTTTTCAATAAACATTGGAGATTAAATATAGTTTACATGTTGTCAACAATCTAAGCCAACCCCGTCTGTTTTACCCCATAGTTGTGCATGGGTCGGTTTTGTTGCTAAACAACCAACCCATCTATATGTTCTAGTGAGTCTGTTGAGAAAATTATAATTAAAGGTACACCAAATTTAAAGGGATGGCTATTGAATAAAAATTTCACTAGAAAATCTGTTGGCCAGCAAGTGGGAGGGTTTTCAGCAGTTTAATTAAATTTATTCAACGCACGCAAGGTAACCTCATCTGCAAAGCCGGTTAAGATCTTATACTTCCCGGTTCTAAACAGTTACTGCATATATTATGACAACATTTTGTGAGGTTTTTGTTTGTTTTGGTGCTTGGCTGTGTTCGTCAGTTTTTTTCCCAGCCTGTTCGAGCACACTTTTTCTTGAGGCAAGCCGAAGTATGCCTTTCGTTGGTGATTGGTCAACATTAGGGATTCTTCAATTAAGTGTTTGTTGGCATTCAACAACAGATGACTAGTCTTCATGCAAAGTTTTTCACTTGAGAAATACGGCACCAAAATCTTAGTTAGATGTAAAATTTGGCGACTAAAACCTCCCTGGCAAAAATGTCAAAATGAATTAAAGATTTCTTGAGCTATCATAATCTTAATTTAGACTATTTTGATGAAGTGTACTGGATATGGCGTCTCAAGAGGAACAAACAGTAATACTGCTAGCATGCTAGTAGATAACATAGACTACCTCTAAGTTCCTTCAAACAGGGTGCAGAGACATAAAAATGGTATTCTTGAGTTCATCTGATTCTGGGGAAGTAGATTAAAAGGCTTCATTGCCAAAATCCCAAAGTGTCCCTTTAAGGGAGTATGCAAGCACAGATGTTCACTTCACCTAGTCAACCGAACCTACGCAGCTTATTTGGATACCTTTACACACCTGCACAAGGTAAGTAGGAAAAGTGTACATTTCCTAAGTCAGAACCTAAAAGTAGACCAGAGTAAACCAGATGTATCTTGGTGAATGCAAGCATTTCATTGATGAGGAAAGTACATTATAAAACTTTAATATACTGAGAATGCACAAAAAACACTGACTGGGATGATAATGTAAACCATTGAAGAAGACAAAAAAACTATGTTCATCATCTTGTGGAGAAGAGTCCTCTAGCATATTGGACTTTAATGTCTATAAAGCAGCAACAATACATTCAGTTTAAGTCTTTAGTCTTTGCATTGCCTCAGAGGGATGCAAGCCAGCAGCCATCCTCACCATGTTTTCCAATAGACTGAATATGCTCCTTAGCCTTCATCCTCAGAGACACAATACTAGAATTACGAGGATCCAACTCCTCCATAGTTAACTTGTCCACGTACCCAGACGCTGAGCACTGGTACGGGGGCGGCGGAGGAGGACACAGAGAACCAATATGCCCGAAACTGGGGGAGTTGAGAAAGGGTGGAGGAGTGTAGCTGGAGGTTCTTTGGAGGCCCTGAGATGGGCTGGTGATGAAGCCGGAAAGGGACTGCAGAGGGGTGGCAGTGGTGGTGGGAGTGCTGAGCCATGGCTCCAGCTGTAGCCCGGAGCCCAGAGACTGGGAGGAGGAGCGGCTGAAGGACAGGAAGGAGGAAGTGTCCTGGAGCTTGATGGAGCTCACCTCCAGCTTCTCCTGGCGACGCCACTTGGCCCGACGGTTCTGGAACCACACCTGGGATGGAATCATCACAACATTCTTTTAAGACATTCTGTAATTCAACATTATGAGAACTGGGGTGATTATACACAGAAACAAGATTCAGGGGCACTTTGACCATATCAGTAAAATATTGAAATACCATACAGATGTAGGATCTTAATTTGAGCCAGTTTGCTACAGCAGGAAATGTATCCTGTAGCAACAGGAAGAATGAATTATTATATGGATTATAATTAACTGTCATTTATGTAGGGTTGATACATTTTTCTTAAGGGAAAATCAAGTCTGAAATTTCAAAGTGGAAATTACAAAGTTCAGAAGGCTTTTTAAACTTCAAATATACATTACAAGTTTTACATTTCCTGCAAAGCAGGAACGTTCTCCTGCAACATGGTTATGGAATGAAGTTCCTACATCTGCACATGATTTAACCCTAACAATGATAACACTGCTGAAAGGCAGATGAAAGAAAGCTTAATCAGAAAACTTCTCTACTTAGTTCAACCTCTTTTCCAAAATGTACTGTTTGTCAACTTAATAAAACTTTGCTGTGTCAAAGAAACTCAATTGCCTATCTCTCCAGATATTAGCACAACAACAATCTATTGTAAAACTTTGCTTTGGCAGGCTATTTGAAAATATGTAATATCTTTAATGGGAAGATATCTACTATTTGAATATATGAATGATAACTGTCAACCTTTGTGTAATACATGATCAACTATGATACTGTTACAAATGAAATGTCTTAAACATAATGATACATCATTGGAATAACTTTAATTATCTAAATAATATCTATATAATGTAAGTATATAGACAGGTCTTGAACTCAATGAGATCTTGCAGATAAAATACATTATTATTTACTTAACATCATTAATGGCTTAGTAGACTCAATTAATAGTTTGAATATAGAATCTTATTGATGATAATTTCAAAGGCTTGAAACGGTTTCAAAGGCTTGAAACCTATAGGTAACAATTATTATATAAAGCCCTGCTCCACAAACTCTCGACTCAACTAACATCACTGTTAAGATTTAAAATGCCAAGTCATCAAACCCATTCACATGGTTGGTTAACTCTGGAAACTCATTCGGAGTCTAGAGAGTTAGGAGAATCAGCCTTTCATTTCCTTGCATCTTATGTGTGGAATGATAGACAGTACACTTCAAAATGGAGGAATTGGTGTCTCTCGAGCATTTCAAAAGATTAAGGCACCTTTTTACCGAAGAATGTATCTGTTTTATTATGATTGTGTTTTGCTTTTGGTGTATTGTTGTGTATAACACCATGTATTTGATTGTGTATATTGTATTTTGGTGTGTAGTGCTATACATGGCTCATCTAGAAAAGAGACCTTGGTCTCAGCATTGACTTAGTGTCAACATTTATGTAAAAAAAAAAGGGCTATTATCATCAAATACCGTATGTGACAATTTACTTAATAGTGAAGAAGTTAGGCCTAATATAAATTGCAATAACATATTTTAGTGGTCCTGACATTAGCCTAAGGTTGTAAATTAAAAAGATGAATATTCAACTAAAGACGGTGATTATTTCATGAACTACATTTTATTTAAACTTTATTGATAAGACTCAGACACACAACTTTTGTTAAATGTGTCACAAATAGGATAAGACAATAACTTATGTTGAACAACGGACTCAGTTGCTTGCTCATAATGTACCTGTACTCGGACCTCGGGAAGATTAACTTTGAGCGCGATCTCCTCTCTGCTGTAGACGTCAGGATAGTGCGACTTTTCGAACGCTCTCTCCAGCTCGTGCAGCTGAAAGGTGGTGAACGTGGTCCTATTACGCCGGTGTTTCTTCTTTGGGTTCTCATCAACGTGCAATTTATCCTCCCCTTTAGGTAAGTCAGAACTGACAGAGGCCCCCGAACTGCTGCAGCAGACACCTGAAAAATACATTGTAGGCTAGATCAATTTATGAACTTCTGAGCTATATTTGCCAACCTTTTACTCTAATTCAAATGGTTACTGGCACACATATGTAGGCCTAAACATGGAATAAATAACTATAAATAGCCTACTGGTATGAAAGATTACATTTTGAATACATTTTGAATCAATTAAAAAAATATTGCCAATGTTACTTACTGTCAAAACATTTTGGGTTGAGTTCTTTCTTCGGGGATGACATAATTCCATTTCCTCTCAGCTCAGCAGGTTTTCCTGATTCATTGTAGGACACAGATTGATGAAACATAATTTCCTCTTTAAATCCCAATATTGCTTCAATACTGTGAACCCTCGTTGCGGCTTGATTATGGTTATTCCAGGGGCTTCGGACAAAACGTGCAGAAGGCGACAGGCGCTCTTCCATGACTTCGGGAGTTGAACCAAGAAGCCACATTTGATATATAAAATGTTCTCAAACTAAATTGAAATGACACTGAAAAATACATTTAAACTCCCGAGAAAGTTATATTTAAGAATGCATCACAAAATGTTGAAATATAATGAAACACAGACTGTTGACTAACAAATCTGTGTAAGGCATGCATCGCTACTGAGTATAGAGGCCTGACACTCTACGAGAGGTCTTGTCATATAGAGGAGGCTGTATCTTCTGGGGTTTATAAAGTGGTCCCCCCGGTAAGACCCCCGTGTCCCTCAGTCCATGTGACAGTTCCCACCTCTCCACTAGACACGTCAAAAGAAGAATGTCACGTTCGATTTGACCCAGCCCTGCGGTTTGGGGGTAACTACATTGTCCTCATTGAACCAATGCAGCAATGCAGAGCTAGACTAACTGGTAGACTACTCTAACTCCTCCCCAAGGCAAGTATTCTGCTGTGCTTGTCAGTCAGTCAGTGTTGGTTTATAAACCCCCTTACATAAATCTTAAAACCATCTTTCCCTCCATCTCCAGATGTCATGTGCTGCATCCCAAATGGCAAATCCCTATTCCCTATATAGTGCAATACTTTTGACCATAGCATTCTGTTCAAAAGTAGTGCTCCATGTAGGTGATAGGGTGTCATTTGGGATGCAACATGCTTATGGTGGCCTGTAAAATTAGCTGGTGGGGTAGAAGAGTATGGTTTAAGGTGTCAGAACAAAATCATAATTATAAATCACAGTATCACAATTCCAGAAGTTTACATACACTAAATAGACTCTGCCTTAATTAAAACAGCTTGGAAAATTCCATCTAATGATGTAATGGATTTAGAAGCTTCTGATAGGCCATTGGACATAATTTGAATCAATTGGAGGTGTACCTGTGGATGTATTTCAAGGCCTACCTTCAAATTCAGTGCCTCCTTGCTTGACATCATGAGAAAATCCAAATAAAATCAGCCAAGACCTCAGGAAAAAAATTGTAGACCTCCACAAGTCTGGTTCATCCTTGGGATCAATTTCCAAACGCCTAAACAATAGTACTCAAGTATAAACACAATGGCACCATGCAGTCATTATACCGCTCAGGTAGGAGACGCGTTCTGTCTCATAGAGATGAATGTACTTTGGTGCGAAAAGTGCAAATCAATCCCAGAACATCAGCAAAGGACCTTGTGAAGATGCTGGAGGAAACAGGTACCAAAGTATCTATATCCACAGTAAAATTAGTCCTATATCAACATAACCAGAAAGGCCGTTCAGCAAAGAAGAAGCCACTGCTCAAAAACCGCCATAGAAAAGCCAGACATTGGGATAAAGATGAGACTTTTTGGAGAAATATCCTCTGGTCTGATGAAACAAAAATAGAACTGTTTGGCCATAATGACCATTGTTATCTTTGGGGGGAAAAGGGGGAGGCTTGCAAGCCGATGAACACATCCCAACAGTGAAGCACGGGGGTGGCAGCATCAAGTTGTGGGGGTGCTTTGCTGCACGAGGGACTGGTGCACTTCACAAAATAGATGGCAACATGAGGAAGGAAATGTATGTGAATATATTGAAGCAGCATCTCAAGACATCAGTTTAAAGTTAAATTAAATTAAATTAAATTAAAGTTTTTTTTTCTCAAATGGGTCCTCCAAATGGACAATGACAACAAGCATACTTCCAAAGTTGTAGCAAAATGGCTTAAGGACAACAAAGTCAAGGTTGGAGTGAACATCACAAAGCCCTGACCTCAATCCTATAGAACTGAAAAAGCTTGTGCGAGCAAGGAGGCCAACAAACCTGACTCAGTTACACCAGCTCTGTCAGGAGGAATGGGCCAAAATTCACCCCAATTATTGTGGGAGGCTACACGAAACGTTGACCCAAGTTAAACAATTTAAAGGCAATGCTACCAAATACTAATTGAGTGTATGTAAACTTCTGACCCACTGGGAATGTGATGAAAGAAAGAAAAGCTGAAATAAATCATTCTCTCTACTATTATTCTGACATTTCACATTCTTAAATGAAGTGGTGATCAAAACTGACCTAAGAGGAGATTTATACTAGGATTAAATGTCAGGAATTTTGAAAAACTAAGTTTAAATGTATTTGGCTAAGGTGTATGTAAACCTCTGACTTCAACTGTACATAGCAAATTGTTAAATAGTTATTGATAGGCCTTTTGGCAGCTTACAAACTTTCTCAGAGAGGTAGTTTACATATTCATGATTAAATATTTAATTCAAAACTCTTTAGTTGTGATTAAATGTATTCATTTTTTAGATGTATCTTAACTATGCCCACTTGTTCTGTGAAGGCCAAATAAATAAATAATGAGCAAAAAAAATCATTGCCCATAATTTTCTTTGACTTTACAGTCTACAAACATTCAATAATTATTTTACAAAATGAGTTAAACTAAGCAATGAAAACACAAGTTATTATAGTATGTGACTAGTAACAGCTATAAACATCTATAGGCATATCTGTTCTCCATTTAAGGCCTAATCCAGTCTCGATAATTGGACCTACTTCAAGTTGGGTTGAATGTGTTGAATGAGTTGAGTTGGCCTATAAGCCTGTTGTATCCTATTAGCTGTAAGCAAACAAAGATACTATGGCTTAGGCTCCATTAAAGTAACCATTTTAAATGTCATAGTTCACATCTAGTTACATTGTTACATTTTAGGCCTATACAGTACACAACCTTATTATGTGAGAGGTTAACCATACAGACCCGAGTGGAGCCCAGGCCTGCCATTGAGGTGCAAATGATTGGAAACATTTCTTAACTTCCTCCATATTGAGGAGGATATGTGTAATTAACACTAAACAAAGATTGACAGCAGGTTGGTAATCCCTGGCCCACATGTTGCTTAAAGGGATGACTTTCTTTTTACTCAAAAGGAGTAAAATCCTTATAACGATTTAGCATTTCCCAATTGCTGAAAGTGACATTATCCTCTGTTGGCCATTGGTCCAATAGGCACTACACAAGGAAGCAGAGCTGGATGTGGTATGTTGAGAACTATAGTACAGCTATAGGATCCTCAATTGAGGCAGTTTGCTACAGCAGGAAAATTATCCTGCAGCAACAGGAAATGTGGGTTATAAGTAGTCAACATTTTTGTAGATGTTGATATATTTTTCATAAAGGGAAATCAAGTCTGAATTTTGAAAATGGAAGTTACAAACTTCAGAAGCCTTTTTTAAACCTCAAATACGCTACACGTTTTTAATATCCTGCATTGCAGGAACGTTCTCCTGCAACAGGGTGATCAAATTAAGATCCTACATCTGTAATCACAATGAAGCTTGTAATTTCAAACACAACGGTTATAACACAAATCTATTTTTTAGTTTCTATCTTTTTAGATTTTGTATCTTTTTAATTTAGGGGATGGATATTGGATATAAAAAGGGTTCTTTGACTCTTGACTCATTAGCATATTTGTAGTTTACAATATGAGTTACAATATCCAGGGCTGGGTGCAACTTCATTCAACTCCATTTAGTCAATTCATGTCATGCATTTTAACTGAATTCAAGAACTGGAAGAAAGATCATCAATGGGTCTATTGTTCGCAGTTTAGGGGATGGGTACATTGTTGTGCCTTTGCCTTTGACATTGCTATGTCTGATGAAAAAATACATGAGATAATAGAAAAAAATACAGTTGCAAAGCAAAAATTATTCAAAGAATTGGCAGTTTACCCCATCACCTAGCTCAAACACAAAAAAAATGTTTACCATTTAACCTTTCTGGCGCAGGGGTCCCGCTTAGCGACCCACCTCGACAACATCCGGTGAGCGCCAATTCAAAATACAGAAAACGTAATATTAAATCTTCATGATAATACAAGTGTCATACATGATTCTTTAGCACAGAATCTTGGCAATCTAACCGCATCGTCAGATTTCAAAAAGCCTTTACGGCAAAAGCACAGCATTCAATTATCTGAGGTCAGCGCTCCACAACAGCACATTATCCAAACCAGCACAGGCGTCACAAAATCCCAAATAGCAATAAAATAAGTGACTTACCTTTGAAGATCTTCCTCGCAATCACAAGTGTCCCAGGAACACTTTTGAATGGTTGTTTTGTTCGATAAATTCCTATATCCCAAATAGTCTGTTTAGTAGGCATCATTGAGTTCAGTAATCCACCCGTTCAGAATGCAGACATAGGAGTTCCAAAAGTTACCAGTACATTTTATCCAAACAAATCAAACAATGTTTCCAATTCATTATTAGGTACTCTAATGTCTAAATAAATGATAATATTTCATACGGAGCAAACTATTTTCAATAGGACAGGAATCGAACGCAGCGCGCTCCCTCGGTCATGCGCACAATAAGATGAGTTTTGCCATGGAACTTTCTGAAGATAAACAACTATTCCTCATTGGTTTTTCAGAATTCAAGCCTGAAACCATGTATACATTTTTTTTTTTAACATCTAGTGGAAGTCATAGGAACTGCAATTTGGGAGGCGGAAGTCTTTGGTTTCAATAGTTTAAGCTTGGAATTGGCTGGTAGGTCAACAGAAAAAAAAATGGTCCTCGCGTTTTCGTCTGCCAAATGTGTTATGCTATGTGTTATACAGACATCATTTTAGAGTGTTTTCTATCCAATACTACCATGCATATGCATATCCTAGCTTCTGGGCCTGAGTAACAGGCAGTTTACTTTGGACACCTCAGTCATCCAAAATTCTAAATATCACTAAAATTGATGATCTCTCACAATGGCATTTTGTCCGAGAAAACATCAGCTATGTGATTTTTATAATACCGTAGAATGTCACTCCACCATTCTGTGGATTCCTGTCTAGTTTTGTTACTAACGGAGTCCAATCTAAATCATTTAAGAGAGTCTGAGACATGTAGTTAACTTGATGCGATGGGACAACCACCTCATCAACCTTGATCCTATTAACTGCTAATCTTTAACCACCAAATTCCCAATCCATGGCATTGTGAACATTAGACTCACTTGAAATTCACAACGTTGAGGGTTTCTTCAACCGGCTTAACTAGCACCTAACAATAGTTGCTAAATAATCTCCAATTATACTGAACATAAATATAAACGCAACATGCAACAATTTCAAAGATTATTAAGAGTTACTGATCAAATAAGGAAATCAGTCAAATAAATGAATTCGTTAGGCCCTAATCTATGAATTTCACATGACTGGGTAGGGGCGCAGCCATGGGTGGGCCTAGGATGGCATAGGGGCACTGGGGAGCCAGGCCCAGCCAATCAGAATGAGTTTTCTCCTACAAAAAGGGCTTTATTACATACAGAAATACTCCTCAGTTTTATCAGCTGTCCTGCTGGCTGGTCTCAGACTATCCCGCAGGTGATGAAGGCAGATGCAGAGGTCCTGGGCTGACGTGGTTACATGTGTTCTGCAGTTGTGAGGCCGGTTGGTCGTACTGCCAAATTCTCTAAAACGATGTTGGAGGAGGTTTATGGTAGAGAAATGAACATTCAGTTCTGTGGCATACAGCTCTGGTGGACATCCCTGCAGTCAGCATGCCAATTGCACACTCCCTCAAAACTTGAGACATCTGTGGTATTGTGTTGTGTGACAAAACTACACATTTTAGAGTGGCCTTTTATTGTCCCCAGCACAAGGTGCACCTGTATAATGATCATGCTGTTTAACTTCTTTGGGACTGGGGGGCAGTATTGAGTAGCTTGTATAAAAGGTGCCCAGAGTAAACCGCCTGCTACTCAGGCCTAAAAGCTAGAATATGCATATAATTAGTATATTTGGATAGAAAACACTCTGAAGTTTCTACAACTGTTTGAATGATGTCTGTGAGTATAACAGAACTCATATGGCAGGCATAAACCTGAGAAAAATCCAACCAGGAAGTGGGAAATCTGAGGTTTGTAGCATGAGCTGATCAAGCGAGCCCACGTGAGAGCGACCTGTGTTCCATTGCATTTCCAAAGACAAAGGAATTCTCCAGTTGGAACATTATTGAAGATATATGTTAAAAACATCCTAAAGATCGATTCTATACACCGTTTGACTTTATCAAACAAAACAAACATTTGTTGTGGAACTGGGATTCCTGGGAGTGCATTCTGATGAAGATCATCAAAGGGAAGTGAATATTTATAATGCTATTTATAATGCTATACAGGTGCACCTATTTCTGACTTCTGTTGACTCCACAACATGGCGGATATCTGTATGGCTTGTTTTTGTGTCTGAGCGCTGTCTCAGATTATTTCATGGTGTGCTTTTTCCGTAAAGTTTTTTTAAAATCTGACACAGCGGTTGCAAGAGGTCAACCTCTCTGGCGCAGGCGTTCCGCTAGCAACCCACTTCGACAACATCCAGTGAAACTGATTAGCGCCAAATCGAAATACAGAAATAGTCATAATAAAAATTCAAAAAATACAAGGGTTATACATCTTTTTAATCCAGCCGCTTTGTCAGATTTCAAAAAGGCTTTACGGCGAAAGCATACCATGCGATTATCTGAGGACAGCGCTCCGCTTACAAAAGCATACAAACATTTTCCAACCAAGTAGAGGAGTCACGAAAGTCAGAAATAGCGATAAATGAATCACTTACCTTTGAAGGTCTTCATCTGGTTGCAGTCACAAGATTCCCAGCTCCACAATAAACGTTTGTTTTGTTCGATAAAGTCCCTCTTCAGATCCCCAAAAAATCAGTTTTGTTGGCGCGTTGTGTTAAGTTATCCACTGGCTTAAAGGCAGTCAAAACATGCAGACGAATACATCCTAATAGTACCGGTAAAGTTTGTTGAAAAATGTCAAACGATGTTTATAGTTAATCCTCAGGTTGTCAATTGTCTAAATAGAAAGGAAAAACAACGAAGGTTGCACACTCGGTCACGCGTTGAAACCAGCACTGCATGCTTCCTCAGTTCACTGACAGAAAGGTCTCATTCTTCTTCATTTTTCAGAAAACAAGCCTGAAACAATGTCTAAAGACTGTTGACATCTAGTGGAAGCCATAGGAACTGCAATCTGGGTCCTAAACATTAGAAACTCAATAGGCATTCAATTGAAAACTACCCACATAAAAAAAATCACACTTCCTGAATTGATTTTCCTCAGGTTTTCGTCTGCTGTATCAGTTCTGTTATACTCACAGACATGATTGTAACAGTTTTGGAAACTTTAGAGTGTTTTATATCCACATCTAAATAAATGCATATCCTAGCTTGTGGGCCTGAGTAACAGGACACGCTTCTCATCCAGACGTCGAAATACTGCCTCCAAGCCATAAGAAGTTAAACATTATTATTGCACACAAGGTAACTTATTATTTGACTTGTTAAAACCTCTTAAAGCTAGCGGGCAGAATTTTCACTTTTGGATAAATAGCATGCCCAATTTCAACTTCCTGCTACTCATGCCAAGAATATAAGATATGCATATTATTCATAGATTTGGATAGAAAACACCCTGAAGTTTCTAAAACTGTTTGAATGATGTCTGTGAGTATAACAGAACTTATGTAGCAGGCAAAAACCAGAGGACTAACTGTTCAGATATTATTTTTTTCCCCATCTCTCTTCCCTATATTGTCTTTGCCATTGGGAATTTAATAGCAACCTACTTTCAGTTCCTACCGCTTCCACACGATGTCGCCAGTGTTTGGAATATGGCTTAGGTTAATCCTTTGTTTTAGCAGGAAGTAGGCCAACTCGGAACAGGGGGACACTTTTCTGAGTTGCACAAGACGTGAAGAGCAGAGCTTTTTTCTTTTCGTTCATGTATTGAATACAGATTGCCCCGTCTACAATTTGATTGATTATTAATGTTTAAAAATACCTAACATTGTATTACAAAAGTAGTTTGAAATATTTTGGCAAAGTTTATAGGCAACTTTTGAAATATTTTGTAGTGACGTTGCATTTTTCTAAGCTGTTTTTTTATGGATCAAACGGGCTTTATAAATGGACATTTTCGATATATATGGACAGAATGAATCGTACAAAAGGACCAATTGTGATGTTTATGGGACATATTGGAGTGCCAACAAAATAAGCTCGTCAAAGATAATGCATATTTTATATTTTATTTCAGCGTTTTGTGTAACGCCTGATACGCTAGCTGCTTTGTTTACTGCTGGTGAGGATGGCTGCAGGCTATCAGATAATAGCTTCTTATGCTCTCGCCGAAAAGCATTTTAAAAATCTGACATGTTGGCTGTATTCACAACGAGTGTAGCTTTAATTGAGTATCTTACATGTGTGATTTAATGAAAGTTTGAATTTTATAGTATTTTATTTGAATCTGGCGCTCTGCATTTTCCCTGGCAATTGGCCAGTTAAGACGCTAGCGTCTCCCCTATCCTCAAGAGGTTTTAAGCAGATTTTTACTCCTAATTTAGGCTTGCTATAACAAATGGGTTGAATACTTTTCAGCTTTTAATTTTTAATTAAAACACAACAAAAAATTCTAACATAATTCATCTTTGGCAATATGGGGTATTGTGTGTAATCCAGTGACAAACATCTCAATTTAATTCATTTTAAATTCAGGCTGCAATGCAACAACATTTGGAAAAAGTCAAGGGGTGTAAATACTTTCTGAATGCACTGATACAGTAGTTGTAGTAAGATGCCTGTTACTCACTAGCTAATCTGATGCTTGCCTTGGCCTCTAAATAGACAGGATTGTATTTGGAAGTTTACAACTGTTTTGGTCTCTCTCTCTACAGAGCAAACAAGAAACAGGAAAGTAGTAGGTTCAGACTGTCTGTCTCACTTGCTTATCAAATGTCTGCATTGGTCTTTTAGTGGGAGCAGGAGTCTCACTAGATAACGATATCTGACTCGCTAATGTAACATGTCTATTGTTTCTCCAACAGAGCGAGTTGGACAAGAACATGACTTTAATATCTGTATTGGTCTATACCAGGGCTCTTCAACCCTGTTCCTGGAGAGATACCATCCGTTATGTTTTCACTCCAACCCTAATCTAGCTCACATGACTCTAATAATTATCTGGTTCATAAGATTAATAAGGTTAGATACAAATGGGATTGGAAAAAAACCTAAAAGAGGGTAGCTCTTGTCATGACTTTCCTTCCTGGGTGAGGATCAAAGAGAGCCCCCCCTCTCTCCCACCAGAGAGGAAGAGGGGCAGTGGAGCCGGTTCTAGGACTTTAACAAACAATCGGAAACTTTCTCTCTCTCTTGCATTTGCAGTGTTGAGCCTGGAATGTCTGAGTGTTACGACAGAGAATCTATCCTGTGTGTGTGTGTTTATGTAATTCTGAGTGATTATTTAGTTAGTTAGTAAATAAATAATTAAGCCAATTTGTGTATAGTTGAATCATCATTTAGACTAGGGTTTGCGCAGATTTGAAGTCAACGACGTTCAGAATGAGACTGATATGAGGTAATAATAATAATTAATGGATGACTGGTATGATAACGACATATTCTAGAGTTAATTAGGGAAACGGTAACTCATTAAATAAACTTTTCCGTGGTGCCCCAAGATTGCTAATGAGTTAATTGTTACATGAATAATTTAATCATGTAATAAGTATACATACAGTGCCTTGCGAAAGTATTCGGCCCCCTTGAACTTTGCGACCTTTTGCCACATTTCAGGCTTCAAACATAAAGATATAAAACTGTATTTTTTTGTGAAGAATCAACAACAAGTGGGACACAATCATGAAATGGAACGACATTTATTGGATATTTCAAACTTTTTTAACAAAGCAAAAACTGAAAAATTGGGCGTGCAAAATTATTCAGCCCCCTTAAGTTAATACTTTGTAGCGCCACCTTTTGCTGCGATTACAGCTGTAAGTCGCTTGGGGTATGTCTCTATCAGTTTTGCACATCGAGAGACTGACATTTTTTTCCCATTCCTCCTTGCAAAACAGCTCGAGCTCAGTGAGGTTGGATGGAGAGCATTTGTGAACAGCAGTTTTCAGTTCTTTCCACAGATTCTCGATTGGATTCAGGTCTGGACTTTGACTTGGCCATTCTAACACCTGGATATGTTTATTTTTGAACCATTCCATTGTAGATTTTGCTTTATGTTTTGGATCATTGTCTTGTTGGAAGACAAATCTCCGTCCTAGTCTCAGGTCTTTTGCAGACTCCATCAGGTTTTCTTCCAGAATGGTCCTGTATTTGGCTCCATCCATCTTCCCATCAATTTTAACCATTTTCCCTGTCCCTGCTGAGGAAAAGCAGGCCCAAACCATGATGCTGCCACCACCTTTTTGACAGTGGGGATGGTGTGTTCAGCTGTGTTGCTTTTACGCCAAACATAACGTTTTGCATTGTTGCCAAAAAGTTCAATTTTGGTTTCATCTGACCAGAGCACCTTCTTCCACATGTTTGGTGTGTCTCCCAGGTGGCTTGTGGCAAACTTTAAACGACACTTTTTATGGATATCTTTAAGAAATGGCTTTCTTCTTGCCACTCTTCCATAAAGGCCAGATTTGTGCAATATACGACGATTGTTGTCCTATGGACAGAGTCTCCCACCTCAGCTGTAGATCTCTGCAGTTCATCCAGAGTGATCATGGGCCTCTTGGCTGCATCTCTGATCAGTCTTCTCCTTGTATGAGCTGAAAGTTTAGAGGGACGGCCAGGTCTTGGTAGATTTGCAGTGGTCTGATACTCCTTCCATTTCAATATTATCGCTTGCACAGTGCTCCTTGGGATGTTTAAAGCTTGGGAAATCTTTTTGTATCCAAATCCGGCTTTAAACTTATTCACAACAGTATCTCGGACCTGCCTGGTGTGTTCCTTGTTCTTCATGATGCTCTCTGCGCTTTTAACGGACCTCTGAGACTATCACAGTGCAGGTGCATTTATACGGAGACTTGATTACACACAGGTGGATTGTATTTATCATCATTAGTCATTTAGGTCAACATTGGATCATTCAGAGATCCTCACTGAACTTCTGGAGAGAGTTTGCTGCACTGAAAGTAGAGGGGCTGAATAATTTTGCACGCCCAATTTTCAGTTTTTGATTTGTTAAAAAAGTTTGAAATATCCTATAAATGTCGTTCCACTTCATGATTGTGTCCCACTTGTTGTTGATTCTTCACAAAAAAATACAGTTTTATATCTTTATGTTTGAAGCCTGAAATGTGGCAAAAGATCGCAAAGTTCAAGGGGGCCGAATACTTTCGCAAGGCACTGTAGTTAATTGATTTGATAAAATAACCATCATCACCTTAATGATAGTCACAAACACTCTCAAGGAGCAGTTTTAGAGAGCCTTTGGTCCTGTTTCCAGATAACGATGGAACTTGGGCTGATGAGTGTTTTAACAATATATCTTATCTACACCGGCCGAAGATGTAACATGCGTTTCCTAAAACAACACGCAGAGAGAACATTTGCTAAGTGCTTCCTTGAGGCATGTGTCAATAATGATAGTATCAAAAGAAAGGCAACACTGCTCTCGAATAAATGACACTCACTTGATTGAACATTAAATTGATTTCAATATCATTCAAATATAAAACTTGATGAGGAAAAACATTTGACATAGTTTCACTTTGATTGAACATTAAATTGATTTCAATATCATTCAAATATAAAACTTGATCTCATAGTTTCACTTTGGGATTTTCCAAACATTAGGAAGATCTTTCTAATATTGAGTTGAACAGCCTCGATTTGTCAGGCATGGACTCTACACAGTGTTGAAAGCATTCCACAGGGATGCTGGCTTATGTTGACTCCAATGCTTCCCACAGTTGTGTCAAGTTGGCTGGGTGTCCTTTGAGTGGTGGACCATTCTTGATACACACAGGAAACTGTTGAGCATGGAAAACCCATGCTGCGACTCTAGGGGCAGTATTTTCATTTTTGGAAAAAAAACGTTCCCGTTTTAGACGGGATATTTTGTCAGGACAACATGCTAGAATATGCACATAACTGACAGCTTTGGATAGACAACACTCTAACGTTTCCAAAACTGTAAAGATATTGTCTGTGAGTATAACAGAACTGATGTTGCAGGCGAAAGCCTGAGAAATATCCAATCCGGAAGTGCCCCATATTTTGAAAGCGCTGCGTTCCAATTAGTCCCTATTGAGCTGTGAATGTTCTATCAACGAGCTTACGCTTTCTACGTATTCCCCAAGGTGTCTACAGCATTGTGACGTAGTTTTACGCATTCATGTTGAAGAATACCCGTAGGGGGCTACATTGCGCAAGTGGTCACATGATGCTCCCTTAGAAAATTTTGCGTAAAGTACAGAGGTAGCCATTATTCCAATCGCTTCTACTGAGAAACCAATTGTCCAGGTGGATATATTATGGAATAGATATGTGAAAAACACCTTGAGGATTGATTCTAAACAACGTTTGCCATGTTTCTGTCGATATTATGGGGCTAATTTTGAATATTTTTCGGTGTTGTCATGACCGCAATTTCCGGTCAATTTCTCAGCCAAACATGAAGAACAAACGGAGCTATTTCGCCTACAAAAATAATATTTTGGGAAAAAATGAACTTTGGCTATCTACCTGGGAGTCTCGTGAGTGAAAACATCCGAAGTTCATCAAAGGTAAACGATTTAATTTGATTGCTTTTCTGATTTTCGTGACAAGGTTGCCTGCTGCTAGCAAGGCATAATGCTATGCTACGCTATCGATAAACTTACACAAATGCTTGTCTAGCTTTGGCTGTAAAGAGTATTTTGAAAATCTGAGATGACAGGGTGATTTACAAAAGGCTAAGCTGTGTTCCAATATATTTCACTTGTGATTTTCATGAATAGGAATATTTTCGAGGAAGATTTATGTCAGTTGCGTTATGCTAATTAGTGTCAGATGATGACAGCGGTCCCGTTCACGGGATGGGGTGTCATTAGAGGTTAACTAGGCAAGTCAGTTAAAAACAAATTCTTATTTGCGATGACGGCCTACACCGGCCGAACCCGGACAATTGTGCTCTACCCTATGGGACTACCATTCATGGCCGGGTTGTGATACAGGCTGGATTCGAACCAGGGTGTTTGTAGTGATGTCTCTAGCACTGAGATGCAGTGCTTTGGAGTGCTGTGCCACTCGGGAGCCTACAATACACAATCCATGTCTCAAATGTCTCTTGGCTTAAAAATCACACTTTAAGCTGTCTCCTCCCCTTCATCTACTTGATTGGAGTGGATTTAACAAGTGATATCAATCATGGAAAGAGCAGGTGTTCTTAATGTTTTGTACACTCAGTGTATACAGAAAGTATTCAGACCCCTTAACTTTTTCCACATTTTGTTACATTACAACCTTATTCTAAAATACTCCTTTTTTAGGCAAACAGAACCTAAAGACTCTGAGACCATGAGAAACAAGATTATTTTGTCTGATGAAACCAAGATTGAACTCTTTGGCCTGAATGCGAAGCTTCACATCTGGAGGAAACCTGGCACCATCCCTACGGTGAAACATGGTGGTGGCAGCATCATGCTTTGGAGATGTTTCTCAGCAGCAGGTACTGGGAGACTAGTCAGGATCGAGCAATAGATGAACGGACAGTGTACAGAACGATCCTTGATGAAATCTTCTCCAGAGTTCTCAGGACCACAGACTGGGGCTAAGGTTCACCTTCCAACAGGACAATGACCCTAAGCACAGAGCCAAGTCAACGCAGGATTGGCTTCGGGAAAAGTCTCTGAATGTCCTTCAGTGGCCAAGCAAGAGCCCGGACTTGAACCCGATCGAACATCTCTGAATGTCTGAAAATAGCTGTGCAGCAAGCTCCCCATCCAACCTGGCAAAGCTTGAGAGGATCTGCAGAGAAGGATGGGAGAAACTACCCAAATGCAGGTGTGCTTAGCTTGTAGCCTCATACCAAAGAAGACGCAAGGCTGTAATTGCTGCCAAAGGTTCTTCAACAAAGTCCTGAGTAAAGAGTCTGAATACTTATGTAAATGTGATATTTCAGTTTTTTTATTTTCTATGAATTTGCAAACATTTCTTAAAACCTGTTTTTGCTTTGTCATTATTCGGTATTGTGTGTAGATTGATGAGGATAAAAAAAACAAACAATTTAGTCCATATTAGAAAAACACGGAACCCAAACCGGCTGCGCGCATGCGCCATTGTGCATAAATGTATTTTGTCCCCCTACACCAAACGCGTTCACGACACGCAGGTTAAAATATCAAAACAAACTCTGAACCAATTACATTAATTTGGGAACAGGTCGAAATGCATCAAACATTTATGGCAATTTAGCTAGTTAGCTTTCACTTGCTATCTAATTTGTCCTGTTTAGCTAGCTTGCTGTTGCTAGCTAATTTTCCCTGGGATATAAACATTGAGTTGTTATTTTACCTGAAATGCACATGGTCCTCTACTCCGAAAATTCATCAATTTCTAGTCATCTCTCCTCCTTCCAGGCTTTTTCTTTGAACTTATATGGTGATTGGCATCTAAACTTTCATTTTATTACTACACCAACCAGCAACACAGTTCGTCTTTCATTCACTCACATGGGTATAACCAATGAGGAGATGCTTCTATAAACTAATGAGGAGATGAGAGAGGCAGGACTTGCAGCGTGATCTGCATAAGAAATAGAAAGGAGTTCTATTTTAGCCCTTGGCAACGCAGACGCTCGTTGACGCTCGCGAGCAGTGTGGGTGCAATAATTGAACAACATAGATTTCTAAATGTATTATGCAATGCTAGTGCACGCGATGCGAGCTGTGGGGTCAGCCTATAAGGCTGTAATGTATCAAAATGTGGAAAAAGTTAAGGGGTCTGAATACTTTCCAAATGCACTTTAGGCCTATAGTTTATACTGTATGTAGGCTTTGTATCTTTTAATGCAGTCGTCTCTGTTTTCATTAAATCTTTTGCTTGTTTGTAATAATTGCAAAGTCATTGGCAACTTAACATTGATCTAAAATTGACCCTAGAAATAGTACTGTTGGGAGATCTGGAGAGACTGGGTCAGTCAATTACTAATATACTAATACTCCTAGTAAAAGTATTTATCTTCAACTCACAATCTGTCGATTCTATTTGATTAGATAGATTGAAATTGTGTGTTAAACATCACAGCATAGATGAAAGATGTACACACGTACTCAAATTTGTTGGTACCATTACAGCTCAATGAAATAATGCTTAATTCCTCCTGAAAAGTGATGAAATTAAAAGATATTTTATCATGTATACTTGCATGCCATTGGTATGTCATGGAATAAAGCAAAGAAGCTGTGAAAAGAGATGAGTTACTGCTTATTCTACAAAGATATTCTAAAATGTCCTGGACACATTTGTTGGTACCCCTTAGAAAATATAATAAATAATTGGATTATAGTGATATATCAACCTATTTAGTTTCTTTAATTAGTATCACACATGCCTCCAATCTTTAACTAGTCATTCAGTCTATTTAAATGGAGAAAAGTAGTCACTGTGCTGTTTGGTATCATTGTGTGCACCACACTGAACACGGACCAGAGAAAGCAAAGGAGAGATTTGTCTGAGGAGATCAGAAAGAAAATAATAGACAAGCATGGTAAAGGTAAAGGCTACAAGACCATCTCCAAGCAGCTTGATGTTCCTGTGACAACAGTTGCAAATATTATTATGAAGTTAAGGTCCATGGAACTGAAGCCAACCTCCCTGTGCGCGGCCGCAAGAGGAAAATCGACCCCCGATTGAACAGAAGGATAGTGCGAATGGTAGAAAAAGAACCAGGGATAACTCCCAAAAAGATACAAGCTGAACTCCAAGGTGAAGGTACGTCAGTTTCTGACCATCTGTCGCTTTTTGAGCGAAAGTGGGCTCCATGGAAGAAGACCCAGGAGGACTCCCCTTTTGAAAGAAAAACATAAAATCACCAGACTTTGAAATTTATACAATGCATATTGAAAATCCACAATCCTTCAGAGAGAATGCCCTTTGTACAAAACTGGAGCTTTTTGGCAAGTCACATCAGCTCTACGTTCATAGTCACCAAGATGACATAGCAGTCAGACGTCTTTTGTCCTCGTCTTGTCGTGTGCCGTATATATATATATATTTACAACTTTCTTCGCATACCTTTTTATATATATTTTTTTCTTTTCCAGAAACTCATCTTCAAAACACTCTCCTGCAACCCGCCTCACCAATTTATATATATTTTTTAAAGAAAGTGTTATTTACCTCAAATCTGTAATCCTCCATAGAAGCTAACCAGAAGCTAACCAGAAGCTAACCAGAAGCTAGCCAGAAGCTAACCAGAAGCTAGCCAGAAGCTAACCAGAAGCTAGCCTGAAGCTAACCAGAAGTTAGTTAGCTTCTTTACTGGCTAATCGTTAGTATTCAGCTAACCACTGTCTGTGGTCATCAGCTATCCTTTATCTTGAAAATCTATCGCCAGTTTTGTACGGCGCGACTCGGAACATACCGGACCTATTTTTCTCTCCATGTCCCCTGATTTCATCCGCAAGCTCTGGACATTTATACCTGGATATCGCAGCTAGCTAGCTGCTATCCGTGTGACTATCGGCTTACGTCGATTCCGGAGCAAACATCAATTATTCCGGAGCTAGCCAGCTGAAGAGTTCTATCAGTCACTCCTGGGCTACATCACCTATCCGGACCCGTTTTACTGCCAACGCAGAGCCCCACCGGGTCTTCACAACTGGACTACCAACGTTATTTTCCCGATGGAGTTATCCAACTGGCTCCTCCGTCGCGACGTTACCTGCGTTACCTGCGGTCCGCTAATCGTTAGCTGTCTTATCGGCTGCTATCTGAATAGACCTATCGGGAAAAAAATATATTTTTTCTTGGGCCTCTATAACTATAGCAATTTTTTTTGCGGATTGGATTGATCCCCTCTACCACACGGAACCCCACTAATCCTACCGACGGAAACTCACGAGGTGGCTAAAAACAGACCTCCATCCTATGCTAGCTTGCTACCTATGGCCCGGCTAGATGTCTGAATCGCCGTGACCCCAACCAACCTCACTACTCACCACCTCTCTAAAAACAAGTCTCTCACCGTTGCCGCCTGCTATAGACCACCCTCTCCCCCCAGCTGTGCTCTGGACACCATATGTGATCTGATTGCCCCCCATCTATCTTCAGAGCTCGTGCTGCTAGGCGACCTAAACTGCAACATGCTTAACACCCCAGCCATCCTACAATCTAAGCTTGATTCCCTCAATCTCACACAAATTATCAATGAACCTACCAGGTACCTCCCCAAAGCCGTAAACACGGGCACCCTCATAGATATCATCCTAACCAACCTGCCCTCTAAACACACCTCTGCTGTCTTCAACCAAGATCTCAGCGATCACTGCCTCATTGTCTGCATCCGAAATGGGTCAGCGGTCAAACGACCTCCACTCATCAATGTCGAACGCTCCCTGAAACACTTCAGCGAGCAGGCCTTTCTAATCGACCTGGCCGGGGTATCCTGGAAGGATATTGATCTCATCCCATCAGTAGAGGATGCCTGGTTATTTTTTTTAAATACCTTCCTAACCATCTTAAATGAGCATGCCCCATTCAAGAAATTTAGAACCAGGAACAGATATAGCCGTTGGTTCTCCCCAGACCTGATTGCCCTTAACCAACACAAAAACATCCTATGGCGTTCTGCATTAGCATCGAACAGCCCCCGTGATATGCAACTGTTCAGGGAAGCTAGAAACCATTACACACAGGCAGTTAGAAAAGCAAAGGCTAGCTTTTTCAAGCAGAAATGTGCTTCCTGCAACACTAACTCAAGAAAGTTATTTAAAGTCCATGGAGATTAAGAACACCTCCTCCCAGCTTCCCCCTGCACTGAAGATAGGAAACACTGTCACCACTGATAAATCCACTATTATTGAGAATATCAATAAGCATTATTCTACTGCTAGCCATGCTTTCCACCTTGCTACTCCTACCCCGGTCAACAGCACTGCACCCCCCAAAGCAACTTGCCCAAGTTTTCCCCATTTCTCCTTCTCCCAAATCCAGTCCGCTGATGTTCTGAAAGAGCTGCAAAATCTGGACCCCTACAAATCAGCCGGGCTAGACAATCTGGAACCTTTCTTTCTTTCTAAAATTATCTGCCGAAATTGTTGCCACCCCTATTACTAGCCTCTTTCGTGTCGTCTGAGATTCCCAAAGATTGGAAAGCAGCTGCGGTCATTCCCCTCTTCAAAGGGGGGGACACTCTTGACCCAAACTGCTACAGACCTATATCTATCCTACCATGCCTTTCTAAGGTCTTCGAAAGCCAAGTCAACAAACAGATTACCGACCATTTCGAATCTCACCATACCGTCTCTGCTATGCAATCTGGTTTCAGAGCTGGTCATGGGTGCACCTCAGCCACGCTCAAGGACCTAAACGATATCTTAACCGCCATCAATAAGAAACATTACTGTGCAGCCGTATTCATTGATCTGGCCAAGGCTTTCGACTCTGTCAATCACCACATCCTCATCGGCAGACTCGACAGCCTTGATTTCTCAAATGATTGCCTCGCCTGGTTCACCAACTACTTCTCTCACAGAGAGGTCAGTGTGTCAAATCGGAGGGTCTGCTGTCCGGACCTCTGCCAGTCTCTATGGGGGTGCCACAGGGTTCAATTCTTGGACAGACTCTCTTCTCTGTATACATCAATGAGGTCGCTCTTGCTGCTGGTGAGTCTCTGATCCACCTCTACGCAGATGACACCATTCTGTATACTTCTGGCCCTTCTTTGGACACTGTGTTAACAACCCTCCAGGCGAGCTTCAATGCCATACAACTCTCCTTCCGTGGCCTCCAATTGTTCTAAAAAACAAGTAAAACTAAATGCATGCTCTTCAACCGATCGCTACCTGCACCTGCCCGCCTGTCCAACATCACTACTCTGGACGGCTCTGACTTAGAATACGTGGACAACTACAAATACTTAGGTGTCTGGTTAGACTGTAAACTCTCCTTCCAGACCCATATCAAACATCTCCAATCCAAAGTTAAATCTAGAATTGGCTTCCTATTTCGCAACAAAGCATCCTTCACTCATGCTGCCAAACATACCCTTGTAAAACTGACCATCCTACCAATCCTCGACTTTGGCGATGTCATTTACAAAATAGCCTCCAATACCCTACTCAACAAATTGGATGCAGTCTATCACAGTGCAATCCATTTTGTCACCAAAGCCCCATATACTACCCACCATTGCGACCTGTACGCTCTCGTTGGCTGGCCCTCGCGTCATACTCGTCGCCAAACCCACTGGCTCCATGTCATCTACAAGACCCTGCTAGTAATGTCCCCCCTTATCTCAGCTCGCTGGTCACCATAGCATCTCCCACCTGTAACACACGCTCCAGCAGGTATAGCTCTCTAGTCACCCCCAAAACCAAATCTTTCTTTGGCCGCCTCTCCTTCCAGTTCTCTGCTGCCAATGACTGGAACGAACTACAAAAATCTCTGAAACTGGAAACACTTATCTCCCTCACTAGCTTTAAGCACCAACTGTCAGAGCAGCTCACAGATTACTGCACCTGTACATAGCCCACCTATAATTTAGCCCAAACAACGACCTCTTTTCCTACTGTATTTAATTTATTTATTTATTTTGCTCCTTTGCACCCCATTATTTTTATTTCTACTTTGCACATTCTTCCATTGCAAATCTACCATTCCAGTGTTTTACTTGCTATATTGTATTTACTTTGCCACCATGGCCTTTTTTGCCTTTACCTCCCTTATCTCACCTCATTTGCTCACATTGTATATAGACTTGTTTATACTGTATTATTGACTGTATGTTTGTTTTACTCCATATGTAACTCTGTGTCGTTGTATGTGTCGAACTGCTTTGCTTTATCTTGGCCAGGTCGCAATTGTAAATGAGAACTTGTTCTCAACTTGCCTACCTGGTTAAATAAAGGTGAAATAAAAATAAATAAAATAAAAATAAATAAAATAAAAATAGCGCCGGAGGACCTGCTGGAACAATGTCTGTGACCTGGAGAGTGCTAGGCAGACCAGAGTCTGTTTTTAATAGAGCGACACGGATTAAAGAAGCAGATGAAGGCGTGCTTGAAAAACTTAAACGCAAAACCAAAAAAGGATGCAGCAGAGGAGAGGCGGGGGCTATTTCAGACCGGAGGGGGGCCTCCATCCAAGGGAATTGATACTCTCGCCTGGAAGATATGTGAAATTATTCCCCAGCAGTTCACCCCTGTCCTTCACCCCTATGATGACCAAAGACAACTCAACCCACCAATTTTTAGTAAGCTTAAACAACCGGTAAATATTTAGGACTATAATGCACGTTACAACTAACGTCAATGCTATTTCACTACAATGTTACTGTTATCAGTCACGTTACAGCATGTTGCGTAACATCATTCATACTTAGACTGTGCAAATCATAAGCCCCAATTCAATTGTTGTACAAAATGGGCATGTAAATAGCCTACTAATATTGAGTTAATTTTCTTTCTTTCCTTTCCTTTAGTTAAGCTGACACCCTGTGCCGTGGAGAAACAGTAGTGCCTGGGTCTTGCACCAGCAGCAAAAACAGCTGACAGGCCAAGCAAACGCCCCAGAACTGACATGAACCAAGCTCATATTGATGTTTTGGAGCTGTAGAGAGAGAAAAATCTACTGCAGATTGCTGTCCTGAATTTACAAAAAGAGCTACTGTAAATTCAGAAACTCCTTCAGGGAAACAAATGGCCACTGTGTAAAGAATGCTGATCTTTTTATTTATTTAAACAATTATTTATTAAAACAATCCTTTCCCAAGCAATTGGTGTCCCCCAGTCTTGTCCCCACTCTTGTGTTCTGGTGCTTCCAGTTCCACCCTGTTTTGATTTGAGAATAACAAGGTCTTAATAATACATTTTAATACAGAGAGCCTAATTAGGAATTGTCCTTGTCTATCAAAATATAATATTACTTTTTACATGTTACTAATGTTACATTGTACAGAATTTAGGCTATAAAATGGTTCTCAAACAAGGGTCTCCTCACAGCATTCCCATTTGCATTGGCAACATGTTGCAGCTGGCCGTCTTCTGCATTCTCCTCAGGTAGGTCCTCCTCAGTCTCTTAACAAAGTTATGCAGAACAGCCACTGCAATAATGATTGTCAGTGTAGTGTCCATCTATGTGCGGAGGCCCTGTAGGCACGAGAAGCTTTTTGTTCCATACTCCAAAAACGGTCTCCCTGAGACATCTTGCCAGCATATGAGAGGGGTTGCATTCTCTCTCTTCAGGTGTCTGGGGGTTTTAAAGGGGAGTGCTAAGGTACCCACGACAGGCGTATCCATAGTCACCTAGTAGGTAACATCACAGACAGCCTGCACATGGATGGAGCAGTAACCTTCCCGATTACGGAATAGTTATCCATTATCGCCACCAGGGTTGGGAATAGGAATGTGTGTACAGTCTATTGCCCCTAGTACACCTGGAAATCAAGCTCTCCTGTAAAATCTATAGGGTTGAAAATTATGTACTGATTCTTTAGACCGGCAATAGCACTGGACACTGACTACAATCTTGCAGACGGTTGACTTGTGGAATCCAAAAAGGTCCCCATCCACCATCTGGAAACATCTAATTGCATAGAACCGTAGGGTCACCAGAAACTGAAGTAGCTGGGGTACAGCCTTGTTCCTATCACTCCCATGCTTAATGTTTGGTCTAACCTTTCTTTCCAGTTGCATTACAGAGTCCTTGGAGAAGAGGCATCTCCTTTAACTCATCATTATCAAAACATTTGGCAAGATTTAACCTATAATTATTCTCTGAGGAACTCTGTTGTTTTGGTCTTTTCACAGTATATATCCTGCCATTTGATCAGTTAAACCACAAGTGGCAGTTTAGAATTAATCTCCAATCTAAATATATATATTGTTTTTATTGAGCAACAGGTTTAAAATTGATCTAGGTTTAAAGTAAAAACTAAACTTTAGATTTAGTTTAACTAGGATTAATTTAAAACTAGATTTAAAATGTTGTGCAACAAGATTAATAGATTAACCTTGATTTAACCCAGTTTAAGTTATAATCCATGTTAGTGAAACCAACCCTTAGAGTAGTATGCACATGGATACAATTTATGTTGGTTACCTTGGCGTTGGGACAGGATGGCACCCATGCCCATTTCTGAGGCATCCACCTCGATAACAAAGGGCAGCTTACATGCTGAACAGACCGGACATGTTGCGTACTCGAGGATTGCAAAGTAAATGTAGAAATCCATGTTATTCAATTATTTCACCCACACTGCTCGTGCGTGCCAATGAGCGTCTGCGTTGCCAAGGGCTAAAATAGAAGTCATTCCTATTTCTGACGCAGATCGCCCTGCATGTCCTGCCTCTCCCATCTCCTCTTTGGTTTATAGAAGCAGGTACCCACGTGCCATCTCCTCATTGGTTATACCCACGTGGGTGATTGAAAGATGAACTGTTTTGTCGGTCGTTGTGGTAATACTATGAAAGTTTAGATGCCAATCACCATATAAGTTCAAAGATGAAAAAGCCTGTAAGGAGGAGAGATGACTATAAACAATTCGGTTAACCGTTTTTATGTGTGGATTAATTGTCAGAGTAGAGGACCTTGTGAATTTCAGGTAAAATAACAACCTAATGTTTATATCCCAGGGCAAATTAGCTAGCATCAACAAGCTAGCTAAATAGGACAAATTAGCTAGCCTGTGCAAGCTAGCTAGCTAAATTGCCATACATGTTTAAGGCTTTTCTACCTGTCCCCAAATTAATGTAATTGGTTCAGAGTTTGTTTTGATATTTTAATCTGCGTGTTGTGATCGCGTTTGGTGTGATTGGACAAAATACATTTATGCACGATTTGCGCACGTGCAGCCTGTTTGGGTTCTGTGTTAGGATCTGGGTGTTTCAGCTACGGGGTGGAGGTGAAACGCCCCTTCAGTAGTCAGAAGGCCTCATTGGCTGCAGGACTCCAAACCAATTTACGGGGACCGCCCTTGAGGTGAGAGGAGAGGCGATAGAGCTGAAGTTTTTTATGAAGCTGCAGTAGAAGTTGGCAAACCTCAAACTTTTGTAGTCCCTTTATGGTGGATGGTAGTGGCCATGACCTAACCACCTCAAACTTCCTCTCATCCATCACCACTCCCTGCGGGATGATCCAGTATCCCAGGAAAGAGATTGCAACCTGATAGAACTGGCACTTCTCTGCTTTGACATATACAGTGCCTTGCGAAAGTATTCGCCCCCTTGAACTTTGCGACCTTTTGCCACATTTCAGGCTTCAAACATACATATATAAAACTGTATTTTTTTGTGAAGAATCAACAACAAGTGGGACACAATGATGAAGTGGAACGACATTTATTGGATATTTCAAACTTTTTTAACAAATCAAAAACTGAAAAATTGGGAGTGCAAAATTATTCAGCCCCCTTAAGTTAATACTTTGTAGCGCCACCTTTTGCTGCGATTACAGCTGTAAGTCGCTTGGGGTATGTCTCTATCAGTTTTGCACATCGAGAGACTGATTTTTTTTCCCATTCCTCCTTGCAAAACAGCTCGAGCTCAGTGAGGTTGGATGGAGAGCATTTGTGAACAGCAGTTTTCAGTTCTTTCCACAGATTCTCGATTGGATTCAGGTCTGGACTTTGACTTGGCCATTCTAACACCTGGATATGTTTATTTTTGAACCATTCCATTGTAGATTTTGCTTTATGTTTTGGATCATTGTCTTGTTGGAAGACAAATCTCCGTCCCAGTCTCAGGTCTTTTGCAGACTCCATCAGGTTTTCTTCCAGAATGGTCCTGTATTTGGCTCCATCCATCTTCCCATCAATTTTAACCATCTTCCCTGTCCCTGCTGAAGAAAAGCAGGCCCAAACCATGATGCTGCCACCACCATGTTTGACAGTGGGGATGGTGTGTTGCTTTTACGCCAAACATAACGTTTTGCATTGTTGCCAAAAAGTTCAATTTTGGTTTCATCTGACCAGAGCACCTTCTTCCACATGTTTGGTGTGTTTCCCAGGTGGCTTGTGGCAAACTTTAAACAACACTTTTTATGGATATCTTTAAGAAATGGCTTTCTTCTTGCCACTCTTCCATAAAGGCCAGATTTGTGCAATATACGACGATTGTTGTCCTATGGACAGAGTCTCCCACCTCAGCTGTAGATCTCTGCAGTTCATCCAGAGTGATCATGGGCCTCTTGGCTGCATCTCTGATCAGTCTTCTCCTTGTATGAGCTGAAAGTTTAGAGGGACGGCCAGGTCTTGGTAGATTTGCAGTGGTCTGATACTCCTTCCATTTCAATATTATCGCTTGCACAGTGCTCCTTGGGATGTTTAAAGCTTGGGAAATCTTTTTGTATCCAAATCCGGCTTTAAACTTCTTCACAACAGTATCTCGGACCTGCCTGGTGTGTTCCTTGTTCTTCATGATGCTCTCTGCGCTTTTAACGGACCTCTGAGACTATCACAGTGCAGGTGCATTTATACAGAGACTTGATTACACACAGGTGGATTGTATTTATCATCATTAGTCATTTAGGTCAACATTGGATCATTCAGAGATCCTCACTGAACTTCTGGAGAGAGTTTGCTGCACTGAAAGTAAAGGGGCTGAATAATTTTGCACGCCCAATTTTTCAGTTTTTGATTTGTTAAAAAAGTTTGAAATATCCAATAAATGTCGTTCCGCTTCATGATTGTGTCCTGCTTGTTGTTGATTCTTCACAAAAAAATACAGTTTTATATATTTATGTTTGAAGCCTGAAATGTGGCAAAAGGTCGCAAAGTTCAAGGGGGCCGAATACTTGCGCAAGGCACTGTAGGAACATCTCAAGGATGATCAATGGAACAGGATGTACCTGAGCTCAATTTCGAGTTTCATAGCAAAGGGTCTGAATGCTTATATAAATAAGGTATCAGATCTGTTTTACATTTTTTATAAATTTGCTTTTTGTGTAGAATGATGATGAAAAACATTTGTTTAATACATTTTAGAATAACGCTGTAACATTACATAATGTGGAAAAAGTCAAGGGGCATGAATACCTTCCGAATGTACTGTATGTTGTTTTAAATTTGTATTTTTTTATTTAACCTTTATTTAACTAGGCAAGTCAGTTAAGAACAAATTCTTATTTACAATGATGGCCTATCGGGGAACACTGGGTTAACTGCCTTGTTCAAGGGCAGAACAACAGATTAACCCTTTGCATTCTGTTACTCGCAAATATTGAGTATCAGAATGTCATGGCAGTTCAATTGTTCTCTAAAGCACCTAAAAATAAGTCTGATTTAAGCATATGTACTTTGGATGGTGACCATATTGATCGTGTCTCTGCTTACAAATATCTGGGCATCTGGATAGATGAAATGCTGTCTGTTAAAAAGCATATTGGGGAGTTAGTTAAGAAACTGAGAATAAAACTGGGCTTCTTCCATAGAAATAGGTCCTGCCTCTTGCATTAATAAATGGAAAGCAGATTATTCAGTTGACGTTCCTATCGGTCCTAGACTATGGCGACATCATCTATATGAATGCATGTGCCACTTCATTAAAGCCGTTAGATGCAGTTTATCATAGCACACAGCGCTTTTTAAGGGCAACAATTATAGAACTCATCACTGCATTCTCTACCAGAAAGTTGGTTGGCCCTCTTTGATGTCATGTAGGTTGGTACGTTGCTATGTTTTCATTTATAAAGCCCTTTTACAAAAAGTCCCACTGTATCTAACATCTTTACTGAACTTTGGACATACGAGTTACCACACCTGGTCTTAGAGATGGCTAACTCTGGAAATTCCTTTGGTCTCTGAATTAGGTAAATCAGCTTTTAGTTTTCTTGCACCTTAGTTACTCAAATATCTAAAAAATGCTCTTAAATTTGATGTTCTGGTGCCTCTAGGGCAGGTATTCTCAAACTGGGTTATGCATACCCCCAGGGGTACACGCAATAACAATGTGATTCACATAAAAAAAAATATTGAAAAAAAACAAAAAAATCTTCATATTTTCAAACAGTACATTTTTATTTTGCAATGTGGCTATACATTTGGGTGAGGTTTTTTTATTGCCTGAGTAGCTTTGTTTAACTGTCAAAAATCAAATTAAACCAACACAATGTCAAATACAGGTAGTCTAGTCGAATAATTAACATCCAATCACATTAACCGTTACTCTCTCATGGGAAAAACCTTCACTCTTGAGCAGACATTTAGAAACAAAACATGACAATTTGAAAAATAAGCCACGGGAGTTTTGAGCTAGAATAAACACAACTTTCGAGTAGTAAGACGTATAAAAGCAACAGATACCATTAATAAGAAGGGGCTAGAAGCATCTTATAGGGTGAGCTACCATATGGCTGGGACAATTCTGGGGGAAAAGGCCCCAAAAAATATGCAGACGTCTTCATCAAACAACACTGTTTTACGACGCATCAGTGACATGGCAGGAGATGTTTTGAAACAATTACTGCTTCGCATACAAGCCAGTGAATTAAATGCGTTACAGATTGATGAGTCAACAGACGTGGCGGGCCTGGCACAACTCCTGGTATATGTCCGTGATGTTTATGGGGGGTCAATTAAGGAAGACATCCTCTTCTGCAAACCATTGGAAACCAGGACAACATGAGAGGATATTGTTAATAAAGTACTGGATAGCTTTGTGATATCAAATGGACTTTGGTGGTCAAGATGTGTTGGTATATGCACTGATGGCGCAAAAGCCATGACAGGGAGACATAGTGGAGTGGCAATGCACGTACAAGCAGTTGCTCCCGATGCCACTTGGGTACACTAAAAATGGTTAACTTAGTTAACGCAAGGCCCCTGAACTCTGGTGTATTTTCTGCATTATGCAATGATATGGGCAGCAACCATGTAACACTTTTACAACATACACAAGTGCGCTGGTAATCAAGGGGCAAAGTATTGACACGTTTCTTTTAATTGAGAGACGAGCTTAAAGTTTTCTTTACTGACCATATTTTTCACTTGTTTGTCCACTTGCATGATGACGAGTTTCTCACATGACTGGCCTATCTGGGTGATGTTTTTTCTCACCTGAATGATCTGAATCTAGGATTACAGGGACTCTCCGCAACTATATTCAATGTGCAGGACAAAAATTGAGGCTATGACTAAGAAATTGGAGCTCTTATCTGTCTGCATCTAGAAGGACAACACACAGGTATTTCCATCATTATATGATTTTTTTTGTGTGCAAATGAACTCAAGCTTACGGACAATGTCAAATGTCTGAGTGAGCTGGGTGCGCATCTACGCAGGTACTGTCCTAAAATGGACGACACAAACAACTGGATTCTTTATCCATTTCTTGCCCTGCCTCCAGTCCACTTACCAATATCTGAACAAGAGAGCCTCATCGAAATTGCAACAAGAAGTTCTGTGAAAGTTTAATTTAATCAAAAGCCACTGCCAGATTTCTGGATAGGGAAAATGTGGATAGGGCTGCGTTCTCAGTTTCTTGGTAAATAGTGCTGTAGAGACACTGATGCCCTTTGCTACTACGTACCTATGTGAGAGTGGATTCTCGGCCCTCACTAGCATGAAAACTAAATACAGGCACAGACTGTGTGTGGAAAATTATTTAAGACTGAGTCTCTCTCCAATACAACCCAACATTGCAGAGTTATGTGCATCCCTTCCCCTCATTAACCTGGGGTGAGTTATTCACAAGTTTTATATGTAAGATGGCTAAATAAAGAGCAAAATTATTGATTATTATTATATTATTATTTGCATCCTGGTCCTATAAGAGCTCTTTGTCACTTCCCACGAGCCAGGTTGTGACAAAAACTCACACTCATTATTGTGTTTAATAAATCTATCGTAGGTTCACAATGATGGCAAAAAACAACATGCACTGACCCTGGTGCTAGAGGGGGTATGCAGCTGGAGGTTGAATGTTTGAAGGTGTACAAAATGTTTGGGAACCACTGCTCTAGGGCAATACAGAAAGCTGATTGAGGACCTTTATTACTGATGCATGTGTTTGTTTTTTGTGACCTTGTTTTTCTTTCTGCTTGAATTTTGTATTTATATTTTGATGTGTGTATTTTCTGTAATGTATGATTCACTAATAAAATAAAATGTAAATAAATAAAATAAATACAAAATAAACATCACACTGGATGAAACCTGATCCTCTAAATAAGGCACTGGTTACATTGTAAAAACATCGAGAAACAGAATCGTTGTTAACATTGTGAAATAAATGCAGACACATACCAGGCAACAATGTATAATTTATCTAAGGATACAATGTAATTTAGTTGCGTTCTGTGATGTACAAGCAAGCTGCAACCGTTCATATTATACCTCAGTGGCCGCAACTCGGTGGTGTCTAAGATTCAACCAATAAGAAAGCGCCCTGTTGGCTCAACAGGCATTCACGTCACCCTCTCTGTTTCAATGCTACGTAAGCAGTGATACCAAAAGATGGCGGTGTCCATAGGAAGGTGTCTGGCTGCTGATGCTTGTTTATTAATATTAACTTTAACATTTCACCACAGTAATGCCGATAATATCGTTGCCGGTGCATCGACTGAAGAAGCTCCACACCGTCGATTTGAATACAAGTACAGTTTCAAGGGACCGCACCTGTCTCAAACCGACGGGTTTATTCCTTTTTGGGTGCACAGTGGAAGTAAGTTTCAGTTAGATTGGCTAGGCAGTTGCTTACTGTTGTCAATTATCATAACCTATACATAGGTGTAGTGGAAAATCAGCTGCGATAGCTATTTTGCCACTCTAGCCAGCGATTGTAGCTATTTTGCATGTAGGGGATACATTTGACACGTTTGTTGTAGCTATCCGGCTACTGCCTGCTGTAGAGAACTTCTGTAGGGGGACCAGTTCATTGTTGTGTAGAGAAGTTCTCGACTGTGCAGACTTGGCTTGCTACAGTTTCTAAAGAGTGGCCTGATGTCAAACTCGCTTCAACATGTCATGGCCGTTAAATAGCCAGCAGCTTTAGAATAGTGTAGAGAAACAGGAGAAGCGAAAGGTACATGCACCGTCAGGCAATATGCGACTCTTTTCCAGAGTGACTTACAGTTAGTGAATTCATCTTAAGATGGATAACTAGTTGGGACAACCACATCACAGATTTAGTAACTACACTTTCCCTCCATAAACTAGTTCTCAGTAAAGTCAGAGCTAGAAAGGGGGAGGGGTATTTTTAAATACTCTTTGAAGAGGTAGGGTTTCAGGAGCTTGCCTGCCAGCTGGCTAATTCACCCAAACCGCAAAGTATACCATCTGTATACCTGCCAGCCTACATTTCTTTTTAGCTGACACTTAATAGTTCAGTTGGTTCCTTTCAGCAATACCGAGTATTGCAAACAAAGAGACATGGATTACTTGCACACAATCTGGAATGCTAACATTCCTCTTGTTAGTCCAAGTTTTGCATTTATCCTTGCAACACTCAACCACCCACATGCTACAGCAGGCAGGTTTCACAATACCTAATATTTGAGAGCGCATTTGAAGTTGACGAGCATTGCATTTCTTTCCTATTGAAGTGGCCTGCTTGTCCCCTAGTCTGGCATGGTTTTGTGTAACGTAAAGTGTTAACAAATCAGTGTCTCTAAAAACAGTTGAAAGGTCCAGCTGATGACGCACCCAGATTTAAGTCCATTTTACCATGGTGCCTTTGTCTTATCAGTATAGGCTGTAGTGAGATGGCATGTGGCTCTACACATGTACAATTGTCATTTAGAATTTGGTCACACCAAATAAGTGTAGGCAAAGGTCCATATGCCAAAGCCTGGTTGCACTAGGCTAGTTGCTATTACCCATATTTCTACTTTCCAATGCCATATCTGTCTTGGCTAGACAATAAAGCCTAACACGAGCGAGGTAATTTGGATATAGCATGATCTTGTTTCTAGCCATAAGCCTGACAAGCATGGTGTAACATTGCAATGTTAACAATACTAGGCCTATTATAATGTCTCTCTGTCCTTTACATAGGAGGCTTTCAGATACATTAATGTTACTGACAGAGAGCCTTGGACATAATCCCAGGAGCATACCTATTAAGGTGTACATGGGCTGAACACACATTTATGTTCCTAACCTCGGGCTTTGTAAGAGAATTTACCTCCTGGTCAATTGTTTGCCCTGAGCCAATAAGCTACCGTTTTCTCCATATGTAGTTACACTATAGAGTTAAACAAGTATTTCTGGACCTTCACAGAGTGAGTTTTCAGTTTCTGTACAGTTTAAATTCAGGAACATTTTGAATGCATGAGAAGCTACAATTTTTTTTTGTCAGTTAGGATTTGCCAGTATGAATTCATTGAACATTAACTAGAATGTACCCCTCCCAACCCTTTAAACTATCAACCTTGTATTCCAGATGCCATCCCCAGTGCCGACCAGGTCCGTATCACCCCCTCTCTCAGGAGTCAGAAGGGCTCAGTCTGGGCCAAAACCACGGTCAACTTTGACCACTGGGAGGCTGAGGTGACCTTTCGTGTGTCTGGACGGGGGAGGATGGGAGCCGACGGCCTTGTAAGAACTGAATAACACCTCCTTTCTATGGCTTCCATACACTGACTTTTTCCACTGCTGAGCTGAACTGTACTCGGCTGGTTACAACTCTACCATAGTTGCTGGAACCTCCTTCCTTTGACTCTAGACCAGGGATGGGCAACTGATGGTGGTCGGGGACCACAAAAAAACAAAACTCATGAGGGGCCACAGTGGCCCGTGGGTCTGCTTACCCACATTCATACCCCACCTTGTGAGCAAAACATTTAGCGGCCCCCCTCGTGACAGCGAAGAGAGAAAAACACTTGAGAAAGTGTTTGGATTTTTTTTATTTCCTGCAAATCAACACTTTGCCATGGGGTGGAGGCACATGTTTGCAGTTTTTAATATGGTAACTGATGATCAATGGGCCCCACACCGGTCGGTAGTTCGATCACGCTTACTACGAGTTTTCATAGCTGGCCACTAGACTAACTTACCAATCAAAATGTTTTTTGCTGACACGGGCTAATTAAGTGACTGCTGATGCACAATGAAATGCACCTTGTGTATTCGATGATTCTACCGCTCAACAGTAAATTGAGAGTTAGTGCCCATCTCTGCTTTAGACCTTTTCACACTACATGCTGTAGCTGATCAAGCTGTATTTTACAGGCCTGGTTACGCATCCACCTTAGTTGCTAGAACAATGCTAGAAAGGACAATGTGAAAAGAGCCAGTTAAATATCAGGGCCAGCACTAGGATAAGACAGTAATTGTCTAATTGACATTTATGGATGAAGACCATCATGAAAATTAAATAACTGTTCTAAACATTTTAATAATAAATATATCAACTTCATTTAAGTTGACAAACTTTACCCAAAAGCAGTAAAGTAAACATAAGCCTGGTTAATTAAACAGTCTCTATTAGGAAAGAGGAGACAACTAGCCAGTTTTAGAAATATGTTTTGTGGAACAAACAGCTGACTGAAGACAGCCAAATATTCAAAAATACGAGACTTGCAGTTGAGTGGTCTGGTTTCAAATATAGTGGTATGGTTTCTACCCTCTGCTACAGTTAATTAATTATTTCTAGACTGATAAAGGATGGTGTGAAAAGGTTATTTCTGTCCATTGAGACATAGACCTATGTTATGGTGGCTGTTGTGCTAGTAGAGGATGTGGAGTTGTACCGACCTACCGGCTCAGACTTCAGGTTAATAACCATGTTTTACCTCTTTCGGCCCTGTCCCTGTGTGGCTCAGTTGGTGAGAGCGTTGTGCTAGTAACTCCAAGGTCGTGTGTTCAATTCCTACTTTATGCTGTGACTGTACTTTACATCTTACTGTATCTATTGTCCCCATGTTTATCTGTCTGCCCCTTTGCTGCTCTACTGTTACATATAGTTATTTAGAAGAAAAATAAACGCACACCTATTTAAGCGAGGTGCTGGCTAGCGGAGTAGAAAACTTGAAAATAAAAGATCCGCACACTCTAGGAGCTCAGATGCAAAAATGTAATTACCAACGTTTCGACAGCCAAGCTGTCTTCATCAGGGTATAATCACAAACACTGCGGGATGACTCTTTAATGTAGTGTCAAAAGACACAGGTGTCTGTAATCATGGCCAAGAGTGGCCTAATATCATTGGTTAATTATCAAATATTACAATGTCATACAAAGAACAGCATACAAACAATGGATAGGATACGATCATAAATTAATTTGACTACACAAGCTTACAAACAATTACAATGGAAAAGTCACAATAATCACAAGATAGTTATTTAGACAGTTAAACAAGTATTTTTGGACCTTCAGTGTCTCCATGTCTTAATGTTTGTCTGTCCCTCTAATAGGCGATATGGTTCACCACTGCACAAGGCCTAGATGGTCCTGTCTATGGAGCTGCTGACAACTGGAACGGCATCGGAATCTTCTTTGATTCCTTTGACAACGATGGGAAGGTTGGTGGCCATATTAATTATATATTCATAAAATACAAAATATAATGCATTAATTTACTTAATCATAGGTAAAGTCAAGTGTATATAATATACCTTTAATATTAAATTACTACAATGCGAATTATAGGAATAATAGATTGATACTATACACACTTGGATACAAAAACTGTTTTCATACTTTCAAGTGGTATGCCTAGATCTGATGAGGACGTATGCTGGGATTGGATAAAATAAACCCAAATGACCTTCATAACATAGATTAGGTATATTAATGTTTCACTGTTTGTTTTAGAAAAATAACCCTGCTGTGCTGGTGGTGGGAAACAATGGCAAACTTGTTTATGATCACCCAAAGTAAGTCAACATTTCCTTCCCTCACTGACATCACAAAAGGAAAATGTAAACAATTTAAAGAAGATTAGAAAATATTACACAGTACATTTGTGGTTGGAGATTATAGTCCTGTCTCTTCCTAATCTCCCTTGACAGTGAAAGCTTTAAATCACTTCTCTGTGCCAGTTGATCTAGGCCTATGTCTTAGTGTTCTGTTTTGTCACTGCTGAAAATGCCGTTTACAATAATAGGAGTAAATTACATTTGAAATGACATTTTCCTTAATTTCTCAAATCTCCAAACCATTTACCTTTGGAAATGTTATTTGTTTGATCACACTGTATATGGAGCATTTTATCCTCTGCACTTACTTTTCGTGCTGCTATCATGCATGTGTATTTCATACTTTATTTGGATCAACGTTGGCCTTTGTTCTTTTGTATTATTGTTGATGCTTGTGGGGACCAATTAATTTATCTTGAAATATACTGTATTAAGTACTACTATAATAATATGGTGTTCAGTTTTAGTTTCTAAACAGGATGTTTTTTTTGCAGCGATGGCACGACTCAAGCCCTGGGAACATGCTTAAGAGACTTTCGTAATAAACCCTATCCTGTCAGAGCCAAAATAACATACTACAAGAAGACACTAACGGTAGGACAATATTCAATCAACGTTCTCAAATAATCTCTCTTCCTTGTTCTCATCGATACCACTGTCTATACTCTGATCTCTGCCTTTTACTCTGTTTTTCTCCACATCAACAGAGACATGGATACTGAACAGTTTTGCATTATGCACAAAAAAATAGCCTCATCTTTTTATATTGGGCATTTATTTCAATTGATTGCCTTAGTTGATGTGCTGTCGTCTGTCCCCTCAGGTGCTGATCAACAATGGTTTCACGCCAGATAAGGAAGACTATGAGTTCTGTACCAAGGTGGACAACATGATCATTCCTCAGGAGGGCTACTTTGGCATCTCAGCTGCCACGGGTGGTCTAGCAGGTGGTACTTGGTAACAATTTAATTAAGGCCTGCAGGTGTAATGCATTATGTGGTTGTAATGCATTATTAAACTTGCCAAAAGCAAGTTTGTCTGTCATTCCTTTCTAATTAGATTTGACTCTTCTGTGAACATTGATTTAACTGATTTTTGTCACATTAGGATTATTATTGTCAGGCTAAATTTCAGCTAAACCCAGGTTATGGAAAAGTGACAAGGAATTTTTATAAACTTCATTTACTGCATTTCCTCAATTGAAAACATGTCATGCAATTTAAAAGCATACATTAACTCCAGCCTTTATCACCTTGGCTTGTATAGTTTCATGTCAAGTCAAACAGCATCTACAGCCATCTTTTGAGAGACGTTTTGCTGTTCACTGCAGAGCTGTGTCGATGTGCTTTTCACAGTCCTCAAGCCAGCCAGCTGGGAAAACATCCCCCCCCTCCCCCTGCTCAGGGCTAACCGCATTGTCCTAAAGCCAGCCTGCTAATACCGCTACACTGTATTTGCTTTTTAATCGGAATTGGAATGATTTTCATAGCCTATTTTAAATTGTTGGTGTTGAACTTGGATATGGCGACTGCCATACCCAATTGATGCACTTGCTTAACGTTGCATCATGATACTTCATGTTTAATGCATTTTTTTCCGTCTTCCAGATGACCATGATGTCCTGTCCTTCTTGACGTTCAGACTAACAGAACCTGGCCAAGAACTGGTAACTAGATTTTCTTAGTTATACCTCTCAGAGCTGGTAACTCATTTTATTTTCTACCACTCCCAGTCCTTAGTTATACCAATCTCCAGTAATATTTAATTGGAAGAAGATCTGAGTGAAATTGTGTTTGGGTTCAGAGTGGTTGTTTTCTGTCCCATTGAAGCCTGCACCTGAAGCAGAGATGCCCAAGGAGGAGCAGGACAAGTACCAGGAGGAATTTGAGAACTTTCAGCAGGAGCTGGACAAAAAGAAAGAGGACTATCAGAAGGAGCATCCGGAAGTCCAGAGAGAACCCAGTTAGTTTAACTCAATAAAATGTGTTATACTTTTTTGGCTATGCTTTTATATTGAGACTAATATACTTATTTAATATTGATATTATTATTCAATAGTTTGGTCAATTAAATGTAACTAAAGAGAGATGCACGCTATATAAGCTCTCCGTAATTTATTGGTTATAACACCACATTTTCGGCATCAGTGCCTTCCTTCTTCAGGATGAAGAATGCACTGAAGCCGAAATGTGGTTCACCCAATAAATTACTGGGAGCATATATATATATATATATATATGTGTGTGTATGTGTATATACATACACAGAGAGAGAGTTGAAGTCAGAAGTTTACATGCACCTTAGCTAAATGCATTTAAACTCAGTTTCACAATTCCTGACATTTAATCTGAGTACAAATTCCCTGTTTTAGGTCAGTTAGGATCACCACTTTAAGAATGTGAAATGTCAATAGTACGGAGTGATTTATTTCAGCTGTAGGTTTTTTTATTACATTCCCAGTGGGTCAGAAGTTTACATACTCAATTAATATTTGGTAGCGTTGCCTTTAAATTGTTTAATTTGGGTCAAACGTTTCGGGTAGCCTTCCACAAGCTTCCCACAATAAGTTGGGTGAATTTTGGCCCATTCCTCCTGACAGCTGGTGTAACTGAGTCAGGTTTGTAGGCCTCCTTGCTTGCACACGCTTTTTCAATTCTGCCTATACATTGTCTATAGGATTGAAGTCAAGGCTTTGTGATGGCCACTCCAATACCTTGACTTTGTTGTCCTTAAGCCAACTTTGGAAGTATGCTTGGGGTTATTGTCCATTTGGAAGACCCATTTGCGACCACGCTTTAACTTCCTGGCTGATTTCTTGATGTTGCTTCAATATATAAACATAGTTTTCCTACCTCATGATGCCATCTATTTTGTGAAGTGCACCAGTCCCTCCTGCAGCAAAGCACCCCCACAACATGATGCTGCCACCCCCTGTGCTTCACGGTTGGGATGGTGTTCTTTGGCTTGCAAGCCTCCCCCTTTTTCTCTAAACATAATAATGGTCATTATGTCCAAACAGTTCTATTTTTTGTTTCATCAGACCAGACTATCTTTGTCCCCATGTGCAGTTGCAAACCGTAGTCTGGCTTTTTTATGGTGGTTTTGGAGCAGTGGCTTCTTCCTTGCTGAGCTGCCTTTCAGGTTTTGTCGATATAGGTCTCATTTTACTGTGGATATAGATAAGTTTCTACCGGTTTCCTCCAGCATCTTCACAATGTCCTTTGCTGTTGTTTTGGGATTGATTTGCACTTTTCGCACCAAAGTACGTTCATCTCTAGGACACCGAACGTGTCTCCTTCCTGAGCAGAATGATGGCTGCGTGGTCCCATGGTGTTTGTACTTGCATGCTATTGTTTGTACAGATGAACGTGGTACCTTCAGGCGTTTGGAAATTGCTCCCAAGGATGAACCAGACTTGTGGATGTCTACAATTATTTTACTGAGGTCTTGGCTGATTTATTTAGATTTTCACATGATGTCAAGCAAAGTGGCACTGAGTTTTGAAGGTAGGCCTTGAAATACAGCTACACCTCCAATTGACTCAAATGTTGTCAATTAGCCTATCGGAAGCTTCTAAAGCCATGACATCTATTTCTGGAATTTTCCCAGCTGTTTAAAGGCACGGTCAACTTGTGTATGTAAACTTCTGACCCACTGGATTTGTGACACCATGATTTATAAATGAAATAATCTGTCTGTTAACAATTCTTCACAAAATTACTTGTCATGCACAAAGTAGATGTCCTAACCTACTTGCAGAACTTCAGTTTGTTAACATGACATTTGTGGAGTGGTTGAAAACAAGTTGATGACTCCATCCTAAGTGTTAATGATTCCGTCCTAGGTGTATGTAAACTTCTGACTTCAACTGCGTGTGTGTGACTCTTTATCGCCTACAGTTTACACAGTTGGCCAGCACAACTTAAATATAAATAACAGAAAACAAATTAAGTCTAATGCAGGATATTGGTTACTTTGTACATACTAGATGCTACCAATGGATGCTAGGTTGTCTAGATGCTAAAACTTGATGCAACAGGTGTGTCCTGTTCCTTGTTAAGTTGAGGACATGTACGAGAGTGTCAACGACAGGGAGATCCGCCAGGTGTTTGAGGGTCAGAACCAGATCCACCTGGAGATCAAACAGCTTCACCGTCAGCTGGCCATGATCCTCGACGAACAGAACCGCTATGTTTCTGTGGTTACAGACGAGATATCCAAACGCCAAGTGGAGTTGGTGGGACAGGTAGGAAGTTTGATTGTACGCTCGTGCGCACAAACATTTACATTATGCACACAATTACAACTACCTACTGCTCTGACAGAGGCCTTGCATCAAGGAGGGAAGGTTTCATTCATTAGTACCATTGCAGACTATACCACGAACCTCAGACGTTTACTCTGTTTTGTTCACCTCAATATAGCCATTAACTTTGCTAGACTTGAACTGAAATAGGTGCTGGTAATAATGGTGTATGCCGGTCCTGTTTATATTTAGGTGCAGGTACTCTGCAAGAAATACTTTTTTGCTAATATTCTATAAAAGGTGCAGTAACTCGAGCAGAAAATCTTGAGGTGTTGGTACTCTGCTCCAGTTAGCTCATGCCCAAGTCGAGCACAGCCCATGGACATAGTGCCTTCAGAAACTATTCACAACCCTAGACTTTTTCCACATTTTGTTACAAAGTGGTATTAAAAATTATTTTTTTGTTAACAATCTGCACAAAATACTGTAATGTAAAAGCGGAGGAAAAATTCTAGCATTTAAAAAAAAAATGCATGAAAAATAAAATGTTGATTATATAAGTATTGAACCCCTTGAGTCAATACATGTTAGAACCACCTTTGGCAGTGATTACATATGTGACTCTTTCTGGGTAAGTATCTATGAGCTTTACACACCTGGATTGTACAACATTTTCCCATTTTATTATTTTAAAAATTCTTCAAGCTCTGTCAAATTAGTTGTTGATCATTGCAACCATGTTCAGGTCTTATAGATTTTCAAGGAGATTTAAGTCAAAACTAATTCAGGAACATACACTGTATTCTTGGAAAGCAACTCCTGTACAAAGCAGACTGGACAAGGTTTTCCTCTAGGATTTTACCTGTGCTTAGGTCATGATGCATCCACTACTAAGCTTGAAAATATGGAGAGTGATACTCCGTAATGTGTTGTATTGGATGTGCCCCAAAGAAAGCACTTTGTATTCAGGAAAAGTGCAACTCATTTGCTGCATTTTTTTGCAGTATTACTTTAATGCCTTGTTGCAAACAGTATGCATGTTTTGGGATATTTTTATTCTGTACAGGCTTCCTTTTCACTCTGTCAATTAGGTTAGTATTGTGGATATCTACAATGTTGTTGATACATCCTTAGGAGAGAACTTCCACAGCCATTAAACTCCCAACTCTTTTAAAGTCACAATGGTGACATCCCTGGACGGTTTCCTTCCTCTCCGGCAAGTTAGGAAGCACGCCTGTATCAAATCGTATTTGTCACATGCGCCGAATACATTAGGTGTAGACCTTACAGTGAAATGTTTACTTACAAGTCCTTAACCAACAATGCAGTTTTTTTTTTTTTACATTAAAAAAATAAATAAAAGTAACAAATAATTAAAGGGCAGCGGTAAAATAACCGTAGCGAGACTATATAACTCTTAGATCTGGGCTTCACAGGATAAGGTCACGGTTGGCTTGTGGGGTATCTTTCATTTTATTTGGCGTGGGCTACGGCCAAACAGTAGCCTGTGTAAAGTTGGGTTAATAAACCATCAATTTGTAAACTCAAGCCTCAGTCTGGACAATTGTTCCTTCATGATTTAGTCAGGTCATCCCGTCAGTAGAGGATGCATGTATTTTTTTTTTAAATGCCTTCCTCACCATCTTAATTAAGCATGCCCCATTCAAGAAATGTAGAATCAGGAGCAGATATAGGCCTTGGTTCTCTCCAGACCTGACTTCCCTTAACCAACACAAAAACATCCTATGGCGTTCTGCATTAGCATCGAACAGCCCCCGTGATATGCAACTTTTCAGGGAAGCTAGAAACCAATATACACAGGCAGTTAGAAAAGCCAAGGCTAGCTTTTTCAAGCAGAAATGTGCTTCCTGCAACACAAACTCAAAGTTCTGGGACACTGTAAAGGCCACGGAGAATAAGAACACCACCTCCCACTGCACTGAAGATAGGAAACCCTGTCACCACCGATAAATCCACTATAATTGAGAATTTCAATAAGCATTTTTCTACAGCTGGCCATGCTTTCTACCTGGCTACCCCTACCCCGGGCAACAGCACTGCACCCCCCACAGCAGCTTGCCCAAGTTTTCCCCATTTCTCCTTCTCCCAAATCCAGTCCGCTGATGTTCTGAAAGAGCTGCAAAATCTGGACCCCTACAAATCAGCTGGGCTAGACAATCTGGAACCTTTCTTTCTAAAAATGATCTGCCGAAATTGTTGCCACCCCTATTACTAGCCTGTACAACCTCTCCTTCATGTCGTCTGAGATTCCCAAAGATTGGAAAGCAGCTGCGGTCATCCCCCTCTTCAAACGGGGGGTCACTCTGGGGGACACTCTTGACCCAAACTGCTATAGACCGAAATCTATCCTACCCTGCCTTTCTAATGTCTTTGAAAGCCAAGTCAACAAACGGATTACCGACCATTTCGAATCCCACCATACCTTCTATGCAATCTGGTTTCAGAGCTGGTCATGGGTGCACCTCAGCTACGCTCAAGGTCCTAAACGATATCTTAACCGCCATCGATAAGAAACAATACTGTGCAGCCGTATTCATTGACCTAGCCAAGGCTTTCGACCCTGTCAATCACCACATCCTCATCGGCAGACTTGATAGCCTTGGTTTCTCAAATGATTGCCTCGCCTGGTTCACCAACTACTTCTCAGATAGAGTTCAGTGTGTCAAATCGGAGGGTCTGTTGTCCGGGCCTCTGGCAGTCTCTATGGGGGTGCCACAGGGTTTAATTCTGGGACCGATTCTCTTCTCTGTATACATCAATGATGTCTCTCTTGCTGCTGGTGAGTCTCTGATCCACCTCCTGATCCACCTCATCCACCTACGCAGATGACACCATTCTGTATACTTCTGGCCCTTCTTTGGACACTGTGTTAACAACCCTCCAGGCGAGCTTCAATGCCATACAACTCTCCTTCCGTGGCCTCCAATTGCTCTGAAATTTAAAAAAATAAATAAATGCATGCTCTTCAACCGATCGCTGCCTGCACCTGCCCGCCTGTCCAACATAACTACTCTGGACGGCTCTGACTTAGAATATGTGGACAACTACAAATACCTAGGTGTCTGGTTAAACTGTAAACTCTCCTTCCAGACTCACATCAAACATCTCCAATCCAAATTTAAATCTAGAATCAGCTTCCTATTTCACAACAAAGCATCCTTCACTCATGCTGTCAAATCTACCCTTGTAAAACTGACCATCCTACCAATCCTCGACTGCGGCGATGTCATTTACAAAATAGCCTCCAATACCCTACTCAACAAATTGGATGCAGTCTATCAGAGTGCCATCAGTTTTGTCACCATAGCCCCATATACTACCCACTGTGACCTGTACGCTCTCGTTGGCTGGCCCTTGCTTCATACTCGTCGCCAAATCCACTGGCTCCATGTCATCTACAAGACCCTGCTAGGTAAAGTCCCCCCTTATCTCAGCTCGCTGGTCACCATAGCAGCACCCACCTGTAGCACGCACTCCAGTGGATATATCTCTCTGGTCACCCCTGAAACCCACTCTTCCTTTGGCCACCTCTCCTTACAGTTATCTGCTGCCAATGACTGCAACAAACTACAAAAATCTCTGAAACTGGAAACGCTTATCTCCCTCACTAGCTTTAAGCACCAGCTGTCAGAGCAGCTCACAGATTACTGCACCTGTACATATCCCATCTATAATTTAGCCCAAACAACTACCTCTCTCCCTACTGTATTTATTTGTTTATTTATTTTGCTCCTTTGCACCCCATTTTTTTCTCTCTACTTTGCACATTCTTCCACTGCAAATCAACCATTCCAATGTTTTACTTGCTATATTGTATTTACTTCGCCACAATGGCCTTTTTTTACCTTTACCTCCCTTATCTCACCTCACTTGCTCACATTGTATATAGACTTATTTTTCTACTGTATTATTGACTGTATGTTTGTTTTACTCCATGTGTAACTCTGTGTCGTTGTATCTGTCGAACTGCTTTGCTTTATCTTGGCCAGGTCGCAATTGTATATGAGAACTTGTTCTCAACTTGCCTACCTGGTTAAATAAAGGTGAAATAAAAAATATACATGAGGTACAGAGTCGGTGTGCAGGGGCACTAGTTAGTCCAGGTAATTGAGGTAATATGTACATGTAGAGTTATTAAAGTGACTGCATAGATAACAGAGTAGCAGCAGTGTAAAAGGGAGGGGGAGTGGGCAATGCAAATAATCTGGGTAGCCATTTGAAGAGGAGTCTTATGGCTTGGGGGTAGAAGCTGTTTAGAAGCCTCTTGGACCTAGACTTTGTAGTGACTGGGTGTATTGATACGCCATCCAAAGTGTGATTAACTTCTTCACTATGCCCAAAGGGAAATATTTTTATAAGTCTACCAGCAGGTACCCTTCTTTCCAAGGCATTGGAAAACCTCCCTGTTAGTGGTTGAATCTGTGTTTTGAAATTCACTGCTCGACTGAGGGACCATACAAATATCTGTATGTGTGGGGTAGAGAGATGAGGTAGTCATTCAAAAATAATTGATATAACTATTATTGCACACAGTGAGCGAATGCAATTTATTTATCCCACCTGGCCAACATCCTGTGAAATTGCAGAGCGTGAAATTCAAACTACAGAATTATAAATATTTAACTTTCATAAAATCACAAGTGTAATACATCAAAATAAATCTTAACTTGTTAATCCAGCCGCTGTGTCAGATTTCAAAAAGGCTTTACGGCGAAAGCACACCATGCGATTATCTGAGGGCAGCGCCCCGCATACAAAAGCATAAAACATATTTCAACCAGGCAGAAATAGCGATATAATAAATGCCTTACATTTGATCATCTGTTGGCACTAAAAGGTCCCAGAACATCATAAATGGTCCTTTTGTTCGATAATGTCCATATCCATAAAAACTCAGTTTAGCTGGCGTGCTTCAGGCAATAATCCACCCAGTTTTCCTCCATTATTAATGCATACAAAATTATTCCCAAACGTTACTAATAAACTTTTCCAAACAAGTCAACCAAATTTATAATCAAACCTTAGGTACCCTAATACTTAAATTGTATTGTTTATTTAAGACTGAGAATCATTTGTCTTTACCGATGAAAAATACCAACTACAGCCAAAATGGGAGCCACCTAGAAAACCTAACATTTCTGGTTCATTTTTCCAAAAACCAGCATGAAACTCTTTCTAAAGACTTGACATCTAGTGGAAGCCCTAGGAACTGCAATCTGGGAGGATTTCACCTTATAATAAAAGTGACAGCCATTGCTGTGGTAGGCTGTTTTTTGGGGGGAACGGTTTGTCCTCGGGGTTTCGCCTGCCATATCAGTTCTGTTATACTCTCAGACATACTTTTAACAGTTTAGAAACTTTAGTGTTTTCATTCCAAATCTACCAATTATATGCATATCCTAGCTTCTGGGCCTGAGTAACAGGCAGTTTTCTTTGGGCACGCTTTTCATCCGGACGTGAAAATACTGCCCCCTACCCAAGAGAGGTTAAGCACATTTTTACTCCTGAACTTATTTAGGCTTAGGGTCGAAATAGGGTTGTTTTACACATGTTCTACTGCAGCGCCGTCTTGTATCGGTCTTTGTCTTTGGTCTTTTCCTGTGTAAATAGCCAGTCATTTTCGCAATCTCATTTTAGCCCACCAAACTACCTCATCCACATATTATTTTTGCTCCTTTGCACCCCAGCATCTCTACTTGCACGTTCATCTTCTGCACATCTATCACTCCAGTGTTTAGTTGCTAAATTGTAATTATTTCGCCACTATAGCATATAGTGGCAAATATAGTTACCTCCCTAATCTTACTACATTTGCACACACGGTATTTATACTTTTCTATTTGTATTATCCCATATGTAATTCGGTTTGTGTTGCACTGCTTTGCTTTATCTTGTCCAGGTCGCAGTTGTAAATGAGAACTTGTTCTCAACTGGCATACCTGGTTAAATAAAGGTGAAATAAAATGTTTCCTGAACTTTTTTGCCATGGGTTTTGGTAAGAAGCTAACGAGGTTCAGACTACATAATCTCATTTTCAATCATATTCTGCTTCCACATTTTAGCATTTCCTTTTTTATTCATTTGTAAAAACATAATTCTACTTTGACATTATGGGGTGGTGGGTGTGTTTTTGTCACTGGCCTACACAACTCGATTTAATTAATTGATACGTTTTAGTACATTTTAAAACAAAATGTGAAAAGTTAAGGGGTATGAATACTTTCTGAAGGCACTGTATGTATGCCAGTTTTATTACTAAAAAGGAAAGATGCCTTTACTCAAACATCTTTCAGTAATCTATCCTTAGGTATAAAACATTTATTAATTTAATTGTTTATCGTCTTTAGGCTCCTAGTCAAGAAATGGGTGCAGTGGTCGCAACACAACAGGAGATACTGAGAAACCTGAACGAGTTGAGGTAAGTGCAATAGCAATGACCATTGTTTTGTTTTGTTTTCTTTGTCTGTATTTGTTTATCACCTTCAATGCTGCAGAAATGTTTTGGTACCTTTCCCCAGATCTGTGCCTCGACACAATCCTGTCTCGGAACTCTAGGACAATTCATTTGACCTCGTTGCTTAGTTTTTGCTCTGTGCACTGTCAAATGTGGGACCTTATATAGACTGGTGTGTGCCTCTCCAAATCATTTCCAATCCATTCAATTTACCACAGACTCCAATCAAGTTGTATAAACATCAAGGATCATCAATGGAAACAGGATGCGGCTGAGCTCAATTTCGAGTCTTATAACAATGGGTCTGAATACTTACTGAATACTTATGTAAATAAAATACATTTGGTGAGCCATCTGGCTACACAAACTTGGTGTTGATGGGGAGTGCGAAGAAACAGACAACCAGTAGTCGTTGAGAGGGGAGCTGCGCAGCACAGTGGAGAAAGTGAGAAAGATTGCGAGTCACTTTCGCAAGTCAGGGGTACGTGATGACAAGCTACAGGGGTAGGCTATGTAAAGGAAGAGTTTGGTAAATAACTCCAGATGAAATTGGACTGCAGTACACTGGAATGTCTGGCAGATATGGTAGATGTTGTGTGTAGCACAATGCTGTTTGCATTGGCATGGCAGAAGAATCCATCACTTGCAGCCATTTCTGCTTGAATTTCTTGTCAGCTTCAGGTAAGACTGCATAGTTCTAAGATGTTTTTCTAGTAAAACCCCCGTGCTCTTGCTGAAGCCCCTTCTCTGTACTTACCTCCCAAGTGTTTGGAGTGTAGGCCAGCCTGCATGTTGGATCAATCAACTTGTCAAACCGCCTGTAGGCTAAATTGTATTTTACGCTTGCAGATTTAGCGTTCTGCCTTGTGGCATTACTTTTAGTGAAGCTCTACTACACAGTCAACATTTTTTGAATTACTAAAAGTAGGTAGGCCTACTTAACCGTTGGCTCAAAAGCTGGTGCCAATTTTATTCCCATAGACCTACTAACTGCATTTCAAGGTCATGTGTACAGTTTCAGCACAAACAATAAAGTAAATATGTTGTAATAGTCCAACAGTGCGCACACTCAGCCACACTGAGCGTTGGATCGTTGATAATGCAGGTAGTTAGAGTAGAGAAGGCCAAGCGAAACCAGATTTAGACATTGCATATAAATTAAGTTCCATTTCATGTCATATAAATACATTTACTGGTTTCTCAGTTATTATCCCGGGAAACCAGAGTTGGTTTGGCCAGACAATCTCAGTAATCCGGTTCCCACTTTAAACCCTAGTATTCACCCCCCTGAGTAAATGCATGTTAACACCTTTGGCAGCATTTACAGCTGGGAGTCTTTTTCTGTAAGTCTAAGAGCTTTGAACACCTGGATTGTGCAATATTTGCCTATTATTCTTTAAAAAATGATTCGAGCTGTATCAAGTTGGTGGTTGATCATTGCTAGACAGCCATTTTCAAGTCTTGCCATAGATTTTCAAGCAGATTTAAGTCTGAATAAACTATATCTAGACCATTTATGAACATTCAATTTTGTCTTGATTAGCAGTGTAGATTTGGCCTTGTGTTTTAGGTTATTGTCCTGCTGAAAGTTGAATTCATCTCCCACTGTCTGTTGAAAAGCTGAATCAGGTTTTCAGTTTAAACTCTATACAGTCCTTGCTGATGACGAGCATACCCATATGATGCAGCCACCACCATGCTTGAAAATAAGAAGTGGTACTCGGCCATGTGTTGTTGGATTTGCCCCAAACATAACACTTTGTATTCAGGACAAAAAGTACATTTCTTTGTCACATTTTGTGCAGTGCTCCTTTATTGTTGTTGCAAACAGGATGAATGTTTTTGAATGTTTTATTCTGTAAAGGTTTCCTTTTTTACTCATTTAGGTTAGTATTGTTGAGTAACTACAATGTTGTTGATCCATGCATAGTTTTCTCATATCACAGTCATTAAATGTTGTAGCTGTGTTTTAAATTCACTGTTGTCCTCATGGTGAAATCACTGAGTGGTTCCCTTCCTCGGGTCAGTTGACAATCTTTGTAGTGACTGAGTGTGTTGGTACACCATCCAAAGCCTAATTAATAACTTTAACATGCTCAAACAGATATTCATTGTCTGCTTTTAATTATTTTCAACCATCTACCAATCGGTGCCCTTCTTGTCAAAGCATTGGGAAACCTCTTTTATTTTATTTTAATCTGTGCTAGATATTCACTACTTGACTGAGGGACCTTACAATTATCTGAATGTGTTTGGTACAATCATACAGTAGTCATTCAAAAATCATGTTAACCACTAATATTGCACACAGTGAGTCCATACAATTTATGTGATCTGCTAAGCAAATTTCTACTCCTGAACTTATTTAGGCTTCCCATAAAAGGGTTTGAATATGTATTGACTAAATATGTTTTATTCATTAAAACACCCCCCCCCCCCCCCCAAAACAGAACGTTTTTACTTTGACATTATGGGGTATTTTGTGTAGGTCAGTGAACACTTAGCTCCATACTCTACATTTGGGAGTGTTACTGCTTACTTGAAACTGTCCCTATTCTTTAGCTACCTCTGTTATTTGACAAGATCATGTTTCTGATTAAATTATTTGTTATGTATTACTAGCAGGAGGGGTACGTCCTTTCCTTTTAATATTGTCTAGAAGCAATTTAAGATGATTACAAAGCCAAAAATACTGTCAAATGAAAGCAATTGGAAGGCTATAAGTATCAAGCTCTCGAGGGAACTGCGACATCAAGAAAGCAATCAGAAGGAGCCCGTGTTTTGTATCTGTGTATGAAGGATGTATTTTAAAGACGGATGTCTAATACTTTGAGGACAAATGGTGCTAAAATGTGGCCTTTTCTTGCAGCCATCCCAGGGCCACATGGCACAGAGCACACAGAGCTGAGGGACAGTCATACAGTATAAGACGTTTGTATAAACAAAATCTAATTTGTTTCTCAAATTACAAAAAATCTCCCTTGAAAGTAAGTGAACATTTTATTAAACCATGCATATAATCTTTATCTCATCCAAGTGACCAATTTATGAAAAAGCCCTTCTCAGATCAGAGAACATAATTTAACAGAGACTACAGTAAGATAAAGACATATCTTAATTATTGTCTATAGAAAGGGGTCACGAATGTAAAGAGGTCATAATCTACCTGAATATAATCTAATACAGCTCAATCACCTGTTACTGCATTATAGATTATAGGCCAGATGTGCATCTATACTATATTTGTAAACATTTATGTAAATCAAATTATGCTACAGAAACTATCATGAGTCTTTACAAGTATTTTCACATCCAGATGAAAAGCACGCCCAAAGTAAACTGTCTGCTACTCAGGCCCAGAAGCTAGGATATGCATGTAAATAGTAGATTTGGATAGAAAACACTCTGAAGTTTCTACAACTGTTAGAATAATGTCTGTGAGTATAACATAACTGATTTGGCAGGTGAAACCCCGAGCACAATCCATCCAGGGGAAAAAAATAGAGGTCACTGTTTTCCAATGGTTTTCTATGGGAGACCTGATTTATTAGGGCCCATATTGCAGTTCCTATGGCTTCCACTAGATGTCAAGTCTTTAGAAATTGTTTGATGTTTTTCTTTTGAGAAAAGCCTCTGAAGGGCTTTAGTTGCGTGTGAACTGGAGCGCACTTTACTGTTTCTAATACCAGATAAAAACGTGTTCTGTCTTTATATTTGATTGTTTATTTACATTTTAGGATACCGAAGGTTGGATTAGGAACGTTGTTTGAAATGTTTGGACCAAGTTTACAGGTGCTTTATTAGATACTTTGTAGTCATTTTGGAACCGGTGTATTTCTGAATCAAACGCCCCAAATAAATGGACATTTTGGGGATATAAAGAAGTAATTTATCGAACAAACAACCATTCATTGTGTCATTGAGACATTTAAGATTGCAAAAAGAAGACCTTCAAAGGTAAGGCATTTATATTATGGCTATTTCTGACTTTTGTGTCGCACCTGCCTGGTTGAAATATGTTTTTCATGTGTTTGTATGCGGGGCTCTGTCCTCCGATAATTGCATGTTTTGCTTTCGCCGTAAAGCCTTTTTGAAATCTGACAGCGGCTGGATTAACAAGAAGTTAAGATTTATTTTGATGTATTACGCTTGTATTTTTGAAGGTTGCATATTGATATTTTTGTAGTTTGAATTTGGCGCGCTACAATTTCACTGGATGTTGTCAAATCAATCCCGTTATCGGGATTCGCGCTTAAGAGGTTATAGGCCAGATGTGCATCTATACTGTATTTGTAAACATTTATTATGTCAATCAAATTATGCTACAGAAACTATCACGATGAGCCCATACATTGATCAGTAATAATCCTATATCCCCTGATTCAATCAAGCAATTATTGTCACATTTATGTATTACTACATTATAGTTAATAAGCCAGATATAGTTTTGCCTAAAATAAATATATCTGGACACCCCTTAAAAATATGTGGATCCAGCTATTTCTTCCCTGCTAGACCTGCCCCGGTCAACTAAGGGCTATTATTGTGAAGTGGTACTGTCTAGGAGCCACAACGGCTCATCCACGAAGTGGTAGGCTAAACAAGCTCATAGAACAAGACCGCAGAGTTCCGAAGTGTGTAGGGTAAAACAATCGTTTTCTCAGTATGGAAAATTTTGATTGCACATTTACAGATGCCACAGACTAATTACACCTATTATGGTTTCAATAGACAATGCCAAATTATGTGTTAATCTTAAACAAGCTTAACTCCTAACTAGCAAACTGACAAATCCCATTTGAGAGATTCCAAGTCAAACTTGCCCTGGGCAAAAATGTATAGTCGTGGTATTATTTATAAATAGTTTACAGAAATGTTTTCTGTTTTCAACCTTTCTAGGTTGCATGTGATACTTAACTTTTCAATAAGTATCTATTTCTTATTAAGATACTGTATGTCTGGGTTAAAAGTATAGTGATTCCATATGAAACCAGGACACAACTTCCGACTTCAACTGTACCTACATGCATACACTACCGTTCACAATTTTGGTGTCCTTGTTTTTGACACTGTCCATTTTAAATAACATCAAATTGATTGGATATACAGTGTAGACATTGTTAATGTTGTTAATTACTATTGTAGCTGTATTTCAATGGACAAAAAATGGTTTTTCTTTCAAAAACGAGGACATTTTCTAAGTGACCCCAAACTTTTGAACCGGTTGTGTATATGCACACACTACATGACCAAATGGGCATTAATATGGAGTTGGTCCCCCCTTTTCTGCTATAACAGCCTCCACTCTTCTGGGAAGGCTTTCCACAACATGTTGGAACATTGCTGTTGGGTCTTGCTTCCATTCAGCCGCAAGCATTAGTGAGGTCAGGCACTGTCAATGTTTGTTCCATAGAGATTACATGGCTGTGTGCTCAGTTTTATACACCTGTCAGCAACAGGTGTGGCTGAAATAGCCGAATCCACTAATTTGAAGGGGTGTCTCCATACTTTTGTGTGTTTGACATATGTATCTAAAAGCATAATTAAGATATTTTTTAAATTATTTTTTTAAGTTGGCATATGACATTTTTCTTACTCAGGCCTCATTTTTATACTCCATAATGTTTAATCTGTAGGTGCTACAAAGCAGCAATTATTGTCATGACGCTTTACCGCTTGTACTGTAATATGAGTATTTTGATTTCAAGAGAAACATTTTTTACTTTTGAATAATGACAAATCAACATGAATATTTGAAAAAACACCATTTTGGATGTGGTAAATTGTTCTGTACAGTCGTGGCAAAAAGTTGTGAGAATGACACAAATATACATTTTCAAAGTCTGCTGCCTCAGTTTGTATGATGGCAATTTGCATATACTCCAGAATGTTATGAAGAGTGATCAGATGAATTGCAATTAATTGCAAAGTCCCTCTGCCATGCAAATTAACTGAATCTCCAAAAAACATTTCCACTGCATTTCAGCCCTGCCACAAAAGGACCAGCTGACATCATGTCAGTGATTCTCTAGTTAACACAAGTGTGAGTGTTGACGAGGACAAGGCTGGAGATCACTCTGCCATGCTGATTTGAGTTCGAATAACAGACTGGAAGCTTCAAAAGGAGGGTGGTGCTTTGAATCATTGTTCTTCCTATGTCAATCATGGTTACCTGCAAGGAAACGCATGCCATCATCATTGCTTTGCACAAAAAGGGCTTCACAGGCAAGGATTTTGCTGCCAGAAAGATTGCACTTAAATCAACCATTTATCGGATCATCAAGAACTTCAAGAGCAGTTCAATTGTTGTGATGAAGGCTTCAGGGCGCCCAAGAAAGTCCACCAAGCGCCAGGACAGTCTCCTAAAGTTGATTTCAGCTGTGGGATCGGGGAACCACCAGTACAGAGCCTGCTCGGGAATGGCAGCAGGCAGGTGTGAGTGCATCTGCACGCACAGTGAGGCGAAGACTTTTGGAGGATGGTCTGGTGTCAAGACGGGCAGCAAAGAAGCCACTTCACTCCAGGAAAAACATCAAGGACAGACTGATATTCTGCAGAAGGGACAGGGATTGGACTGCTGAGGACTGGGGTAAAGTCACTTCCTCTGAATCCCCTTTCCGATGGTTTGGGGCGTCCGGAGAAGATAAGGTGAGCGCTACCATCACTCCTGTGTCATGCCAACAGTAAAGTATCCTGAGACCAGTCATGTGTGGAGTTGCTTCTCAGCCAAGCGAGTGGGCTCACTCACAAATTTCCCTAAGAACACAGCCATGAATAAAGAATAGTACCAACACATCCTCGGAGAGAAACTTCTTCCAACCATCCAGGAACAGTTTGGTGATGAACAAACGGAAAGGCAAAAGTGATAACTAAGTGGCTCGGGGAACAAAACATCCATATTTTTGGTCCATGGCCAGACAACTCCCCAGACCTTAATCCAATTGAGAACTTGTGGTCAATCCTCAAGAGGCAGGTGGACAAACAAAAATCCACAAATTCTGACAAACTCCAAGCATTGATTATACAAGAATGGGCTGCCCAGAAGTTAATTGACTGCATGCCAGGGCGTATTGCAGAGGTCTTGAAAAAGAAGGGTCAACACTGCAAATATTGAGTCTTTGCATCAACTTCATGTAATTGTCAATAAAAGCCTGACACTTATGGCATACTTGTAATTTTACTTCAGTATTCCATATTAACATCTGACAATTATCTAAAGACACTGAGGCAGCAGACTTTGAAAATTAATAATTGTGTCATTCTCAAAATTTTGGCCACGACTATACTGTTAACATAATATACTGTACAAGCATATAACAGTTCCAGAGTGGAATCTGTTAGTTTAAGAATTATGATCCAATTTGAATTCAAAATGCTCGATCTGCTGGTGATTTGCAGGATGTGCAAATGAAGTAAAATGAGAGCTGTAGTTTGTTACATTTGCCTTCTATGCCAATTTCTCTGTATAAAATGGTCCTTAACTTTAAACTAGCAGAGATCCCACTCTCGAACTGTGACATGCCCATAGAATATATTATGTTCAACAATATATGGAAGCATTTGCCTAATCAATTTTTTTTATATATACGTGGCCAAAAGTTTTGAATGACGCACATTCATTTTCACAGTTTGCTGCTTCAGTGTCTTTGGGTATTTTTCTCAGATGTTACAATTCTTCAAAAGGACCATTCTATATATTCAATTTTGTGAATTTCCCAAATCAGTCTTTTTTTTTTGTCCTGGTTTTGTATGGAATCACTCCATGGGATTAATTTAGCAATCATGTCCTTTTTTATTGGATGATTAGATTTTGTATCAACTTTAAGGATAAATTGCCTTTTGTTAGCTAAATAGAAGATCCGAAAGATGAATTTGGACAATTCACTGTAATATTAAGATTATAAATTGTTCATTTACAGTACATTTGCAGTAATTTCTTATCTCTGGAGGGGACTTTTGGCTGGACTTAATAAAACAAACTGCAGGAAGCCCACACTATCATTTAAAGTAGTTTCCGGGTTGCCTAGTGTGACACCGATTTGTGCCACTGCCTTCAGAGCTTATATGCCAGTATTGGCGATGGTTAGAATCCAGACCTCTTGCCCTTCTATCTCTCCTACCAACTTTCCTGTCACCCTCTCGCTGTCCAAAATAGTTTGTTAAATCTGTACAGATGTCTCATTTGTGAGTGAGCAAGGATGTATGAAAGTGTTCTGTGTGTGCTGTACAATAATCGGGAATGTGTGTTGTCATCTGTTTTGGCCCAGCGTCTCTGCCTCATCTTCCTATTTTTAATCCAGATAAGTGGTCTGGGCATTGTTCACAGACAACGGTCCAATATCTTTAGTGTCATCATGGATAAACCTGCCTTTATGTCTGGGTCACACATTAACGTCTTCACACACTATCATAATGTAGGGAAAAGCCAAACATTTCTTATCTTATTGGAAAGATTGAATAATTTCCAAGCTTTCATTTAATCATGGCAGAATTTTTCTTTTTACTCCAAATTCACATGTTTCATTTGGGATAATTTACGTATACAAAGATATTAAAATATTCAATGACCTTCATTCTGTATCAAACTGAAATCCTATCGATTCCATTTCTGGTTTAATGTTGTTAGATCTTGTTAATGTTGTCAGATCTTATTTACCATGGGCTATGGATTTCTTCGCTACCCTTTCTGGTGTGCTGTTGTGAGATGAGATGTAGAAAATGGCTAAATCTTTTTTTTGTTCTATTCTATGCATTCTTCTACTGCAGCATCAGCTGTGTTCAACAGATATACGTGACACTGTTTTTTTTCTCCTCAGAAACTCTTTCCATGAGTCTCTGAAGCAGATCAGCGCCACTCAGCACCAAGCCAACCCAGTGAGCATGGGGACATATAAGACGGTGCAACACTTCAGCGAAATCCAGGAACATCTACACGTGGTCAAGAGGAACATCGAACACCTTATCACACGCAATGGGGTCTGTTAATAACTTATCTTACAGTAAACCGCTGTAAAAACCACATCAAGTCTCAACAAATGAATTTGGAAAGAGCATTGGATTTGTGTTTTTACTCTTTGTTTTGTAATGCATGTAGAGCCCCAGTGAAAATCAGGGAGAGAAATGCCCTGACCCTCCTAAAATGCCTTCCTGTCTGGGTACTATTCACTTCTTGGTCTTTGTGGTCATCCAATCAGTCCTGTTCTTCAGCTACATCGTGTACAAGTAAGAATGAGATCTTGTTTTCACTTTATTAGCTTTGGTAATTCAAAATTGTAGTTACATTTTTGTTTCTCACAATTCACTCTCTATTTTCTTGTTTCTTCTCCCCCCCTACAGGAGTCAACAAGAAGCAGCAGCAAATAAATTCTTTTGAGGAAACATTATCATCGATATCATGATATGTAAATGAGGGACTGTTAATTTTGCTGTTTTATGTTTTTGAATTTGTAAATGATTGTACTCAAATGAGATTTTGTTTGAGAAGTTTCTTTTTTTTTATGTCTTAGTTTTAATTTGATCTGATATTTTTAATGTGGTATGTGAATGAATGCGCGAGTGGGAAATGTTAAGATTCCAAATATGGCAAAATACTGTACAGAATATATTACAAGTCATTGGATGATATTATATTTTTTTATTTATTTTTGACAAGTGCCCACCCCCAGAAGACAAACAAACCACTGTCTGCCAATTCACATAGTTTGGAAAACTGTGAATTTAATAAATGCGCAATTTTGTATTAATGCTGCTATGTTGAATTAAACCCAGTGGGTGTCTTCTTGAGTGGTTGTAACATGCCAAAAGACTGACTTTGTCTTTCTTCTCGAGCAAATTACATAAGCTGCAAAATGCCAGTTTATTTTTTGTTTTTCTCTTTCTTGTTCTTGAAGGTTATCTTGTTTACATATTGGTGCTCTTCTATTAAAAAGTAGCCGAATAGTAAAATTTTTACCTGAAAGTTTAGTATTGGTAGCATGTTTTGGTTGTCTTGTCACTCGCGAAATGTGACATTGTGTTTGTGCCATCTTGCACCTTGTAACTCATCTGGGACCAGGCTATCATCCTGGCTTTTTTGATCAGGATCTCTTTGAGACATTAGCTAAATGCTTGACTTAGTGCTTAGTCTGGTCAAGGATTGGTCTGAGAAAGGGACTACAGTGTGAGGCACGGTAGGCTGGTGTCCAGCTATAACAGTCTGACATGACAGAAAACATGCTGGACACATGCTCAACCTTAGTGATAAGAGAACAACACGTGTATGTCGCCTAGATATTGGAGTAGTATCTACTATCTATTAGTATCTACAACTAATAATGTGATTTAAACCTGTATTTAAATACTTTTGGCTTTGAATCCAACACATTAACACCTAACATTTCTGGTGTCTAGTACATCCTTGAAACTTTTTTTTAACTTTTATCCATGAAGTCCAATTGATGTCAGAATACAAGGCATGTCTTTTACAAGGGAGACTTGGAAATGTCACTGATTTTCGCTTGGATCTGAGACCAGGGGTTTTTCACGAAGCAGGGTCCATGATTCCACTCGCTAACTTATTTAAAAAAAATGGACTTTAAATTGACATGGTATAATTGACTCGACAACCAATATCTCTAATTACTGTTGTAATGCACTCCTGTTAGCAAATATCGTCCTTCAGCTGTAACAATACCACTTGGCAATGTATCAACATAGATTGGATAGTGATGTCCCTTTTATGTAAATAATTGGCAACATTGTATTTGAGTCAACACTGATCGGTAGGCATACAGATTATTGCATATCAGTCATAACAGCAGTAAGCATATTTCAACAAATGCACCCTTGTAGTCTTAACATTCTGTATACTCCCCTTGTCCTAAGGGTAAAAAATTACCTGCCTTCACTAAACCCCTAACCATACCACTAAGACCGCACTCAGTCAGCTGTATAAGGAAATAAGCAAACAGGAAACCACTCACCCAGAAGCGGCGCTCCTTGTGGCCAGAGACTTTAATGCAGGGAAACTTAAATCTGTTCTACCAAATTTCTGTCAACATGTTAAATGTGCAACCAGAGCGAAAAAATTCTAGATCCACACACAGAGATGCGTACAAAGCTCTCCCTCGCCCTCCATTTGGTAAATCCGACCACAACTATCCTCCTGATTCCTGCTTACAAGCAAAAATTAAAGCAGGAACCACCAGTGACTCGGTCTAAAAATAAAGTGGTCAGATGAAGCAGATGCTAAACTACAGGACTGTGCTGCTATCACAGACTGGAACATGTTCCGGGATTCTTCCGATGGCATTGAGGAGTACACCACATCAGTCACTGGCTTTATCAATAGTGACTGTACGTACATACCCCAACCAGAAGCCATGGATTACAGGCAACATTTGCACTGAGCTGAAGGGTAGAGCTGCTGCTTTCAAGGTGAGGGACTCTAACCCAGAAGCTTACAAGAATTCCTGCTATGCCCTGGGACGAACCATCAAACAGGCAAAGCGTCAATACAGGGCTAGGTCTGAATCATACTACACCGGCTCCTCAGATGGTGAAGGTAGGAAACAACATCTCCACTTCATTGACCCTCAACACTGGGGCCCCACAAGGGTGTGTGCTTAGCCCTCCTGTACTCCCTGTTCACCAACGACTGCGTGCACGCCTCCAACTCAATCATCAAGTTTGCAGACGACACAACAGTAGTGGGCCTGATCACCAACAATGACAAGACAGCCTATAGGGAGGAGGTGAGGGTACTCGGAGTGTGGTGTCAGGAAAACAACCTCTCACTCAACGTCAACATAACAAAGGAGATGATTGTGGACTTCAGGAAACAGCAGAGGGAGCACCCCCCTATCCACAATGAAGGGATAGCAGTGGAGAAGGTGGAAAGTTTTAAGTTCCTGGGTGTACACATCACAGACAAACTTAAATGGTCCACCCACACAGACTGTGTGGTGAAGAAGGCGCAACAGCGCCTCTTCAACCTCAGGAGGCTGAAGAGATTTGGCTTGTCTCCCAAAACCCTGATAAACTTTTACAGATGCACAATCAAGAGAATCCTGTCGGGCTGTATCACTGCCAGGTACGGCAACTGCACCGCCCTCAACTGCAAGGCTCTCCAGAGGGTGGTGTGGTCTGCACAACGCATCACCGGGGGCAAACTACCTGCCCTCCATGACACGTACAGCAACCAATGTTACAAAAAGGCCAAAAAGATCATCAATGACAACAACCACCCGAGCCACTGCCTGTTCACACCGCTATCATCCAGAAGGCGAGGTTAGTACAGGTGCATCAAAACCGGGACCGAGAGATTGAAAAACAGCCTCTCAAGGCCATCAGACTTTGCATCAACTTCATGTAATTGTCAATAAAAGCCTTTGACTCAAGTACACTGGTTAACCTTTTTTTTTATGAAATTAAACAAACAAACAATCCAGAAATCAGTTCTGTACAGCATTAAGGATATCTAATTAATTTTACTCTAGGTTTGTGTTATACACTCACTTCTTTCCAGAATAACTTTTTGACCATATTGGAGCCTATACACTTTTGTAACATACAACCTCCAACTTAATTGTGAACGACTGAATACTATTTTTATTTGGGATGCCGTTGAGGACACAAGAAATAGCATGACGCTTGTTAACAGAATGTACTGCGCTTTGGCCTTCCACACTTGTTCATGTCCATTCTTTAGTTCTTAATGCCACCTCTGCGTACCCACAATAATGGCAGAAAATGTGGATTGTGAAAGCACAATGAATTCCATTGTGTCTCAAATGGCACCCTATTCCATGTATAGTGCACTGCCATTTGGGACAGCTAATGATCTCTCATCAGACCATATTGTCACGTCATAAAAAAGACAATTACATTTTTTTCACACCCAGGAAAGCTAAGTTAGCTGCCTCCCCCCTGGCTCCCCTGCCACAGCACAATCAATGGCCAACACAACAGCGGAGCTATAGAAAAAGGCAAAGGTTATACAATTATCTTTATCCCTATAGAATTACCTACCAATTATAAATATCATCATTTGTTATGTTAATGATCTGTATGCAGTTATGTATTTTCTGTTCTCTAAAGTTTTTTTCATGTTTGCATATAAAGGATGTTTTCTTTTCTGTTTGCATATCATCTCTCTCCAGCCACTCCAATGGCAATCTAAGAAGCATGGGGTTAATCTGAATCTATCAAAGGTCATTGGTGATTGCATAGTCTTAACGTGCAGGGGGGATTGGTGTCTCTTGGAATGGTGTAAGCATTGGTTTTACACCAGTTCACTTCATTTAAATAGATAAAGGGAAGTGAACAAGTGCACACTTAAGGCAGAAGGGTTGAGGAATGGGAAGTATACAAGTGCACACTTAAGGCAGAAGGGTAGAGAAATAGGAAGTGAACAAGTGCACACTTAGGGCAGAAGACTTGAGGAATGTGGTGCCTTTCAAATCGGCCTTTCAAATACTTTGAGTGTTTGAATGAGCATGTCTGTAGTGCTAGATGAGCGGGGTTTGCACTTTTGGGACAATTCAATTGGGTTCCATCGTGCCAGGTTTTCTCAATCAAGCACAGCTGAGTATTACATTTTCTTTAAATAGTACTTGAGTCCCAGGTCTGCTAGATAAACAAGCTGATCATCCTCGTCCCCCTCCAGCCATCAGCCCTCAGCTCAGGCAGGGTATAAATGTAACTCTCTAGTAGATATGCCACATGGGAGGGGCCAACCTTTCTTAAGTAATGGGATTACTAGCAATGGGCGGGTGGAAGCAAATACAGTATGTGACGTCTGCACCAACCAACTGACAGAAGAACAAGAATGTTTTGGGATCTTGAAATCCCAAAATATTACCGTGACCTTTGCATGGTGCTGTACACCAATACTGCCATTGATTGAGCATGTCTCATAATCAATATGAATCCATAAAGCTGTGTGTTATGAAAATAGAATGCGGACCACCAAGCCACCTGCCTCTTAGCATGGTGGGGCTGTGGTGAGGTTTAATCCAGATTACGACCGGGCGTTAAAAACAAAATGTTGGTGTCTGCTCCCTAGCCGTGATTGCGTCCTTCACTACAAATCCAAGCAGCAGGACAGGTTAGCTAGACATACAGGATCCTTTTGGAATTAACCAACCGCTAAGAATCCCAACCCATCAGTAGTGACCATAGGGAAGAAACTGGTATTATTTGCAATAATATTATATCTACAGTGGGGCAAAAAAGTATTTAGTCAGCCACCAATTGCGCAAGTTCTCACACTTAAAAAGATGAGAGAGGCCTGTAATTGTCATCATAGGTACACTTCAACTATGACAGACAAAATTAGGGAAAAAAATCCAGAAAATCACATGTGTTATTTAATAGATTTGATGTCTTCACTATTATGCTACAATGTCAAAAATAGTAAAAATAAAGATAAACCCTTGAATGAGTATGTGTGTCCAACCTTCTGTTGTTGAATATTCTAGTTTTCTAATGTATCTACATGTATTCGTTGTTACAGTTTATTGTTATTTTGGTTCATTTGACTTATTTCTTGATGGTTTAGTCATTCAAGGTTAGAATGGAGACCCAAACTCAAACTGGAGTTTTTTTTAGCATATTCTTTCTGTAAAAATACATGCTTGTTTCTTGTGTTCCATGTCACCCCAGTCCCTTTCAACCACAACCACCAGTACACAATTAATCTCTGATCATTGATCCTCTGCTGTGTTGTCAACAATATTGTTGTTGACGCCCAACTGTCTAACCAACATTGAATCTGTCTAACACTCAAATGGATCAGCACTAAAATAAAGTAAAACAAATCTGCAAAATAGTCTTAGATTAGATTTTCTTTGGCTACTATCCTATTTAGTTCCTGAACTACTAAGACCATATGTGGAATTTTCAGAATGGCTGCCAAATTTGACCCATGATGATTTAACTGCGATGGTGTAGGAGGCACTTTGATGTTGAAGTGAAAAAGAATAGATCTAATGCCATCTTATTAAAGCTTGGTCAATCTAAAATGATTTCAGGACTCTGTCAACTTTACTCCTCCATAAACACAGTATCAGACAGGAATAATTCTCATTCACATTTACATTTTAGTCATTTAGCAGACGCTCTTATCCAGAACGATTTACAGGAGCAATTAGGTGCCTTGCTCAAAGACACATCAAATCACATCAAATCAAATGTATTTATATAGCCCTTCGTACATCAGCTGATATCTCAAAGTGCTGTACAGAAACCCAGCCTAAAACCCCAAACAGCAAGCAATGCAGGTGTAGAGGCACGGTGGCTAGGAAAAACTACCTAGAAAGGCCAAACCTAGAGAGGATCCAGGCTATGTGGAGTGGCCAGTCCTCTTCTGGCTGTGCCGGGTGGAGATTGTAACATAACATGGCCAAGATGTTCAAATGTTCATAAATGACCAGCATGGTCAAATAATAATAATCACAGGCAGAACAGTTGAAACTGGAGCAGCAGCACGGCCAGGTGGACTGGGGACAGCAAGGAGTCATCATGTCAGGTAGTCCTGAGGCATGGTCCTAGGGCTCAGGTCCTCCGAGAGAGAGAAAGAAAGAAAGAGAGAAAGAGAGAATTAGAGAGAGCACACTTAAATTCACACAGGACACCGAATAGGACATGAGAAGTACTCCAGATATATCAAACTGACACATAAACTACTGCAGCATAAATACTCGAGGCTGAGACAGGAGTGGTCAGGAGACACTGTGGCTCCATCCGAGGACTCCCCCGGACAGGGCCAAACAGGAAGGATATAACCCCACCCACTTTGCCAAAGCACAGCCCCACACCACTAGAAGGATATCTTCAACCACCAACTTACCATCCTGAGACAAGGCCGAGTATAGCCCACAAAGTTCTCCGCCACGGCACAACCCAAGGGGGGGCGCCAAACCAGACAGACAGGAAGATCACATCAGTGACTCATCCCACTCAAGTGACGCACCCCTCCTAGGGACGGTATGAAAGAGCCCTAGTAAGCCAGTGACTCAGCCCCTGTAATAGGGTTAGAGGGAAATAATCCCAGTGGAAAGAGGGGAACCAACCAGGCAGAGACAGCAAGGGCGGTTCGTTGCTCCAGAGCCTTTCCGTTCACCTTCACACTCCTGTTCCAGACTACACTCAATCATATGACCCACTGAAGAGATGAGTCTTCAGTAAAGACTTAAAGGTTGAGACCGAGTTTGCGTCTCTCACATGGGTAGGCAGACCATTCCATAAAAATGAAGCTCTATAGGAGAAAGCCCTGCCTCCAGCTGTTTGCTTAGAAATTCTAGGGACAATTAGGAGGCCGTAGCGTACGTGTAAGTATGTACGGCAGGACCAAATCAGAGAGATAGGTAGGAGCAAGCCCATGTAATGCTTTGTAGGTTAGCAGTAAAACCTTGAAATCAGCCCTTGCCTTGACAGGAAGCCAGTGTAGGGAGGCTAGCACTGGAGTAATATGATCAAATGTTTTGGTTCTAATCAGGATTCTAGCAGCCGTATTTAGCACTAAGTGAAGTTTATTTAGTGCTTTATCCAGGTAGCCGGAAAGTAGAGCATTGCAGTAGTCTAATCTAGAAGTGACAAAAGCATGGATTAATTTTTCTGCATCATTTTTGGACAGAAAGTTTCTGATTTTTGCAATGTTACGTAGATGGAAAAAAGCTGTCCTTGAAACAGTCTTGATATGTTCTTCAAAAGAGAGATCAGGGTCCAGAGTAACGCCGAGGTCCTTCACAGTTTTATTTGAGACGACTGTACAACCATTAAGATGAATTGTCAGATTCAACAGAAGATCTCTTTGTTTCTTGGGACCTAGAACAAGCATCTCTGTTTTGTCCGAGTTTAAAAGTAGAAAGTTTGCAGCCATCCACTTCCTTATGTCTGAAACACGTGCTTCTAGTGTGACAGGTTAAAGGAAATATTCATAGCCTGTTATACATTAAAAAGTATTAGTAAGTTCATAGTATGTGAGGATCTTAAAACATCTAACCTTAAAAAGATTCATTCAGTATTAGTTGATAGAGATTGATAACATTCATATAATTGTGTTAAAGTTCAAATCCGTCAAGCGTACAAAGGGTACGAATTGTGAGTAATGTGTAAACGTTATATTGATTACTTTATTTTGTGGTGCCTAAAAGTGTTAATCTGTGATCTACGAAATGCTCTTAATCTATGAGCCTGAGATCGATTGCTCTGGTCTCCACCCATATTCCTGGGGAAATCGCTGTCTTTTCTCATTTCAACTAAAAGTTGAATTGAGAAAACAACACCGTATCACTCTCGTGATTATTTCTCACCTGTTTTCAGGTACGTTATTGATGATAAAAAAGAGTAATTTAAATGTAATAACTCACTAACATGTGAAGAGTGTTTGAGGTGTGTCTTAGTAACATCTTGAGGAAGTTAGAGTTAAGTTTGAAGAGAGTAATATGAGCCCTGCTCGGTTGTAGCATTGCAAGAGTTAGTGTTACGCTGTGGCTTTGTGGGGTGTTTGTCCTAGTCCTCAATCTGGCCCTATCCCTCAACCTGGCCAACTAATAATCCTCCTCTTTAATTGGCTAGGGTAAACAGTTCCATTTCCACAGTGACCAGTGAGGTTGGAACAAACTGGCCAAGAAAGGGATTCCCATGACCCTTAGCCTAATGTCAATACAATAATGAATTGACCATGCACTGTATCTCATTGTTCAACACATATTGATATGGTCTGGGTTGTGTAAAGCCATAATAATGAAACAAGAGGAAAGTGGTGTAAATGTTGGTTTAATAAATTATTGTATCGGAGTCATAGTGTGCGCCTTAAAAAAACAGGAAGAAAGCAAGCAGCCATTTGCCTATAACACAGTAACCCTACAAAAATCTATGATAGCAGCAGTAACCGTACTATAACACAGTAATCATACACAAATCTATGATAGCAGCCAATCATCCTCCATGTTCTAATTTCAAATGATGGAAGCAGCATATGATTGACAGTGAGATTATGTAGCCTGACACCTCATTAGCTTCTTACCTAAACCCATCTCATGGTTAACCCATGGCACAAAAGGTCAGGAAACATTTTATTTTATTTGTATTTCACCTTTATTTAACCAGGTAGGACAGTTGAGAACAAGTTCTCATTTAAAATTGCGACCTGGCCAAGATAAAATAAAGCAGTGAGACAAAAACAACAACATACATGGGATAAACAAATGTACAGTCAATAACACAATAGAGAAATCTGTATACAGTGTGTGCAAAATGAAGTAAGGAGGTAAGGCAATAAATAGGCCAATAGTGGCAAAGTAATTACAATTTAGCCATTTACACTGTTGTAAGGGTCAACATCCATAAGCCCTGCATCCTCTGAATTTTAGGTGTTGTTCTACAGTATGGGATTACAATGTATTTGCATGATAGCTATAGAATGTTAGCCATGTTCCACCATCCTGATCGAGTGCTGGTGGATCACGCAAATATAATGTACCTTTGGTTAAAACAAGATAATATCCAAACCATTATTGTGTTTGAATGCACAGTAAACAAACATACAGTTGAAGTCGGACGTTTACATACACCTAAGCATCAGTATAGAGACAGCTCAGACATGAGAGGTATTTGGCAGGGTCTACAGTCAATCACAGACTATAGAAGGAAAACCAGCCCCGTCGCAGACCAGGACGTCTTGCTCCCAGACAGACTAAAGAACTTATTTGCTCGCTTTGAGGACACTACAGTGCCACTGACACGGCCCGCTACCAAAACCTGCAGGCTCTCCTTCACTGCAGCCGACGTGAGCAAAACATTTAAACGTGTCAACCCTCACAAGGCGGCAGGCCCAGACGACATCCCCAGCCGCATCCTCAGAGCATGTGCAGACCAGCTGGCTGGTGTGTTTACAGACATATTCAGTCACCCTTATCCCAGTCTGCTGTTCCCACATGCTTCAAGAGGGCCACCATTGTTCCTGTTCCCAAGAAAGCTAAGGTAACTGAGCTAAATGACTACCGCCCCATGGCACTCACTTCCGTCATCATGAAGTGCTTTGAGAGACAATTCAAGGACCATATCACCTCCACCCTACCTGACACCCTAGAACCACTCCAATTTGCTTACCGCCCCAACAGAGCTGGTGTAACTGAGTCAGGTTTGTAGGCCTTCTTGTTCGCACATGCTTTTTCAGTTCTGCCCACACATTTTCTATAGGATTGAGGTCAGGGCTTTGTGATGGCCACTCCAATACCTTGACTTTGTTGTCCTTAAGCCATTTTACACAACTTTGGAAGTATGCTTGGGATCATTGTCCATTTGGAAGAGCCATTTGTGACCAAGCTTTAACTTCCTGACTGATGTATTGAGATGTTGCTTCAATATATCCACATAATTTTCCTACCTCATGATACCTCCCCATGCTTCACGGTTGGGATGGTGTTCTTCGGCTTGCACTCCCCCTCCTTTTTCCTCCAAACATAACTATGGTTATTATGGCCAAACAGTTCTATTTTTGTTTCATCAGACCAGAGGACGATCTTTGTCCCCATGTGCAGTTGCAAACCGTAGTCTGGCTTTTTTATGGAGGTTTTGGAGCAGTGGCTTCTTCCTTGCTGAGCGGCCTTTCAGAGTGTGATGATATATGACTCGTTTTACTGTGGATATAGATACTTTGTCCCTGTTTCCTCCAGCATCTTCACAAGGTCCTTTGCTGTTGTTCTGGGATTGATTTGCACTTTTCACACTGAAGTACGTTCATCTTTAAGAGAGAACGCGTCTCCTTCCTGAGCGGTATGAAGGCTGCATGGTCCCATGGTGTTTATACTTGCATACTATTGTTTGTACAGATGAACGTGGCACCTTCAGGCGTTTGGAAATTGCTCCCAAGGATGAACCAGACCTGTGGAGGTCTACAATTATTTTACTGAGGTCTTGGCTGATTTATTTTGTAAGCAAAGTGGCACTGAGTTTTGAAGGTAGGCCTTGAAATACATCCACAGGTACACCGCCAATTGACTCAAATGATGTCAATTAGCCTATCAGAAGCTTCTAAGGCTATGACATAATTTTCAGGAATTTTCCAAACAGTTTAAAGGCACAGTCAACTTAGTGTATGTAAACTTCTGACCCACTGGAACTGTCATACCGTGAATTAAAAGTGAAATAATTTGTCTGTAAACAATTTTGCGAAAAATGACTTGTGTCATGCGCAAAGTATATTTCCTATCCGACTTGCCAAAACTATAGTTTGTTAACAATTATTTTGCGGAGTGGTTGAAAAACTAGTTTTAATGCCTCCAACCTAAGTGTATGTTAACTTCTGACTTCAACTGTAGTATATACATGCATACTGTACATACATACAGTTATCCATGACCTGATCATGCTAGATATCAATTAATTAATCAATCAATCAGTCATTCATACATTTTCTCTGTTTTTCAGGATGGAGAGAGACGCAGACTTCTTACACAAGAAGGCTGAGCGGGCAACTCTGAGGGTGTGCCTAAGCTCTCCCAAAGGTGAGAGCCTATTCCCTGCCGCCATACAACCTTATGTAGTTACCTCCTTGGTCACTCTGTAGAGTCTCAGAAATCCAAGACCTTGGAGCAGCATAAGCTAGGAAATGGCAAGGTCTGGGGAGGATGTTGGATTCTCTTGGACATAAAGCTGCAATATGTAATTTTTTGGGGGCAACCTGATCAAATTCACCAAAAAATGGGAGTTATTGATCTGTCATTCTCATTGAAAACAAGTCTAGAAAGCTGTAAAACTGTTCTCTGTGTGCTATTTCTATGCTTCCTGTGTAGTTTTTTAAAAATCTTTTACCTTCAGTTTGTTAAAGTACTCCAATTTCAAATGAAAATGCTATATTTTTGGTTATTGGTCATATATTTCACAGGGGGTTGGATGGAACAATGATTCTCTGCACTATACTTGCTTGTTTTGTCACATAAACTGAAATTAACCAACTGAAACTGAAATTCACATTTTAGTAAACAGGAAATGGCGGAGTGATTTCTGCACAGTGTACCATTAAAAGTAACAACAACAAAAAAAAATCCAGTGAGGGTTCTCTTCAGACAGACAAGTCGGATGTGTGACGCACATCCGATTTCCAACTCGTCCCCTCTGTCCCAACTGACGCCAGAACCTCTACAGACATGTAAGACCAAAGGAACATTGAGGGAGGTAACTTATCTGTCTAAACAGAATAAGTTTGGGTCAATTCTGTTTCCATTCAGTTCTGGAAGTAAACCCGAATTCTGCATTGTTTTATGTGTTTACATAAGGAAAAGGAAATGAGTGAAAAAGCCAACAAGTGACAGTTAAATGCTCAGGTGCAGAGGCCTTGGGATTGAGATTATGTTGTCTTAAATTGTATGTAAATTTAAATTTTGACAGAATTTAAATGGAATTGACACCAACCCTATTCCATGGTGAACACCTCAATGGTTAAACATGACCTCCAGTAGCTGTTGAGTCACGAAAGTCAGAAATAACGATAAATGAATCAGTTACCTTTGAAGATCTGGTTGCAGTCACAAGATTCCCAGCTCCACAATAAATGTTTGTCTTGTTCGATAAAGTCAGTTTTTAGATCCCCAAAAATCAGTTTTGTTGGCACATGTCCAGTAATCCACTGGCTCAAAGGCAGTCAAAACATGCAGACGAATACATCCTAATAGTACCGGTAAAGTTTGTTGAAAAATGTCAAATTATGTTTATAGTTAATCCTCAGGTTGTCAGTTGTCTTAATAATTGATACTATTTCAACCGGACGATAGCGTATTCAATAGAAAGGAAAAACAACGAAGGGTGCACACTCGGTCACACGTTGAAACCAGCACTGCATGCTTCCTCAGTCCACTGACAGAAAGGTCTCGTTCTTCTTCATTTTTCAGAAAACAAGCCTGAAACAATGTCTAAAGACTGTTGACATCTAGTGGAAGCCATGGGAACTGCAATATGGGTCCTAACCCATTAGAAACTCAATAGGCATTCAATTGAAAACTACCCACATAAAAAAAAATCACACTTCCTGGATTGATTTTCCTCAGGTTTTCGCCTGCCGTATCAGTTCTGTTATACTCACAGACATGATTTTAACAGTTTTGGAAACTTTAGAGTGTTTTATATCCACATCTACCAATTATATGCATATCCTAGCTTGTGGGCCTGAGTAACAGGGCACGCTTCTCATCCAGACGTCGAAATACTGCCTCCAAGCCATAAGAAGTTAAACTCCCTGTTCAAAGATTGATTTAAGTCCTGTCAATCACACAGCATTATCTGATTTAGGAACTTGCAGTGTGCCATGCTTTTGTGAAAGACAATTGTCATCTTTAGCAGCATTGGTTTGTTCCTTTTTGGTAGTGTAAAGCCACAGTAGTACTTGTGCAGATTCATTGACAGTGTGAAGAAGGCAAAGATTGCACACATAAATATCATGACCACGACGTGATTTGAACACGCTACCATTGCGCCACGAGGTCTAGTTAAATTTGCAACTTTGGAGGGGATGCCTAGCTCAGATTTCGATGACTCTATCATTTGGAATGGAGGCCTGGTTCTCTGGGGAAATGTTCCATCTGAAAATGCCCCCTCGTCAGCACGTGCCTCTGCCCGGCAGGTTAGGTGTATGAAAATAAGCAAATGCAGAGCCAGGATAGCTCAGTCGGTAGAGCATCAGACATTTAATCTGAGGTTCCAGGGTTCAAGTCACTTTTTGGGTGTTGCATTACTGTTCACCTTCCTTCAGTAGGCAGCCTTTCTATATTTGCATTTTCTTTGACATGTTCACCTGTGGGCAATACACTCCCAGAGCCAAAACAGCTTAGTCTGAAGATTTTTGATCTGAACCTCCAGGTTTAAACTCCCTGTTCGAAGACTGATTTAAGTCTGTCAATCAGAGAGCATCATCTGATTTAGAAATTTGCAGTGTGCCAGTTGTTTGTGAGAGACAATTGTCATCTTTAGCAGCATTGTTTTGGTCGTTTTTGTGCATGCTTGGTACTCTAAAGGCACATTGGTACTTCTGCTGATTCATTGACTTCACTGTGTAAAGAAGGCAGAGATTGCGCACATAAAAACAATGACCATGACATTATTTGAACACACAACCTTCTGATCTGGAGTAGGACGCGCTACCATTGCGCCACGAGCTCTTGTTTAATTTGCATCTTTGGAGGGGATGCTTAGCTCAGATTTCGATGACTCTATCATTTGGAATGGAGGCCTGGTTCTCTGGGGAAATGTTCCATCTGACAATGCCCACTCGTCAGCACGTGCCTCTGCCCGGCAGGTTAGGTGTATGAAAATAAGCAAATGTAGAGCTAGGATAGCTCAGTCAGTAGAGCCTCAGACTTTAACCTCTTAAAGCTAGGGGGCAGAATTTTCACTTTTGGGATAAATAACTTCCTGCTACTCATGCCAAGAAATAAAATATATGTTATTATTCATAGATTTGGATAGAAAACACTCTGAAGTTTCTAAAACGGTTTGAATCATCTCTGTGAGTATAACAGAACGTATGTAGCAGGCAAGACCCCGAGGACTAACTGTTCAGAATTTGTTTTTTTGTTCCCATCTCTCTTCCCTATATTGTCTTTGCCATTGGAAATTTCATAGAAATATACTTTCAGTTCCTACATCTTCCACACGATGTCGCCAGTATTTGGAATATGGCTGAGGTTATTTCTTTGTCTTAGCAGGAAGTAGGCCAACTCGGAACGGGGGACCCTTTTGTGAGTTGCACAAGACGTGTAGAGTTTTTTTATTTTCATTCATGTATTGAATACAGATTGCCCCGTCTACAATTTGATCGATTATTAACGTTTAAAAATACCTAACGTTGTATTACAAAAGTAGTTTGAAATATTTTGGCAAAGTCTATAGGCAACTTTTGAAATATTTTGTAGTGAATTTGCGTTTTTCGAAGCTGTTTTTTATGGATCAAACGGGCTTTATAAATGGAAATGTTCGATATATATGGACGGAGTAATCGTACAAAAGGACCAATTGTGATGTTTATGGGACATATCGGAGTGCCAAAAAAAAAGCTTGTCAAAGGTAATGCATATTTTATATTTTATTTCAGCGTTTTGTGTAGAGCCTGCTACGCTAGCTCTTTTGTTTACTACTGGTTGAGATGGGTGCATGCTATCAGATAATAGCTTCTTATGCTTTCGTCGAAAAGCATTTTAAAATCTGACATGTTGGCTGGATTCACAACGAGTGTAGCTTTAATTGAGTATCTTACATGTGTGATTTAATGAAAGTTTGAATTTTATAGCCTTTTATTTGAATCTGGCGCTCTGCATTTCCCCTGGCAATTGGCCAGTTGAGACGCTAGCGTTTCCCTATCCTCAAGAGGTTTTAAGGAGAAGTGGATCTAAAATCCATGCATAATACTTGTATATTTTATCAATGTTTATTATGAGTATTTCTGTAAATTGATGTGGCTCTCTGCAAAATCACTGGATGTTTTGGAACTACTGAACATAATGTGCCAATGTAAACAGAGATTTTTGGATATAAATATGAACTTTATTGAACAAAACATACATGTGTTGTGTAACATGAAATCCTATGATTGTCATCTGATGAAGATCATCAAAGGTTAGTGATTAATTTTATCTCTATTTCTGCTTTTTTTTACTCCTCTCTTTGGCTGGAAAAATAGCTGTGTTTTTCTGTGACTAGGTGCTGACCTAACATAATCCTTTGGTGTGCTTTCGGACACTGTGGCTGGATTTACAACAAGTTCATCTTTAAAATGGTGTAAAATACTTGTATGTTTGAGGAATTTTAATTATGGGAATTCTGTTGTTTTGAATTTGGCCCCCTGCAATTTCACTGGCTGTTGGCAAGGTGGGACGCTACCATCCCACATATTCAAGAGAAGTTAATCAGCCTCTTCATATACCACACCTGTCAGGGGATGGATTATCTTGGCAAAGGATAAATGCTCACTAACAGGGATGTAAACACATTTGTGCATAACACATTTTTGAGAAATAAACTTTCTGTCCATATGGAACATTTCGGGGATCTTTTATTTCAGATCATAAAACATTGTTCAGTATTTCTGTTCAGTATAATTGTAGACCCATTTCTTCATTCAGCCTCTTATGGTGTGTTAATGTATGTCACGTCTGCTCCTGCCCTCCAGCTTACTACGTCATAAAATTACTAACCACCGGTCCTGAGATTTATCATTACGCACACCTGGCACTAATCATTACGTGCACCTGTGAATCATTATGATTCACACCTAGACTCCATTACCTTCATCATTTCCTCCCCTTTATATGTCACTCTCCCAAGTTCACTCACCAGTTGGTATTGTTCTTGTGTATTGGCTTACTGCCTTATGTTAGTGTTGTGTTCTTGGTTTTGTTGTTTTATTATAACGTTTCACGTGCACCTGCTTCCAACTCACCGCCCATCATTACAATGTAATTCAAATATTAGCCTCTTATGGTGTGTTAGTGTAATTTAGTTTTAACATTCTGTATACTCCCCTTGTCCTAAGGGTAAAACATGACCCGCCTTCACTAAACCCCTAAAATAAAGCAGCTTAATTTAATGTTAAACCCCAAGTTTATTTCATATGAAGAAACAACCTGTCATTCATCACAAACTTTGTGACAATCTTGGTTTTCCCTCTTCACAATGCAGAAAGAGTGCATTTAATCAGTGGACACCACTCATTTTTATCACAACACACCTGTCATTGTTTTCTTTACTAAACTAGAAGTTTATTATTATTATTGCTAAAGGTACTGCATAGGTGTAAACATGTTTTTTTTAGCCAGAGATAGCACTTGTATAGCCTAAGAAATTAGCAGAAATGTGCAGAAAGTAGTTTTGAATGCATTTTATTGAAGCGAAACAATAACCGCCTTTTTTGGCAACATAGTGATGTATTCATATATTCTGTACATTGAGGAATTCAACTACAAAATACTACACAAGGTGTACTACACAAGGAGTATAGACAATAAATAAGAATAAAATAAGATGATAGATACATAACAAAATCGTGAAGAACATAAATCAATCAACTCTAATTAGCACACGTAGGACAGTATGCAAGTGTGTGTGCATGGACTTTGCAGATGTATTTCTCACATGTGCAGCACATAGTATTTGTTTTACAGTCCTTCTTTGGGGGGCAGAACTGGCATTACCTCCTCTTGACTGCCACAGTTGCAGCCTCAGGTGGATCAGGACAAGATTCAGTTCCCTGTACAGCTTTCACAAGCGCTGCAGAGGCTGCTGTGTGGGGGAGGCGCTCCCTTCTTTGAATGTGTGGGGTTACAAGTGCCTTTCCCAGCTGCTCCAGGAACACCCTCCTCTGGTTCCACTTATCAGGCATCCAGGTAGAATTGATCTTGTTCCATATCTTGAAGGTATTGTATGAGGACACATCAATGATGTTATGAAAGATGACCACGAGTCAGCGGGCAGTCATTCTTCGGCAATTGTAAGTTCCAATCACCTTGTCCAGGCTGTCCACGCCTCCATTGTTGTGGTTGTAGTCCAGGATGATGGCTGGCTTCCTGTCCTCTTGATCACTGTTTTGTGCAGTGTGCTCAGGTGGACCACATTCTTGTTCCTCTTTGGGAGGTAAGAAACTAGAGTGGTGGTGGGGGTGAGGAAAACTTTGATGAGAAGGCCTCTCCCCCTTGTTGCGAGGAGTGCAGGGGGAGCTCAGGCTTGTTCTTTCTAACTGTGTCAACCATGGTTGAGGAGCTGCTGGCTGAGTTCATAAGAGGTGAAGAAATTGTCACACGTAACACTGTGCCTCCTCAGTCCATCTGTCACATCAAGCACAACCTGAATCATCTGGTTCTTCTCCGGGCCTCCACTGGTCGGCTTCCCTGTGTCATGTCTCTGACTTTCCATTATTTGTGAAGACTGTTATTTTATCAATTTAATGCTCTATATGTGTAGTATCTTTAGAGGCTTCTTAGATTGATGACTCATGACATGTAAGTACGGTTTTGTATTTAATTGTAACTTAGAACAACATTCTCTAATGCACCTGGCTTAACCTCTCGGGGATCGTTCGGGACGCTAGCGTCCCACCTCGAAAACAGCCAGTGAAAGTGCAGGGCGCCAAAATCAAAACAACAGAAATCTCATAATTAAAATTCCTCAACCATACAAGCATTTTACAACATTTTAAAGATACACTTCTCGTTAATCCAACCGCAGTGTCCGATTTCAAAAAGGCTTTTCGGCAAAAGCAGAACATATCTTTCTGTTCTGTTTTGTTAGGTCAACAACTAGTCACAGAAAGCATTCAGACATTTTCCAACCAAAGAGAGGTGTCACAAAAAGCAGAAATATAGATAAAATTAATCACTAACCTTTGACGAACTTCATCAGATGACACTCCCAGGACTCAATGTTACACAATACATGTATGTTTTGTTCGATCAAGTTCATAATTATATCAATAAACCTCAGTTTACATTGGCGTCATGTTTAGAAATTCCTCCAAAACATCCAGAGAAATTGCAGAGAGCCACATCAAATAACAGAAATACTCATCATAAACTTTGATGAAAGATACATGTTTTACATAGAATTAAAGATAAACTTGTTCTTAACTTCTTTGGGGTACCCCCCCCCCTTCTTCTCAATTTCCGGCTAAAGACATGCCCTAATCTAACTGCCTGTTGCTCAGGCCCGGAAGCAAGGGTATGCATATTCTTGGTATCATTGGTATTTTGTGGAAATGTGAATTGAATGTAGGAGAATATAACACAATAGATCTGGTAGAAGAAAATACAAGGAAATAAACATACGTTTTCTGTTTTTTTATTGTTGCTGCATCATCTTTCAAATGACCAAGAACAGACAAACATACAGATAGGATGCTGGGGATGATTTTAATGAAGAACATAAGATGGCAACAATAGGTGAGCAAAGTTTTAGACAGATAACTTCAAAAATGAGCGAGCATGAAGTCACCCAGGTGTCCCACACCAATGTAACCAAATGTACCCAAGTGGCCGAATTGGTACAGTGATACATTTTGAAGGAAAGAACTATATACAAATACATAAATGCACCAAAAAAAAAAATATAAAAAACATTTAAAAAAATAAAAAATAAAAAAAATAACAAGGGTAACTATTTACTCGGTCTCACTTTCTCCATCTATTTCCTCTATAATTTGGGTTAAATCTGTATACGTAGACTTTGTTTTAGCTTTTCCTGATTTATTCACCATAATTTAAATATATAAACTTGCTGAAAATGCTATTGACTATGTACTGCTATGCGTAACACTTGTGCCTCCGTCAAGTAGGATTTGCAATGGCGAATGAACCTCTTTTACACCAGAGTTTATGACAAAGACTGGTCTTCGAATGTATAACCATTACATGTTGCCGTTTACTTCAGCTCATTGGCTATCTTCCAAGCTAGACGTCAAGATAATCAGTGGTCATTGGGCCAAAATACAGTCAATCAACAATAGACCGGTACTACCATTGGTGCGCAATGAGGTCATTGATTGGTGTCTTCATATCGGTTTGTTTCGGTCAATCGGTCCTGTGAAAATAACCATCATGTATGGTTGTGTTAGTAACAACCAGAGGATTGCAATGAAACCAACCATGACTGGATAAACGTTTGTTTAGTGTGTGTAATTACCACGAACGCTTCGTTCAAAGTCGAATGAGACGGAAATCCCGACGCAAGCTGTTTACAAATGTTATCAAACATAACAAACATTTACTCTGTAGTTAGGACACTTGGCATTGCCACCAGAAGAAGATCTTCAAAGGTAAGCGATTTATTTCATTGTTATTTCTGACTTTCGTGACGCTAATCCTTGGTTGGAAAATGCTAGTAATACTTGTGTGTGTGGGGAGCTGTCCTCAGAAAATCGCATGGTTTGCATTCGCAGTAAAGCCTTTTTGAAATCTGACACAGCGGCTGGATTAGTAAGATGTTAATCTTTTAAATTATGTAAGATACATGTATTTACAAGAATGTTTACTATAACAAATGTGTATTTAGAATGTTAGCGCTCTGCAATTTCACGAGATTTTCGCCTGGTGGGCTGTTAGCGTTGGCCTGGTGGGACGTCACCTACCCTAGAGAGGTTAATGCAACCGCTGTGTCAGATTTCAAAAAAGATTTACAGCAAAAGCACAATATTCAATAATCTGAGAACAGCGGTCAGCCACAAAAGCAAGCCATATAGTTACCCGCCAAATTGTGGAGTCAACAAAAGTCATAAATAGCATTATAAATCTTCACTTACCTTTGCTGATCTTCATCAGAATGCACTCCCAGGTATCCCACTTCCACAAGAAATGTTTGTTTTGTTCGATTACGTCCATATTTATGTCCAAATACAATACTGCCCCCCTGTTACCAAGAAATTAAATCTGGGGTAATTCTCCTGTGTTATCCTGTGTCCTGTGTGAAGTATGCTCTCTCCTCTCTCTTCTCTCTCGCTCGCTTGCCTAGGACCTGAGCCCTAGGACCATGCCTCAGGACTACCTGGCCTGATGACTCCTTGCTGTCCCCAGCCCACCTGGCCGTACTGCTGCTCCAGTTTCAACTGTTCTGCCTGCGGCTATGGAACCCTGACCTGTTCACCGGATGTGCTATCAGTCCCAGACCTGCTGTTTTCAACTCTCTTAGAGACAACAGGAGCTTTTTTAAGGGGGTGATAAGTTTTTGAAAAAATGTTCACTTTTTAAAAATTTTACTTTTGGATGTTGACTTGACTGTTACATTTGCAATATGAAAAACCACAGTGGAGCGCACTCGCCATCTGTTGGAATTTTAAAGTGTTACACTTGGCATTTGACATATGGCATTTGCAATCAACTTTGAATGAAACGATGCCGAATTGAGTGGTATTGGACACCGTGTATATGGTTTGTCCAGTGCCAATGACTTCCCATTCCATATTTATGTCCAAATACCTCTGTTTTGTTTGCGTGTTTTAGTTCACAATTCCATAGACACAATACGCGAGCGCAAAATCCAGACAAAGTCAAGAGTTCTATTACAGTTTGTAGAAATATGTCAAACGATGTTTACAATAAATCCTTAGGGTCTTTTTATAATAAATCTTCAAAAATATTTCAACCGGACAATAGGGTATTCATTACAGAGGAAAAAGAAGGCACGGCGCGCCCGCGTGACCGCGCAGTAAACAACTGATTGGCCACAGCCTGGTCCACTTGTTGAAACAGCTCTTATTCGACCCTCTTCCACAATAGAAGCCTCAAACAACTTTCTAAAGACTGTTGACATCTGCTGGAAGCCTTGGGATGTGCAATCTGGCCCCATAGACACAGCATATTGAATAGGCAATCACTTACATGAAACTACAAACCTCAGATTTCCCACTTCCTGGTTGGATTTGTCTCAGGTTTTCACCAGCCATATGAGTTATGTTATACTCACATACATCATTCAAACAGTTTTAGAAACTTCAGAGTGTTTTCTACCCAATACTACTAATAATATGCATATATTAGCATCTGGGACAGAGTAGGAGACAGTTTACTCTGGGCACCTTATTCATCCAAGCTACTCAATACCCCTGTCATCAAGAAGTTAAGCTACCTGAAGCTTTCTTAAATCATGGTTATATAGGCAGACATAGGAAATGGCTACAGATAGCGGAAAGCAAACCCCTATCTTGAGTCAATATTGCCATCTATTGGAAAACATGAATATATCAGGTTACAACAATATGTAATTATTATTGCGTGATTAAACTAATCATGTCAACTTTAATTAACTAGGAAGTCGGGGGGCAACACAGGAAAATGTTTATAGAGTCTATTTCCCGAATCGACTCGAAATAAATGTTCCTGTCTTATCGAATACAGTCTTCTATTAATGAACTATTACCTCATCAGCTCTTTTTCTAAACGTCGTAAATTTCTTGGCTATCTGCACGAACCCAGCCTTTACTATGAATCATCCATACACCAATTGCTGAATTATTTATTTGCTAACTAATTAAACAATTACAGAATATACAATACATAATAACGGGATTGTGATGCTGCTGCTCACTCAACTCTATGTTTATTCAAATAACAATCTGACTCTGTGTTAAAGCTTCCACTTTCTTATAAAAAAAATACCATCCCTAGTGGACTTAACAAAAACAGTTTGGTTTTAACACGATAGATTCAGAGAGAAGAGAAAGGGGTTTTGGAAGGAAGACTAAGGAACATGGCTCTATCGGACCTGGGAAGCTATTCTCACATAAATATATATGCCACTAACGATCGCTCATTTGGAAAAGTAATGGATTGTATTTGCGTGAAGCTGGCTTCAATAGTTGAGCTGGGGATGTGAGGCTCTGGTTTGCCCAGTCAATGTCCCCATCGTCCGTTGTGGAATCTTCCAGGTTGTTATGTGAGAGGTTCACGTGGTCTGAAAGGTTCATCTCACTCTGGAGATTCGTCCACGTCAGTCAGTGTTCTCGTACTAGATCTACACATTTGTTCAGCTGCAGTCTGATATATGCTCTTTTAGTATGTACTTCTTCTTTGGGTGATCAATAGATCAGAGTTCAAATCATTTCATGTGTGGAGCAAGCTCTCTCATTTCTTGACCTAAAGCCCTTTTCAATGTGGAGGACCTTTATTTGGAACTGAGGTGACTTTTCGTCATCGGGGCTTTCATAGAAATGTAGAAAAGGGGTTGGTTCATCATTTCCAACCAATGTCTATTCACTTGGGCATGGCCGCATCAATTTACTTATGAAAACAATTCTCTCATTTAGAAGACTAAATATCACATTACATAATTTTTCTTGTAGTTTCATCGTTAATCATTCATTTTATACAATAATTAGATGCAAGCCTCATAACTGAGGAACCTGTATAAACAGAGTTAGGGTAATGTGGCTGTATTGTCTTTCATGAGGTCTGTGGTGGTTTATTTCTTATTATCAAATTAGGAGAGACAAACTTATCACACAAGTCAGAGTTATACTTAAACTACATCTTTAACTCATGTTCTCTGGAATGTCTCTTTAGGTTTTATCACCCAAAGACATCCTCTGTCAGTGTTATCTCATAGAGGCCCATCCTCAGTAGAACACACACACAATAGTTAACAGAATGCTCTATGTTGTCGAATAAAACAACCATTATAATGAATACAAGCATTATAACATAATCTTGCAATTTCCCTGTCATGTCACAAACATGAAATAAAACGGACCAGGTCGTAGCTGGCTTCTCCACCGACTGTTTCCACATTCTCCAGAATAGGAATATTGTTCAATTCTCAAATTCTGGGATGTAGTAGAATTTGGCGGAAGAGTTCCTTTGTTCTACTGTGACCCTCTCTCTCCCATACTGCATAGTCAGGGAGACGAGTCTCCGCAAGCAATTTACGACGTGGTTGTAAAGTTGTAAAACTGCCCCCCCCTCTCACCTCCTAACAGGAAGGGGGGAAGTTGTTCACATCTCTTCTAGCCAATTCACTGAAAGGGCTAGCGTCATGACACCTGTGTAGACTTGCATCTTCCAAGCGTAGCTGGATTGTGCGTCACAGGCCACCCATATCTTGATGCCATACTTTGCTGGCTTGCTGGGCATATACTGCCGGAAAGGGCAGTAACCTTTTGACAAAAGAGATTACTATCAGTAATTAGCATTAGTGTCACATAAAACTATCACATATATCAATGATATTACAGCAATACATCTTAAAAAGAACAGTGAAAATCACCTCTGAATGGAACCAGTTGCTCATCCACTGTAACTTCATTCACTGTTAGTTATTGACATTTTGTGCTGCCATCCTGCCCTGGTTGTCATATGGTGACAAGGACCATGTTATTTTTCTGTTCTTTGACAAAAATGTCTCTCTTTCATCTTGGGGGCTTTCTTCCCCATCTTCTTCTTCAGATACCTTCTCCTCTTCTAAATATTTGTTCTCTTGTTCGTCCTGGACATTTGAAAAGATCAGATCTACGACCTGTTGGGCACTGAAACGTGCACTCATGGCTTCAGCAAAGAGAGAAATGGGGGGCTGTCATCTGCAGCACCTTTATAGCCTCTGACTGCATTTCAAATTAGTATACAATGCTTTCAAGAAATGTTAATTTTGTCTGAAATGTTTATTTTGTCTGAAATGTTGTTTATTTTGTCAGTGAACTTGAGTCATGTGTGGGGTCGTGGAGGGGAGATGCTGTACATGCACAATACAGTTTTAGTTTTGTCTGAGTTCAATCAGTAGCACACAATCTCAATTCCTCATTGTGTGTGTGTGTCTTCGTGGTTTTTGTGGTGTGTAAATTATTTTATAACTGTCGTGTTAAAAATGACCATAAGACAATCTTTGTACCCTGGTGATGTACAGCTTTCATGGAAATATGAACAATGGCGATGTTTCACTTTTTCTAATGTTGGGGGTCACTCTAGGAAAAATAGAATTTAGGGGGTTTTCTCTGCTGTTAAACATAGTGGCGGGTCATTTTAGACCATGAAAACAACACAAGGGTTAACACCTAATCTGAGTTCCATAATCTGTGTGTTTGATTGACTGTGTTCCAGAAGGAGTTTTCATCCAACTGTGTCTATAATATCACACATTAGGAATACAAGTATTTGTAGAAGGCTTTGGATCTGTAAACAAATATAAACTTTGAGCAATAATGGTAAATAGTCGGTTGGTTGTTTTTTACAAGTCAGTCGTTTTATTAGTCAATGGCTTCCACATGAACATGTATCATTCTAACTGTACAACATACATTTACATTTAGTATACTGTATATATGCTATAATAATCCAGAATCCTCAACATTAGTACTTCAGTGTTAGTGTCAGCCAATGTTAATGTTTGAATATGGAATGAAGACAACATATTTTTTTCAAATGAGAATTTGTGCAAAAACTGCAAATATTTGTCTCTTTCAGGCTTGTTGTTTTAGATAAACATTGATGGAGGGGATTTTGAAAGTTGTACAATCGTGTGTGTTGATGAGGATATGCAACAGAATGCACATTGTCAGTTGCATTTGGTCTGTATAGAGTGTAAGAAAAGTGGCCAAGTTCACTATTATTTCTTCATTAATTAATGAGAAAATCTATTAGTTAATTAAGTCATTATCCCAGATTAAATAAAAATAATAACACGAGAAGGACGGAGGGGGAGCAACAATCTAAAACAATTTATTCATACAACAAATGACCTATCCAGCAAATTTAGGGAACACATCAAAACAGACCATTCACACAAGAGGTTGATAGGAAGTGAGTTTCCAACAAGACCCTCTGCCATTGGACATACATCTCCAGGGATCTTTCACAGCTTGGTTGGTGGCGAGAATGAGAGAAGGACCCAGACAGGCTCAATCAAAACACTCAAAGGAGACTTTGAAAGATCTCAGATACTAATTTTAAACCCAGGTCTGCTGCATGGTGAAGACTCAAAACTCTTAGACTGTTCGGAGCGAATCCTAACTTCCACATAAGCCAAGTCTATATAACAAAAATAATTACTTAAGTGGAAGTTTCACCCCTGATCAGTGAACTGAAATATTACATTTTATTTTATTTACATGACAGAGAAGCATTTCTCCTCTGCCTTGGTTTCATCTCCGTCACGGTAGTTGAGGCCTTCTCCTTGAGCTGGTCCATGTCCATGTTCTGGAGGTTTTGAATGCCACCCAAGATGGAGTCTTTGTCTTCTTCCTCCGTGGCATCCTCGTCCACCATCTTGAGCAGCTCCTTGGGTAAGTCCACATCGTCTCCGGCCATTGCGAGCATGTTATCGTCCTGCTCGCTCTAGAAAGAGTACAGACGAATTCATATAGTCGATTATTTTATAAATTATAATATTATTATGAGTCAGGATATTAGCAAGTAAGACACAGAGATCATGTTCTCGTCCTGCTTGTGTAACGGATGTCACGCTGCTTACTTAGAAAGTACCGCTTTCTCCTTATTTGGGTCTCACCGAGGCTTGAACCCAGGACCTCTGCCTTATTAGCACACGTTACCACCCTCCCAAAGGGACTCACTTGACAGAAAATGCTAGCTATTCAGTGGCACAAGTGGGGACAATTCAGGCTGAGAAGTAAGTTTCACAGATCCTCATGTGCTACTTTTTTGCTCTCCCAACATCACTTTATACACAGAAGATCTCCACTAAACATTAAATCATTATTACCTGTCTCTCCATGACCACCGATAACTTCACAACGAAGTTGACTATAAATACGAAGTTGCCAGTGTATTTTCTTATTTTTTTATTGAATGTTTAAAACATACAATATACTTGCAGTGAAGGCGCTCAACAACTACATCACATTAGTCATCTAACAGACTTCCCTCCAGAGCGGCACACAGAAGCAACCAGGGTCAATGCCTTGCTCAAGGGCACGTCGACAGATCTCAAAAACGGGGACCCATCAGCCACCGGCCCAAGCTCCCAACCGACAACCCTCCAAGATCACCCCCACAGTTCCCCCAAGAGCTGCCCCTCAACCATCCGAGACCACCCCACAGCCCCCCCCAATATTTTTTTTTAAATTCCGTCCTCCCCAACACACCAACAAACAACAAAATGAACAAAAGACAGAAAGACAAAGGCAAAGGAAAACAGTAAACAACAGTGCAGAAAACAAACAAAGACATCTAGGACAACAAAAATCATAACAGCAAGGCCAACTGAATATGTTTGAGTGCATGTATAGCACTGTTTACCTGTGTGTGTGTCTGTGTATGTGCACACGTGTGCATTTGAATGAGAGTGTGTGTATATGCATGTGTACAAACACCTGCACGGCATCAGCCTCAGGCAAACCGGCATTAGCTGTCACTGCAAAAAAACATTTTCTATAGCTCTCAATGAGACTTCTTCACCTGTTAACAGGTAGTTTGGCCCACTCTTCCTGAGCTAACTGCTTCAGCTGTCTCAGGTTTGACAGAGAATTAGTGAACATAAAAGTTAAATCAGGAGAAAGAACAGGGACATTTCTACCTTTAGAAATTACATTTCTACCTTTAGATTTTGTGGCATAGAGGAAGTTAAGATATTAGACGGGGGAGGAGATATTAATAACACTGAGTAAAAGAGAATGTTTTGGGATTTTCATCCTCCAGACATTATTTCCTAAAGGACTTAATGATGAAATGCCTATGTATGTTAAGTTGTGAATTTGAACATTCTTTTCTTTGAAGGCTTCATTTTTTCATCTTAATTTAACCAGCTAGGCAAGTTGAGAGCAAGTTCTCATTTTCAATTGCGACCTGGCCAAGATAAAGCTAAGCAGTTCGACACATACAACGACAGAGTTACACATGGAGTAAAACAAATATACAGCCAATAATACAGTAGAAACAAGTTTATATACGATGTGAGCAAATGAGGTGAGATAAGGGAGGTAAAGACAAAAAAAGGCCATGGTGGCAAAGTAAATACAATATAGCAAATAAAACATTGGAATGGTAGATTTGCAGTGGAAGAATGTGCAAAGTAGAGATAAAAATAATGGGGTGCAAAGGAGCTAAATAAATAAATAAATAAATAAAATAAAGTAAATACAGTAGGGAAAGAGGTAGTTGTTTGCGCTAAATTATAGGTGGGCTATGTACAGGTGCAGTAATCTGTCAGCTGCTCTGACAGCTGGTGCTTGAAGCTAGTGAGTGAGATAAGTGTTTCCAGTTTCAGAGAATTTTGTAGTTCGTTCCAGTCATTGACAGCAGAGACCTGGAAGGAGAGGCGGCCAAAGAAAAAATTGGTTTTGGGGGTGACAAGAGCTGGAGCACGTGCTACGAGTGGGTGATGCTATGGTGACCAGCGAGCTGAGATAAGGGGGGACTTTACCTAGCAGGGTCCTGTAGATGACATGGAGCCAGTGGGTTTGGCGACGAGTATGAAGCGAGGGCCAGCCAACGAGAGCGTACAGGTCGCAATGGTGGGTAGTATATGGGGCTTTGGTGACAAAACTTATGGCACTGTGATAGACTGCATCCAATTTGTTGAGTAGGGTATTGGAGGCTATTTTGTAAATTACATCGCCGAAGTCAAGGATTGGTAGGATGGTCAGTTTTACAAGGGTATGTTTGGCAGCATGGGTGAAGGATGCTTTGCTGCGAAATAGGAAGCCAATTCTAGATTTAACTTTGGATTGGAGATGCTTGATGTGGGTCTGGAAGGAGAGTTTACAGTCTAACCAGACACCTAGGTATTTGTAGTTGTCCACGTATTCTAAGTCAGAGCCATCCAGAGTAGTGATGTTGGACAGGCGGGCAGGTGTAGGCAGCGATCGGTTGAAGAACATGCATTTAGTTTTACTTGTATTTAAGAGCAATTGGAGGCCACGGAAGGAGAGTTGTATGGCATTGAAGCTTGCCTGGAGGGTTGTTAACACAGTGTCCAAAGAAGGGCCAGAAGTATACAGAATGGTGTCGTCTGCGTAGAGGTGGATCAGAGACTCACCAGCAGCAAGAGCGACATCATTGATGTATACAGAGAAGAGAGTCGGTCCAAGAAATGAAACCTGTGGCACCCCCATAGAGACTTGCCAGAGGTCCGGACAGCAGACCCTCCGATTTGACACACTGAACTCTATCTGAGAAGTAGTTGGTGAACCAGGCGAGGCAATCATTTGAGAAACCAAGGCTGTCGAGTCTGCCGATGAGGATGTGGTGATTGACAGAGTCGAAAGCCTTGGCCAGATCAATGAATACTGCTGCACAGTAATGTTTCTTATCGATGGCGGTTAAGATATCGTTTAGGACCTTGAGCGTGGCTGAAGTGCACCCATGACCAGCTCTGAAACCGGACTGCGTAGCAGAGAGGGTATGGTGAGATTCGAAATGGTTGGTAATCTGTTTGTTGACTTGGCTTTCGAAGACATTAGAAAGACAGGGTAGGATAGATATAGGTCTGTAGCAGTTTGGGTCAAGAGTGTCCCCCCCCTTTGAAGAGGGGGATGACCGCAGCTGCTTTCCAATCTTTGGGAATCTCAGACGACACGAAAGAGAGGTTGAACAGGCTAGTAATATGGGTGGCAACAAGTTCGGCAAATAATTTTAGAAAGAAAGGTTCCAGATTGTCTAGCCTGGCTGATTTGTAGGGGTCCAGATTTTGCAGCTCTTTCAGAACATCAGCTGACTGGATTTGGGAGAAGGAGAAATGGGGAAGGCTTGGGCGAGTTGCTGTGGGGGGGTGCAGTGCAGTGCTGTTGCCTGGGGTAGGGGTAGCTAGGTGGAAAGCATGGCCAGCCGTAGAATAATGCTTATTGATATTATCAATTATAGTGGCTTTATCAGTGGTGACAGTGTTTCCTATCGTCAGTGCAGGGGGAAGCTGGGAGGAGGTGTTCTTAATCTCCATGGACTTTACAGTGTCCCATAACTTTCTTGAGTTAGTGTTGCAGGAAGCACATTTCTGCTTGAAAAAGCTAGCCTTGGCTTTTCTAACTGCCTGTGTATAATGGTTTCTAGCTTCCCTGAACAGTTACATATCACGGGGGCTGTTCGATGCTAATGCAGAACGCCATAGGATGTTTTTGTGTTGGTTAAGGGCAATCAGGTCTGGGGAGAACCAAGGGCTATATCTGTTCCTGGTTCTAAATTTCTTGAATGGGGCATGTTTATTTAAGATGGTTAGGAAGGCATTTAAAACAAATATCCAGGCATCCTCTACTGATGGGATGAGATCAATATCCTTCCAGGATACCCCGGCCAGGTCGATTAGAAAGGCCTGCTCGCTGAAGTGTTTCAGGGAGCGTTTGACAGTGATGAGTGGAGGTCGTTTGACCGCTGACCCATTAGAGATGCAGGCAATGAGGCAGTGATCGCTGAGATCTTGGTTGAAGACAGCAGAGGTGTATTTAGAGGGCAAGTTGGTTAGGATGATATCTATGAGGGTGCCCGTGTTTAAGGCTTTGGGGAGGTAACTGGTAGGTTCATTGATCATTTTTGTGAGATTGAGGGCATCAAGTTTAGATTGTAGGATGGCTGGGGTGGTAAGCATGTTCCAGTTTAGGTCGCCTAGCAACACGAGCTCTGAAGATAGATGGGGGGCAATCAGTTCACATATGGTGTCCAGAGCACAGCTGGGGGCAGAGGGTGGTCTATAGCAGGCGGCAACGGTGAGAGACTTGTTTTTAGAGAGGTGGATTTTTAAAAGTAGAAGGTCAAATTGTTTGGGTACAGACCTGGATAGTAGGACAGAACTCTGCAGGCTTTGCAGTCGATTGCAACTCCGCCCCCTTTGGCAGTTCTATCTTGTCTGAAAAGGTTGTAGTTTGGGATTAAAATTTCTGAATTTTTGGTGGTCTTCCTAAGCCAGGATTCAGACACAGCTAGAACATCTGGGTTGGCAGAGTGTGCTAAAGCAGTGAATAGAACAAACTTAGGGAGGAGGCTTCTAATGTTAACATGCATGAAACCAAGGCTATTACGGTTACAGAAGTCATCAAAAGAGAGCGCCTGGGGAATAGGAGTGGAGCTAGGCACTGCAGGGCCTGGATTCACCTCTAGATCGCCAGAGGAACAGAGGAGGAGTAGAATAAGGGTACGGCTAAAAGCAATAAGAATTGGTCGTCTAGAACGTCTGTAACAGAGAGTAAAAGGAGGTTTCTGGGGGCAATAAAATAGCATCAAGGTATAATGTACAGACAAAGGTATGGTAGGATGTGAATACAGTGGAGGTAAACCTAGGTATTGAGTGATGAAGAGAGAGATATTGTCTCCAGAAACATAATTGAAACCAGGAGATGTCATTGCATGTGTGGGTGGTGGAACTAATAGGTTGGATAAGGTATAGTGAGCAGGACTAGAGGCTCTACAGTGAAATAAGCCAATAAACACTAACCAGAACAGCAATGGACAAGGCATATTGACATTAAGGAGAGGCATGCTTAGTCGAGTGATCAAAAGGGTCCAGTGAGTAGAGAGGTTGGTTGGGGGTCACGGCGATTTAGACAGCTAGCCAGGCCATCGGTAGCAAGCTAGCATAGGATGGAGGTCTGTTATTAGCCACCTCTTGCGTTCCGTCAGTAGATTAGTGGGGTTCCGTGTGGTAGAGGGGATTAATCCAAATCACACACAAAATAAACAACAACAATAGATATAGTTATAGAGGCCCAAGAAGAAAAATAATAATAATAATAAAAAATAATAAAAAATTGTCCGATTGTCTATTCAGATAATAGCCGATAAGACAGCTAACGGTTAGCGGGCCGCAGATTTGGCGTTCAGGTAACGTCGCGACAGAGGAGCCAGCCGGATAACTCCTTCGGGTAGATAACGTCGGCAGTCCAGTTGTGAAGGCCCGGTGGGGCCCGCGTAGGCAGTAAAACGGGTCCGGATAGGTGATTGTAGCCCAGAAGTGATTGATGGAACTCTTCAGCTGGCTACCTCCGGAAAAATTGATGTTTGCTCCGGAATCGATGAAAGCCGATAGTCACACGGATAGCAGCTAGCTAGCTGTGAGATCCAGGTATGAATGTCCAGAGTTAGCGGTTGAAATCTAGGGACATGGAGAGAAAAATTGGTCCGGTATGTTCCGTTCCGAGCCGTGCTGCGCCGTACAAAACTGGCGAGTGGTTAGCTGAATACTGAATACTAACGATTAGCCAGTAAAGAAGCTAACTAGCTTCTGATTAGCTTCTGATTAGCTTCTGGATTAGCTTCTGGCTAGCTTCTGGCTAGCTCCTGGCTAGCTCCTGGCTAGTTTCTGGCTAGCTTCTTGGAGGATTACAGAATTGAGGTAAATAATACTTTTTTTATAAATATAAATTGGTGAGGCGGGTTGCAGGAGAGTGTTTTGAAGATGAGTTTATGGAAAATAAAAAAATACATATAAAAAGGTATGTGAAAAAAGTTGTAAATATATATATATATATATATATACAGGACACAAGACAAGGACAAAAGACGTCTGAACTGCTATGCCATCTTGGAATGAAGGCTATGGCCTTCCGGAGGACATCGTCTCCGACCATGGCTCCCAATCACTGGTATGGAGAAGCTGGGGGCCAAGGCCTGCCTCATATCCGGGTACCGGAATCATTCCAACGAGCAGCTGGAGAGGACCAACCAGGAGCTGGGGAGGTTCCTTAGGAGTCACTGCTAGGACCGGCAAGGGGAGTTTGCCCGGTTCCTTCCCTGGGCGGAGTTAGCCCAGAACTCACTTCGCCACTCCTCCACCGGGGTGTCTCCCTTCCAGTGCGTCCTGGGATACCAGCCGGCCCTGGCCCCATGGACCCGGAGCCAGACCGAAGCTCCTGCGGTGGACGAGTTGTTCCGGTACAAAGAACGCTGCCCAGGTGAGGCTCCAACGTGCGGTCCACTTCCAGAAGGAGCTGGCAGACCACCACCGCAGTGAGGCTCCCGTGTTCCATGCTGGTGATCGTGTCTGTCTTTCCACCAAGAACCTCTCTCTCCACCTGTTCACGTTCAGTATCCATCTTCTGTTTTGTTAATCTGCCTCTTCTTATCATTAAATGTATATTCTGCACATGCTTCCGGACTCCCAGCATATACGTTATATCAGGCAGGGAAGAAGAGGAATTTGTACGCTTCAGTGCATTTACTGTTTTCCAAAATTTAGAAGGATCCCCAGCAGAGTCAGATATAGAGCTTGAAAAGGAGCTTGATTTAGCTTTCTTAATTGAGATAGTACATATGTTTCTCAATTGTCTGAAAGATTGCCAGTCCACTACAGAGTCAGTTTTGCTTGCGTTGGCCCAGGCCTGATTTCTCATCTGAATGAGGTCAGATAACTCTGAAGTTAACAAAGGGTCTGATCTATCTTTGACTCTGAATGGTTTAAAAGTGGTGTGTTTATTTGCCATAGGAATAATATGGAGGATACTTTTTCTATAGCCAACTAAGGGTCAGGAATACAGGAGACAGTGGCTAAATCAGAGTAGAACATGTCATGTAATGTTTACATCTGTTGCCTTTTGTGACCAATGGCGTGTATTCATGGATGCCAAAGGAAGCCAGGGTCATGACGTTGGCCTGTTGGGGGAGGTTTATGACCCCCAAAAATATCTTTCCCCTTTTCTCTCTCTACTTCATAGTTGACTTTTGTAAAGCCTTTGTAACATAGAGTCTGGTAACATCAAAAGGTGGGAAACGGAACCATATTTCGGTAATCCAACCAGTTGAGAATATGTGTTGGTGCTTAATATGATCTCAGATCAATTGTTGTCTGAGACATTACTACTAATGACAAGATGACAAACTGTATCTTGGAAAGTCGACACATTCTAGTTATCAGATTCACGTGGAATTGTTGTGCAATTTAAATGTTTAAATATGAAACTATTTGTAAAAACATTAAATGTAATTTTAGCTTCTTAAATGAGAGAACGGTTTGTCATAGAGAAACTCTGCTCACTCAGAGGCCCCGTCCAAGTGAACAGACATTCATTGTAAACTATGAAACATTCCCTTCTCTTCACCCCGATATAAGCCCGTTGACGAAAGTCCAACTTTGTGTTCCGAGGACGTGAGGACGACGGTCCTACGTTAAAATGGCTCAGATAATAACCTAACGAAATTAGCATTGTGTTCAATGAGAAGGTGACGATCGACACGTCGAAAGGATGAATTTCAACTATACCAGCCAGAATATTGCACGAGCTTAAAAGTATGGCAAATTTGAATGAACTTTGAACTCTTATTCACTCCAGAAGTGATACCTCCTAGCCTTTGAATTAGCAGCAGCCGCTGTAAACGTGGGCTAGGAAAGGACGGACGACGTATCCAGTCTAACACACAACGATACTACAACGTAACCAGTTTACCACCAGAGACATTCTTCAGAGGACAAGAGATCCCAGCTGGGCAACCCCGCCTTGCATCTACAACCAACCTATTGAAAAGCAGCTCAGAGTAAATATTCCTTGCATTGTCCTTTTCCAAATGGGCAGTTATTTAGAATGCATAGGATTCTGTATTTACGATAGCCTTTGTTCTTCAGTCTTTCCGCTCTTTCATTCAAAATCTAACCCCCTTACTATGTGTAACCAGCCGTCATATCTGTTCCGTCCACTAGGGACGTTTTCCTTTATGACATAATTTGTAATCAATGTATGATCCATTCTGTGTAGATGTAATTCTGTGTAATTTTTAGGTATTTAAGTTAATAAATAATTAAACCAAATGTTGTATTGCTGATTCAACTTGTTAGCCAGGGTATGTGAAGATAACCATTTCAAAGACTCCAGCCACCCTAGTCATAGACTGTTCTCTGCTACCGCCCGGCAAGCGTTATTGGAGCAAGTCTAGGTCCAAAAGGCTTCTAAACAGATTCTACCCCCAAGCCATAAGACTCCTGAACTTCTAGTCAAATGGCTACCCAGACTATTTGCACTGCCCCCCCCCCCCCAAACCCCTTCTTTATACCACTGCTATTCTCTGCTGTCATCTATGCATAGTCATTTAACAACTACATGTACAATCTACCTCAACTAAACGGTACCCCCACACATTGACTCGGTACCCACCCATATATTGTCTCGCTATTGTCATTTTACTGCTGCTCTCTTATTCTTAACCATATATTTTTTAAACTGCCTTGCCTAGCATTTCACTGTCAGGTCACCTGTTGTATTTGGCGCAATGTGACTAACATAATTTGATTTGATAATCTCATCCTTTCCCCAACATGGGGTGAAACCTGATACCTGCACATCAACACACCCAAACTTATGAAAGTCAAATTTGCTAGAATGCTTTTTTGAGGTGCAATACATAACATGACTTCATGAATGTGTAGCAAAACATTTTAGTGACCCCCCTCTTGACAGCGAGATACATTTTTTAAGTTTTAAGTTTTAGAGGTCATTTTGTGCAGTTCTACTTAATTTTCCTCTCCGCCCAAGAAAAGATAACTGTTTCACAGCAAATTTCCTGCAATTCTAAACATTTTGCGATAGGCAGGAGAGAAATGTTTTCAGTTTTTAATATGATATCTGACTAACAAACTAAATCAGGGCTGGCCGGTAATTCAACCATGAATACAAGTTTAGATAGCTGGCCGCTAAACTAATTTAGCAATCTAAACATTTTTGCCGACATGGGCGAACTGACTGACTGACATAACAAGAGATAAACTGCTAATTATTTTCACATGGTATACCTGTACCAAGGTAATATCACGGTACCAAAACCTAATGATACTTATATCAACATTTTAGAATACCGTAGTACCATTTCATATGATACTACCAACTTTTTCAGCCCTACCGTTCTAAAGAACCTGCAGACGCCTGTTATAAAATGTTTATAAAGTCTGTTTTGTTTATAAATTCAGTTGAATTTAAGCAACAGCCACTAGTCTATTGTATGTGAAGGTCCACTAATATCCATTTCACTTTCATGTACATATCACATGTGGCAGCTGTAATCAGCTAGCCTCATCTCCTACCAGCCCTCACTCACCTGCTTCTCTCTGTCCACATCTATTCCTCCTTCAGTTAAAAAATGATAATATATAGAGCCAAATGGCTGCAAAAAGGTTGAATGTACTGTATGCATTGTTAGGATCTTAAGAAAATCCATATGTAAATTGTTAGGATCGTAAGAAAAGCCATGCATGAAATCTGTATTTAGGTAGCCTATTTAGGTAGAACCATATTTAGGTAGCCTGTTTTGTGTTGGGTTTTGTGGGTGGTTGTTTCCTGTCTTCTGTCTTTGTGTCTTTGCACCAGATAGGACTGTTTCGGTTTTTCACATTTGTTGTTTTGGTATTTTGTAGTGTTCACGTTTATGGTCTTCATTAAACATGTTGAACTCTAACCACGCTGCGCTTTGGTCCGATCCTTCGTCCACAGAAGAGAACCGTGACAGAAATATATTTCATCACTCAAAATTTTGCCAAGCATATTTTGTAGGAGTGGTTAATATGAATTAAATTATTTGACATGATTCATATAAATCGGCCATGAACATATGGACTTTGAAATGAACAAAGGAGAGGTTTTGGGCTACGTCTGGCATAAGCTTATTCCCACACTTAGGTTTTAGGTAGTCTAGGCTATTCCCTAAAGGCTATTCCCTCCATCACGACACTGGTGCCCAGTTGAAAAGCTTGTGATCTCCATGCAGCACCATGCGCCTTAGGAAAAGCACCCCTCAGCCTCAGAAGACGCCCTTCTGGAGGCATGCAGCCATAAAGTCATTATACCCTAATGTAGGACTATTTGCCTACTAGCCCATGATGCGTGCAACTCATTCCAACATATTTGAACATTTAATGAATCCTTTATTCTGTTCAGTATGTCATCCATTCTGTCATGTGTCTGAGTTGCAATAGGGACTAAATCAAAGAGAATTGTCACGTTATGACCTTTATCTTCCTTTATGGTCAGGGCGTGAGTTAGGTTGGGCAGTCTGTTTTGTGTTTCTATGTTTTTCTATTTCTGTGTTCGGCCTAGTATGGTTCTCAATCAAAGGCAGGTGTTGTTATAGCAACTTGCGTTGCACAACCCCATCACGCAGAAGCTATATCCATATCAACAAATGAGACAAAACAACATATTGATCAAGTCTTGGCTACAACCTGTCCTGAGCAAAATAGCCAAAGGGTCCCAAACGGTCAAGACGATCTATACCCTATTCTTATTGCCAGATCTGTTTTCCCTATCAGCCACTGAATGCGCTTCTTAAACTATTTGGTTTAAAATATATTTAGAGGCTATATTTAGAAGCCTGTGAGCTAGAGTCTCTTTTTAATGGTAGGCCTACAATAAAAACAGTTATAAAACACAAATAGAGTTCTAAAATTATTCCGAAAGACACCAGTATCCAAAATGATATCCTAATTTCGCAAAGCCTACAAGTTGAACACCTATTTTGTTATTTGGATAGGCCTAAATAAAACATTGAATTATTAAAGTGATTGGCTAAAGAACTTTGGAGAATTTAGATAAACCCAGGCTACCTAAGTAGCTGCCTCCAGCTCTGCTTTGGGGCAGCGATATTCCCCTGGCTGTGCCCAGGGTCCTCTCCCGTCTAGGATTTCGTCCCAAGTCCATGAGTCCTGTGTCTTCGGCCGCTGTTGCTGCTGCCCATTACCACGCCGCTTGGTCCTCTGTCGGTGGGTGTTTCTGTAACAGCAGATTTCCTCCTCTTCGTCTAAAGAGGAGTAAGGATCGGACCAAGATGCGGCGGGGTAAGTGTTCATGATGTTTATTTTAAAGACATAAACTGAACATTAAAATACAAAAACAATAAACGTGAACAAACCGAAACAGTACCGTGTGGCGACAAACACAGACACGGAAACAAACACCCACAAACACCCACACACCTACAGTGAAACCCAGACTACCTAAGTATGATTCTCAATCAGAGACAACTAAGCAAGTCTCTTTTTATTGGTGTTATTTAGTAGTGGTTTGTTTGCAGCAATTTGATCATGAAGGCCTGATTCTCCTCTGAACAGTTAATGTTGAGATGTGTCTGTTACTTGAACTCTATGAAGCATTAATTTGGGCTGAAATTTCTGAGGCTAAAAACATGAACTTGTGCTCAGCAGCAGAGGTAACTCTGGGTCTTCCATTCCTGTGGCAGTCCTCATGAGAGCCAATTTCATTAAAGCACTTAATGGTTTTTGCGACTGCAGAAACTTTGACATTTCTTGAAATTTTCAGTATTGACTGACCTTCATGTCTTAAAGTAAACTGCCTTCTTCCTATCAAGTAGTGATTTTAGATGTTTTGATGCCCAAGGCTTATTGAAGATTTTACAGGTTTTATTAGGCACGACTGACTCAACACAGAAGTTTACATATTCTGAAACATCTGTGAGTTCATCAAGATCAGAGCTGCTGTCCTCAAATACCTCCCACATAGTATAGTCAAAACACCCCTGGAGACCAAATACCTCCCACATAGTACAGTCAAAACACCCCTGGAGACAAGTGTTACTGTTGTCATTCCAGATCTGGACAGATTTAACTGTGGGTTTCTCCCTCTCTAGGAGCCAACAGTAGGTTGGCCTGAGGTAGACCACATTGTGGTCTGATGTCCCCAGGGGAGGTCTGGTGGTGGCAGAAAACGCATTTGGTATTGTCCCATAGCACAAGTCAAGAGTCCTATTTTTCCTAGTGTGACATTTCACATACGGGTGGTATGTGCGCAGGACTTTGTGCAAGGTACAGTGAATTACAAGTGAAATAATGTAAGCAATTGTTGGAAGAATTACTTGTGACATGCACAAAGTAGATGTCCTAACCAACTTGCCAAAACTATAGTATAACAAGAAATGTGTGTAGTGTAGTGGTTGAAAACGAGTTTTAATGACTCCAACCTAAGTGTATGTAAACTTCCGACTTCAACTGTATTAATTTGGGTTGGGGCTGATTGTGTCTAAAAACACTATCAATTGGAATCTTTAACATGTGGAAAGGGGAAAAATAATTATTAGTTTTTCACAAGCTAGCAGGATGGGCTATTAGCTGAACAATAACCTCCCCTCCTCCCCCAACCTGCAACAAATCCTGTGAGGAGCCGCCAATAACTGTCAGACACTTTGAGTGTACCCATGCTTAGGATTAAGATGGGAAAGTTAAGACAATGGAGTCACAATAATGCAGAGGGTCTACCGCTCTCAATCAACTATGGGACCAGCTCAAGCATTGTAGCTACGCTGCTTAGGCAAAACACAAGCGGTCTGAAGCAGATCATAAGGTTGGTCAAATAAAATTGCAATTTAAGCTAATGCCAGGGAAAAGATAAAAAAAAACATCTAGCCAGCTAGTTAAAACCTGTTTGGGCTAGAGGGCAGCATCTTCACTTTTGGATGAAAAGCGTGCCCAGAGTAAACTGCCTCCTACTCAGTCCCAGATGCTAATATATGCATAGTATTAGTAGTATTGGATAGGAAACACTCTGAAATTTCTAATACTGTTTGAATGATGTCTGTGAGTGTAAAATAACTCATACGGCAGACAAAAACCTGAGAAAAAATCCAAACAGGAAGTGGAAAATCTGAGGTTTGTAGTTTTTCAACTCAGCCCCCATTGAAGATACATTGGCATATTGGTTATGTTACACTTCCTAAGGCTTCCACTAGATGTCAACCGTCTCTAGAACGTTGTTTGATGTTTCTACTATGAAGGGGGGCTGAATGAGAGGGGAATGAGTCAGAGTTCTGCCAGCAGTCACAAGCTCAGTCACGCGCATTTACATGAGAGGTAGCTCCCGTTCCATTGCTTTTCTACAGACAATGGAATTCTCAGTTTGGAACATTATTGATCATTTATGATAACATCCTAAAGATTGATTCTATCCATCGTTTGATTCTATCCATCGTTTGATATGTTTCTTCGACCTGTAATATAACTTTTGAAGTTTTTGTCCAGAATGAGCGTTTGGATATGTATACCAAACGCGCTATCAAACGGAGGTATTTTGACATAAATAACGGACATTATCGAACAAAACAAACATTTATTGTGGACCTGGGATTCCTGGAGTGCTTTCTGATGAAGATCCTCAAAGGTAAGGGAATATTTATCATGTCATTTCTTGTTTATGTTGACGCCAACAAGGCTGCTATTGTGACTATTTCTTCTGAGCGCGTCTCAGATTATTATTATTATTATTGCATGGTTTGCTTACTCCGTAAAGTTTTTTTGAAATCAGACACAGGGGTTGCATTAAGGAGAGGTATATCTATAGTTCCATGTGTATAACTTGTAATATCATCAACATTTATGATGAGTATTTCTGTTGAATGATGTGGCTATGCAAAATCACTGGTTGTTTTTGGAACTAGTGAATGTAACGCGCCAATGTAAACTCATATTTTGATAAATATGAACTTTATCAAATAAAACATACATGTATTGTGTAACATGAAGTCCTATGAGTGTCATCTGATGAAGATCATCAAAGGTTAGTGATTCATTTTTTCTCTATTTGTGCTTTTGGGACTCCTCTTTGGCTGGGAAAATGGCTGTTTTTATTGTGGTTTGGGGGTCACCTAACATAATAATTTGTGGTGCTTTCGCCGTAAAGCCTATTTGATATCAGACACTGTGGTGGGATTAACAACAAGACTACCTTTAAAACGGTGTAAGATACATGTATGTTTGAAGACTTTTAATTATGAGATATTTGATGTTTTGAATTTGGCGCCCTGCACTTTCACTGGCTGTTGTCATCTCATCCCGTTAACGGGACTTTGCTAACCCACTAACCCTTTGCTACCCTTGTGCTCTGAAACTGTGGGTTGGGTGCAGGAATGTAGCGAACAGGTCGATGGCAATGTACTTTACAGTTATTTTGACCACAGTGGTTATTGGAGTCATGGTTTCGTGGTAGAAATCGTTGTTGTGCATCATCTCTCAATACTCCAATACCTGATAATGCACCATCTAACTGGAGTGAGTGTTCCTGGTCAAACTTCAAAACCAAAATTTCAGGGCTCTTAGCGTTGCGTGCTTTTGATGACTGAGTTGTAAGATAGGCAAACCAACGTGGGCTGTAGGGGCCCAAGTAGGTAATTAAGGTGGGATACATGTTCGACAGAAACATTTGTTTGAATGGTAACAGCTCTTCCATTCCTGTGAGTAAGCTGAACGAAGCCTATGATAGCAAGCTTGAGGGTGTTCATTCCGAGCTTGTTTGATGGTGTTAGCCAGTGAGCTGTCGTGTTTGCGAATTTCAGAACCACTGAATTCTAATTTCAAAGCTGTGGCAAGTTTAGCGTAGTCGTTTAGCACGTCTTGCTGTTGTAGACAAATTAAACTTGTCACATGTCTATTCGACGTTCACTTCAACAGGTAAAGACTGTCAGAACCCTTAGTGTTTGGGTAGCCATCCAATGCGTGCTCTGTCAGCTAGGAACAGCTCAGTGCTCAGTGAACAGCCCGTCTAAACTCCTTTGAGTACCGAGTTCCAGTTGCTTGGTTTTTGGTAAGTGATAAATCAATGATAATGATTATTAACCATACTGAGATAAGGTATTTGGGAATTAAACTTTAATTAACCAGAGGTTGGTTCATCTAGGTTAATATTGAAAAGTTTAAAATGTCTAATTGAATTGTAAAAACCTGAAAAGGTGCGTTTGACAATTGAACTTATTAAATTGAATGAGACGATGTCCAATCAAATGGTATTGGCTGGATTATCATAAGTGTTACCAGTAGTTTAACTGTGACTGTGAGGGTACATTCACCACCACTTATCCCTAACGCTGAAGCCACGTGGGAGTCCTGTGAAAGCGGGACTTCTGTCAGGACTGGGTAGTACCCGGGGGTTGTACTCAATGTGGTTTGCAAAAGCAAATTCTATTGATTAATCAAGTTAAATTGAATTAGACGACGATATTGATTCAGGTTGGATATGATACCAGTAAACACTTGTTTTAAACAAGATACACGATGTGTCAGACATAATTCTTAAAAAAAAATGTTTACTGCCGATTCTACAAACAGGGGTCACTGATAGCAGAAAGCTGAAATCAAACAGAAGTACAGAGGGGCGGGACTTGCGTCACCCAGACGGAGGAATTTCAACATGACACAGGAAAGAAAATGGCTGCTCTCCCTTTGTTAGCTTTAGCATCTCGTGCACAGCTAGCAGTTCTTATCTTGTTCCAAGCACGCAACAGGATAATTTATACTACGGGGAGGGGGTTTAATAGTGACTTCTGCCCTTCAACCCATTCGGCATTCTTCTTTGCTAGTACGATCTTACCGGAACTCGCGGTAATTGTAGAATTGGATACGCCTGTGGCCTACCCATGCTATCTAAGCACGTCAGACCGATAATCCCCCGGGCCCGGTCAACTAACAGATCTATTGTCAAATTTCTAACATAGCTGGATCTATAGCCCTCGGTCTAGAAATGAGAACTCACTCGCTCTTAAGATACTAGTGACAGAACTAGCATGTTTGGCCCAACGCTCTATTCTCCAAATGTAACAACTCATACTACTGACTGTCAGGGAAACCACACGGAAACCTCCATGTATTGTTCAAATGGCAACACGCACACGTCAACAAGTCCAGTCTATGACTCCCATGTTGTATAACAATCTAGGTGCATAATGTAATCTGCTTTTCAATTTTACATAGGTTTAAAGATGAACTTCTTGTTAAACCAACCAGTGTCATATTTATAAAATGCTTTTCGGCGAAAGCATACCTAGCCCAGAACATACCTAGCCCAGAACATAGCCCAGCAGACAAATTATTACAAACAGTAACCAGCCAAGCAGAAGCATTACAAAACTCAGAAATAGAGATCAAATTAATCCCTTGCCTTTGATGATCTTCATATGGTGGCAATCAGAAGACATTCATTTACTCAATAAATGTTCATTTTGTTCGATGAAGTCTCTTTATATCCAAAAACCTTCAGTATTCCACAGGCTCAAACTCAGTCAAAACAATCAGACAAAAATCCAAATTGTATCCGTAGAGTTCATAGAAACATGTCATACGATGTTTATATTCAATCCTCAGGTTGTTTTTTAGCCTAAATGATCTATATTATTTCAACCAGACAATAACGTCGTCAGTTTAAAAGGTAAACAAGAAATGCACATGCGCCTGAAAAAACTCTGCGACACGTTAGCGTCCACTCGTTCAGACTGGTCTTACGCTCTCATTTATAAGAATTACAAGCCTGAAATTATTTCTAAAGACTGTGGAAGGCATAGGAACTGCAAATGGAGTCCTAAGTCAATGGATACTGTAATGGCATTGAATAGAAAACTACAACAAAAAAAATAAAAATACTTCCTGAATGGATTTTTCTCAGGTTTTCACCTGCTAAATCAGTTCTGTTATACTCACAGACACTATTTTAACAATTTTGGAAACTTTAGAGTGTTTTCTATCCAAATTTACCAGTTATATGCATATCATATTTTCCGGGCCCGAGTAGCAGGCCGTTTAATTTGGGCATGCTTTTCATCCAAAATTCTGAATGCTGCCCTACCCTAGAGAGAGGTTAAAGAGTTACAATTTCCTGAATGTAACGCTCTTCAATATTTTCTTATCCTATCGATTACAGTCACTTAATGTATTATTACCTCATCAGTTGTATTCTGAATGTTGTAAACCCTTGGATATCTGCACGAACCCTAGCATAAATTTTGAAACGGCGATATACAAATTGGCTTAATTATTGATTTATTTATTAATAACGAAATATTCACACAGAATTACATAATGATACACAGAAATTACGCTAGTGGGCAAAACCGATATGATGGCTTGGTAGACAAAGGAAAGGGGACATAATAAAGATTCGGAGAACAAAATGGACCAACTACATACACACAGTTGAATACATTCATCGTAAATATGGCTATTTAGCACCCTAACAACCGCTGCTTTGGATTTTAGAGATGCAATGTACATATTTAAGCTTGTATGTCGTTGCTGTCTCTCCGTTGAAAACACTTGATCAGTCTGTGGAGAATAGTTCATCAGAGTCTCTGGTTGTTTACGTCTGGTCACTGCGTCCTTTGTAGCTCTGTTGTAATGGATACATCAGTCTTACGAATGGGCTTTGCATAGGGAAATGTTCTTGAGAATGGATCTTTCAGAGTACCATTCGATCGGTTGGGTTTAGCAGACTAAAGTACTTAACAATGCACAAACACTCACAAAATACATAATTACATTTCTTCCCAAATGAGCAGTGTTGTGATGGTTCTATGGGGAATGGCTGTGATGGTTGTATGGGGAACTTGTTTATGGCTCTAATACTTCCTAAGTGTCAAAGGAAAGGAAACAAAAAGGAATGAAAGCATAAACAAAATGTAGTTATCACACCTTAAGAAAAAAGAGCCTACTTCCTTCCTCCCCATCGGGGGATTGAACCCCGGTCTCCTGTCTGCACAACACAGGGATTCTTTAGCTAAATAGTGCAGTACAGCGCCATATTTTCCATTCTAACAGAAACCAAGAGGGTTTTTCAATTTTCATGGAATAGAAACATCATAATATTAATCAAATTAATTAATCAAGTCCCAGTCTATGTTGGATACCTACTCATTTCAGGATTTCTTTATTTTAACTATTTTCTACATTGTAGAATAATAGTGAAGACATCACAACTATGAAATAACACTGGTGTCCTGCATGCCCTGCATTCTGTAGTACAGACTTGGCCTGCTCTCCCTTATGTTAGGAATTAGGCACTTTCCCATGTTTACTACAGTATGTACTGTAGACTGCACAATAGTCTAATAAACAAATAAACACATTTCATTAATAAAATAATGATTAAAAAAATTGTCTTTCAAAATGCAGATGTTGATTTAGTTATGGATCATACTATGGGAATAAATATCACAGATTTACAGAAATATTGGAACAAAGTTGTCTAATGAAGGAAAACAATTTAGAATCCTCCAATCTTGTAGCCTACTCCCAACTGTCACGTTGTACAGCACAATATTTTCCTTTCCATCCTAACGAAACCCTGAGGGTTTAGTTTTTCATTTCTCTGAATAGAAACACCATAATATTAATCAAATTAATTAAGATACATTTCTTAAACTCAATCCCATATACTATGTTATTACAACAAAGATTTTAAATTCTCTGGTAATGCCAATACAGAATATTATCAAATGCTTCTCAAAAGATGCCCTCTGAGGCTGAAAATGGCAATAACTTGCAGTAACAGAAAAAAATGTCTGACAATTTTAAAGACGCGCCGCAGAATGCAGCTGCACCACGCAAGGTGTGCCGCAGTTTGAAGCAAATTTTAACGGAGGAACCATTTTACCTTTGGTTATTTTGTTGTGGCTTTGGCAGTTGATGCCTAATTACTGACCTTCATGCCTCATCTGATTATTGTTCTGTGTTTACTTTATTTATGGATTAAATAAATTTTCTTATTCCACTACTCAGTGTGGTTTCCCATTCTTAAAATCTTGAGCCAGGTAGTAACAAGTGGGAGCTCGTCCGGTATCTCTGTGGAGTTACTCCCTGGAATTTGTATTTGTTTAGTCGCATTTGCTAACTGGTTAATGTGGTATTTCAAAGTAAATTGCTTTGTGATTATTGTTTGACTAACCCTCTGTCTATGGGGTTATGTTGTGGGCACTATTTTGATTACATGTACAAAGTATTTGAGACATTTGGATACTGCCTGTTGCTACTTTCTTTGGTTACACGCCTGTGGTTGGTGTGGAAGTGTTGGTTTGAAAGGACAACAGTTTATCTCATCCCCTGTCCGGGGTTGGAGATCATGCCTTGCTTGTTGTTGGGACATCAGGTTAGTGTTTGTGCGGCGTTAGCAGTGAGAGATTGTTGGGGTAGCATGGATTGGCTACCTGGACACTTGTCTTCTCCCCTGGTAGGTTTAGTGACGTGTGTCCCTTACGACACACGTTGAGCAGTGTTCGCTCTTCGTTATTTTTGTGTGGTGACCATGGCTGGAGCAGTTGTCTCGGGAGCACATCCGTGGCTCAGAGGGGTAACCAGCTTGCTGGGAGATGTTTCTGTGACAGCAGGCTAAAGTGCATAAATACTCACCACCAGTAACTGCATGAAGACTAGGGTTGAGCTATTAGTAGGTCTTGAGGAAGCTCCATTTGTTTAATTTTCTTTTCTGTGGTTGACACTGTTTCTGTGTACTCAATTGTGGTGAGGGCAGGTTGTAGTTCATCCGTGGGTGGGTTGGTTGATTGATTGATGCAGTGGTGCCTACCTTTTATCTTTTCTCCTCAAGATTCATCATGTTTTTATTTGATCCTTTTTAACTAGGCAAGTCAGTTAAGAACAAATTCCTATTTACAATGTCAGCCTAGGAACAGTGGGTTAACTGCCCTGTTCAGGGGGTACCTTGTTAGCTCAGGGATTCAATCTAGCAACCTTTTGGTTACTGACCCAACGCTCTAGGCAATCTGCCGCCCCAGGGTGTGGACAATGTTTTGGCGGCTATGTTGTCACGTGTGCCCTTTCCTTAGCCATCCTGTTTAATACTGTGTTGTCTGTTCTCCGACAATTTGGTCTCCCCTCTCTTCCTCTCCTTTTCTAATTTTGCATCCAGGCGCCATGGTTGCTGAAGCTGGAGGTAAGTGGTGAACCTGGGTGGTTGGATGTCCAGGGAGCACAAGTACATTTGTATTTTTTATTGCTTGTGTTTATTAAAACATTTTGAGGTTTGGGAGGTCCCCGTTTTTAATGGGTGGGTTGTGACAGCCCCTCCCTGCTCCGTCTACTGGGTTTTGCTGTGCTTACTTCCTGCAGGAGATTGGTAGGTGGAGTAGGAGAGGTGGGTGGAGTTGGGAGGGTCATCAGTGCTGATGGTGCACACTTGTGAAAGCTCAGCTGTGGCATAAAGCCACTGTTTCCCCATTCAGCAAGAGATTCCACTCTCCATGCTTACCTTTGGTTGTGGCTTTGGCAGTTGGCACCTAATTTACTGACCTTCATGTCTCATCTGATTATTGTGAGTGTTTACTTTATTTATGGAATAAATACATTTTGTTATTCCTTTACTCAGTGCGTGGTTCCCATTGTTTGTTACAATCTTGAGCGAAGTTGTAACAAAGACCTTAACCACCAACTGTTTGGACCTATTGCAGAAGATTTGATGGTACTGCACGTCTCCTGGAAGGACATGGTTGTGGTGTTACCAATTTACACTTTTTGTGGAAATTACATAATGCAGCACGGCTTTGTTGGTAAAGGTGTCAACCGATTGGGACATAAGTGTTGAGATGGACTAGTGTATTGTTTAGGCACATTGGGAGCTGCCTTTGAGAGGAAAGAGGCGTCGACCTCTACCATGAACTGACGAGACGGGTTCGGGTGGATTAAGATGGGAGCTGTAGTGAATCGATGCTTGAATTCTGAGAACATCCGGTCAGCTGCTGGAGAATATATGAACGGAACCTTGGGAGAGATGAGTGCAGAGAGGGGGGAAGCAAGGGTGCTGTAACTCCAGAGGAAACAATGATAGAAATTAGCAAACCCCAGGAAAAGTTGCAGCTGCACCCTGGATGTGGGTTGAGGCCAATCCACCACCGCTCTCACCTTGTCAGGGTCCATCTGAATATTCCCTGCAGCGATGACGTAACCTAGGAAGGAGATAGTGGAGCGATGGAACTCACATTTCTCCGCCTTCACGAAAAGCTAGTTATCCAGGAGATGCTGGAGGACCTGTCGGACATGGAAAACGTGCTCTTGAGCTGACCGGCAATAAATTAGGATGTCACAAATTGGTTCAACATGTCACAGAGCACATCATTGACCAAGGCCTGGAACACTGCTGGAGCATTGGTCAGTCCGAGAGATGTGGCACGGGCAGAGTTGATAACCTCCCGTACGTCCAGGTACTCCGCGGGAACAGCGGAGAGATCCAAGGCTTCACCCAAGCCTGCAAGGAGACATCCCGGGGCAGGCTGCGCTATCTTCAGACAATGTGCATGGCAAAACGGACTCCAACGCATGATGGAACCTTTAGCCCAGTCGATTAGGGGTTGTGCCACTGGAGCAATGAACTCCAAAGCTATGGGTACATGAGGAAACTCCAAACTCCAATAGACTCACTGTGATTGCCTGACACTCGCAGCTTGATAGGAACTGTATTGTGGGTGATTCTGCCAATAGAGCGCCCACCCAGTGCTCTGACATCCATCAGGATGGAAAGGGGTTGAGTGGAGATACCCAGCTCAGACACCAGGGTAGTGTCCATAAAGCTCTCATCGGCTCCAGAGTCAATGAGCACCCGGATGGATTTGCACTGGTCTCCCCACAACAGGGTAGCATAGAGGGGGTTACGAGTAGTGAGAGATTGGAAGCTCCCCGTACGGCTCACCAGTGTACTCATTCCTACTGATAAGCCTGGTCTTTTAATGGGCAGGTAGATAAGAAATAGCTCCACAATACCGACAGCTCTTGGTGTTCAGTAACCCCCTAGGAGGCAATCGAGCCCTGCCAGTTGAATGGGCTCCGGAGGAGGCGAGTCCACAGCCCTCAGTGATTTCCGAGGGAACTCGGGTGACACCGGATTCTCTCGGAAATGTAGACTTCGTTGTAAACACTTTAAAAATCCAACAAGTGGCGAGCGCCATTTGCAATATGATTTCATAGGAATTTAAAAGTTGAAAATGTGAACTTATTTTCAAAAACGTATCACCCTCGTAAAAAGGTGCATTCTGGACCGTTTTTCGAAATTGTTTCGATTTTATGTCAATTAATCATGAATAAGAACTGTATCAATATACTTTTGTAAAATTCTATTATCATATATATATATATATTTTTTTTTACTTGTGCATAAGGTATATGATTTGTCCATTTGCAATATGATATCATAAGAAGTCAAAAGTCAAAGTCAAAAGTGACTTTTTTGGGGGCCAAATGCCATAAGAAATTTGACATGCTCAAAAATCCTGCAGAAATGCAAAATTGACTGGCCTGATGAACTCGGGATGGCCGGGCAGTGATAGTTGTTCCTTTCCATCACTCGTGTTGATTTCATCATGTCCATTTGGTGATGTTTTTTCACTATTGAATCATATTGCAAGTGCACGTGCATTTGCAATATGTTTCAATGGGCATTTACCATCACGAATTTGTCATGCTCAAAAATCATGCAGAATTCCAAAATTGACTTTCCTGATGAACACAGGATGGCCGGGCAGTGATAGTTGCTCCTTTCCATCTCTCGTTGTGTTGACTTCATCATGTCCATTTGGTGATGTTTTTTCACTGTTGAATCATATTGAAAATGCACGTGCATTTGCAATATGTTTCAATGGGCATTTACCATCACGAATTTGGCATGCTCAAAAGTCAAACTATACTTTGCTCAAACTATACTTTTGTCAACTTTTATTATCATAATATTTTTTTTTTTACTTGTGCATAAGGCATATGTTTTGTCCATTTACAAAATGATTTCATAGGAAGTCAAAGTCAAAAGTCACTTTTTTGGGGGCCAAATGCCATAAGAAATTTGACATGCTCAAAAATCCTGCAGAAATGCAAAATTGACTGGCCTGATGAACACAGGATGGCCGGGCAGTGATAGTTGTTCCTTTCCATCACTCGTTGTGTTAATTTTATCATGTCCATTTGGTGATGTTTTTTTTTACTATTGAATCATATTGAAAATGCACGTGCATTTGCAAAATGTTTCAATGGGCATTTACCATCACGAATTTGTCATGCTATAAAAATCCTGCAGGAATGCGAAATTGACTGGCCCGATGAACTCGGGATGGCTGGGCAGTGATTCTGGTTCCTCTCCATCGCTCGTTATGGTTGATTTCAGAATGTCACTTTGGTGATGGTACCTCACTGTTTAAACATATTGCAAATGGACAAGAGTCACCAGCAAGTCACCGTCCATCAGTCAATTAGATATCATTCTGACACCAAACTGATACAAACTGACACCAAACCCACTTTTTCCAACTCGCTTAGTAGCCAACTATCACATACTGCAGAGCTGGCCCAAAATTCACAACGCCTTCTGTTCAAACCATAATAAAAACGTAAAACACGTAGTTACGTTCTAGCTGCAGGTCCAGTCCTGACATTATGTGTAGGCCTATGTAAGGCGACCCCGAATCCCAAGTTTCGGCTCAATAGGTCATTTGGTGCCCGAGCAAGACCCTAATTGGTGCTGAAAATCCACTTTTTCCATGCCTTGCTACGGGGTCCAATCGGACAGAAACGATTGGGTCCGTCTATATGGGCCGAGGCGGTCGCAATGCACCTAGTCTTGCGACTCTGGGACATTTCTAAATGTCATCATTTTCGTGATGCAAAAATGAATTGAAGTTATTGCAAATGTACGAGGCTGTTTCTCGGTCCGAGAACCTTCTAGAGCCACGTAACTCACCACGCACTATCGACCTGAGGTGTAGAACAGGTTTCTAAAGTTTCGGAACTCTTGGTCTGACGGTTCTTTAAAAGTTCCAACAAGGTTAACTAATGCAGGCAGTGTATGTCTCTACGCACCCCAATGTTTCCCTCCTTCCAAGCTGTGTGTGTGAGTGATTTAGTTTTTCTTTGAAATTTTATGGAAAAAAATGATTGATTTACAGTTCATGGGGGTTGCCTAATCACACATATGAAGTTTTGGACAGATCTGACTTTTTTTAACCCTTCGAAACAGCCCCTGAGACACCAATTATGGCACTTCCGGGTGGCACAGGAAGCTATAAGTAAACACATATCCTAAATGGGGTATGCTTTTACAGAATCCTGAGTTAAGTCTTTACATTAAGAACTGACTGATTTACACAGGGTTGAATGCACTATTTCTATCAAACTGCAGGTTGGGTATGGATATACACTTTTAGGGTGATTTGAACCACTTCCGGTTGGACCAGGAAGCTTAGAATTGACACAGGTAGACCTCATAGTGGCCTGATGGACTGTCATCGAAGACAGGTTCATACGGCATTCATAACCCACATAGGCTTCAGGTTGAATTTAGGGGTTCAGGCAAAGTATTCCTATGGGGAGAGAAGTCATTGTAATCTGTGAGATCAAAAAACCCTGATTTACTGTTAAGGGTTAATGCCACACGGTCATGGTTAGGCTTGCACGGATAGGGAGGACCTCATGAACGTACCTGAGGTCGAATTGTGCTTCTCACCCTAACGGTTCTCTCACTGTCACCCAAAAGCAAATTACGTTGGGGAGCAGGCTTCATTTTGGGCCTACTTTTCTCATGGTCGCTGCACTTAGACCGAGCGAGCTACGGTCAAGCGGTATATCTCGTTGAACTCGGCACGGCCTAGGGATTATGGTAATGCCATTGCCTGCTCTCTGTGTCTTTAAGCACCGCACTTTGTCACCTAATCCTTGCTGTGTGTGTGTGTGAGAGCTTTTCTTTGACATCTGTTGGGAGAAATGACTGATTTACAGTTCAGGACGGTTACATAGTCACACATATGAAGTTTTGGAGAGATGTGACTTTTTTAACCCTTCAAACCAGACTGTGTGACCCAATTAAAGGCACTTCCGGTTGGCACAGGAAGCTATAAGTAAACATGTCTTGATTGAGGTAGCCTCTTACAGAATCCTGAGTGTTACGTCTTTAAGTTAAGAATTGACTGATCTACACAGGTTTGAATACAGTGATTTTCATAATGACAGGTTATGTGTTTCAAAACCCTTTTAGGGTGAATTTAACCACTTCCGGTTGGACCAGGAAGCTTAGAATCGACACAGGTAGACCTCATAGTGGCCTGATGGACTGTCATCGAAGACAGGTTCATACGGCATTCATAACCCACATAGGCTTCAGGTTGAATTTAGGGGTGCAGGCAATGTATTCCTATGGGGAGAGAAGTCAATGCAAACTGTTTGATGTAAACACCTTCTTTTAACTATTAAGGGTTAATGCCACACGGTCAAGGTTAGGCTTGCACGGATCGGGAGGACCTCAGGAACGTACCTGAGGTCGAATTGTGCTTCTCATCCTAACGGTTCTCTCACTGTCACCCAAAAGCAAATGACATTTAGGGCCAGGCTTCATTTTGGGCCTTCTCTTTTTCAAGGTCGCTGCACTCAGAGCGAGCTACGGTCAAGCGGGGTGTCTCGTTGAACTCGGCACAGTCTGGAGACTATGGTGATGCCATTTTTAGTGTTGATTTCAGAATGCCATTTTGGTGATGGTCCCTCTCCGTTTAAACATATTGCAAATGTACAAAAGTCAACTAGCAAGTCAGTGTCCATCAGTCAATTAGATGTCAGTCTGACACCAAACTGATACCAATTGACACCAAACCCACTTTTTCCAACTAATTTAGAAGCCAACTATCACATATTTCAGAGCAGACCCATAATTCACAAAGCCTTCAGTTTAAAACATAATAAAAACATAAAACACATAGTTACGTTCTAGCTGCGGGTCCAGTTCGGACATTATGTGTAGGCCTATGTGAGGCGACCTCAAATCCCGAGTTTCGGCTTGATAGGTAATTCGGTGCCCGAGCAAGACCCTAATTGGTGCTGAAAATCCACTTTTTCCATGCCTTGCTACGGGGTCCTTGACTGAGCTATCGGACAGAAACATTGGGGTCCGTCTCTATGGGCCGAGCCGGTTTCAATGCACCTAGTCTTGCATCTCTGAGACTTTTCTAAATGTCGTCATTTTCGTAATGGTCAAAATGAATTGAAGTCATTGCAAATGTACGAGGCTGTTTCTCGGTCTGAGAACCTTCTAGAGCCAAGTAACTCACAAGTAACAAGCTGAAAGTGAACACATATCCTCCTTGGGGCAGGCAATTATAGAATTTTGAGTTTTAAGTCTTTATGTTAAGAACTGACTTATTTACGGAGAGTTTAGGGAGTGTGTGTTATTTCAGAACACACAGAAAATCACAGAAATCTCGCAGAGCTCCGCAGCACACTTTAAAAAGATTCGTATGAACACCTTGCAACTGGATCTGTAACTGTTTAAAAAAAAAAACTATTTTTGAACATCACCAATTTGACATTGTACGATTTCTCTTAAATGACAATAGATGGCTGGTTCTTTTTTTATTGACACCGGAGGCTCCTTGACTTTGACGTGAAGCGAAAAAATTATTTCTCTATTTTCATTTTGGACCTTTAATCCCAGAAAAATGGCCATAACTCAAAAACCTTTGAGGCCTAGACACCATCCTGTTCGGGGCCAACTGCCCATTATGCCAAACCTACGCTCACCAAGTTTCGGCATCAAAATATTTTACATTTTGGAGATAAGGCCACGTCGTGATTCGTGATGTTTTGTACATTTGCAATATGATTGCTTATGCCCTCTTGTGGGATTTACCGGGACAGCGGAAAAATGACCAAAATTTGATTATTTTAGAAAACGGAAACCGAATGTCCGAGAGAGTTCGTTTGATGACTTCCCGGTAGATCTGGCCCTGCCGCACGGCCCGACGCCGTCCGCGAATTTTAGAAACGTTTTCGGACGTCTAGTAAGGGACCGTACATTTGCAATATGGACTTTCTCACTAACCATATGGCGAATGTCAAAATGTTCCCTAATAGCCTGTTAAGGCTAGGCATAATACTGCCCCCTTTGGATGAATTGCGTGCCCATAGTAAACTGAAAAAAAATCTGTCAAAAATTGCTAATATATGCATATAATAATTATTATTGGATAGAAAACACTCTAAAGCTTCTAAAACCGTTTGAATTATGTCTGTAAGTATAGCAGAACTCACAAGGCAGGCAATCTCCCAAACTAGTTTTGGAATACTGAAAGTTGGGGCAACTTATAGGTCATCGCCCCCACCCTTCCCAACCAGCTATGGATCTGGAGACACTTTCTATGTATTCCACTAGATGTCCTCATTCAGTAGAGCGTTTAATTGTGCAAATCCTGCAAGCTTTGACCCTTTGGGAGGCGAAAGAGTGGGTGTCGCGAGAAAATACATGTGCGTTAGGGCGCGCTTTGGGCACAGAGCTTCCTTTGTTCCAGCTCGCCTGAGAAGAAGTATGATTGTCCGGTTGAATTGAGAATTGTTTTGTATGTTTATTTTTAACATCCTAAAGCTTGATTCTGCCCTTAGTTTGACCAGTTTAGTCGACATATAATATGTCAACTGTTGGCAACTGTTCAGGACCAGAAGTCATTTTGGGTGCATTTCAGCTGAAAGTGGTGGCAGATGCTACTATAAGAACACACGAACTGAAACAAAACGATGTATTGGGTAAGTATGACTCCTTCCACTACATTCTGATCGAAGACCATCAAAGGTAAGGGAATATTTATGTTGTAATTTTGTATTTCTGTTGACTCCAACATAGTGGAGAAATATTGCTTACGTCTGAGCGCCGTCTCAGGTTATTGCATAGTCAACTAATTTTGTAACGTTAAAAACAAATCTGACACAGCGGTTGCATTCAGAACCAGTGTATCTTTCTAACTATATGTAAAACATGAATCTTTAGTCAAAGTTTATGATGAGTATTTCTGTTATCTGGCGTAGCTTTCCATAATTTCTCCGGACATTTTTGATAATTTTATGAACATGGCGTCAATGTAAACCGTGATTTATGGATATAAAATGCATATTATTGAACAAAACATAAATGTACTGTGTAAAATGTCATATGACTGTCATCTGATGAAGATTTTCAAAAGGTTAGTGAATGATTTATTTTTTAATCCTGCTTTTATAATTTTATATTTTCTGGGACAAAATGGCTGCCTCTTGTCTTTGTTTCGGTGGTGGTCTAATATAAATTTGTGCTGTGTTTTTGCCGTAAAACATTTAAAAAATCTGACATGCTGGGTAGATGAACAAGGTGTTTATCTTTCATTTGAGGTATTGGACTTGTTAATGTGTGGAGGTTAAATATTTCTATGAATATTTTTGCATTGCCTGCGCCACCGTTTCAGCTGAACGGGGGGGGGGGGGGGGGGGGTGGTACCCCCTGGGGAACCTGTACCTTAAGGTATGATAATTACACAGAGATTTGATTTGCTAATATAACCGTCTTCACATTAATAAACAGCAAACATTGACATAACGGTGCCCCCTGTGAGGAATCTATGATAGGCTGAAATCAAAAATAAATGCCTCATTCTATATAAAATTGAAAAGCAGATTACATTATGCACCCAGATTGTTATACAACATGGGAGTCATAGACTGGACTTGTTGACATGTGCGTGTTGCCATTTGAATAATACATGGCGTTTTCCGTGTGGTTTCCCTGACATAGTCAGTAGTATAAGTTGTTGAATTTGGAGAATAGAGCGTTGGGCCAAACATGCTAGTTCTGTTACTCATGTCTTAAGAGCGAGTAGGTTGGTCAGTATTCATTTCTAGACCGAGGGCTATAGATCCAGCTATGTTAGAAATTTGACAATAGAACTATTAGTTGACCGGGCCGGGGGATTATTGGTCTGACGCTGGGTAGGCTATAGACGTATCCAATTCTACAATTACCGCGAGTTCCGGTAAGATCGTACTAGCAAAGAAGAATGCCGAAGGGGAGACTTCACTATTAAACCCCCTTCCCGTAGTATAAATGATCCTGTTGTGTGCTTGGAACAAGATAGGAACTGCTAGCTGTGAACGAGATGCTAAAGCTAACAAAGGGAGAGCAGCCATTTTCTGTTTTTCCTGTGTCATGTTGAAATTCCTCCGTCTTGGGCGACGGAAGTCCCGCCCCTCTGTACTTCTGTTTGATTTCAGCTTTCTGTTATCAGTGACCCCTGTATGTAGAATTGGCAGTAAAACTTTTTTTTAAAGAATTATGTCTGACACCCATCGTGTATCACGTTTATAACAAGTGTTTACTTGTATAATATCCAACCTGATTCGATATCGTCTTCTCATTCAATTTAACTAAGAGGTAAAATTGCCAGACTTACCTTTTTCAAATGGACATTTTGAATACTATCCAAATTGATTTCCACAAATGACAATTCACTTTTCCACACTAACCTTGATACAGCAACACTTTCAAGTTAATTAAAGCTTAATTACCAAATTGCCTATACAGGTTTGATTTATCATTAACTTGATTAATCAATAAAACTTGCCTTTGCAAAGCACATTGAGTACAACCTCTACCCAGTACTGACAGGGGACACCCACGTTGCTTCAGCGTTAGGGATAAGTGGTGGTGAATGTACCCTCACAGTCACAGTTAAACTACTGGTTACACTAGTAGTGTATACCAATACCAATTGATTGGACATCGTCTCATTCAATTAAACAAGTTCAATTGTTGAACGCACCTTTTCAGGTTCTTACAATTCAATTAGACATTTTAAACTTTTCAATATTAACCTAGATGAACCAACCTCTGGTTAATTAAAGTTAAATTCCCAAATAGCTTTTCCAAGTATGATTAATCATTATCATTGATTAATCAATTACACTTTCTTATGCAAATTCATTCATGTCCAACTCCCACATTACTGATACAATATTGATGGTTCATTAACGTCTGTAAATAGATTAAAATAATTTTTGCAGCTTCCAACGAATACAAACCAAAACTTAAAAAAAATAGCTACATTTTCTCTCAAATGTTCTAATAATGTGCAAGCTATCAGAGAGTGAACCCTCACCCATAAAAGGATTGATTTTGCGGACCTCGGCAGCGATACCAACCCTAACTGTGCCATTAGAGGAAAAATAGTAAACTTGACAAACGCTCTCCAAAATCAACCATCAAGCGCAGGCTTAGTCAAGGTTCTCCCAAGTTTAGCCCTGATGTCCTGCTATCGAAGATTGGCATCGGTTTGATATCACAGTACACAGCTGAATAATTAACCCAATTTGTATATCGCTTATTCATCATTTATGCTAGGGTTTGTACAGATATCCAAGGGTTTGCAACATTAAGAATACAACTGATGAGGTAATAATACATTAAGTGACTGTAATCGATAAGGTAAGAAAATATCTGAAGAGTTAAATTCAGGAAATTGTAACTCTTTAAACATTTTCCCGTGGTGCACAAACTTCCTAGTTAATTCATGTTTACATGATTAGTTTAATCACGTAATGATAATTACACAGAGAATTGATTTGTTTGTAACAGTCTTCACATTAATAAACAGCAGTTACGACACAGCTTTGCACACTCTTGGTATTCTCTCAACCAGCTTCCCGTGGAATGCTTCTCCAACAGTCTTGAAAGAGTTCCCACATATGCTAAGCACTTGTTGGCTGCTTTTCCTTCACTCTGCAATCCAACTTATCCCAAACCATCTCAATTGGGTTTGAGGTCGGGTGATTGTGGAGGGCAGGTCATTTGATGCAGCACTCCACTTTCCTTCTTGGTCAAATAGCCCTTACGCAGCCTGGAGGTCTGTTTTCGGTCATTGTCCTGTTGAAAAACATGATAGTCCCAGTAAGCGCAAACCAGATGGGATGGCATATCGCTGAATTTATTTATTTATTTTATTTAACTTTTATTTAACCAGGAAGGGCTCATTGAGATTAAAATATATTTTTCAAGAGCGCCCTGGCCAAGATAGGCAGCACCAAGTCATTACAAACAAATTTGACAGACAACATGAAAAACAACAAGCAATTTGGAACACCTTAATTCATAACAACAGACTTAAAAGTAGTAAATGGAGATCTGTTTTTAGCCTGTATTTTGAGGTGGGTGCCAGGACATTCGACCAGAATACACCAACAATATTTCCCTGGTCCAAAGAATGGCCTGACATAATCAAAACACACAACCTGATATGAGCTAGACAGTTAGCTAGCTAAGGTAGAGGGAAAATGCAGAACTTCATCGGAGCTCAAGTTGTTCGTCACGGCTGTGACTCGGTCAGAGATGATAGAAGATAGTGATGGAAAAGAAAGTGAAGCAAGTATGGAGTGTAACGGTACAAATAAAGGGGAGGGTAGGAAACACAAAAAGAAAGTTGGAGAGAAAGGGCATAGAGGTTTGAAGGGGTGCGAGAGGTCTATAGAGGCAGAGATGAAGAAGAGCAACAGTTTCCAACGCCAGTGGCAGTTCGGAGGTAGAGTGCCAATGAAGGGCAAGATAAGTTGCAAGGGGAGCATGGAGGTTAGGAGGAGCATAAAGTGATTCTGAAGTTTGGGGAGAAAGGGGGAGTTGGGGCGATGAGTCCAATAAGGTTGACAGCTGTGATAAAAGAGTTGATTGGAGAAGTTGTCAATGCTAAAGTGTTAAAAGATGGGACCTTGTTGGGATTACATAAGGAAGTGGCGCAGAGGGAAAAATCTGAGTGTAGCAAATAAAGAAGTGTAAGGTGGTGCCAAGCAACTGGACTGATCAAGCAGGGAAGCAGTGGAGGTGCGGTTGAGAGGAGGGGTGCTAGTGTTAGTGAAATCCTATAATCCTTGTCAGATATTGGACCTGGAGTGGCGCAGTGATCTAAGGCACTGCTTCTCAGTGCTAGAGGCGTCACTACTGACCCTGGTTCGATTCCAGTCTGTATCATAACCAGCTCTGATTGGGAGTCTCATAGGCTGGGCGCACAATTGGCCCAGCGTCGATGGAAATGGGCAAGTAATGGAAAATCTGTTAGAAATAAATTATATGGTGTGCCTGAATGATGGATGAGGGCCCAGGTTTGATGTAGCCACAGGGAAAGAGTCTGCCTTGGACCTCACACTGGTATCTAGTGCAATGGCAGGAATCTGTGTGTGGAGGTATGGGAGGAGTCATCAGTAGGGTGTGATCATTACCCCATCGTATGCACAGTAGGCCGGAGGGAGGTGTCAGTGGATGGAGTAGGTAGGTGGATGTTTGAAAGGACAAAGTGGGATCAGTTTCAGGAGCTGAGTGAGCAGGTGATGGCTCGGGTGGATATGAGAGGGGATGTGGATAGTATGAATAACTGGGTGAGAACAGCTTTAGTGGAGGCAGCTATTGTGGCTATACCTAAGAGTTCAGGAAGGAGGAGGAAAGCAGTCCCATGGTGGACAGAGGAGTGGGGCAATGGTGAGTAGGAACAGGGCATTTAGAGTACTGAAAAGGATGCACAACTTCTAACTTCTGTTTCAGTACAAGCAGGCCCAGGCCCTGGTGAGAACTATCCATCAGGCAAAGCGGTCACGTAGCATTGTTTCTGTGACACCATTGTAAGGGTGATAACTTTGGGAGAAGTGTGAGTGGGGAGGATATGGCAGTAACAGATGAGAAAGCAGAGATGATGACCAAAGCATTTGACCAAGTGCATATGTGATGATGTTCCCCTAGATTATGCACCAAATTGCACACCAGGACCAGTTCAAATAGGCCAGGTCGAGGGGATGCTAATAATTTATAATAATTCAGTGTTTTTTTTTATTTAATTACAGCTGCATAGCGAATGTTATTTTTGTGTGCAAACACTTTTTCATATCCATATAGTAAATACACTTGATTGTAAAAGTTTTGTATATTTTGGTTTTGTCCATCGTGAGGTATCTGTGTTACTGTACCCTCCTATTGTTCTCTCTTGCCTGACCTTTAGCTAGCGAGGTATGTTGTCCATGGCTCCGCTATTTTTCCAATATAAACCCGTGGTATTGTTATACAATGTGATGTTAAGCAACCCTGCGTTTTGTTACAATATTTATGTAAACAAGTTTTACCGAGCTCGCTAGTAACTTGTGGGTACTTGGGACAGTGTTTGAGTGAGTGTCCATGTGCTTGCGCAGGTGCCTGAGAGCTATGACAGCGCCAAGGGCTCACATATTGTGCGTTGTCTCTTTGTGCGCAGGTATGTATTTTATTTTGCCCGAATTATGTGGTATATCATTTTACTTGTATTGTGTGCTGTTGTGCACTGAATGTGTGCACTCAGCACCTGTTATTTATTTTTGATCGCTCTCTTGCCTGACCTTTAGCTAGCAAGGTGCCTGAGAGCTGTGACTGCGCCAAGGGCTAACATATTGTGCGTTGTCTCTTCGTGCGCTGTCTCTTCGTGCGCAGGGCAAATAAAAATCCAACAAGCAAACCTCCAGTTGTGGCAGTGTCCTCATTAAGTTATACAACGCAGAACATTTGTCAGCGGGGCAGAGTGAGAGAGAGAGAACGAGAGTGGAGCATCCTGGAGTGCTGGATTAGGTGGGAGGATGTAGCTGATGCGTTGAATGCACCATTTACCATGGCAGTGGTAAAAATGGCAAAAGCGAAGGCTGGGTTAATTTCACCTGGGAAAGATGAGGTGTGCCATGTTATGCTGGCCCATCTTAGTGATGAGGCACTAAGATAAGGCATTGGTGTTGTACAACAGAGTGTGGTAGGAGGGGAAACTACCAGGCAGCTGGAAGGAGGCAGCAGTGGTACCAATCCGGAAGCCAGGGAAGGAGCCAACAAGCTATCGGACAATAGCTTTAACATCACATGTAAGATTATGGAATTTATGATTACGGAGAGGCTAACATACTTCATGGAGAGCAGAGGGCTACTATTGTCACAGAGTGGGTTCAGGAAGGGGAGGGGAACTATGGACCCAGTGCTCTGCTTAGAAGCAGAGGTCAGAAAGGCTCAGGGGGGGGGGGGGGGGGTATAAATCTGTTTGCATATGATGGGGCATAAATGTGCCATACATAGTCAGGAAGGTACAGGAAGCAATTGAGGTAGAGCATTAATGTGGGGATTCAGGTTCTCTGTAGAGAACTCAGACAGTGTTCTTTACCAGGAGGAAGGTGGGAGAAGAGGTACGCTTGAGGTTATAGGGGACAGACATGGTGGGGGCCTTCAGGTTCCTTGGAGTGTACTTTGACACTAGGCTGACCTGGGCAAAACACATTAAGAGTGGTAGGAAAGTGTAACAAGGTGCTAAATGTGATGCGCTGTCTGACGGGGAAGGAGTGGGGGGCTGGGCGTTCCTCATTGAGGACCATGTATGTTGCATTGATCTGATGGACTAGACTATGGCAGTACAGCGTATGGTTCGGCAGCTAAGAGACCTTATTGGAAAGGCTAGCTGTCATACAGGGGCAAGGACTCAGAATATGTAGTCAGGCATTTCAGACCTCCCCAGTGTCTGCACTACAGGTGAAGATGGGGGATATGCAATTGCAGATTAGGAGATAGCAGCTGGCAATTAATTATTTGGTCAACCATGGGGTGTCTCATCCTGTGAAAGGGATTTTACATGCATGCTGGGAACATGAGCGAGGAAAGAACACAAGCTTTGGGTGGGTGTGTAATACCCAGGTGAGGGAGATGGGACTGTATGGAAGGGAGTCTTTCCTGTAAACCCACCATGGCTACTTCCTCCTCCAAAAGATGAGGGGGGGTGTTGATCCATCTGATTTGTTTAAGAGACGTCTGGATACTGTGTATCAGGATTTTGTGGCCATTTACACAGATGGTTCAAAAGATCCAAGGACAGGACGTACTAGGTCAGCATTTGTAGTGCAGGAATGTGGGGTGGCAGTCAGGAACCGTATTACAGATCATCTGGCTCTATATACCATATGGCGAAGCTGATGGCCATACTGTTAGCCTTGCAGTGGGTGGAGAAAGTCACGCAAGACAGAGTAGTTATTTGCTCTGATTCATTGCTCTGATTGAGTCTCCAGTTCTTTAACTCATGTAGCAGAGACCTGAAGGGTATACAGATAAGATGTACTTGTGTCCTAGCTCATGTGGGGGTGGAGGGGGAAAAGGCAGTTGATGTACTGGCTAAACAAGCACTTAGTAGTGGGGATGTTAATGTTGTAGTTTCAATGAGCAAAGCAGAGGCAAAAAGCCTAATATGGACAGTGATGGTGCAGAGATGGCAGGAGCAGTGGAATAGAGATACGAAGGGCAAGCTATTATTGTGATAAATGCAGGTGATTATTGCCAGGAAACCGAGACATTAGACCATGTATTGATATAGTGTGGGCAGTATGAGAGGTGTCATGACGTTGGCCTGGGGGGTTGGTTTATGACAGTCATAAATACCTCTTCCCCCCCTTTTTCCTCTCTCTACCCTACTAAGGTTACATTTGCAAAACCCTTGGTTATAACATAGAGATTCTGGGAACGTTAGAATGTGGGGGGAAATGAACTATATTCTGGTAATCCGAACAATTGAACATATGCAGTGGTACTTAATGAATATGATGTCAGTTCGGTTGTCATCTGAGACATTCTCATCAATGATAAGATGACAAACTCTATAGTGGAAAGTCTACACATCAGAGTTATCGGATTCACATGGAATTGTTGTTCAATTTACATGTTTGAACATGAAATTATTTGTGATTTTAGCTTCTAAAATGTGAGATGTGGGTTTTCATAAGATATTGCTGCTCACTCAGTGGCCCGCCCACGTGAAGAGACAGAGGTTGTAAACTATGACACACACCCCTTTTCTTCCTTCCTATATAAGCTCTTGACGACAAAATAACTTCCTGTTCCGAGGATATGAGGGCGACGGTCCTATGTCAGAATGGTTCAGAACGAAGCCAACATCAGCATGAGCTTTGGTTGTGAATGGTATGAACTTTGAACTCTTATTCACTACAGAAGTGATCCCTCCTAGCCGTTGCGTTAGCGACCGCAGCTGCAAACGGAGGTTAGGAAGGAACAGACAGATTATCCCATCTACCACACAATGACGTTACTACAACATATTCAATTGACAACCAGAGACATTCTTCAAAGGACAGAGGACTCGGTTTGGCAACACGGCCTTCCATCTACCACCAACCTATTTAAGCGCAGCTCAGAGTAAATATTTATTGCGTTTTCCTTTTCCAAATTGGCGGTAATTTTCCAAATTGGCGGTAACAATGCATGAAATACTGTATTTACGATAGCACAGCTTCACCTTTGTTCCTGTCTTCCCGTTCTTTCACTCAACCCAGCCTCTTTTCCTTTTTGTAGCAAGCCGCCATATCTGTCCCGCCCACTAGGGACGTTTTCCTTTATGACGTAATTTGTAATCAAGTTATGATTAATTGTGTGTATGTGAATTCTGTGTGATTAGTTAGGTATTTAGGAAATAAATAATTAAACACAATTTTGTATTGCTGATTCAAATTGTTAGCCAGGGTTCTTGCAGATAAAATAATTTACAACGCTTCAGATTATGAGACTGAAGTAAAATGAAGATTAATGTTGACTGCTATTGATGTAAGAAATATTACTAGTTCTTTACAAGTTTATTCGGAAGATAACAGCTCTATAAATATTATTTTGTGGTGCCCGACTCTCTAGTTGATTACATTTACATGATTAGCTCAAACAGGTGATATTAATTACGGATAAATTATTTTATAGAATAGCATGTCATATCACATAATCCGGCATAGCCAAAGACACGACAGAGGGAAAGAGAGAAACTGAGATCTAGTATGAGGGAGAAGAGTATACAGGAAATTAGGTTAGAGTATATTGAGTAGAACATTTTTATATTTTTAAGAGATGGGTCTGGCAGGTACAGTGCCTTGCGAAGGCCCCCTTGAACTTTGCGACCTTTTGCCACATTTCAGGCTTCAAACATAAAGATATAAAACTGTATTTTTTTGTGAAGAATCAACAACAAGTGGGACACAATCATGAAGTGGAACGACATTTATTGGATATTTCAAACTTTTTTAACAAATCAAAAACTGAAAAATTGGGCGTGCAAAATTATTCAGCCCCCTTAAGTTAATACTTTGTAGCGCCACCTTTTGCTGCGATTACAGCTGTAAGTCGCTTGGGGTATGTCTCTATCAGTTTTGCACATCGAGAGACTGACATTTTTTCCCATTCCTCCTTGCAAAACAGCTCGAGCTCAGTGAGGTTGGATGGAGAGCATTTGTGAACAGCAGTTTTCAGTTCTTTCCACAGATTCTCGATTGGATTCAGGTCTGGACTTTGACTTGGCCATTCTAACACCTGGATATGTTTATTTTTGAACCATTCCATTGTAGATTTTGCTTTATGTTTTGGATCATTGTCTTGTTGGAAGACAAATCTCCATCCCAGTCTCAGGTCTTTTGCAGACTCCATCAGGTTTTCTTCCAGAATGGTCCTTTATTTGGCTCCATCCATCTTCCCATCAATTTTAACCATCTTCCCTGTCCCTGCTGAAGAATAGCAGGCCCAAACCATGATGCTGCCACCACCATGTTTGACAGTGGGGATGGTGTGTTCAGCTGTGTTGCTTTTACGCCAAACATAACGTTTTGCATTGTTGCCAAAAAGTTCAATTTTGGTTTCATCTGACCAGAGCACCTTCTTCCACATGTTTGGTGTGTCTCCCAGGTGGCTTGTGGCAAACTTTAACCAACACTTTTTATGGATATCTTTAAGAAATGGCTTTCTTCTTGCCACTCTTCCATAAAGGCCAGATTTGTGCAATATACGACTGATTGTTGTCCTATGGACAGAGTCTCCCACCTCAGCTGTAGATCTCTGCAGTTCATCCAGAGTGATCATGGGCCTCTTGGCTGCATCTCTGATCATTCTTCTCCTTGTATGAGCTGAAAGTTTAGAGGGACGGCCAGGTCTTGGTAGATTTGCAGTGGTCTGATACTCCTTCCATTTCAATATTATCGCTTGCACAGTGCTCCTTGGGATGTTTAAAGCTTGGGAAATCTTTTTGTATCCAAATCCGGCTTTAAACTCCTTCACAACAGTATCTCGGACCTGCCTGGTGTGTTCCTTGTTCTTCATGATGCTCTCTGCGCTTTTAACGGACCTCTGAGACTATCACAGTGCAGGTGCATTTATACGGAGACTTGATTACACACAGGTGGATTGTATTTATCATCGTCATTAGTCATTTAGGTCAACATTGGATCATTCAGAGATCCTCACTGAACTTCTGGAGAGAGTTTGCTGCACTGAAAGTAAAGGGGATGAATAATTTTGCACGCCCAATTTTTCAGTTTTTGATTTGTTAAAAAAGTTTGAAATATCCAATAAATGTCGTTCCACTTCATGATTGTGTCCCACTTGTTGTTGATTCTTCAGAAAAAAATACAGTTTTATATCTATGTTTGAAGCCTGAAATGTGGCAAAAGGTTGCAAAGTTCAATGGGGCCGAATACTTTCGCAAGGCACTGTAGGATTTAGATTGTTTCTGGCACACACTCCAGTACAGTAGGTGTCGGGAATGCACCGTAAAAGTTGGATGCCAACTGTCGATAAACCCCACCGAAGAAGACACAGCCTGCCCTACCCTAATGCACAAATTCCACTGACTGAACCCCAACTTGCCCCATTGGCTGTAAAAGACCTTCACCTAAAAGGACTTCAGCTGCACCTAGACGAAGAGGACGATCTGAGGTAGTTTAACTGCTTGTTAGCTTGATGCATACTGTCATTAGTTAGCTAGCTAGCTAATAGTTATTTTGTACCTAAACAAGTTTCTTGCAGCCAATAATATTATTGAAACACGCATCCTGAAGCGGGTGTTACTGGTTTATCCAGCAGAGTACCTGAATGTGGATTGTGCCTGGCTTTATCGATGAAGCTGTCTTTCAAAGCACAGCTTCATAGCTAGATAAAGCCACAATCCACATTTTATTTGACTATCCTACAAACAAAAAATTAAGAGAGTAGAGACACTGTTCCAAACCACATTTTACATGTTTCTCAAGTGTTGAGTAATGACCAAGAACTGCAAGAGAATGATTAGGTAACTCTGGTAACTCTGGCCAAATGTACATTGAAATGCACAGGTACTGGAACCACTTGACCTAACCACACCATACGCTTCTTCCAGACCACTTAAATCAAATGAGTTCTATGTTTGTTTATAAATAACTAGGCTATTCTAGTCCACACGTTATAATATAGTGACTTACCTTTAGAGTAGTTTGTGAGTGGAGAGAAGTGGTCATCTAATAATAGTGCCATAAAGAAAACTGTCTCAGGAAGGGATGTGCGGCTCCAATACGGAAGGCCCTCGGATCAATCTACCCCCATATTTTCTGAGTTGCATCCAAACAAAACCATACCTACTGTGAAGCATAGGGGTGGAAACATCATGCTTTGGGGCTGTTTTTCTGCAAAGGGACCAAGACGACTGATCCATGTAAAGGAAAGAAAGAATGGGGCCATGTATTGTGAGATTTTTAGTGAAAACCTCCTTCCATCAGCAAGGGCATTGAAGATGAAACATGGCTGGGTCTTTCAGCATGACAATGATCCCAAACACACCGCCCGGGCAACGAAGGAGTGGCTTCGTAAGAAGCATTTCAAGATCCTGGAGTGGCCTAGCCAGTCTCCAGATCTCAACCCCATAGAAAATCTTTTGGAGGGAGTTGAAAGTCCGTGTTGCCCAGCAACAGCCCCAAAACATCACTGCTCATGAGGAGATCTGCTTGGAAGAATGGGCCAAAATACCAGCAACTGTGTGTGAAGACTTACAGAAAACGCTTGACCTCTGTCATTGCCAACAAAGGGTATATAACAAAGTATTGAGATAAACTTTTGTTATTGACCAAATACTTATTTTCCACCATAATTTGCAAATAAATTCATTCAAAATCCTACAATGTGATTTTCTGGATTGTTTTTACTCATTTTGTCTATGATAGTTGAAGTGTACATATGATGAAAATTACAGGCCTCTCTCATCTTTTTAAGTTGGAGAACTTGCACAATTGCTGGCTGACTAAATACTTTTTTGCCCCACTGTACATATAAATATAAGGATGAGCGATGGCCGTGCGGCATAGGAAAGGTGCAGTAGATGGTATAGAACAGTATATACATGAGATGAGTAATGTAGGATATGTAAACATTATTAATGTGGCATTATTTAACTTGACTTATTAATGATAGGCATAGGCAGAATGTAGTTGATGGTGTAGAACAATATATACATATGAGATGAGTAATGTAGGATTTGTAAACATTATTAAAGTGGTGTTATTTAAGGTGACTAGTTTTTTTTTGAAACTGCATTGTTGGTTAGGGGCTTGTAAGTAAGCCAAAAAGTACGATCTTTGTCCTCATATGCAGTTGCAAACTGTAGTCTGGCTTTTTTATGGCAGCTTTGGAGCAGTGGCTTCTTCCTTGCTGAACAGGCTTTCAGGTTATGTTGATATAGGAATTGTTTTACTGTGGATATAGATATTTTTGTACCTGTTTCCTCCAGCATCTTCACAAGGTCCCTTGCTGTTGTTCTGGGATTGATTTGCACTTTTCGCACCAAAGTACGTTCGGCTGCGTGGTCCCATGGTGTTTATACTTGCGTACTGTTGTTTGTACAGATTAACGTAGTACCTTCAGGCGCTTGGAAATTGCTCCCAAAGGATGAACCAGACTTGTGGAGGTCTTGGCTGATTTCTTTAGATTTTCCCATGATGTCAAGCCACTGAGTTTGAAGGTAGGCCTTGAAATACATCCACAGGTACACCTTCAATTGACTCAAATGATGTCAATTAGCCTATCAAGCTTCTAAAGCCATGACATCATTTTCTGGAATTTTCCAAGCTGTTTAAAACCTTTTTGAGAAAGGGGGCAGTATTTTCACATCCTGATGAAAAGTGTGCCCAAAGTAAACTGCCTGTTACTCAGGCCCAGAAGCTAGGATATGCATATAATACCCTGGGCATCTTTCTTTTTGTGTTTTTTCAGAGTCAGTAGAAAGGCAACATTAGTGTCCTAATTTTTCCTAACTGTGACCTTAATACTTCTTAGGGCTGAAATCCCGTTAACGGGATCGATATGACAACAGCCAGTGAAAGTGCAGTGCGCCAAATTCAAAACAACAAAAATATCATAATTAAAATTCCTATAGCATACTACTATTTTACACCATTTTAAAGATAACATTATTTTTAATCCAGCCACAGTGTCTGATTTTCAAAAAGGATTTACAGCGAAAGTACCACAAATTATTATGTTAGGTCACTTTTTCCAGCCAAATATAGGAGTCACAAAAAGCACAAATAGAGAGAAAATAAATCGCTGACCTTTGATCTTCATCAGATGACACTCATAGGACTTCATGTTAAACAATACATGTATGTTTTGTTTGATAAAGTTCATATTTATATACAAACATCTCATTTTACATTGGCGTGTTATGTTCAGTAGTTCCAAAACATGCAGTGATTTTGCAGAGAGCCACATCAATTTACAAAAATACTCATAATAAAAATTGATGAAAGATACAACTATTATACATGGAACTTTAGATAAACTTCTCCTTAATGCAACCACTGTGTCAGATTTTTAAAAAACTTTACGGAAAAAGCATACCATGCAATAATCTGAGTACAGCGCTCAGAGACCAAAACAGCCAAACAGATATCCGCCATGTTGTGGAGTCAACATTAGTCAGAAATAGCGTTATAAATTTTCACTTTGATGATCTTCATCAGAATGCACTCCCAGTGCCATGTTCAGACCTTAGATATCGCTGTTTTCTTTATATTTTGGTTAGGTCAGGGTGTGACGAGGGTGGGTATGCTAGTTTTGTATTGTCTAGGATTTTGTATGTCTAGGGGTTTTCTAGGTCTAGGTAATTTGTATGTCTATGGTGGCCTGATATGGTTCCCAATGAGAGGCAGCTGTTTATCATTGTCTCTGATTGGGGATCATATTTAGGTAGCCATTTTTCCTTTTGTGTTCGTGGATTCTTGTCTATGTGTTAGCACGCTTTTGTATAGCTTCATGTGTTGTTTTGTTATTTTGTTCAGTGTTCATTCTTATATTAATAAAGAATGTATGCATACCACCCTGCGCCTTGGTCTCCTTTGTATAACGGACGTGACACCCAGGTATCCCAGTTTATCAATAAATGTTTGATTTGTTCGATAAAGTTCATCATTTATGTCCAAATACCTCTTGTTGTTAACGCGTTCAGCCCAGAGAATTCCTTTGTCTGTAGAAATGCAATGGAACGCAAGCTAACTTTCACGTGACCGCGCATGGTCAGCAGCATGTCTGTGATGTTACTGTTACGAGAACGAACTCTGATCAGGGACAACGATCGGCTCAAACATTAACGGCTTCAGTAGTTTTTTTTGCTCCCTAGCTAACATTATTTCATTCTCTGTAATAAACTCATTATCAGACTCGGAGCTACTCTGTAGATTCAGCAATTTTTGGGAGTTCAAAAATTGTCTCCTGCCAGTGACACAATGCCAATATGGCGATTTACAGTTAGCTTGCGTTCTAAATCATATTGTTTCCATTGCCCTTTAAATGGAAGAGGTTTGAACCACCAAGAGCTGGCAGCCCGACCAAACTGAGCAAATCGGGGAAGAGAACCCGATGGTCACTCTGACAGAGCTCCAGAGTTCCTCTGTGGAGATGGGAGAACCTTCCAGAAGAACAACCATCTCTGCAGCGCTCCACCAATTAGGCTTTTATTGTAGAGTGGCCAGATGGAAGCCACTCCTCAGTAAATGGCATGACAGGCCGCTTGGAGTTTGCCAAACGGTACCTATGAGAAAGAAGATTCTCTGGTCTAATGAAAACAAGATTGAACTCTATGGCCTGAATGCCAAGCGTCACATTAATAAAATTGGATCAGTTACATGCACCGAATACAACAGGTGTAGTAGACCTTACAGTGAAATGCTTACTTACGAGCCCCTAACCGACAGTGCAGTTTAAAAAAATATGGATAAGAATAAGACATCATCTGGAGGAAACCAGGCACTGCTCATCACCTGGCCAATAACATTCCTATGGTAAAGCATGGTGGTGGCAGCATCATGTTGTGGGGATGGGAGACTAGTCAGGATCAAGGGGAAGATGAACAGAGCAAAGTACAGAGAGATCCTTGATGAAAACCTGCTCCAGAGTCCTCAGGACCTAAGACTGGGGCTAAGGTTCACCTTCCATGTAACGGAATTCCTCTTCTTCAGAGGAGGAGTAGCAAGGATCAGACCAATGTGCAGCTTGGTAAGTGTCCATAATGATATATTTAATAAATCAACAGAAGACTGAACAAAAAAACAAAAGTACAAACAAACAACCGAAACAGTCCCATATGGTGAAAACACTAACACAGGATACAACCACCCACAAAACACAATATAATCTAAATATGGCTCCCAATCAGAGACAACGACTGACACCTGCCTCTGATTGAGAACCATACTAGGCCAAACACATAGAAATATAACAACAGAACAAAACAGAAAACAACATAGAATGCCCACCCCAACTCACGCCCTGACCAACTAAAATAAAATCATAAAAAAGGAACTAAGGTCAGAACGTCACATTCCAACAGGACATCAACCCTAAGCACACAGCCAAGGCAACGCAGGAGTGGCTTCTGGACAAGTCTCTGAATGTCCTTGAGTGGCCAAGCCAGAGCCCGAACTTGAACCTGATCGAACATCTCTGGAGAGAACTGAAAATAGCTGTGCAGCAACGCAACCCATCCAACCTGACAGAGCTTGAAAGGATCTGCAGAGAAGAATGGGGAAAAACTCCCCAAATATACGTGTGCCAAGCTTGTAGCGTCAGACCCAAGAAGACTTGAAGCTGTAAACTAAAAACATTCCTCATAAGAAACTAGCTCCCTGGTACACAGAAAATACCCGAGCTCTGAAGCAAGCTTCCAGAAAATTGGAACGGAAATGGCGCCACACCAAACTGGAAGTCTTCCGACTAGCTTGGAAAGACAGTACCGAAGAGCCCTTACTGCTGCTCGATCATCCTATTTTTCCAATATAATTGAGGAAAATAAGAACAATCCGAAAGTCCTTTTTGATACTGTCGCAAAGCTAACTAAAAAGCAGCATTCCCCAAGAGAGGATGGCTTTCACTTCAGCACTTCTTTGAGGAAAATATCATGATTATTAGAAAGCAAATTACGGACTCCTCTTTAAATCTGCGTATTCCTTCAAAGCTCAGTTATCCTGAGTCTGCACAACTCTGCCAGGACCTAGGATCAAGAGAGACGCGCAAGTGTTTTAGTACAATATCTCTTGACACAATGATGAAAATAATCATGGCCTCTAAACCTTCAAGCTGCATACTGGACCCTATTCCAACTAAACTACTGAAAGAGCTGCTTCCTGTGCTTGGCCCTCCTATGTTGAACATAATAAACGGCTCTCTATCTACCGGATGTGTACCAAACTCACTAAAAGTGGCAGTAATAAAGCCTCTCTTGAAAAAGCCAAACCTGGACCCAGAAAATATAAAAACTATTGGCCTATATCGCATCTTCCATTCCTCTCAACATTTTTAGAAAAGGCTGTTGCACAGCAACTCACTGCCTTCCTGAAGACAAACAATGTATACAAAATGCTTCAGTCTGGTTTTAGACCCCATCAATAGCACTGAGACTGCACTTGTGAAGGTGGTAAATTACCTTTTCATGGCATCAGACCGAGGCTCTGCATCTGTCCTCGTTCTCCTAGACCTTAGTGCTGCTTTTGATACCATCGATCACAACATTCTTTTGGAGAGATTGGAAACCCAAATTGGTCTACACGGACAAGTTCTGGCCTGGTTTAGATATTATCTGTCGGAAAGATATCAGTTTGTCTCTGTGAATGGTTTGTCCTCTGACAAATCAACTGTAAATTTCGGTGTTCCTCAAGGTTCCGTTTTAGGACCACTATTGTTTTCACTATATATTTTACCTCTTGGGGATGTCATTCGAAAACACATTGTTAACTTTCACTGCTATGCGGATGACACACAGCTATACATTTCAATGAAACATGGCGAAGCCCAAAATTGCCCTCGCTAGAAGCATGTGTTTCAGACATAAGGAAGTGGATGGCTGCAAACTTTCTACTTTTATACTCGGACAAAACAGAGATGCTTGTTCTAGGTCCCAAGAAACAAAGAGATCTTCTGTTGAATCTGACAATTAATCTTAATGGTTATACAGTCGTCTCAAATAAAACTGTGAAGGACCTCGGTGTTACTCTGAACCCGATCTCTCTTTTGAAGAACATATCAAGACCATTTCAAGGACAGCTTTTTTCCATCTACCTAACATTGCAAAACTCTGAAACTTTCTGTCCAAAAATGATGCAGAAAAATGAATCCATGCTTTTGTCACTTCTAGGTTAGATTACTGCAATGCTCCACTTTCCGGCTACCCGGATAAAGCACTAAATATACTTCAGTTAGTGCTAAATACGGCTGCTAGAATCCTGACTAGAACCCCCAAAAAATATTATATTACTCCAGTGCTAGCCTCCCTACACTGGCTTCCTGTCAAAGCAAGGGCTGATTTCAAGGTTTTACTGCTAACCTACAAAGCATTACATGGGCTTGCTCCTACCTATCTCTCTGATTTGGTCCTGCCGTACATACCTACACGTACGCTACGGTCACAAGACGCAGGCCTCCTAATTGTCCCTAGAATTTCTAGGGATCTGCCGTGGCGGAGATCTTTGTGGGCTATACTCAGCCTTGTCTCAGGATTGTAAGTTGGTGGTTGAAGATATCCCTCTAGTGGTGTGGGGGCTGTGCTTTGGCAAAGTGGGTGGGGTTATATCCTTCCTGTTTGGCCCTGTCCGGGGGTGTCCTTGGATGGGGCCACAGTGTCTCCTGACCCCTCCTGTCTCAGCCTCCAGTATTTATGCTGCAGTAGTTTATGTGTCGGGGGGCTAGGCTCAGTTTGTTATATCTGGAGTACTTCTCCTGTCCTATTCGGTATCCTGTGTGAATTTAAGTATGCTCTCTCTAATTCTCCCATTCTCTCTTTCTTTCTCTCTCTCGGAGGACCTGAACCCTAGGACCATGCCTCAGGACTACCTGACATGATGACACCTTGCTGTCCCCAGTCCACCTGGCCGTGCTGCTGCTCCAGTTTCAACTGTTCTGCCTTATTATTATTTGACCATGCTGGTCATTTATGAACATTTGAACATCTTGGCCATGTTCTGTTATAATCTCCACCCGGCACAGCCAGAAGAGGACTAGCCACCCCACATAGCCTGGTCCCTCTCTAGGTTTCTTCCTACGTTTGGCCTTTCTAGGGAGTTTTTCCTAGCCACCGTGCTTCTACACCTGCATTGCTTGCTGTTTGAGGTTTTAGGCTGGGTTTCTGTACAGCACTTTGAGATATCAGCTGATGTACGAAGGGCTATATAAATAAATTTGATTTAATTTTGATTTGATTTGATAACTGCAAATGGTGCTTCTACAAAGTACTGAGTAAAGGGTCTGAACACTTACTTAAATGTGATAACATTTATTTGTAAAATCCATAAATTTGTAAAATTCTGTTTTTGCTTTGTCATTATGGGGTATTTTGTGTAGATTGAGGTAAGATTTTTTTTTAATCCATTTTAGAATAAGGCTGTAACGTAACAAAATGTGGAAAAAGTGAAGGGGCCTGAATATTTTCTGTTTGCACTGTTGTTGATTTGATTAAAACACATACCCTGTGTGTTTTATAAAATCAACTGTGTCTATATGGAAAAATACACATTTAAAATTTTGAGCAATCGATTGGTCGAAGAACAGACCATTTTCATTTGACCAAGAATTGTATTTATTTATTTTAGTTGGGGACAACCCTAGACCAGAGCCTCTGGTTTCCAATGGGAGCAAATTAATCAAAGTGGGCAGAACAAGCAAGGAGGTGGGTAAAGCCAAGAATGAGTTAGTGAGATCCTATTGGTGCATTTTAGCATTTATTTGCATATTTCTGTTAGGGAATACCTACTGTGAAGTGTGGATGTGCAAGATGTCGCCTTCTAAAAATAACATAGATTTTTTAACTTTGGCAAAGTCTACAAAACGCAGTCCACCATGTTATAGACTCTAGTTTTGGAAACAGAAAATTGTATGAAAATGTTTCATTGATGAGAAGATTTGCAGAATGTTGGCCAAAATTCATATCGTTCCATCTTCTCCCACTGCCGCCCACTGGGCTTCTTCTCATCACCATATTTGGTAGTGAGTGGAAAAGCCAACTGAATGCTTCACATTCATACATCCGGTGAAATATCTGGCGCATTTGTGGTTCAACTGTTTAACTCCATCAAAACCAAAAATAAGCTAAACAAACACTGTATAGCTTCAAAACATGATTAAAACTAACATTAATTTGATCTCATGGTTGGTCAGTCCTTGCATCCCATAGGTCAGTCTATGAATGGTGGTCCAACCCAAAACCATTACATACTGGCGTTTACCTCAGCTCATTGGCTATCTATCCAGCTAGATTTAAAAAAGATCAGTGGTCATTGGGCAGAAATACAGTCAATCAATGAAGCTTCGCTAAAATTATTGGTGCGCAAGGAAGTAAATGCTCGTAAATGTCTTCAAATCAGTTCACTTCGGTCAATACTCCCCACAAAAAAAAGCAATGAGGCTTGGCTGTGTTGCAAACATCCAGAGGAATGCACTGAAACCAACCATGACTAGATAAACGATTGTTTACGGTGTGTAATTACGTCGAATGCTCCGTAAAAAATTGATAGAGATGAAATTCACGGCACAAACGGTTTACAAAATGTTTCGATTTAGGCTATAAAATGGATTTTATCAAAGAAAACGGCACTTCATTTGATCACTGGGACCCTCAGGAAGAGAAATAAGAGCAAAATATCAGAATGAAAGTCATCATTTTACCTTCAGATGTGAATGTGTAAAAACTGTCATGGCGGAAAATGTTTGTTGTTGATTGCTCTTTTCAAACAAAAGCAATGGTATTTGTTCTCTGTAATAGCTATTTTAAATCGGAAAACGTACCAAGATTCTAATCTTTTGAAGGATGTAAGGCATTTTCAAGAATGTTTAATGTTACGACGTTGTATTTTTAGTTGTCACTCTGAAATTTCCCCTGATGTCGATCCCTGTACGGGGATCGCAGCCATACGAGGTTTTAACCTCTAGTTACACCCCATCGTCCTCATCTGAAACTAATTAGCATAATGCAACGGACATAAATATTACTAAAAAATAAACCTATTCATGAAAATCACAAGTGAAATATATTGAGACCCAGCTTAGCCTTTTGTTAATCACCCTGTCATCTCAGATGTTAAAAATATGCTTTACAGCCAAAGCTAGACAAGCATGTGTGTAAGTTTATCGATAGCCTAGCATAGCATTTTGTCCAGCTAGCAGCAGGTAACTTGGTCACGGAAATCAGAAAAGCAATCAAATTAAATCGTTTACCTTTGATGAGCTTCGGATGTTTTCTCTCACGAGACTCCCAGTTAGATAGCCAATGTTCCTTTTTTCCAAAAATATTATTTTTGTAGGCGAAATAGCTCCGTTTGTTCTTCACGTTTGGCTGAGAAATCGCCCGGAAATTGCGGTCACGAAAACGGCAAAAAAATATTTCAAATTAGCTCCATAATATCGACAGAAACATGGCAAACGTTGTTTAGAATCAATCCTCAAGGTGTTTTTCAAATATCTATTCGATAATATATCCATCGGGACAATTAGTTTTTCAGTAGGACCGATTGGAGTAATGGCTACCTCTGTATTTTACGCGAGAATCTCTCTGGGAGCATCAGGTGACCACTTGCGCAATGTATCCGCCTACGGGTATTCTTCAACATAAATGAGTAAAACTACGTCACAATGCTGTAGACACCTTGGGGAATACGTAGAAAGCGTAAGCTCGTTGATAGAACATTCACTGCTCAATAGGGACACATTGGAATGCAGCGCTTTCAAAACACGAGGCACTTCCGGATTAGATTTTTCTCAGGCTTTCGCCTGCAACATCAGTTCTGTTATACTCACAGACAATATTTTTGCAGTTTTGGAAACTTGAGTGTTTTCTATCCTGAGCTGTCAATTGCATATTCTAGCATCTTGTCCTGACAAAATATCCAGTTTACTACGGGAACGTTTTTTTTTCCAAAAATGAAAATACTGCCCCCTAGTCACAAAAGGTTAAGAGATGTACAACGTGAGATCAAAAGACAGATACTGGTGGACAAGGAGGAATACAAGCAAAGGGTGGAGAGGACCCTCTCCTCAGGAAACGCAAGGGTGGCCTGACAAGGGATAGGCAGGGGAAAAACCAGTGCTGACCTTGGGAGATATGAGGGCCGGAACATGGCTAATGAACTGAATGTTTTCTTCTCTAGATTTGAAATCAGACAACTTTGTCAGGGGTAAAACAAATGGAAGCATCATTACAAATGTTTGAGAGAGTTGTTGCTAAACAGTCTGATGTTTTAAAGTTGTTCAGGGGATGTAACACATACAAAAGCCCAGGCCCAGACAAAATAAGTGGACATGTGTTAAAGCACTGTGCTGAACAATTGGTGTTTTTACAGACATTTTCCAATCCTCACTCGACCAGCAAGACGGTGCCAGTATTGTGGAGAAACTCAAAAATTATACCAATTCCTAAAGCATCTAATCCCTCTGTGCTGAATGACTACCACCCTGTCGCCTTGACATCCTTAGTAATGTACTAGTTCCCATTCTGACAAACACCTCGTTAAGTTCGCTGATGACACTGCCTTGATCAGCCTGTTGCATGAAGACGAGGACCATCATGGCCCGGTCCTAGATGACTTTGTAGAGTGGTGTGAGGAATCACACTTGGTCCTCAATACCAACAAGACCAAAGAGATCTGCAAAGACTTCAGGAAGTGTACAACACCTACCTCTGCAACATCTATCAGAGGTCAGAATATAGAGATTGTAGAGGAATACAAATACCTGGGTGTCCTCTTGGACAATAAGCTTCAGTGGAGTAAATGTACAAGTCCTGATCTAAAAAAAGAGCCAACAGAGACTGTACTTTCTCAAAAAGCTGGGATCTTTAAGGTCAGGGCCCCCCGCAAGGCTCACAAAATCATTTCAGACCCAAGCCACCCCCTGTACCCGGACTTTGAAATACTCCCCTCTGGGCACAGGTATAGGGTACCCCTCAGTTGGAAAAACAGAACCAGACAATCAAATGTGCCAGGTGTGATATCCCTCCAAAATAGCTTGGGCTAATGTTTTTATCGACTCAGTAAGGCCAGCAGGCCAGTCTTTATTGTTTTTCTTTTTAAATGTTTTATTGGTATGTGACTCTTATGAAAGGTGTATTGTAAAAAAAAGTGTATTTAAATGCCACTTTACAACACTGCAACAACATTTCCCCATGGGGACAATAAATCAGTAACTAAGTAAGTATCGCAATTCCAGTGGGTCAGAGGTTTACATACGCTAAGTTGACTGTGCCTTCAAACAGCTTGGAAATTTTCAGAAAATAATGTCATGGCTTTAGAAGCTTACGATAGGCTATTTGACATAATTAGTCAATTGGAGGTGTACCTGTGGTTGTTTTTCAAGGGCTACCTTCAAACTCAGTGCCTCTTTGCTTGACATCATGGGAAAATCAAAAGAAATCAGCCAAGACCTCAGAAAAAAAATTGAAGACCTCTAAAAGTGAGCAAGGGAGCAATTTCCAAATGCTTGAAGGTACCACATTCATCTGTACCAACAAATAGTACGCAAGTATAAACCCCATGGGACCACGCAGACGTCATACCGCTCAGGAAGGAGACACATTCATCTCTAGGAGACAGAACATACTTTGGTGCGAAAAGTGCAAATCAATCCCAGAACAACAGCAAAGGACCTTGTGAAGATGCTGGAGGAAACAGGCGCAAAAGTATCTATATCCACAGTAAAACAAGTCCTATATCGACATAACCTGAAAGGCCGCTCAGCAAGGAAGAAGCCACTGCTCCAAAACCACCATAAAAAAATACTACGGTTTGCAACTGCACATGGGGACAAAGATTGTACATTTTGGAGAAAAGTCCTCTGCTCTGAAGAAATACAAATAGAACCGTTTTGCCATAATGACCATCATTATGTTTGGAGGAAAAAGGGGGAGTCTTGCAAGCTGAAGAACACCATCCCAACTGTGAAGCACGGGGGTGGCAGCATCATGTTGTGGGTGGGCTTTGCTGCAGGAGGGACTGGTGCACTTCACAAAATAGAGGTCATCACGAAAAAGGAAATTATGCGGATATATTGAAGCAACATCTCAAGACATCAGGCAGGAAGTGAACGCTTGATCGCAAATGGGTCTTCCAAATTGACAATGACCCCAAGCATAATTCCAAAGTTGTGGAAAATGGCTTAAGGACAACAAAGTTAAGGTATTGGAGTGGCCATCACAAAGCCCTGACCTCAATACCTATAGAAAAACGTGTGGGCAGAACTGAAAAAGCATGGGTAAGCAAGGAGGCCTACAAACCTGATTCAGTTACACCAGCTCTGCCAGGAGGAATGGGCCAAAATTCACCCAACTTATTGTGGGAAGCTTGTGGAAGGCTACCTGAAACGTTTGACCCAAGTTAAACAATTTAAAATCAATGCTACCAAATACTAATTGAGAGTATGTAAACGTCTGACCCACTGAAAGAAATAAAAGCTGAAATAAATCATTCCCTCTACTATTATTCTGACATTTCACATTCTTGATCAAAATAAAGTGGTGATCCTAACTGACCTAAAACAGGGATTTTTTACTTGGATTAAATGTCAGGAATTGTGAAAAACTGAGTTTAAATGTAGTTGGCTAAGGTATATGTAAACTTCCGACTTCAACTGTACATTTGGGCGCAGTCGATATCGTGCTGGTTTTCGGGCTAGAATGTTGAGGGTTCGAAACCTGCTCCCTGCTTGTTTCATTACATTATTATGCAGGTGTCAGAGCAAATAGCCTGGATTGTTACTCCCATCTGGTTCCTCGCTCTCTTCCACGCGTCAATCAGCACGCTTGTGGGCTTGCTGGCAGGATGTACTGTTTTTTATTCTGTACATATGATTTACAAAATCATGTTTCTAGTCTATTGCATAGTTACAATGTGTAATCATTGATGTCCCAGGAGCAGTAAACACTGACGTGTATAATTGTGATACATACATGCAGACACAGCATCATTCACAGAATGGATTTTATTACAACTGGTATTGGATATGACAGGGGAAAAAAAACTTGCTAAATAGCGATTTTTGTAAATTAACTTTACGACAACAAAATCGTTTGTCTCTACATTAACGAACGTTCCTCTCGATTGTAATTTTTTTTGCTTGACTCGTTATGACATTACAACTACTTACATTTGCTTTTAATGTTTTGTCAGCCATGTTTGTTGAAGAAAGTCACCAGGGAGCGGTGGCTCGTGTCAAATTCATCATTGGAACCACTCAATATGATTTGTGATATAAAAACCTTGGGACCCAAATGCACAATGAGTGCTCTAACTGCCACTTGTGGTGGTCTGGAGCAATGAAGCCTTGACGCTAGGTACCTCTAAGTCCCGCGGCATCAACTCGCAACTTTTAAAGGAGGAACCACTGTATGCATGGAGAGATTAATCTCTTGCTGAATGGGGAAACAGTGGCTTTATGCCACAGCTGAGCTTTCACAGGTGTGCGCCATCAGCACTGACGACCCTCCCAGCTCCACTCACCTCTGCTACTCCACCCACCAATCTCCTGAAGGAAGTAAAACCCAATGGACAGAGCAGGAATGAGCAGTCCCCACTTTCTGGCAGCCCACCGCAGACAGGTCAAGACCATGCGCCACAAGCACTCTGCTTCCACAGCCCACCATGCCAAACACCATTGCCAGATAAAGGACCATGAAATAAATATAGATATTTAAGATCAATCCTCGAAATTTGTCTGCCTTCATGGATTCACAGAAGATATTATATAAGCTGTACAGGGCATCAAACAGATGTTAGACATTCCGATATATCCAAATAATGTTTATTTTGTCAAAATCTAAATAACAGGGGAGTGTACAATATTTAATGAGTTACAGGATAGGTGCTGTTTGGTGTAGCACAGATAATATTCGACCAATCGTAGCTTGGCGACACGTCCTTGATTTGTGATAACAGGAGTTTTAAAATGTCCGTGTCCAGTTGCAGGGCGTCTGTTTGAATTAAGAAAAAGCTCCGTTATTAAAAAATGTTTAGCTCCATGAAGTAATCCAATAGTGTCCGCTACCATCCTATCTATTTAAGTCTTCTCTCATTGATAGAGACAGGTGAGTGTCCACCCCAAGTGCCGCATGTCATGACAAACTGCCTCTCTTTCGGAAGAAGTTCCGAAGATGCATACTCTGTGCTATATTGCAGAATCTTACGGAGTGACTGGAGTTTTGATGAATTATGACATAGCCTGGTGCACCGTGTAGGTGTAGATTTCATTTAAAGACCAATGGAATGGTTTACAATGTGTAAACTACCCATGCTAGATTATGGAGACATAATTTATGGATTGGCAGGTAAGGGTGCTCTCGAGCGGCTAGATGTTATTTACCATTTGGATATCAGAATTGCAACCAATGCTCCTTACAGGACACATCATTGCACTCTGTACTCCTCTGTAAACTGGTCTTCTCTGTATTCCCGTCGTAAGACCCACTGGTTGATGCGTTTTTATAAAACCCTCTTTATCCTCACTCCCCCCTATCTGAGATATCTACTGCAGCTCTCATCCTCTACATAAACTCGGCAAGAAAAAAAACGTAAAACGTAAAAATCCAAATAACTTCACAGATCTTCATTGTAAAGGGTTTAAACACCCATGCTTGCTCAAAGAACAATAAACAATTAATGAACATGCACCTGTGGAACAGTCGTTAAGACACTAACAGCTTACAGACGGCAGGCGATTAAGGACACAGTTATGAAAACTTAGGACACTAAAGACGCCATTCTACAGACTCTGAAAAACACCAAAGGATCCTTGCCCAGGGTCCCTGCTCATCTGTATGAACATGCCTTGGGCATGCTGCATGGAGGCATGAGGACTGCAGATGTGGCAAGGGCAATACATTGCAATGTACGTACTGTGAGACGCCTAAGACAGCGCTACAGGGAGACAAGACAGACAGCTGATCGTCCTCACAGTGGCAGACCACGTGTAACAACACCTGCACAGGATCGGTACATCCGAACATCACACCTGCGGGACAGGTACAGGATGGCAACAACAACTGCCGGAGTTACACCAGGAATGCACAATCCCTCCATCAGTGCTCAGACTGTCTGCAATAGGCTAAAAGAGGCTGGACTGAGGGCTTGTAGGGCTTGTAGTCCTGCTGTAAGGCAGGTCCTCACCAGACATCACGGCAACATCGTTGCCTATGGGCAAAAACCCACCGTTGCTGGACCAGACAGGACTGGCAAAAAGTGCTCTTCACTGACGAGTCGCGGTTTTGTCTCGGTAGGGGTGATTTATCATGGAAGGAATGAGCATTACACTGAGGCCTGTGCTCTGGAGCGGGATTGATTTGGAGGTGGAGGGTCCATCATGGTCTGAGGCGGTGTGTCACATTATCATCGGACTGAGCTTGTTGTCATTGCAGGCAATCTCAACGCTGTGTGTTACAGGGAAGACATCCTCCTCCTCCTCTGTGTGCTTAGGGTTGTTGTTCTGTTGGAAGGTGAACATTAGCCCCAGTCTGAGGTCCTGAGTGCTCTCGAGCAGGTTTTCATCAAGGATATCTCTGTACTTTGTTCCGTCCATCTTTCCCTCGATCCTGACTATTCTCCTAGTCCCTGCCGCTGAAAAACATCCCCACAGCACGATGCTGACACCACAAGTATAGTCAAATGCCTTCCTTGCAAGCTCTAAGCCACCAATGCATTTACCAATATCAATGTAGTACTAAAAATAACAAGGTGGAACAAAAACACACAACAAATAAGTAACCTAAAGTATATACAGGGTCAATTCCAATGCAATATTTACAATGTGCATGGATACTGGTGTGATAAAGGTAAACACAGTGCATTTGGAAAGTTTCCTCCAGACGTGACGCTTGGCATTCAGGACAAGAGTTAAATCTTTCAACAGACCAGATAATGTTGTTTCTCATGGTTTGAGAGTCTTTAGGTGCCTTTTGGCCAACTCCAAGCGGGCTGTCATGTGCCTTGTACAGAGGAGTTGCTTCCGTCTGGCCACTCTACCATAAAGGCCTGACTGGTGGAGTGCTGTAGAGATAGGAGAACCTTGCAGAAAGATAACTATGTCCACAGAGGAAACATTGGGTTCTTGGTCACCTCCCTGACAAATGCCCTCCTCCCCCGATAGCTCAGTTTGGCAGGGTGGCCAGCTCTAGGCAGAGTCTTGGTGGTTCCAAACTGTTTCCATGTAACTTAAGGATGGACCCTTTTTTATTTATTTTTGCCTAAAATTACATACCCAAATCTAGCTGCCTGTAGCAAGGATATGCATATTCTTGATCCCATTTGAAAGGAAACACTTTGAAGTTTTTTGAAATGTGAAAAAAATGTAGGAGAATATAACACATTAGATCTGGTAAAAGATACATTTGTTTTGTTCCATCTTTGAAATGCAAGAGAAAGGTCACAATGTATTATTCCAGGTTAGGCTCAATTTGGCCACTAGATGGCAGCAGTGTATGTGCAAAGTTTTAGACTGATCTAGTGAACCATGGCATTTCTGTTCAAAATGTTGTATCAAGTCTGCCAAAATGTGCCTAATTGGTCAATATATACATTTTCAAATACATAACTGTGCACTCTCCTCAAACAATAGCATGGCATGTGTTCACTGTCATTTCTACTGTAAATTGGACAGTGCAGTTAGCTTAACACGAATGTGAGCTTTCAGCCAATACAATACATGTCTATGTCCTGGGAAATGTTCTTGTTAAAAAAAAATGTATCGTTCACATACACACGTTTAGCAGATGTTAATGCGAGCTAAGCAAAATGCTTGTGCTTCTAGTTCTGACAGTGCAGTAATATCTAACAGTCCCACAACAACTACCTTATTCACACAAATGTAAAGGGCTGGAATATATATATGTACATATAAATATATGGATGAGCGATGGCCGAGTGGCATAGGCAAGATGCAATAGATGTTATAAAATACAGTATATACATATGAGATGAGTAATGTAAGATATGTAAACATTATTAAAGGAAGACCAAAATAAAAGGGCATGAGCACATCTTTTTAACAAGCTTAGATGAAGAGAAGTGCAAAAACTTGGCAGGAATATTTCTAACAAATCCCATCTGGAAGTAATAAATCGAAGCGGGTACAAGGGCCAGCCTTAAAATATTTCACATATTTACTGAAGTGCCCCTTGTTCCTAATTATAACTCTCCTCCAGTCTCTATCAACTGCCCACTAACAAAAATGTGAATGTGAATCAGTGCCTCCCTTCCTCCATAATTAAATTAATGCCTCATTTATTTATTTTATTTAACCTTCATTTAACTAGGCAAGTCAGTTAAGAACACATTCTTATTTACAATGACGGCCTACTTGGGCCAAACCCGGATGACGTTGGGCCAATTGTGCACTGCCCGATGGGACTCCCAATCACGGCCGGATGTGATACAGCCTGGATTCAAACTAGTGACATCTCTTGCATTGCAATGCAGTGCCTTAGACTGCTGCACCAGTCGGGAGCTAATGGCAGAGAATGAATTACTGTGCTGGTATAAAGACATTACTGAGGTAATTTTATTAGCACTGCAATCTGTCCAACCTTGTTCCAAACAGTGGGTGCAGAGAGATAGAGGCGAAGCCATGGAGGAAAAGGGGTTTCTCTGCTTAGCCACTAATTAATGCATTTAAGATATTTTGTGGCCAGCAGTGAGCTCTAAATTAAATGCCCCAAAAAACTTGCTGCATTGATGGACGATAACAAAAAAGACATTGCCGCCCCACATAATTACAGGACAGTGCATATTTAGTTTCTAATGAGGTGAAAACCACCCCCTTTAAACGTAAAATTAGTCTACCAGAAACACGTGAGCTAGCTCTTGGGACTTGTTGGGGCCTAAGTTTAAGGAAGCATTGAGGTAGGGGACAATAAGGGATTGTCTGGGTCCTCCTGAGTGCTTTGTGTGCTGTAAACAAGTAAGTGGTGAATAGCTCCCCTTGAGACTCCTGGTGGTCCCATCTTCCCAGCACAACAAAACCTGGCCCTGAGATCGAGGTCCAAAGGGGTCCGGTAAGGAGTAGGAGGGTTGGTGAATGGACCCGCAGCAGCGAGCTGCTCTGAATATGCCTTATGGTTTTTAAGTGATTACACTGGGCTGTGCCTCCCCTCTCTCCTCAAGTTATCTTTACACAGGCTTTGTCTCCTCTGATTGGACCTGATGAGAGACTAATTGGTATATTTTTTACACAACTGTGTACTTAAGCCAATGGCAAGCTGTGGAACGTGGTACTTAAACCAATGGCAAGCTGGGGAAGACAGCATGAGCAGAGTTAATGAGAGGCTTTGCACAAATAAAGGCTTCAAAATGGGTCTGTTTTCACACAAGGGAGAAAAGGGAAAGTTGAGGATATTCTTTGTTTTCTCTCCACATATTTCATTACATTATGTGTAGGCATCTGAAAAGAAGAGGGGGGACGGAGGGACACACGGTGGTCATAGAAGTTTGAGGTACTTGTCTTCATAAAGGAATCTATTCTATATTGTTTGGGGGCCCTTGGTTTAGTGTGTCTATAAATAATGAGAGAGGACTGCTCCTCATAATGAATGTGCTTTAGTCTACACAGACAATGACAGGCAGCTCTTCACTGAGGCACACTGGACTGTGTTGAACCACTTTGTGGTAAATGTTTTAGTCCCACTGGCCTAGAGAATAATAACATAAATCATGTTGGGCTTATGGGCCCACACACTACCTGGTTAAGTGGAAGAACATACAGTATGTTCAGGCTAACAGACCTTGTCCAACAAATGTATTACAAACGTATGAGGATAGCATGGGACAAGTGGAGCCAAAGATTGACTCATTTAAAAAGTTTTGATACATAGTCAAAATACACTATCTGTTATATACTTACTTGCTAAACATTAAGCACATAATTAAATAACCATGAGCTAAAACAAATGGTTATTCCAGATATTATTCATAGGGATCTGCTGCAATCATGTCAAGACCATTGGAGTTGTTTTAGTGGCTGAATCTTCTTTGCAGGTCCTGGGACTTGACATTTTGGGGATATGAGGCAATTTTCAGCAAAAAGAAGCCAGTTTGAGTTTATATAGCCAGTTGTTCTAACCAGTAAGTTGTTCTAGCTGCTGTTTAGTTGGTAAATAATTTGGCAACCTCATTGAGCAAAGCCTTGGACTCACTAAGACGTTAAAGCCTCTCTCTCTTTTTGTCTCTCTCTATATCCCCATGTGGTTTAGGTATCTGCTCCACAACACGCCGACAAACTCGGAGACCTAAAAACTCTGACTCTATACAGACCCAATCGCTATCTAACTTATTAGTATAGATACTACTTATGCACTAGTGATCAATCTAGCTTACTCTGATATACTGAGAATACTGATAAACTGAGAGTATACTGTTTTTTAGATCTACTTATATCCAGCAATGAATTATGCTCAAAGTACCCATTTCCAATTCCTGATCCCTTGGTGTAATCCTTGGTATAATTGGCAGACCAAATATTTGTGAGGACTAATTAGTAATGGTATTCAGAGTCTAAATGATCTTCATACATGTCTTTATTGTCTAACATCTAAAGGAGCTATTTGCATCTCTTTTGTCATGAAAATGCTGCATATCCTCCATTGAGAGAAAATTAACTTTCTAATGAAATGAACCCGGACAAAGGAAGGACCTCAATTACTAACTAAATTTTCACCCCCATGAGGGTCCAGCCAATGACATCGATAAACTAAGACCCTCTGGTCATTTAGGAAAATATAATCATGAAGAGATACAAGAAGAGTCCTAGTTAATTACAGGTTAGGTTGAATTAGGCAGCAGTGTGTTAACGTGTTAAGGTACTCAAGCTCTGTAGATATCTTATGTGATTATTTCAACAGTATGGTCATAATATTGTTGTATATCACAGTCTCAGAGAAAAAGAACATGGGGGGAGTTATGTCAAGAAACCCAATGATGAAGCAAATGATTGTGTGCAATAGTAGAAAAGTATCATTTTGAATCATTTTGAGAGAACGTGTTCATAGAAATGTACTGTTTGGCAGCAAGTAATTTGTAAAAAAGAGTCAATTGTTCCCAAAATCCTAATAGCTTATAGCTAGAACACACAGCCCACTGGGAGCATTCTCAAAATGTTGCTAATAACCTATTGCTAGAGCACACAGCATTCGCTAAAATTCCTAATTACCTATTGCTGGAATACATAGCATTCCCAAAAATGTTATATTATCTAGCCTACAGACTTAAGAGTTCAGAACACACAGCATTCCCAGATTAATGACACATTGACCTGCTCTCGCTAGAGGGGCTGTGCAGCAGAGCATCCCTCAATATCCAGACCTCCAAGAGCATGGAAAGTGAATGGCAGGGGGATTGTGTCACCACTTACCTCCCTAGCCTATTTTATAGTGGGGCATATGTTTAAAATGGTGAGCGAGCGCTACACCTTTTCAAATGGAGAATGTATGCACGCATGACAAAGTCGCTTTGGATAAAAGCATCTGCTTACTGGTATATATTCTGTATATATATATACAGTATATACTTGGTGCAGCGGTGTAAGGCACTGCATCTCAGTGCAAGAGGCATCACTACAGTCCCTGGTTTGAATCCAGGCTGTATCACATCTGGCCGTGGTTGAGGGTTCTATAGGGCGGCACACAACTAGCCCAGTGTCTTCCAGGTTTGGCCAGGGTATGCCATCATTATAAATAAGAATTTGTTCTTAACTGACTTGCCTAGTTAAATAAAGGATAAACAAAACAAATTAAAACATGTAAATACTGTATATTGTGTCATGTAGATAATAATTATCAGATCACAAGCAGCTAATCAGACAGGGATGCCTGAAGATAATCACCTCTAAATGTAGATATTCACTTTGCTACTGATATTATTATATTGAGCCTTCTGGAACTTACCTGTAACTTTTTGGATCGCTTTACAGAGGAAACAGCATCAGCAGGAGCCCGAGTATGGATCATCACTTCCATCTAGTGGATTTAATCAGAAACACTCTCCAGCCAAGACAGGGATCAAGCATGACATCTACTGCTCTTTAAGTGATACGACAGCAGAAAGATGTGGTATCTGGCTCATTCTATACATTAGTAGCATCATATGAGGAGTTTATGCTCTGCCTAGAAGTCTGTGGTCTGGTCTGTGCATATAACATACAACAGACACACAATCTCCATCTCCACAAATTAAGTGTACTTAGGTAAATAGGTGAAGACAGGGAACTTCTATGTGCAGCATTACCAAATATGTTTTATTTGGTATTTTGGTATTTTATTAGGATCCCCATTAGCTGTTGCAAAAGCAGCAGCTACTCTTCCTGGGTTCCACACAAAACATGAAACATGACATAATACAGAACATTAATAGACAAGAACAGCTCAAGGACAGAACTACATACATTTTTGTGGGGTGACAGCAATGCTCTCAAAACAAAAAGTATTATATTTTAAAGCTGTCAAACTAACCAAATGTTAATTACATTCAAAAGGAACAACATAGACTAAATAATATGGTGTCTTGACAAAAAAGGTGTAGATTTACCATCTTGACATAGCCCTGAAAATATAGCACATATTTCATACCACAGCGGAATTGATGAAATAACATACATTTACACCCAATTTTGTCAGAGCAAGATATTCTGTTTGAGATAATATGTATGTCGAGTTTTTTTCAGAATGTTTAGGGTTAACAGCTAGTTATTGTTGGCAGCTCTAGAGGGGTTCGCTGTCTGAACGCATCATTAAAGTTTAATCCCTCAGGACTAACTATAATCTCAGCGTAAAATATAAAAATGCAGAAACAGGCGAAAAAATAATAAAATCTAGTTTGTGTAAGATTATAGCTACAATTTAGGATTACATATCCCTAGCCAATCCCTCAAATGGCAGGGCTTCTGTTTTGTTATATTTCGAATCCCAGAATGTGGCTTTAACCCTTGTCCTAGCTAACCCATATGTTAGAAGAATTCTGCTTATTTTTTAACCTCTGTCTACTCAGGCTGAAGAATTGTGAGTGGGGTTACGGTAGTTAGAGTTGATTTATGATGATCTTCAGATCATTAAACAGCCTTCTTCTACTAATGGACACACACACACACCTCCTACTTACTTGGTATCTGTTCCACCAGTGATGTATGTAATATTACATGCCTAGATCCTATGTAGGATCTATGAAGTGCTGGGGAGACTCACCTAATGTGACAGAGTTTAGAATAAATAGTGTTACATTTATATATATTCCAGGGTTTACTGGAAAAGATAACTATTTGTAATGTATTGCATATATGGGATCCGTATAATTCACTGTGGAATGGTATGGTATAACAAGTCTGAATCTTCATCCCAAATGGCACCCTATTCCCTATGCAGTGAACACATAGAGCTCTGGTCAAACGTAGTGCACTATGTAGGGAATGGGCAATGATTTGGGACACAAACTGAGTCGGCTGGCCTCTACCTGGTAGGCCTAATCATATCAACGCACTGTCCAGCTTTCTGAACTTAAAATGTAATAAAAATAGACAAATGAATCTACCGGCTTTGAACTTGTCTTTCATTTCCTTTCCTCTTTCTCTTCCGGTTCCTGTCCTCTTCCTTCCTGCATGGTTTGTAGTCCTCTCTAGAGTTGCCCATGACAACATTCCATGGCTTGTAGTCCTTTAGTTTGTAGACCTCTCTAGAGCCCATGTCCAACAGTACGTCCTGGTCATCCCTCCAGCTCTCAGGTGATTGGTTGTCTCTCCAGCTCTCTAGCCCAACCATGGGGACCTCCCTCCCAGGCGACTGGTTGTCCCTCCACATATCTGGGACCCCCACAGGAGGCTGCTCTCCCCCAGGAGATGTGTCTCCCAAACACGTTGCTTTATAGCTCAGCAATGTTGTTACGTAAGAAGAAGATGGCGCCGACGGAGATGGCAGCATCACTCTTAGAAAACTTTGCAATAATTTTTTATGTACTATTTTTTTTACATTATTAGCTCAGGCAATGTTTTGTGTCCTTACATACAACCGGGAAGAACTATTGGATATTAGAGCGGCGGTAACTACCAGCATTACGACCAGGGAATATGTCTTCCCTGGAGCAGATCCTTTGTTCACTCTCCCCAGAGCAATTTAACTTATTCCAGAGGTCGACCTAAAATATCGTCGGAAGAGGAGAGGCACTCGAGGTGGCTTGCTTGTTCGGCTTAAGAGGCGCGCACACCACCCACCGCTTCCGAGTATATTACTCGCTAATGTTCAGTCTTTGGATTACAAAGTTGATGAGCTTAGAGCAAGGATTTTTTTCCAGAGAGAAAAAACGGAAACATGGCTCTCTCGGGATACTCTGTCGGAGTCAGTAAAGCCAGCAGGATCCTCAGTACATCGCGCAGACAGGAATACATCTCTCTCAGGGAAGCAGAAGGACGGATGGGTGTGTTTCATGATTATCGACTCATGGTGTAATTCTAGGAACATACAGGAACTCAAGTAATTTTGTTCACCCGACCCAGAATACCTCACAATTAAATGCCGACCATATTATGGGGTGGCAGGTAGCCTAGTGCAAACTGGAAACCACAGATCCTGAGGGTGCATTTATTGTAGCTGGGGATTTTAACAAAGCAATCTGAGGACTAGGCTGCCGAGGTTCTATCAACATATTGACTGTCCTACTAGCTGGAGTCAGAGCCCAAGCCTTCTTAGGTCTCTCCTCCGCCCTCTCCTCTACCCTTTACGGGGTCTGAGCCGCCGAATCCTCCCTCCATTTGCTCTGACAAATTTTAAAAAGTAGTTACTGGCGACTTGTTTACGTGCTGCTGTGCAGTTTGTTGCTAACCTTACTTTGCTACCTGCCAACTTTACGGTTTCTACTTTTTAATTACCGTTTCATATTTAAATGTTTTCCCTCTCTCAACTTTTTCACCCCGGATGCTTTATCTGGACGTGGTTCATCAGTATCTAATTGCAGTCAGTGTACTGATAATATACAGGATAATGATTGCCTTATGGCTAGGATAGCTGTGCTGCAAGCCCAGCTTCAGATGCAATCTTTGGGCAAGGGTAATTTAAGTGTAGGAAAGGATAAAACAGCGTCTGTGCCACCAATAAATACAGATAGTAGTATAAATCCCCTAGCACAGTCCCCGCATCCGGAAAATTTTCTCATTCCTTCTGGAAGTGAGTCTGTCTGGGTAAGTCTATACAAGCTTTGCAGACCTGGATTATACAATAAATTGGTTTTAATCATTGCTAGTCAGCCATTTTCATGTCTTGCCAAATATTTTCAAGTCAATTTAAGTCAAAACTGGAACTAGGCCACTCAAGAACATTCAATGTCATATTGGTAAGCAACTTCAGTGGATATTTGGTCTTGTGTTTTGGGTAATCATCCTGTTGATGATTATTTTTTGTCTTCCACTGTCTGTTGGTAAGCAGATTGAAACCAAGTTTTCCTCTAGGAGTTTGACTGTGCTTAGCACTATTCTGTTTATTTTTATCCCCAAAAACTTCCTAGTCCTTGGCGATGACAAGCATACCCATAACAAGATGCAGCCACCCCCATGCTTGAAAATATGAGGAGTAGTACTCAGTGGTGACTTGTTTTGGATTTACCCCAAACGTAACGCTTTGTATTCAGTACAACATTTTTATTTCTTTGCTATTTTTTTGCAGTGTTACTTTGCTGCCTTATTGCAAACAGAATGCATGTTTTGCAATATTTGTTCTTCTTTTCCCTCTGTCATTTGTTAGTACTGTGGAGTAACTACAATATTGTTGATCCATCGTCAGTTATCGCCTATCACAGCCACTAAACTGTAACTGTTTTAAAATCTACATTGGGAATGAGCGTTAGCGTGATGAGATACTGAGGCGCATTGTCATGTCATTCTTCCACCGCTATCACCTCATGTTTCAGCATGATAAAAGGATCTGTACACAATTCCTGGAAGCTGAAAATGTATGTTATTCTATGGCCTGCATACTCAACAGACATGTCACCCATTGAGGAATGTTTGAGATGCTCTGGATCGACGTGAACGACAGCTTGTTCCAGTTCCCGCCAATATCCAGCAAAATCACACAGCCATTGAAGAGGAGTGTGACAACATTCCACAGGCCACAATCAACAGCCTGATCAACTCTATGCGAAGGAGATGTGTTGCGCTGCAGGAGGCAAATGGTGATCACACCAGATACTGCCTGGTTTTCTGATCTATGACCCTACCATTTTTTAAGGTACTGTGACCAACAGATGGATATCTGTATTCCAAGTCGTGAAATTCATAGATTGGGACCTAAATTAATTTATTTAAATTGACAGATTTCCTTATATGAACTGTAACTCAGTAAAATATTTGAAATTGTAGCATATTTTTAGTTCAGTGTAATTCCAATGTTTATCCAGTTTATGGATTGGTCATGAGCAGTCTTCTCTTTTGGGGTCGAGTTGATTCAGATCCAACAACAGAAAATGATGCTTGTTGGCTTAATCTGTATGCTCTTTTAGTTTTCTTGTGTCTGTAATACTAGGTTGCAAGTGACTTTTACTTTCTCTCCAGCTCCAGGGCAGCAGGGTCATTTGAGTAGGCGGGATTCTTGCAAAGACACACAGAAGGCCAGCCCAAGGAGTCTCAGGGCTAAACCCCTTTGTTTTTGTTCAAAGTGAAAACACTACACAAGAAATGGGGAGGCATATGGTTGCCAACTCCATGCGGAATCCAGCTTTAATAGAAATCCCATCCAACCATGTTTACAAGTTTGAACACTGGAATGTGAGATGTAATCTACACCTCGATTAGGCTGATAGAAATCCTCATTATTTTGTTCAATGATTTTCAATTTGAGCTTCTGTGAGGACAGACGCTGGAGAGGAGAAGCAAGTACAGGGAGTGAACATTTAATGAAACATGGACATGAAACAGAATACAGTCAGCGTCTGAAAAGGGGAAACGTAAACGACAATAATGCTGACAAGGGGAACCAACGGGGGAACAGACAGATATAGATGGGGCAATCAACAAGGTGAAGGAGTCCAGGTGAGTTCAATGAGTGCTGATGGGCATAATGATGGTGACAGTTGTGCGTAATGAAGGGCAGCCTGGCGCCCTCGAGCGCCAGAGAGGGAGAGCAGGTGTGACAGTAACCCTCCTCTAGGGGCGCCACCCGGCGTCCCACCTGGGCGTAACTGACGGACCAGCCGAGGCATGGACGCTGAATAGGCCGGCAGAGGTGTGAAAGCCCGACGATTCCGCTGAGGCGTGGGAGCCTGATCAGTCGGCTGAGGCATGACGTTGGATGGGTGCCTGCCGAGCCAACCAAGGCAAGAAAACCTCTCGAGCCAGCTAAGGCGTGGAAGCCCAACGAGCCAGCTGAGGCAATCCCCGGTTCCATCGCCGATGGCACCCGGACCCGACTTCACCAATAAAAACAAAAAACAAAACCTCCCTGATGCTTCACATATTGGTGTTCTGTGAGGACAGATACTGGAGACGAGAAGCAAGTACATGGAGTGAACATTTAATGAAACACGGACATGAAACAGAATACGGACAGCACCTGGACAAGGGGAAACGTAAACGACAATAATGCTGACACGGGTAACACACGGAGGAACAGACAGAGATAGATGGGGCAATCAACAAGGTGAAGGAGTCCAGGTGAGTCCACTGAGCGCTGATGCGCATAAAGATGGTGATAGGTGTGCGTAATGAAGGGCAGCCTGGCACCCTCGAGCGCCAGAGAGAGGGAGCGGTAGCAGGCGTGACAGCTTCATTATTTCTATATAGACTACACTTTCTCGTTCTGAAACAATGTAGTTATACTTCCAACATTGGCATAGCATCAGCTAAGCGGGTGTCGGCATAGCTAATGCTTGATCTGATTGAATCTATGCCTTAACCTCTGTGCATGTTATGCTGGGGACAGCAGAGGAGAAGGCAGGTGTCATCCCAAACACCACTCGGATGGGAGAGTCGGAGGGGGTGAAGGGTGTAGCTGAGTGCATCCTAAATGGCGGGGCCCATATGGGTTCTGGTCAAAAGTAGTACACTATATAGGGACTAGGGTGCCAATTTTGGGCCGCAAATCAGAGAGTGGGGGGTACCACTGTCACTGACAAGGTGAACTCTCTGTGTCCCAATTGGCAATCTATTCTCTATATACTGCACTACTTTTGACAAGGGGCCTCAGGACAAAAGTAGTGCACTGTAGGAAATAGGGCACCATTCGGGATGCCAACTCTGACTCCCTGCACGTGAAGCAGTGTACACTAATGACAGAGATGTTATCCTATTATTAACACTTTCTTATTATCAATGCATCCCTGACACACACTGTTGGTATTGATGAGTTGTGGAAATTATAAATATGTCCACATGATAAACAACAACAACCATCTAGAGGTGAAAGAAACGCATTCCTATTTAGGCGAGGTGCTGGCCAGCGGAGTGGAACACTTAAAAAAAAATAAAGGAGAGCCGAAAACTTTAGGAGCACAGATGCAAAAATATTTATGTCCAACATTTCGACAGACAAGCTGTCTTCATCAGGGTAAACAACATGTAACCAACCATTATGGACCATTCTGTTTTGATCTAAATATGAGCATAGCCCTTGTGATCATTATATGAGAAGGAGGCAGTTAGGCCTGGTGTACAGTACAAAGAGTTTGGACAGACCTACTCATTCAGGGGTTTTTCTTTATATTAACCATTGTCTACATTGTAGAATAATAGTGAAGACATCAAAACTAAGGAAAACACATATATAGAATCATGTAGTAACCAAAAAAGGGTTGAACAAATCAAAATATATTTTTGATTTTCGATTCTTCAAAGTAGCCACCCTTTGCCTTGTTGGCAGCTTTGCAGACTCTTGGCATTCTCTCAACCAGCTTCATGATGTAGTCACCTGGAATGCTTTTCAATTAACAAGTGTGCCTTGTTAAACGTTAATTTGTTGAATTTCTTTCATCTTAATGTGTTTGAGCCAATCCGTTGTGTTGTGGCAAGGTAGAGGTAGTATAGAGAAGATAGCCCTATTTGGTAAAAGACCAATACCATATTTATAGAAGAACAGCTAAAAAAAGCATGGAGAAATGACAGTCCATCATTACTTTAAGACATTAAGATCAGTCAATCTGGAACATTTCAAGAACTTTAAAAGTTTCTTCAAGTGCAGTCGCGAAAACCATCCAGCGTTATGATGAAACTGGCTCTCATGAGGACCGCCATAGGAAAAGAAGACCCAGAGTTACCTCTGCTGCAGAGTATTTTTTTTAAATGTTTTAATTTCACCTTTGTATAACCAGGTTGGCCAGTTGAGAACAAGTTTTAATTTACAACTGCGACCTGGTAAAGATAAAGCAAAGCAGTGCGACACAAACAACAACACAGAGTTACACATGGAATAAACAAACATACAGTCAATAACAATAAAATAGAAAAGTATATATACTCTACAGTATGTGCAAATGAGGTACGATAAGGGAGGTAAGGCAATAAATAGGCCATAGCGGCAAATTAGTTACAATTTAGCAATTAAACACTGCAGTGATAGCTGTGCAGAAGATGAATGTGCAAGTAGAGATACTGGGGTGCAAAGGAGCAAATAAATAAATAACAGTATGGAGATGAGGTAGATTGGATGGGCTATTTACAGATGGGCTATGTACAGGTGCAGTGATCTGAGACCTGCTCTGACAGCTGGTGTATAAAGTTAGAGAGGGAGATATGAGTCTCCAGCAGCAGTGATTCTTGCAATTCGTTCCAGTCATTGGCAGCAGAGAACTATAAGGAAAGGAGGCCAAAGGAGGAATTGACTTTGGGGGTGACCAGTGAAATATACCTGCTGGAGCACGTGCTACGGGTGGATGCTGCTATGGTGACCAGTGAGCTGAGATAAGGCAGGGTTTTACCTAGCAAAGACTTAAAGATGACCTGGACCCCGCGGGTTTGGTGATGAATTTGAAGGGAGGGCCAACCAACAAGAGCATACAGGTCGCAGTGGTGGGTAGTATATGGGGCTTTGGTGACAAAACGGATGACACTGTGATAGACTGCATCCAATTTGCTGAGTAGAGTGTTAGAGGCTATTTTGTAAATGACATCGGCAAATTCAAGGATCGGTAGGATAGTCGGTTTTACGAGGGTATGTTTGGCAGCATGAGTGAAGGATGCATTGTGCGATATAGGAAGCCAGAAGGTGGTCTATAGCATGCAGCAATGGTGAGAGACTTGTTTCTGGAAAGGTGGATTTTTAAAAGTAGAAGCTCAAATTTTGGGGGTACAGACCTGGATAGTATGACAGAACTCTGCAGGCTAACTCCACCCCCTTTGACAGATCTATCTTGTCGGAAATTGTTTATAGTTAGGAATGGAAATTTCAGGGGTTTTGGTGGCCTTCCTTAGCCAGGATTCAGACACGGCTTGGAGATCCAGGATTGCAGAGTGTGCTAAAACAGTGAATAAAACAAACTTAGGGAGGAGGCTTCTAATGTTAACATGCATGAAACCAAGGCTTTACGGTTACAGAAGTCAACGAATGAGAGCGTCTGGGGAATGGGAGTGGAGCTAGGCACTGCAGGGCCTGGATTAACCTCTACATCACCAGAGGAACAGAGGAGAAGTAGGATAAGGGTATGGCTAAAGGCTATAAGAACTGGTTTTCTAGTACGTTCGGAACAGAGTGTAAAAGGAGAAGGTTTCTGGGCACGGACGAATGGATTCAAGGCTTAATGTACAGACAAGGGTATGGTAGGATGTGAATACAGTGGAAGTAAACCTAGGCATTGAGTGACAATGAGAGAGGTATTATCTCTACAGACACCATTTAAACCAGGTGAGGTCACCGCATGTGTGGGAGGTGGAACAAAAGGGATAGCTAAGGCATATTGAGCAGGGCTGGAGGCTCTACAGTGAAATAAGACAATAATCACTAACCAAAACAGCAATGGAAAAGGCATATTGACATTAGGGAGAGGCATGCATAGCTGAGTGATCATAGGGTCTAGTGAGAAGCTAGGCCGACTGGAGACACAGCGATTCAGACAGCTAGCGGGCCGGGAATAGCAGACTAGCAGATGGGCATTCAGGGGATGTCATGACGGAAGAGTCCGTCGTAGCCCCCTCGGGCGGTTACGTCGGCAGACCAGTCGTGAAGGATCGGTGGGGCTCCGTATTGGCAGTAAAAGGGGTCCAGGCCAATTGGCAAAATAGGTATTGTAGCCCAAGGAGTGGCTGATGGCCCTCTTCAGCTAGCTGGGAGATGGGCCTTGCATAGGCTAGCTTCAGGCTAAATGGTGCTTGCTTTGGTACAGAGACGTTAGCCAGGAGTAGCCACTCGGATAGCAGCTAGCTAGCTGCGATAATCCAGGTGAAAAGGTGCAGAGTTTACGATGGGGAAAATAGTTCAGTATGTTCTAGGTTGAATCTTGCTGTGCAGATTGGCAGTAGTTGTCTGGGCTAAAGGTTAGCTGATGACCGCTTGCAGTGACAAGCTCACTACTATCTTCTTCCGGTTCTAAATTAAAGAAAATAGCTGATCCATACCACATTGGGTGAGGCGGGTTGCAGGAGAGAATGCTGGAGTTGAGGATAAAAAAAATATTTTAAGTACATATATACACGAAATATATGCGAAGAAAATGCAAAGAAAAAAATATACGGGACACGACAAGACAAATGCCTGACTGCTACACCATCTTGGATATGGATAAGGATAAGATCATTTGCATTACCAGGCTCAGAAATTGGTAATTAACTGCACCTCAGATTGCACCTCACAAAGTTCAAGTAACAAACACATTGTAACGGTTTTCTTTAGGTGAAGTAGAGGCGGACCAAAACGCAGCGTGGTTATATTGATTCATGTTTAATAAAAAAGATAAACACGAACACTACAAAACAATAAACGTGGAAAACCAAAAACAGCCCTATTTTTTTTTTTTTTTATAAAAATAATTTATTATCATCAATACCATTCATTCTGTACAACTCATAATTTCCATACAAACTCAAATAGTGGTATTTTAATTTAAACAAAACAAAAACCCCAAACAAAACCTCAGGGGAGCATCTTCCCTCCCCGTCATCCTACAAACTACCTTTCCCTATCTCCCCGTCCCTAATCTATCCCCTTACAAATCTAAATGACACCCAGCCCTAAACCCCCCTTCCACCTCTCCCGGGCAGCATGCTGCCCCCACTTCCTCTCCTCCCTCTTCATCCTCCCCCTCAAATCTCCTTCCACCCTCCTCACTATCCCTTCCACCCCCCAATCTCTCCCTGTCTTCACCATGTTCTGCCTGGCTTCCCACAGCCCCCGTTTAAAGAGACTCATGAGAAGCCAGAGCAGAAACCTGTCCCTATCCGTCCCTCTCGCTCTCCCTACACCTCTCTCTAACCTGGCCCACGTCAATACAAAATCCCCCCTTAGCAAACCTACCAACACCCGTGCCCTAGCCCATACTACTCCGGCAAAGGCACAGTCCCAAAAGACATGGCGCACAGTCTCCTCCCTGCCACAAGAAGATCTTGGACAGGTGGGAGATTGCACCAAACTATACCGGTACATGATGGAATGTACCGGCAAGCACTTATGGAGGCTCAACCAATTCAGGTCCTTGAGCCTGTTGTCCAGACCCCGCGCCTGCACTCCCTCCCAGACCACTTCCGAGATGCCCACTACAGGCGCCGGACTCCCTGCCTTTCTGACCTCCTCGTACAGGTGCCTGTGATCTAAACCTACTCGGGCAACTTCAAACTCAGGGTGCTCACGCAGCCACTTGGCCGCATGACCAAAGTGCCACGGCAGCTGTTCCGCCCGAGGACCCGTGTTAGACCACACCATTACGCTTCTCGCCTGATACGAGAAGAACACCCGCAGGAGGTAACCGGACGGGTGTATCACTGGATGAGCAAGCTCCGTTAACAAGAAAGAAACAAAAATTGCGTCCAGCTTGAGGGGGAAATGTGGTACCCCCCTACCTCCCTCCCCGATGGGACAAAGCATGCGTGCCCTGGCGACCCACTCGCACCTGCCACTCCACATGAACTGAAACACAAGCCTCACTAGAGGCCTCCTCAGACTAGCCGGCAATGGGTAGATGTACGCCAAATACAAAAGAGACGGCAACACATCCACCTTTAGAACCAGGACTTTGCCCATAAAAGACAAATACCTAGCCTTCCACATTGCTAGCTTCCTCTGTACCACTGCGATACGCATGTTCCAGTTTAGCGTCGCTGAGCCGGAGGTCTCAAAATGGACCCCGAGAATCCTCAGGGCCCCCTCACAGAGAGATAACCCCCCGGGCACATCCGTTCTACCGCGCCATCTTCCGAAAAACTTGACGGAAGACTTTGCATGGTTCAGAACTGCTCCCGACGCTCGGGTGAAATCCCCTAAGATGGCAAGGGACCTTGTCAGGCACGAGTCCTTGCACAGCAGCAAGGAAGTGTCGTCGGCGTACTGCGTCATCTTAACACGCAGCCCACCACTTCCAGGGATCAACAAGCCTTCCACCCCTGTGTCTGCCCTAATGGCAGCCCCCAGAGGCTCCATGTACAGAACGAAGAGGAGAGCCGAGAGTGGGCACCCCTGCCTGACCCCAGACGAGAGGTCAAAAACGTCACCCAAGTGACTATTTACACTAACTCGGCACCCCGCTCCGACATATAATGTACGAATCCATCCTATGAACTTCTCCCCAAATCCTAATCGACCTAACACTCTGAATAAAAATGATCTATTCACGCGATCAAAGGCTTTCGCCTGATCTAGCGCTGCTACCATTAAAGGCAGTCCTCTATCTTCAACCCAAGCGATGGAGTCCCTGATTAACTGTAGGTTCCATCTAATAGAGCGGCCCTCTACCCCGCACGTCTGATCCTCATGGACGACGTAGGGAAGGGCTGTGCGCAACCGGTCTGCTAAAACCTTTGCAAGTAGCTTGTAATCTACACACAGCATGGTCAACGGCCGCCAGTTGCCAAGGTCTGTTACTTCCCCCTTCTTATATAAAAGTGACAGCACACCAACAGCCATTGATCCCCCCGGGACCCCCGTCTCAAGGATGGCCTTCAAGACTTCGAGGACCACTGGTCCAAGTATACCCCAAAACTTGAGATAAAACTCAGCCGGCAGCCCATCTATCCCAGGCACCTTCCCTTTTCCCATCCTCCTAAGAGCGCTCTCAACCTCTTCTAGTGAGATCTGGGCCTCCATCACTTCTCTAATGTCCTCCGGCAACCGCCTGGACAAGTGTTCTAAAAACACATTTCCCTGCTCTACATCTATTTCCCTTTCCTTAAATAAACCTTGGAAATGATCAGTTGTCACCCTGACCATATCCTCTGGTTCTCTAACTATACTACCATTTTCTTCCCTAACGCCATGCATTACCTTCCTACTCTGTCTGGCCCTAACCGACTTAAAGAACATAGCAGAACAAGTCTCATTGTGTTCTAGAAAGCCACTATGCGCACGCTCCAGGAAAGCTCGAGCCTTCCGCTCCTGTAACTCCCTGAGCTGCGCCTTTAGGGTTGCGGATCTCTCCCAGTCAAACGACCCGCCGAGGTTGCCTGCCTCGTACTCGAGTTCAATTAACCTTTGGATACGATCCACCTCCCTCCTCTCCTCCCTTTTTTTCCTCTTACAATACCCTATTATAAAAGCCCTAATCCTCACCTTAACTAATTCCCACCACTCTAACACCCCCTCGCACATGGACCGGAGACCCTCAAGTGTCCAAAAGAAAACATAAAACCCGTCAACAAAAGCCTGCTCCTCCAGCACATCCCGATCTAGCTTCCAGTACCCCCTACCAAAGAGGCAGACTGGCGACCCCACCTGCAGGAGCACCCCGTCGTGATCCGAAAAGGAAACAGGCAACAGCCGCCCAGACAACTTACCCAAAGACCTGGGTACAAAAATATAGTCGAGCCTCCGCTCAACCCCCCTGGAGTTGCGCCATGTAGGACCGTCCATTTTCGGAGTAGTGTGCAGACCACCATCTACCAGACCATGGCAAGCCATTAGCCTGGCAATGGCGCCTGCACTGCTATCCCCCCCTCTTCCTAAATCTGTATTAAAATCCCCCCCTATCACTAATTTCCTATTTGTGACACACAGGGGCGTTAGACAGTCCACCATCTCCCTCCTGTCTGCCACCACCTGTGGTCCATACACCACCACTAATCTAAAATTACAATCCCTTATCGTGACATCCACCCCTATAACCCTCCCCTGCATTACCACAAAAGAATCCTCCACTTTAACCTCCCTGTGCCCACACAAAATCCCTACCCCCGATGAGTGCACCCCCCCAACACCCCAAACCGACTCCCCCTTGTCCCACTCCCTCTTAAACCTATTAACATCCCCTCCATCCCTCAGGTGAACCTCCTGTAAAAAACAAAAATCAAACCCCACACCCTCCAAATAACTAAAAACCGCCCTCCTCTTAACACAATCCCTTAAACCCCTTACATTTAAACTAACAAAAGTAAAATCAGACCCCATGAAAGAATAAAATAAAAACATGTAATACACTCAAATTCTAAACCCAGACAGAAAAAAACAAAAACAGGAGACTCACCCGATGCTCCCCTGCTCCATATTTACCGGTGATAACACCATCTGTACTCCCAACATCCCCCCCTCTTCCTCCATCTCACCAACCCAGGATGCAGGAATAGTGTTTGGCTCCGGGGTGCCCTGCACCCTGAGTCTACCCCCACAATCCTCCCCCTCCCCAGTGCTGCAGCTGGATTGGAAAAAATTTGGGGAGGCTGAGTCCCCAAACAAAAAACTCCCCACCTCCTCCTGTACCCAGTCCTGAGTCTTGTTAGGTGTGTCCCCACCCAACAGATATTGAGAGCCTGTGGAAACCAGCAGCAACCCAGAGGTTTCTCCCACCCCCATCACTCTCTTGGCCATCCCCTCCCTCTCACTGTCGGCCAATCGCTCCCTCCTCTTCATTCTCTTCTTTGGTAATGACGGCAGTGGAGAGATACCACCCCCCCCCCGCCAGCTCCTCCACCATACCCCTCATCTCTTCCACCAGGGCACATTCCCCCCAGTCCACTTGCTCTTCCACCGTCTCCTTCTCCACCACTCCTCCATCGCTTTCTTCTCTCTCATGCTCCTCCACTCGGTTGCCTTCTTCCGCCGCTTTTCCTGGTTCTCCTACTCCCGTGCCTTCCGTTTCCTTCTCTCTTCCTTCCGCCGCTTCTTGCTCCTCCTCCTTCCTTGTGGCCTTCCCCTCTGGACCTGTACTCTGATCATGAGGCGTGCTTCCTTCCCCTCCTCTTCTTCCCCCATCCCCCGCCCCTGCTCCCCCCCCAGCCGCAGACGCATATGACCGCTGACGGGCCGGGCACCCCCGCCACAGGTGTGCTGACGAGCCACACCCATGGCACGTCTTAGGCTTGTCACAATCCCTCGCCTCATGATCCTCAGATGCACAAAATCTGCATTTTCTTGTACTGCATGAGGCGAATATGTGACCGTAGGCCATACAGCGTCTGCAAAATGGGGGCTGACGTGCATAAAACAACGTCCCCCTGTCAGCCCCTAGGGAGAACATAGCAGGAGGATGGAGGTAGCCACCATGTCCCTTTGGGTCCTCTCTGAGGAGGGCCTGGAAACCTCTCCTCCCATTTCAAAACCCAAGGGAGTCTTTGAGGTGCCTTGCTGAGGAGACGTTATCCATATATCTGAAAAGCCCTCACCTCTTCGTCCTTAACGTAAGGGTTGTAAATGTTGACAGTTACAACCCTAAAATTATTCTTCGCCAGGCTTGTTATTTCATAGTGGCACATCGGCCTCTCACCTCCCACTGCTCTTGCCCTTCTCAGGATATCATCGTGTTTTGCCTCTGTATATAGTGCCACGTCGTATGCTCCCTCCAACGAGTTGCCTTGGAAACAAAACACGTCCTTCACCGTCAGCTTTAGAATCCCCATCAATATTATCCTTCCAAAAGATTCCCGTCCTAAAGGCTCCATCTCCTTTTCCTTCCAAGCAAACCTAATCGTGTTAGCCAGCCCAATCCCAGGGACCGACCGTGTTGATGTATTTAGCACCATCTCCGCAAGGAGAATGGCGCTCGTTCTCTTCTCTTCCAAAACAAGTGAAAAGAAAAAACCAAAGTGACTGAGCCTAACTGGTGCAAACAAACACTGAGACAGGAACAATCACCCACAAACACACAGTGAATCCCAGGCTACCTAAATATGGTTCCCAATCAGAGACAATGACTAACACCTGCCTCTGATTGAGAACCATATCAGGCCAGACATAGAAATAGACAAACAAGACATCCAACATAGAATGCCCACTCAGATCACACCCTGACCAACCAAAACATAGAAACATACAAAGCAAACTATGGTCAGGGTGTGACACACATCTTAACATCAACTGTTCAGAGACTGTGTGAACCAGGCCTTCATTGTCAAATTGCCGCAAAGAAACCTCTACTAAAGGACACAAATAATAAGAGAGACTTGCTTGGGCCAAGAAACATGAGCAATGGACATTAGACCAGCGGAAATCCATCCTTTGGTCTGATGAGTCCAAATTTGAGATTTTTGGTTCCAACCGCTGTGTCTTTGAGAGACGCAGAGTAGGTAAATGGATGATCTCTGCAGGGTAGCCTAGCGGTTAGAGCGTTGGACTAGTAACCGGAAGGTTGCAAGTTCAAATCCCCGAGTTGACAAGGTACAAATCTGTCGTTCTGCCCCTGAACAGGCAGTTAACCCACTGTTCCTAGGCCGTCATTGAAAATGAGAAATTGTTCTTAACTGACTTGCCTAATTAAATAAAGGTAAAATTTAAAAAAATGTGTTGTTCCAAACATGAAGTATGGATTAGGGGATGTGATGGTGTGGTGGTTCTTTACTGGTCACACTGTCATTGATTTATTTAGAATTCAAGGCACACTTAACCAGCATGGCTACCACAGCATTCTGCAGCGATACGCCATCCCATCTGGTTTGCGCTTAGTGGGACTACCATTTGTTTGTCAACAGGACAATGACCTAAAACACACCTCCAGGCTGTGTAACCTCTTGAAACTCTGGGGGCAGTATTTCATTTTTGGATGAAAAACATTCCCGTTTTAAACAAGATATTTTGTCACGAAAAGATGCTCGACTATGCATATAATTGACAGCTTTGGAAAGAAAACACAAATCGGCAAAGATATTATCTGTGAGTGCCACAGAACTGATGCTACAGGTGAAACCAAGATGAAATTTCAAACAGTATATGCCCCAGATTTTGGAGGCGCTGTGTTCCAATGTCTCCTTATATGGCTGTGAATGCGCAACGAATGAGCCTACACTTTCTGTCGTTTCCCCAAGGTGTTTGCAGCATAGTGACGTATTTGTAGGCATATCATTGGAAAATTGACCATAAGAGACTACATTTACCAGGTGTCCGCCTGGTGTCCTCCGTCGAAATTGGTGCGCAATCTCCAGCTGCATGCATTTTTCCATGTCGTTCAGAGAAACCAAACTTCCACGAATGATATATCATCGAATAGATATGTGAAAAACACCTTGAGGATTGATTCTAAACAACGTTTGCCATGTTTCTGTCGATATTATGGAGTTAATTTGGAAAAAAAGTTCAGCGTTATAATGACTGAATTTTTCTTTTTTTTTCTTAGCCAAACGTGATGAACAAAACGGAGCGATTTCTCCTACACAAATAATCTTTTTGGAAAAACTGAACATTTGCTATCTAACTGAGAGTCTCCTCATTGAAAACATCCGAAGTTCTTCAAAGGTAAATTATTTTATTTGAATGCTTTTCTTGTTTTTGTGAAAATGTTGCGTGCTGAATGCTAGGCTTAATGCTATGCTAGCTATCAATACTCTTACACAAATGCTTGTTTTGCTATGGTTGAAAAGCATATTTTGAAAATCTGAGATGACAGTGTTGTTAACAAAAGGCTAAGCTTGAGAGCCAATATATTTATTTCATTTCATTTGCGATTTTCATGAATAGTTAACGTTGCGTTATGGTAATGAGCTTGAGGCTATAATTACGCTCCCGGATACGGGATTGCTCGTCGCAACAGGATAAGGGCTATTTGACCAAGAAGGACAGTGATGGAGTGCTGCATCAGATGACTTGACCTCCACAATCACCCGACCTCCACCCAATTTAGAGGATTTGGAATGAGTTGGACCAAAGAGTGAAGGAAAATCAGCCAACAAGTGCTCAGCATATGTGGGAACTCCTTCATGACGGTTCGAAAAGCATTCCTGCTGACCACCTCATGAAGCTTGTTGAGAAAATGCGAACGGTGGCTACATTGAAGAATCTCAAATATAAAGTATATTTGTATTTGTTTAACACTTTTTTGGTTACTACGTTATTCCATATGTGTTATTACATAGCTTTGATGCCTTCTCTATTATTCTACATTGTAGAACCTAGTAAAAATAAAGAAAACCCCTTGAATGAGAAGGTGTGTCCAAACTTTTGACTGGTACTGTATGTGTTCCAGAGTAGAGACCCATGCTAGCAACTGTAATTGAGTGCTGGCGGTGTACTGAGTACTGAGCTTTACCTAGCAAAGACTTATAGATCACCTGGAGCCAGTGGGTTTGGCGACGAATATGTAGTGAGGGCCAGCCAATGAGAGCCTACAGGTCGCAGTGGTGGGTAGTATATGGGGCTTTGGTGACAAAACGGATGGCGCTGAGTAGAGTGTTGGGGCAATTTTGTAAATGACATCGCCGATATCAAGGATCGGTAGGATAGTCAGTTTTACGAGGTTAAGTTTGGCGGCATGACTGAAGGAGGCTTTGTTGCGAATTGGGAAGCCGATTCTAGATTTCATTTTCGATTGGAGATGCTTAATGTGAGTCTGGATGGAGAGTTTACAATCTAACCAGACACCTAGGTATTTGTAGTTGTCCACATATTCTAAGTCAGAACAGTCCAGGGTAATGATGCTAGTCGGGTGGGAGGATGTGGGCAGCAATCGGTTGAAGAGCATGCACTTAGTTTTATTAGCATTTAAAAGCATTTGGAGGCCACTGAGGGAGTGTTGTATGGCGAAGCTTGTTTGGAGGTTTGTTAGCACAGTGTCCAAAGAAGGGCCAGATGTATACCGAATGGTGTCGTCTGCATAGAGGTGGATCAGAGAATCACCAACAGCAAGAGATCGAAATCATTGATATATACAGAGAAAAGAGTCTGCCCGAGAATTGAACCCTGTGGCATCACCATAGAGACTGCCAGAGGTCCGGACAACAGGCCCTCAGATTTGACATACTAAACTCATTCTGAGAAGTAGTTGGTGAATCAGGTGAGGAAGCCAAGGCTATTGAGTCTGCCGATAAGAAAATGCAAACGGTGGCTACATTGAAGAATCTCAAATATAAAATATATTTGTCTTTGTTTAAGACTTTTTTGGTTACTACATGATTCCATATGTGTTATTACATAGATTTGATGTCTTCTCTATTATTCTACATTGTAGAACTTAGTAAAAAATAAAGAAAACCCCTTGAATGAGAAGGTGTGTCCAAACTTTTGACTGGTACTGTATGTGTTCCAGAGTAGAGACCCATGCTAGCAACTGTAATTGAGTACTGGTGGTGTCTGCTGTGGCAGGTGGGAAGGTGCAAGTTAACTGAAAAATTCTAATCTCCCACTGTTTATATCAAAGTGCACCAAATTCATGCATTTAGCTGCTGAAATTCCTTCCGAAGGAAAATGCCCCCAGGACCCCCCTGTCTTTGGGTTAAGCCCTGAGTGTCTTCAAATCCTAGAAATGCCCATGATCAGTCACATTATGGAAATGAAGTGGTCAAGCGCCAACAATGTCCCCGTTAAACCGCAATGCTACGCGAGCAAGAGAGAGTTGAACTCTAAATCGGTTCAGTCAGTAGATGGCGGTAATCCAGGAAACCTGATCTGTCAGGTTCAACAGAAGTCTGTCTCAGTTTGCATCATTCCCAAAGGAGGCAGTGGAGCCGAGCAGTTGAATGACATCAAATGAAACACGGGAGTCCTTTTGAGTTTTGCGCGTAGCTTGTCTTCCCAGCCAGGAGACAGTACGTTTTATTGAAAATCATGGAAGAAAAATCGAATTCGTTTTCCAGCAAAAAAGAAGTGGAAAAAGCAGATGGGAATAATATATTTCAGAGTCAAGACTCGATACAGAAGAAGAATATGGGGAGCCAGAGCATGAAATCAGGGGACCACCCGAACTCGGTGGGCTTCAAGGGTGACCAGGAGGAAGCCTTGGTCGGGTTCGACGATCTAGACGGGTCCGGGAACCGACACGGCTTTATGCAGAGGCAATTTGGAGCGATGATGCAGCCTGGCGTCAATAAGTTCTCCCTGCGAATGTTCGGCAGTCAGAAAGCCGTTGAGAAAGAGCAAGAAAGGGTCAAAACTGCGGGATACTGGATCATTCACCCCTATAGCGATTTTAGGTAAGGAGTGGAAAGTCACCTTCTGATCTTTTTTTTATTACCATGCGATCCATTCATCCACACAGCCGGGTCCACAAGACACTACATCACTATGTCATCAGTGCGCGTAGGTTACGCCTCGTCAAATGTGTTGTCTAATCTTGCTTCGTTCTTGAGTCAGTTATAGAGGCGTTGATTGTTTTACCTATCAAATTGTGATTGTATTCATATTTTCCATTGCGGCAATTATCATTATTCTAATATGGAAGACAGAAATACATGAGTCCATGATATGTCCTTGGAAAGAGGATGGTGAATGTCACGAGTTGAATACACAAATACGAATTGTATTCCACATAACAGTAGTTTTTATTGCTGCATATGCGGATCTATAATAAGCCATGAAAGTAAGGTGAGAACATGTAAACATAGCCCATCCTGCAATGATGAAACGACGACGAGGATCCGTCGGGATAAGTGAGGATGGCCTCGGGATGGAAAATAGACATATGCGGTAAATTCTAGCGAGAAACGACAACAGAGAATAGGGAGAGAGAATAGATAAATAATGAAACATCGGTCGTCCGCATAAAATAAAAAGAGAATACAAGGGAAGGGATGAATTCAAACACCAGGCATTTAAACAGTTAAAGGGATCTCGCCTGCAAAACCGTGAATAATGGACAGATATTTCAAATGCACAAAGCTTTGGCGTGCCATACCCATCCATCAAACATAAATCCACGCTGAACTGCGCAGAAATAATGCGATGGAATATGTATATTTGTTTTTAGGGATATATTAACCTATTACAACAAGTTCCTCTTATGATACACTGAATTGCTTGCATTGTTTTTTAAAAAATTCAATTGGATAGAGTTTGAGATAAGTGGTTAATGGGCTTGTGTAGGCATTGCGCAATACATATTTGTATTATTTAAAGTGTCATCCTCACGCCCAGTGTCTCTCTGACATTTCGTTGACTGCATAGAAACGACCTAATATTGCGCATTGACAGAAATGACAGAATGAGATTATTATTTGGGTGACTGTCAGTCAGTCAGTCAGTCAGTCATATTTGTTTGGGAAAATTAAATAATGATCACATCTCCTGACAAATTCAAATGATACACAGTATTCTCAAACATAATCTCATCAAATGGAAGCATTCATAACCTGCCTCATCTGTTCAGTAACACCCCAGCTTTGTATTGTGTGTTGTATAAACATTGCAGTGGCATTTGAATATGGATGAATCTACACTCTGTCTAGACTACAGCATTTTTTTTTTCACCTTTATTTAACCAGGTAGGCCAGTTGAGAACAAGTTTTCATTTACAACTGCGACCTGGCCAAGATAAACCAAAGCAGTGTGACAAAAACAACAACACAGAGTTACAAATACACAAACATACAGTCAATAATACAAAATAAAATAAAAATAGAAAAATCAATGTACAGTGTGTGCAAATGTAGAAGAGTAGGGATGTAGGCAATAAATAGGACCTAGAGGATAAAAATAATTACAATTTAGCATTAATACTGGAGTGATAGATGTGCAGATGATGATGCGCAAGTAGAGATACTTGGGTGCAAAAGAGCAAGAGGGTAAGTAATAATATGGGTATGAGGTAGTTGGGTGTGTTATTTACAGATTGGCTGTGTACAGGTACAGTGATCGGGAAGCTGCTCAGATAGCTGATGCTTAAAGTTAAAGAGGGAGATATAAGACTCAAGCTTCAGAGATTTTTTCAGTTTGTTCCAGTCATTGGCAGCAGAGAACTGGAAGGGAAAGCAGACAAAGGAAGTGTTGGCTTTGGTGATGACCAGTGCAATATACCTGGAGGAGCGCATGCTACAGGTGGGTGTTGCTATGGTGAGCAGTGAACTGAGATAAGACGGGGCTTTACCTAGCAAAGACTTATAGATGACCTGGAGCTAGTGGGGTTGGCGACGAATATGTAGTGAGGTCCAGCCAATGAGAGCATACAGGTCGCAGTGGTAGGTAGTATATGGGGCTTTGGTGACAAAACGGATGGTGCTGAGTAGAGTGTTGGGGCAATTTTGTAAATGACATCGCCAATGTCAAGGTTCGGTAGGATAGTCAGTTTTACGAGGTTAAGTTTGGCGGCATGACTGAAGGAGGCTTTGTTGCGAATTGGAAAGTCGATTCTAGATTTAATTTTCGATTGGAGATGCTTAATGTGAGTCTGGAAGGAGAATTTACAGTCTAACCAGACACCTAGGTATTTGTAGTTATCCGCATATTCTAAGTCAGAACAGTCCAGAGTAATGATGCTAGTCGGGTGGGAGGATGAGGGCAGCAATCGGTTGAAGAGCATGCACTTAGTTTTACTAGCATTTAAAAGCATTTGGAGGCCACGGAAGGAGTGTCTTATGGCGAAGCTCGTTTGGAGGTTTGTTAGCACAGTGTCCAAAGAAGGGCCAGATGTATACAGAATGGTGTCGTCTGCGTAGAGGTGGATCAGAGAATAACCAACAGCAAGAGCGACATCATTGATATATACAGAGAAAATAGTCTGCCCGAGAATTGATCCCTGTGGCACCACCATAGAGACTGCCAGAGGTCCGGACAACAGGCCCTCAGATTTGACATACTGAACTCAGTCTGAGCAGTAGTTGGTGAATCAGGCGAGGCAGTCATTTGAGAAGCCAAGGCTATTGAGTCTGCCAATAAGAATACGGTGATTGACAGAGTCGAAAGCCTTGGTCAGGTCGATGAAGACACCTGCACAGTACTGTATTTTATCGATGGTGGTTATGATATCGTTTAGGACCTTGAGCATGGCTGAGGTGCATCCATAACTAGCTCGGAAACCAGATTGCATAGCTGAGAAGGTACGGTGGGATTCGAAATGGTGGGTGATCTGTTTATTATCTTGGCTTTCGAAGATTTTAGAAAGACAGGGCAGGATGGATATAGGTCTATAACAGTTTGGGTCTAGAGCGTCGCCCCCTTTGAAGAGGTGGATGACCGCGGCAGTTTTCCAATCATTGGGGATCTCAGATGATACGAAAGAGAGGATGAATAGGCTAGTAATAGGTGTTGCAACAATTTTGGCCGATAATTTTAGAAAGAGTGGGTCCAGGTTGTCTAGCCCAGCTGATTTGTAGGGATCCAGATTTTGCAGTTCTTTCAGAACATCAGCTATCTGGATTTGGGTGAAGGAGAAGCAGGGGGGGGGGTGGGTTCTGCAGGGGTTACTGAGATGTTGGCCAGGGTAGGGGTAGCCAGGTGGAAAGCATGGCCAGCCGTGGAAAAATGCTTATTGAAATTATCGTAGATTTATTGGTGGTGACAGTGTTTCCTAGCCTCAGTGGAGTGGGCAGCTGGGAGGAGGTGCTCTTATTCTCCATGGACTTTACAGTGTCCCAAAACTTTTTGGAATTAGTGCTACAGGAAGCAAATTTCTGCTTGAACAATCTAGCCTTAGCTTTCCTAACTGACTGAGTACATTGGTTCCTTACTTCCCTGAAAAGTTGCATATCACGGGGCCTATTCGATGCTAATGCAGAACATCACAGGATGTTTTTGTGCTGGTCAAGGGCAGTCACGTTTGGGGTTAACCGAGGGCTATATCTGTTCTTAATTCTACATTTTTGAAATGGGCATGCTTATTTAAGATGGAATGGAAATCATTTTTGATGAGAAACTAGGCATCCTCTACTGACGGGATGAGGTCAATATCCTTCCAGGATACCCGGGCTAGGTCGGTCAGAAAGGCCTGCTCACTGATGCATTTTAGGGAGCGTTTGACAGTGATGTTGGGTGGTTGTTTGACCGCGGACCCAGTACCCACTCAGGTAATGAGGCAGTGATCACTGAGATCCTGGTTGAAGACAGTAGTGGTGTATTTAGAGGGCAGGTTGGTCAGGATGATATCTAAGAGAGTGCCCATGGTTATGGATTTAGGGTTGTACCTGGTAGGTTCCTGTCACACCCTGACCATAGTTTGCTTTGTATGTTTGTATGTTTTGTTTGGTCAGGGTGTGATCTGAGTGGGCATTCTATGTTGTGTGTCTAGTTTGTCTATTTCTATGCCTGGCCTGATATGGTTCTCAATCAGAGGCAGGTGTTCGTCATTGTCTCTGATTGGGAACCATATTTAGGTAGCCTGTTTTGTGTTGGGTTTTGTGGGTGGTTGTTTCCTTTGTTTGTGCCACACAGGATTGTTTTCGGGTTTTCACTTTGTTGTTTTGGTTATGTGGTCATGTTCAGTTTTCTAATTTAAAAAACCATGGACAACTACCGCGCTGCATTTTGGTCCTCCTCTACTTCCCAGGAAGAAAACCGTGACAGTTCCTTGATGATTTGTGTGAGATTGAGGGCATCTTGCTTATATTGTAGGATGGCCGGGGTGTTAATCTCAATCTCCTAACCTGCTATGTTATTTGTTCTAACCTGCAGCATAAGGCACTCTAGCCTGCTATGGAAGTCACTTCTTGTTATAGCTGTATCGAAGTGACTTGAGAGAGTGTTTCACATGTAAATATACCGGTATGACGTCTGGTCCCCAAAAAAGTGTCCATACCCAATATGCTACGTTTTAGTTCACCGGTGTCCCCTGGTAGAGTTTAATTGATGGTGAGGTGACTTTCCTTCCCTGTTATAATAATCTAAAGTATTGACTTGATTTTAGCTCGTCACTATCCATGGTGCTGAAGTGCTACTCTGCGCTGTGGATTCTGGAGATAGTCTCTGCTAGCCTACTACTACACACACAATGCTATCTATTATTATTCTTAAACAAACAGTGTCCACTGGTTTAGGATACACTTCACTTCTCATAGATATTGTATGTATAAAACTTTATGGATTAGTTTGGGAGATATTTGGCTGCTAAACACATTGCCTGCATTGCAAATATGGGAGTGGTGACAGTGCATCTAGAACGTCTGTCAATAGAACGAAGGTGTGCCAGTATTAGAACTATGTGATCAACCTTTCTGTGATAATATACACAAGGTATACCTGGACCAATGTGATATGCATGACTGCTTATTAATGACTGTTACATAGATAACTAAACTGCCTCATCACTAGGATCATTTTAAATCATTTAAAAGATCCAGTCTGTAAATGTATCATTTTTAAAAACTGTTAGACCTTGTTAGTGGGGCTTGCAAAGCAATAGTCCCTGCTTTAAAGTGAAACTGACAGTGTTTTAACTACTTTGCAGATATGAAACAAACAAAGTCATATCAGTCAAACATATCAAATATCCAGTTTATATCTCAAAACCAACTTTATGTGGTTTTACAAATAGGTTCTATTTGACTCAACATTCCTTGACGCACACTAAGGAAATGTTGGCAGAATAGATAGATGCAGTTCAGTGCATGATTCATATAATTCACCAATACATTTCTTGGTAGTCCAAAAAATATTGCTATCAGGTTGTAAATCACAGCTGGCCTGGTACATTGTTTTCTGCCTCCATTCGGGATGCAATATTTTAACAAAAACTGATGATTGTAACTAAGGCTGGGAATGTCAATACAATCAAACTAACAAGGGCACAAGTCAGTCATCACGTGGCTAATAGGATAGCTTATCTATACTGAACAAAAATAAAAACGCAACATGGAAAGTGTTGGTCCCATGTTTCATGAGCTGAAAGAAAATATCCCAGGAATTTTCCATATGCACAAAAAGCTTATTTCTCTCAAATTTTGTGCACAAATTTGTTGACATCCCCGTTAGTGAGTATTTCTTGACATGCTGACTGCAGGGATGTCCACCAGAGCTGTTGCCAGATAATTCAATGTCAATTTTTCTACCATAAGCCACCTCCAATGTTGTTTTAGAGAATTTGGCAGTACGTCCAACCGGCCTCACAATCGCAAACCACCTGTAACCACACCAGCTCAGGACCTCCACATCCGGCTTGGATGCTAAATTCTCTAAAACAACGTTGGAGGTGGCTTTATTTCTGTCTGAAATAAAGCCTTTTTGTGGGGAAAACTCATTCTGATTGGCTGGGCCTGGCTACCCTTTTCCCTCCCAGGCCCACCCATGTCTGTGTCCTTGCCCAGTCATGTGAAATCCATAGATTAGGGCCTAATGAATTTATTTAAAATGACTGATTTCCTTATTTGAACTGTATCTCAGTCCAATTTCAAATATTTGAAATGGTTGCCTGTTGCGTTTCTATTGTTCTTCAGTATATTTATGTAGCAAGCTAAAAACACAGATCCTAATGTTTGCTAGCTAACCAGCTGCTAGGAGGATGTCATGTCATGTCGTTTTTCGGTGGCTATACACAGCTAGAGATGCAGGTGTCATTTATTTAGCTAGGAAAACTTGAACGGCTGTTATCCAGTTAGCATCTCTTGTGTTGGCAAATTCACTCTGGCTACTCCGATTTTACAGCACTCTTGTCTGAGTGTTCCTGAGCATCAAATAACTGATACATTTAAGAACGCGCAACACCGGCTGATTATGACTGGTGTCAGTAAACGTAGGCAAAAAAGTAATAGTCACAAACACTTTAGATATCATTTAAACAGTCTAGCTAGCCAGCTCTGCTAGGGTAAGTAAAATGGTCTCTCATTTTTGTCTGGAAGTAGCTAGCTAGTAAGCTAGCTGTCTTTAGCCAGTTAGCTTGGTTGCAGGCAAGCTGCAGAAGGACGAGTAGGTTACAATACCCCGTCGTATATCAGTGTATTAGCATTAGTTTTTGATCTTGTCGACGTGCATAACTGAGGGAGAGAGAGCCCACCTTTTTGTGTTTGTTTGATCAACAGGACTGTAAACTTCCCAAATGTAAGAGGACTCCCATGGTATTGACAGATTTGCAGAAATCCATTTTGATGTATTTTGTGGCTTTTGGCGAACACATTCAAATTCGCGCTGTTGTGACTGCCTGTAAAGATACAGTCCTGTTCAAAGTGAATGATGGCAGGCTTGTGACGGAAAATGGCTGGTTTGCATAAAGGCCTACTGGAGCTCTAGTTGGCTATGGTGCAACGGTCTGCGTAGACTCTGTTCCCGGACAAGACAAATTATTTTTTGACGTTTTATTTCCTGCAGTGTCTATTAATTGTCCTAACGCTCGGCAGCTTTTTCACTCTATATTGCTACAAAATATTCACAATTGCCTTAATATACGTAAGAATTTATAAAAATTTGAAAATGACCATATCTAAGTGCTTGCATGTCAATTTTTTATATTTTAAGTGTCATGTTCTTCCTGGGGGTGTACATGAACAGATTTGAATAAGATTTAATGTTGCTAAAATGCTGTCAGTTCCACTTTAAATATTTGACATACTGCTCTTACACAGTTTAAGCTAAAAATGCTGTTCAAACGTTAAAATGTGTAGACTGGCCTGGATTAAGTTTCTTACATACAAGTGTTTTATATATTTTCAACTTTTTAAATTATTACGTTTTTTGACCTTCTTTTTGTCCTCCATCTACTTTCATGGGATTGCTTCAGCATTCTAAATGTCCTATTGTTACTTCATCACTCCCAACATTCTATTCTATTCACTGTGAACAATGTAACTTTGACACAAATCAGCTACTTTGACCATTTTCCCAACAACTTAGACAAAAACTTAGTGTATGAACTCTTCCTCTACTTCTTTGCTACAAAAAATATCTGATCCAAATGATGCAGGTCTTTTAACCACTTCAACACATTTTCCCCAACCTTTTCCAAACAACTGAAATTTTGACAACTTTTGCAGCACTTTAGATATAAACATAAAGGGTATGACATCTTGGTCTACGTTTCTACTGTTCAAATCTGGAATCAGAAGATAATTATCTTCTTCCAATCAAAAGTTACAGCTGTTTGTTGGAGTTTAGAGCGATGAAAAGTAACTATATACATTTGTAAAATTTAGCATGAAATAACCCACAAACAGTAACTCTTGAACCGTTCAAGCTAGATGCCACAAACATACTTCTAATGAGCTGAAGCAAGTCACAAATGTTTTCAACATGTATAATAACCATCTAATTTTATACCAATATTGTTTTCCACCAAGATGATTGAATGGACACCTTGAATCCCTGTTTCAATATCCACAAAGGCTCACCTCCCTCGTCACACGAAAGGGGTTCAGCAGTTCACTTTATGGCCTCGTTCATGATACCTTCCATTGGGCTCTGCATCACAGAGAGTGATGTGTTATTTTGTCCCTGTGCCAATGTAAAGAGAGATTACAATTACCATGCTAGAGCAGAGCTGGCTGGCTGGCTCTTCCTTCCTGGTCCCATAGAATTGTATGGCTATTCTACACCAATCCTGTAGGCCTACTCTGTATAGCTGGCTATTCTATACCTATTCTATACCTGGCTATGCTGTTTAAAATAAAGGAGGTTTGTGGTTCTATAACCTAAATCATATTTTGGTTCTTTGGCCACATTCTAAGAACCATTTATTACATCCAGGGCCATAAAATGATTTCCACAGCACAGACTTGTTCTGTATGGCTGTTCTTCACCTTTGCTGTATTCTGGCCTCAGTACATAACTCTAAGGCTGTTGTATAACTGGCTTTGCTTCATGCTGCAACGAGTGCTGCTGGTTTGGACATGCAAGGTGCTCTTGTTGTTTGGCTCAAATCCTCCTTTCTGTAGATGTGTCACGATCGTTATAATGAGTGGACCAAGATGCAGCGTGGTATGGTTCCATCCTCTTTATTTTGAAGTGAAACTCAAAGAAAACAATAAATCGCAAAACGAAAGGTAAAGCTACAATAGTGCTCTCATAGTCAAGATCCCACAAAGCACAAAGGGGAAATGGCTGCCTAAATATGATCCCCAATCAGAGACAAAGGTAAACAGCTGCCTCTGATTGGGAACCATACCAGGCCAACATAGAAATAAAATTACCTAGATGACCCACCCTAGTCACACACCGACCTAACCAACATAGAGAATAAAAAGCTCTCTATGGTCAGGGCGTGACAAGATGCTTCAAAGTTTCAGGGATTTGTCTTTGTTGATATTCAACTTCTCTGCTGTGGTCCCATAATTACTGTGCACTCTTAGAAAAAGGGTTCCAAAGGGGTTCTTTGGCTGTCCCCATAGGAGAACCCTTTTTGGTTCTAGGTACTCTTTTGGGTTCCATGTAAAACCCTATGTGGAAAGGGTTTTAGATAGAAGCCAAAATGGTTATACCTGAAACAGATGGAACAGAGCTAGTTGAGAACAAGTTCTCATATACAATTGCGACCTGGCCAAGATAAAGCAAAGCAGTGTGACACAAACAACACAGAATTACACATGGAATACACAAGCGTACAGTCAATAACACAATAGAAAAAAATAAGGTCTATATAGAGTGTGTGCAAATGGCGTGAGGAGGTAAGGCAATACATAGGCCATAGTAGCAAATTAATAAAAATTTAGCAAATTAACACTGGAGTGATAGATGAGCAGGTGGTGATGTGCAAGTACAAATACTGGTGTGCAAAAGAGCAGAAAAGTAAATAAAAACAATATGGGGATGAGGTAGTTAGGTTGGGTGGGATATTTACAGATGGGCTATGTACAGCTGCAGCGATCGGTTAGCTGCTCAGATAGCTGATGTTTAAAGTTACTGAGGGAAAATACAGTGCCTTGCGAAAGTATTCGGCCCCCTTGAACTTTGCGATCTTTTGCCACATTTCAGGCTTCAAACATAAAGAAATAAAACTGTATTTTTTCGTGAAGAATCAACAACAAGTGGGATACAATCATGAAGTGGAACGACATTTATTGGATATTTCAAACTTTTTTAACAAATCAAAAACTGAAAAATTGGGCGTGCAAAATGATTCAGCCCCTTTACTTTCAGTGCAGCAAACTCTCTCCAGAAGTTCAGTGAGGATCTCTGAATGATCCAATGTTGACCTAAATGACTAATGATGATAAATACAATCCACCTGTGTGTAATCAAGTCTCCGTATAAATGCACCTGCACTGTGATAGTCTCAGAGGTCCGTTAAAAGCGCAGAGAGCATCATGAAGAACAAGGAACACACCAGGCAGGTCCGAGATACTGTTGTGAAGAAGTTTAAAGCCGGATTTGGATACAAAAAGATTTCCCAAGCTTTAAACATCCCAAGGAGCACTGTGCAAGCGATAATATTGAAATGGAAGGAGTATCAGACCACTGCAAATCTACCAAGACCTGGCCGCCCCTCTAAACTTTCAGCTCATACAAGGAGAAGACTGATCAGAGATGCAGCCAAGAGGCCCATGATCACTCTGGATGAACTGCAGAGATCTACAGCTGAGGTGGGAGACTCTGTCCATAGGACAACAATCAGTCGTATATTGCACAAATCTGGCCTTTATGGAAGAGTGGCAAGAAGAAAGCAATTTCTTAAAGATATCCATAAAAAGTGTTGTTTAAAGTTTGCCACAAGCCACCTGGGAGACACACCAAACATGTGGAAGAAGGTGCTCTGGTCAGATGAAACCAAAATTGAAATTTTTGGCAACAATGCAAAACGTTATGTTTGGCGTAAAAGCAACACAGCTCATCACCCTGAACACACCATCCCCACTGTCAAACATGGTGGTGGCAGCATCATAGTTTGGGCCTGCTTTTCTTCAGCAGGGACAGGGAAGATGGTTAAAATTGATGGGAAGATGGATGGAGCCAAATACAGGACCATTCTGGAAGAAAACCTGATGGAGTCTGCAAAAGACCTGAGACTGGGACGGAGATTTGTCTTCCAACAAGACAATGATCCAAAACATAAAGCAAAATCTACAATGGAATGGTTCAAAAATAAACATATCCAGGTGTTAGAATGGCCAAGTCAAAGTCCAGACCTGAATCCAATCGAGAATCTGTGGAAAGAACTGAAAACTGCTGTTCACAAATGCTCTCCATCCAACCTCACTGAGCTCGAGCTGTTTTGCAAGGAGGAATGGGAAAAAAATTCATTCTCTCGAATTGCAAAACTGATAGAGACATACCCCAAGCGACTTACAGCTGTAATCGCAGCAAAAGGTGGCGCTACAAAGTATTAACTTAAGGGGGCTGAATAATTTTGCACGCCCAATTTTTCAGTTTTTGATTTGTTAAAAAAGTTTGAAATATCCAATAAATGTCATTCCACTTCATGATTGTGTCCCACTTGTTGTTGATTCTTCACAAAAAAATACAGTTTTATATCTTTGTGTTTGAAGCCTGAAATGTGGCAAAAGGTCGCAAAGTTCAAGGGGGCCGAATACTTTCGCAAGGCACTGTAAGTCTCCAGCTTCAGCAATTTTTGCAATTTGTTCCAGTCATTGGCAGCAGAGAACTGTAAGGAAAGGCGGTCAAAGCAGGTGTTGGATTTGGGGATGACCAGTGAGATATACCTGCTGGAGTTCGTGCTACGGGTGGGTGTTGTTATCATGACCAGTGAGCTGAGATAAGGCGGAGCTTTACCTAGCATAGACTTATAGATGGCCTGGAGCCAGTGGGTCTGCCGACGAATATGTAGCGAGGGCCAACCAACTAGAGCATACCGGTTGCAGTGGTGGGTGGTATAAGGGGCTTTGGTGACAAAACGGATGGCACTGTGATTGACTGTATCCAGTTTTCTGGGTAGAGTATTGGATGCTATTTTGTAAATTACATCGCCGAAGTCGAGGATCGGTAGGATAGTCAGTTTTACGAGGGTATGTTTGGCGGCGTGAGTGAAGGAGGCTTTGTTGCGAAATGGGAAGCCGATTCTAGATTTAATTTTGGATTGGAGATGTTTAATATGAGTCTGGAAGGAGAGTTTACAGTCTAGCAAGACACCTAGGTATTTGTAGTTGTCCACATATTCTAAGTCAGAACCGTCCAGAGTAGTGATGCTAGTCGGCTGGGTGGGTGCGGGCAGCGAACTGTTGAAAAGCATGCATTTGGTTTTACTAGCGTTTAAGAGCAGTTGGAGGCCACGGAAGGATTGTTTTATGGCATTGAAGCTCATGTAGAGGCTAGTTAACACATTGTCCAAAGAAGGGTCAGATGTATACAGAAAGGCTTCAACATGGAACCACAAAGTGTTCTTCAAAGGGTTCTCCGATGGGGAAAGCCGAATAACCCTTTTAGGTTGTAGCACCATGGCTGTTACATAATTTTGAAATTTCATCGGATAGACTTCCTAATACCACTGTAAATGGGTTTCCATAGGTTTTATTATTGAAAACAACTACTGTATTTGACTGTTGTATTTAGTTAATTTATAAGGCTTTGACAAATAGAAAAGACATAAATGAGCACCATGTGCTTAAAACCTTGTTGTTGCAGTCATATTTGGTTGATGCTATCACCTTTCTGGCATTGAAATACCAAGGAGCAACTATGTGACTATATAGCAACAGTCCATGCATGAATGACAGACCTCACCATTCATGGGTGCTTTGTATGGTTTAAAAAGCTTCTGCAACTCAATCTTCTAACATATTCTTAGTACAGAGGCTGCTTAAAGTTTAATGGCTGGTTAGTAATATTCATTATTTATAGATTTCAGAAAGGGTTCGCGCTTGGCCTGGTGTAGGCTAGGCCTTTTGGAGAAGAAGCTTTTGTCTTCCATGAAACTCTTTCTTTCCTGGGGGTCTTTTAGCATGACCATGTTCAGATAGTATGACATTTCTGCATGGCTTTCTTGTAGTATCAGTTGATATTTACCAAAATATGAGGGACATTGAATGAAAGACAATATTACTTTGTAATAAGTTAAATCATCATTAACTACATTCCAATATGATGAGCACAGCAGAATGTAATCAAACCCAAATGTCTTCAGATTCCAAAAACAACACCAAAACAAACCTCTTTTTAGAGACTTGTGCATTATTGATTTTGAAGTGCTTGTGTCTAGCTTCTCTTTTTTCCTCTTCAGATCAAAGAGGTGTTCTAACAGTCTAACGAAGGACATTGTGAAGAAAAGTGTATTTTTTTCAAATCTATGGATCCGTCAGAAATGGCACCTTAGCTATTCAATATACAATATAGTGCACTACTTTTGATCATAGCCCTTATGGGTTCCCTCTTCAAAAGTAGTGCACTCACTGTATAGTAAATAGGGTGCCATTTCAGATCTCACTTTTTACCAAATCCATGATCTCTGGTGCTCCCTAATTAGCAGTGCTGCTCTCTGCTCTGTGTTTATAACTACATTTGCTACAGTACAATACAGAGCAATGCCCTCAATTCCACAGTCGCTGCACAATCATTGGATTCAATGTATAACAAACACTAGATGTCTTCACCGGTCTAGTTGGACCCGATATACCCGAGATCCCAATCAGGCCCAATCTTGCTGCAGGTCTGAAATTCGAACTTGTCCCTCGGGTCCGGTGTTGTTTGATTGTCAACCACGGTAACTACAGCTGAGTGTATGCGAATGGACCCCACCACGACTTTGCGTAGTCTACAACAGTGGTTCCCAAACTTTTTATAGTCCGTACCCCTTCAAACATTCAACCTCCAGCTCCGTACCCCCTCTAGCACCAGGGTCAGCCCACTCTCAAATGTTGCCATCATTGTAAGCCTGCCACACACACACTTTACGATATTTATTAAACATAAGAATTAGTGTGAGTTTTTGTCAAAACCCGGCTCGTGGGAAGTGACAAAGAGCTCTTATAGGACCAGAGCCAGGGCACAAATAATAATATAATAATCAATAATTTTGCTCTTTACATAGCCATCTTACACATACAGCCTTATTTGTTCATCAAACAAAATGTGAATAACTCACCACAGGTCAATGAGAAGGGTGTGCTTGAAAGGATGCATGTAACTCTGCATTGTTGGGTTGTATTGGAGAATCTCAGTCTTAAATAATTTTCCACACACAGTCTGTGCCTGTATTTAGTTTTCAGGCTAGGTGAGGGCCGAGAATCCTCTCTCACATAGGTACTTAGTTGCAAAGGGCATCAGTGTCTTAACCATGCGATTTGCTATCCAGAAATCTGGCAGTGGCATCTGATTAAATTAAAGTTTCACAGAACAGCTTGTTGCAATTTCGATGAGGCTCTCTGGTTCAGATATCGGTAGGTGTACTGGAGGCAGGGCATAAAAGGGATAACGAATCCAGTTGTTTGTGTCGTCCATTTTGGGAAAATACCCTGCATAATTGCGCAGCCAGCTCACTCAGGTGCTTCATTATATCACATTTGACATTGTCCGTAAGCTTGAGTTCATTTGCACACAAAAAACATACAATGATGAAAAGACCTGTGTGTTGTCCTTGTTAATGTAGACAGAGAAGAGCTCCAACTTCATAATCATAGCCTCAATGTTGTCCTGCACATTGAATATAGTTGCGGAGAGTCCCTGTAATCCTAGATTCAGATCATTCAGGTGAGAAAAAACATCACCCAGATAGGCCAGTCATGTGAGAAACTCATCATAATGCAAGTGGTCAGACAAGTGAAAATTATGGTCAGTAAAGAAAACTTTAAGCTCAACTTTAAGCTTGTCCCTCAATTAAAAAATTGGTGTCAATTCTTTGCCCCTTGATAACCACTGCATTTCTGTATGTTGTAAAAGCATTACATGGTCGCTGCCCATATCATTGCATAATGCAGAAAATACGCGAGAGTTCAGGGGCCTTGCTTTAAACTCTCTGGGATATTCGGGACGGTAGCGTTCCACCCCGCCAACAGCCAGTGAAAGTGCAGGGCGCCAAATTCAAAACAACAAAAATCTCATAATTAAAATTCCTCAAGCATACAAGTATTTTACATCATTTTAAAGATAAAATTCTCATTAATCCAGCCACCGTGTCTGATTTCAAAAAGGCTTTACAGCGAAAGCACCACAAACGATTATGTTAGGTCACCATCAAGTCACAGAAAAACACAGCCATGTTTCCAGCCAAAGAGAGGAGTCACAAAAAGCAGAAATATAGATAAAATTAATTACTTCTACCCCCTCCTTTTTCGAACATTCTGTTAAAAATCGCGCAACTTTTCAGCGTCCTGCTACTCATGCCAGGAATATAGTATATGCATATGATTAGTATGTGTGGATAGAAAACACTCTGAAGTTTCTAAAACTGGTTAAATCAAGGCTGTGACTATAACAGATCGTGTGTTTCATTGAAAAACGCAAGAAAAACTGCTCTCTGAAAGCTAAAAATAATTTCCATAAGTCACTTCCACGAGTTGTTAAAAGAGAACAAAATTTAATATCGACCTGCCTGCAATTCATACAAATTCCACACGATGTCGCCATTGTCGTCATTTTCAATTGAATTAATTGTTGGAAAATCCATCTATCTGGCATCCATTTTCCCAGTCTTCACCCGGATGTTGTTAATGAAGACATTGGCAGCCATTGATTTGCAAACGAGGAGCTATTGAATATACATCGCCCTGTAATCATTTTGATAGATTATAAACGTTTACTAATACCTAAAGTTGGATTACAAAAGGATTTCGAAGTGTTTTGTGAAAGTTTATCGTCGACTTTTTTAATTTTAAAAAATTACGCAGCGTTTAAAAACGATGTTTTTTTCTGAATGACACAGCTTCCATACAAAGCTATTTTGGGTATATATGGACCGATTTAAACGAAAAAAAGACCCAATAGTGATGTTTATGGGGCATATAGGAGTGCCAAGAAAGAAGCTCGTCAAAGGTAATGAATGTTTTATATTTTATTTCTGCGTTTTGGGTAGCGCCGGCTACCGCAAAATCTGTTGTTTACGTGTCGTGCTGGCATTTTGGGGGGTGCATGCTATCAGATAATAGCTTCTCATGCTTTCGCCGAAAAGCATTTTAAAAATCTGACTTGCTGGCTAGGTTCACAACGAGTGTAGCTTTAATTCAATACCCTGCTTGTGAATTTTGATCAAGGTTTGAGTTGTAACGAGTACATTTAGCATTTAGCGTAGCGCATTTGCATTTCCAGGTGCCTACTTGAGACGTCTGCGTCTCAAGTATGGTCAAGAAGTTAATCACTAACCTTTGATGATCTTCATCAGATGACACTCATAGGACTTCATGTTACACAATACATGTATGTTTTGTTCGATAAAGTTCATATTTATATCCAAAAGTCTCATTTTACATTGGCGTGTTATGTTCAGTAGTTCCAAAACATGCAGTGATTTTGCAGAGAGCCACATCAATTTACAGAAATACTCATTATGAATGTTGATGAAAATACATGTGTTATACATTGAAATATAGATAAACGTCTCCTTAATGCAGCCGCTGTGTCAGATTTCAAAAAAACTTTACGGAAAAAGCATAACCTGAGTACGGCACTCAAAGCCCAAAACAGCCAAAATAAATATCCGCCACGTTGCGCAGTCAAAATTTGTCAGAAGTAGCATTATAAATATTCACTTACCTTTGATGATCTTCATCAGAATGCACTCCCAGGAATCCCAGTTCCACAATAAATGTTTGATTTGTTCGATAAAGTTCATCATTTATGTCCAAATAGCTTCTTTTGTTAGGGCGTTTGGTAACAAATCCAAACGCGCGTTCAGGCCCAGCCGAACGTCGGATAAAAAGTTCAAAAAGTAATATTACAGGTCGTAGAAACTTGTCAAACTAAGAATAGAATCAATCTTTAGGATGTTTTTGTCATAAATGTTCAATAATGTTCCAACGGGAGAATTCCAATGTCTGTAGAAAAGCAATGGAACGAGAGCTACCTCTCATGTGAATGCGCATGACTGAGATCGAGGCTGCTGCCAGACCTCTGACTCAATCCCCTCTCATTCGTGCCCCCTTCACAGTAGAAGCCTGAAACAACGTTCTAAAGAGGGTTGACATCTAGTGGAAGCCTTAGGAAGTGCAAAATGACCCATATCCCACAGTGTATTTGATAGGGGCTGAGTTGAAAAACTACAAACCTCAGATTTTTGTTTGAATTCTTTTTCAGTTTTTTGCCTGCCATATGGTTTCTGTTATACTCACAGACATCATTCAAACTGTTTTAGAAACTTCTAAATCTACTAATAATATGCATATGTTAGCAACTGGGAATGAGTAGGAGGCAGTTTATTCTGGGCATGCTTTTCATCCAAAAGTGAAAATGCTGCCCCCTATCCAAAATAAGTTAGTATTTCATTCGGAGAATCATAGATGACTCCGTCTTCACTGACGAGTTTCTGCCATTGATTTTTGTTAGCGTTCCTGTATTGGAGATTCAGGAAGAATTTGTTCATTTGTTTCTCCATATTCCATCCAGTTTGCTTTATTTTTGTAATAGATTACATTAGATCATTCTTGAATAAGTTCCTCAAGTTATTTTTGTTTTTCCTCTAAATTATTTTGTATCTCTGTAGTATCGTTTTTATTGCTATCTACCTGTACTATTAGTTAATGGATTTCCCTTGTTAGTCTTGTCTCTTAAGCCAGAAGCAGGAAACGTTGTTTCCAGAGTTCACAATCTCATTTTCAAGTCTTTGTTTAAAAAATTACGATATTTTGGAGATTATTTTGTTTTCAAATAACCGAAAGTGAGTGGTTGTAATCTGAATAAAGGGGAAAAGGCCATTCTTGAACATGGGGTGAGACAATAGGCCCTTTTAATATTGTCTGGCTTGCCATTCCAAATAAAATGTAATATTTTTTTCTCATATAATTTAAACAGGTCGCTAGGTGTAGGCAAAACCATAAGCAAATAGGTAAACTGATATGACTAAAGAGTTAATCAGGGCAATTCTTCCACAAATAGACAGGTATTTTCATCAAGGACATGTTGTTTGCAGAATCCAGAAACAGGAGGTGGAGTTCCAGAGCTCACAGGTGTGCCTGGGATGGATTGTGACTCCATCTCGTTCCTCGCCCTCTTCAACGTGTCATTCACTGCCTGACTCTCCGCCAATGCCGCCTGACTATCTGCCAATGACGTGACTCTACGCCAATAATTACATTTAGAGTATTGGAGGATTCTAAATTAATATCTATGGGGCATGTTTCATTTGTCACGTTCTGACCTTAGTTAATTTGTTATGTCTTTGTTTTAGTATGGTCAGGGAGTGAGTTGGGTGGGTTGTCTACGTTTTTTCTATAATTTGGTATTTCTGTGTTCGGCCTAGTATGGTTCTCAATCAGAGGCAGCTGTCAATCGTTGTCCCTGATTGAGAATCATACTTAGGTTGCCTGGTTTCACTTTTGAGTTGTGGGTGTTTGTCTTCCGTGTCAGTGTTTGTTACCACACGGGACTGTTTCGTTTATTCACGTTTATTGTATTGTTCCAGTGTTCTGTTGTGTTTGATTAAACATTATGGACACTTACCACGCTGCGCATTGGTAATATTTTTCCCTTTTAGAGACTGTAATACATGGCATCCAGGTCAGGGTAACCAATAATATACACAAAGCACTAACCCTGACTCCCGTTTTTTAAGTGTTCATAGGTCTAGGTATATATATTCCTGGCCATGTCACTTGATTACTACTGTGCCTTTTGTATCTACCTTTCCAATTACTTTTAGAGTTTGGGATGATTTACAAATGTACGCTTTTCATGTCATTTTTCGTTAGGGAAAATCTGGTCTGTCAGAATGTGTAAGAGGCTTTTATTTAATTATAATGCAAGGTTAATAATAATAATAATAGTCGTTGGATAACAGATCAGCTCTGGGAACTCATTAACAGGTGGCTTCTATCTTCAATATTCTTTAAATGCTTTATTATCCAAATGTTTAAAGTGTGTGTGGGCGACAGGGGGAAACAAAATGGTGCAGTTTGAGGTCATGAGGCGGACTGTCATAAAAAATGGTGATGCATGTTTATTTTTGATCCAAAGCCATGAATGAGTGAGTCACTCAGCTTTATGTACAGTAGGTGCCAAGGCTATATGACTGCGCCATCAACTTGATTATTTAGCAGACATCACTTGCTGCTTATATTCAGTCAACACAGTCAACACATGTATCTTATCTTATCTTATCATGGAATATAATTTAACATTTTAATTTCTCTTAGAATAGAAAATTTAGTGTAACAACAGTTTTAGTAAATAGTATGCTACAGTCCAGTTACAGCTTCTTATGTCCAAGTAAAAATAAAAAATATGTAAATTTTTTTAAGGTGTGCGTGCAGGACAGAGGAATGTTAATTCTTACACTATTGTTCTAAATTCAATCACCTTCTTCATCCTCATCATTCAGTTCATTGACATTCAATTTTGAAGTTGTGCACAATTATCAGTCTCTATTTGGTTTATATCTCCCATTCGTTTACAGCGTTCATTCAGTTCGATGCACATTAGCGCCTTGAGACCCAAAAGCATAATCAGTGCTCTAACTCCCCCTTGCGCTGGTCTGGAGCAATGAAGCAGTGATGCAGGGTAACCTAGTAAACCACAAATTACCTCCGAGTCCCGCAGCATAATCTCAAAACTTTTGAGGAACCAGTTTATAATAGCAATAAGGCTGTTTGTGATATATGGGCAATATACCACGGCTAAGGGCTGTGTCCTAGCACTCCTTGCCTAAGAACTTAGCCATGGTATATTGGCCATATTCCACACCTCCTCGGGCCGTATTGCTTAATTATACCTACAGTATATCCTGTTTGGTGCAGCAGCAGCACCAGCCTTAATAGGCAGACTGGCTAATGGGAGAAACGAGTTGTCGTATGCAAAATGGCCCCCGTTTGTTTGTTTGTTTATATGACTGAGTTGAGTACATAGACATAACATGATCCTGCCATGATATACAGCATGAGGCCTATCTGTGGAGGGCAGGATGCCTGTTTTCTCTGGAGTTTATAGACCAGCTAACAGGCCATGTGGTGCAGGTTGATTCCACATGTGAAAATGCAGCACTGGCACCTGACTTCTGTCATGAAGTATGTTGATAGCTAGGAATAAAATCATAATTTGCTTAGATGATCTGTCTGCAGTGACATAATATAGCCCCAGTTTTAGCACTTCTGGCACAGAAATGTCCAAAATGTAGTATATTGAGCTTGATACTGACAAGGGTCTTTTCAAGTCATATTTGCCAAGTGATTTGGCCTAATTTACATTTTGAAATGCCCCAGACAGGTTCCTACTGTACGTTAGTGATGTGGTGCTTCAAACAAGCTCAATGTGAGAACATTACTATGGAATGAGATTAGAGACGCGAGATGACCGTTTAGCTGAAGTGCAGACACAGATATTTATAAGGGAAGGACCCAACCACTGGCTTCTGCATCATTTATTTAAACAGATCCATTACAGCCTGCAGAGTGCATCTCCAACCAGGAGTGCATCCCAAATGGCACCCTAACCTATATGGTCCACTAGAGCTGGGACAATAAATCAGAAATTACTGACACCGACATTGCCATCCTCTTGCCGAAGGATTTTGCTTACGTCAGTCATTTTTTGCAATTTTTCTACACAATGTTCTGCTTCACTGTCGGCTGCTGACTCTCACTCCTTCTCTCAACTGTGCACACGGAGGAGGGAGAGATGCATTCTGAGAAGCACAAGCTTGACAGTTGCTCAAAATGCTATTGCGGGAAAAATACAATTTTCAAAGCAACTACTGTTATTCTAGTTACAGAGAGGAGAGTCACAGCTTTCTGTGAGTAAATAATGTATTTCTCTCACCTCATAATATTTAGGTCATGGCACCACTTTACAACCGGAGTAGGCTGTAGGCCTAGTTAATATGGTTTTGATACACCCGCAGAGCCAAGCGCACCATTTGCAGGGAATAAATCAAGCAGCCAGGCCTAGCGCTGGAATGTTTTTGCAGGACATTAGCCTACATTTATTGATAGATTAATCAATTAGCCTACATGGCTATATAGCAACAATATAATATTTAGAGTTAGCGATCTAGATAAGTGTTTTGAGTTCCCACTTCCTCAGGTGGTAAATAGTATAACCTATAGGCCAATGTGCACAAAAATACATTTCATAATTCTGAATCCTATTTTGACAGGTTGCACATCAAAATATCAATCATGCATTTCCTGGATATGTTAGATGAAATAGCTTACTTTTTAATCATAGGCTACCATCTCAGTTGTCTTACTTCAAGACCTCTGCCACTAATGTAAAGTAACTGTCCATTAAAGCTGCAACATGTCACTTTTGGGCAACCCAATTCACATAGAAATATGAGATAGATCTGTTATTCTCATTGAAAGCAAGTCTAAGAAGTGGTAGATCTGTTTTAAATGTTCTTAACTTTAGTTTTTGTGTCTTACTTTCGGTTTTGTACACCAGCTTCAAACAGCTGAAAATCACATCGGTTTAGATGGCACAATGATTCTCTAAACCATGCATTGCTTGTTTTGTCACAAACTGAAATTAAGCAAACTATTCGAATTTTTGCAAACAGGAAATGGCGGATTAATTTCTGTATATGTCACCTTTTCGTTACATTTGTTGTTATCTAGCAAAATAATTACATTAATCGAGATAAAACTTTATGTCCATATCGCTCAGCTCTAGCACCCCCCCAAAATGATTGATCGTAATTTATCACAGTTATCATTATCGCTAACATTTTCTAATTTGATTGTGATATGTATAGGTTGCCATTTGGGACGCAACCCCAGACTAGCCTAGCATCGACATTGACGAGCTTCACCGGATAGGACAGTGTCACCGGACAGTTTTTAGCATGACATTCTTGAAAGCATCTATTTTAGTACCATGTAATATCATTATCAGTAGGCCTACGCCAGCAGAACATTTTGTGACTGCTTGAAGAACAGACTCCCCCAGCCCGGCCGGCTGAGCGCCCATGGATCACTTTTACTTCTCTGACAAGATAGGGGAGAGTCACATTTATACAGACACAACCAGGACCAGGTTTGTGTATAGTAGAAGCCAAAACATGTTAAAACAGAAAATGAAAATGGAGCTTTTCTTATTGGACAAAGTTAGGACAGTACCTTCCATGCATCACTCTGTTTGAAAATGTTTCTCCCCGGACACAACCCAGGGAAGAGTTTCTGCCTCTCAGGACATACCCAGCCTCACAAAGACAAAAAACTATGTAGGTGACTAGCTGATTCTGTTGTGCCTATTGTTCTATTTAAGCTTTTTTTCAAGATCTGGGTTGTCTGCCATAACAGATCAATGTGAGTAACCGATTTGAAGTGTCAGTAGATAGAGAAATATCTCATAGACCTCTCAGAGAACTCGCAAAGACAGCCTGTAATATTAGTAGTGTCAGATTGTCCCTAACCCAGCCTCCCAGCCATAGGGTACTGGTCTCCCAGTGGTACTACTAGAATCTAGTCTTCCCCTTCACTGTAAATTACATACAGGGGAATGTATAGTCGAGTTTCTTATTAAATCCCCTCTGAAACAATATGAACAGGAAAAAGTGGGGATGGAAGAAAAATAAAATAAAAACAGATTTGTTTGATAGAAGCACTCGTTTAAGCTCCAAATTGATACTGATACCTCATAATCTCCCTTCATATGTTCCTTGACTTTTCTTGATTTTTCTTAACTGTGCCTGACAGAATATTGGTAAGGTTTTTGCTCAGTATTGACTTCCATGTCCATTTGATTACATTTTAACTCATGCCATAAAGGCTTTGTCTAGGGATGATGTGTGGGTTTATACATACAGTCATATCATATTCACACACCCACGTCTGTGTCCTTTGGTGCAAACTGATGCAATCCTCTTTGTGTAAATAATACAGCCATATTTTCCAGGGATTTTTTTGTGTCTCTGTGACTCAGTTGATAAGAGCATTGAACATGGTGCTTGTAATGCCAAGCATTACAAGCACCATGTTGTATTCCTGCTGGGATCATATACAGTATACTAATAATATAAGTATTTACTGCACTGTAAGTCACTTTGGATAGAAGTGTCTGCTAAATGGCATGCATTAAGATGGCACCGAAGAGGATGGCTGACTTTTTACATGCTCCTAACCAGCTGTGCAATTATATTTTTTTTAATGCATTGTTTGTAACTTATTTTGTACATAATGTTTCTGCTACCGAAAATAACTTCTGGAGCAGAAAGTAGCAGTGACTCACTGAATACAGAAGTGGTCACATGACTCGGATGCTACGCTACAAGACTGTTTCACTAGCACAGACTGGAATATGTTCCGGTATTCATCCAATGGCATTGAGGAGTACACCACCTCAGTCATCGGCTTCATCAATAAGTCCATCGACGACGTAGTCTCCACAGTGACCGTACGTACATATCCCAACAAGAAGTCATGGATTACAGGCAACATCCACATCGAGCTAAAGGCTAGAGCTGCTGCTTTCAAGAAGCGGGACTCTAATCCGGACGCTTATAAAAAAATCCCGCTATGCCCTCAGACGAACCATCAAACAAGCAAAGCGTTAATACAGGATTAAGATTGGCTCTGATGCTTGTTAAATGGGGCAGGGCTTGAAAACTATTACGGACTACAATGGGATACTCAGATGCGAGCTGCCCAGGGACGCAAGCCTACAAGACGAGCTAAATGCCTTTTATGCTCGCTTCGAGGCAAGCAACACTGAAGCATGCTCGAGAGCACCCGAATTTCTGGATGACTGTGTGATAACACTCTCGGTAGCCAATGTGAGCAAGACCTTTAAACAGGTAAACATTCACGAAGCCGCGGGTCCAGACAGATTACCAGGACATGAACTCCAAGCATGCACGGACCAACTGGCAAGTGTCTTCACTGACATTTTCAACCTCTACCTGACCGAGTCTGTAATACCTACATGTTTCAAGCAGACCACTGTAGTCCTTGTGCCCAAGGAAGCGAAGGTAACCTGCCTAAACGAGTGCTTTGAAAGGCTGGTCATGGCTCACATCAACAGCATCCTACCGGATACCCTAGACCCACTCCAATTCGCATACCATCCCAACAGATCCACAGATGATGCAATCTCAATCGCACTCCACACTGCCCTTTCCCATTTGGACAAAAATAACATCTACAGTTGAAGTCGGAAGTTTACATACACCTTAGCGAAATAAATTTAAACTCAGTTTTTCACAATTCCTGACATTTAATCAGAGTAACAATTCCCTGCCTTAGGTCAGTTAGGATCAATACTTTGTTTTAAGAATGTGAAATGTAGAATAATTTATTTCAGCTTTTATTTCTTTCATCACATTCCCAGTGGGTCAGAAGTTTACATACACTCAATTAGTATTTGGTAGCATTGCCTTTAAATTGTTTAACTTGGATCAAACGTTTCGGGTAGCCTTCCACAAGCTTCCCGCAATAAGTTCGGTGAATATTGGCCCATTTTTCCTGACAGAGATGGTATAACTGAGTCAGGTTTGTAGGCCACCTTGCTCACACACGTTTTTTCAGTTCTGCCCACACATTTTCTATAGGATTGGGGTCAGGGCTTTGAGATGGACAGCCAATACCTTGACTTTGTTGTCCTTAAGCCATTTTGCCACAACTTTGGAAGTGTGCTTGGGGTCAATGTCCATTTGGAAGACCCATTTGAGACCAAGCTTTAACTTCCTGACTGATGTCTTGAGAAGTTGCTTCAATATATCCACATCATTTTCCTGCCTCATGAAGCCATCTATTCTGTGAAGTAAACCAGTCCCTCCTGCAGCAAAGCCCCCCCACAACATGATGCTGCCACCCCCGTGCTTCACGGTTGGGATGGTGTTCTTCGGCTTGCAAGCCTCACCATTTTTCTTCCAAACATAACGATGGTCATTATGGCCAAACAGTTATATTTTTGTTTCATCAGACCAGAGGACATTTCTCCAAAAAGTCCGATCTTTGTCCCCATGTGCAGTTGCAAACCATAGTCTGGCGTTTTTTATGGCGTTTTTGTAGCAGTGGCTTCTTCCTTGCTGAGCGGCCTTTCAGGTTATATCGATATAGGACTCGTTTTATACACTGCTCAAAAAAAATTAAGGGAACACTAAAATATCACATCCTAGATCTGAATGAATGAAATATTCTTATTAAATACTTTTTTCTTTACATAGTTGAATGTGCTGGCAACAAAATCACACAAAAATTATCAATGGAAATCAAATTTATCAACTCATGGAGGTCTGGATTAGAAAGTCACACTCAAAATTAAAGTGGAAAAGCACACTACAGGCTGATCCAACTTTGATGTAATGTCCTTAAAACAAGTCAAAATGAGGCTCAGTAGTGTGTGTGGCCTCCACGTGCCTGTATGACCTCCCTACAATGCCTGGGCATGCTCCTGATGAGGTGGCGGATGGTCTCCTGGAGGATCTCCTCCCAGACCTGGACTAAAGCATCCGCCAACTCCTGGACAGTCTGTGGTGCAACGTGGCGTTGGTGGATGGAGCGAGACATAATGTCCCAGATGTGCTCAATTCGATTCGGGTCTTGGGAACGGGCGGGCCAGTCCATAGCATCAATGCCTTCCTCTTGCAGGAACTGCTGACACACTCCAGCCACATGAAGTCTAGAATTGTTTTGCATTAGGAGGAACCTAGGGCCAACCGCACCAGCATATGGTCTCACAAGTGGTCTGAGGATCTCATCTCGGTACCAAATGGCAGTCAGGCTACCTCTGGCGAGCACATGGAGGGCTCTGCGGCCCCCCAAGGAAATGCCACCCCACACCATGACTGACCAAACCGGTCATGCTGGAGGATGTTACAGGCAGCAGAACGTTCTCCACGGCGTCTTCAGACTGTCACGTCTGTCACATGTGCTCAGTGTGAACCTGCTTTCATCTGTGAAGAGCACAGGGCGCCAGTGGCGGATTTGCCAATATTGGTGTTCTCTGGCAAATGCCAAACGTCCGACACGGTGTTGGGCTGTAAAGCACAACCCCCACCTGTGGACGTCGGGTCCTCATACCACCCTCATGGAGTCTGTTTCTGACCATTTGAGCAGACACGTGCACATTTGTGGCCTGCTGGGGGTCATTTTGCAGGGCTCTGGCAGTGCTCCTCCTGCTCCTCCTTGCACAAAGGCGGAGTTAGCGGTCCTGCTGTTGGGTTGTTGCCCTCCTACGGCCTCCTCCATGTCTCCTGATGTACTGGCCTGTCTCCTAATAGCGCCTCCATGCTCTGGACACTACGCTGACAGACACAGCAAACCTTCTTGCCACAGCTTGCATTGATGTCCCATCCTGGATGAGCTGCACTACCTGAGCCACTTGTGTGGGTTGTAGACTCCACTCTTTCTCATGCTACCACTAGAATGAAAGCACCGCCAGCATTCAAAAGTGACCAAAACATCAGCCAGGAAGCATAGGAACTGAGAAGTGGTCTGGTCACCACCTGCAGAACCACTCCTTTATTGGGGGTGTCTTGCTAATTGCCTATAATTTCCACCTGTTGTCTATTCCATTTGCACAACAGCATGTGAAATGTATTGTCAATCAGTGTTGCTTCCACAGAAGTATGATTGAGTTACATTGTGTTGTTTAAGTGTTCCCTTTATTTTTTTGAGCAGTGTAGATACTTTTGTACCTATTTCCTCATCTTCACAAGGTATCTTCACAAGGTCCTTTGCTGTTGTTCTGGGTTTGATTTGCACTTTTCACCCCAAAGTATGTTAATCTCTAGGAGACAGAAAGCGTCTCCTTCCTGAGTGGTACGATGGCTGCGTGGTCCTATGGTGTTTATACTTGCGTACTATTGTTTGTGCAGATGAACGTGGCACCATCAGGCATTTGAAAATTGCTCCCAAGGATGAATCAGACTTGTGGAGGTCTACAACTTTTTTTCTGAGGTCAATGATTTCTTTTGATTTTTGCCATTATGTCAAGCAAAGAGGCACTGAGTTTGAAGGTAGGCCTTGAAATACATCCACAGGTACACCTCCAATTGGCTCAAATGATGTCAAGTAGCCTATAAGAAGCTTCTAAAGCCATTACATAATTTTCTGGAATATTCCAAGCTGTTTAAAGGCACAGTCAACTTAGCGTATGTAAACTTCTGACCCACTGGAATTGTGATACAGTGAATTATAAGTGAAATAATCTGTCTGTAAACAATTGTTGGAAAAATGACTTGTGTCATGCACAAAGTAGATGTCCGAACCGACTTGCCAAAAATACAGTTTGTTAACAAGAAAATTGTGGAGTGGTTGAAAAGTGAGTTTTAATGACTCCAATCTTAGTGTATATAAATGTTATGTGTCTATTCCCAGTACATCACTGTGGCCAAGCTTCCTGCCATCCGTTACATATATCATAGGCGGTGTCAAAGGAAAGCCCATAAAATTGTTAGAGACTTTAGTCACCCAAGTCATAAATTGTTTTTTTCTGCTTCCGTACGGCAAGCGGTACTGGGGCGCCAAGTCTAGGACCAAAAGGCTCCTTAACAGCTTCTTCCCCCAAGCCATAAGACTGCTGAACAATTAATTAAATGGCCACCAGACTATTTACATTGACCCCCCCCCCCCCTTCATTTGTTTTGTACACTGCTGTTACTCACTGTTTATTGTCTATGCATAGTCACTTCACCCTTACCTACCTGTACAAATTACCTCAACTTACCTCTACCCCGCACACAACTTTTTACTTTAGTTTATTTGGTAAATATTTTCTTAACTCTTCAAGAACTGCACTGTTGGTTAAGGGCTTGTACGTCAGCATTTCACGGTAAGGTCTACATGCATGGCGCATGTGACAAATAAAGTTTTGATTTGATTTGGTTAATGTTCTGACATGCTGTCTGTTTGTTCTAGGTTTAATTCTTTGTATGTGTACCGTTCATATGTAAAGCCGTATTTTGACATGTTATGTGTCTATTCTAGATTCTGAAACCATAGTTTTTTTTTACACATTCTCTGTTTGTTGTAGGTTCTATTGGTACAATCCCCTCTATGTGTACTGTACTTAAAGCCATATTATTTGATGACCCATTTCTGTCTGTTTTAGGTTCTACTGGGACTTGGTAATGCTGGTCATGATGATGGGGAACCTGATCATCATTCCTGTAGGAATAACCTTCTTCTCGGAGCAGACCACCACCACCTGGCTAATATTCAACGTAGCATCAGACACAATCTTCCTCGTGGATCTGGTCATGAACTTTCGCACTGGAATCGTCAACGAGGAGAGCTCCGAGATCATCCTGGACCCCAAGGTCATCAAGATGAACTACCTGAAGAGCTGGTTTGTGGTCGACTTCCTCTCGTCCATACCAGTGGATTATATATTTCTAATAGTGGAAAAGGGGTTTGACTCAGAGGTGTACAAGACGGCGAGGGCGCTGAGGATCGTTAGGTTTACTAAGATTCTGTCTCTTCTGAGGTTGCTGAGACTTTCCCGACTCATCAGATACATACATCAGTGGGAAGAGGTAAGATATATGTGGTGATAGAGAGAGTGTGTGTGTGTGTGTGTGTGTGTGTGTGTGTGTGTGTGTGTGCGTGTGCGTGTGCGTGTGCGTGTGTGCGCGTGTGCGCGTGTGCGCGTGCGTGCGGCTGAATGCCACAGCTCTGACTTCTGACATTTAGGTGAATGTGAGGATGAATGCAAGTCATTCTTGGACATCGGAGTTTAGATATGGGGTAATGAAGTTTAAACAGAGGGAGGTAAAGAGAGGAAGAGAAGAGAGATAGAGGGGTACAGAGAGAGAGAGGGAGAGAGAGGGAGAGGAAAATAAAGAGAAGGAGAGAGGAGAAAGAGAGAGAACCCTCCTATGGTGTCATTTCACTCCTCTGTGAGTCACTCATTCCATTTACCCAGCTGGCATTGCTCTCCCTTTTATACCTTTATTTCACTGATTGATCGATTGATCAACATGAATGTGCAAAATGTTCAAAATATGTTAACTTGCCGGATATCAGATCTGATTTGATGCTCCAATAGTGAAGTTTGAAAAAGCCGGAGGTTCTATGGGAATAGGCTTTGTTATGCTTTATGTACAGACATTATTGCATTTCCAACCTCTCTTGCACCATGGGCAAGTATCAATGATTCCTGTGCTTACTACACAAATAGCCCAACTAGTGTCATTACATTGGATTACAAATGTAGCCTAATGTTACGTTTAATTACACTTGCCGTTGCATTGGATCCTATATTTAATGTTGTATTAGATGGAGATAAGATTTAATCAGACTACGTGATTTATTATATTTTGTCTGTCAAGACAAAGGCTGAGCTTGACAGAACAATCTAATATTGCTTGATTCTGCATGCTGCATTGATGATTTCATGTATAGAGTCTAATGCTCCTGTAGCTCCTGCTGCTCTGCATCTCCCTATGTGTCACTCAGTTTTCCTCTGCAGTCGACATTTGCATTTTGGTAAATTAGTAGATGCTCTTATCCAGAGCAGCTTATAGAATTGAGTGCATACATTTTCATATTTTTTTCATACAGGTCCCTCGTGGGAATCTATCCTACAACCCTGGTGCTGCAAGGGCCATGCTCTACCAACTGAGCCACACGGGACCCCTCTTCCTGTTTTCCTTGCAGCTGTTTACTCCACAATGACAGAACTATGTTCCTTCCCTTCACAATGAAGAGTTGAAAACTCATAACACAATCATTTTGTTACAATAAGGTACAGCTATATAATCAAAAGTATGTGGACACGCCTTCAAATTAGTGGATTCGGCTATTTCAACCCCACCCGTTGCTGACAGGTGTATAAAATTGAGCACACAGCCATGCAATCTCCATCCGAAAACATTGACAGTAGAATGGCCCGTACTTAAGAGCTAAGTGACTTTCAATATGGCACCGTCAAAGGATGCCACCTTTCCAACAAGTCACTTTTCTGCCCTGCTAGATCTGCCCTGGTCAACTGTAAGTGCTTTTATTGTGAAGTGGAGCAACAGCTGCTCAGCCGCGAAGTGGTAGGCCACACATGATCACAGAACGTGACCGCGTAGCGTGTAAAAATTGTCTGCCCTTGGTTGCAACACTCACTCCGAGTTCCAAACTGCCTCTGGAAGCAACGTCAGCACAAGAACTATTCGTCGGGTGCTTCATGAAATGGTTTTCCATGGCCAAGGTGAAACACTCAAGTCTAAAATCACCATGCACAATGCCAAGCGTCGGCTGGAGTGGTGCAAAGCTTGCCGCCATTGGACTCTGGAGCAGCGGTAACACGTTCGTTCTCTGGAGTGATGAATTACGCTTCAGCATCTGGATTTGGCGGATCCCATGAAAATGCTACCTGCCCGAATGCACTGTGCCAACTGTAAAGTTTGGTGGAGGAGGAATAATGGTCTGGGGCTGTTTTTTATGGTTTGGGCTAGACCTCTTAGTTCCAGTGAAGGGGAATGTTAACGCTAAAGCATACACTGAAATTCTAGACGATTTTGTGTTTCCAACTTTGTGACAACAGTTTGGGGAAGGCCCTTTCCTGTTTTAACATGATAATGTCCCCATGCACAAAGCAAGGTCCATACAGAAATGGTTTGACGAAATCGATGTGGAAGAACTTGACTGGCGTGCCTTGACTGGCGTGACTGACCCCATCAAACACCTTTGGGATGAATTGGAACACTGACTGCAAGCCAGGACAAATTGCCCAACATCAGTGCCAAACCTCACTAATGCTCTTGTCCCCACAGCAATGTTCCAACATCTAGTGGAAATTCTTCCCCGAATAGTGGAGGCTGTTACAGCAGCAAAGGGGGAACCAACTCGATAGTAATGCCCATGATCTTAGAATGAGATGTTCAATGAGCAGGTGTCCACATACTTTTTGTCATGTAGTGTATATTAAAGCACCTCTGTAATGCAACATTATAGTATTATAGTATTAAGACGGCAACTCTGGTGCCAGGATAATGCTGTATATGTACAGTGAAGTTCTCCCTGAAATATAAATGTAATAAAAACAATACTTTTGTACATAAAATAAAAATTGCAAAGTTGGTAACAACATTAACAACAGAATTGACAATAGAAGTAACAACAGTTAACACATACTGTATGTAACCATATAAGAGCATCATTACAACACTTACTGAAACCACATCATTTGACCATGGCAAAGTGACTGGCAATAATGGCAGAATATAAACAGTGTAGTTATTCACTCCGCAAGACAATAAAACAAGCTACACATCAGTATAGAGATAAAGTGGTTTGCAGACGACACAACAGTAGTAGGCTTGATTACCAACGATATCGAGACAGCCTACAGGGAGGAGGTGAGGGCTCTGGGATTGTGGTGCCTGAAAAACAACCTCTCACTCAACGTCAACAAAACAAAGGAGATGATCGTGGACTTCAGGAAACAGCAGAGGGAGCATTCCCCTATCCACATCGACGGGACCGAAGTGGAGAAGGTGGAAAGCTTCAAGTTCCATGGTGTATACATCACTGACAAACTGAAATGGACCACCCACACAGACAGTGTGGCTAAGAAGGCGCAACAAAGCCTCTTCAACCTCAGGAGGCTAAAGAAATTTGGCTTGTCACATAAAACACTCACAGATTTTTACAGATGCACAATTGAAAGCATCATCTCTGGCTGTATTACCACCTGGTACGGCAACTGCACCGGCCGCAACCGCAAGGCTCTCTAGAGGGTGGTGTGGTTTGCCCAACGCATTACCAGAGGCAAACTAACTGCCCCCCAGGACACCTACAGCACACGATGTCACAGGAAGGCCAAAAAGATCATCAAGGACATCAACCACCTGAGCCACTGCCTGTTCACACCACTATTATTCAGAAGGCGAGGTCAGTACAGGTGCATCAAAACTGGGACCGAGAGACTAAAAAACAGCTTCTATCGCAAGGCCATCAGACTGTTAAACAGCCATCACTGGCACATTAGAGGCTGCTGCCCATAGTCATAGACTAGGAATCACTGGCCACTTTAAGGAATAGAACACTAGTCACAAATAATGTTTACATATCTGGCATTACTCATCTCATATGTACTGTACAGTATATAATGTTTTCTAATCTATTCTAAGGTATCTTAGTCACTTAATGTTAACATATCTGGCATTACTCATCTCATGTGTATATACTGTTTTCTATACTATTCTACTGTATCTTAGTCCATTCCGCTCTGACATCGCTCATTAATATGTAAATAACCTTAATTCATTCCTACTTAGATTTGTGTGTATTGGGTATGTATTGTGTAATTTGTTAGATATTACTTGTTAGATATTACTGCACGTAAGCAGAGCTAGAATCACAAGCATTTCGCTACACCCGCAATAACATCTGCTAATAATGTGTATTTGGCCAATGAAATTTGATTACATTTTATTTAAAAATTATATTGTATGCCTGTGTGTGTGGGGTGTGGGGGAGAGAGACACAAAGAGATAGAGGGAGTTAAAATTGGGATTGGGTACAATGCTAGATCTATGATCAGGGGCAACTCTATTTGGGGTAAGGGGGTTATAAGAGGCAGTGAAACACACAACAGCACAGTTTGGGCAGGAGAGAGAAGTCAGCGCAGCATCAGGTTTCCTCCGTAACAATCTTCCTCAGTTCTGATTTGTCAGCCCTTCACACCCATAGGACAAGCATGGAAAAATAAAGAATATAATGAGAGACAGAGTGCACCAGGGCTTACTCGGTTGCTAAAAAATCGAGCTGGTGTGTGTGTGTGTGTGTGTGTGTGTGTGTGTGTGTGTGTGTGTGTGTGTGTGTGTGTGTTCATTTACCACCCTTGACGTCTTAATACATACTCAGTGGGCTCTTGGAAGAATGTGGCAATGTAGAGGGCCACCTTGTCATTCACATTGTCCAATCTACAGGGCTTGGGTTGATTTGAACCAGGAATCTTTACAGGCATACATTATATCCAATATAGTTTATGAAATTAATTTAAAAAAATATTGCTATAGCCTCCACAATAACACAGATTATTTTACCAGGCTCACAACATTTTATTTTCTTTCTGTGCCACCAAACGTTTGCATACTACTAGTAAAGTAAACACGTTTAGTTAATACTGTAATATTTTGGAACAATGTTAATATTAAACAAATGGTTAGTGGGAAGAGTCTATGTGGACACTCTTGGTCTGTAAAACAATGATGTATGTCTCGCAGCTGAGAGCCGAGTGAACCAAATAGTGATGGGAAGCTCGGCTCTTTTTACTGACTCTGATCTTTTCATCTTGTTCAGTCAAAAGAACACATCTTTCGACTAATTTCATTCATTCGAGTCAGTAATGCCCAGAGCATGTACCTGCAAACGATGAACTGAAAACTGGAATGAGTCATTATTCAACAATCCTCTCGTTCACATGTTGTTAACAATAGGGGGCTTATTGGAGCTGAGACTTGTAAATGTATACTTTAAACAATGTACATTTGTTGATTGCTAGGCATACAAATACAATTATTTTTTGATACATTTGAAACGAGATATAGTTGTGGCCGGACTAGATTGTGAATGACTCTTTGTGAATGAATGCATTGCTATTTTTGAACAACTCTTTTTACTGACTTGAGAGTCATGATTTGTTTTTCTGAGTGACTTGTTCATGTAGTCCTTAATTTGACCTGCTAGTGCTGGTCGCAATGAGTCCTACAGTAGGATTAATACAGCTCAGCAGCTCCAGAGACGTTCTCTGACCACCAATTCTACAGCGTTTTACTGTTGAGAGAACAGAAAAGTTTTTACAGTGCCACTCTCTCTGAGGCAGACCTTTGAACGTTTGGTTTATTCTGCCTAGACTGCCAGATGGGTGGGATTTACATTTCCAGGACTCTTCTATTGGTCCATTAAGCCAGGCAAGCTCAATAAAGCAGTCCAGCTACTGCAGACCTGCAGGCACAAACTGTAGCACCTGTGCCGTTGCCAAAGTCTAATCTCTGGTTCATCTCTGGCACAGGCCGATATGTAAATATCTCTCCCATCGCTGGCTGCATGCTTTTGGGCATACTAAATATTTTCTTGGGAGCCAACACACATGTTAGTCCACACATCCAGTTTGCACAGCTGTGCCTGGCATAGGAACAATGTGTCATGGTAAAGAAAGTTCATATTCCATGGTTTTGGTTTTACACAGATGGTTGATAACACAAACATAATACAAAACTGCAGTGACAGGAAATCTGTATGATCTGTCACAATAGCAATAAAAACAGGATGGATACTGCTTACTGCAGTCTCTCTCTCTCTCTCTCTCTCTCTCTCTTTCTTTCTTTCTCTCTTTCCCTCATAGTTATTTCAGTGTAACCAAACCGTGAGTGAAAGAAAGTGACACACAGTATCCAAACCCTATATGCAGCTAGTCAGTGAGAGGGAAAGGCAGTGGGCACTCAGTTAGTCACTCACACCAAACTGTTGCATTACCAGTACTGTAGTACATTATCACAGGGGAGGGACAAACACAGTCCTCTGCTGTCATAATGTCCCTAACGCTGCAGTCCATCATTAAATTAGCCCTTTCTGTTGAATAAGGAAGATCTGCTGCGGCTGCAGCTGGGTCCCACTGCTGCCAGGACCTACTGCAGTCTGGAGCAGCTGTCTCCAGCATTCCTGACATTCCTTCAGCCTGGCCCTGGGCTTCAGGCATTTAAATCAGTGCCTCCCCCTTCCTTCAGTCCCCTCCTTCCCTATTGTTAGGTTCTTCATTTTCAGAGTAAATAACAAACGGACACTAGAGAAGTTTTAACCAAGTTCTGCCCAAAGGTTATGTACAGCTATAATCAGACAACACAACATTTGTCCCATCCAGATATTTATATCCCAGTTAAGACACTCCTCCTTCTCTCAAATCCTTACATTTTATGGCTCTACAGGAAGCTAATAAAGAGGGTAACAGGATACCAAACATTTATTTATCTCTTTAGAGACTCTGTCCTCACCTCCTGACCTCAACCCCTCTTTCATCAATACACAGATGTCCATCTGTCTTTCCTGTATCAATACGTCACTCTCCTCTCCTCCATCAAACACATTCCAGAGCCTTCTGTCTTTCTACAGAGAACCTTTGACTTTCTCCTTTGATTCTATGCTTCTTCTCTATCATTTATTTAATATCTCAATGTTCAAAATGGCGAACCCAACACTATGCTGTCACAGACCGAGACAGTAACAGCTCTTCCATCAGTCCCCTTCCTCCCTCTGAAGTCAGAGATCTTGACATCCCTTCCATCAGTCCCCTCCCTCCACTGTCATAGACGGAGACAGTGGCATCTCTTCCATTAGTCCCCTCCCTCACTCTGCGGTCAGAGACAAAGTGGCATCTCTTCCATCAGCATTTCAAGGATCCACTGTAAAAAAAGTTTGCTCAACAAAAATGTTGCCTTTCATTTAACATGTTGTTCTCAAAAACATAAATTGTTTTTGGGATGTTATCATCCAAACTAGAAATTAATGGGAATGTTAGCTAATGCCCTGGGAATGTTCCCGGTTTGCTTGGTAGCCACCACAGCATCAAAATGTTTCTGGATGTCTGAAAATATTTTGTCTTATAGCTTATTTACTAGAATAAAGCTTTTGCAGTGTGTTATTTTTCTCTCGTGTTGCTAGTCCAATATTGTTAGGCCGTTATTTCACTTAAAGACTCATAACTGCTTATCTCTAACTACTTTGGTTTACATGGATAACAATGTACATTTGAGATGGATGTATAATTGAGATAATAGAATGGAGTATTGCACTCCCTCAGATTGCTACTGTATGCAAAAGCAGTGTTGTGACGAAGCTGTGTAGTCTGCAGACTGCAGCCAAGCCATTCAGAGCCTGAGTTACTGACTATAGCTCCAGAGAATCCCCATATCACAGAGGGGCCAAATCTGCTGTCTCACTATAACAGTGGAGCTCAGGGACAACCACCAGCTACCAGGACTGTCTCTGCTAAATGATAGCCCCAACTTGGGGACTCAGGTTGGGCTTCTCTCTGTATATATAGCATAGACTAGTGGAAGCATTAGTTAATCACTACAAAGAATAAGGATAAAGATAGTAGCTACATGTCTTCAATGTAAACGGGTTGATAGTCAGGCCCACTTAATGGGGAGCTCAACTTAAACCTTGTACTTTCAATTTCAGCTTATTTTCTTCAAGTGACTAGCTATCAACATATCACTTAGGATCCCCAACAGGATTGCCTGGCTACCCAAACTCCTTACTCCGGCTAAGCACTATGCCAAGCCCACCAACGTTAATTTCTTCTAAGCACGATTTCTAGAACGCAAAAACATTCTAACCGTCCTCAGAAACCAATGTTTTTCATTTCACCTTTATTTAATTAGGCAAGTCAGTTAAGAACAAATTCGTATTTACAACGACGGCCTAGGAACACTAATAACTGCCTTGTTCAGGGGCAGAATGACAGATTTTTACCTTGTCAGGTGTAGACCTTAGAGTGAAATGCTTACATACAAGTCCTTAACCAACAGTGCAGTTTTAAGAAAATGCCACCCCCAAAAAAGTATGGCATAAAAATAACAAATAATTAGCGGGGCTATATACAGTGGGTACCGGTACAGAGTCAATGTACCGGTGTCGAGGTAATATGTAATATCTACCCGCTCTCTACCATCTACTGCATCTTGCCTATGCCGTTCGTCCATCGCTCGCTCATCCATATATTTATATGTACATATTCTTATTCATTCCTTTACACTTGTGTGTAAAAGGTAGTTGTTGTGAAATTGTTAGATAACTTGTTAGATATTACTGCATGGTCGGAACTAGAAGCACAATTTTGCTACACTCGCATTAACATCTGCTAACCATGTGTATGTGAACAATAAAATGTAATTTGATTTGATATTATGATACACTGTAGACCACACTAACTACCGAGAGAGTTCTCATCTGTATTCTTTGTAGCTGTTTACATACCACCTCAGTCAGAGGTTGGCGCTAAGATAGCATTGAATGAGCTGTATTCCGCCATAAGCAAACAAGAAAACGCTCACCCAGAGGCGGTGCTCCTAGTAGCTGGGGACTTTAATGTAGGGAAACTTAAATCAGTTTTACCAAATTTCTGTCGGCATGTTAAATGTGCAACCAGAGGGAAAAGAACTCTGGACCAACTATACTCCACACACACAGACGCATACAAAGCTCTCCCTCGCCCTCCATTTGGCAAATCTGACCATAATTCCATCCTCCTGATTCCTGCTGACAAGCAAAAATTAAAGCAGGAAGCACCAGTGACTAGATCAATAAAAAAGTGGTCAGATGAAGCAGATGCTAAGCTACAGGACTGTTTTGCTAGCACTGACTGGAATATGTTCCGAGATTCCTCCAATGGCAGTGAGGAGTACACCACATCTGTCATTGGCTTCATCAATAAGTGTATTGATGACTTCATCCCCACGGTGACTGTACGTACATACCCAAACCAGAACCCATGAATTACAGGCAGCATCCGCACCGAGCTAAAGGATAAAGCTGCCGCTTTCAAGGAGCAGGACTCTAATCCGGAAGTTTATAAGAAATCCTGCTCTGCCCTCCGATCAAGCATCAAACAGGAAAAGCATCATTACAGGACTAAGATCGAGTCATACTACACCGGCTCTGATGCTCGTCGGATGTGGCAGGGCTTGCAAACCATTACAGATTACAAAGGGAAGCACTGCCGAGAGCTGCCCAATGACACGAGCCTACCAGATGAGCTAAACTACTTCTATGCTCGCATCGAGGCAAATAACACTGAAACATGCATGAGAGCACCAGCTGTACCGAAAGATTGTGTGATCACGCTCTCCGCAGCCGATGTAAGACCATTAGACATGTCAACATTCACAAGGCCGCAGGGCCAGACAGATTACCAGGACGTGTACTGCGAGCATGCGCTGACCAACTGGCAAGTGTCTTCACTGACATTTTTAACCTCTTCCTGTCAGAGTCTGTAATACCAACATGTTTTAAGCAGACCACCTGTATCGAAGAACACTAAGGTAACCTGCCTAAATGACTACCGACCCGTAGCACACACATGTGTAGCCATGAAGTGCTTTGAAAGACTGGTCATGGCTCACATCAACACCATTATACCAGAAACCCTAGACCCACTCCTATTTGCATACCGCCCCAACATATCTACAGATAATGCAATCTCTATTGCACTCCACACTGCCCTTTCCCACTTGGACAAATGGAACACCTATGTGAGAATGCTATTCTTTGACTCAGCTCAGCGTTCAACACCATAGTGCCCACGAAGCTCATCAATACGCTCAGAACTCTGGGACTAAACACCTCCCTCTGCAACTGGAACCTGGACTTCCTGACGGGTCGCCCCCAGGTGGTAAGGATAGGTAGCAACACATCCGCCAAGCTGATCCTCAACACAGAGGCCCCTTAGGGGTGCGTGCTCAGCCCCCTCCTATGCATAGTCACTTTAATAGCTCTACCTACATGTACATAATACCTCAACTAACTGGTGCCCCCTCACATTGACTCTGCACCCCCCTGTATATATTGTTATTTTTTACTGTTGCTCTTTAATTACGTGTTACTTTTATCTCTTATTCTTACCGTATTGTTTTGAAACTGCACTGTTGGTTAGTGGCTCATAAGTAAGCATTTCACTGTAAGGTCTACTACACCTGTTGTATTCGGTGCATGTGACTAATACAATTGAATTAGATTTGATCTGCTTCTGTTCTGTGGGTGGCACTGTGTGCTCTTTTCGAAGGATGGGTCCCAGTCTCTCTGCGGCCATGGGATCATCAAATAGTACCCGCAAAACAACAGTCTCAACGTCAACAGTGTAGAGGGGACTCTGGGATGCTGGCATTGCTGACAGAGTTGCTGACAGAGTTCCTCTATCTGGTGTATGTGTTTTTTTGTCCATCTTAATCTTTTATTGGCCAGTCTGAGATAGGGTTTTTTCTTAGCAACTGCCTAGGAGGCCAGCATCCCGGAGTCACCTCTTCACTGTTAAAGTTGAGACTGCCGTTTTGCGGGTACTATTTATTTAAGCTGCCAGTTGAGGACTTGTGAAGCGTCTGTTTCTCAAACTAGACACGCTAATGTACTTGTCCTCTTGCTCAGTTGTGCACCGGGGCCTCCCAGTCCTCTTTCTATTCTGGTTAGAGCCAGTTTGTGCTGCTCTGTGAAGGGATTAGTACACATCATTGTACGAGATCTTCCGTTTCTTGGCAATTTCTCACATGGAATAGCCTTCATTTCTCAGAACGAGAATAGACTGATGAGTTTCAAAAGAAAGGTCTTTGTTTCTGGCCATTTTGAGCCTGCAATCGAACCCACAAATGATGACGCTCCAGATACTCAACTAGTCTAAAGAAGGCCAGTTTCATTGCTTCTTTAATCAGGACAACAGTTTTCAGCTGTGCTATCATAATTGCAAAAAGGTTTTCTAAAGATCAATTAGCCTTTTAAAATGGTAAACTTGTATAAGCTAATAATGTGCCATTGGAACACAGGAGTGATGGTTGCTGATAATGGGCCTCTGTACACCTATGTAGATATTCCATAAAAATCTGCAGTTTCCAGCTACAATACTAATTTACAACATTAGCAATGTCTACACTGTATTTCTGATCAATTTCATGTTATTTTAATCAACCAACATTTAGCTTTTCTTTAAAAAACAAGGACATTTCTAAGTGACCCCAAACCTTTGAACGGTAGTGTGTGTGTATGTTTATAGATACATATATTTCCCCAAAAAATATATGGGGATTGGAAATGATGCAGACAATTACACTGATGGAAGCAACAATCTACCCTCAATGTTAAAACTGATCCACCCCCTAAACTTGGCCTCTTTGTGTCTTGGCATTACAACCACAGTAGAAGTTGGCAAGACAGTAGCCAACAAACTGATCTGGGACCAAACTATGATTCAAAAGGACTACAGTAGCTACAGTAGACGTATCCCCATTTCTGTGGCCAAGAGCTTCTACTTAAAAAAAATCCCAAATCCAACTCTCTCACTGTTGCCGCTTGCTATAGACCCCCCTCGGCCCCCAGCTGTGCCCTGGACACCATATGTGAATTCATTGCCCCCCATTTATCTTCAGAGTTCGTACTGTTAGGTGACCTAAACTGGGATATGCTTAGCACCCCGGCCATCCTACAATCTAAACTAGATCCCCCCAATCTCAGACAAATTATCAAGGAACCTACCAGGTACAACCCTAAATCCGGGCACCCTCATAGATATCATCCTGACTAACCTGCCCTCTAAATACACCTTTGCTGTCTTCAACCAGGATCTCAACGATCACTGCCTCATTGCCTGCGTCCGTAATGGGTCTGCGGTCAAACGACCACCCCTCATCACTGTCAAACGCTCCCTAAAAAACTTCAGCAAGCAGGCCTTTCTAATCGACCTGGCCCGGGTATCCTGGAAGGATATTGAACTCATAACATCAGTAGAGGATGCCTGGTTATTCATTAAAAGTGCTTTCCTCACCATCTGAAACAAGCATGCCCCATTCAAAAAATGTATAACTAAGAACAGATATAGCCCTTGGTTCTCTCGAGACTCACTCGCGACTTGTGCTGGTTGACCAGCACAAAAACATCCTGTGGCGTACAGCATTAGCATCGAATAGCCCTCGCAATATGCAACTTTTCAGGGATGTTAGGAACCAATGTAAACAGCCAGTTAGGAATGCAAAGGCTAGCTTTTCTAAACAGAAATTTGCAATAAGCATTTTTACACGGCTGGCCTTGCTTTCCTCCTGGCTACCCCTACCCTGCACCTCAGCCACGCTCAAGTTCCTAAACAATATCATAACCGCCATTGATACATTCTTATCGGCAGACTCAATAGCTTTGGTTTCTCAAATGACTGCCTCACCTGGTTCACCAACTACTTCTCAGATAGAGATTAGTGTGTCAAATTGTAGGGCCTGTTGTTCGTACCTCTGGCAGTCTCTATGGGGGTCCCACAGGGTTCAATTCTCGGGCCGGCTCTTTTTTCTGTGTATATCAATGGTGTCGCTTTTGCAGCTGGTGATTCTCTGATGCACCTCTACGCAGATGACACCATTCTGTATACATATGACCCTTCTTTGGACACTGTGTTAACAAACCTCCAAACGAGCTTCAATGCCATACAACACTCTTTCTGTGGCCTCCAACTGCTTTTAAATGCTACTGAAACTAAATGCATGCTCTTCATCCGATTGTTGCCCGCACCCGCCTGCTCGACTAGCATCACTACTCTGGATCGTTCTGACCTAGAATATGTGGACAACAACAAATACCTAGGTGTCTGGTTAGACTGTAAACTCTCCTTCCACACTCACATTAACCATGTCCAATCCAAAATTAAATCTAGAATCAGCTTCCTATTTCACAACAAAGCCTCCTTCACTCATGCTGCCAAACATACCCTCGTAAAACTAACTATCCTACCGATCCTTGACTTCGGCGATGTCATTTACAAAATAGCCTCAAACACTCCGCTCAGCAAATTGGATGTAGTCTAACACTGCGACCTGTACGCTCTCGTTGGCTGGCCCTCACTACATTTTCGTCTCGATACCCACTGGCTCCAGGTCATCTATGAGTCTTTGCTAGGTAAAGCCTTATCTCAGCTTACTGGTCATCTGTAGCACGCGCTCCAGCAGGTATACTGCACTGGCCATCCTCACTTCCTTTGTCCGCCTTTCCTTCCAGTTCTCTGCTGCCAATGACTGGAACGAATTGCAAAAATCACTGAAGCTGGAGTCTTTTATCTCCCTCTCTAACATTATGCATCAGTGGTCAGAGCAACTTACCGATCACTGTACCTGTACACAGCCAATCTGTAAATAGCACACCCAACTACCTCATCCCCATATTGGTATTTATCCTTTTTCTCTTTTGCACCCCCGTATCTCTACTTGCACATCATCATCTGCACATCTATCGCTCAAGTGTTAATTCTAAATTGTAATTATTTTGCCTCTATGGCCTATTTATTGCCCTACCTCCCTACTCTTCCACATTTGAACACACTGTACATAGATTTTTCTGTTGCGTTATTGATTTTACATTTGTTTATGTTTTTGTCACACTGCTTTGCTTTATCTTGGCCAGGTCGCAGTTTTAATTTTGAACTTGTTCTCAACTGGCTTACCTGGTTATATAAAGGTGAAATAAAAATAAAATAAAAATGTGTTCTAATTGACTGTGTTTTGTATCTTAATGTGTTTTTAATGTGTATATTGTCCATATTTATGTTTATCTTGTTATGACTGCAATCCCGCTAACGGGATCGATATGACAACTACCAGTGAAAATAGAGGGCGCCAAATTAAAACCACAGAAATCTCATAATTACAATTCCTAAAACATACATGTGTCTTATATCATTTTAAAGGTAATATTGTTGTTAATCCCACATACGTGTCCGATTTCAAATATGATTTTCAGCAAAAGCACTACAAACGATTATGCTAGGTCTCCACCAAACCACAATAAGCACAGCCATTTTCCAGCGAAACATAGCATTCACAAAAAGCAGAAATGGAGATAAAATTAATCACTAACCTTGAATTATCTTCATCAGATGACACTCATAGGACTTCATGTTACACAATACATGCATGTTTTGTTTGATAAAGTTCATATTTATATAAAAAAAATCAGAGTTTACATTGGCGTGTTAGATTCACTAGTTCCAAAAACATCAAGTGATTTTGCATAGCCACATCGTTTCAACAGAAATACTCATCATAAATGTAGATGATAATACAAGTTATACACATGGAATTATAGATATACCTCTCCTTAACGCAACCGCTGTGTCAGATTTCAAAAAAAGTTTACGGAAAAAGCAACCCATGCAATAATCTGAGACGGAGCTCAGAACAGTAGCCAAATTAGCCGCCATGTTGGAGTCAACAGAAACCAGAAAATACATGATAAATGTCTCCTTACCTTTGATGAACAGTCCTAGGAATCCCAGGTCCACAATAAATGCTTGATTTGTTCGAAAATGTCCGTTATTTATGTCCAATTTGCTACTTTGGTAAACAATTCCAATGTCACAAAGCGCGTCCACTATAATGTGACGAAATGTCCAAAAGTTCCGTAACAGTCAGTAGAAACATGTCAAACGATGTACTGAATCAATCTTTAGAATGTTGTTTACATATACAGTATCTTGAATAACATTCCAACCGGAGAATTAGAATGACTTCAGATGACCGGTGGAACGCAGGTCCTTCCCCTGTGCACGTGCATGGTGAAAGCATGGTCTACTCGTGGCAGTGGTGACTATTTCCTGTCTCATTCGACCCCCCTTCATATCCGAGTCATCAGACAAAGTTCTATTGACATCAAGTGGAAGGCGTAGGAAGTGAAAACTCATCCATATCTCGCTGTAATTTCAATGAGAGCTTGGTTGAAAATATGCCACCCCCAGAAAAAATCCAAACAGGAAGTGGAATTTCTCAGGTTTCTCAAGCCTGCAATGTGAGTTCTGTTATACTCACAGACATAATTCAAACAGTTTTAGAAACTTTCGAGTGTTTTATATCCAATACTAATACTAATATGGATATATTAGCAACTGAGACTGAGGAGGTGGCCATTTACAATGGACACCTTTTCATCCAAGCTACTCAATACTGCCCCTGCAGCCATAAAAAGTTATCTATCTAAAAGTTACTTTTGTACATGCTTGTTTTGTATTGTGCATGACTCATTTGTAAAAGAGACTTTAGTCTCAATCAGTGATGTAAAGTATTAAGTAAAAATACTTTAAACTACTCCTTAAGTAGTTTTGGGGGGTATCTGCACTTTACTATTTATATTTTTGATTACTTTTCCTTTTACTTAAGTACATTCCTAAAGAAAATAATGTACTTTTTACTCCTTACATTTTCCCTGACACCCAAAAGTAGTCGTTATATTTTGAATGCTTGGCAGGACATGAAAATGGTCCAATTCATGCACTTATCAAGATAACATCCCTACTCATCCCTCTGCCTCTGATTTGGCGGACTTACTAAACACAAATGCTTAATTTGTCAATTATGTAAGCGTTGGAGTGTGCCCCTGACTATCTGTACGTTTAAAAATAAAAAAAATGGTGTTGTCTGGTTTTCCTAATGTAAGGAATTGTAAACGATTTATACATTTACTTTTGAAATTACATTTACTTTTGATACTTAATTATATTTAAAGTCAAATACTTTTAGATTTTTACTCAAATAGTATTTTACTGCATGACTTTCACTTTTACTTGAGTCATTTTTTGTTTAGGTATCTTTACTTTTACTTAAGTTTGACAATTTGGGTAAATTTTCCACCATTGGTCTCAATTTGACCTCCCCGTTGAAATAAATATAAATGACAAACTGTCAAAAATAAGTTGAAAAAAAATATTAAAATCCATGGTCCTAACGGACACATTCTCAAACTCAAACACTTTTTGATAGACTTCAACCACTGCAAATGATTGAGATATCAAAGTGTCAACAGCAAAAACATGAAACAATAGGTGTGCTGTGTAGCAAATATTATGGAATTTCTTTTTCAAATGAAAATAACACTTTTCAGTAGTGCTCCAAGCATTTTTTCAACCATATTTGAAAACATTTGCCCAATCAGTCCTGAATGAGAACAAAAACGTAAACAACAGAGTAGGTTAATTTGACTATTGTACATTTCCATATTTCCAAATCCTATTCTAAAAGATGTATTTTACCCCATTCTCATGATATCCAGTTACGATCTTGTCTCATCGCTGCAACCCCCCAATTGGCTTGTGAGAGGCAAACATCGAATCATGCATCCTCCGAAACATGACGCGCCTAAATGCAGTTCTCAACACTTGCCCGCTTAACCCGGAAGCCAAATGCACCAAGGAAACACTGTTCAGCTGACAAAGTCAGCCTGCAGGCGCCCGGCCCGCCAGAAGGAGTTGCTATAGTGCGATGAGCCAAGTAAAGCCCCCCCGGCGAAACCCTCCCCTACCCCAGACGACGCTGGGCCAATTGTGCGCCGCCCTACAGGACTCCCGGTCACGGCCCATTGTGACACTGCCTGGGATTGAACATGGGTCTGTAGTGACGCCTCAAGCACTGTGATGCAGTGCCTTAGACAACTACACCACTCGGGAGGACCAAGTCTGGAAATCTTACAGAATTTGGTTTTTATGTAAATATACTGAACAAAAATATAAACACAACTGTGACAACCCTCCCACTCTGTCTGCCGTATTCTCTTTGTTCTTGTTTCCTTATTAGGATGCCGGTGGGCGAAGTTGGGAGGGTCGTCAGCTACATGGGAAACACCTGGGCCGGGTGTGTCCCAGTATAAATAGACCTCTTCCACATTCATGGTGGAGACTCTCTCCATGCAGACACCTTTCTAGATTTTGCTGTGTTTCTTGGTGTTTTTTTTATTGTTTGCTTTGGCATCTTTCAACACCCTGCATTATCACATTCACGCCTGCAAAACACTCACTTACACTACTGATTACACACACCATTGTATATTGTACTTAGTTACTTATTTAATAAATCAATGTTTTGTTACTCCTTATCTCCACGTTATCTCCACGTTGTCTCCCTTTTGTTACGGACTTTGAGCCGGTTCGTGACACAAAATGTAAAGTATTAGTCCCTTGTTTCATTAGCTGATCCCAGAATTGTTCCGTATGCACAAATGGATTATTTCTCTCAAATGTTGTGCACAAATTTGTTTATGCTCCTGTTAGTGAGCATTTCCCCTTTACCAAGAGAATCCATACTTCAGACAGGTGTGGCATATCAAGAAGCTGATTAAACAGCATGGTCATTACACAGGTGAACTTTGTGCTGGTGACAATCAAAGGACACTCTAAAATGTGCAGTTTTGTCACACAACACAATGCCACAGATGTCTCAAGTTTTGAGAGAGCATGCAATTGGCATGCTGACTGCAGGAATTTCTACCAGAGCTGTTGCCAGATATTTGAATGTTAATTTCTCTACCATAAGCCACCTCCAATGTCGTTTTAGAGAATTTGGCAATACGTCCAACCGGCCTTTCAACCGCAGACCACATGTAACCATGCCAGCCCAAGACCTCCACATCCGGCTTCTTCACCTTTGGGATCGTCTAAGGAGGAGGGGGGGGGGGGGATTCTGATGAGTTTTTATGTCTGTGATAAGGCCCCTTTGTGGGGAAAACTAATTATGATTGGCTGGGTATTGCTCCCCAGTGGGTGGACCTGACTCCCAAGTGGATAGGCTTATGCCCTCCCAGGCCCACCCATGGCTGCACCCCCGCCTAGTCATGTGAAATCAATAGATTAGGGCCTAATGAATTTCTTTCAATTTACTGATTTCTTTCTATGAACTGTAACTCAGTAAAATCTTTGAAATTGTTGCATGTTGCATTTATATTTTTGTTCAGTATATACAGTATAGCCTAATCATATTATTATCTGTATTGAAGTAACTTATCACCCTCCAGTTACCCACAAGAAGGAGAGAGAGATAGAGAGAGAGAGACACACACAGAAAGACACACACAGAGAGAGAGATTGAGAATACATTATTTGTTGTGTGTTGAGTGAAGTCTAATGACATGCATGGGAGATGTACCTACGGTAATGGCGGCATAATGCACCAAGTGATTCATTAGAATCTATTGGTGCGTTTGAGTCTCCGAGTTCATGTTCTGCTGCATCTATTTGCAAAGAGAAAATGTTCCACAAAAATAATTTGGCTGGACTTAGTTATGCTTTTTATTAGTCCAGATACACTGCCGTTAAATGTGTTATACTACAGTATCATTGTGAATCAAAATTATTTATCCTCATGTTCATTTACTGTATCCTCTCCGGCATTAGTTCTAGTATATGCATATAGGTCAACATTTTTAACCACTCAAAGTCTTAACATATTGAGAATACACTATATATCAAATTAAATTCACCTACAAAGCAACTAGTGATGTGGCTGGGAATGGAAGGGTGTTTGTATAATTATACTGCAGCCTGCAGTATATGTATTTAACCAGCAAAGATTGAGGTTAAATCCTATTTTGCAAGAGCGACCTTCGGGGTCTCCTTTAAAGCTGAGATCTGTGAAAGGTGAAACAGTGCCACTGGTCACCCCCAGGCGCATTTGTTACTGTTTTTGTTTTGTTTTTGAAAAGAAGATAAGCTTCCAGCAACGTAATAAAATAAAAATCGTAGCACATACTCTGCTGTTCTATCATGCGTGCAATCATGTCAGAGGGAGTAAAGTAACATCTTTGTTATTGTAATATCACAAACGGACATGGCACTTTGACCGCAATGGATTCCAACTTTGGAAAAGCAGATGATTACACCCAGGGAAGGAAGAAGGCTGTATTGGTTGTTTACTACTTGAAACCATTGGGTCATCTGGTGCAATCCAGCCAAATCCCTCTTTCCGTCTCCCCTCTTATCCACATGGAGGTATAATCCTCCCAGACTGTCTCCTCAGTACACTCTGACACACAATATACACACACAAGACTTACACACCAACACACACTCACATCTCTATCCAATATACTCTCTCTCTCTCTGCATCTCTCTCTTTTATCTTGCTCTCTCTCTCCTACTTTTTCTCTCCCTCTCCTCGCCCTCCTCCTCCATCTCTGGTTGGGTGTGAGAAGAGAGGCTGTAGCACCACCAGGGCTGTGTGAAGTGGTTTAATCTAATCTGAGGAAGTCGAATTACCAGCAGTACTTTCCCTTGATAGAAACATGGCATTTCTCCTCCTGCTGCATTTTAACTGAAAACCATGAATGACTGGGGAGTTTAATGATTTGTTGTCCTTGTTTGCTGCTTCTCGTTGTTGCTCTGTGAATTGTTTTAACAATTGCGATCCTAGAGAGTATGGCTCTGCTGGTATTTTGATAGTAGTCTACAGGTTGGTCAAATATGTCTGTCATTTCGAACGGACTTCTGAATTGTGAATGAAAATTGCGTAATATATCATTAAAATCAATACTTGATTACTAATCAGTAATCAATAAATTACTGTTAGAGAGTGTACAGATCATTAGAGGTTCTTTTGGATGAGAGATGCCTCTTTTCAGGCACTATCTTTAGTGTGTGAGGGGTGATAAATGCCATAAATGAACTGTTGTGAATGTGTAATTTAAATGTGGTTATTGTTTTTAATTTAAGCAATCAATGTGGAGGGGCAAATAAGGGTAAGCTATTCATTTTTCACATTTCAATAATAATGCAGAATAAAGAGACACAAAAAGTAAATCCATTACAGTGCAATTCCAAGATCTGCATATGAAAATGGGGATCAGACTTTTTACCAAGCAGTTTACCAAGCAGTCTATAAAATGTAATGCAAGACAGACTATGATGCTGTGGACAATGACAAATACACTGACATAAATGTAAGAAAATACATTATACATATGTGAAGAATGAGAGATTTAAACATTTGTCAGTGTATTTGTCAGTGTGTGTGTGTGTGTGTGTGTGTGTGTGTGTGAAGCTGCATACGTATGCAGCTTCACGTGCGCACACACACTGTTAGAGTCCCACTAAGACAAATTCATAACATCGTCATTCACAAAAAAAAGATCAAATGAACCACAGACAAGCACAAACCCGAAACAGGTGGGGTTTTAGGAGGGGTTCTCAAAGACACTCATGGGGGTGTCCACTGAAAGTTGATTAGTAAAAAATAACTGTGTCTTAAGAGACACTCATCATGCCCCAGAAAAGGCAAACCAAACCAAAAACCTACACCAATTTATATTATGGAGTTAAAAGTAAGTGGCGCTAACCAAAATGGGAGAACACTACATAAAAGGCTGCTGTCGTTAGAAATGTATAGAGGGCACACTTCTGATCTTTGCCATTGATCTCTACTGTGATTTAAAAGCCCATAGAGGGCTTTCCTGGCAAGTGTGCCCTCTATACATCTTTAAGGGTCCGTGTACATGCGGTCTATAACCAGAATTGGCGAATTGGAAAGATTTTGAATGAAAAGATAGGAAATATGTACATATGTTTGGCTTACAGTATATATGGCTAATTAAGCAGCCCATATAGAGTGCAGCAGTTGTAGACTAGGACAGGAAAGCAGCGCCACCAAAGGAGAATTAGGGATCAATCCTGAGTTAGTATCCTGTGGTAGCGCCTTGCTCTCTCTGACATTCAAACAAACGGTGAGATTTTAATAATTATTTCATGAAAATAAATCAAAGTAATATAAAGATAGAGCCTGATCAGAGGCATCCCCTATCCAAAAGTATTAACCAACTGCCTTCTTCCCTGTGACAGCACTGTAAGCCACCGGGTCTACCTGTTAGTCAGGTCACAGCACGGCAGGTTAATGGCACTATATCTCTCCCTTAAACCTAATTTAGTTTAGTTAGTAACCACTCTTTATAATCCAGTTACCATTTCGGTTGGATTATGTTTAGTTCTATTACCGGTAAACTCATTAGAGAAATCTAATTAGTAATGGGAATCAATACATTCTCAGTATAGATAATATAAACTAGACCTTCTGGTTGCTAGTCCAACGCTCTAACCACTAGGCTACCCTGCCGCCGATTACCAGGTGCCTCTAATTTGGAACTAATTTGGAACCATACCAAGCACACCAACATATAAATAAATATACTAGATCACCCCCTACTACCCCTCAGTACCCCCTCCCAAAGGTGCGGACTCCGGCCGCAAAACCTGAAACAAAATTGGGAGGGTAGGGGGGGTGATTAGTGTCGGTGGCGGCTCTGGTGCAGGTCGTAGCCCACGCCCAGAACCCGGATCCGGCCATGGCCCCGGGCTGAACGCCATGCCTGGAATGTGCATCGGCGCAAAGGAGGGCTCCGGCCATGGAGCTGGGTGGCCGCCGTGCCTGGACTGCGCACCGGCGCAGAGGAAGACTCCTGTCCTGGAGCTGGACTGGATGCCGTGCCTGGACTAGGCACCGGTGCAGAAGAAGGCTCCGGCCATGGAGCAGGACTGGACGCTGTACTTGGACTGGGCCTCGGCGTAGAGGAAGGCTCCGGCCTTGGAGCTGGAGTGGGCACCGGCGCAGAAGAAGGCTCCGGTCATGGAGCAGGACTGGACACCGTGCCTGGACTGGGCATCGGTGTAGAGGAAGGCTCCGGCCATGGAGCAGGACTGGACACTGTGCCTGGACTGGGCTTCGGCACAGATGATTCCGGACTGTGGACTGTCGCAGGAGGTTCCGGACTGTGGACCGTCGCAGGAGGTTCCGGACTGGAAACCGTCGCCGGCAGCTCTGGACTGGGAACCAAAGCCGGCAGCTCTGGACTGTGAATGCGCACTGGAGGCCTAGTGCGTGGAGCCGGTACAGGTGGCACCGGACTGCTGACATGCACTTCAGGGCCAGTGCGGGGAGCAGGCACAGGATGTAGCGGTCTGGGGAGGCGCACTGGAGGCCTGATGCATGGGGCCAGCACAGATTGCACCGGACTGGTGACACGCAATTCAAGGCGAGTGATGGGGAGCAGGCACAGGACGTACCGGACTGGGGATACGCACTTCGGGGCGAGTGCAAGGAGGAGACACAGGACGTACCGGACTGTGAACACGCACTTCAGGGAGTATGTGAGGAGGAGACACAGGACGTACCGGACTGGGGAGGCGCACTTGAGGCCAGATACGTGGAGCAGGCCCAGGTTTCACCGGACTGATGACACGGTCCTCTAAACGCCTACGTTGCCGCATACTCCTAACCAACTCCATTCTCCGGTATCCTCCTCACACTGTTCCATCGAATCCCAGGTGGGCTCTGGTACTCTCCTTGGGTCGACCGACCACCTCTCTATCTCCTCCAAGGTGGTCTCTGGCTCTTCCCTCTACTCAGCCGCCAGCTCCATGTGCCTTCCCCCCAAATAAATCTTGGGGTTTCTGTTTCTATAGTCTGATGACACGCTCCTCCAGACTTTGCTATTCGGGCTCTGGCACTCTCCTCGGCTCAACCCGCCACCCCTTGTGCCCCACCCCAAAAATAACCTTGGGGTTGTCCTTGGGCTTTCTGTGGCCCCGAACACCTGATTTCCTCCATCATAATCTTCCATCTGCCACCAAGCCAGGGTCTCGCATCCACCCATCACTTCTTCTTATGTCCAAAACTCCTTCACGCGAAACTTCCAAACAAAAAGAAACAAACGTACCGTGACATCAGAGGTGCCACATGCTCTAACTCAAAACAATCTCCCACAAAACACAGGTGGGAAAAAGGCTACCTAAATATGATCCCAATTAGAGGCAACGATTACCAGCTCCCTCTATTTGGGAACCATACCAAGCACACCAACATAGAAATAAATATACTAGATCACCCCCTAGTCACCTACTACACCATCGAGAACCAAGGGCTCTCTATAGTCAGGGCGTGACAACTCTGGGCTTCCCATCCTGTCCTGTCCTTTATATTTGAAGGCTGAAAGAAGTTGATTAATTTGTAGCATTATGAACTTGTCAAACACACGCTTGGATTTGGTTGAGTTTGGTCTAATCAGACACAAGAAACACAAAATGAGTCATATAATATATATATGTATTTCAGATTGCACCTTTAAATTAGTGTAATGTGTGGACCTGTGATTTATTTACCTTCCCCTTGTCTGTGGCTCTACATGCAAGGAGAAGCCAAGCAGCTATAGCTAGGATAGCTAAAAGAGTCTGAACTAAACCGTCCACCATACGACAGGGCCCCTGCTCATGTGGATGTTGCTCAGAATGGAAATGTACAGATTAAGGATGAACAGAAGTGTGGAGGTTATCACACACGCAGGACCAAAATAGATCCAGCCGGCAGTGTGCAGAGCCTGAAGGTTCAGAGAGACACATTCAGAGTAGAGGAATGAGGATGCAGGGAGGCAGGGACTTCTCCATGGCGAGTAGAGAAGACACACGCGTATGCACGCGTGCGCTCGCTCGCGCACACACACACACACACACACACACACACACACACACACACACACACACACACACACACACACACACACACACACAGACCCCTTACTGGGACTTGATGGTGACAGTAACAGACAACAACAGTCAGGGACCCGGCCCTCATTATAAAACCCTCTGCTCTACTCTGCTCTGCATGGTCTCGCAGTTAATGTTTTCGTAAAGAAATGTAGGAGGAAAGAGAGAACACAAACAAATATCACACAACATAAACCTGAGAAGAACATGTAGGCTATGACTTTTTTCTGGCCTTCAGATTTACTTTTGTTTTACAACAAGAGAGGTGATCTTGTATGTCAATCAGATGAGCCTTGGGCTATGACTTGATATTATGCAGCAGATTCTGTTTCAGATCCTGCTTTCCTTTCCTGTCTATTTATGACACTTTCAAGATCACTTTTTGTGCAGATCTGCAAGGTTGTTTCCATCGATCATTTTCATGCATTTAACTAGATGGTAGCTTTACATGAAGTAAAGTTGTGGTGCTTGCTTTAGCACTTTAAAAGGTATTTTTCTGGTAGTGGAAGAAGTTTTAAAAGTTTGACTTTACTAGTTAAAGAAAAACAGTTACATTTAGTTAAAGTACTTTGACTGATTATTTTGATAGACTACTATATCAACCTTATTACTTTGGATCGTGGGGCAGTTAGATCACAAATGTTTCTAAACTACAGTTGTCTGTGTGAAAACTGAAAGAAGAAAGACATAAGGCAAAGCGATCTTCTGTCAGAAGATGGGAATGAAAGGCAGGATCATGTGGACAACACTCTTAAGAAAGCAAAGCAACTCTGAATCAATCATGCCGTGGGTTTCAGATAAATAGATGCATGATTTACTTTTGTAAAACGTTCAGTGTAAATTAAGTTTGATTTTAGTTGAATGATGATGTAATGATCAAACATTACAGAGTACTGTAGGAAACTCAGGTCTGCTGTTCAAAGTCAGCTAGAAACTCAAATTGTATTATATTGGACTCACCTTGTCTTGTTGGCTTTATGCAGTGAAACCTTCATCAGATGCCCTGTCATTTTCCCTACTGCAAATCTATTTTAAGCTTTGAAAACATTTTGTTTCTGGTTGCTGTGGGCCATCATAAAATGTAGTCATTTTTGAAATGAGAGAAAATAAATCATGGTTTTGCAACTTGATTTTTTTGCTTTCTTTATTGCAACACTTGCTGTTGTAGTGGAAGGGGGAAATAATAAGGAATTAGAACCTTTTAAGTTATTATTTGGGGAGAAAAATATTATGTATTTGATGAAATGATAGTCTAGTGATGATAGCTCTTTAAAATAATTTGTATAAAGTTTGAAGAACTACAGTGCCTTGCGAAAGTATTCGGCCCCCTTGAACTTTGCGACCTTTTGCCACATTTCAGGCTTCAAACATAAAGATATAAAACTGTATTTTTTTGTGAAGAATCAACAACAAGTGTGACACAATCATGAAGTGGAACGACATTTATTGGATATTTCAAACTTTTTTAACAAATCAAAAACTGAAAAATTGGGCACTGTATGTAAAATATTTTGGTATGTAGACCTACTGATAGCCAGCTGTAGTTCTATCTAATTAACAAACTCTTTAGGCTAACAGTGATCACCATTTCAGCTTGAATAGCAGTGACACAGAGGAATATGTCATAGGTTTGGTCTGACCTTTTGGGAAAGTGGTCAGAAGTTTGAAAGAAAAGAAAATCAGAAAGGCATGACATTTTAGTACACATATTCCCCCCCCCAAATTTGTTTTTAAACGTGTGGTTTTATTGGTGTTAAAATACAATAGTTATGCTATTTTGGACAACCAGGCTGCTGATGTCATGCAGCCTGTAGTTTTTGTGTTTATACATTTTCATAACGACAAGTTTGATGTCGGATGACAATAGAACATTCATGATGTCACTGCGTTAGCGGTCGATGGACGTAGTATGAACCAACCTTTAGTCTTGAAATCTTTGGTTGTTTAGTACATGGCCTCACAGATGGGTGGGGGTAAGGCTTAAGAGGGTGTGAATGATGTTGAAATGTCAAGCTCCATTGTCTCAAAAGTGAGGTTACAAGTTTATCAACATTCAAAGCAGAATTACTTTCCCATTGCTCCTCAACTGTAGTGTATGAATGCCATTTTCTAGCTCTGAGTCTCTACTTTTATCCAATGTAAAAAAACACAATTTCAAATATATACAGGTATTCACGTCACTCTTTATACACTGAGTATACCAAACATTAGGAACATCTTCCTAATATGTGACCGACCGGCTCGATTCGGTCTTATGTAGCAACAATTCAGCAGTTAATGCAGATGCCTTAAGTCGTTTTATACGCCGTAGAAGTACCCCTAATAGGTGATGCTGTAACGGCTTTCTTTAGGTGAAGTAGAGGCGGACCAAAATGCAGCGTGGTGGTTATTCATGTTCTTTAATTTATAAAGACACTACACATGAAATAACTAACAAAAAACAACCAACGTGAGAAAACCTAAAACAGTCCTATCTGGTGCAAACACTAAGACAGGAACAATCACCCATGAAACACTCAAAGAATATGGCTGCCTAAATATGGTTCCCAATCGGCAATCAGAGACAACGAAAAACACCTGCCTCTGATTGAGAACCACTCCAGACAGCCATAGACTATGCTAGATACCCCTACTATAATACAAACCCAAGACCTAACAAAAACCCCAAGACAAAACACACCACATACAAAACCCATGTCACACCCTGGCCTGACCAAATTACTAAAGAAAACACAAAATACTAAGACCAGGGTGTGACAGATGCTTCCAATTTTCCTAATACGATATTTGTATGTGCACTTGCAGTATATTGTTTACACTCCATAAATGAAGGCATGTTTGATTAGATCTGGGTCTTCAGATTTGCTCTGTATATACATTTCTCCTAACTACATTTAGCAACAGACGAGGAGGAAATAATAAGATAGTTGAAAACAATCACAAATTTCCATTTGATCACAGCACAATATTTTTGCAATTGCACACATTACTACTGTCACAATAAAAAACTGATGAGGAAAGATTGCAAGAAATTTAAGAGGAAGGCAGTGGAAGCCATTTCCTTGGAAATAGTTTGTCATCCTTCATTGTAATAGCCAGTCACTGTTTTAATCCCTTCAAATAAATCCTCTATTAATCCCCAGTAACCTTAACTGGAGGTAATTTACAGCCTTCCCCAATTTAAAGATGCATAGAGGGTACGCTGCATGCAACTTGATGTGTCCTTTGCAAAGCCTGCATGAGTCCTTTGCTTGTGAGACATACATTTCTTTAGCTATGAATTCATTAATGATTGTGTTGGGGAAAATGTGGAGTTTGCTGATTTCTGTTTACTTGATTGCGGTTTTCTTTGGTGTTCATTGAATAAAAGTTTAACATACGCAGGGAGTCAGGAAGCAGGTCAGTTTAGTAATAACAAACATGAAGATAAACAAAACAGGAGTAGTGTACTGAACGTTAACAAAACCAATACTGCCTGAAGACTGAGGCTACTGAGGGCTAAATAAAGGGGAAAGAATCAGGGCGATGATGAAGTCCAGGTGTGCATAACAATGGGGAGCAGGTGTGCGCAATGATGGTTGCCAGGACCGGTGGTTAGCAGCGGGAGAGTTGGAGTATGCATGAATTACCCCTCTCCTAAAGCGTGGCTCCAGTCGCAGAATGACACCGGCCAGGTGGGCGGCCCCGAGAGTGAGAAGTGGGCCTGGCCAGACGGAAGAGGTGGAAATCCCAGATCCAATAGCGCTCCTCTGAGAAATGGGTCTTCCAGCCAGTGTCTCCATATCACCACCAGAGGGCATAGTATTCCGTATTGGCATTACCAGAGAATTTTAAATTTAAAACCTTTGTTGTAATAACATAGTATATGGGATTGATTTTAAGAAATTTGGCTTAATTAATTTGATTAATATTATGGGGTTTCTATTCAGAGTAAAACAAAACATGAAACCCTCAGGATTTATATGGCGCTGTACAATGTGACGTTGGGAGTAGGCTACAGGATCGGAGGATTCTAAATTGTTTGCCTTCATTAGACAACCTTGTTCCAATATTTCTGTAAATCAGTGATATTTATTCCCATAGTAATTCTTTATGGATCCATAACTAAATCAACATCTGCATTTTGAAGGAGTATTTTTTATCATTGTTTTATTCACGAAATGTGTTTATTTGTTTGTTAGGCTACTGTGCAGTCTACAATACATACTAGAGATCGACCGATTAATCGGAATGGCCGATTAATTAAGGCCGATTTCAAGTTTTCATAACATTCGGAAATCTCTATTTTTGGACACCGATTTGGCCGATTTTTTTATTTAATTTAATTTTTTCCTTTTACACCTTTATGTTACTAGTCAAGTCAGTTAAGAACACATTCTTATTTTCAATGATGGCCTAGGAACTGCCTTGTTCAGGGACAGAATGACAGATTTTTACCTTGTCAGCTCGGGGATTCAATCTTGCAACCTTACGGTTAACTAGTCTAACGCTCTAACCACCTACCTTGCATTGCACTCCACGAGGAGCCTGCCTGTTACGCAAATGCAGTAAGAAGCCAAGGTAAGTTGCCAGCTAGCATTAAACTTATCTTATAAAAGACAATCAATCGATCATAATCACTAGTTAACTACACATGGTTGATGATATTACTAGTTTATCTAGCGTGTCCTGCGTTGCATATAATCGATGCGGTGCGCATTCGCGAAAAAGGACTGTCGTTGCTCCAACGTGTACCTAACCATAAACATCAATACCTTTCTTAAAATCAATATACAAGTATATATTTTTAAACCTGCATATTTAGTTAATATTGCCTGCTAACATTAATTTATTTTAACTACGAACATTGTGTCACTTCTCTTGCAACAGATTCAGGGTATATGCAGCAGTTTGGGCCGACTGGCTCGTTGCGATCTGTGTGAAGACTATTTCTTCAGCCAACTTCGCCAAATGGGGGATGATTTAACAGAAGCGCATTTGCGAAAAAAAGCACAATCATTGCACGACTGTACCTAACCATAAACATCAATGCCTTTCTTAAAATCATTACACAGAAGTATATATTTTTAAACCTGCATATTTCAGCTAGAAGAAATCCAGGTTAGCAGGCAATATTAGCCAGGTGAAATTGTGTCACTTCTCTTGCGTTCATTGCACGCAGAATCAGGGTATATGCAACAGTTTGGGCCGCCTGGCTCGTTGCAAACTCATTTGCCAGAATTTTACGTAATTATGACTTAACATTGAAGGTTGTGCAATGTAATAGGAATATTTAGACTTATGGAAGCCAACTTTAGATAAAATACAGAACGGTTCCGTATTTCACTGAAAGAATAAACGTTTTGTTTTCGAGATGATAGTTTCCGGATTCGACCATATTAATGACCTAAGGCTCATATTTCTGTGTGTTATTATATTATAATTAAGTCTATGATTTGATAGAGCAGTCTGACTGAGCGAATGTTAGGCACCAGCAGGCTCGTAAGCATTCATTCAAACAGCACTTTCGTGCGTTTTGCAAGCAGCTCTTCACAATGCTTCAAGCATTGCGCTGTTTATGACTTCAAGCCTATCAACTCCCGAGATTAGGCTGGTGTAACCGATGTGAAATGGCTAGCTAGTTAGCGGGGTGCATGCTAATAGCGTTTCAAACGTCACTCGCTCTGAGACTTGGAGTAGTTGTTCCCCTTGCTCTGCATGGGTAACTCTGTGTTCCTGGTAGGAGCGAGGAGAGGGACGGAAGCTATACTGTTACACTAAAGTGCCGATAAGAACATCCAATAGTCAAAGGTATATGACATACAAATCGTATAGAGAGAAATAGTCCTATAATTCCTATAATAACTACAACCTAAAACTTCCTCCCTGGGAATATTGAAGACTCATGTTAAAAGGAACCACCAGCTTTCATATGTTCTCATGTTCTGAGCAAGGAACTTAAACATTAGCTTTCTTACATGAGGATGGATTGGAAAATATGGTGCTTTGTTCCAATATTTCTGTAAATCAGTGATATTTATTCCCATAGTAATTTGTGATGGATCCATGACTAAATCAACATCTGCAGTTTGAAAGAGTATTTTTTATCATTATTTTATGAACAAAATGTGTTTATAACATGGGAAATTGCCTAATTCCTTACATAAGGGAGTGCATGTCCAGACTTTCTCTGTGACCTCAAGTACTCATTAACTCTTTTTGGGTTGCATCAGTCATGGACGGAAACTTCTGAGACACAGTGTTAATGATTGCCAAGTCAAGAACCAAAAGGCTTCTTAACAGCTTCTATCCCCAAGCCTTAAGACTCCTGAACAGCTAATCAAATGTCTACCCAGACTATTTGCATCCCCCACCCCCATTTTTACGCTGCTGCTACTCTCTGGTTATTATCTATGCATAGTCATTTTAACTCTACCTACATTTACATATTACCCCAATTACCTCGACTAACCTGTGACCCCGCACATTGACTCTGTACCGGTACCCCCTACTGTTATTTTTTGTTAAGGGCTTGTAAGTAAGCATTTCACTGTTGTATTCTGCGCATGTGACATATAACATTTGATTTGATACCCCTTGACTTCCACATTTTTATATTTTACAGCCTGAATTCAAAATTGATTAAACAGATTTTTTGCCCACCCATCTATACACAATGCGCCATAATGACAAAGTAAAAACATGCTTTTCAAAGTCTTTGCAATTTACAAATGTATCATGCTATCAGGACGCTGAAAAGCATCCCATAGCATAATGCTGCCACCAACATGCTTTTACAGTAGGGTTGGTGTTGGTTTTCTCCAGACATAGCGCTTTGGATTCATGCCAAATAGTTATATTTTTTGTCTCATCAGACCACAGAATCTTTTGCCTTATGTTCTCAGTCTTTTACGTGCCTTTTGCAAACTCCAGGCATGCTGTCATGTGCTTTTTTCCATCTGGAGACCACAAAGCCCAGATTGGTGAAGTGCTGTAGGGACTGTTGTCCTTCTGGCAGGGTCTCCCATCTCAGCCAACAAACTTTGTAGTTCTGTCAGAGTAGTCAGTGGGTTCTTGGTCAACTCTCTGACCAAGGTCCTTCTTGCCTTGTTGCTCATTTTGATCGGACGGCCAGCTCTTGGCAGAGACTGGGTAGTTAAATGTTTTTATTTATTTACCAATGATGGAGGCCACTGTGCTCTTCGGAACTTTCAACACTCTAGAAATTGTTTTATACCCTTCCCCAGATACAGTGGGGAGAACAAGTATTTGATACACTGCCCGATTTTGCAGGTTTTCCTACTTACAAAGCATGTCTGTAGTTTTTTTTATCATAGGTACAAAACAGAGTCTAAAACAAAAATCCAGAAAATCACATTGTATGATTTTTAAGTAATTAATTTGCCCACTCCTCCATACAGACCTTCTCCAGATCCTTCAGGTTTCGGGGCTATCGCTGGGCAAGATGGACTTTCAGCTCCCTCCAAAGATGTTCTATTTGGTTCAGGTCTGGAGACTGGCTAGGCCACTCCAGGACCTTGAGATGCTTCTTTACGTAGCCTCTCCTTAGTTGCCCTGGCTGTGTGTTTTGGGTCGTTGTCATGCTGGAAGACCCAGCCACGACCCATCTTCAATGCTCTTACTGAAGGAAGGAGGTTGTTGGCCAAGATCTCGCGATACATGGCCCCATCCTTCCTCAATACGATGCAGTCTTCCTGTCCCCTTTGTAGAAAAGCATCCCCAAAGAATGATGTTTCCACCTCCATGCTTCACAGTTGGGATGGTGTTCTTGGGGTTATACTCATTCTTCTTCTTCCTCCAAACACGGCGAGTGGAGTTTAGACCAAAATGCTCTATTTTTGTCTCATCAGACCTTCTCCCATTCCTCCTCTGGATCATCCTGATGGTCATTGGCAAACTTCAGACGGGCCTGGACATGAGCTGGCTTGAGCAGGGGGACATTGCGTGCTCTGCGGGATTTTAATCCATGACGGCGTAGTGTGTTACTAATGGTTTTCGTTGGGACTGTGGTCCCAGCTCTCTTCAGGTCATTGACCAGGTCCTGTCGTGTAGTTCTGGGCTGATCCCTCACCTTCCTCATGATCATTGATGCCCCACGAGCTGAGATCTTGCATGGAGCCTCACCCCGAGGGTGATTGACCGTCATCTTCAACTTCTTCCATCTAATAATTGTGCCAACAGTTGTTGCCTTCTCACCAAGCTGCTTGGCCATCCCAGCCTTGTGCAGGTCTACAATTATATCCCTGATGTCCTTACACAGCTCTCTGGTCTTGGCCATTGTGGAGAGGTTGGAGTCTGTTTGATTGAGTGTGTAGATAGGTGTCTTTTATACAGGTAACGAGTTCAAACAGGTGCAGTTAATACAGGTAATGAGTGGAGAACAGGAGGGCTTCTTAAAGAAAAACGAACAGGTCTGTGAGAGCCGGAATTTTTACTGGTTGGTAGGTGATCAAATACTTATGTCATGCAATAAAATGCAAATTACTTAAAAATTACTTAAAAATCATACAATGTGTTTTTCTGGATGTCGTCTCTCACAGTTGAAGTGTACCTATGATAAAAATGACAGACCTCTACATGCTTTAGGAACACCTTCAAAATCGGCAGTGTATCAAATACTTGTTCTCCCCACTGTATATGCCTCCAGACAATTCTAGCTCGGAAATGTACGGACAGTTCCGTGGACTTCATGGTATAGTTTCTGCTCTGACATGCACTGTGAACTGTGGGACCTTGTTTAGACAGATGTGTTTCTTTCTAAATTATGTCCAAACATTTTAATTGGCCACAGGTGGACTCCAATCAAGTAGTGACATCTCAAAGATGATCAACAGAAATTGGATTGAGCTCAATTTGGAGTGGCTATTTCTAAAAACATGTTTTGATTTTGTCATGATGTGGTATTGTGTGTAGATGGGTGAGATTTAAAAAAATATTTAATACATGTTTTATTCAGACTAACAGAACAAAATGCATATTAAGTCAAGGGGTATGAATACTTTCTGAAGGATATCATGATTCATGAAAAATTCCCACCCCAGCCCTCTAGGCCTACTGTAGGTTAGAGAGGTTTTCCATGAAGGTGGATTGAGCCCCTGAGTACCTGCAGCTAGACAAAGTCTGTTTAGCTCCTGGGAAGTAATATACAACTTGATGCTATTAACTCGCCTCTTGCTCTATGAGCATCTCGCCCTCTTGCTTCATGCTTCATACTCTCCCTCTCTCTCTCAATGTTCAATTCAATTCAATTCAAGGGGCTTTATTGGCATGGGAAACATGTGTTAACATTGCTAAAGCAAGTGAGGTAGATAATATACAAAAGTGAAATAAACAATAAAAATTAACAGTAAACATTACACATACAGAAATTTCAAAACAATAAAGACATTACAAATGTCATATTATACATAGTGTTGTAACAATGTACAAATGGTTAAAGAACACAAGGGAAAATAAATAAGCATAAATATGGGTTGTATTTACAATGGTGTTTGTTCTTCACTGGTTGCCCATTTCTTGTGGCAACAGGTCACAAATCTCTCTCCCTCCCTCGGTCTCTTTTGTTTTCAATTATATGTCGTTGACGAGGACAGCGTAGACAAGCTGTGAAGACATCTCTGTTTTTGCCACGTTGGGTGTGAGGGAGACATTAGCAATTCAAATAGGCCAAAGTTGCTGCTTCCTGTTTTTCCCATCCTCTCTGAGTCCTGCAGGAGTATGTTGCTTAATACATGTGCTGTTTCTCTCTTTCTTACTGTGTGTAATCAAACACACAGTGACACATAAAGCAACACTAACAGAGCGAGTAAAGATAATGCAGTGGTAGGTAGCAGGAGAGAGCAGAGCACTGAGACGGTGAGACAAGCAGCCATCCTTTCAGCTAGCTCTGCTGTCAAGTTTTAGCCTTCCCTTGTACTGCCACTGAACCTCCCCACAGATGAGTTGGATCACTGAGATCCAGTGAACCAACTCATCACTGAGATCTATCAGTCTGTATTTGGACTCCTTCCTCTCTCTTCCGTTCTGCTTCCTAGCATGGCCTGCTTTGTCCTTGACATGGAGGGGGATGGATGTACAGCATGAGAGGGAGGGAAGACTCAGGTGGGTTCTGTTAAGGATGGTGCAGTGTTGTTTTTGCTTTTTCTTCAGTACATCATGGAGTCATCATGAAGTCAGTAGAAAATAAAAGGGGAGGGCAGAACTTTGAGTGGGAGAGTGAGAAAGTGACAATTGTAATATGGGTGTGCGAGGGTGCATGCTGCGGGCTGCAATCCCGTTAAAGGGATGATATGACAACAGGCAGTGAAAGTGCAGGGCGCCAAATTCAAAACAACAGAAATCTCATAATTAAAATTCCTCAAACATACATGTATTTAATACCGTTTGAAAGGTAATCTTGTTGTTAATCCAACCACAGTGTCCGATTTCGAATAGGCTTTACAGCGAAAGCACCAAAAACGATTATGTTAGGTCACCACCGAGCCAAAGAAAAACTCAGCCATTTTTCCAGCCAAAGAGAGGAGTCACAAAAAGCAGAAAGAGATAAAATAAATCACTAACCTTTGATGATCTTCAAATAATCTCCCCATAGAAAATCTTTTGAGGGAGTTGAAAGTCCGTGTTGCCCAGCAACAGCCCCAAAACATCACTGCTCTAGAGGAGATCTGCTTGGAGGAATGGGCCAAAATACCAGCAACAGTGCGTGAAAACCTTGTGAAGACTTACAGAAAACGTTTGACCTCTGTCATTGCCAACAAAGGGTATATAACAAAGTATTGAGATAAACTTTTGTTATTGACCAAATACTTATTTTCCACCATAATTTGCAAATAAATTCATTAAAAATCCTACAATGCGATTTTCTGGATTTTTTTTCTCATTTTGTCTGTCATAGTTGAAGTGTACCTATGATGAAAATTACAGGCCTCTCTCATCTTTTTAAGTGGAAGAACTTGCACAATTGGTGGCTGACTAAATACTTTTTTGCCCCACTGTATGTGGATTATAATGAATAAACATTTTGTAGGCATTTATACATTTTGTAAGGGAAAATCAAGTCCAAAAGTAAGGATTAGGGTACATGTGATTGCAGTTTCAGTATTTACGACGTGTTGCAGGGTTGGGGTCAATTTCAGAAGGAAACAATATTTCAATTGAACTTTCTTAATTGAAAAGCATTGAAGATAAATGCAATTGGAATTTCAGTATACTGAATTGACTGGAATTTTAATTAAATTGACCCCAACCCTTATGTGTTGGTATCTACAGATGTAGGGTCTTAATTTGATCACCCTGGTGCAGGAGGTTTAACCCCCTAGAGTTGATGTCTGCTCCCCCACGGAAATCGAATTAGCATAATGTAAAAAGCCTCTTGGGACTCATCTGAAATCAGTATAGCCGATCTGCCAACTTCTGTCTGTAGCGTCTGAAAATTTGGGGCATCACACTAATATGACCCCCCTGTTCACAAAGGTGAGACTTTCACTAACACGTACATATCTAGGACACCAACAGGTCTCACAAGACTCGTCTGAAGGTCCCCTGGTACCAGTTGACAAAATGAAGGGAAGTACATATGGAGATTGTTTAGTACCAAAAAATGTTTAGATAAGTTTCCTGATCTTTCTTATTTCCTTTAGATATAGACAGACACTTCAGAACAAAGTTCCTTTAAATTGTTCACTACATGTTGTTCCATTTGGTGAATCTGTTATTCAATGTGTTAGTATGGTCTAATAGCAGTAAGGCCAAATACAATATTTCATCCCAAAAAGTTCAATTTTTTTTGATACTTCAAGGGGTTGTACGTGTTTTTTAAATGGCATAGACTGTAATGGGTTAAAAAGGCTTCTGAAGATTGTAATTTCCACTTTGAAATTCCGGACTCAATTTTCCTTTACGAAAAATGTATTATGCCCTACAACAATTTCTGTTAATTATAATCCACATATTTTCCTGCTGTAGCAAACTGGCTCAAATTAAGATCCTACATCTGTAGCTGTGAAAAGTTGTCTTCTATAATATGTGTTGCTTGCTTAGTAGTTATTCAGCAATTATGACCACGGAATTAACTTTAAGACTGTCTTGCGATATAATTTCAGATACCTTGACTTTATAATAATAGTGAGAGGGAGGTGCAAATGTTCTACAAGGGGCAAAACCTTCCTCATTGTTGCTTGAATATCTTGAATTACATTAGGCCTATTTGTTTTTCCAGACCTTGACTCTACAGCATTCAACAGCATTCCAACTAGGTATTTATCAAATCAAATCAAATGTATTTATATAGCCCTTCGTACATCAGCTGATATCTCAAAGTGCTGTACAGAAACCCAGCCTAAAACCCCAAACAGCAAGCAATGCAGGTGTAGAAGCACGGTGGCTAGAAAAAACTGCCTAGAAAGGCCAAAACCTAGGAAGATACCTAGAGTGGAACCAGGCTATGTGGGGTGGCCAGTCCTTTTCTGGCTGTGCCGGGTGGAGATTATAACAGAACATGGCCAAGATGTTCAAATGTTCATAAATGACCAGCATGGTCCAATAATAATAATAATAAGGCAGAACAGTTGAAACTGGAGCAGCAGCACGGCCAGGTGGACTGGGGACAGCAAGGAGTCATCATGTCAGGTAGTCCTGAGGCATGGTCCTAGGGCTCAGGTCCTCCGAGAGAGAGAAAGAAAGAGAGAATTAGAGAGAGCACACTTAAATTCACACAGGACACCGAATAGGACAGGAGAAGTACTCCAGATATAACAAACTGACCCTAACCCCCCGACACATAAACTACTGCAGCATAAATACTGGAGGCTGAGACAGGAGGGGTCAGGAGACACTGTGGCCCCATCCGAGGACACCCCCGGACAGGGCCAGACAGGAAGGATATAACCCCACCCACTTTGCCAAAGCACAGCCCCCACACCACTAGAGGGATATCTTCAACCACCAACTTACCATCCTGAGACAAGGCTGAGTATAGCCCACAAAGACCTCCGCCACGGCACAACCCAAGGGGAGGACGCCAACCCAGACAGGATGACCACATCAGTGACTCAACCCACTCAGGTGACGCACCCCTCCCAGGGACGGTATGAGAGAGCCCCAGTAAGCCAGTGACTCAGCCCCTGTAATAGGGTTAGAGGCAGAGAATCCAAGTGGAAAGAGGGGAACCAAGTCTTCAGTAAAGACTTAAAGGTTGAGACCGAGTTTGCGTCTCTGACATGGCTTTTATTTATCCCCCTCAGGGCAATAATATAGAAAAAAAACCCGTTAAGAATAACATTTATTTTATTCTAATACCTTAAGAACCCATTAAAACTCAATTAAATGCCTGCATTAGTGACTTTTAAAGCAGTTTATGGAGAAATTACCTCATCAACCCCTCGGATTAGGTCCTTCATGTTGTGGGGGACGAGGGATAAGGCAGTAGACAGGTTCAACAAAATGTTGCATTTTTAATTTTTTACAAATGGGTGATAGCTGGTTTGTCATGTGAAACTGGAACTTTGTGAATTTTCACTCAAACACTTCCAGGTTTTTTGCAGAAAGACAGTAATTGGCACTTTAGCCAAAATGGTAATGGAATATTGAGCCAGGATAGAAATAATGGGTTTCCTATGCAAATGAGAACTAATTAGCAGATAGAGTGGAACTCATATAAGTGTGATGAGATTCTATTTTGTTCTGATCCAATGTCAGCCAATCCTTTTCTCCAGACCTGTTCAGTCACACTGTAGATTGGCTTTTATTCTAGCAGCGCCCTGGTTCGCTCTGACTAAGCAACAAGATTGTTATCGTGTCTCTCTCTCGTTCTCTCTAGATCTCTAGCTCTCTGGTTCTCTCCCTCTGTCTGCTCATGTCATCTCATGTCTCCATGGTTAAATCCAGTTTATTTTGAATAGATGATATGTGTATTAGTAAAGCATGTATAGTGTGGATGGGGGTTCAACTGTAACTAAAAAATATTTTTTAAAGGAAAATGCTTTACGTGTTAATTTAATAACATGTCTGACTGGAAGTGTTAAACTGGAAGTGTTAGAAATCGTGTACTCAGCAATCCTGTTAAGATTAAATAAACAGTTGTTTGATCATTACAAGCTTTGAAATGTGCTATTATTGTGGCTAGTGCATTGGCTTGGCTATGCCCTCTTCTGAACTTATTCCCCCTGCGTACAGCAACCTTACATTTTTTGCCATTTCACTGTGGTCTGTTTGCTTTGGATGATGTCAATGACAAATACTGAATACCCAAACATCTGTGAATTACACTTACACCGTGTTGTAAAGTGATTGAAATTCTCCTGTGGCCAAAATGGCTGCGGCTCTCCTCTCTACTACTGCTTTAAAATTAGATTTTTGGACTACAAAAACAACTATTTTTGGATAGTTGTAGTACGCTTGCGCTCTAACCACAATTTGAAGTTTTTTCTGGACTGTTGAAAGGGTGCTCAGTCTGAGGAATGTAAAACTGAAATACTGAGCTTCAGGTTAGTAACTTAATTCCTTTCAAAAATGGTTAATAATGTCGCGTTTCGGAGCAATCATCTTTGTCCGAGAACTATTAATATTTGAATCCTTGTATCTTAACATATTTTTTCCCCCTTCTCTTTTCTCTGTCTCCAGATCTTCCATATGACCTACGACCTGGCCAGTGCTGTGGTAAGAATATTTAATCTGATAGGGATGATGCTACTGCTCTGCCACTGGGATGGTTGCCTACAGTTCCTGGTTCCCCTCCTACAAGATTTCCCCCAAGATTGCTGGGTGTCGCTAAATGGTATGGTTGTAAGTATTATACCCTACATCTTGTTTGTTTCTTTCGTAGTTGGAAATGTTAAAACATTGGTACCAGTTGGAATCACTTTAAAAAGGTAGGTAGCTTAATGGTAACCACATATAACATATGGATTTGCAATAGTATACAGATCATAAGTCTCAAATGCAAACCTCTTTTATATTTTTTTAGTTATTACATTTTTTATTACATATTACATTATGTTTTATATTTTTTTAGTTATTAACGACAGCGAGAACAATTTTTGCGGCAAGCCAGCTTATTCCCAATTATGTAATGTCCAACAAAAATAACTTAAAATAGACAGCGAGAATGAATGGTGCAAGTCATATTCTTGACACTAAAGGCTTTGCACACCTGTATTACTATGTTACTTCAAGGATCTCTCCATGCTTTGCTCCGTTCATCTTTCCCTCGATCCTGACTAATGAAAAACATCCCTGAAAAACATCCCCTGAAAACATCCCCACATGATGTTGCCACCACCGTGCTACACAATCAGAGTGCTGCAGCGACGATTTTGGTGCCCTTCCGCTCGACACAATCTTGTGCTGTACCCCACACATATAATTATCTGTAAGTCAGGCAGCACTGACTGCGCAGAAAATCAATGTTGGTCTATGGATGATAGATGGCAATCACCTCATTCAATGGATGCTCACAATTTGTTACTAGGTGTCCTTGGAACAGATAATAAGTTATGAAGTGCCTAGTTAAATAATGGTTAAATAAATAAAAACTAACTAAACATTCCTTGCCCTAGCAGAGCTGGTTAGGCTGTTATGTAATCCTGAGCATTGGTGACTGCAACTGTGCTGTCAGATTGTTTGCTGGTAACACTCTGGCCGATGAGTAAGGTTGATCCGAACGTGCTGACCTCAAAACGGCAATCAAGCACCCAAGCTAACTGGCTAACATTGGTTAGCTGGCTAGCTACTTCCAGAAATACATAATGAGAGAACACCCCACTCTGACCATTTTACTCATCCTAGCAGAGCTGGTTAGGCTGTTTTTATGTCATCCAGAGCATTGGTGACTGCAAGTGTGCTGCTGGCAACAATTGAATTACGCTTATTTCGTTACCTGACACCGGCCATATTCAACGGGTGTTGAACGTTTGTAAATTCATCAGTCATTCTGCGCTCTGGCACACTCAGACGAGAGTGCTCTGAAATCGGAGTAGAAGGTCACCCGAAATGGTTACTTGCATAGTGAAGTATTTTGTTAAGACATGTAGCTAGCAAGTATTAAACAAATCAAAATATATTTTATATTAGAGATTCTTCAAAGTAGCCAACCTTTGCCTTGATGACAACTTTGCACAATCTTGGCACACCAATATAGTGGAATGCATTTCAATTAACAGGTGTGCCTTGTTAAAAGTTAAGTTAATTTGTGGAATATTATGTGCTTGAGCCAATCAGTTGTGTTGTGACAATGATAGCCCTATTTGGTAAAATATTAAGTCCATATTATGGTAAGTACAGCTCAAATAAGCAAAGAGAAATGACAATCTATCATTACTTTAAGACGTGAAGGTCAGTCAATCTGTCACAAAAACCATCAAGCGCTATGATGAAACTGGGGCGTCATTACATACAGATTCCACGGCCATAGGGCGGCGTACAATTGGCCCAGCTTCGTCCGGTTTAGGGTTTAGCCGGGGTAGACCGTCATTGTAAATACACATTTGTTCTTACTGACTTGCCTAGTTAAATAAAGGTTAAATAAAAAATAAAAAAACACATCTCAACATCAACTGATCAGAGACGACATGAATCAGGCCTTCATGGTCGAATTGCTGCAAAGACACCACTTCTAAAGGACCCCAAAAGGAAGAGACTTGCTTGGGCCTAGAAACATGAGCAATGGACATTAGACCAGTGGAACTCTGTCCTTTGGTCTGATGAGCCCAAATTTTAGATGTTTGGTTCCAACCACTGTGTCTTTGTGAACCAGAACTGGTTAGAGCGTTGGACTAGCAATCGAAAGGTTGCAACATCGAATCCCTGAGCTGAAAAGGTAAAAATCTGTCGTTCTGCTGCTGAACAAGACAGTTAACCCATTGTTCCTAGGCTGCCATTGAAAATAAGAATTTGTTCTTACCTGTAAAAAAAAATCAAACTCAATTGACTGATTTCCTTACATGAACTCAGCAATGAAATGGTTTGACCCCTTCCCTTTTTCCACACTTTGTTACGTTACTGCCTTAAAAAAATTAATCAATACCTCAATACACAATACCACAATACCAATCAATACCTCATAATGAACATATTTTTATAAATGTTTATAAATGTTTGCAAATGTATAAAAATAAATAAAACACAAATACCTAAATTACGTACAGTAAGTATTCAGACCCTTTCCTATGAGACTCGAAATTGAGCTCAGGTGTTTCTACAACTTGTCCATCTGTGGTAAATTCTATTGATTAGACATGATTTGGAAAGGCATACCTGTCTATTTAAGGTCCGACTGTTGACAGTGCATGTCTGAGCAAAAACCAAGCCATGAGGATGAAAGAATGGTCTGTAGAGCTCCAAGACAGGATCGTGTCGAGGCACAGATCTGGGGAAGGGTACCAAAAAATGTCTGCAGCATTGAAGATCCCAAAGAACACAGTGGCCTTCATTTATAAACGAAAGAAGTTTGGATCCACCAGACTCTTCCGAGAGCTGGCCGTCCGGCCATACTGAACAATCAAGGGAGAAGGGCCTTGGTCAGGGAGGTGACCAAGAAGCCGATGCTCCCCATCCAACCTTCCAGAAAGACAACCATCTCTGCTGCACTCCACCAATCAGGCCTTTGTGGTAGAGTGGCCAGACGGAAGCCACTTCTCAGTAAAAAGGTACATGACATCCCGCTTGGAGATTGCAAAAAGGCACATAAAGGAATCTCAGACCATGAGAAAGAAGATTCTCTGGTTTGAGGAAACCAAGATTGAACTCCTTGGCCTGAATGCCAAGCGTCACATCTGGAGGAAACCTGGCACCATCCCTAGGGTGAAGCATGGGGGTGGCAGCATCATGCATTGAGGATGTTTTTCAGCGACAGGGACTGGAAAACTAGTCAGGATCGAGGGAAAGATGAACTGCACAAAGTACAGCGAGATCCTTGATGAAAACTTGCTCCAGAGAGCTCAGGACCTGAGACTGGGGCGAAAGACAACGACCCTAAGAACATAGCCAAGACAACACAGGGTTGGCTTTGGGACAAGTCTCTGAATGTCCTTGAGTGGCGCAGTCAGAACCCAGACTTGAACCTGATCGAACATCTCTGGGGAGACCTTAAAATAGCTGTGCAGCGACGCTCCCCATCCAAACTGACAGAGCTTGAGAGGATCTGCAGAGAAGAATGTTAGAAACTCCCCAAATACAGGTGTGCCAAGCTTGTAGCATCATACCCAAGAAGACATGAGGCTGTAATCGCTGCCAAAGGTGCTTCAACAAAGTACTGAGTAAAGGGTCTGAATAGTTATGTAAATGTTAAAAAATATATATAGATATTTTAATACATTTGCAAAAAAATCAAAAAAAAAATCTTTGTCATTATGGAATATTGTGTGTATATTGATGAGGGGGGAAAACTATTTAATCCATTTTAGAATAAGGCTATAACGTAACAAAATGTTGAAAATGTCAAGGGGTCTGAATACTTTCCAAATGCACTGTATAAGAAAATAAAAATAAGCCTTCAAACTTTTTTCTTTCAAAGCAAGTCCATCTTATTCAAACTGTATGCCTTTTGACCCCTTTATTTTTTTGGGCTGCAACCACACAACCAAACCCTGAACCCAATGAACTGTTTGTTACATTACTCATCTTAATAAATGTCACAAATAAATCTCACAAATGTCACAAGCCTCCAGGTCAGGAACTCCTGAGCTGCTAACCCACTTCCTAGTGGCATAAATTCCATCCCCTTGCAAACACTAGTCTTGAAGACTTCAATGTCGATTTATAAAATAAATAAAACATAAAAAAGAGAGTAGAGTCATATAATATGGCTAGCAAGCCACCAAACAGGCCCCTACATCTGTGACTACATCCAACATGGCACCCTATTCACTATATAGTATATTTATTTTGACCAGAGCCTTTAAGGCCTCTATAGGCACTACAAAGTGAATATGGTGCCATCTGGGATGCACACTATGACTCCCGGCAAGGCACCTAAGGTCAATTTGGAAAGACGGCTGTGACAGCTCCCATATACAGCCTCTTGTAGTTGCTCTTCCTGAGTGACTGACTCCTCCAATTTTCTCACCTGTTCCTCTCTTTCTGTGAACTAAAAGTGCTGAGGAAATACTCCAGCAGAACTCTTCATAGAAAGAACTACTCATGCACCTCTAGAATCTTGTCACTCCCAACCCCCACTGTCTCAAACACTGTTGTACTAAATATAATATTTGTTCTATGTTCTGACTTTTATTGGTGTTTTCTAGAATGCTTCCTCCTGTGCTCTGTCTTTAACTGGTGTTGATGCATCACCTGTGTCACATTTGATGTTCTTTCTTTTCCTGCTGTACCACCTCCAGTGTGTGCTAGGCTTCATCATACCGTGCTGTTGTACTTTATTACATCCATTGTATGTTCTGTCTTTTACTGATGTTTGTCTGCCACATGTATGCCATCTCCTTGTTCTATTTTACTGTTGCTGTAGTGCCTGCCACCTCCAGTGTCCACCTCCAGTGTCACACACCATACTGTTATACTTTATAACAAATTCCTACTAGGTTTTTTGCTGCCGCTCTCTTGGAAGCCACCTCAAGTGTTCTGTCTTATACAGTTGCTTTAGTGCCTGCAACTATTGTACTTTACCCAGGTCTTTCTTTCTCTGCTGCTGTCTTATATGCCACCTCCAGTCTGTCAATTTTCTCAGCTCCCTACATGGAAGCCTTTGAAACCTGTATGCTAGAACTGCAGGATCTGATTTCTCTTCAGGAATTTAGCAGGTTGGTTTATGCCCTGTCTTTCATCGGAGTTGTCTTTTCTTGTATGCCACACCTACCAGTGCTGTCGCTGCAGGCTCCCTATTGCTTTTCAAAATCAGAGCTTCAATTTCCACACTGTATAAGCACTTGCATTTAATGTACAAGAACTTTGTGACAACTGCTGATGAAAAAACGGCATTATAAATACATTTGATTGATTGACATTTACAGCAACAGTAAGGATCATCAGGAGACTATGTTGAGAATCAATGCTGAAGAATGTGGTTGTATAAACTATTGCTAACTATAAACTATAAACTATAAACTATGCTATTGATTCAAACCAATGTACCAGATGCTTAGTCTAGGCCTTGCTCCAGCAGGGTGTATAGTATCTGGGCTGAATCATAGTGCCTTGGTCCTGACAGGACTGTATTTCTGCCTGTCTGCACTGAATCCCATTAAAGCACTTGTGGTAATCAGCCATAAGAAGGGTTATGTCCCAAATGGTACCATATTCCCTATATAGTAGACTACAAAAGCAGTGCACTATGCAGGGAATAGTGCAATTTGGGACGCAGTAGAGAAAAGGCAGAAGCCAGGCAGAACCCTCGCCTCTCTGCTTCCTCCGTCCAGTTCAGTGAAGTGAAGGATCCCCATGTCAAAAACAAACTATACATCAGCTCTTACACAGCTAATGGAAGTAATCAATGTTGATTAGCACCGCTTCCAGCCATCAAATTGTTTTACACGCATTGGCCGAGTAGGAATGAGGGAGCAAGGGAGGAGAGGGAGTGGTGGTTTAGTCACTCTGTGAGCGTAGCGTGCCCAAGCATGAAGGTTTGTTGGCAGGATGTTCTGTGGAGGTTCAGTGATCCAACAAAGAGAAAGATCCTCCTCTCTCTGTGCCGTAAATCTTCTACAAGCCCGGGGTAACTCCCCCCTTTCCCCTTCTCTCTCCCTCTTTCTCCCCCATCCTCCCCCTGTCTCCCCTACAGAATGACTCGTGGGGTAAGCAGTACTCGTACGCTCTCTTTAAGGCCATGAGCCACATGCTGTGTATCGGGTACGGCGCCCGGGCGCCTGTCAGCATGTCCGACCTGTGGATCACCATGCTCAGTATGATTGTGGGCGCCACCTGCTACGCCATGTTCGTCGGCCACGCCACCGCTCTCATCCAATCACTGGACTCGTCCCGCAGGCAGTACCAAGAGAAGGTAAACCCTTTACTTAATATAAAATTATATGTTTTTATTATGCTTTTGTTTTTATTATCATTATTTATCAACAATGGTTTCCTGCACCTGGTGTTCCATGTTATGTTGTTAATTTCCATCATGAGGTAAGTGATTTAATATTTTCAAAACTTTTATATATTTTTACAATACATAATGCTTATTTCTCTCAGGTGGATTATGCCTACACTGGGCCTGTATTTTAAGGGTGCTGCACTGCACTCACAGAGTGTCAGATCATAATATCTCCGTTCTGCTCGGTGGCTCTGAAAGAGGATTTGGAAAAGCCCTCACAGATACCAAAAACCCTTGTCCCTGTTGTGAGGAGGTTCCCAGACAGAACTACAGTAGCACCATGTCTGCATCCCAAGTGCTCTGGTCGAAGGTAGTGCGCTATGGAGGGAATAGGGTGCCATTTGGGATGCTACCCATCTCCGTTTGGGTGCTTTTAGGGAACACTGTTAGGGGAGGTTCTGCAATCTAGATCTCCAACTTCATCAAATTATTCCTCATGGACCACCAAACATCATGCTAATGAGTTTTGAGTTCTTAGTATAAGCTGTTAGAATCTAAATGATTGGGCTTTTGCAGTAAAGAGCAGAGTACAATTCCCATATCCGTTAGACTAGTGTTATGGCTAGGGTTTGCTTCTGAAGCTGTGGACTTATGAACACTTATGATGCAATCTAGTCTCACTGTACCTGTCAATTTGAACCTTGCAAAGATTGGTCAGGATTAGGATGAGATCATTACTACCCACTGTTTTGAGTCTGACCCTTAGATAGATTTAGTTAGCACCAGTGGCGATCTATGACTTTAGCCATAATAATCTGTGCTGACCGTTGGATAGGTTTCTTAGTAGGCTCACCTGTGAAGGATCTGATTAGCCATAATAATCTAATCTAGTGCTAACCTTTGGGGAGATGGGTAACTGTAGCATACAGTGGCTCTCTATGACTGCAGTCTCACCTGTGATCTGTGAATGACCTGGCTTAGATTCGATTCCATCCGTTTCCTCATCTTGGCTACTTTATTGTTTATCTGGTTTGTATTTATTGGCAGGAAGTTGTGAAAGCATCAATTTGATAAAAAATGTAAGGCCTAATGAGCTGTCACACACACAAACTGGATTGAACACAACACACATACACTCGGCAGTGGATGAATAACTTTCATTGTTTTTTACTGCAATATACAGTGGGGCAAAATATTATTTAGTCAGCCACCAATTGTGCAAGATCTCCCACTTAAAAATATGAGAGAGGCCTGTAATGTATCATAGGTACACTTTAACTATGACAGACAAAATTAGATTTTTTTTCCGGAAAATCACATTGTAGGATTTTTAATGAATTTATTTGCAAATTATGGTGGAAAATACGTATTTGGTTAATAACAAAAGTTTATCTCAATACTTTGTTATATACCCTTTGTTGGCAATGACAGAGGTCAAACGTTTTCTGTAAGTCTTCACAAGGTTTTCACACACTGTTGCTGGTATTTTGGCCCATTCCTCCAAGCAGATCTCCTCTAGAGCAGTGATGTTTTGGGGCTGTTGCTGGGCAACACGGACTTTCAACTCCCTCCAAAGATTTTCTATGGGGTTGAGATCTGGAGACTGGCTAGGCCACTCCAGGACCTTGAAATGCTTCTTACGAAGCCACTCCTTCGTTGCCCAGGCGGTGTGTTTGGGATCATTGTGATGCTGAAAGACCTAGCCACGTTTCATCTTCAATGCCCTTGCTGATGGAAGGAGGTTTTCACTCGAAATCTCACGATACATGGCCGCATTCATTCTTTCCTTTACACGGATCAGTCGTCCTGGTACCTTTGAAGAAAAACAGCCCCAAAGCATGATGTTTCCACCCCCATGCTTCACAGTATGTATGGTGTTCTTTGGATGCAACTCAGCATTCTTTGTCCTCCAAACACGACGAGTTGAGTTTTTACCAAAAAGTTATATTTTGGTTTCATCTGACCATATGACATTCTCCCAATCTTCTTCTGGATCATCCAAATGCTCTCTAGCAAACTTCAGACGGGCCTGGACATGTACTGGCTTAAGCAGGGGGACACGCCTGGCACTGCAGGATTTGAGTCCCTGGCGGCGTAGTGTGTTACTGATGGTAGGCTTTGTTACTTTGGTCCCAGCTCTCTGCAGGTCATTCACTAGGTCCCCCCGTGTGGTTCTGGGATTTTTGCTCATCGTTCTTGTGATCATTTTGACCCCACAGGGTGAGATCTTGCTTTGAGCCCCAGATCAAGGGAGATTATCAGTGATCTTGTATGTCTTCCATTTCCTAATTTTAGCTCCCACAGTTGATTTTTTCAAACCAAGCTGCTTACCTTTTGCAGATTCAGTCTTCCCAGCCTGGTGCAGGTCTACAATTTTGTTTCTGGTGTCCTTTGACAGCTCTTTGGTCTTGGCCATAGTGGAGTTTGGAGTGTGACTGTTTGAGGTTGTGGAGGGGTTTCGTTTATACTGATAACAAGTTCAAACAGGTGCCATTAATACAGGTAATGAGTGGAAGAGTGAGGAGCCTCTTAAAGAAGAAGTTACAGTGAGAGCCAGAAATCTTGCTTGTTTGTAGGTGACCAAATACTTATTTTCCACCATATTTTGCAAATAAATTCATTAAAAATCCTACAATGTGATTTTCTGGATTTTTTTTCTCATTTTGTCTGTCATAGTTGAAGTGTACCTATGATGAAAATTACAGGCCTCTCTCATATTTTTAAGTGGGAGAAATAAAATACAAATATTAAATACTTGTTTGCCCCACTGTATACTGCAATATACTGCAATAGTTACTTAATTTGCCTAATTCATAGCTACATGTTTAATTTAAAATTGTGGAATGATATCATGAACATATCAAAACATTTTAAAACACTTCCATAGAACATAACAAATAGAATGTTTTTGCACAGAACATAGAATGCATAGAACAGAGTAATCCCTTGCATTGTACATCTAACCAGGGTGAAGATCACACGATGACGATCACTTTGTCATATATCATCAGTTGAATCACCTAGCTAGATAATTGGTAAGATTTCATTGTTTGGCGCTCTGCAAACATTATTAATCATCTAGAATACCCTTGCTATTGCCTATATATCTAAAGTGTTGTTATCTCACGCTATTCGGTCTCACAGTCACAGCTCAGATCAGAGATCCCACAGAGACAATGAACCCTCGACAGCAATACATGTGATCCACTGTCTCTGAGTTAAGCCATGCCAAACCAAGATGTAATGAGCTGGTCTATTATTCCAAAACATTTGCTGGAAAGGACAATGTCAAAATATCAGAGCCAGCACAGTTTGGTTTAGGTTGGGACTATAGTGTGAAAGGGTAACAATGCAGGGAGGCAGAGTGATGCATGGAACAGCTGATAGAATAGAATAGCCTAGCCCGGGACTTGGGCCAGTTTGAGCTGATGATGCAGAAGACAGCATGGCACTATGATAGCCATGTGTAGATTTGCTGCATCACCAACAGGAGGAACGTCTAAGGAAGGTTTCACCCCCGGTTAAAGCCTACACAGCTGATTCAAACGATCAAAGCTTGATTATTAGTTGAATCAGATATATAGTTCTAGGGCAAAAACCAAAATGTTCACCCCTTGGGGTCCCAAGGACCGAGATTGGGAAACACTGCAGTAGAGTACATTTTTATGAGGATGATGCCTAAGGATGTGCTCTAAATGAATAGCAAACAAAGAATCAAATAGGACTTTAGAAATATAATTTACATTACAACCACTGGCCTTCAAACAATTTCCACAGCTTTATTTTGTGTTAAAATACTTCAGGGAACATTGGGTTTGCAAAAGCAGTCCTCTTCTGAAATCATGGCTTCTATTCAAGTCAAAATCAACTAGCATTTTATTGGTCAAATATTTTGCAGATCTTATCGTGGGTATAGCGAAATGCAGATGTTCCTAGCTCCAACAGTGCAGTAGTACCTAACAATACATGCAAATCCCCCCCCAAAAAATAAAGGAATAAAGAAATATATAAATATTAAAACTAGCAATATAAGAGTCCGGAATATATATCCAAAAGTTTGTGGACACCACTTCAAATTCGTAGATTTGGCTATTTCAGCCACACCCATTGCTGACAGGTGTATAAAATCGAGCACATTGCCATGCAATCTCTATAGACAAACATTGGCAGTAGAATGCCCTTATTGAAGAGCTCAGTGACTTTCAATGTGGCACCTTCTTAAGATGCCACCTTTCCAACAAGTCAGTTAATCAAATTTCTGCCCTGCTAGAGCTGCCACAGTCAACTGTAAGTGCTGTTATTGTGAAGTGGAAACATCTAGGAGCAACAACGGCTCAGCCGCGAAGTGGGAGGCCACACGAGCTGACAGAAGGGAAACAGAGTGCTGATGCATGTAGTGCGTAAAAATTGTCTGTCCTCGGTTGCAACACTCACTACAGAGTTCCAAACTACCTATGGAAGCAATGTCAGCACAATAACTGTTCATCTGCAGCTTCATGAAATGGGTTTCCATCGAAGAGCAGCCACACACAAGCCTAAGATCACCATGCTAGCTTCGGATGGAGTTGTGTACACCTCGTCGCCATTGGACTCTGGAGCAGTGGAAACGCGTTCTCTGGAGTGAAGAATTACGCTTCACTATCTGGCAGTCCGACGGATGAATCTGGGTTTGGCGGATACCAGGAGAATGCTACCTGAACGAATGCATAGTGCCAACTGTAAAGTATGGTGGAGGAGAAAAAATGGTCTGGGGCTGTTTTTCATGCTTCGGGCTAGGCCCCTTAATTCCAGTGAAGTGGAAACTTAACCTCATGAAACTCTGGGGGCAGTATTTCATTTTTGGATGAAAAACGTTCCCGTTTTAAACAAGATATTTTGTCACGAAAAGATGCTTGACTATGCATATAATTGACAGCTTTGGAAAGAAAACACTCTGACGTTTCCAAAACTGCAAAGATATTGTCTGTGAGTGCCACATAACTAATGCTACAGGCGAAACCAAGATGAAATTTCATACAGGAACTGAGCCAGATTTTTGAGGCGCTGTGTACCAATGTCTCCTTATATGGCTGTGCATGCGCAAGGAGAGAGCCTACACTTTCTGTCGTTTCCCCAAGGTGTTTGCAGCATTGTGACGTATTTGTAGGCATATCATTGGAAAATTGACCATAAGAGACTACATTTACCAGGTGTCCGCTGGGTGTCCTCCGTCGAATCTCCAGGTGCGTGCATTTTTCCATTTTGAAGAGAGGAGAAACCAAATTGCCAGGAGTGACTTATCATCGAATAGATATGTGAAAAACACCTTGAGGATTGATTCTAAACAACGTTTGCCATGTTTCTGTCGATATTATGGAGTTAATTTGGAAAAAAGTTTGCGTTGTTGTGACTGAATTTTCAGGGTTTTTTCTCAGCCAAACGTGAAGAACAAAACGGACCGATTTCTCCTACACAAATAATATTTTTGGAAAAACTGAACATTTGCTATCTAACTGAGAGTCTCCTCATTGAAAACATCCGAAGTTCTTCAAAGGTAAATTCTTTTTATTTGAATGCTTTTCTTGTTTTTGTGAAAATGTTACACGCTGAATGCTACGCTAAATGCTACGCTAGGTATCAAAACTCTTACACAAATGCTTGTTTTGCTATGGTTGAAAAGCATATTTTGAAAATCTGAGACTAACTAAGCTTGAGATGAGCTTTTCATGAATAGTTAACGTTGCGTTATGGTAATGAGCTTGAGGCTATAAATAGGATCCCGGATCCGGGTTTGCTCGTCGCAACAGCATGCAATGACATTGTAGACGATTCTGTGCCTGCAACTTTGTTGCAACAGTTTGGGGAAAGTCCTTTCCTGTTTCAGCATGACAAAGCCCATGTGCACAAAGTGAGGTCCATACAGGAATGGTTTGTCGAGATCATTGTGGAAGAGCTTGACTGGCCTGCACAGAGCCCTGACCTAACGCCAGATTCCTGCCGTAAACCCTGGACCATTGATCATCACAGCTAGCTAGCTGCCACTGAGTGACACAGCCCTGAAGCTAGCCCTGAGCCAGGCGCATCTCCAGGCTAGCAAATGTAATTACCACAACTACAATACTAATTTCGACCATCTGACCCGGTCCCTTCGTCGACACGGTGCCCTGCCGTACCACCACGACTGGTCCGCAGACGTAATTCCATCAGCTGTGTCTTTACCAGCCTTTCCCGGATGTTGGAGCAGACGCTTCTACTTACCCCAGACTTCTAACTTTAAACGCTGTGTCTCCCGCGTGCCAGCGTAGCAACAACTACCCCGCAGCTTCCCTGTTCCATCTATTGCTGTACACTGGACCCTACAATCACTTGGCTACATAGCTGATGCCTGCTGGACTGTTCATTTATCACGGAACTCCACTTTGTTTACCTTTGTTTATCTGTCGACCCTAGCCCAAAACTCAGGCCCTGTGTGTTGCTCACCGACCCTCTCTGCCCATTCAACGCCACTTTACTTGTTGTTGTTGTTGTTGTCTTAGCTGATTAGCTGTTGTTGTCTTAGCCATTGTTGTCTTAGCTAGCTCTCCCAATCAACACCTGTGATTGCTTTATGCCTCGCTTTATGTCTCTCTCAAATGTCAATATGCCTTGTATATACTTGTATAATTATCATTTAGTTTACTGTGGAGCCCCTAGTCCCACTGTACATGCCTTAGATACCTCCTTGGTCCCACCTCCCACACATGTGGTGACCTCACCCAGTATAACCAGCGTGTCCAGAGATGCAACCTTTCTTATCATCACTCAGTGCCTGGGCTTACCTCCACTGTACCCGCACCCCACCATACCCCTGTCTGCAAATTATGCCCTGAATCTATTCTACCACGCCCAGAAATATTTTATTATCTGTCCGCAACGCACTAGACGGCCAGTATTGCTAGCCTCATCCTACTCCTCTGTTCCTCGGGTGATGGGGAGGCACCAAAAATTCAGAGATTTCCATACCCAACTACAACATTTTCTATCAAGATAGAACTGCCAAAGGGGGAGGAGTTGCAATCTACTGCAGAGAGAGCATGCAAAGTTCTGTCATACTTTCCAGGTCTGTGCCCAAACAGTTCGAGCTTCTAATATTAAAAATGAATCTCTCCAGAAATAAGTCTCTCACTGTTGCCGCCTGTTATTATATACCCCCTCAGCTCCCAGCTATGCCCTGGACACCATATATTAATTGATTGCCCCATCTATCTTCAGAGTTCGTTCTGTTAGGTGACCAAAACTGGGATATGCTCAACACCCCAGAAGTCCTCTAAGATAGATGCCCTCAATCTCACACAAATTATCAAGGAAACCACCAGGTACAACCCTAAATCCAGAAACATGGGTACCCTCATAGATATTATCCTGACCAACTTGCCCTCCAGATACACCTCTGCTGTTTTCAATCAGGATCTCAGCGATCACTGGCTCATTGCCTGCATCTGCTATGGGATCCGCGGTCAAACGACCACCCCTCATCACTCAAACGCTCTCTATAACACTTCTGCGAGCAGGCCTTTCTAATCGACCTAGCCTGGGTATCCTGGAAGGATATTGACCTCATCCCGTCAGTCAAGCATGCCTGGTCGTTCTTTAAAAGTAATTTCCGTACCATCTTAAATAAGCATGCCCCTTTCAAAAAATGTAGAACTAAGAACAGATATAGCCCTTGGTTCACTCCAGACCTGACTGCCCTTGACCAGCACAAAAACATCTTGTGGCGGACTACAATAGCATCAAATAGTCCCCGTGATATGCAACTTTTCAGGGAAGTTCGGAACCAATACACGCAGTCAGTTAGGAAAGCAAAGGCTAGCTTTTTCAAACTTTGCATCCTGTAGCTCTAACTCTTTACACTGTAAAGTCAATGGAGAATAAGAGCACCTCCTCCCAGCTGCTCACTGCACTGAGGCACAGATAAATCCACGATTATCGAGAATTTCAATAAACATTTCTCTACGGCTGGCCACGCTTTCTTCCTGGCTGCCCCAACTTCAGCCAATAGCTCTGCACCCCAAGCTGCTACTTGCCATAGCCTCCCCCTTCTTCAAATACCCAAACTGTTACAGACCTATATCCATCCTGCCCTGCCTTTCTAAAGTCTTCGAAAGCCAAGTTAACAAACAGATCACTGACCATTCCGAATCCCACCGTACCTTGTCTGCTGTGCAATCCGGTCTCCGAACTGGTCACGGGTGGGGTGACACTCTAGACCCAAACTGTAATAGACCTATTTCCGTCCTGCCCTGCCTTTCTAAAGTCTTTGAAAGCCAAGTTAATAAACAGATCACTGACCATTTTAAATCGCACCGTACCTTCTCCGCTGTGCAATCCGGTTTCCGAGCTGGTCATGGGTGCACCTCAGCCACGCTCAAGGTACTAAACAATATCATAACCGCCATCGATAAAAGACTGTACTGTGTAGCCGTCTTCATCGACCAGGCCAAGGCTTTCGACTCTGTCAATCACCGTATTCTTATCGCAGACTCAATAGCCTTGGTTTCTCAAATGACTGCCTTGCCTGGTTCACCAACTACATCGCAGACAGAGTTCAGTGTGTGAAATCGGAGGTCCGGACCTCTGGCAGTCTCTATGGGGGTACCACAGGGTTCAATTCTCAGGCCGACTCTTTTCTCTGTATATATCAACGATGTCGCTCTTGCTGTGGTGATTCCCTGATCCACCTTTACGCAGACAACACCATTCTGTATACAGCTGGCCCTTCTTTGGACACTGTGTTAACTTTTTATGGCTGTAAGGGCAGTATTGAGTAGCTTGGATGAAAAGGTGCCCATTGTAAACGGCCAGCTCCTCAGTCTCAGTTGCTAATATATGCATATTATTATTAGTATTGGATAGAAAACACAAGTTTCCAAAACTGTCAAAATATTGTCTGTGAGTATAACAGATATTGCAGGTGAAACCCTGAGGAAAATCAAAACAGGAAGTGGCTTCTATTTTGCAAACTCCATGTTCCATAGCCTCCCGTTGCTGGATTTAAAGGGATATGAACCAGATTCCTTTTCCTATCGCTTCCTCAAGGTGTCAACAGTCTTCAGACATAGTTTCAGGCTTTTATTTTGAAAAATGAGCCAGAACGTTAACATCGCGTCAAGTGGTAACATGAGTTTTGCTCACGCAACAGAATTTGGACAGCCATTGTTTTCACCTCTCCTACTGTGAAAGACATTTGTGGTTGATGTATTATCGATTATATATTTTAAAAACAACCTGAGGATTGATTATAAAAAACGTTTGACATGTTTCTGTGGACATTATGGAAACTATTTGGAATTTTCGTCTGCGTTGTCATGACCGCTCTTACCTGTGGATTTCTGAAAATAACGCGACAAACAAACAGAGTTATTTTGATATAAAAATCATCTTTATGGAACAAACGGAACATTTGTGGTGTAACTGGGAGTCTCGTGAGTGAAAACATCCGAAGGTCATCAAAGGTAAACGATTAATTTGATTGCTTTTCTGATTTTCGTGACCAAGCTTCCTGATGCTAAGTGTACTTAATGTTTTAGTGCGATCGATAAACTTACACAAACGCTTGGATTGCTTTCGATGAAAGCATAATTTCAAAATCTGACACGACAGGTGGATTAACAAAAGGCTAAGCTGTGTTTTCCTATATTGCACTTGTGATTTCATGAATATAAATATTTGTAGTAATATTTATTGAATGTAGCGCTATGCTATTCAGCGGTTGTTGATGACACTTAACCCGATGTTAGGATTGCAGCCAGCTTCAATTCCATGCAAAACTCCTCCAACTGCTCTTAAATGCTAGCAAAATCAAATGCATGCTTTTCAACCGTTCGCTGCCCGCACCCGCTCCCCCAACTAGCATCACTACTCTGGATGGTTCTGACCTAGAATACATGGACAACTACAAATACCTACAGTGGGGAGAACAAGTATTTGAAACACTGTCGATTTTGCAGGTTTTCCTACGTACAAAGCATGTAGAGGTCTGTCATTTTTATCATAGGTACACTTCAACTGTGAGAGACGGAATCTAAAACAAAAATTCTGAAAATCACATTGTATGATTTTTAAGTAATTAATTTGCATTTTTTTGCATGACATAAGTATTTGATCACCTACCAACCAGTAACAATTCCGGCTCTCACAGACCTGTTAGTTTTTCTTTAAGAAGCCCTCCTGTTCTCCACTCATTACCTGTATTAACTGCACCTGTTTGAACTCATTACCTGTATAAAAGACACCTGTCCACACACTCAAACAGACTCCAACCTCTCCACAATGGCCAAGACCAGAGAGCTGTTTACGGACATCAGGGATAAATTGTCGACCTGCACAAGGCTGGGATGGGCTACAAGGACAATAGGCAAGCAGCTTGGTGCGAAGACAACAACTGTTGGCACAATTATTAGAAAATGGAAGAAGTTCAAGATGACGGTCAATCACCCTCAGTCTGGGGCTTCATGCAAGTCCTCACCTCGTGGGGCATCAATGATCATGAGGAAGGTGAGGGATCAGCCCAGAACTACACGGCAGGACCTGGTCAATGACCTGAAGAGAGCTGGGACCATAGTCCCAAAGAAAACCATTAGTAACACACTACGCCGTCATGGATTAAAATCCAGCAACACACGCAAGTTCCCCCTGCTCAAGCCAGCGCATGTCCAGGCCTGTCTGAAGTTTGCCAATGACCATCTTAATGATCCAGAGGAGGAATGGGAGAAGGTCATGTGGTCTGATGAGACAAAAATAGAGCTTTTTGGTCTAAACTCCACTCGCTGTGTTTGGAGGAAGAAGAAGGATGAGTACAACCCCAAGAACACCATCCCAACCGTGAAGCATGGAGGTGGAAACATCATTCTTTGGGGATGCTTTTCTGCAAAGGGGACAGGACGACTGGACCATATTGAGGGGAGGATGGATGTGGCCATGTATCGCGAGATCTTAAGAGCAATGAAGATGGGTCATAGCTGGGTCTTCCAGCATGACCATGACCCGAAACACACAGCCAGGGCAACTAAGGAGTGGCTCCGTAAGAAGCATCTCAATGTCCTGGAGTGGCCTAGCCAGTCTCCAGACCTGAACCCAATAGAAAATCAGCCCCGAAACCTGAAGGATCTGGAGAAGGTCTGTATGGAGCAGTGGGCCAAAATCCCTGCTGCAGTGTGTGCAAACCTGGTCAAGAACTACAGGAAACGTATGATCTCTGTAATTGCAAACAAAGGTTTCTGTACCAAATATTAAGTTCTGCTTTTCTGATGTATCAAATACTTATGTCATGCAATTAAAATGCTAATTAATTACTTAAAAATCATACAATGTGATTTTCTGGATTTCTTTAGATTCCGTTTTTCACAGTTGAAGTGTACCTATGATAAAAATGACAGACCTCTACATGCTTTGTAAGTAGGAAAACCTGCAAAATCGACAGTGTTTCAAATACTTGTTCTCCCCACTGTAGGTATTTGTAGTTGTCCATGTATTCTAGGTCAGAACCATCCAGAGTAGTGATGCTAGTTGGGGGAGCGGGTGCGGGTGTGTCAAATACTTGTTCTCCCCACTTTAGGAGTCTGGCTAGACTGTAAACTCTTCTTCCAGACTCATATCAAACATCTCCAGTCCAAAATCAAATCTAGAGCCGGCTTTCTGTTTCGCAACAAAGCCTCCTTCACTCTCGCCGCCAAACTTACCCAAGTGAAACTGACTGTCCTTACAATCTTCGACTTCGGCGATGTCATTTGCAAAATAGCTTCCAATACTCTACTCAGCAAATTGGATGTAGTCTATCACAGTGCCATCCGTTTTGTTACCAAAGCGCCTTATACCACCCACCACTGCGACCTGTATGCTCTAGTCGGCTGGCCCTCGCAACATATTCGTCGCCAGACCCACTGGCTCCAGGTCATCTATAAGTCTATGCTAGGTAAAGCTCCGCCTTATCTCAGCTCTGAGCAGATAACTGATCGCTGCATCTGTACATTTTCCATCTGTAAATAGCCCACCCAATCTACCTACCTCATCCCCATATTGTTTTTATTTACTTTGCTGCTCTTTTGCACACCAGTATCACTACTTACACACCATCATCTGCTCATCATCATTTGCTCATCGATCACTCCAGTGCTAATCTGCTAAATTCGAATTACTTGGCTACTATGGCAAATTTATTGCCTTACCTCCTCATGCCATTTGCACACACTATATATAGACTTTCTTTTTTTATATTGTGTTATTGACTGTACGCTTGTTTATTCCATGTGTAACTCTGTGTTATTGTTTCTATCGCAATGCTTTATCTTGGCCAGGTCGCAGTTGTAAATGAGAACTTGTTCTCAACTAGCTTACCTGGTTAAATAAAGGTGAAATAAAAAATTAATTAAAAAAACCCATCAAACACCTTTGGGATGAATTGGAACGCTGACTGCGAGCCAGGCCTAATTGCCCAACATCAGTTTCCGACCTCACTAATGCTCTTGTGGCTGAATGGAAGCAAGTCCCCACAGCAATCATCCAACATCTAGTGGAAGCCTTCCCAGAAGAGTGAAGGCTGTTGTCGCAGCAAAGGGGGGACCGACTCTATATTAATGCCCATGATTTTGGAATGAGCTGTTTGTTTCTCACTTCATGAGAGCACATTAGCTAATGTTGCGCAACATTTCTATAGGCTATGCAATTGCGTGAGAAAACGCTCCTCTATATGGCCTCTATTAAAAAGAGGAGGATCCCATTAGCTTTATATTGGCAAGGCCTACTATATTTATTTCTTAACTTTCCTTATATTAAGCACATTGCTTGTCTTTACAACAGGAGTATAGCCTACATGAAAAGTGTCCTCCATTCACTATTTACGTACATAGATGACATGTATTTTTTTCCGGTGCCCATATTTCGAGACAGGTGCATGATAATGGTCCATTCTAAATCAAAACAAATTTCACACATATATTATTTAGTATATGTAAAGACAAGATTAAATCAATTATAGTCTGATGGAAACTGATTGCAGCCCATTCTTGCATAATCAATGCTTGGAGTTTGTCAGAATTTGTGGGTTTTTGTTTGGTACCATTCTTTACATTTAAAGCCTCTTGAGGATTGACCATAAATTCTCAATGGGATTAAGGTGTGGGGAGTTTTGGCCACGGACCCGAAATATCGATGTTTTGTTCCCTGAGCCACTTAGTTATCACTTTTGCCTTATTGTTCGTCACCAAACTGTTCCTGGATGGTTGGGAGAAGTTGCTCTCAGAGGATGTGTTGGTACCATTCTTTATTCATGGCTGTGTTCGTAGGCAAAATTGTGAGTGAGCCCACTCCCTTCGCTGAGAAGCAACCCCACACATGGCTGGTCTCAGGATGCTTTACTGTTGCATGACACAGGACTGATGTTAGCGCTCACCTTGTCTTCTCCGGACAAGCCCCAAACAATCAGAGAAGGGGATTCATCAGAGAAAATGACTTTACCCCAGTCCTCAGCAGTTCAATCCCTATACCTTTTGCAGAATATCAGTCTGTACCTGATGTTTTTACTGGAGAGAAGTGGCTTCTTTGCTACCCTTCTTGACACCAGGCCATCCTCCAAAAGTCTTCGCCTCACTGTGCGTGCAGATGCACTCACACCTGCCTGTTGCCATTCCTGAGCAAGCTCTTTACTGGTGGTGCCCCGATCCCGCAGCTGAATCAACTTTAGGAAATGGTCCTTCGTCAACATTCACACTTGTGTTAACTAGAGAATCACTGACATGATGTCAGCTGGTCCTTTTGTGGCAGGGCTGAAATGCATTGGAAATGTTTTTTGGGGGATTCAGTTCATTTGCATGGCAAAGAGGGACTTAGCAATTAATTGCAATTAATCTGATTACTCTTCATAACATTCGGGAGTATATGCAAATTGCCATCATACAAACTGAGGCAGCAGACTTTGTGAAAATTAATATTTGTGTCATTCTCAACACTTTTTGCCACGACTGTAGAGCCTAACTGGCATACATAAGCAGCGAGTGAGTTTCAAGTTTTGGAAAAATCATTTTCAACATTTATAATAATAGCATTACATGCATAATCGCATTTGCGGTCACTTTTGATAATGGCGTTGTCCCGCTAATGGAACATTTGTGCTTATTGTGCCATGTGCTCATTGCTGCGCTTATAATGTGAAGAAATATCCTAATAGTTTATCAACATTTAAAGCTAAACATTCTGATCTGTTGTGTCAGCCACACTGTGTAAAAAAAAAGTTCATTTTGATGCTAGTAGTAGTTGTATTCATTTGGGGTCTATCGCATCCCACAACTGTCCCAGACTATGTTTGGAATATTTATTTCTCACAGAGAAACTTTTGTACTTTGGGGGATAGAAGATTGCTACATAGGCTAGTGCTCTTGCTGGTTCTTTAGGCTTAGGTGGGTGACAAAAAGTAAATGTGGACAGCTCTTCCAATATCTTCAGTATGCACCTCGGAATTGGATAAGGCCGCCTGTAGTTGCGTCCCAATGTGTCTGTCTTCACTTGTAGCCTGTGAGAAAGACCTTATCACGTGATGGAGATGCAGTGCCTTAGACTGCTGCACCCCTCGGGAGCCCCCTAAGTAGTTGTGTTCTTGTGCTCAGTAGTTTTGCTCTATAGTTGTACTCAGTAGTTTTGTGGTTCAGTAGTTGTGTGATTAGTAGGTGTGGTCAGCAGTTGCATGGTAATGGTGAGTAGTTATGGTGAGTAGTTATGGTGAGTAGTTGTCGGTAGTAGAAGTGTGATTATGGTCAGTAGTTGTGGTCATAAATTGTGGTCATTAGTTGTGTGGTTGTGGTCAGTAATTCTCGTCACTCTCTTCCCTCGTATCATAATTTTGGGAAACAGTCAATGCAGTTCCTAAAACATGCTGTATCGTTTGAACCGTATAAGGTATTTTGGTTCCGGAAATTATGAAGGTGTCATACCATCTAGCTTTTATTCTAACTTGTTCAGGAGGTGGTAAATATGTCAGTTGTTTACAAAAAAGTTGCAGCAATTTTGTTCATGCAGTTATTAAAGCAGCTGTAACTTTTTAACAGAATAATATATTTTTGTTCCACAGTCAGTAGTGGTTGTGGTCAGTTGTGTGGTTCAGTAGTTGTGTGCTCAGTTGTTTTCTGGTCAGTAGTTGTGTGGTTGTGGTCGGTAGTTGTGGTCCGTAGTTGTGTGGTCAGTCGTTGTGTGGTCAGTAGTTGTATGTTTGTGGTCAGTAGTTGAGTGGTTGTGGTCAGTAGTTGAGTGGTTGTGTAGTTCAGTAGTCACGTGGACAGTAGTTGTGTGGTAATGGTCAGTACTTCTGTTCAGTAACTGTGTGGTTAGTAGTTGTGTGGTTGTGATCAGTAGTTGTGGTCTGTAGTTGTTGTGGTCAGTATTTGCAGTCTGTCACGACTTCCGCCGAAGTTGGCTCCCCTGCCTGTTCGGGCGGTGCTCGGCGGTCGTCGTCACCGTCCTACTAGTCGCTACCGATCCCTTTTTCGTTTGTACGTTGGTTTTGTCTTATTAGTTTCACCTGTGTGTATTTTAGTTTAATTAGTTTCCCTATATATAGTAGGTTGTCCCGCCTTTGTTTTGTGCGGGATGTTTTTTTTACTCTGTTGCATTGTGGTTTTCATGTGTGTATTCTCCGGACTGTTTGGTCCTGTGTTTGGGCTGGTCTATTCTCTGCGCCCTGTATGTTGGCGTGACTGTTTGTTTGCCGGAGAATAAATTCACGATATACAGAACCCTGCTCTCTGCGCCTGATTCCAAACCACCACTCCTAGTGTCCCGTGACACAGTCAGTAATTGTGGTCGGTAGTTGTGTGGTCCAGTAGTTTTGTGGTTGGGGTCAGTAGTTGTGGTCACGCTCCTCTCCCTTGTCAAAATTCTTCCCTCCGCTGCCACATGTGATCCTCTCTGTCTGTGAATATCCATAGCAACGTCTCCGTTTGGGCTTCTCAATGATTAGACAGAGAGCTCTTAGCTGCTGTTATTTACCTACTTTCTTTCACTCTAAACTCTGACAAACAGCTGTACGTTTATATTGGTAGAAGATATTTCTGTTCTGTGTTTTGCTTTGAAAAGCAGAGAAGTAGAGGACGATTTAATAACCTCATAGAGGTTAGAGGTTACCCCCCTACTTTTTTCAATTTCCGCCTGAAGACATACCCAAATCTAACTGCCTGTAGCTCTGGCCCAGAAGCAAGTATATGCATATTCTTGGTAACATTTGAAATAAAACACTCTGAAGTTTATGTAAATGTGAATTGAATGTAAGAGAATTTAACACAAAAGATCTGGTTTAGATAATACAATGAAAAAAGCCATACTTTTTTTATTTTTATTGTTGTATCATCATCTTTAACTAACATTAGGCTATAATTAGCAATACAAATGGCTCTGATACGAATAATATTACTACACAGATCATACACATAATGTTAGCTAACAAGCCAGCCAGCTAGAGTTAGCTAGATAGCTAACAGTACGTTTTAACTTGAAATGAAATCGACTTTCTGACAAGATTTGAAATATGTAATATCTGAAGATGTAGCTAGCTAGACTATCTTACCTGTATACGTAAATGGAAGCTTCTCTCTCTCTCTGACGGATGCCACGGTTGCCCTTAGTTTGAAGCTATAATCCGGACACAAGTGTTTTATTCTCTTTTGCGTTAGAAAGGATTACCTACACATACTGATCAGCTCATGTTATAGACAGAAGCATGCTACATGGCAGACCAATCTGAATTAATCTGTCAGCGTGTCCAGCCTAGCCATGATCTCAGCCAATCATGGCTAGCAGGAAGGTTTAACAATTTTATCCTTATTTTTTAAGATGGCATATAAGTTTGTAATTTTAAGGCACAATGAAATTCACGTGTTCCAAAAGGCATTAATGGCGCTGGAGGAGATGACTGACGTTTTACAATCCCCTAACCAATCGTGCTATTGTGTTTGTTTTTTTGTATTATTTGTAACTTATTTTGCACATAATGTTTCTGCCACCATGTCTTATGACTAAAAAGAGCTTCTAGATATCAGGACAGCGATTACTCACCCTGTACTGGAGGAATACTTTTTCTTTAAAAGGTCGGACGGGAAGGATTTACTTCAGACGCCTGGCAAGGCCCACGTCCTCATCATTCGCAGAAGAAAGAGAAGGAGATGTTGGGGGCGAACGTCTGTGTGCCTTGTAGGGACCCGACGGCGAGCGTGTAATCTCCCTTTACTATCTGTCCTATTAGCCAACGTACAATCAATGGAAAATAAAATAGATGAACTAGGATCACATATATCCTACCAACGGGACATTCAAATCTGTAATATTGTATGTTTCATCAAGTCATAGCTGAACGACGACATGAATAACATACAGCTGGCGGGTTTTAATCATTTTCGGCAGGATAGAACAGCGGCCTCTGGTAAGACAAGGGGTGGAGATCTATGTATATTTGCAAACAACAGCTTCTGCACGAAATCTAAGGACGTCTCAAGGTTTTGCTCACCTGAGGTAGAGTATCTCATGATAAGCTGTAGACCAGACTATTTACCGAGAGAGATTTAATCTATATTCTTCGTAGCTGTCTATTTACCACCACAAACTGATGCTGGCACTAAGACAACACTCAATGAGCTGTATACGGCCATAAGCAAACAGGAAAACGCTGATCCAGAGGCGGCGCTCCTAGTGGCTGAGGACTTAATGCAGGGAAACTTAAATCTGTTTAACCTAAATTTAACCTTAATTTCTAGCAGCATGATAAATGTGCAACCAGAGGGGGAAAACACTCTAGACCACCTTTACTCCACACACAGAGACACGTACAAAGCTCTCCCTCACCCTCCATTTCGCAAATCTGACCATAATTCTCTCCTCCTGATTCCTGCTTACAAGCAAAAACTAAAGCAGGAACCACCAGTGACTAGGTCAATAAGAAAGTGGTCAGTTGAAGCAGATGCTAAGGTACAGGCTGTGTTGCTAGAACGGACTGGAATATGTTCTGAGATACTTCCGATGTCATTGAGGAGTACACTACACTGGCTTAATCAACAAGTGCATCGATGATGTCATCCCCACAGTGACCGTGCGTACATGCCTCAACCGGAAGCCATGGATTACAGGCAACATCCGCACTGAATGGTAGAGCTGCCGCTTTCAAGGAGTGGGTCTCTAACACAGAAGTTTATAAGAAATCCCGCTACGCCCTCTGACAAACCATGAAACAGGCAAATATCAATGCAGGACTAAGATTGAATCCTACTACACCGGCTTCGATGTTCATCGGTTGTTGCAGGGCTTGCAAACTACAAAGGGAAGCACAGCTGCGAGCTGCACAGTGACACAAGCGTACCAGATGAGCTAAATTACTTCTGTGCTCGCTTCGAGGCAAGTAACACTGAGACATGCATGAGAGCATGAGCTGTTCTGGACGAATTTGTGATCACGCTCTCCATAGCCAATGTAAGACCTTTAAAGAGGTCAATATTCACAAGGCCGCGGGGCCAGACGAATTACCAGGATGTGTACTCTGAGCATGCGTTTACCAACTGGCAAGTGGCTTCACTGACTTTTCAACCTGTCTGAGTATTTAATACCAACATGTTTCAAGCAGACCACCATAGTCCCTGTGCCCAAGAACACAAAGGTAACCTGCCTAAATGACTACCGACCTGTAGCACACATCTGTAGCCATGAAGTGCTTTGAAAGGCTGGTCATGGCTCACATCAACACCATTATCCTAGAAACCCTAGACCCACTCTAATTTTCATACCACCCCAACAGATCCACTGGTGATGCAATTTCTACTGCACTCAACACTGCCCTTTCTCATCTGGACAAAAGGAACACTTAATGGATCCTGGACTTCCTGATGGGCTACCCCAGTTGGTAAGGGTAGGTAACAACACATCCACCACACTGATCCTCAACACGGGTGTTTCTCAGGGGTTCATGCTCAGTCCCCTCCTGATTTTTTTTTTTTACTCCCTGTTCGCTAATGACTGCATGGCCAGGCATGACTCCAACACCATCATCAAGTTTGCCGATGACACAACAGTGGTAGGCCTGATAACCGACAATGATGAAACAGCCTCTCTGGCCGTGTGGGGCCTGGACAACAAGCTCTCCCTCAACGTGATCAAGACAAAGGAGATGATTGTGGACTACGGGAAAAGGAGGACCGCGCACGCCCCCATTCTCATCAACGGGGCTGAAGTGGAGCAGATTGAGAACTTCAGGTTCCTTTGTGTCCACATCACCAACAAACTATTATGGTCCAAACACACCAAGTCAGTCGTGAAGAGGGCACAACAAAACCTATTCCCTCTCAGGAGACTGAAAACTTTGGCATGGGTCCTCAGATCCTCAAAAGGTTCTACAGCTGCACCATCTAGAGCATCCTGCCATCACTGCCTTGTATGGCAAGTGCTCGGCCTCCGAACGCAAGGCACTACAGAGGGTAGTATGTACGGCCCAGCACATCACTGGGGCCAAGCTTCCTGCCATCCAGGACCTGTATACCAGGCGGTATCAGAGGAAGGCCCTAAAAATTGTCAAAGACTCCAGCCACCCTAGTTATAGACTGTTCTCTCTGCTACTGCTTGGCAAGCGGTACCGGGGCACAAAGTCTAGGTCCAAAAGGCTTCTTAATAACTTCTACCCCCAAGCCAAAAGACTCCTGAACAGCTAATAAAAGGGCTACCGATACCCCTATTTTACACTGTTGCTACACTCTGTTTGTTATCTATGCATAGTCACTTTAACTCTATCTACATGGAGGTAGGGAACTGATCTGTCTTCCCAATATAAAGGATCAAAACTGCCGGAGGAATAAAAAGAGGTCCAGTATCTTGACAACTGTGCCATACAGATTGCAAAAAGAATTAGGATATAAACGTTGTTTAGTGTATAAACGACGCAAGATTCAAGACTTTGTGCTTTTCAGCTAAAATTATTATATAGAATTCTTGCCACCAACAATATGTTGAATATTTGGGGCATAAAATCATTGAAACTCTGCATATTTTGTTGTGAGGATACAGAATCAATAGACCATTTATTTTGGTATTGCCCTCAGGTAGCCTCCTTCTGGTCTCAGGTTCAGGAATGGCTGAAAATGCATAACATTGATTGAAAATTGACCCTAGAAATAGTACTAGGAGATTTTGAGAGACCGGGTCAGTCAATTACTAATGTACTAATACTCTTAGTAAAAGTATTTATCTTCAACTCGCAATCTGTCAATTCTATTCGATTAGATACATTGAAATTGTATGTTAAACATCAGGACATAGTTGAAAGATATATGTTGCATAGAAATCCAAAGAGGGTGGCCAGCAGAGATAGGTGGAATGGGCTGTGGGTTGGGATGTGGAATTGTAGACAAGTGGGAGTGGAGTTAGAATGATGGTCAAAATTCTAAATAAATAAAGTCAAAATAAAAGTCAAAATAAAACATACTTTTTATTATGTTTGAACGACACTGAGGGGCAGTGTTTTTACAGCTAATGCCGGTTTGCCTGTGGTTGATGCCGTGCAGGTGTTTGTACACATGCATATACACACACTCTCATTCAAACACACACATATGTAAATAGTGCCAGACATGCACTCAAACGTATACAGTTGACCTTGCTGTTATGATTTTAGTTGTCCTTGATGTCCTTTGTTTTTTTTGCATTATTTTCTGTTTTCTTTTGTCTTTTTCTTTTTTCTCATGAGTTCATTTTCTTGGTTGTTGGTGCATTGTGGGGGTTCTTGGGAGTGTGGAATGGAATTCATTTTCTTGTTTATTATTTTATTATTACATTTTTTTCATTATTGGGGAGGCGAATGTGGGAGGGGTCTGGATTGATTGAAGGACAGCTATGGGAACTGTGGGGGGATCTTGGAGGTTTTGTGTCCCCGTTTCTTTGGCCTTGTGAGAGATTTGAGCAGGGCGTTGACCCTGGATGCTTCTGTGTGTTCCTCTGAATGGGAGTCTGTTGAATGACTGATGTGGTATCGTTGCAGAGCGGCTTCACTGCAAGTGAAACCTCCTCCATGTTTGAATGTAGGGAAAGCTTCATTTTGTTTTATGTAAAAATAGATATGGTGTGCTTTACCAAAAAACTCTAATTTGGTCTCATCTGTCTACAGGATATTCTCCCAGAAGGATTTTGTCACGTTCAGGTGTGTTTTGGAAAATTGCAGTCGGGTTTCTTATGTCTTTCCTTCAGCAGTGGGGTCCTCTTGGGTCTCCTACAATATAACCCCTTTTCATTGATTTGGTGATGGATAGTGCAAGTTGAAATTGTCGTACCTCATGTCTGAAGGTCAGCTTGAATCTGTGTGGCAGTTGACCGAAGTGCTTCCTCCACCATTTGAACAATCTAAACATCTCAGCGTTGGTTTGGAGTTAATAGCGGTTAAAGAGGAGATTTTTTATTTTACCATTGTAGTCTATGGCCCTTTTTTTCCCATTGAAATACATTGGTATCCATGGCAATAGCACAATTTCAGCTGCACAAGGATGCAACATTAGAAAGCTGTTAGCTGACATTATCTAGCTGCTTCTCGTCACTAAACTATGACAAACAGCTGTTATTGGTTGAATAATTGTGTTCCGATTCCAGATTTTAATAGCAGAGAAGTAGACCAAGATGTCACCCTCTAAGTTTGTGTGAGTATTCATAGCAACAGCTCCGTTTGGGTTTCTCAATGATGACACATTAGCTAGTTTTTTTTGTCACTCTAAACTCCTGTGACTTTTTATTGGTAGAATATATTTTTGTTATAATGTCAGATTTGAATAGCAGAGAAGTAGAGGAAGATTTCATATGCTCTAATTTTTTATCAGACTTGTTGGGGGAGTGGTAAAAATGACAGTTGTCTGGAAAAAAAATGGGGATAAATGTGTTAATGCGGTTACTAAAATCCTGTAGGTGTATCATTAGATCCGTAGCGATATTTTTGTTCTGCGAACAGACTTGAATATCAGAGAAGAATACAAAGATGTCCTACATTCTAACTTTTTGTGTAACTTGTTGGGGAAGTGGTCAAAAGTTCAGTTGTTTATAAAAAGTTAGTGAAAAGGTTGATATGGTTACTTAAACAGTTGTGACGTTTGATCTGTACCAGATAATTTTGTTATTATTTCAGATTTGTAGAGGAATATTTCATATGCTCTAACTTTTTGTACAAGTTGATTTCAAAGTGGTCAAAGTAGCTGATGTGTCAAAGTTACATTGTTTACAGTGAATGTTGGTAGTTATGATGTCACAATGGGGAGCTTTAGAATGTTGAAAAAAAAGTCCCATTAAAGTGAATGAAGATGGGCAAAACGTTTAATAGTTTAAAAAGTATAAAAGATGTTGTATGCAAGAAACCTAATCCAGATCAGTCTACATATTATAAAGCTTTAACGGGGTAAGAGGAGTAACATGTGTCAGAAGAAGAAGAAAAAATAAGAAGTATGCGTCGTTAAGTCCCACATAATAAAAAGTCAGAAGTATGTCAAAGATTTAAGTGGGGGCTTTTACTTTGCGATCCCCACAATGATATAACTACATAAGACACAGTAAGAAACGGTAACTGAAGAGCTCCACAAGGGGGCAGAGCAGAGCTATGCTAAACAGGCCAAATTAATACAGAAGCCATGGTTATGATAAGGCCAGGGCAGCTTCAAAGGATACAACACAAGTGAATACTTATCTGACACTATTAGCATTGTTTTAGCTAATAGAAGGATATAGCTAGTTACATAAGCACAATTGAGTATGACACCATAAAGGTTATATAATTAGTACCTCACTTGTCCATGGTTATAAGGAAATACACAGAGAATACATTACGCTCCATGCATAGCTATAAACGGTGTGCTACAGTAGAAATGTCATAACATGGTATACAGAAACTGTTATGATGATGTAATAAGGCACTAACTTTAATAGGAACGCACGCACGTCCGAAGTAAGTATTAGTAAGGAAAACAACAATGAAGGCAATGTTGGCGCCAGACGGAAAATATGCCATGGGGGAAAAAAAGTTTGGGCAGGCTCTGTTCTGACTGGAGATGAGCAAATGTCTGACAACTTGACCAGGGGAAACACTCCTTTGGCTCTCATCGAAGAAAGAAGTTTGTCCGGCTCATCTAGCTTATCCTCGCCTACATTAGCATTGCATGCCTTAAATGTAAATTGTCGGCAACCGTGAAATGGGCTACTTCTATGTGAATTGATGAAGAGGTGGAACGTATCTCATTTCAAACTGTTTATGGAAAACAAAACTGTTGTTTCAAAATAATTTTAATTTGAGATGTTGAAATATAACCTATAGATAATTAGCATGCAGCGTGCCTTGGTTTGAGGGCAGCACGGGTTATCTGTCCTGTTGCGTATCAATACAATTTTGGAACACTTAGCGCATAAAAAAACTAATGCTGTGGTGATCATTAGAGATATTTGGAACTCAAGTGTGAAACAGTTAAAACAGGTTTTAACAGTATTCCTACTGTAGAGATTGACTCTAGATTGAATGTTGTGACAGCTGAATGACTCCATTAGGGCACAGCACCCTGCAGAGAGACTGGCTCCAGATCATATTTAGTGACCCCATATCCTACCATATGACAACAACCACAGTCAAGACACACTCTGAATTATGCATGGCATGTCTTTAGTACATTAATTAAATTGCTTAATGTTCTCATTTGTGAACCATTTCAGGAAACTAGGCGTATGTCGCAATTCACTACTTCACAAGAGAGCCATTTGAACGTTTTTTTTTTTTTTTAATCAAAACATGTTTTTTTTTGGCAGAAATGCCTTCTGGAACATGTGAACTTTCATGTACCTTAATAACAAAATTGTTTTCCAACTGTAAATACGAATACAATTGTTAATTACGAGCCTTGTTGGTAAACTACAGAAAAAGAGAGCAACCTTACCACTAGCCATGATTGGCTAAGATAATGAGTGGGCTGGACATGCCAAGTTCAGAGTTCAGATTGGTCTCCCAAATAGAAGGCTTTTGTCTATTTGAGCTCAGTCTGTTTTGGTAATCCTGTCGAACACTGATTTTTTAAAATGTAGCTGCATAAGTGTTGATCTCCACTTTTTGGAGGATCGAGATTTGAAATCAGTGGAATTAGAGTATGATAACTAAAGAGATGGCTGAAACACCTGTTTCCATAATACGTCTTCAAACTAAGGGCATTTGTGGCATGGATCTGTGACAGAGAGAGGAGTCTATCAAGCATGATGATGTATACTGTATGGATAAGATAGTCTAGTTAGCTACATTTTCAGATATTACACGTTTCAAACAGAAAGTGATTTAATTTTAAGCTGAAGTGTACTGTTAGATAGCTAGTTAACATTAGCTGGCTGGCTCCCTAGCTAATGCTACGTGTATAACGTTGTTATTCATCGTTGTTTAATGTTAGCTGGCTGGCTCGTGGTGTGTGTGCCATCACGTTGTTTGCCTAGCTAGGTTCATTATTTACTAGCTAGCTAGCTAGCTACCTGTCTTAAGCCAACGTGTACTGTTAGCTAGCATTAGCTAACGTTAGGTGTCTAGCTCATTAGTTAACGTGACATGATGTGTGTGATATTACATGTTGTTTACCTAGCTAGGTTCATTGTTTCCCTAGGTAGCATGTCCTAAGCTAAAGTGTACAACACCCGTTGAATGTGGCCGATGTTGGTAAACCTCGGCAAAAATGCATAATGAAATTGTTGCCAGCTGAGCTGGTTAGGCTATTTTCATTTTATCCAGAGGTAAACAAATCATCGGCCAGAGCGTCAAGTATGTGCTCTAAACGCTCAGAGAACGAAACAAGATGGGTAGGGCTAAATCTCAAGAGGGTGCGAACGATGCTGAATGGGTGTAGATGAAGAAGAGCTCTCTCACCAAAACACTAAAATGCAATTTTTTCAAAATTGAGTTTACAAGTTTATCAACTTTCAAAGCATAATTACTTTCCCATTGTTCCTCAAATGCATTGTATGATATACAATTTTGTAGCTCTCAGTCTCTACTTTCGGGTTTCAGAAGTTTTTAGAAGATGGGAAGGGACTCTGCTGTCCTAGCTTCAGGGGGAATCTTATTCCACCATTGGGGTGCCAGGACAGAGAAGAGCTTGGACTGGGCTGAGCAACAGCTCCCGTAGGGGTGGGAGGGCCAAGAGACTGGAGCTGGCAGAATGGAGTGCTCTGCTTGGGGTGTAGGGTTAGAGCATAGCCTTAAGGTAGGGAAAGGGGCAGTTCCACTTAGTGTTCCATAGGTAAGCAACATGGTCTTGTAGTGGATGCGGACTTAGACTGGAAGAAAGAGGAGTGTGCAGAGGAGCGGGATGACATGAGAGAACTTGGGAAGGTTGAAAACCAGGCTGGCTGCAGCATTCCTGATAAGTTGCAGAGGATTAGTGGCACAAGCGGGAGCCCAGCCAATAGCGAGTTGCAGTAGTTCAGACGGGAGAGTTGAAGTACCTGGATTAGGACCTCCGCCTCTTCCTGTGTGAGGTAGTGTTACTCGGATGTTGAAGGGCATGAACCTGCAGGACCGAGTCACTGCTTTGATGTTTGCAGAGAATGACAGGGTGTTGTCCAGGGTCATGCCAAGGTTCTTTACACTCTGGGTGGGTGACACTGAAGAGTAGTCAACCATGATAGAGAGGTATTTGAGCGGGCAGGCTTTCCCCTGGAGGAAGAACAGCTTGGTGGGCCGACAAGTTGAGATATCTGCCAGGCACACAGAGATGCGTGTCACCACCTGGGTGTCAGAAGGGGGGAAGGAGAAAAGTAGTTGAGTGTCATCCGCATAGCAATGATAGTAGAGACCATTTGAGGATATGACGGAGCCGAGTGACTTTATATATAGAGAGAAGAGGAGAGGGCCTAGAACTGAGCCCTTGGGGACACCAGTAGTGAGAGTACGTGGTGCAGAGACAGATCCTCTCCACATCACCTGGTAGGAGCAGCCTGCCAGTAGGATGCAATCCAGGAGTGTGCAGAGCCTGAGACGCCCAGCCCGGAGAGGGTGGAGAGGAGAATCTGATGGTTCACAGTGTTGAAGGCAGCAGATAGATCAAGGAGGATGAGAACAGAAGGAGAGAGTCAACTTTGGCAGTGGGGAGAGCCTCCGTGAACCATCTTGAAGCCTGACTGTTTAGGGTCAAGAAGATCGTTCTGAGTGAGATTATGAGTAAGTTGATCAGACAGCACACTCAAGTGTGTTGGAAAGAAAATAAAGATGGGTACATGTCTGTAGTTTTTGATGTCAGATAAGTCAAGTGTTGGTTTCTTGAGAAGGGGAGCGACTCGGACCATTTTGAAGTCAGTGGGGATGCAGCCAGTGATCATGGATGAGTTGATGAGGGAAGTGAGGAATGGGAGAAGGTCTGTTGAGATGGTCTGGAGAAAGGAGGAGGGAATGGGGTCGAGCGGTTAGGTTGTCAGTCGGCCAGACCTCACTAGTTGCAGGATTTCACCTGGAGAGAGGGGAGAAAGAGGTTAAGGCATAGGGTAGTTATTTGTGAGTGAGACCTGTGAACTCAATAGGCTGAGTGATTGAGTAGTGGATGTCATCAACCTTCTTTTCAGTGGTTGACAAAGTCATCTGCAGAGGGGGGGGGGGGGTTTAAGAGAGGAATGTGTGGGTATGGCGATGTTTCTGCTGTTAGGCCTAGTGCTGCATTACGTCATGGCAGAGTTTGCAAAACAATGGCTACCCAATTGAAACAAATAATCATAACGTATAGTTCTGTCAGGTAAGCTAACTTTGCAGTTAATATTTAATTGAGAAAATTTTTGTGAAAAGTCTATCTACTCTACCCACAATACGGTTATCATTAACAACGCTAACTGGCTATAGACAAACACGCACACCAAACAGACAGACAGGGACAATATTGCTGGAAATTAATTGGCAGATATTGTGTTACATCTGGATTTTTAAGCCAATAGTGGCCAACCAGGGGGGGGGAAATGTCAATGTGGCTCTGATTGTATAGTAGCCCGGAGCTTTATGTTTATGAAATTTTGTGGTGAAAAATGTATGTACTTTCAGAATTCAAATCAAATCAAATGTATTTATAAAGCCCTTGTTACATCAGCTGATATCTCAAAGTGCTGTCAAGAAACCCAGCCTAAAACCCAAAACAGCGAGCAATGCAGGTGTAGAAGCATGGTGGCTAGGAAAAACTCCCTAGAAAGGCCAAAACCTAGGAAGAAACCTAGAGAGGAACCAGGCTATGAGGGGTGGCCAGTCCTCTTCTGGCTGTGCCGGGTGGAGATTATAACAGAACATGGCCAAGATATTCATATGTTCATAAATGACCAGCATGGTCAAATAATAATCACAGTAGTTGTCGAGGGTGCAGCAAGTCAGCACCTCAGGAGTAAATGTCAGTTGGCTTTTCATAGCTGATCATTAGGAGTATCTCTACCGCTCCTGCTGTCTCTAGAGAGTTGAAAACAGCAGGTCTGGGACAGGTAGCATGTCCGGTGAACAGGTGAACAGAATTGATTGGCGAGCTACTCATATGTGGGCTGTGATCTACCTATTGGAGACCCCTGATGTAGTAGATCTCTCATGGGTAGCCTATATTTAGAGTGAGGAGAGAGACAATTGTTTAGGCCGGAGTGGAAGCCTCGCTCAGAAGAGCCTCAGGCTGTACTTGTTCTGCCACCTGCCACGTTCATACGCAATGACCCTGGATACAAGTTGCCACCCCACCGTGTGTGTATGGGGGTGCATGCGAGTGTGTGCACATGCATGTGTGTTGTGTATGTCCTTGTTTCCTTTTACAACATGTTGCCTGTAATGACCGCAAATGTTATTTTACATCCAATTGCTTTTGATGTAATGTTTTGAAATCCCCACTCATAACATCAAACGACAATCAATGTGACAGCTTTTGTTGTCTGTTATTTTCAGTTCAATTGGTTTATTGACATTCTCTTCTCTCCATCTTTACAGTACAAACAAGTGGAGCAGTACATGTCATTCCACAAGCTACCTGCAGACATGCGGCAGAAGATCCATGATTATTATGAGCATCGCTATCAAGGCAAGATCTTTGACGAGGACAATATCCTGAGTGAGCTCAACGACCCTCTCAAAGAGGTGAGAATGATGCCTTTGTTGTTTGTTGTATTTGAAGTGTCTGTCCCAAATGGCACACTATTCCCTATATAGCAAACTACTTTAGGCCACTCTGTTCAAAACTGGTGCACGATATAGGGAACTTAAGGCTTTGTGAATGGACATTTGTTACAGTAATTCATTATGCAACAACAAGGCAATATTTTCTTCATACAATCTCTAAGCATCTCTAATGGAGCAAACATGGAGTGCTGAGTGGTTTTATCTCTAATTCATATATTTAATTAATTTATGACATATTCATACTTTAGATATCATACAATGACCAGGTGAATTTGTCAACGAATGAATCGTCATTAATATTCAGCTGAAAATATCTCTGTAGAGGGTTTTTGTTCATCTCATGTGCTCTGTAACACATTTAAAGGACAAACTGCAAAACAATAATCACTACAACTGGTGGAACACAAACTGAACATTAATCAGCGTAACAGATATTTTTATTGGCATAAAGACATTAAGTTGCTCAAGAATGCAATATACAGCTATATATACTGTACATAGAAGTGAGATACATGAAAGTGAGATTATATTTTAATCTGATTAGTGTTTACGCCCATTATCACTAGAACCGCTGGGCCTCGAGGGACCCCCCTTCAAGCTAATGAGCAGTCATTCTGACTGCAACATTCTAATAGTGTAATGAATACATTTATTATGCTATCGCAAAAAGTGTAATTTGGTTAGGTCAGGGTAAACTGACAAGACTTGTTTGATTAGGTGGACTGGTGGATATACAGTGCCTTTAGAAAGTATTCAAAACCCTTTACTTTTCCCACATTTTGTTGTGTTACAGCCTGAATAAAACATTTATTAGAATTAGGAATTTTCTGTCATGGCCTACACAGAATACCCCATAATGTCAAAGGGGAATTATGCTTTTCGAAATGTTTACAAATTATTTAAAAATGAAAAGCTGAAATGTCTTGAGTCAACGTTGTTATGGCAAGCCTAAATAAATTCAGGAGTAAATATTGTCTTAACACTAGAACCATCTGGCCTTTCAGCATATACATTCCTGCTAGAGAACGGTGAGTTGTGTTTTCCAGCTAATTGATTGCATTTTGGAACTGCCTGCTGCTGTGTGCGCATTGCTGCACTTATAATGTTAAGCAAAACATTCTGAAATACACATCAACAACCGTTGTTTTATATAGCTTAATAACAAAAAATATTGGTGGCTGACTAAATACTTTTTTGCCCCACTATGTATACACAAACAAAATCATGGGCATTAATATGGAGTTGGTCCCCCCTTTGCTGCTATAACATCCTCCACTCTTCTGGGATGGCATTCCACTAGATGTTGGTGCACATTGCTGCAAGGACTTGCTTCCATTCAGCCACAAGAGCATTAGTGAGGTTGTGCACCAAACTTTACAATTGGCACTATGTATTGGGGCAGGTAGCGTTCTCAGACTGCCAGACAGTGAAGCATGATTCATCACTCCAGAGAACGCATTTCCACTGCTCCAGAGTCCAATGGTGGCGAGTTTTACACAACTCCAGTCAACGCTTGGCATTGTGTACGGTCATTTTAGGCTTATGTGCGGCTGCTCAGCCATGGAAACCCATTTCATGAATCTCCCGCCAAAAAGTTATTGTGCTGGCGTTGCACCCAGAGGCAGTTTGGAACTCGGTAGTGAGTGTTGCAACTGAGGACAGATGATGTTTACATGCTACATGCTTTACAAGCTACATGCTACAGCCACTTTGAAGCTGAACCGTTTCCATTTCACAATAACAGCACTTACAGTTGACTGGGGCAACTCTAGCAGGGAAGAAATTTGTCGAACTGACTTGTTGGAAAGGTGCCATCCTATGATGGTGCCATGTTGAAAGTCACTGAGCTGGTCATTCTACTGTCAATGTTTGTCTATGGAGACTGCATGGCTTTGTCCTCGATTTTATACTCCTGTCAGCAATGGGTGTGGCTGAAATAACCGAATCCACAAATTTGAAGGGGTGTCCAAATCAAATCAAATGTATTTATATAGCCTTTTGTACATCAACCCACTCAAGTGACGCACCCCTCCTAGGGACGGCATGAAAGAGCACCAGTAAGCCAGTGACTCAGCCCCTGTAATAGGGTTAGAGGCAGACAATCCCAGTGGAAAGAAGGGAACTGGCCAGGCAGAGACAGCAAGGGCGGTTCCTTGCTCCAGAGAATTTCCGTTCACCTTCACACTCCTGGGGCAGACTACACTCAATCATATGACCCACTGAAGAAAGGAGTCTTCAGTAAAGACTTAAAGGTCTACATACCTGTGTATATAGAGTGTACAAGTGTGAAGTGTATCCTAAGTTTACGAAAGAACTGTCAAAATGTTGTTCAATAATAGCCTAGGGTGGTTCAGCTGTTAGGGCTGCTGCCTTCAGCGCACTTATATAGATTTGATTCTGTCCCACAGCCTTCTGGCACAAATAAATCCATGCTATTGACTTGATTTATATGGACAGTCCAGGTATATTTTACCACTGATCTTGATAAGAAATGGTACCAGGCAGTTTCAGATAACATAAATATGAAACAAATAAAATAATAACAGTAGGCTACACCAACATTAGTTTCCAGTCATACAAAATGTAGTAAATTGCCACAGTAGATTTGCCATGGTAAACTATGAAATACTTTGTATGGAATGCTTGTCAAATAGATACATTGCCCTTACTCTGTTAAAAAAGTACTAAGTTGTTCTGATGACAATACCAACCAGAGGGAAAACATATTTTTAAAGACTTTGGTTGCAAGCAGGACTAAAGGAAAATGTATACTTGATCCGAAAATATGGTCGGAGGCTTCGTGTGGCGCAATTGCGGAGCCTCTGGAGGCATGCAGAGGCCAAATCCAGCTCTGTACCACATCGCCTTTGCGCCTCTCAAATTTTGTAACAATGCAGAAGGCTCTGTATAACTCCACATTGACATGATTGGTTGACGGTAGTTGATGACGGGATCACCATAAATGCTCTGCCTTTAAGGCAGATAGGAAGAGGTGAACCAAGAGGGCTCACTCTCGCCAAAATCTGTCCAGAATAATCCCAGTGCGTTTCAATGCCAACCCTAAACTTCTATGCACCCCTAAACAGACCTAAACTTCTCGTCATAGTATACAGATCTCTGACTAAGGTTAAACCGACGTCATCTTTTAGGGAGATGTAATGAGGTGACCAATAATGGTTGCAATTGAAATCAGTTGTGTGTGGGTGAATTTAACTCATATTGATGGTTTAACGAGACATCAGCTGGCAATAATCTAGTGCCATCGATGGTTGCAATAGGCTCTTTATTTTTCGATTCTATTCCAATAGGCTACAATTTGTAGGCTTACCATTAGCCTAGCTATTGTCACATAATGAATGGTGTGAACACCGATAAATGGCTACTGTTTGTGTTTCCCTGGCTGAGTTGATTGACAGATGTTGGCCTAGTTCTGTAGAACGAACAATAAACCTTTCTCCAGAGTGGATGCTCATCCCCGTTTTATAGTTAGGCTATGTATAATTTGCAGAGGTGGGTAGAGTGCTGAAAGTCTGAACTTAAGTTAAAGTACTTTTACTTAGATTGTGGTTTACTGAAGCAAAAGTAAAATTAGCCATCGGACTACTCAAGTCAGAGTAAAAAAGTTTCCTGTCAGAAAACTACTTAAAATGTAGGTAGCATTAACGTAAGCACATGTAACATATTGATTTGCATTAGTTTACGCATCAAATGTCCCAATGCACAGTTACAGCTCACGTGTAAATTTTTCCAGTTATTATATAAAACCGATCAGAATTCCAAAGTCATGTTGGAAAAATATTTATTAGAAGTGCATGTGTCAGCTGGTTGCTATCAATACCTAGCTTACAGCTACATTAAAGTAAACCAACGTTTTGGAAATGCATAACGCCATCTACTGTAACCAGTTATCAAATAATGTTAGCTAAATGCAGTTACTTCGGCAAGAAAAAGTATGTGAACCCTTTGGAAATACCTGGATTTCTGCCTAAATTGGTCATAAAATTTGATCTAAACTTCATCTAGGTAACAACAATATACAAACACAATCTGCTTAAACTAAGAACACACAAACAATTATACGTTTTCATGTCTTTATTGAACACACCGTGTAAACATTCACAGTGCAGGATGGAAAAAGTATGTGAACTCTTGGATTTAATAACTGGTTGACAATCCTTTGGCAGCAATAATCTCAACCAAACGTTTTCTGTAGTTGCGGATTACAAAACTGTTTCAGTTCAGCAATATTCTTGGGATATCTGGTGTGAACTGCTCTCCTGAGGTTATACCACAGCATCTAAATCGGGTTGAGGTCAGGAATCTGACTGGGCCATTCCAGAAGGCGTATTTTCTTCTGTTGAAGCCATTCTGTTGTTGACTTACTTCTGCGTTTTGGGTCATTGTCCTGTTGCATCACCCAACTTCTGTTGAGCTTCAATTGGCGGACAGGTAGCCTAATATTCTCCTGCAAAATGTCTTGATAAACTTGGGAATTCATTTTTCCGTTGATGATAGCAAGCTGTGTTGAGGCAGCAAAGCAGAAGCCATACTTTACAGTTGGGATGAGGTTTTGATGTTGGTGTGCTGTGCCTTTTTTTCTCCACACATACTTACCTCTGGAACTCCCCATACCGGCGTTTTCAAGCTCATTACCATAACGCAACGTTAACTATTCATGAAAATCGCAAATGAAATGAAATAAATATGCCATCGCAAGCTTAGCCTTTTGTAAACAAAACTGTCATCTCAGATTTTCAAAATATGCTTCTCAACCATAGGAAAACAATAATTTGTGTAACAGTAGCTAGCAAACAAAGGATTTAGCGTTAGCATTAGCGTTAGCATCCAGCACGCAACATTTCAACAAAAACATAAAAGCCTTCAAATAAAATCATTTACCTTTGAAGAACTTCAAAATGTCAGTTGGATAGCAGATGCTCATCCAAAAAGATTCTTTGTGTATTAGAAATAGCTCCGTTTTATACATCACATTTGGCTATAAAAAAAAACCGAAAATTCAGTCCTCAAAACGCGAACTTTTTTCCAAATTAACTCCATAATATCGACTGAAAACATGGCAAACGCTGTTTGAATCAATCATCAAGGTGTTTTTCACATATCTCTTCATTGATACATCGTTCTTGGACACAGAATCAAATGGTAAAGTGGAAGCAGCTGGCAATTGCGCACCGAATTCGACGCAGGACACCAGGCGGACACTTGGAAAATGTAGTCTCTTATGGTCAATCTTCCAATGATATGCCTACAAATACGTCACAATGCTGCTAAGACCTTGGGCGAACGACAGAAAGTGTACTTTCACAGCCATATAAGGAGACAATGGAAAACAGAGAGGTTGGGTGATGCATCATCTTGGTTTCGGTGTGCTGTGCAAAATCTTTGCAGATTCTGAAACTTCAGAGTGTTTTCCAAAACGGTCAAGAATATGCATAGTGCATCTTTTCGTGACAAAATATGTAAAACGGGAACGTGTTCCAAAAATGAAATAGCGCCCCCAGAGATCCAACAGGTTAAAACAACACAACTGTCATTTCATCTGTCCACTGAATATTTTGCCAGTAGCACTGTGGAACATCCAGGTGCACTTTTGCAAACTTCAGACGTGCAGTACATTTTTGGGGTACAGCAGTGGCTTCTTCCGTGGTGTCCTCCCATGAACACCATTTTTGTTTACTGTTTTACGTATCGTAGACTTTTCAACATAGATGTTAGCATTTTCCAGAGATTTCTTTAAGTCTTTAGCTGACACTCTCGGATTCTTCTTAACCTCATTGAGCATTCTGCACTGTGCCCTTGCAGTCATCTTTGCAGGACAGCCACTCCTAGGGAGAGTAGCAACAGTAATGAACTTTCTCCATTTATACTGTAGACAATTTGTCTTACCATGGACCGATGAACATCAAGGCTTTTAGAGATACTTTTGTAACCCTTTCCAGCGTTATGCAAGTCAACAATTCTTAATCTTCTGAGATCTCTTTGGTTCGAGGTATGGCCAGCTAACGTTAGCTATTTAGCCAACTAACTGTTAGCCTAGCCAACCACCACGGTTATGGTCTGCAAGCTAGAGCCCAACTAGAAGGCCATTATCCCAATGCTGACGTTGAGACTGGTGTTTCGTACTTGTCCTCTTGCTCACTTGTGCACCGGGGCCTCCCACTCCTCTTTATATTCTGGTTAGAGCCAGTTTGAGCTGTTCTGTGAAGGGAGTAGTACACAGCATTGTACGAGATCTTCAGTTTCTTGCTCAAATGGAATATCCTTCATTTCTCAGGTTTTTATTTCTAGCCATTTTGAGCCTGTAATCGAACCCACAAATGCTGATGCTCCAGACACTCAAGTAGTCTAAAGGAGGACAGTTTTATTGCTTCTTTAAGCAGAACAAACATTTTCAGCTGTGCTAACCTAATTGCAAAAGGGTTTTCTAATGATCAATTAGCCTTTTAAAACAATAAACTTGAATTAGTGTAACGATCGTCATTGGAATGAGAACCAAAGTGGAAATTGTTCATATTTAATGTTCACAAAAAACACTCAAACAAAATGACAAACATAGAAAACGAAAGCGCAGAGTTCTGTCAGGAAAACAACCTAAACAGAAAACAATCACCCACAAAACACAGGTGGGAAATTGAATACCTAAGTATGATTCGCAATCAGAGACAACGAACGACACCTGCCTCTGATTGAGAACCATACTAGGCCAAACACTTAGAAAATATAACATAGAAAAAAGAACATAGACAACCCACCCCAGCTCACGCCCTGACCAACCTAAAAACAAAGACATAAAAATAAACTAAGGTCAGAACGTGACAAATAGCTAACACAATGTATCATTGGAACACTGGAGTGATGGTTGCTGATAATGGGCCTCTGTACTCCTATGTAGATATTCTATAAAAAATCTGCCGTTTCCAACTTTCCAGGAGTCATTTACAACATGAACAATGTCTACACTGTATTTCTGATCAATTTGATGTTATTTTAATGAACTTATTTTTTTTTCTTTCAAAATCAAGTACTTTTCTAGGTGACCCCAAACTTTTGAACGGTAGTGTATTAAATTAGTCGTATTCAAAGTTGACTTAATATCTATCAATGTGCTCAATTTCATAAAAAGGTAAATGGTAGTCAAGATATTTGTTACAGTTTTCTTCTGTCGAAGGAGAGGAGGACCAAAATATAGCGTGGTTATTCATAAACATCGTTAATAAAGATGAAAATACGAACAATATACAAAAACAAGAACCGTGAAAACCAGCCCTATTTTTTTTAATAAAAAATAATTTATTACCTTCAATACTTTACAACTCATAATTTTCATACATACTCCAACAATGGTATTTTAATTTAACTAAACAAAAACCCCAAACAAAACCTCAGGGGAGCATCTTCCCTCCCCATCACCCTACAAACTACCTTTCCCTATCTCCCCGTCCCTAATCTATCCCCTTACAAATCTAAATGACACCCAGCCCTAAACCCCCCTTCCACCTCTCCCGAGCAGCATGCTGCCCCCACTTCCTCTCCTCCCTCTTCATCCTCCTCTTCATCCTCCCCCTCAAATCTCCTTCCACCCTCCTCACTATCCCTTCCACCCCCCAATCTCTCCCTGACTTCACCATGTTCTGCCTGTCTTCCAGCAGCCCGTTTAAAGAGACTCATGAGAAGCCAGAGCAGAAACCTGTCCCTATCCGTCCCTCTCGCTCTCCCTACACCTCTCTCTAACCTGGCCCACGTCAATACAAAATCCCCCCTTAGCAAACCTACCAACACCCGTGCCCTAGCCCATACTACTCCGGCAAAGGCACAGTCCCAAAAGACATGGCGCACAGTCTCCTCCCTGCCACAAGAGGATCTTGGACAGGTGGGGGATTGCACCAAACTATACCAGTACATGATGGAACGTACCGGCAAGCACTTATGGAGGCTCAACCAATTCAGGTCCTTGAGCCTGTTGTCCAGACCCCGCGCCTGCACTCCCTCCCAGACCACTTCCGAGATGCCCACTACAGGCGCCGGACTCCCTGCCTTTCTGACCTCCTCGTACAGGTGCCTGTGATCTAAACCTACTCGGGCAACTTCAACCTCAGGGTGCGCACGCAGCCACTTGGCCGGATGACCAAAGTGCCACGGCAGGTGTTTCCGCCCGAGGACCCGTGTTAGACCACACCATTACGCTTCTCGCCTGATACGAGAAGAACACCCGCAGGAGGTAACCGGACGGGTGCATCACTGGATGAGCAAGCTCCGTTAACAAGAAAGAAACAAAAATTGCGTCCAGCTTGAGGTGGAAATGTGGTACCCCCCTGCCTCCCTCCCCGATGGGACAGAGCATGCGTGCCCTGGCGACCCACTCGCACCTGCCACTCCACATGAACTGAAACACAAGCCTCACTAGAGGCCTCCTCAGTCAAGCCGGCAATGGGTAGATGTACGCCAAATACAAAATGGACCCCGAGAATCCTCAGGGCCCCCCCACAGAGAGATAACCCCCCGGGCACATCCGTTCTACCGCGCCTTCTTCCGAAAAACTTGACGGAAGACTTTGCATGATTCAGAACCGCTCCCGACGCTCGGGTGAAATCCCCAAAGATGGCAAGGGACCTTGTCAGGCACGAGTCCTTGCACAGCAGCAAGGAAGTGTCGTCGGCGTACTGCGTCATCTTAACACGCAGCCCACCACTTCCAGGGATCAACAAGCCTTCCACCCCTGTCTCTGCCCTAATGGCAGCCCCAGAGGCTCCATGTAAAGAACGAAGAGGAGAGCCGAGAGTGGTTACCCCTGCCTGACCCCAGACGAGAGGTCAAAAACGTCACCCAAGTGACTATTTACACTAACTCGGCACCCCGCTCTGACATATAATGTACGAATCCATCCTATGAACTTCTCCCCAAATCCTAATCGACCTAACACTCTGAATAAAAATGATCTATTAACGCGATCAAAGGCTTTCGCCTGATCTAGCGCTGCTACCATTAAAGGCAGTTCTCAATCTTCAACCCAAGCGATAGAGTCCCTGATTAACTGTAGGTTCCATCTAATAGAGCGGCCCTCTACCCCGCACGTCTGATCCTCATGGACGACGTAGGGAAGGGCTGTGCGCAACCGGTCTGCTAAAACCTTTGCAAGTAGCTTGTAATCTACACACAGCATGGTCAACGGCCGCCAGTTGCCAAGGTCTGTTACTTCCCCCTTCTTATATAAAAGTGACAGCACACCAACAGCCATTGATCCCCCCGGGACCCCCGTCTCAAGGATGGCCTTCAAGACTTCGAGGACCATTGGTCCAAGTATACCCCAAAACTTGAGATAAAACTCAGCCGGCAGCCCATCCATCCCAGGCACCTTCCCTTTTCCCATCCTCCTAAGAGCGCTCTCAACCTCTTCTAGTGAGATCTGGGCCTCCATCACTTCTCTAATGTCCTCCGGCAACCGCCTGGACAAGTGTTCTAAAAACACATTTCCCTGCTCTACATCTATTTCCCTTTCCTTAAATAAACCTTGGAAATGATCAGTTGTCACCCTGACCATATCCTCTGGTTCTCTAACTATACTACCATTTTCTTCCCTAACACCATGCATTACCTTCCTACTCTGTCTGGCCCTAACCGACTTAAAGAACATAGCAGAACAAGTCTCATTGTGTTCTATTAAGCCACTATGCGCACGCTCCAGGAAAGCTCGAGCCTTCCGCTCCTGCAACTCCCTGAGCTGCGCCTTTAGGGTTGCGGATCTCTCCCAGTCAAACGACCCGCAGAGGTTGCCTGCCTCGTACTCGAGTTCAATTAACCTTTGGATATGATCCACCTCCCTCCTCTCCTCCCTTTTTTTCCTCTTGCAATACCCTATTATAAAAGCCCTAATCCTCACCTTAACTAATTCCCACCACTCTAACACCCCCTCGCCTCCAAAAGAAACCAAAAAACCCGTCAACAAAAGCCTGCTCCTCCAGCACATCCCGATCTAACTTCCAGTACCCCCTACCAAAGAGGCAGACTGGCGACCCCACCTGCAGGAGCACCCCGTCGTGATCCGAAAAGAAAACAGGCAACAGCCGCCCAGACAACTTACCCAAAGACCTGGGTACAAAAATATAGTCGAGCCTCCGCGAACCCCCCTGGAGTTGCGCCATGTAGGACCGGCCATTTTCGGAGTAGTGTGCAGGCCACCATCAACCAGACCATGGCAAGCCATTAGCCCGGTGATGGCGCCTGCACTGCTAACCCCCCCTATTCCTAAATCTGTATTAAAACCTCTTTATCCTACCCCCTCCTTTTTCGAACATTCTGTTAAAAATCGCGCAACATTTCAGCGTCCTGCTACTCATGCCAGGAATATAGTATATGCATATGATTAGTATGTGTGGATAGAAAACACTGAAGTTTCTAAAACTGGTTAAATCACGGCTGTGACTATAACAGAGCGTGTGTTTCATCGAAAAGCGCAAGAAAAACTGGTCACTGAAATCTGAAAAAAGCATCCATGCGCCCCTTTCATGGATTATTTAAAGGAAACCAAATTTACTATGGAGACGGATGCAATTCCTACAGCTTCCACACGATGTCGCCAAAAACGTCATTTTCATTGACAAAAATCCTTTGAGACATTACCAATAGATCCGTGATTCCATCCAGCCTACCTCAATCGATTTTGGAAGATTGAAAAATGGACACTGTTTTCTTTTGTAGCTGCTATTGAATACAGATCGCCCAGTGATCAATTTGATCATTTATTAACGTTTACAAATACCTAAAGTTGGGTTATAAAAGTGGGTTGAAGTGTTTTGTCAAAGAATATAGGCAACTTATATAATTTTTAAACATGACGTTGCGTGTTGGAAGAGAGCTTTTTTCGTGATGCAGACAGTCTATACAAATGGATATTTTGGGCATTCATGGACGGATTTAATCGGGAAAAAGACCAATTTGTGATGTTTATGGGACATATAGGAGTGCCAACAAAGAATATCATCAAAGGTAATGAATGTTTTATATTTTATTTCTGCGTTTTTGTGTAGCGCCGGCTACGCTAATTCTTTTGTTTACGTCGCTTTCAGGCATTTTGGGGTGTTGCATGCTATCAGATAATAGCTTCTCATGCTTTCGCCGAAAAGCATTTTAAAAATCTGACTTGTTGGCTAGATTCACAACGAGTGTAGCTTTAATTCAATACCCTGCATGTATATTTTAATGAACGTTTGAGTTTTAACGAGTACATTTAGCATAGCGCATTTGCATTTCCAGGTGCCTACTTGAGACGTCTGCGTCTCAAGTAGGAGCAAGAAGTTAAAATCCCCCCTATCACTAATTTCCTATTTGTGACACACAGGGGCACCAGACAGTCCACCATCTCCCTCCTGTCTGCCACCACCTGTGGCCCATACACCACCACTAATCTAAATTTATACAATCCCTTATCGTGACATCCACCCCTATAACCCTCCCCTGCATCACCACAAAAGAACCCTCCACTTTTACCTCCCTGTGCCCACACAAAATCCCTACCCCCGATGAGTGCACCCCCCCAATACCCCAAACCGACTCCCCCTTGTCCCACTCCCTCTTAAACCTACTAACATCCCCTCCATCCCTCAGGTGAACCTCCTGTAAAAAACAAAAATCAAACCCCACACCCTCCAAATACAGTGCCTTGCGAAAGTATTCGGCCCCATTGAACTTTGCGACCTTTTGCCACATTTCAGGCTTCAAACATGAAGATATAAAACTGTATTTTTTGGTGAAGAATCAACAACAAGTGGGACACAATCATGAAGTGGAACGACATTTATTGGATATTTCAAACTTTTTTAACAAATCAAAAACTGAAAAATTGGGCGTGCAAAATTATTCAGCCCCTTTACTTTCAGTGCAGCAAACTCTCTCCAGAAGTTCAGTGAGGATCTCTGAATGATCCAATGTTGACCTAAATGACTAATGATGATAAATACAATCCACCTGTGTGTAATCAAGTCTCCATATAAATGCACCTGCACTGTGATAGTCTCAGAGGTCCTGTTGACGCCACCCCCCCCCCCCCCCCGTTCAGCTCAAACCGTGGCGCATGGAACGCAAAAACATTCTTAGAAATATTTAACCTCCACACATTAACAAGTCCAATAGCTCAAATGAAAGATAAACACATTGTTCATCTACCCAGCATGTCAGATTTTTTAAATGTTTTACGGCGAAAACACACCACATATTTATATTAGACCACCACCGAAACCAAGACAAGAGGCAGCCATTTTGTCCCAGAAAATATAAAATTATAAAAGCAGGATTAAAAAATAAATCATTCACTAACCTTTTGAAAATCTTCATCAGATGACAGTAATAGGACATGTTACACAGTACTTTTTTTTTTCAATAATATGCCATTTATATCCATAAATGCCCATTTACATTGAATTCATGTTCAGAAAATACTCAAATGTCCGCAGAAAATGTAGGTAGCGCCGCAAGATAACGTAAATAGACATCATAAACTTTGACTAAATATACATGTTCTACATATAGTTAGAAAGATACACTGCTTCTTTATGCAATCGATTTGTTACATTTATTTTTAACGTTACAGAAATCGCACACTATTCAATATTCTGAGACGGCGCTCAGATATAAGCTACATTTCTCTGTAATGTTGGAGTCAACAGAAACACATATTTCAGCATAAATATTCCCTTACTGTAACGATTCTCTTCTTGTGAAGTAGAGGCGGACCAAAGCGCAGCGTGGTGGTTGTTCATTGTAATTTATTGACGACACTATACATGAACAAACTAACGAAAAAACAAGAAACGTGAGAACTCAAAACAGCCCTGTCTGGTGCAAAAACAGGAACAATCACCCACAAACACACAGTGAAACCCAGGCTACCTAAATATGGTTCCCAATCAGAGACAATGACGAACACCTGCCTCTGATTGAGAACCATATCAGGCCGAACATAGAACTGGACAAACTAGACATGTAACATAGAATGCCCACTCAGATCACACCCTGACCAACCAAAACATAGAAAATACAAAGTAAACTATGGTCAGGGCGTGACACTTACCTTCGATGGTCTTCGTTCAGAATGTTCTGGAAAGGTCCATACTTACCCAATACATCGTTTGGTTTCAAGTCTTGCGTCTTTGTATTAGCTACTGCTAATAACATCAGCTGAAATGCACCCAAAATGTCCTCTGGTCCGGAAAAGTTGCGCATCAAAACTTCAAAATTACATATTATATGTCGACTAAACAGGTCAAACTAAGTACAAAACCAAGCTTTAGGATGTTATAGACATACAAAACCATTTTCAATTCAACCGGTCATTGTTTGTCCTTCTTCTGAGTACTGGAACAAAGGAATGGCTGTGACCAATTCGCGCCCTAACGCACAGGTTTTTTCTCGCGGCACTTACTCAAATCACTCCCATAGGGCCAATTCTCGCGGGATTTGAACGATTAAACGCTCTACAGAATCAGGACATCTAGTGGAAGACATAGAAAGTGTCCCCAGATCCATAAGTGGTTGGGAAGGGTGGGGGCGATGACGTCAAAGTTGCTCCAACTTTCATGACCACAAAACTAGTTTGGAAGAATGCCTGCCCTGTGAGTTCTGCTATACTTACAGACATAATTCCAACGGTTTTAGAAGCTTTAGAGTGTTTTCTATCCAATAATAATTATTATATGCATATATTAGCAATTTTTGACAATTTTTTTTTTAGTTTACTATGGGCATGCAATTGCTCCAAAGGGGGCAGTAGTCTGCCATATCTTTAACAGGTTTTTAACTTAAAAGCGCAGAGAGCATCATGAAGAACAAGGAACACACCAGGCAGGTCCGAGATACTGTTGTGAAGGAGTTTAAAGCCAGATTTGGATACAAAAAGATTTCCCAAGCTTTAAACATCCCAATGAGCACTGTGCAAGCGATAATATTGAAATGGAAGGAGTATCAGACCACTGCAAATCTACCAAGACCTGGCCGTCCCTCTAAACTTTCAGCTCATACAAGGAGAAGACTGATCAGAGATGCAGCCAAGAGGCCCATGATCACTCTGGATGAACTGCAGAGATCTACAGCTGAGGTGGGAGACTCTGTCCATAGGACAACAATCAGTCGTATATTGCACAAATCTGGCCTTTATGGAAGAGTGGCAAGAAGAAAGACATTTCTTAAAGATATCCATAAAAAGTGTCGGTTAAAGTTTGCCACAAGCCACCTGGGAGACACACCAAACATGTGGAAGAAGGTGCTCTGGTCAGATGAAACCAAAATTGAACTTTATGGCAACAATGCAAAACGTTATGTTTGGCGTAAAAGCAACACAGCTGAACACACCATCCCCACTGTTAAACATGGTGGTGGCAGCATCATGGTTTGGGCCTGCTATTCTTCAGCAGGGACAGGGAAGATGGTTAAAATTGATGGGAAGATGGATGGAGCCAAATAAAGGACCATTCTGGAAGAAAACCTGATGGAGTCTGCAAAAGACCTGAGACTGGGACGGAGATTTGTCTTCCAACAAGACAATGATCCAAAACATAAAGCAAAATCTACAATGGAATGGTTCAAAAATAAACATATCCAGGTGTTAGAATGGCCAAGTCAAAGTCCAGACCTGAATCCAATCGAGAATCTGTGGAAAGAACTGAAAACTGCTGTTCACAAATGCTCTCCATCCAACCTCACTGAGCTTGAGCTGTTTTGCAAGGAGGAATGGGAAAAAATGTCAGTCTCTCGATGTGCAAAACTGATAGAGACATACCCCAAGCGACTTACAGCTGTAATCGCAGCAAAAGGTGGCGCTACAAAGTATTAACTTAAGGGGGCTGAATCATTTTGCACGCCCAATTTTTCAGTTTTTGATTTGTTAAAAAAGTTTGAAATATCCAATAAATGTCGTTCCACTTCATGATTGTGTCCCACTTGTTGTTGATTCTTCACAAAAAAATACAGTTTTATATCTTTATGTTTGAAGCCTGAAATGTGGCAAAAGGTCGCAAAGTTCAAGGGGGCCGAATACTTTCGCAAGGCACTGTAACTAAAAACCGCCCTCCTCTTAACAAAATCCCTTAAACCCCTTACATTTAAACTAACAAAAGTAAAATTAGACCCCATGAAAGAATAAAATAAAAACATGTAATACACTCAAATACTAAACCCAGACAGAAAAAAACAAAAACAGGAGACTCACCCAATGCTCCCCTGCTCCATATCTACCTGTGAAAACACCATCCGTACTCCCGACATTCCCCCCTCTTCCTCCATCTCACCAACCCAGGATGCAGGAATAGTGTTTGGCTCCGGGGTGGGTTTCTCCCACCCCCATCACTCTCTTGACCATCCCCTCCCTCTCACTGTCGGCCAATCGCACCCTCCTCTTCATTCTCTTCTTTGGTGATGGCGGCAGTGGAGAGATACCACCCTCCCCCCCCGACAGATCCTCCACCATACCCCTCATCTCTTCCACCAGGGCACTTTCCCCCCACTCCACTTGCTCTTCCACCGTCTCCACCACCCCTCCCTCGCTTTCTTCTCTCTCATGATCCTCCACTCGCTTGCCTTCTTCCGCCGCTTTTCCTGGTTCTCCTACTCCCGTGCCTTCCGTTTTCTTCTCTCTTCCATCCGCCGCTTCTTGCTCCTCCTCCTTCCTTGCGACCCTCCCCTCTGGACCTGTACTCTGGTCATGAGGCATTCTTCCTTCCCCTCCTCTTCTTCCCCCATCCCCCGCTCCTCCTCCCCCCCAGCCACAGACGCGTATGACCTCTGACGAGCCGGGCACCCCCGCCACAGGTGTGCTAACGAGCCACACCCGTGGCACGCCTTAGGCTCGTCACAATCCTTCGCCTTGTCCTCCCCAGATTCACAAAATCTGCATTTTCTTGCGCAGCACGAGGCGAAGATGTGGCCATAGGCCATACAGCGCCTGCAAAATGGAGGCTGACGTGCATAAAACAATGTCCCCCTGTCAGCCCCCAGGGAGAACATAGCAGGAGGATGGAGGTAGCCACCATGTCCCTTTGGGTCCTCCCTGAGGAGGGCCTGGAAGCCTCTCCTCCCATTCCAAAATCCAAGGGAGTCTTTGAGGTGCCTTGCTGAGGAGACGCTATCCATGTATCTCCCCAGAAAGGCCCTCACCTCTTCGTCCTTAACGTATGGGTTGTAAATGTTGACAGTTACAACCCTAAAGTTGTTCCTCGCCAGGCTTGTTATTTCATAGTGGCTCATCGGCCTCTCACCTCCCACTGCACTTGCCCTTCTCAGGATATCATCGTGTTTCTCCTCTGTATGTAGTGCCACGTCGTATGCTCCCTCCAACGAGTTGCCTTGGAAACAAAACACGTCCTTCACAGTCAAACAACAATCGATATTGACATTTCACTATAATTTCAGTCATGTTACTAGTATGCAAATCAGTCTTATTTGTATACTAGTAACATGACTGATAGTAAAATGTGTTTCAGCATGGAATTGAACATCAAGGTAGGTATTCAGGTAATAGTAATAGTGCAAATATTAATTGCCATAGTCAACTCAATCGTATTTTTTCCTGCCATGGTAGGATTTATACTCCATCCTCCTTCTCTTCCGAACCTCTTCTTTCCACTTTGAAGGTTATTTTGTTTTCTTGGCTGGCCCATTCTCCTCCCCCTTTGATGTGCCACTACAAGTTGTAAATAAAAATACAGACAAAAAAAGGTATTTCTAGTATATGGCACAAAATGCTCACTGAGCTGATACCCTGACTGCACTGTATGGCAGATGTGCTTATAGGCCCTGTCATAAAAACAGAATGACATTTAGACACACACACAGAGACAGAGAGTTATAGAGAGCAATGGACTGAGAGGATGCTGTGCTGGACTGACCGGTTGATCGAGCTAATGTTAGCTAGATACATGGCTGGCACTGCAGCTAGCTAACTAGCTTAGCTGCAGTGCACGTGAGCTACCTCTCACGTGAACGCGTGGTCAGCTCATGGCACTCTGGGAGAGACCTTACTCCATCCCCTCTCATTCACCCCCACGTCACAGTAGAAGCCTCAAACAAGGTTCTAAGACTATGAACGTCTAGTGAAATCCTTAGGGAGTGCAATATGACCCCATAGACACTGTATATTCGATAGTCAATGAGATGAAAAACTACAATCCTCAGATTTCCCACTTCCTGGTTGGATTTTTTCTCAGGTTTTTGCTTGCCATTTGAGTTCTGTTATACTCACAGACATCACTCAAAAAGGTTTTAGAAACGTCAGAGTGTTTTCTATCCAAATATACTAATTATATGCATATTCTAGCTTTTATGGTTGAGTAGCAGGCAGGTTCATTTGGGCACGCTTTTCATCCAACAGTCCGAATGCTGCCCCCTACCCTAGTGAAGTTAAATTGATAAAGTCTAAAGATTGTTTCCCCACTGGAGTCGGGCCTGACCAGGCTGGGCTGAATACTGGGTATCTTAGTCATTATTCATTCTACATGATTGAGGTCAGAACCCATGGCTTTGGCTGGCCCACTGCTACTGTTGTCTCAGTACTGAGCTTAAAGCATCAAGCACAGCCAGACAGGAGACTGGCTGATGTCACTTTGGCCTGGATGCTCCCATTGGAGAGTCATCATCCCTTACAAGAAGTGAGTAAGGGGTTATAGTGGAGCAGTGAAGGCCAGGCTCTGTCAGTTTGTCTCTCTGCATGGCAGACTGAGGAGCGGAGGGTTGAGGTGCTTCTCAGTAAAACATCTGAATGGCACAGTGAAGCTACAGAGACGGAGACGTAGGAGTAGAGGGAACTGGAGAGGTGGGTAGGGGAGGTGCTAGTAAGTAAACATCCATATACAGGAAACAATCTCCAACAATATCTGAGGGTTGATGTGTCTGAGGAGACGAGAAAGATGACTGGCTTTCACTGAGGTCAAACTCATCATCATCAGAAAATAGTTCCTGACCATTTTCTACGGAACCTTTTTTTCCTTATACCTTGAACATGTATCAAGCTAAAACATGGAAACAGAGCATTTTATTAACCATCCCTGAATGACCCCATACATTAAGCAATCGCTGGTTGTGTCTGAGGAGACCAGAATGACTGGCCTCTACTGAGGCAATTATCATCATATTCAAGACAATAGCACACAAGTTCCCAAAAGAGTAATGAAAAGTGGCTCAGAGGTATTAAAAGCGGATCTTATAGACATAGCTATCATACATTCAATCAAATACAGAGAAAATATGTAATCTGAGATTACCTGTTTTACTTGGATGAACTCACATTAAAATAATATCATTTGTTATGGTGTTTTATTTAACCAACAGAAAATGGAAATTGGAGAACCTTCAAAAAGACATTGCCTTCCTGGATTATTCATCTGACTAAAATCCAATAAACAAATGATTCATGAATCAAATCAAATCAAATCAAATTTATTTATATAGCCCTTCGTACATCAGCTGATATCTCAAAGTGCTGTACAGAAACCCAGCCTGAAACCCCAAACAGCAAGCAATGCAGGTGTAGAAGCACGGTGGCTAGGAAAAACTCCCTAGAAAGGCCAAAACCTAGGAAGAAACCTAGAGAGGAACCAGGCTATGTGGGGTGGCCAGTCCTCTTCTGGCTGTGCCGGGTGGAGATTATAACAAAACATGGTCAAGATGTTCAAATGTTCATAGATGACCAGCATGGTCGAATAATAATAAGGCAGAATAGTTGAAACTGGAGCAGCAGCACAGTGAATGAATGAATGAAATCTAATAGAGTAGAGGGACACGTCAGGGTTGACCGCTATCACCACTCTTATTCCCTTTTGTTATAGTCATACAATTCTTTAAGTATTTAAGTACCAAAAACTATATTTTCTTTTTTTTTAGGAAATTGTGAACTTCAACTGCCGGAAGCTTGTGGCTACCATGCCACTGTTTGCCAACGCAGACCCCAACTTCGTGACGGGCATGTTGAGCAAGCTGAAGTTCGAGGTGTTCCAACCCAACGATTACATCATCAGAGAGGGTACCGTGGGCAAGAAGATGTACTTCATCCAACATGGTGTGGCCAGTGTTATCACCAAGCTCAACAAAGAGATGAAGCTGACTGACGGATCCTACTTTGGAGGTACGTAGAGAAAACAGAAAAACAAAGACATCCTGCATGTTTTCTATGGTACCAATTTTCGCTTAGACAGACACCAAGCTATAATACGGAAAAAGGGAACTGTGTCAAGGACCACTGTGTAGGCGTACTCAGACTCACTCCATCCACTCAAATCCTCTTTTGCCTTTGCTTTGATGTTTGTCAAGTCCCATCACTGCAGATAAAACATTTTGGGACTGGAGTTAGCTTCTCATATTACATTACGTTCATCTAGATGGGGTGGTGGAAGGCGGGGTTGAGGGGGATGAAGAGAGGACAGGCCAAGCCAGGGTCAGGACTCAGATCACCCAGAGGACAAAAAAAGGTTGCATGTCTGTCTGCTCTGCATTGGGGTCTGTAGCAGCAGCCAACAGGGAATATTCCTTCTCCGTAATTGAGGGAGTAATTCACCCATCCTGTTAGAACATTATACAAATCATAAAATATTTTTCCATTGAACTATCCATTTAAAAGGCAGTTGTTTACATTGTTAAATTTTCTGGGATGTCTCCTTGTTGTGCAAAAGAAAGAGAAGCAGGCTAACTATTTTTAGAGGGACATTTCATTTTTCATTTGATCCAAGTTCAACCCCCCCTTCCCACGGAAAGACAACTTAAGATTCTAAGTATATCTTCTGGCTGTGTGGCATGCAATCATGTAATCTTACAGATAGATATGGCCTGCCTGGGAAGAAAGATATAATATATTATTATATTAATAATATTGTATTGTAATCAAATAAATCATTGACAAAGATAAATTCTCTGAATCCATTCAGCTTTCATGTCATTATGTTCCGTGGGCACAGTCAGACTTGTCCTGTCCTGACACAGCACAAAATAATACTGTAGACAGGGCTGAATCTGATTAGAACATAGTGGACCCGTGAAACTGTAACACTTTACCTGACACCCAGCATTATAACAAGTTATGGCACATTCATAAACATGTCATATTTCAGAACCACTGACATAACTTAACCTATTATAAAATGGTCATAACACTTTCATGACACTTATTTAGACCTGTTGTGACATATACTGTACTACGTTATTCAATAGCTGGTTATGACTCCTACATAAGTATCAAAACCCTCAAAACCTACCACACGAGACAAAACATTCCATTACACCATAGCCTACGTGGTAACAGTATGTTTATGATATATAAAATCTTTTGAAATTTACCTTGTTAGAACTACCCCTCCCTGCTCTGGGAGAATTGTTTATTTATTTTTTATTTCACCTTTATTTAACCAGGTAGGCAAGTTGAGAACAAGTTCTCATTTACAATTGCGACCTGGCCAAGATAAAGCAAAGCAGTTCGACACATACAACGACACAGAGTTACACATGGAGTAAAACAAACATACAGTCAATAATACAGTATAAACAAGTCTATATACGATGTGAGCAAATGAGGTGAGATAAGGGAGGTAAAGGCAAAAAGGCCATGGTGGCAAAGTAAATACAATATAGCAAGTAAAACACTGGAATGGTAGATTTGCAATGGGAGAATGTGCAAAGTAGAAATAAAAATAATGGGGTGCAAAGGAGCAAAATAAATAAATAAATTAAATACAGTAGGGAAAGAGGTAGTTGTTTGGGCTAAATTATAGGTGGGCTATGTACAGGTGCAGTAATCTGTGAGCTGCTCTGACAGTTGGTGCTTAAAGCTAGTGAGGGAGATAAGTGTTTCCAGTTTCAGAGATTTTTGTAGTTCGTTCCAGTCATTGGCAGCAGAGAACTGGAAGGAGAGGCGGCCAAAGAAATAATTGGTTTTGGGGGTGACTAGAGAGATATACCTGCTGGAGCGTGTGTTACAGGTGAGAGATGCTATGGTGACCAGCGAGCTGAGATAAGGGGGGACATTACCTAGCAGGGTCTTGTAGATGACATGGAGCCAGTGGGTTTGGCGACGAGTATGACGCGAGGGCCAGCCAACGAGAGCGTACAGGTCGCAATAGTGGGTAGTATATGGGGCTTTGGTGACAAAACGGATTGCACTGTGATAGACTGCATCCAATTTGTTGAGTAGGGTATTGGAGGCTATTTTGTAAACGACGTCGCCAAAGTCGAGGATTGGTAGGATGGTCAGTTTTAAAAGGGTATGTTTGGCAGCATGAGTGAAGGATGCTTTGTTGCGAAATAGGAAGCCAATTCTAGATTTAACCTCTTGGATCTCTAGGGGCGCTATTTCATTTTTGGATAAAAAACGTTCCCGTTTTAAGCGCAATATTTTGTCACGAAAAGATGCTCGACTATGCATATTATTGACCGTTTTGGAAAGAAAACACTCTGAAGTTTCAGAATCTGCAAAGATATTGTCTGTAAGTGCCCCAGAACTCATTCTACAGGCGAAACCAAGATGATGCGTCAAGCAGGAAATGAGCAGAATCTCTGAAGCTCTGTTTTCTATTGTCTCCTTATATGGCTGTGATTGCACAAGGAATGAGCCTACACTTTCTGTCGTTTCCCCAAGGTGTTTGCAGCATTGTGACGTATTTGTAGGCATATCATTGGAAGATTGACCATAAGAGACTACATTTTCCAAGTGTCCGCCTGGTGTCCTGCGTGGAATTCGGTGCGCAAACGCCAGCTGCTTGTACTTTTCCATTTGATTGAGGGGAGAAACCATGCTTCCACGAACGATATATCATTGAAGAGATATGTGAAAAACACCTTGAGGATTGATTCTAAACAACGTTTGCCATGTTTTCAGTCAATATTATGGAGTTAATTTGGAAAAAAGTTCGCGTTTTGAGGACTGAATTTTCGTTTTATTTTTGGTAGCCAAATGTGATGTACAAAACGGAGCTATTTCTAATACACAAAGAGTATTTTTTGGAAAAACTGAGCATCTGCTATCTAACTGAGAGTCTCCTCATTGAAAACATCCGAAGTTCTTCAAAGGTAAATGATTTTATTTGAAGGCTTTTATGTTTTTGTTGAAATCTTGCGTGCTGGATGCTAACGCTAATGCTAACGCTAAATGCTACGCTAGCTAGCCACTTTTACACAAATGATTGTTTTCCTATGGTTGAGAAACATATTTTGAAAATCTGAGATGACAGTGTTGTTTACAAAAGGCTAAGCTTGAGAGATGGCATATTTATTTCATTTCATTTGCGATTTTCATGAATAGTTAACGTTGCGTTATGGTAATGAGCTTAGGTCTGTAAATAGAATCCCGGATCCGGGTTTGGTCGACGCAACAGGCTAACTTTGGATTGGAGATGTTTGATATGGGTTTGGAAGGAGAGTTTACAGTCTAACCAGACACCTAAGTATTTGTAGTTGTCCACATATTCTAAGTCAGAGCCGTCCAGAGTAGTGATGTTGGACAGGCGGGCAGGTGCAGGTAGCGATCGGTTGAAGAGCATGCATTTAGTTTTACTTGTATTTAAGAGCAATTGGAGGCCACGGAAGGAGAGTTGTATGGCATTGAAGCTTGCCCGGAGGGTTGTTAACACAGTGTCCAAAGAAGGGCCAGAAGTATACAGAATGGTGTCGTCTGCGTAGAGGTGGATCAGAGACTCACCAGCAGCAAGAGCGACCTCATTGATGTATACAGAGAAGAGAGTCAGTCCAAGAATTTAACCCTGTGGCACCCCCATAGAGACTGCGAGAGGTCCGGACAGCAGACCCTCCGATTTGACACACTGAACTCTATCAGAGAAGTAGTTGGTGAACCAGGCGAGGCAATCATTTGAGAAACCAAGGCTGTCGAGTCTGCCGATGAGGATGTGGTGATTGACAGAGTCAAAAGCCTTGGCCAGATCAATGAATACGTCTGCACAGTAATGTTTCTTATCGATGGCGGTTAAGATATAATTTAGGACCTTGAGCGTGGCTGAGGTGCACCCATGACCAGCTCTGAAACCAGATTGCATAGCAGAGAAGGTATGGTGAGATTCGAAATGGTCGGTAATCTGTTTGTTGACTTGGCTTTTGAAGACCTTAGAAAGGCATGGTAGGATAGATATAGGTCTGTAGCAGTTTGGGTCAAGCGTGTCCCCCGCTTTGAAGAGGGGGATGACCGCAGCTGCTTTCCAATCTTTGGGAATCTCAGACGACATGAAAGAGAGGTTGAACAGGCTAGTAATAGGGGTGGCAACAATTTTGGCAGATCATTTTAGAAAGAAAGGGTCCAGATTGTCTAGCCCGGCTGATTTGTAGGGGTCCAGATTTTGCAGCTCTTTCAGAACATCAGCTGAACGGATTTGGGAGAAGGAGAAATGGGGAAGGCTTGGGCGAGTTGCTGTGGGGGGTGCAGTGCTGTTGACCGGGGTAGGAGTAGCCAGGTGGAAAGCATGGCCAGCCGTAGAAAAATGTTTATGACAGTGTTTCCTATCTTCAGTGCAGTGGGCAGCTGGGAGGAGGTGTTCTTATTCTCCATGGACTTTACAGTGTCCCAGAACTTTTTTGAGTTAGTGTTGCAGGAAGCAAATTTCTGCTTGAAAAAGCTAGCCGTAGCTTTTCTAACTGCCTGTGTATAATGGTTTCTAGCTTCCCTGAACAGCTGCATATCACGGGGGCTGTTCGATGCTAATGCAGAGCGCCATAGGATGTTTTTGTGTTGGTTAAGGGCAGTCAGGTCTGGGGAGAACCAAGGGCTATATCTGTTCCTGGTTCTAAATTTCTTGAATGGGGTATGTTTATTTAACCTCTAGCGACGAGCAATCCCATATCCGGGAGCATAATCATAGCCTCAAGCACATTACCATAACGCAACGTTTCCTATTCATGAAAATCGCAAATGAAATGAAATAAATATATTCAAACACAAGCTTAGCCTTTTGTTAACAACACTGTCATCTCAGATTTTCAAAATATGCGTTACAGCCAATGCTAGACAAGCATTTGTGTAAGTTTAGCAAGGGCATAATGCTATGCTAGGCTGTGCTGGCAGCAGAGAACATTTTCACAAAAATAAGAAAAGCAACCAAATTAAATAATTTACCTTCGAAGAACTTCAGATGCTTTCACTCAAGAGACTCCCAGTTAGATAGCAAATGTTCCTTTATTCCAAAAATAATATTTTTGTAGGCGAAAAACGTCCCGTTTGTTCATCCTGCTTGGCTGAGAAATCGACAGAAAAGTACTTCAACTATAACGTATTGGCATAACGCAACTTTTTCTATTCATGAAAATCGCAAATGAAATGAAATAAATATATTGAAACACAAGCTTAGCCTTTTGTTAACAACACTGTCATCTCCGGTTTTCAAAATATGCTTTTCAACCAAAGCTACACAAGCATTTCTGTAAGAGTATTGATAGCCTAGCATAGCATTAAGCCTAGCATTCATCAGGCAACATTTTCACAAAAACAAGAAAAGCATTCAAATAAAATAATTTACCTTTGAAGAACTTCGGATGTTTTCAATGAGGAGACTCTCAGTTAGATAGCAAATGTTCATTTTTTCCAAAAAGATTATTTGTGTAGGAGAAATTGCTCAGTTTTTTTCATCACTTTTGGCTAAGAAAAAAAAACGAAAATTCATTCACTACAACGCCAAACTTTTTTCCAAATGAACTCCATAATATCGACAGAAACATGGCAAACGTTGTTTAGAATCATCCTCAAGGTGTTTTTCACATATCTATTCGATGATAAATCCTTCGTGGCAGTTTGGTTTCTCCTCAGTAGCAAACGGAAAAGTACTGCAGCTGGAGATTACGCAATAATTGCAATGGAGGACACCAAGCGACCACCTGGTAAATGTAGTCTCTTAGGGTCAATCTTCCAATGATATGCCTACAAATACGTCACAATGCTGCAGACACCTTGGGGAAAACGTGGAAAAGGTAAGCTGACTCCTAGCTCCTCCAAAGCCATATAAGGAGTCATTGCCATGAGGCGGTTTCAAAAAATGCGGCACTTCCTGATTGTATTTTTATCTGGGTTTTTTCTGTAACATCAGTTCTGTGGCACTCACAGACAATATCTTTGCAGTTTTGGAAACGTCGGAGTGTTTTCTTTCCAAAGCTGTCAATTATATGCATAGTCAAGCATCTTTTCGTGACAAAATATCTTGTTTAAAACGTTTTTCATCCAAAAATTAAAAGAGCGCCCCCTATATCGAAGAAGTTAAGATGGTTAGGAAGGCATTTAAAAAAAATATCCAGGCATCCTCTACTGACGGGATGAGATCAATATCCTTCCAGGATACCCCGGCCAGGTCGAGTAGAAAGGCCTGCTCGCTGAAGTGTTTCAGGGAGCGTTTGACAGTGATGAGTGGAGGTCGTTTGACCGCTGACCCATTACGGATGCAGGCAATGAGGCAGTGAGGCAGTGATCGCTGAGATCTTGGTTGAAGACAGTAGAGGTGTATTTAGAGGGCAAGTTGGTTAGGATGATATCTATGAGGGTGCCCGTGTTTAAGGCTTTGGGGAGGTACCTGTGTTCCAGTTTAGGTCGCCTAGCAGCACGAGCTCTGAAGATAGATGGGGGGAAATCAGTTCACATATGGTGTCCAGAGCACAGCTGGGGGAAGAGGGTGGTCTATAGCAGGCGGCAACGATGAGAGACTTGTTTTTAGAGAGGTGGATTTTTAAAAGTAGAAGGTCAAATTGTTTGGGTACAGACCTGGATAGTAGGACAGAACTCTGCAGGCTATCTTTGCAGTAGATTGTAACACCTTTGTGTTTTGTCTTTGTCTTTGGCCCTTTGGCAGTTCTATCTTGTCTGAAAATGTTGTAGTTTGGGATTAAAATTTCAGAATTTTTGGTGGTCTTCCTAAGCCAGGATTCAGACACAGCTAGAACATCCAGGTTGGCAGAGTGTGCTAAAGCAATGAATAGAACAAACTTAGGGAGGAGGCTTCTAATGTTAACATGCATGAAACCAAGGATATTACGGTTACAGAAGTCGTCAAAAGAGAGCACCTGGGGAATAGGAGTAGAGCTAGGCACTGCAGGGCCTGGATTCACCTCTACATCGCCAGAGGAACAGAGGAGGAGTAAAATAAGGGTATTATGGCACGTTATGTCAGCTGTTATGACATACAGTTGAAGTCGGAATTTTACATACACTTAGGTTGGAGTCATTAAAACTCGTTTTTCAACCACTCCACAAATTTCTTGTTAACAAACTATAGTTTTTGCAAGTCGGTTAGGACATCTACTTTGTACAAGTCATTTTTCCAACAATTGTTTACAGACAGATTATTTCACTTATAATTCACTGTATCACAATTTGAGTGGGTCAGAAGTTTACATACACTAAATTGACTGTGCCTTTAAACAGCTTGGAAAATTGGCTTTAGAAGCTTCTGATAGGCTAATTGACATAATTTGAGTGAATTGGAGATGTACCTGTGGATGTATTTGAAGGCCTACCTTCAAACTCAGTGCCTCTTTGCTTGGCATAATTGGAAAATCTAAATAAATCAGCCACGAAAATGGTAGACCTCCACAAGTCTGGTTCATCCTTGGGAGCAATTTCCAAATACCACGTTCATCTGTACAAACAATAAAATGCAAGTATAAACACCAAGGGACCACGCAGTCGCTCAGGAAGGAGACACGTTCTGTCTCCTAGAGAGGAATGTACTTTGGTGTCAAAACTGCAAATCAATCCCAGAACAACAGCAAAGGACCTTGTGAAGATGCTGGAGAAAACAGGTAGAAAATGATCTATTTCCACAGTAAAACAAGTCCTTTATTGACATAACCTGAAAGGCCGCTCAGCAAGTAAGAAGCCCCTGCTCCAAATCTGCCATTAAAAAGCCAGACTACAGTTTGCAACTGCACATGGGGCAAAGATCGTACTTTTTGGAGAAATGTCCTCTGGTCTGATGAAACGAAAATAGAACTGTTTGGCCACAATCACCATCTTATGTTTGGAGGAAAAAGGGGGAGGCTTGCAAGCCGAAGAACACCATCCCAACCATGAAGCACGGGGGTGGCAGCATCATGTTGTTGGGGTGCTTTGCTGCAGGAGGGACTGGTGCGCTTGAGGGAGAAAAATATGTGGATATATTGAAGCAACATGTCAAGACATCAGTCAGGAAGTTAAATCTTGGTCACAAATGGGTCTTCCAAATGGACAATGACCCCAAGCATACTTCCAAAGTTGTGGCAGAATGGCTTAAGGACAAAGTCAAGGTATTGGAGTGGCCATCACAAAGCCCTGACCTCAATCCTATAGAAAATATGTGGTCAGAACTGAAAAAGCTTCTGCGAACAAGGAGGCCTACAAACCTGAATCAGTTACATCAGCTCTGTCAGGAGGAATGGGCCAAAATTCTCCCAACTTATTGTGGGAAATGTTTGACCCAAGTTAAACAATTTAAAGACAATGCTACCAAATTCTGATTGAATGTTTGTAAACTTCTGACCCACTGGGATTGTGATGAAAGAAATAAAAGATTAGATAAATCATTCTCATTTCACATTCTTAAAATAAAGTGGTGAATTTATACTTGGATTAAATGTCAGTAATTGTGAAAAACTGAGTTTAAATGTATTTGGCTAAGGTGTATGTAAACTTCTGACTTGAACTGTATTATGACATGGGCAAATTAAGGCTCTAATCAGAATGGGTCACAGCGAGGATGCAGTTAGCAGCTCCATCTAGAGATTGTACTGTAGTGTACTGCTTCAGCTCTGCACTTTTTGTTAACGTCCCAAATGACACCCTATTCTCCATATAGTTTACTACTTTTGACCAAGGCCCATAAGGCTCTGGTCAAATATAATGCACTATATAGGGAATTTCAGGGGTGTCAACAGTGAACTCTGTTTAGTTTGAGCTTGATGTGTGTGGTGGCGGCACTGTAAGCCCCCAAATGAATGGGAAATCTAATTTAAATTAAACAAAGCTTCCACTTCTTTTGATGCACAAAGTGTGTGTGTGTGTGTGTGTGTGTGTGTGTGTCTGTGTGTGTCTGTGTGTGTCTGTGTGTGTGTGTGTGTGTGTGTGCTGCTTGTGTGTGTGTGTAGCCTGTCATTCTACCATGTTATGCTGAAACCAGGCCCCTTTTCCGGCCAGCTGCCCATCTGGTGGGGGTGATATTTTTACCTCGTCTGTTTGTCTTTGCATGAGTATGGCATTAAGAGATGAGCTCTAACCTGGAAGCAGCTGGTCCAGTCAGGAAACTCCTTACTTCCCCTCCACTGAACCACACTATCAGCATCATAATATAGCGGCCATTGGACCAGGCCATAACCGGCAATGCTCGGCTAGCTGCACCCAGTGCCACTGGATATTGAATATCATTAGCATATTGGATTAGCATTAGTCAGGAGACTCACTACTTCCCCTCCACTTAACCACATTATCAAAATCATAACATAGCCTAGCTCTTGGGTCCATGGGGAATTGAGATGTATGACACATGAAGTGATGGCAAATTACCCAGGATACCCAAGGGGTCAATGGTGATGACATATGACAGGAAGGGGCGATGAAGAGACACATCAGATCATGTGGAGCGGTACTAACCGGTGAGTCACACTCTCCTAGTCCTCATACTTCGAGGCCTGGTTGTCCAGATGACTAGTCTTCCTCATTCCCACAACAGATCTGGGTTCAAATACTATGAATATTATTTGAACCCAGGTCTGCTTGTCATCAAGAAGACTTTGCAACAAGACTGGATGCCTGGGCTCTGTTCCCACACTGTTTTCCCTGAAGGAGATACAGGACAGGAGAGATAAGCTAACCGATTGTCCACTCATTTGTGAGAGTGACAGAAACACCTTCTCTTTGCTCGCCCACTCAGGCGGCTAACAGCTAACCTTCCTCCTTTCCTCTGTGCCGCCAGCCACAAACTGTAAAATAATACAATTAACCCCAAATACAACCAACTCTATATCTGCTCTTAGCTGCTGTGTATTTGTTATTGCTAGCTCATTATTTTTTGTCTCTCTCTTTTTCTATGAATAGCATACTTTCTCTTGGACTGGGATGGTAAGGAAGTAATTAGAGTGAAGAGGTTATGAGTACAGAGGGGGGACGGTGTGACAGTGTGGCAGTTTGGCTCTGGCTGTGTCCCAAATGGCATTTCCTATGCAGTGCATTACTTCTGACAATAACCCTATAGGCACTACATAGGGAACAGGGTGCCATTTCAGACACATCCAGTATGACCGCCTCCTGGCATGTTGCACCCCATGGAGTCTCTCTGTGCCAACATAGATTGCATTTATGAGGAGATTTTTCCATTGTAAGAGCACTAACACCTTGTTCACACTCGCAGCTTGAGCGTTCTGTTTTCATATCCTGCGGGCTACAGCAGGCAGCTCTAGCAGCTAACACTTTTCAAAAAGGAAATCTAGGCTGTGAATGTCAAGGGCATTTCCCTCTAATAAATCATACCTCTTTTCATTCACTGTGCTGCTAAGACTCACTGTTCTGCTCTAAAGCAGCATATGGACATGTTTGTCTATACACTATCAATAAATAGTAACCCTATGTTAAGGGAATTTTTATCAATGATGACTAATTATGTATACATTTCAATCAGGACTAACTAATCAGAATACTATTATGTTACTGTATATGTATGAATTTTCTTTTTAATCCTAGTACTGAATATGTGTGTAAATGTAATCAAGATTAGAACAATGACTGTCTGTTCCTTGGTAGAAATTAATTAACTATATCGCCAGACTGGCTAGAATGCTTATCTACTCAGGCTGACCTTGGCTCTGGACGATGTGGGAAGGCTTGAGAACTATACAGCCTCTGTACGAGTGTCAAGAAGAGACGGAACAGTTTAGAAAACGCTGATGTCATTTTCAGTTTATAACCTGTGGTAAAGTGTGTAATGAGCAGTACTCTCGTGAATAAAAGCTTCTGGTTGACTTTAAGACTGGGCTCTATCAATTTTATACAAATAAGGATCATACAAATCCTTATGAATTGACAGAGTGTTTGTCAAATGTGATGGGTAACATGTCCAAGGGCAGAGTGATTGGTCTTGGAATTAGGGAAACAAGTCTAGCACATTAGGTCCCAGTGGCTAACATATTGTACATGTCATCTGGGTAGGTACTGAAGGTCTGGTTAGGTACTGTCTACCACTTCGATAGGAAGCAAAAGTATTGGGACTACGCTCGCTACATAAAGGCCAAGCTGAGGGGAGCTGAGAACCAGCACCTCAAATATTTTACTGCTTGAGCTCCTTTTCCTCTTATAGAATATAAGCTGGAAAGTGTTGCAGAGTTCCTGCACCTGTATATAAACAGCACCCAAATTAATACTAGCACCTATTTCAGTCCAAGTCAAGCAATGAGGCCAGGATTCAATCCATCAAATATTAACTATACCTGTGCACAGCTATAGACTTTTAAAGGCAGTTGCCCTGATGATCACTGAGATCATGATCGCTGCAATTGCTGTGGATGTCGGCTCAGGAAGAAATCATCTTCAAAGTTCAATCACAGTTCACCAGGTTGTAATCTGTCTTTGTTTTAATCCTGGCCACTGTGTCTATACTGTATACAGTATGTACTGTACATACTCAACACTAGCAGTATCAGCAACCAGCAGTACATAGTGATTTTTCCGACTCATCAGCTCAAAGTTACAACATGATGAATTGACTCTGCATAGCTCTAGTTACAACGCAGCGACCATCATTTTATTGACATGCACATTAGGTTATCATGCCACCAGATCCAGCTGTACCTTGGAAACTGCTCATTCTTCATTTATATGGTAACTTGTCCAATGTTGGAGGTTGCACACCCCAGATTAGGTTAGAGCTGGTCTTTGTTATGGCTGTAATTACTCAGTCCATTGGTTCCTCCCTCCCTGTGTGTCTATCAGAGATCTCCAGTTCTAACAAACAAAGGTATTACTGACAACGGAACGCATTTTGGCCATGAAACCTTAGTCAGCATAGACACCAAACAGAAAGAGTTTATAAGTAGTGTACACACATCCAGTAGTAATTAAAGAAATATAAGATACCCACAGACCCAAGGTCTTCTTGCACAATAAAACTGCAGGAGTGTTCGAAAGTGTGGGTATCTATCTTTCTTTCATGAGCAAACAGAAACAGTGCATTATTTCAGTGACATCAAAAAGTAAGAATTGAGCTTAATGTCTAATTGTGCATATTGTATTTTCTCTACAGAAATTTGTCTGCTGACGAAGGGGAGACGCACGGCCAGCGTTCGTGCCGACACTTACTGCCGTCTCTTCTCCCTCTCTGTGGATCACTTCAACGAGGTGTTGGAGGAGTACCCCATGATGCGCCGTGCCTTCGAGACTGTAGCCATCGACCGCCTGGACCGCATCGGTAAGACCATGACCACACCTTGCTGTAGATACTGTACTGTGTTGGTTTGGTGCCCTGTCATGGCCTGCCTGTGCTGTGTCAGTTTGTATCTATCTGTTTTTATCGTGTTTGCCCTCCGTCACAGCACTGTGTCCATCGCAAGGCATGACTTGTAAGCTGCACTATCTTTGTTCTTTCTTTCCTCCTCTCTTTCCATCAAGTTACCTTAATTTTACAAACAAATTACATTGGTAACATAGATTGTTTTCAAAATGAAGTCAAAGTCCAATTGTGTTAATTAATAAATGGAAGTCAGTGGCAGTGCATTTCACTGACTATCCGGTAGGGTGTCAGATCTGTCCCAGATCCGTCCCTTCTTTGGTTTTGTGTTGACCCCCAACTGGAACCCCTTCCGGCGATTGGACGGAAGCTAGAACGCATTTGCATGTGCCTCCGTATTCATTCGCCTGCACACCAAGGTATGAGCTGCACCCTGACCCCATCCCTAGGCCCAGGCCAGCCAGGGCAGCCAAAGACTGGCTGATCTGGGCACGTGAGACCATGGAGGAAGTTAGCCAGCTTGACAAGGCTTTTCCAGGCACGGCTTCTACACATGATATGATGCCACTTAGCTTCTTGGGACCCAAGGGTTGCAGAATTCGTGAAACTTTCCACAAAATTCCCAGGTTTTCCAGAAATCCCAGATGGGAAAACAAGACATGAACTGCTACAAAGAAGACCTGCTAAAACTAAAGAACACTCTGTAATGTTCACAAATACATATACTCGCGAAAAGTGGGAGATGTGGTCAAGAAACACTGGCATGTTTTATTTCCGAGATAAATTCGTCCATGCCCAACTGTCAGCCACAAAAGAAAATCATCCAGAATGTTTTTAGATTTTCTCCCTCCAGACATTATTTCCTAAAGATATTAATTATGAAATGCCTATGTATGTTATGTTGTAAATTTGAACATTAATTATGCCCCTATTTCAGATTACACTGACGTTTTTCTTACACTGTACCCAATGATTTACGAAAACTTGCTTGGTCGGTCGTTGTCTTCATTGTGGTTTTACAGACCTGTTTAATATGTTTTATGTACACACTTTATTTGAATATTTATGATATGCATATTGTTATATTTGGTAGCACTTATTTGTTTTCCTTCGCCTCCAACTCCTTTCGATGCGTGGAACGAATATGGGTGTGGCTAGGTCTACATAAGGGTGCTAATTTAAAACACTCACAAAAGCTCTGACGAAGGCCGTGAGGCCGATACATAAGGCTTATTAAAGATCAGTGACACGATCGGGTGCGGGTTTCTTCCTCTTTTCCTCATCTTATCCGGCTGTTGCCATGCACCAGCAAAAAAGATAGCTCAGGTGTGCAAGTGCCTTTTGAATTTGACTTTACAAACAACAAGAGGTCTTAATTGCAGTCTATTTCTTCAGAACCTAGACCTATATAAAATAACTTAACTGGCTGGGGTAGGCTATGAGGCTTAACAGCCTAATAGAAGTCTGATTTTTTTTTATTAGGCCTACTTACAATTGCAACTGGTCAAAAATGTAGCATCCTACATTAAAACATTCATTTAAAGAAAAAAGTCTGCATGTTCGAAGTTAAACAATGTAACTAATAATTAAAAGCGCACATTTGTAAATCCCAAACTCTAGAAGTAATTGGAAAAGTAGAAACAAATTATGTGTGACATTGTGGTTACAATAAAGAATGTAGCCCATAATGCAAATGATTCCTATTAGCAGGACAATAGACTTTTTACAGCCTGGCTACTGTTGTGAAAATAGCTCAACTTGCAATGTATTTGATGCTTAAGTATTCTAAAGTGTTACATTTCTAACTCAAAACAGCATTTCTTCATCAACATTTTTATGCTTTTGTTAATCTTCTTGATATTCTTCCTTTTTTTATTCAAATTTTTCCAATTTTCAGCAAATTGGAAAAAGGGCCACGGTTGATTCAACTGTGAAGATGACGTAATTGAATGTCTCGCCAGCTTTGATCCATGCCTGGGCCTGCAGCACGCAAAGTTCTTTGTTTGTCAGACGAATCATTGGGACAAAACTACAGAACAGTACAAAACAAGTGAACACACATGGTTAATGTTCTGAGAATTAAATATATATACACTGCTCAAAAAAATAAAGAGAACACTTAAACAACACAATGTAACTCCAAGTCAATCACACTTCTGTGAAATCGAACTGTCCACTTAGGAAACAACACTGATTGACAATAAATGTCACATGCTGTTGTGCAAATGGAATAGTCAACAGGTGGAAATGGTAGGCAATTAGCAAGTAACCCCCAATAAAGGAGTGGTTCTGCAGGTGGGGACCACAGACCACTTCTCAGTTCCTATGCTTCCTGGCTGATGTTTTGGTCACTTTTGAATGCTGGCAGTGCTTTCACTCTAGTGGTAGCATGAAACGGAGTCTACCTCCAGCAGGCCACAAATGTGCATGTGTCTGCTCAAATGGTCAGAAACAGACTCCATGAGGGTGGTATGAGGGCCCGACGTCCACAGGTGGGGGTTGTGCTTTACAGCCCAACACCGTGTCGGACGTTTGGCATTTGCCAGAGAACACCAAGATTGGCAAATCCGCCACTGGCGCCCTGTGCTCTTCACAGATGAAAGCAGGTTCACCACAGAGCACATGTGACAGACGTGACAGTCTGGAGACGCCGTGGAGAACGTTCTGCTGCCTGCAACATCCTCCAGCATGACCGGTTTGGCGGTGCGTCAGTCATGGTGTGGGGTGGCATTTCCTTGGGGGGCCGCAGAGCCCTCCATGTGCTCGCCAGAGGTAGCCTGACTGTCATTAGGTACCGAGATGAGATCCTCAGACCCCTTGTGAGACCACATGCTGGTGCGGTTGGCACTGGGTTCCTCCTAATGCAAGACAATGCTAGAACATGTGGCTGGAGTGTGTCAGCAGTTCCTGCAAGAGGAAGGCATTGATGCTATGGACTGGCCCGCCCGTTCCCCAGACCTGAATCCAATTGAGCACATCTGGGACATCATGTCTCGCTCCATCCACCAACGCCACGTTGCACCACAGACTGTCCAAGAGATGGTGGATGCTTTAGTCCCGGTCTGGGAGGAGATCCCTCAGGAGACCATCCGCCACCTCATCAGGAGCATGCCCAGGCGTTGTAGGGAGGTCATATACAGGAACGTGGAGGCCACACACACTACTGAGCCTCATTTTGACTTGTTTTAAGGACATTACATCAATGTTGTATCAGCCTGTAGTGTGGTTTTCCACTTTAATTTTGAGTGTGACTCCAAATCCAGACCCTCCATGGGTTGATACATTTGATTTCCATTGATTATTTTTGTGTGATTTTGTTGTTAACTGTGTAAAAGAAAAAAGTATTAATAAGAATATTTCATTCATTCAGATCTAGGATGTGTTATTTTTGTGTTCCCTTTATTTTTTTGAGCAGTGTGTATATATATATATATATATATATCACGGCACGGTAAGTAATATATATATATATATATATATATATACAACATTACTTACCGTGCCGTGATGCCCACAGATTACAGATTGCCTTTGCCGATCGACTCACTCATCAGTGAGTCAATGGCTTGAATAGTCACGCGTTGAAAAGGAACGAGATGGATTCGCAATCCATGTCAGGCACACCTCTGGAACTCCACCTCCATCAGGCAGAGTCAACAGGCAGAATGTCACCTTGACATTTTCATTCTTCTTCTGACAACAACACTTGACCAACTGCTCACCAGGCACAGCAAGGGCCGCCCGGACCATTATGCTGTTCTGCTATTCAAAGGATGTGTAACCGAAGAGAGATACCATGAATGGGCACAGAATACATAGCCTTCCCGCTGTGGCCGTCTATTTCAGCACCGTTTCGCGAACAAATATTTCATGATATTCTTAAGATATGTGATGACTGAATATAAGCAAGTGATGTCTGCTAAATAATCAAGTTAGGTTTCTCGGGAAAAAAATAATTCTGAATAACTGGCTTTATTTACAAATCAGTGAGAATGTCTCACCCCAATATCAAGAATTGCCTTTTCCTCACTAACTCTAGGTTAAAACCTCTTATGGATAGGGGAGACGCTAGCGTCTCAACTGGCCAATTGCCAGGGGAAATGCAAAGCGCGAGATTCAAATAAAATGCTATAAAATTCAAACGTTCATTAAATCACACATGTAAGATAATCAACTAAAGCTACACTCGTTGTGAATCCAGCCAACATGTCAGATTTTAAAAATGCTTTTCGGTGAAAGCATAAGAATCTATTATCTGATAGCCTGCACCCATCTGCACCAGCAGTAAACAAATGAGCTATAGCATAGCAGGCGCTACACAAAATGCTGAAATAAAATATAAAATATGCATTACCTTTGACAGGCTTTTTTTTTGGCACTCCAATATGTCTCATACACATCACAATTGGTCCTTTTGTTCAATTAATTCCGTCCATATATAGCGCGTTTGATCCAGAAAAAGACAGCTAACAAAAACGCCACTATAAAATATTTCAAAAGTTGCCTATAAACTTTGCCAAAATATTTCAAACTACTTTTGTAATACAACATTAGGTATTTTTAAACATTAATAATCGATGAAATTGTATACGGGGCAATCTGTATTCAATACAGCAACGAAAACAAACCAGCACTGCTCTTCATGTCTTGCGCAACTCATAAAAGTGTCCCCAGTTCCGAGTTGGCCTACTTCTTCATAGAACAAACCTCAACCATATTCCAAAGACTGGCGACATCGTGTGGAAGCGGTAGGAACTGAAAATGGGTTCCTATTAAATATCCAATGGCAAAGACAATGTAGTGAACAGAGGCAGGGAAAAAAAATCTGAACAGTTAGTCCTTGGGTTTTTGCCTGCTACATAAGTACTCTTATACTCACAGACATGATTCAAACAGTTTTAGAAACTTCGGAGTGTTTTCTATCCAAATACATGAATAATATGCATATCTTATATTGTTGGCATGAGTAGCAGGAAGATGAAATTGGGCACGCTATTTATCCAAAAGTGAAAATTCTGCCCCCTAGCTTTTATTAACCTGTCTAGGACTAGCGGACCCCCCCCCCGCGCCGAATTCAAAAGAACTAAAATCTCATCATTTAAATTCCTCAAGCATACAAGTATTTTACACCATTTTAAAGATACAATTCCCGTTAATCCAGCCACAGTGTCTGATTTCAAAAAGCATTTACAGCAAAAGCACCGCAAACGATTATGTTAGGTCACCACCAGGCCATTTTTTCCAGCCAAAGAGAGGAGTCACAAAAAGCAGAAATAGAGATATAATTAATCACTAACCTTCGATGATCTTCATCAGATGACACTCATAGGACTTCATGTTACACAAGACATGTATGTTTTGTTTGATAAAGTTCATATTTATTTTAAAAATTCTGAGTTTACATTGGCGCATTACGTTCAGTAGTTCTAAAACATGCGGTGATATTGCAGAGAGCCACATCAATTTACAGAAATGCTCATAATAAACATTGATAAAGATACGACTATTATACATGGAACTTTAGATAAACGTCTCCTTAATGCAACCACTGTGTCAGATTTAAAAAAAACTTTACGGATAAAGCAAACCATGCAATAATCTGAGTACAGCCTTTAGACAACAAAGCTGCCAAAAAGATACCCGCCATATTAGGTAGTCAACATTACTCAGAAATAGCATTTTAAATATTCACTTACCTTTGATAATCTTCATCAGAATGCACTCCCAGGAATCCGAGTTCCACCAAAAATGTTTTGATTTGTTCGATAATGTCCATCAGTTATGTCCAAATATCTTATTTTGTTAGGGTGTTTGGTAAACTACTCCAAAAGCTTGTTCAGGTCGCGCCGAACATCGGACGAAAAGTTCAAAAAGTTCCGTTACAGCCCGTAGAAGCATGCCAACCTAAGTATGGAATCAATCTTTAGGATGTTTTTAACCTGTTGCGACGACCAAACACGGATCCGGGATTCTATTTATAGACCTAAGCTCATTACCATAACGCAACGTTAACTATTCATGAAAATCGCAAATGAAATGAAATAAATATGCTATCTCTCAAGCTTAGCCTTTTGTTAACAACACTGTCATCTCAGATTTTCAAAATATGCTTTTCAACCATAGGAAAACAATCATTTGTGTAACAGTAGCTAGCTAGCGTAGCATTTAGCGTTAGCATTAGCGTTAGCATTTAGCAGGCAACTATCACAAAAACAAGTAAAGCCTTCAAATAAAATAACTTACCTTTGAAGAACTTCTGATGTTTTCAATGAGGAGACTCTCAGTTAGATAGCAGATGCTCAGTTTTTCCAAAAAGATTCTTTGTGTATTAGAAATAGCTCCGTTTTGTACATCACATTTGGCTACCAAAAAAATAAAAAATAAAAAAAATTCAGCCCTCAAAACGCGAACTTTTTTCCAAATTAACTCCATAATATTGACTGAAACATGGCAAACGTGGTTTAGAATCAATCCTCAAGGTGTTTTTCCACATATCTCTTCGATGATATATACTTCGTGGAAGCCTGGTTTCTCCTTGCTCTCAAATGGAAAAATAATTGCACCTGGCTTTGCGCTCCAATTTCGACGCAGGGACACCAGGCGGACACTTGGAAAATGTAGTCTCTTATGGTCAATCTTCCAATGATATGCCTACAAATACGTCACAATGCTGCAAACACCTTGGGGAAACGACAGAAAGTGTAGGCTCATTCCTTGCGCAATCACAGCCATATAAGGAGACAATGGAAAACAGAGCTTCAGAGATTCTGCTCATTTCCTGGTTGACGTATCATCTTGGTTTCGCCTGTAGAATGAGTTCTGGGGCACTTACAGACAATATCTTTGCAGATTCTGAAACTTCAGAGTGTTTTCTTTCCAAAACGGTCAATAATATGCATAGTCGAGCATCTTTTCGTGAAAAAATATTGTGCTTAAAACGGGAACGTTTTTTATCCAAAAATTAAATAGCGCCCCTAGAGATCCAAGAGGTTAACATAAAACTTCATTATTGTTCCAACCGAACAATTCCTTTGTCTGTACAAATTAAGTGGAATGTCGCTACCTTTCACGTGAGCGTGCCTGACCGAGGCTGTGGCACTCTGCCAGACCACTCACTCAAAGAGCCCTTATGAGCCCCTCATTTAGAGTAGAATCCTCAAAACAGGTTAAAAATACTGTTGACATCTAGTGGAAGCTTTGCGAAGTGAAACATAACTAATATCACCCTGTATCTTCAATGGGGGCTGAGTTGAAAAACTACAAAACTCAGATTTCCCACTTCCTGGTTGGATTTTTATCAGGTTTTCGCCTGCCATATTAGTTATGTTATACTCACAGACATCATTCAAACAGTTTTAGAAACTTCAGAGTGTTTTCTATCCAAATATACTAATTATATGCATATTCTAGATTTTATGGCTGAGTAGCAGGCAGGTTAATCTGGGCATGCTTTTCATCCAAAATTCCGAATGCCCTAGTGAAGTTAAATGGATAAGGTCTAACGATTGTTTCCCCACTGGAGTCGGGCCTGACCAGAACGGGCTGAATACTGGGTATCTTAGTAATTGTTCATTGTACATGATTGAGGTCAGAACCCATGGCTTTGGTTGGCCCACTGCTACTGTTGTCTCAGTACTGAGCTAACAGCATAAAAAAAATGAAAATGCTTCCCCATTTCCCAAAAAGGTTCAATGAAAACAAAATCTCCAAAATGCTGTTACTTTTAAACAATGCGATTTATTAGAATTAATTAATTTAGAAAATGTCCCTTTAGATATTAATATAGAGTCCTACAATTGCCTAAATGTAAGGAAAATGCCCCTTGTTATGGCTAGGAGTCCCTCAAAAGGAACACCCCCCCCCCCCCCCCCCCCCCATTCAGCTGAAAAGGTGGCGTGGGAAATTCAAAAATATTTAGTAGAAATATTTAACTTTCACACATTAACAAGTCCAATACAGCAAATGAAAGATAAACATCTTGTTAATCTATCCATCATGTCCAATTTTTTAAATGTTTTACAGCGAAAACACAACATATATTTATGTTAGATCACCACCAAATAAAAAAAAACACAGCCATTTTCCCCAGCCAAAGATAGAGTCACAAACGCAGAATTAGAGATAAAATGAATCACTAACCTTTGATAATCTCCATCAGATGACACTCATATGACATCATGTTACACAATGCATTCATGTTTTGTTCGATAATATGCATATTTATATCCACAAATATCGGTTTACATTGACGGCATGTTCAGAAATGCCTCCGAAATATCAGGAGTAATTACAGAGAGCTACATCAGATAACAGAAATACTCATCATAAACTTTGACGAAAGATACATGTTTTACATATAATTAAAGATACACTGGTTCTTAATGCAAGCACTGTCAGATTTTAAAAAACATTACGAAAAAAGCATCCCATGCAATAATCTAAAACAGTGAGTCATGCACCTCTCATTCGGTCAAAGTTCACACCAGAGGCTCCTTTCCACGTTCTACTGAATGCTGACATCTAGTGGAAGGAGTAGGAAGTGAGGGCAGATCCATATCTTATTTGGATGTGAATAGGCGATGAGTTGAAAATCAACCAGCCCCAGAATTTCTACTTCCTGTTTGGAAGTTTGCCTGCCCTATGAGTTCTGTTATACTCACAGACATAATTCAAACAGTTTTAGAAACTTCAGAGTGTTTTCTATCCAATAGTAATAATAATATGCATATATTAGCAATCTAGGACAGAGTAGGATGCAGTTCACTATGGGCAAGCAATTCATCCAAAGTGAAAATGCTGCCCCTTATCCCTAACAGGGATATAGAGTCCTCCAATCCTCTAAATGTAATTATTGATGGAGAGTCAAATCATTAAATTTTTAATTTCATAGATAAACTGTTAAAAATTGTGTAGGTCTTATTTATTTAAAGAGCATATTGAACTATTTTAGCGCTCTTTCTGCTGCTCTGAGACAAGCATGACACAGGGATTATTTAGCTAAAAAGCCCAGTACTATACTGCCGGACATCATGCTGTAAAGGATTCCATCCTAACAGAGGGTTTTTTGTTTTTCAAAACCCCATAATATTAATCAAATTAGTTAAGCAAGTACCAGTCAAAAGTTTGGACACCTACTCATTCAAGGATTTTTTTACGATTTTCTACATTCTGAATAATAGTGAAGACATCACAATTATAAAATAACACATATGGAATCAGTTAAGAAAAAAATAATATTTACCAGGACAGCCTTCTCCTTCCTCCCAAACGGGGGACCCCGGTCTCCCGCGTGCCCCGCATTCTGTAGTACCGACATGGCCTGCTCTTTGTTATGTAAGGAATTAGGCACTTGCCCATGTTAACAACAGTATCTATTGTAGATTGTAAAATCAACCCCATATACTATGTTATTACAAAAAATATTTAAAATTCTCTGCTAATGCCAATACGTAATACTATCAAATGCTTCTCAAAGATGCCCTCTGGTGGTCAATCTAGCAATAACTTGGCAGAGAATTAAATGACAGAATGCTGCGGCAGCACGCAAGGTGTGCCACAGTATGACGCAGCTTTTAATGGAGGAACCGCTCGTTGTATGTAGATATTCCATTAAAAAAATCAGCCATTCAGCTACAATAGTCATTTACAACATTAACAATATCTACACTGTATTTCTGATCAATTTAATGTTATTTTAATGGACAAAAAATGTGCTTTTCTTTCAAAAACAAGGACATTTTTAAGTGACCACGACATTTTCAACGGTTAGTGCAAGTAATGCATCTGCATTGAAAAGGCACCTCTTTCATATTGTATGTACTGTACGTACTCTTTGTCCTATGACGGCCATTATATGTTTCCACATAAAGTATCTATTAGGACAAAATATAGCAAATATCTTGGTAAACAATACTTTATTATGTTCCCAAGTGCCTTTGTCAGGTTTTAGATTTTAACAGAAGTACAAAGTTAACTGATGTTGTATGCAATAATATTCTTTATAGAGAGCACATTTTGCATCTCCCAACTGCAGTTTCTGCATTGAGAGGCTTTATTGTGAAGTGAGGTTGGTAGGGATGTTGGAATGTTTTGCTTCTCCATGAGAGTCTTAAGTTCATATTGTACAAATACTTTATTTTGCCCCCATTTATTCCCTAGCCCTCTACTAAATTATTTTCTGCTTTTGAATTTCCACTTTCTTGAAAGATGTTAAGGTAGACTTGGGACCATCTAGCCTTGTTTTAATCTTTGACAAGCATATATCTTAACAAAACTTATATAGATTCCTTTAAATAAAAATGAGCTATTTCAAACATTAAATTCGAATATAATTGTTTTAATAAATCAGAAACAATATTGAAGAGATTATTTTAAAATAAAGCATTAAAATAAATAAAGCATGTACCATTACCAAAATAAAATAGGAATTGGGTAGTAGTGGTTGGGAATATGTATCATCCTAAAGTATGCTGAGGGCTAGAGACTTATTAAAATAAGCTATTAAGCAAAAACTCAGGGACATTTGTATAAATTGCATTGACAAATATTTGATATACAACAGCAGAACATTATTGTGAATTTGATCTATAACAAATCTCACAAAATTACACTTGACAATATTCTCAGGCACTTTATCATTCTATCTACAACTGCAGTGCCTTTGGAAAGTATTCAGACCCCTTGACCTTTTCCACATTTCGTTAAGTTACAGCCTTATTAAAACATTTATGAAAGTTTTCTTCCCTCAAATCTACACACAATACCCCATAATGACAAAACAATAACTGGTTTGTAGAAATTAAATATTATATTTACATAAGTATGCAGATCCTTTACTCAGTACTTTTTTAAGCACCTTTGGCAGCATTACATTCTTGAGTCTTCTTGGGTATGACGCTACAAGATTGGCACACTTGTTTTTGGGGAGTTTCTCCCATTCTTCTGTGCAGATCGTTTCAAGCTCTGTCAGGTTGGATGGGGAGCGTTGCTATACAGCTATTTCAGGTCTCTCCAGAGATGTTTGATCGGGTACAAGTCCGGGCTCTGGCTGGGCCACTCAAGGACATTCAGAGACTTGTGCCGAAGCCACTTGTGTGTTGGCTTGGCTGTGTGCTTAGGGTCGTTGTCCTGTTGGAAGGGGAACCTTCACCCCAGTCTGAAGTCCTGAGCACTCTGGAGCAGGTTTTCATTAAGGATCTCTCTGTACTTCGCTCCCTTCATCTTTGCCTCTATCCTGACTAGTCTCTCAGTCCCCTCCACTGAAAAACATCCCCACAGCATGATGCTGCCACCACCATGCTTTACCGTAGGGATGGTGCCAGGTTTCCGCCAGACGTGATGCTTGGCGTTCAGGCCAAAGAGTACAATCTTGGTTTGATCGGACCAGAGAATCTTGTTTCTCTCCGTCTGAGAGTATTTAGTTGCCTTTTGTCAAACTCCAAGTGGGCTGTCATGTGCCTTTTACTGAAGAGTGGCTTCCGTCTGGCAACTCTACCATAAAGCCCTATTTGGTGGCGTGCTGCAGAGATGGTTGTCCTTCTGGAAGTTTCTCCCATCTCCACAGAGGAACTCTAGAGCTCTGTCAAAGTGACCATCGGGTTCTTGGTCACCTCCCTGACCAAGGCACTTCTCCCCCGATTGCTCAGTTTGGCCGGGTGGCCAGCTCTAGGAAGAGTCTTGGTGGTTCCAAACTTCTTCCATTTAGGAACGATGGAGGCCACTGTGTTCTTGGGGACCTTCATTGCTGCAGAAATGTTTTGGTACCCTTCCCCAGATCTGTGCTTTGACACAATCCTGTCTTGGAACTCTACGGACAATTCCTTTGACTTCATGGCTTGGATTTTGCTCTGACATGCACTGTCGACTGTGGGACCTTATATAGACAGGTGTGTGCCTTTCCAAATCATGTCCAATCAGTTGAATTTACCACAGGTGGACTTCAATCAAGTTGTAGAAACATCTCAAGGATGATCAATGGAAACAGGATACACCGGAGCTCATTTTCGAGTTTCGTAGCAAAAGGTCTTAGTTCTTATGTAAATAAGGTATTTGTTTTTAATGAATCTGCAAAAGTTTCTAAAGAAATGTTTTCACTTTGTCATTATGGGGTATTGGGTGTAGATTATTGAGGAATTCGTTTTATTTAATACATTTTAGAATAAGGCTGTAATGTAACAAAATGTGGAAAAAGTCAAGGGGCCTGAATACTTTCCGAAGGCACTGTATAATCAAAAAGGGGCGGTATGATTGGAGTGGAGTTTTTGTATAGGCACCCAGTGTCTTTTAAAGTAACAAATTCTGTGAGAAGATTTTTATAAAATCAATTTTAATTTGCAGAACGATAGTGTGCAAATGTCTAAAACCTGGATTAAGCCTGTGGTTTGTATTTATTTCCTGTTTGTTTTTTCTTCTTTCTTATTTGTAAATAGATTTTAAATTGTTATGTTTGTTTGTGTGACTCAGGCATGTTGATATTGAATTTATTTGCATCCCAAGTATTGGCTCAACATTGCAATATTATTGTGACAGGCAAGTCGGCGTCAATCGATAAAACATGATGTCATGATTGGGATATGCCATTCAGATCGAATTAATAGTCCATAGGGCCTATACGATATGGTATGTCATACTACCATTTACTGGTCAATCCTCCCATATCTTTAAACATCTGGCTATAGTACTGTACATCAATTCCATTGCCCTGTAGATTCTGAGTGTGTGTTTACTACCCTCTGAAACGTATGCCCTTTGACCTCTGTGGTGATCATTTACATTTGCCCTTTTCACCAAAGATTTAGGTAGGCATATTTTTTTAAAGCTGCCGGATCTTAAAATAACACTTCTCCTAAATCAGGAAGTGTTATGGAATAAATCTGTTCATTTGGACTTTTAAAAAAGGGTGTTTTGTCTCATACAAGGGAAAATACAATGTCATGATCAGTACTGGATGTCCCGTTTATATATGGACTGCATTTGGTTAAGTGCTTGTCTGGTTGGTTCTTTAACAAAAAAATACCATGCATTAAAACAAATAACATGTTGCACGATTCATTGTATCTCTATCTAAAAAATATTTGACCAGGAGTTCCTCTTGAGATGAGCACATCTCGCTGTCAAGAGTGTCCTGGCCGACGAATAGGCAGCAGGTAAATGCTTTATTACAACTACAATATTCGCACATCCAGGTAAAATGACCCAGAGGGACACTAAAATGGATCCGAACTCAAATACATCTTCCAGAACATGAACTCACAAAGTTACATTAATTCACAAGGTGATTTCCTTCCTCCATTGAAAAGAAACCTGAAGTGCCCCACAGTAGGTGTAACATATTTTTGTTGTGAACATACAGGCTGATAAATTATTATTTTGTAAGTAGTAATTTGACAGAGGTAACTAAAACAAAGGAATATTGATAAAATATAACATGTACTGTTTCTGTAAGCATTTTCATTATCCTGACCATTAGATGTTACAGGATTGACTACAGTAATTGTTCATATCTGACATTTGTTCACAAATTATTACATTTCCTTAGATTAGTAAGTACTTGGATAGTATCAATGCAACTGTACACATATTGTTGAGTAAAGGAATCCATTTTCATCCAGTTCTTTAATGTTTTTAATTATTTCAGAATTATTAGAGTTTTTGAAAAAAAATAATTGTTGAGAAAACACTTAGTTTTGATAAATAAAAAAATCAAAAAATTGAGAAGTTAGCTGATCATTTTATTTTTTTCAGTAACAGTTAGAGAGACAGGGCTGAAAACCTAAGCAGCTTAATGCCCTTCCTATTTTTTTAGTTTGGGCTGACGTCATAGCAAGCAACCACCTGGTGAGGTGCTTGAGCTCTGTGTACCACAGCATTGGTACCACTGTTCCGCCCCGTCAGTAATTACCATAGGTGGGATAAACCTGCACAGACTGGTCGGTTAGATAACGAATAAAAGGCATGAATTCCAAATTAAAAATGGTCTCTTTATTGATTAAAGCCACAGTCAAATTAAAGTTAATGTGCTTTAATCTACAGGCCTAGATGGCAAAGTCATTTTTAAAATGGGATACAACAGGAATGTTCCGTATGTTTTTGAATAAACTAAAGTTTGTTACTCATGATAACTCATCAATCAGTGAAAGGTTTTGGATACATTTTTATATTCAAAAGTAGTTCAAGTTTGACAGCAGTTTCTTTCCTTTGTTGGTCATTATAACCAACATCAGTGTTTTTTGTTGTTTTTATTGTTGTTCTCGTGGTTATTTCTGTTAACCACCTTTTGTTTCAGTTTTTTTTATTTTCTATTTCTTTATTGGTGTGGTATTTATTTTCCCCAGCGCACTGACATAATGGATTGACAGTTATCACCATGCCATTAGTTCAACCCTTACAAACAGCAAAATACAAAAATGCTTTGTGAAACAGCTACTGAAATAGCTGATTACCCATTTCCGTATATTTCGGTGCATTTTAGATCGTTTCATGTCTAAAGACAATAAATATTCATCATAAACACTAGTACTATCCTTTCACCAAAAAGGAAACCAAGTACAGTATGTTGAAAGAAAACAACAGTGCCTTCAGAAAGTATTCAGACCCCTTGACTTTTTCTATGTTTTCTATATTTCTATAATTTACATAAGTTTTCAGAACCTTTGCTATGAGTCAAAATTGAGCACAGGTGTATCTTGTTTCCATTTGTTATCCTTGAGATGTTTCTACAACTTGGAGTCCACTTGCGTTAAATTCAATTGATTGGATATGATTTGGAAAGGCACATACCTGTCTATATAAGGTTCAATTGTCGGTAGAGCTCCGAGACAGGATTGTGTCGAGGCACATATCTGGGGAAGGGTACCAAAACATTTCTGCAGCATTAAAGGTCCCTAGGAACACAATGGCCTCCATCATCCTTAAATGGAAAAAGTTTAGAACCACCAAGACTCTTCTTAGAGCTGGTCGCCCGATAAACCCGATGGCCACTCTGACAGAGCTCCAGAGTTCCTCTGTGGAGATGGGACAACCTTCTAGAAGGATAACCATCTCTGCAGCACTCCACCAATCAGGCCTTTGTGGTAGAGTGGCCATACGGAAACCACTCTTCAGTAAAAGGCACAGGACTGTCCTCCTGGAGTTTTCCAAAAGGCACCTAAAGACTCTCAGACTACGAGAAACAAGATTATATTAGGATTATATCAGGATGGCCCCAGAGCCAACGAGATATGCCATATCCCGGGTTGATGACATAAAATCCTGCGACTATTTAAACATTTGAAATGGTTTCAAAACAAATGTCCTTGTTAAACTTTGACACAAAGTAGTCTGTGATAAAAAGCACAACATTTTTCAAGTGCAGTCGCAAAAACCATTAAGCGCCATGAAGTGGGTTGGGGAGTAACGGAAGGGATTACAAGGGATTAGCCTTACATGTAAGGGATTACAAAAAAACGGTAACTGTAAACTTTTGAAAAACTAGATTATTACTTTGATGATTACTTTTAAATTCAAAAAGGATGTTTGCGAAAAAAAACGTTGACACTTCTCTGTTTTCTCAATGACATTTAAATCAGCATTCAAAAAGGTGCAAGTCTACATTTTTTCCACTTGAGTGTGTCTGACCACAAGTCAGAGACCACTATGATGATGGATCGCGGTAAAAGAGCAGGAATAGGCTTTTGTAGGCTACAGTCTAAGCTATGTCTTCCAAAGGTACGGAAACCACTCTTCAGTAAAAGGCACAGGACTGTCCTCTTGGAGTTTTCCAAAAGGCACCTAAAGAATCTCAGACTATGAGAAACAAGATTCTCTGGTCTGATGTGACCAAGATTGAACTCTTTGGCCTGCATGCCAAGTGTCATGTCTCGATGAATCCTGGTACCATCCATACGGTGAAGCATGGTGGTGGCAGCATCAAGCTGTGGGGATGTTTTTCAGTGGCAGGGACTGGGAGACTAGTCAGGAGAGAGGCAAAGATGAACGACGCAAACTACAGAGCTCCTTGATGAAAACCTGCTCCAGAGTGCTCAGGCCCTCAGACTGGGGTGAAGGTTCACCTTCCAACAGGACAACAACCCTAAGCACACAGCCAAGACAACGCAGGCATGGCTTTGGCACAAGTCTCTAAATGTCCTTGAGTGACCCAGCCAGAGCCCGAACTTGAAGCCGATTTAACTTATCTGGAGAGACCTGAAAATAACTGTGCCGCAACGCTCCACATCCAACCTGACAGAGCTTGAGAGGATCTGCAGAGAAGAATGGGAGAAACTCCAAGAAAATATAGGTGCGCCAAGCTTTTAGCATCGTACCCAAGAAGACTCGATGCATTAGCATCTAGCCACTTCCCTAGTGTTCAGCATTGTGATCAGTCAGAGTCTTAATGTTCAGCACTGTCATTGGTCCGTATCCAAGGTAATCACAGCCAAGCCAATGACTGATTGACTACCGTGGAATGGCTAATAAAGTACTCATTGGCTCTCTAGGGGTTAGAGCGTTGGGCCAGTAACCAAAAGGTTGCTGGATCGAATCCCCAAGCTGACAAGGTAAAAATCTGTCATTCTGCCCCTGAGCATGGCATTTAACCCACTGTTCCCCGGCAGGCCGCCATTGTAAATAAGAATTTGTTCTTACTTGCCTAGTTAAATAAAGAAAAATAAAACAACAACAAAAAAATGAGATACCCAGTCTGAGAGAATCAATCACACCTGATCCACCTGCCAATGCTCATCCAGTGCTAGCGACTGCGCTACAAAACTTTCCCGGACAGTTATTACTTTGTGCTGGTTGACGAGGCATAATGTGAGGCATAATAAGGACTTGAGAGGTGTCCCAAAATGGTGCCCTATTCCCTATAAAGTGCTCTACTTTTGACCATTGGCTCACTATAAAGAGAATGGGGTTCCTTTTCCGACGCAGACCAAGGGATGGATTTCCCAACACTACCTCACTAGGAATCCAGGGATCCCCTTGATTCTCTTTCACACAAAGCTATGGATATTAAAATCCTGTTGTTTTTAATGTGCCCTGCCGTTGACCTGGCCATCTGTACAGCTGACCGTATATCAACTGGGAGGCAATACCCCATGATCGTAATGACAATGCCACTAACATTGTATTTTCTAAAGGATAGCTATTATAAGGCTAAAACCAGTTGAACTGACAGCCACTTTGCAATGTTTTGCTATGAACTTAGTCATCAATCTCACATGAGGGCAATATTTTATTAACGTAGTATTCCCCCAGAATGCTATGACCTTTGGCTTTCACCTGGAATTGTTTATTTATGTCTGAGAAAAAACACTTTTCAACCCATATGATCTACATCATAAAAGTAAAATAAAACATATACAAAAATGAGGATATGACAACAACAAAATAGAATGTATGAATGAATAAGCCTTTTCATATTTTATAATATGTCCATATATTGTTGTAATATGTTTTAGGAACATCTTCCCAAAATATTTCACCCTCTTTATTACTTTACCAAACATATAGTGATAGTCCAAACCTTAGTGATAGTCAAAATCTGTTAAATTTGGGCCATTTAAAATGCGTCTGTCCCTCCTATAGGCAAGGGGAGAAGGGCTATGTAAAGGGCTTGATTTTGTCATTCTGATCATATGCAATGTGTCTGCCTCCGACATAAAACAAATGTTTGACAAAAAATTACTTCTTTACTTACTTTAGGTTTAAGGAAGTGTGTAGGTCACATTCTTTATCGCAGAGCTATGAATATGATATATTTAGATCTGCTTGCTTGAGACAAATTCAGTGATTGCTTTGCCATGTCTGTGCCATGAAGCAGTCGAGCTGGATACTTTTTTTTTGACGTAGGACGATTTGATGCAAAGTTGTAGTCGAGTGATATAAATGGATTGAATGATGCAGCCTACCACCAGAGGAAGGCACATGCAAGTTTATTCGACAGAGGATGTTTGCAAGGTCCTAGGAAAGTCTGGATGGCTGCTTCTGACTTATAAAACGGTGGGAAATCAATAAAATAAGTAATGTAAACTTATACATATTTTTAAAAGTAATTCTAGTGCCCGATTTTGGGGAGTGTCAGCTTAAGAGAGTATTAATGTAGATTACATGGACAACCGAAAGAGTACATTTACAGGTACCAATTCCCTATACAATGAAACATTTTATAAATTCCTATTTAATTTTCATATGTGTATTCCTGTATTTTAAAGCAACATTTATATTTTCTACCTAGTACAATGCCGCCTCTATATATTTTCTTGACCTACACATTGGACATGATTTGGAAAAGCAAAAACCTGTCCATATAAGGTCCCACAGTTGACAGTGCATGTCAAAGCTAGAAACCAAGCCATGAGGTTGAATGAATTGTCTATAAAGGTCTGAGAGAGGATTGTGTCGAGGCACAGATCTGGGAAAGGATACCAAACAGTTTCTACAGTACTGAAGGCCCCCAAGAACACAGTGGCCTCCATCATTCTTAAATGGAAAGAGGTTTGGAACCACCAGCCCCTATTTCTAGAGCTGGCCGCCCAGCCAGGTCAGGGAGGTGACCAAGTACCCAATGGTCACTCTGACAGAGCTCCAGAGTTAACTCTGTGGAAATGGGAGAACCTTCCAGAAGGACAACCATCTCAGCAGCATTCCACCAATCAGGCTTTTATGGTAGAGTGGCTAGAAGGAAGCCCGATAGCCTGCTTGGAGTATGCCAAAAGGCACCTAAAGGACTCTCATACCATGGGAAACAAGATTCTCTGATCTGATGAAACTAAGATTCAAGATGATGGACACAATCCTGACTCAGAGCTCTTCTGAGAATTTCTTCAGCCTCATGGCTTGGTTTTTGCTCTGACATGCACTGTCAACTTACATAGACAGGTGTGTGACTTTCCAACACTTTCCAGGTGTGTGACTCCAATAAAGTTTGGACACCTAATCATTCAAGGTTTTTTCTTTTTTTAAATAATTTTCTTCATTGCAGAATATTAGTGAAGACATCAAAACTATGAAATAACACATATGGAACCATGTAGTAAGCAAAAAAGTGTTAAACCAATCAAAACTGATTTTATATGAGATTCTTCAGAGTAGCCACCCTTTGACGTGATGACAGCTTTGCACACTCTTGGCATTCTCTCAACTAGCTTCATGAGGTAGTCACCTGGAATGCGTTTCAATTAACAGGTGTGCCTTGTTAAAAGTTAATTAGTGGAATTTCTTTCCTTATTGCGTTTTGGACAATCAGTTGTGTTGTGACAAGGTAGAGGGTGGTTTACAGAAAATAGTCCAAATTATGTCAAGAACAGCTCAAATAAACAAAGAGAAAGGGCAGTCCATCATTACTGTAACCCTCCTGCTGTGTTCCCGGTCGAATTGGACCATTTAAAAGTTCTCTCTCTGAAAAATGTAGTTAATTTAAACCTATTGTCATAAGGTTCCATGACTTTGTCCACACAGGGTGTCGGAACACACTAAATACATTTGGATGATTTTCATTCAATTTTGAGTGTTTTATTTAGCTTTTGTACACCTGTGGAGTTCCCAGTCAAAAATGACCGGTCATTAGAAATGAATGGGTGAGACTACAATTAGTGTATAAAATTGAGTTCAGGCACATGCACATTCATCAGATGGACACACTTCCTCTCCCAGACCCCATATGCATGTGTGTTTGAACACAGACGCGCACACACACACACACACACACACACACACACACACACACACACACACACACACACACACACACACACACACACACACACACCTCTCTCCCTTTTTTGGCTTCCATGGCAACCCCCACGGGAATGTTTCCCAAATAGTATCTTTCCCCCACAGGAAAGTTACCTGTTTGCATTCTCACAAACAATCATCACATTGTTTCAATAATATGTAGAACTTCTCTCGCAGCTCTGGTACATAAAGCTTTTTTGAGGCCTTGCTCACAATTAATTCTGTGGCAGCACAATGACCAAACGATATACTGTATGTGAGGCTCTTGATCATATCTTTGATCATGATACTGGTGAGGAGGAGAGAGGCCAGGAAACTGACAGTGAGGATGCATTAGAGGAGGAAGTGTCAGAACTTGAACACAGAATATGATCCAGACCAAGAGACAACCGATGGAACAATCCAGTGATGAGGAAGAGGGCCCTGCTGAGGTTGTTGTTACATTCCGGTTAAAGAATGGGAATTTGTCCTGGTCTTCATCCCCACCTGAGAGGAGTGGTCGGCTGTCGGCCGAAAACTCTGTTTTTCACATTTCTTGACATTTAATCCTAATAACAAATTCCCAGTTTTAGGTCAGTTAGGATCACCACTTTATTTTAAGAATGTGAAATGTCGGAATAATAGTAGAGACAATGATTTATTTCAGCTTTTACAACATTAACAATGTCTACACTGTATTTCTGATCAATTTGACGTTATTTTCATTAACAAAAGTGCTTTTAAAGCAAGGACATTTCCAAGTGACCCCAAACTTTTGAACGGTAGTGTATTTACAGTGGGTATAGAAAGCCACCACCTCCTTTCAAAATGTGCACCTTTTGTTGCCTTTCAGCCTGAAATGAACACACAAAAAATCTGACTTTTTCCAAGCTTTAGTTACACACAGTAATCTACACTATCCAAGTAAAAAAAATATTAAAATAAATGTGACAATTTATTACAATTAAAACTGTAAAATACCCTATTAGGATAAGTGAACACCCCCCTGAGTTAATACTTGTTGGAACCACCTTTTGCTTGAATTACAGCCATGAGTCTCTTTGAATACATCTCTGCTAACTTTGCACATCTAGACTTTGTAATATTTGCACATTCTAACTTGCAGAATTGTTCAAGCTAAGTCAAAATGCATGGTGACCGCTCACTCTTCAAGTCATTCCACAGATTCTGGATGGGATTTAGGTTGGGGCTCTGACAAGGCCACCCAAGGACATTCACCTTCTTGTCCTTCAGCCACTTGGATTGCTTTAGCGGTGTGCTTTGGGTCATTGTCATGTTGAAATGTGAACCATCTTCCCATTTTCAACTTCCTGGCAGAGGCCTGCAGGTTCTACTCAAGAATCTGTTGGCATCTTGCACTGTCCATTTTCACTTATATCCTGACAAGCGCTCCAGTCCCTGCTGAAGAGAAACACCCCTACAAAAGGATGCTGCCACCGCCATGCTTTACTGTAGGCATTGTGTTCTTTAGGTGGAAAGATGTATTGGGTTTTTGCCAGACACATCGTTTTGCGTTCAGGTCAAAAGGTTCAGTTTTGGTCTCAATTGACCACAGCACCTTTTGCCACTTGGCCTCGGAATCTACAAATGTGCTTTTTGGCAAAGCTCAAACGAGACTTGATGTGGCTTTTTTTGAAGAGTGTTTTTTTTCTTTCCACCCTCACATAGAGGCCAGATTTGTGGAGTGCTTGTGATATTGTGGTCAAATGCACACATTGACCAGTCTTTGCCATAAAGGCCTCTAGCTCCATCAAAGTTGCCATTGGCTTCTTGGAAGCCTCTCTGATCAGTCTTCTCCTTGCCCGGTCATCCAGTTTGGAGGACGGCCTGATCTATGCAGGGTCTGGGTGGTGCCATACGCCTTCCACTTCATAACAATGGTCTTAATTGTGCTCCGAGGGATAGACAAAGCCTTTGAAATCTTTTAATATCCATCCCCTGACGTGTGCCTTTCCACAACTTTATCTCATAGATCTTTTGAAAGTACCTTTCGGCCCATAGTGGATTCTTTGCTTTGAATTGTACTACTGAGCAGTGGAGTCCTCTAGGAACAACTGCTTTTATTCTGAACTAATCAAAGTCACTACAATTGATCACAATTTGAAGCCAATTAGCTTGGTGTGTGATCTGGAAGGTGGTAAATCTACAATGCAATTCAAAGGGGGGTGTTCAGTTATCCAAATAGGGTATTTCACTATTTTACATGTAATTAATTTTAGGATTAAAAAAATAATAATAATCTCACTTTGATATTGTGTGTTACTGTGTGTAAATAAAGCTGGAAAAAGTATAATTTTATGTGTTTTCATTTCAGTCTGTAAGGCAACAAAATGTGAACATTTTGAAAGGGGGTGGTGACTTTCTATACCCATTGTATTTTGTATTTTAAAAACGTTTTATAACGTCATGTCACTAACTTAAACTGTCATTAAACAAATATGTTACAGTAGTGGGGACCTATAGTTTTTAGACTGTGTTGAAATATGTTTAATAGTGGTGGTTGAATCCTTACAGTGTATTTTACAGTTTATAGCCAACTGTTGTACAACTGAATGTGTAGTTAAAATTAGTAAGGTGTAAATTGAATGTGTCTTTTAATTAGATATTGTTCCTATGGTGTATTTGTGAAAATTATTAGAATCAAACCTTTGTTTGGGGGGGGGGGGGGGTGTATATCCTAAATCCTTATACTACTCTCTATATTAATTTCTTCCCTTTTACCTCTTACTTCTTAATATCTTATCACTATGTACTATGATGTTTTTTTTCTTATTACAGTACTCTCACTCAGATTTCCTTATACTTATACCATAGTCACCCCCATTTATACTCACTGTTATCACACCTCATAATAACCAGTGTCATAACATCCACCTTTGCTGGAGTGTATATAGTGTGGTTTGTTAATATGTTAACATGTGTGCCATGGCTGAAGTCAACCTAACCGCTAACTTTCCTAACAGGAAAGAAGAACAGCCTACTTCTCCAGAAGTTCCAGAAGGATCTGAACGCTGGGGTATTCAACACACAGGAGAACGAGATATTGAGGCACATAATCCATCAGGACAGGGAGATGGTGATGATGGTGGACCGCAAGCAGTCGGTCACAGGGATGTCGGTCACCGGGATGAATTCAACCCCGATATCTGGAAATTCCATGATTAACTCTCCTGCTCAGCAGACCTACACCACTGCCCTGGGCACCAACCAGTTTCAGCAGTCATCCGCCCATTTAACATACAGTGCTTCGGGCGTCATTGCTCCCTCTGCCGCAGCCACCGCCCGCATCCTGCCAGCCTCGACGCAGGGTGTCTACCCTGTCCCCAGTGTCTCCCACAGCAGCCTGAACTCATCCTCGCCTGTACCCCAGACCCCCCTCTCTCTCCAGCAGCAAGGAGCTATCATGTCCCCAGTATCCTGCAACACGGCTGTGTGCAGTCCACCTGTGCAGACCCCTGGGCTGGCGGGACGCAGCTTCCAGTATGGCTCGCCCACCGCCTCCCAGCTCTCCCTTTTCCAGCAGCCGCTGCCTACTGCCCTACCACCCCAACAACCACTACCACAGCAACCACAACAGCTGCCCCAGAAAACAGGAGGAGCTGCAGCCTCCTTGGCAACACAACAACCACAGCAGCAGCAGCAGCAGCCAACACAGCAGCAAGTCCCTTCACCTCAGAGGAGTGACATTCTCCACAAGGGCAGCCATACTGTCCAGTCTGGAAGCCTGAGTCAAGATGTACGCCACCTATCTGCCTCCCAACCCTCCCTGCCCCATGACACATCCCTGGGGCCCAGAGCGCACCCTGGAGTGTCCGGGGACTTCCTGTCCTCCATCGCCCTGCCGGTGGCTGCGGTCCAGGGGCCAGGTATGCAGAGCGGTCTCCGCACCACAGTGCCCCAGAGGGTCAACCTGTTCTGCCAGATGTCATCGGGAGCATTGCCCCCGGTGCGAGCGGCGTCCTCTACAGCCCAGCACAGGGATTCCACAGGTTCTAGAAAAGATTCTAGAAGAGATTCTAACTTAAGCAGTACAGAGACTGACCAAGATAAGATGCGGTTCGCATCAAATTTATGATCCCATTTGACTTTTTTAAACTTCTGTTTGAATTCACTTTTAATGGAGATACAAGAAATTTTAGACAAATTTCTTCTGAAAAAATAACCTCATAGAATTCCTGTACAGACTACCCTTGTATTATATTTTAGACACGTTTTCTTCCTAAACTTAAGAATGTATATTAAACAAATACATATCAATATTTGTAAATCCAACTAGAATATTTGGCAAAGACAATTTAAAAGCTCTAGTATATAAAACATGAGTATTCCTTTCCGAAAAATATAAATATACAATGTATGGATATTTTTTTTTGGGGGGGGGGGGTGTTTTTGTTTGTTTGTTTTTTTCTGTTTTTGTAAACTGGAATGCGCCGTGATGAATCCTGAGTATTTATATTTTTTGTTTTGTACCAGCGAAAAGAGGAACAAATGTCATCTCATACTACGCAGCTTTGTCACCACTGTGGAATAACTGACGCAAGCGAACCTTGAAACTGTCAAAAAGCACACACTCAAACATAAATCTGATAACAAATTAGTGGAATCTTTATCTCATCTTAGCAATCAAACACTAGTACAGTAGCTAGGTGTTCCATTGCTCTCAACAATACATCCTCTTGAGCCATAATATCTTCCTACAGCGGTTCGGGTCCAAAAGGGAATTAAATAAATATAATTGCTGCTTTTATTTTTATTTTTGGAGAGAAGGATGTTGTGTGGTGTGGGCGAGGGATGGATGATTCTGTTTTTTCTATTCCTAAATTCAGACAGTGACAGACGTTATGTAATGTTGCTTCAAAAACGGTGTACATTTATAATAGACTGTGATATGAAAATTATCTATATGTGTGTTGTAAATAGTTTTATAGATCTAGTATTTGCAGATACTGTGTGGTGCATTCTCAATCATAACAGTATCTTACTTCTTTCAGGAACCTGGATATAATTTATATGTGGAAAAAAGGTGAATAAGTGACATCATTCATCGTTCATTCGAGATAAGAAAACCTTAATGCAATAGATAGCACTACTTGATACTGAGAAATGCCTGTTCTGAAGTCAAACTGAGAATCCTTATTTGTCTGTATAGTATTTATGTCCTTGTTTCATAATTCATTAAAAAAATTATTAGGGATAGGCGTCCCGTCAACGGGACAGTTGTAAATCATGCAGCACCTTGTGTCACGATCGCAGACTTGAGAGAAACAACAAATGTTGGTACATATAAGTGTCTTATATCGGCTGAAAGCTTAAATTCTTGTTAATACAACTGCACTGTCCAATTTACAGTAGCTATTACTGTGAAAAAATGCCATGCTATTGTTTGAGGAGAGCTCCTAACAACAAAACACTTTTCACCACGATAGGTTTGATATATTCACCTCTGAGGGTGACATGTGTACTTACATTCTGAAATCTTGCTCTGATTTATCATCCAAAGGCTCCCAGCGATAACATGTCCTTTTGTTAGATAAAATCGTTTTTCATATCCTAAAAAATATCCTAGCATTTCCACACATTCAAGTTGCAAAGAAGGAATCTGTGAAAATCTAACACTAAACGTTGTTTCAACCAGTAAAATCACGTTCGTATTTATTCCGCAGAGATCCTAGAACGTAACCAGACTTCACTATATAATTCAGAGTGTAGTATATCCTATAGGACACCAAATTTGGTCAGAGAGCGACGCCTTCATGGCATACCTATGACGCGGGCACTCTTCACTTGATTGACTATAACTTTGTCAAATAAGCACCAATCGGGGTCAAACAAAGCTAGCTAGATAGCCAATGTGCTACGGGGGTATGCGGAAACCTCGTATCTGTCACAAAATTTTGCTGCTATCCTTGTGCAGAAAAATGTAACGTTAATGTAAATGTCTCCTACACGATTTGCCCAAATGTACCTGGGTGACTTCACACTAAATGTCATGTAGTTCACTCATACTTCAAGTTGTCCGTCTGAAATTTTGCACATACACTGCCGCCATCGTGTGGACACCATCGGACACCAACCAGAGTGATGGCTAGATTTCTGACCTTTCTGTTGTATTTCAAAGATGGTAGTAGTAAAAAATAAATTGTTGTTTTTTTCTTTGTATTTTCTTCTACCAGATCTATTGTGTTATATTCTCCTACATTCAATTCACATTTCCACAAACTACAAAGTGTTTCCTCTTTATGCTACTCCATCTTTGGAACAATATTATTTCTAGAGATGCTATATATGATTTCAATAAAATGAATAATACCAATAACTTTAATTTTACCAATATATTCATGCTACACAATACAGAAATACCTTCTTAAAGTGTACATGAAGTTGTCAATATTTTTTTACTGTGGGTGTGTTGGGTGAGTTGCCTACAGCAATGAACAGTTATTATATGTCTGACGACCCACATACAATATGCCACTTTAGAATTACTGTAAATATGAATCATTGTTGAATATTATATCTTGACTGCAAATGTTTAATTAATTTTGACACCTTTTGATTCCCTATTTTTTCATGAAATTGTTTATTTCATCCACTGAAAGAACTAAAATGTGTTACATTTTGGATGTTATATTCTGTCAGCATTTTTTATTGTTGATTTTTAACATTTTCTATTCATTGACTAGCCTTTCATATCATGTATTGTGAATAATGTGATAGAATAGTGTGGCATGAATGATTTTTTAAAAATCCCATTCATCTCAATGGAAAGAAAAGTCTTCCTGCCGACAGACAATTTATACGTTTTCTAGGACTTTTTCAGCAATATGCCTATGCTGTAGATTTCCATTCTAGGAGTGTATAATATCAGCTGTTAACTGGGTATTACTGTGTTGTCAGCTTACCAGTCACTGTCAACTGATGTTGAAGAGGCAGATGTGACCTTTCCAGACACTTCTGGAAGTGTCATAAGTCAAGTGTTCAGGGCCGATTTTCCAAAAATGTGTTATTAGCGCGAGATCAACACACGCTGGTTTGCATTAAGGTGTCTTTCTCTTGTGTGTGTGAATTCATCATATCTGGGCCTAGATACTCTAAACTGACTGGGGAATATCTTAAAATCAGAATATTGTGACTAACATGGGTATAAAGAAGAGTAATGTTTTGGTTGTTGAAAATTTCTATCAAATCAATCAAATTCTCAACATGCTGACAATTCAATTGTGCAATAACACATTACAGTAAACAATAGTAACTGTAACAATATCAACACAAAAAACATTTATGCACTAATTGATTTAGTATCCTGAGGGTCCAGAAATGTGACTCAACTGTGAGTCAATCAAATGAGGTCATACATGATAACACCGCTTACCCCGTAAGGTTGTAGGCTATTTGACATGCTTATGAATTTATGTTTTTTGTTTGTTAAAGAACCCAATGAATTGTGTATCACGACCATGTGAGTAATATTTTCCTCACACACAATAACAACAACCTCTCATGGTTTTAGAGCCGGTCTTCATGGCACCAAACATGCTCTATCAGTACAGAGTATCGAAACCCTTACAGATAGTTTTACAAATATTTTAACAGTACTTCAATACAGAGGTATTCTACCAATACAAAGTCCACCAACAAAATGTCTCATAAAAGCAAGCACTGTCACAAACACTTAAAAAAGGATAATATCTAAAAATGTTGACGTTCAATGCACTGTGAGATTATGTTTTGTTGTTTTGTTCATTGTTTGCCTAGACATTATTCATGTGTAATGGAAGCATTTGAATTTTCACAAAAGGACATTCTTAAGTATTTGTGCCTAAAACTATCGCAATGTTCGATTCTTTTTTGTTTTGAGTGCGAAGAGCTGCGACGCACACATACATTACTTTATCATATGTGTTCTATGTTTCAGTATTTTTAGAGAGGAAGATGTAAGCAATGAAGATGGCCAAATTTCTCTGTTTATCAATTGGAATTTTTTAACACAATGTGAACTTCTATAAAATGGTTCTGTCATTATATTCTAGCAGTCTCAGAATTACAGTAATGACTAGTACAGTAAGAAATGCAGTCTATAGAACTGGGAAGGTATAACATGGCAAGTTGACTAGACATTATAGAAATTCTGAGCATATGTGTAACTTTCTTTGTAGCTAGTCACTGATGTTGGGTTGATTATTAATGTTGCGTGGAATGAAACTGGCCAAAGCAAAACATTCTAAGTAATTTTCTTTGTTTTGAAAACCGATACAGACTCTTCAGTCAGTTAGATTAAGTGTAAAGAAGGTTAAAAGGGAGATATATTATCTAGATTCTAGATTGGAACTCTCTGGCCCATTCTAGGATTCTAAACGTGGAGAGATGTTCTATTCCAACAAAGAGTGCTTAATCCTGTTCTGCCATAGTACGTGTATAGGAACTAGTACTGTACACAGTTCAGATGGATAGCAGCACTGTTGGTTTGTGCTGTTTTTGATGCATGCCTTTGGAGGGAAAGTTTCCTATGTGCTTTTTTCGCAATAATTCTGACCACAGCTAGCTAGTATTCTGGAATGGGCATTATGATGATGTATGTAGCACAGCATGAAGGGACATGTGCGTTTACCATTTTAGGAGTATGGAGAACACTGAATAAACCAGCACATACGTTTCTATATATATATATATATATAATTATTTTTTATGCAAAAATAACAAAAGAACAGTGCCCAGAGAAAGGAAATAGGAAATAGTCTCATTTCTGAACTAGGATCAGTTTTAACTTTTAGATTATAATGAAGATTATATGGACACGGCACTAAACTGATCCTCCTAGATCAGCACTCACACTCTGAGACGCTTTGTGAATACGGGCCCGGACCTTTTGGTTTACGACCACGACAGTACAGGTTTAATATTTTTACGAAAATGTGCATGTTGGAGAGAGAGAGGGGAAGATTATGGAGATAATGTTGTAACGAGCCACACATACACTCCCCTTAAACCCTGACACACCTGATCATTGTTGAGCTCATTCATGTTAATTAACCAAGGCTGGGTAAAAATAAGCAATTAGTTGGTTACTTGACACAGGCTAAGGAAAGGTACATGTAAAACTTTCTTACAACTATATGCAGACAAACGGTGTTTGTCCCCCCAAAAAATGTGGATTTCTGTTTTTATTTTTGTTTGTTTGTAAATAAACCTTTAAAATATAGAAAATAAAATACATTTGTCATTTAGCTGCTGAGTTTGCATGTCATTTTGTTTCTCAATGGTTTTGGACGGACGGGACGGGACGGGACGGACGGACGGGACGGACGGACGGACGGACGGACAGATCAATAATCTCTCATAGGTCACATTTTCTCTTTTCATATTTGAAACAGCTAAAGACAGAGAGACGATTGAGAGGAATGTGATGGGATGAGGGATGATATGATGAAGGAGGGTGGGGGTGGTGGTGGCAGTGCCATCAGGAATAGAGTTTATCAGCAGTTACTGGTGAGATTAATAATGGGTGTTCTGGAGCTGTGGGGATTTCCATTCATTACCTCAATACAGTTATCACTCATAAAGACAGATACCCCTCCACCTGACAATGCACTTCAGTTGAGGACACCAGGGTACACATTTTTCATCATATCCTCTATAGTGCATAGGGCTCTGGTCAAAAGTGCACTATATAGGGAATATGATGACATTTGAGCCATTGACTCATATCTGAAGGTGTACTGTAACTGTGCTAGTATATTTGAAGACAAAACATTCATCATTTAGGGATGACACTTATCTTATTCCTTTTGTTTTTACAAATTCAGGTAAAGGTAAAGACAAGATTTACTGATAATTCATGTTTTGCACGTCCCTCACTCGGTCACCGTTGCCAATGTTATCAAAGTTATACAGACTCCACAGCCATGTTGATGTCCAAAAGTGGAACGAGAGCTAATGACTGTTTCACCTAAAAACACTATAGAGGCTTGGAAAGACGATGACATTGTTAAAGTAAGCAACTATTTAGTAGGAAAGAACTGTGTCATCATCATCATGTCATCAAATTTACAATGTTGTCATTATCTAGCAATGTTTGTCAAAAATACTTAGCAATTCTAACATTAGCTATCTGGTGGTCTCCACTCAATCTTAGCTAGCTAGCTGGCTAATGTTATACTGCAACTAAAGTCAATCTGGAGACATCAATATTTTGACAAAAGATTTTCCCTCTATTAATTTGCATTCTTTAGAAATGTAATTAATTATTATGTTTTCAATCAGTGCCTGTTAAGAATGCATTGAGTAGAACGTTCAGTTGGTCATCAGTCCTAAAAGGAACGTCCAAAACAATATTGTGACGAAATGTGCATTCCATGAATACTATACACTACCGTTCAAAAGTTTGTGGTCACCTAGAAATGTACTTGTTTTTTAAAGAAAAGGTATTTTTTTGGACATGAAAATAACATAAAATTGATCAGAAATACAGTGTAGTCTTTGTTCATGTTGAAAATGACTATTGTAGGTGGAAATGGCTGATGCTTTATGGGATATCTACATAGGCATACAGAGGCCCATTATCAGCAACCATCATTCCTGTGTTCCAATTGCATGTTGTGTTAGAAAATACAAGTTTATAATTTTAAAAGGCTAAATGATCATTAGAAACCCTTTTGCAATTATGTTAGCACAGCTGTAAACTGTTGTCCTGATTAAAGAAGCAATAAAACTGTCCTTCTTTAGACTCGTTGAGTAACTGGAGCATCAACATTTGTGGGTTCGATTACAGGCTCAAAACGGCCAGAAAAAAAGAACTTTCTTCTAAAACGGGCTCTAACCAGAATAGAAAGAGGATTTTCTTCAGATGACTAATACAGTTACAGCGCTGTTCTGTGAAGGGAGTTGTACGAAATCAGCACAACAGTTTTCAGCTGTGCTAACAATTTCAAAAGGGTTTTCTAATGATCAATTAGCCTTTTAAAATTATAAATTGGATTAGCTAACACAATATGCCATTGGAACACAGGAGTGATGGTTGCTGATAATGGGCCCCTGTACGCCTATGTAGATATTCCATTAAAAAAGAAGAAGTCAGTAATCAATGGTGATTTACAACATCAATGTCTACACATTTCTAAAAACTTGATTTTATTTTAATGGACAAGAAATTTGCTGTCACGTTCTGACCATAGTTCTTTTGTGTTTTCCTTGTTTTAGTGTTGGTCAGGACGTGAGCTGGGTGGGCATTCTATGTTGTGTGTCTAGTTTGTCTGTTTCTATGTATGGCCTGATATGGTTCTCAATCAGAGGCAGATGTTAATCATTGTCTCTGATTGGGAACCATATTTTGGTAGCTTGTTTTGTGTTGGGGGTTGTGGGTGGTTGTTTCCTGTCTTTGTGTTCTCTGCACCAGATAGGACTTTCGGGTTTTGCCACGGTTGTTATTTTGTCTTTGTGTAGTGTTCACGTTATCGTCTTTTATTAAACATGTTGAACACGAACTATGCTGCATTTTGGTCCTCCTCTCCTTCGACAGAAGAAATCTGTTACATTTGCTTTGCTTTCAAAAACAAGGACATTTCTAAGTGACCCCAAACTTTTGAACGGTAGTGTAACTAGAATATTTTAAATGCAGGATATTCTATATGATAATGTTGTGACTCAACTACCTGAAAGTGTACTGTAATTATGCTACTTTCTTGGAAAAAATACCATGAATCAAATACTGAGGTAATGACAGAGATACATTTGCATAAGTCTATACATACAGTACCAGTCAAAGGTTAGGACACACCTCTTCATTACAAGTTTTTTTGACTCTTTTCTACATTGTAGAATAATAGTGAAAACATCAAAACTTTGATATAACAACTACGGATATTGTAGTAAAAGTGTAATACAAATGAACATTTTTTTGATTCTTCAAAGTAGCCACCCTTCAACTTGATAACAGCTTTGCACATTCTTGGCAGTCTCTCTACCAGCTTCATGAGGTATGCTTTTTCAACTGTCTTGAAGGAGCACTTGATGGCTATTTTTCTTTCACTTCATTCCTCCAACTCATCCCAAATCATCACAATTGGGTTGAGGATGAGTGATTGTGGAGGCCAGGTCCTCTGATGCATCGCTCCATCACTCTCCTTCTTGGTCAAATAGACCTTACACAGTCTGGAGGTGTATTTTAGGTCATTGTCCTGTTGAAAAACAAATTACATTCCCACTAAGCACAAACCAGATGGGATGGCATATCGCTGCAGCATGCTGTTGTAGTCATGCTGGTTAAGTGTGCCTTGAATTAGAAATAAATCACTTACCAAATCACTTGGCCAAAGCAAATCTCTTCTTATTATTGGTGACCTTTAGTAATGGTTTCTTTGCAGCAATTTGACCATGAATCGACCTGACTCACACAGTCTCCTCTGAACAGTTGATGTTGAGATGTGTCTGTTACTTGAACTCTGTGAAGCAATTATTTGGGCTGCAATCTGAGATGCAGTTAACTTTAATGAATTTACACTACCAGTCAAAAGTTTTAGAACACCTATGCATTCAAGGGTTTTTCTTTATTTTACTATTTTCTACATTGTAGAATAATAGTGAAGACATAACTATGAAATAATGTAGTCCCAAAAAAGTGTTAAAATTAGGGTGGCTATTTGACATTCTCCAAATAGTCACCCTTTGCCTTGATGACAGATTTGCACACTCTTGGCATTCTCTCAACCAGCTTCACCTGGAATGCTTTTCCAACAGTCTTGAAGGAGTTCCCACATATGTTGAGCCCTTGTTGGCTGCTTCTCTTTCACTCTGCGGTCCGACTCATCCCAAACCATCTTAATTTGGTTGAGGTTATCTGATGCAGCACTCCATCACTCTCCTTCTTGGTTAAATAGCCCTTACACAGCCTAGAGGTGTGTTGGGTAATTGTCCTGTTGAAAAACAAATGGTAGTCCCACTAAGCCCAAACCAGATGGGATGGCGTATCACTGCAGAATGCTGTGGTAACCATGCTGGTTAGGTTTGCCTTGAATTCTAAATATATCACAGACAGTGTCACCAGCAAAGCACCCCCACACCATCACACCTCTCCTCCATGCTTCACAGTGGGAAATACACATGCAGAGATCATCCGTCCGCCCACACAGCGTCTCACAGACACGGTGGATGGAACCAAAGATCTCCAATTTAGACTCCAGACCAAAGAACACATTTCCACCGATCTAATATCCATTGCTCATGTTTCTTGACCCAAGCAAGTCTCTTCTTCTTATTGGTGTCCTTTAGTAGTGGTTTCTTTGCAGCAATTCGACCATGAAGGCCTGATTCATACAGTCTCATCTGAACAGTTGATGTTGAGATATGTCTGTTACTTGAACTCTGTGAAGCATTTATTTGGGCTGTAATTTCTGAGGCTGGTAACTCTAATGAACTTGTTCTCTACAGCAGAGGTAACTCTGGGTCTTCCATTCCTGTTGCGGTCCTCATGAGAGCCAGTTTCATCATAGTGCTTGATGGTTTTTGCGACTGCACTTCAAGAAACTTTCAAAGTTCTTGAAATTTTCCGAATTGACTGACCTTCATGTCTTAAAGCAATGATGGACTTTCATTTCTCTTTGCTTACTTGAGCTGTTCTTGGTATGGACTTTGTATTTTACGAAATAGGGCTATCTTATGTACCCCCCCACACCACCACAACACAACCTCTTACTTCTACCCCCTCCTTTTTCGAAAATTCTGTTAAAAATCGTGCAACTTTTCAGCGTCCTGCTACTCATGCCAGGAATATAGTATATGCATATGATTAGTATGTGTGGATAGAAAACACTCTGAAGTTTATAAAACTGGTTAAATCACGGCTGTGACTATAACAGATCGTGTGTTTCATTGAAAAACGCAAGAAAAACTGCTCTCTGAAAGCTAAAAATAATTTCCATAAGTCACTTCCACGAGTTGTTAAAAGAGAACAGAATTTAATTTAACAATTCATACAAATTCCACACGATGTCGCCATTGTCGTCATTTTCAATTGAATTAATTGTTGGAAAATCCATCTATCTGGCATCCATTTTCCCAGTCTTCACCCGGATGTAGTTGATGAAGACATTAGCAGCCATTGATTTGCAAGCGAAGACCTATTGAAAATACATCGCCCTGTAATCATTTTGATAGATTATAAACGTTTACTAATACCTAAAGTTGGATTACAAAAGGATTTCCAAGTGTTTTGTGAAAGTTTATCGTCGCCTTTTTTAATTTTAAAAAATTACGCAGCGTTTAAAAACGATGTTTTTTTCTGAATGACACAGCTTCCATACAAAGCTATTTTGGGTATATATGGACCGATTTAAACGAAAAAAAGACCCAATAGTGATGTTTATGGGGCATATAGGAGTGCCAAGAAAGAAGCTCGTCAAAGGTAATGAATGTTTTATATTTTATTTCTGCGTTTTGGGTAGCGCCGGCTACCGCAAAATCTGTTGTTTACGTGTCGTGCTGGCATTTTGGGGGGTGCATGCTATCAGATAATAGCTTCTCATGCTTTCGCCGAAAAGCATTTTAAAAATCTGACTTGCTGGCTAGGTTCACAACGAGTGTAGCTTTAATTCAATACCCTGCTTGTGAATTTTGATCAAAGATTGAGTTGTAACGAGTACATTTAGCATTTAGCGTAGCGCATTTGCATTTCCAGGGGCATACTTGAGACGTCTGCGTCTCAAGTATGGTCAAGAAGTTTAAGGAAATACATTCAACAAATTATCTTTCTCAGAAGGCACAACTGTTAATTGAAATGCATTCCAGGTGGCTACCTCATGAGGTTGGTTGAGAGAATGCCAAGAGTGTGCAAAATTGTAATCCAGGCAAAGGGTGGCTATTTGAAGAATCTCAAATATAAAATATATTTAGATTTGTTTAATAACACTTTTTTGGTTACTACATGATTCCATGTGTGTTATTTCATAGTTTTGATGTCTTCACTATTATTCTACAATGTAAAACATAGTACAAATAAAGAAACACCCTTGAATGAGTAGGTGTTCTAAAACGTTTTACCAGTAGTGTATACTGCAGTGTTAATTAAAAACTATTGGCCTATATCGAAGCTCCCATTCCTCTCAATTAAAAAAGAAGAAGCTGTTGCTCAGCAACTCACTGCCTTCCTGAAGACAAACAATGTATACAAAATGCTTCAGTCTGGTTTTAGACCCCATCATAGCACTGAGACTGCACTTGTGAATGTGGTAAATGACCTTATAATGGCGTCAAACAGAGGCTCTGCATCTGTCCTCGTGCTCCTAGGCCTTAGTGCTGCTTTTGATACCATCGATCGACCATGTCTACATGGACAAATTCTGGCCTGATTAAGATCTTATCTGTCGGAAAGATGTCAGTTTGTTTCTGTGGATGGTTTGTTCTCTGACAAATCAACTGTAATTTTCGTTTTCACTATATATTTCCCCTCTCGGTGATGTCATTCGGAAACATAATGTTAACTTTCCCTGCTGTGCAGATGACACACAGCTGTAAATTTCGATGAAACATGGTGATGCCCTAGCTGGAAAACTGCGTTTCAGACAAAGAGGATGGCTGTAAATGTTCGACTTTTAAAGTCGGACAAAACAGAGATGCTTGTTTTAGGTCCCAAGAAGAAAATAGATTTTCTGTTGAATCTGACAATTAATCTTGATGGTTGTACAGTCGTCTCAAATAAAACTGTGAAGGACCTCGACGTTACTCTGGACTTTGATCTCTCTTTTGATGAACAAATCAAAACTGTTTCAAGAACAGCTTTTTTCATCTACGTAACATTACAAAAATCAGTTACTTTCTGTCCAAAAATGCAGAAAAATGTCTCCAGTCTTTTGTCACTTCTAGGTTAGACTACTGCAATACTCTACTTCCGGCTACCCGGATAAACCACTAAATAAACTACAGTTAGTGCTAAACACGGCTGCTAGAATCTTGACTAGAACCAAAATATTTGATCATATTATTCCGGTGCTAGCCTCTCTACACTGGCTTCCTGTTAAGGCATGGGCTGATTTCAAGGTTTTACTGCTAACCTACAAAGCACTACATGGACTTGCCCCTACCCATATTTCCGATTTGGTCCTGCCGTACATACCTACACAAGACGCAGGCCTCCTAATTGTCCCTAGAATTTCTAAGCAAACAGCTGGAGGCAGGGCTTTCTCCTACAGAGCTCAATTTTTACGGAACGGTCTGCCTACCCATGTGAGATACGCAAACTTGTTCTGAACTTTTAAATCTTTATTGAAGACTCATCTCTTCAGTAGGTCCTATGATTGATTGTAGTCTGACCCAGGAGTGTGAAAGTGATTGGAAAGGCACTGGAGCAATGAACCACCCTTACGGTATCTGCCTGGCTGGGTCCCCTCTCTCCACTGGGATTCTCTGCCTCTAACCCTAATACAGGGGCTGAGTCACTGGCTTACTGGTGCTCTTCCATGCAGTTCCTAGGAGAGGTGCATCACTTGAATGGGTTGAGTCACTGACGTGGTCTTCCTGTTTGGGTTGGCGTCCCCCCTTGGGTTGTGCCGTGGCAGAGATCTTTGTGGGCTATACTCGGCCTTGTCTCAGGATGGTATGTTGGTGGTTGAAGATATCCCTCTAGTGGCATGGGGGCTGTGCTTTGGCAAAGTGGGTGGGGTTATATCCTGCCTGCTTGGCCCTGTCTGGGGGTATCGTCGGACGGGGCCACAGTGTCTCCCGACCCCTCCTGTCTCAGCGTCCAGTATTTATACTGCAGTAGTTTGTGTCGGGGGGGGGCTAGGGTCAGTCTGTTATATCTGGAGTATTTCTCCTGTCTTACCTGGTGTCCTGTGTGAATTTAAGTATGCTCTCTCTAATTCTTTCTTCCTTTCTCTCTCTCGGAGGACCTGAGCCCTAGGACCATGCCTGGCCTGATGACTCCTTGCTGTCCCCAGTCCACCTGGCCGTGCTGCTGCTCCAGTGTCAACTGTTCTGCCTGCGGCTATGGAACCCTGGAGCTGGAACACTGTAGCTTGAGTTGAAGAAAGAAAATGCTTTCTGGTTACGAGTTGTAAAATAGACTTAGAGGTTATTCTCAGGTCAGGTAAAAGTTAATAGATCTGCTCATTCATTCTCTGGGAAACACTGCCCTCAGCTCATACATTCATATTGCATTAAATGTGTGATTTTTAAAATTGTATTTCATTTTATGAGGATCCCCATTAGACGACATCAATTGCGACAGCTAGTATTCCTGGGATCCGACAACGAAAAAAATACATTACCAACAAAATAGTTTACAATTTACATAAATGTAAAAACATTAACTTCTTGATTCTACTTGAGACGCATATGTCTCAAGTAGGCACCTGGAAATGCAAATGCGCTACGCTAAATGCTAAATGTACTCGTTAAAACTCAAACCTTGATCAAAATTCACAAGCAGGGTATTGAATTAAAGCTACCCTCGTTGTGAACCTAGCCAACAAGTCAGATTTTTAAAATGCTTTTCGGCGAAAGCATGAGAAGGTATTATCTGATAGCATGCACCACCTGAAAATGCCTGAATGCGACGTAAACAAAGACTCTGCTTATCCGACGCAGCACAAAACGCAGAAATAAAATATAAAACATTCATTACCTTTGACGAGCTTCTTTCTTGGCACTCCTATATGCCCCATAAACATCACTATTGGGTCTTTTTTTCGTTTAAATCGGTCCATATATACCCAAAATAGCTTTCTATGGAAGCTGTGTCATTCAGAAAAAAACATAGTTTTTTAACGCTGCATCATTTTTTTAAATTAAAAAAGTCGACGATAAACTTTCACAAAACACTTCGAAATCCTTTTGTAATCCAACTTTAGGTATTAGTAAACGTTTATAATCTATCAAAATGATTACAGGGCGATGTATATTCAATAGCTCCTCGTCTGCAAATCAATGGCTGCCATTGTCCACATTTACAGCGTCCTGGTGGAGACTGGAAGAAACGGATGCCAGATACTTGGATTTTACAACAAAAAATCAAATTGAAAATGACGACAATGGCGACATCGTGTGGAATTTGTATGAATTGCATGCAGGTCGATATTAAATTTTGTCCTCTTTTAACAACCCATGAAAGTGACTTATGGAAATTATTTTTAGCTTTCAGAGAGCAGTTTTTCTTGCGTTTTTCAATGAAACACACGATCTGTTATAGTCACAGCCGTGATTTAACCAGTTTTAGAAACTTCAGAGTGTTTTCTATCCACACATACTAATCATATGCATATACTATATTCCTGGCATGAGTAGCAGGACGCTGAAAAGTTGCGCGATTTTTAACAGAATGTTCGAAAAAGGAGGGGGTAGAAGTAAGAGGTTTTAACATGTGGTGTGTGTGTGTGTGTGTTGCACATACAGTGGGGCAAAAAAGTATTTAGTCAGCCACTAATTGTGCAAGTTTTCCCACTTTAAAAGATGAGAGGCCTGTAATTTTCATCATAGGTACACTTCAACTATGACAGACAAAGAGAAAAAAAATCCAGAAAATCACATTGTAGGATTTTGAATGAATTTATTTGCAAATTATGGTGGAAAATAAGTATTTGGTCACCTACAAACAAGCAAGATTTCTGGCTCTCACAGACCTGTAATTTCTTCTTTAAGAGGCTCCTCTGTCCTCCACTCGTTACCTGTATTAATGGCACCTGTTTGAACTTGTTATCTGTATAAAAGACACCTGTCCACAACCCCAGTCACACTCAAAAATCCACTATGGCATAGACCAAAGAGCTGTCAAAGGACACCAGAACAAAAAATTGTAGACCTGCACCAGGCTGGGAAGACTGAATCTGCAATAGGTAAGCAGCTTGGTTTGAAGAAATCAACTGTGGGAGCAATTATTAGGAAATGGAAGACATACAAAACCACTGATAATCTCCCTCGATCTGGGGCTCCACGCAAGATATCACCCCGTGGGGTGAAAATGATCACAAGAACGGTGAGCAAAAATCCCAGAACCACACGGGGGGACCTAATGAATGACCTGCAGAGAGCTGGGACCAAAGTAACAAAGCCTACCATCAGTAACACACTACGCCGCCAGGGACTCAAATCCTGCAGTGCCAGACGTGTCCCCCTGCTTAAGCCAGTACATGTCCAGGCCCGTCTAAAGTTTGCTAGAGAGCATTTGGCTGACCCAGAAGAAGATTGGGAGAATGTCATATGGTCAGATGAAACCAAAATATAACTTTTTGGTAAAAACTCAACTCGTCGTGTTGAGGACAAAGAATGCTGAGTTGCATACAAAGAACACCATGGGGGTGGAAACATCATGCTTTGGGGCTGTTGTTCTGCAAAGAGACCAGGACGACAGATCCGTGTAAAGGAAAGAATGAATGGGGCCATGTATCGTGAGATTGAGTGAAAACCTCCTTCCATCAGCAAAGGCATTGAAGATGAAATGTGGCTTGGTCTTTCAGCATGACAATGATCCCAAACACGCCGCCCGGGCAACGAAGGAGTGGCTTCGTAAGAAGCATTTCAAGGTCCTGGAGTGGCCTAGCCAGTCTCCAGATCTCAACCCAATAGAAAATCTTTGGAGGGAGTTGAAAGTCCGTGTTGTCAAGCAACAGCTCCAAAACATCACTGCTCTAGAGGCGATCTGCAATGAGGAATGGGCCAAAATACCAGCAACAGTGTGTGAAAACCTTGTGAAGACTTACATAAAACGTTTGACCTCTGTTATATACCCTTTGTTGGCAATGACAAAGTATTGAGATAAAGTTTTGTTATTGACCAAATACTTATTTTCCACCATAATTTGCAAATAAATTCATAAAAAAATCCTACAAAGTGATTTTCTGGATTTTTTCTCTCTCATTTTGTCTGTCATAGTTGAAGTTTACAGGCCTCTCTCATCTTTTTAAGTGGGAGAACTTGCACAATTGGTGGCTGACTAAATACTTTTTTGCCCCACTGTACATGTCAGTACATACACACAAATAGTAGATCACATGGGGGAAAGGCGTTTTGCCGCGAGGTGATATATTAGTTTGTTGAAATCAGGTTTGCTGTTCACTTGTGCTATATGAGATAGAGGGGAACACCGTGCAATCATATATACAGTACACAGTGGATTAATTGTTTGCTGATCTCACCAATACACAGTTTGCTAAGTAACTAATACGGCTCCTGGCACCTTTGCCTACAACAATATCTGAGAGATGAACAGCTTCTGAAATATTTTAAGTATTCATAGTTATCATCTGTGGTAATTAGATTGTTCAGAGGGTTGAAATGCCAGCTGGATCTCAATGGCATGCTGTACTGTGCATTAGGAGGAAACAGAGTTTGAGGTTTATAATATAATAATAATAATAGGAGTATAACAGAACTGATATTGCAGGCGAAATCCTGAGACAAATCCAATCAGGAAGTGACTCTTATTTTAAAAGCTCTGTCTTTCTATGCATCCCTATTGCCTATTGAAAGGGATATCAACCAGATTCCTTTTTCTGTGGCTTCCCTAAGGTGTCTACAGCCTTTAGACGTAGTTTCAGGCCTTTATTTTGAAGATGAGCGTAAACGTCCACATTGCATAAGTGGTCAGTTGCTGGCTCTGTGTGATTTTTGCGCTAAACAGAGAGGTAGCCATTTTTCCTCCCGGTCCCAGTGAAAAGCCAACTGTCCCGGTTGATATATTATCGAATAGATATTTGAAAAACACCTTGAGGATGGATTATACAAAACGTTTGCCATGTTTGTCGATATTATGGATATAATTTGGAATTTTTGTCTGCGTTGTCGTGACCGCTATTTCCGGTGGATTCCTAGGAGTAACGCATCAAACTAACGGAGGCATTTCGATATAAAAAATATCTTTATTGGAACAAAAGGAACATTTGCTGTCTAACTGGGTGTCTCGTGAGTGAAAACATCCGAAGCTCAAAGGTTAACGATTAAGTTGATTGCTTTTCTGATTTTTGTGACCAAGTTACCTGCCGCTAGGTGTACATAATGTTTGCTCGTATATCGATAAACTTACACAAACGCTTGTATTGTTTTCGCTGTAAAGCATAATTTCATCATCTGAGACGACAGGGTGATTAACCAAAGGCTAAACTGTGTTTCGCTATATTTCACTTGTGATTTCATGAATATTTTCTAGTAAGATTATTTGACCGTTGCGCTATGCTATTTAGCGTAGTTGATGACAGGGGGGGGGGGGGGGGGGGGTGGTTCCAAGAGTTTAACCCTTTAAGCTAACCCTTCCCCTTTAAACCTAACTCCCAACCCTAACACAAACCCCTAGCCTAGCTAATGCCAACCAGGTAGCTAACGCTACCCACCTAGCTAGAATTTGTAGCATGTCATACGTTTCACAAATTCTTAACATATAATACTTGTACCAAATTTGTAACATATTGTACGTTTTGCAGAATTTGGCACATAATACGAATTGTAAACATATCATACAAAATGGGTGATGGACAACCAGAAATTAATACATACCATACCAAAGGTATCATACTAACTGGGGTGTCTCGGATTTACATACAGAATACATACTGACTTGCCTAGTTAAATAAAGGTTCATTTAAAAAAAAACTATAATAATACAAAATGCTCTGAGACCAGTTGTCTGTCCCCAGAACAAAATCTAGTAGATGGCCAGCATGCAAGCAAAATGTGGTTCTGGGTTCTGAGACTACTGAGCTATACATGGTTTGCCCGTTTCATCATAATATTGTTTTGAACATTCGTTTTCGGACTGCCAGGACGGCCAGCTGAACATTTACTCAATACATCCTCAATCGGCACTGATGAATATTTGGTGCATTACTATGGCTTAAAAATGCGATGCAATTTCTAAAGGCGGCAACTTATTAGTAGCAAAACCTTGTCTTCATTTTGATGTCTCCAGATTGACTTTAGTTGCAGTGTAACGTTAGCTAGCTAGCTAAGAGATTAAGTGGAGACCACCAAATTTTTTCTTGCAAACTTTGCTAGCTAATGACAACATTGACATCTGTCTAAAGTAAATTCGATGACATGAGGATAATGGCAGTCGTTTCCTACTAAATAATTGTCTACTTTAGCAATGTCATCGTATTTCGAAGCCACTATAGTGTAATTTGGGCGAAACAGTCGTAGTTCCCATTCAAATTCATTTACTTTTGGTCATCAATGTGGCTGTAGAACGTTGATAACAATGCCAATGACTCGACCGCGTGATGGAGTTGCAACCCATGTACGGGAACACCCCCCTGAAATGTACAAAATGAAGGGGAAGTCATTGGCACTGGACAAACCATATACACGGTGTCCAATACCACTCAATTCGGCGTTGTTTCATTCAAAGTTGATTGCAAATGCCATATGGCGTTTTATTTTTTATTTTTTTTTGTCAATTACACAAGTGTAAGAAAGTTTATATTGTGAATATACTTTTGTCCAATTTTATAGGCATTTGTTTTGTCCATTTGCAATATGAGTTCATAGGAAGTCAAAAGCCAAAGTCAAAAGTCACTTTTTTCAGCCAAATGACATAAGAAATGTCCAAATGCAATATGAAAGATTTGAAAATGCCAAATCAGGATGTTATGTCCATTTGCCATGTACCATCATGAATTTGACTTTTTTTCACCTTTATTTAACCAGGTAGGCTAGTTGAGAACAAGTTCTCATTTGCAACTGCGACCTGGCCAAGATAAAGCATAGCAGTGTGAACAGACAACAGAGTTACACATGGAGTAAACAATTAACAAGTAGAACAAAAAGAGAGTCTATATACATTGTGTGCAAAAGGCATGAGGTGGTAGGCGAATAATTACAATTTTGCAGATTAACACTGGAGTGATAAATGATCAGATGGTCATGTATAGGTAGAGATATTGGTGTGCAAAAGAGCAGAAAAGTAAATAAATATAAAGAGTGTGGGAATGAGGTAGGTAAAATTGGGTGGGCTATTTACCGATAGACTATGTACAGCTGCAGCGATCGGTTAGCTGCTCAGATAGCAGATGTTTGAAGTTTGTGAGGGAGTTAAGTCTCCAACTTCAGCGATTTTTGCAATTCGTTCCAGTCACAGGCAGCAGAGAACTGGAACGAAAGGCGGCCAAATGAGGTGTTGGCTTTAGGGATGATCAGTGAGATACACCTGCTGGAGCTCGTGCTACGGGTGGGTGTTGCCATCGTGACCAGTGAACTGAGATAAGGCGGAACTTTACCTAGCATGGACTTGTAGATGACCTGGAGCCAGTGGGTCTGGCAACGAATATGTAGCGAGGGCCAGCCGACTAGAGCATACAGGTTGCAGTAGTGGGTGGTATAAGGTGCTTTAGTAACAAAACAGATGGCACTGTGATAAACTGCATACAGTTTGCTGAGTAGAGTGTTGGAAGCTATTTTGTAGACGACATCGCCGAAGTCAACGATCGGTAGGATAGTCAGTTTTACTAGGGTAAGTTTGGCGGCGTGAGTGAAGGAGGCTTTGTTGCGGAATAGAAAGACGACTCTAGATTTGATTTTAGATTGGAGATGTTTGATATGTGTCTGGAAGGAGAGTTTACAGTCTAGCCAGACACCTAGGTACTTATAGATGTCCACATATTCTAGGTCGGAACCATCCAGGGTGGTGATGCTAGTCGGGCGTGCGGGTGCAGGCAGCAAACGGTTGAAAAGCATGCATTTGGTTTTACTAGCGTTTAAGAGCAGTTGGAGGCCACGGAAGGAGTGTTGTATGGCATTGAAGCTCATTTGGAGGTTAGATAGCACAGTGTCCAAGGACGGGCCGGAAGTATACAGAATGGTGTCGTCTGCGTAGAGGTGGATCAGGGAATCGCCCGCAGCAAGAGCAACATCATTGATATATACAGAGAAAAGAGTCGGTCATAGAATTGAACCCTGTGGCACCCCCATAGAAACTGCCAGAGGACCGGACCTCCGATTTCACACACTGAACTCTGTCTGCGATGTAGTTGGTGAACCAGGCGAGGCAGTCATTTGAGAAACCAAGGCTATTGAGTCTGCGATAAGAATACGGTGATTGACAGAGTCGAAAGCCTTGGCCCGGTCGATGAAGACGGCTACACAGTACAGTCTTTTATCGATGGCGGTTATGATATTGTTTAGTACCTTGAGCGTGGCTGAGGTGCACCCGTGACCGGCTCGGAAACCAGATTGCACAGCGGAGAAGGTACGGTGGGATTCGAGATGGTCAGTGACCTGTTTGTTGACTTGGCTTTCGAAGACCTTAGATAGGCAGGGCAGGATGGATATAGGTCTGTAACAGTTTGGGTCCAGGGTGTCTCCCCCTTTGAAGAGGGGGATGACTGCGGCAGCTTTCCAATCCTTGGGGATCTCAGACGATATGAAAGAGGTTGAACAGGCTGGTAATAGGGGTTGCGACAATGGCGGCGGATAGTTTCAGAAATAGAGGGTCCAGATTGTCAAGCCCAGCTGATTTGTACAGGTCCAGGTTTTGCAGTTCTTTCAAAACATCTGCTATCTGGATTTGGGTAAAGGAGAACCTGGAGAGGCTTGGGCGAGTAGCTGCGGGGAGGGGGGGGACCTGGACACGGATCACTTGGCTACATAGCTGATGCCTGCTGGACTGTCCATTAATCACGGTACTCCATTCTGTTTGTTTATGTTTTATCTGTCGGCCCCAGCCGCACTCAGGCTCTGTGTGTAGTTAATCCGACCCTCTCTGCCTAGTCAACGCCATTTTACCTGCTGTTGTTGTGCTAGCTGATTAGCTGTTGTTGTCTCACCTACTGGTTTAGCTAGCTCTCCCAATCACTGGCCTGATGAACTCGGGATGGCTGGGCAGTGATAGTGCTTCCTCTCCATCGCTCGTTGTGTTGATTTCATTTCCATTTGGTGATGTTTTTTCACTGTTGAATCATATGCACGTGCATTTGCAATATGTTTCAATGGGCATTTACCATCACGAATTTGTCATGCTCAAGAACCTTGCAGGAATGCGAAATTGACTGGCCCGATGAACTCGAGATGGCTGGGCAGTGATTCTGGTTCCTCTCCATCGCTCGTTAGGGTTGATTTCAGAATGTCACTTTGGTGATGGTAGTCACCAGCAAGTCACCGTCCATCAGTCAATTAGATATCATTCTGACACCAAACTGATACAAACTGACACCAAACCCACTTTTTCCAACTCATTTAGAAGCCAACTATCACATACTTCAGAGATGGCCCAAAATTCACAACGCTTTCTGTTCAAACCATAATAAAAATGTAAAACACGTAGTTACGTTCTAGCTGCGGATCAAGTTATGACATTATGTTTAGGCCTATGTGAATCCCAAGTTTTGGCTCGATAGGTCATTTGGTGCCCGAGCAAGACCCTAATTGGTGCGGAAAATCCACTTTTCTCCATGCCTTGCTACGGGGTCCTTGAATGAGCTATCGGACAGAAATGTTGGGGTCCGTCTATATGGGCCGAGCCGGTTTCAATGCACCTAGTATTGGGTCTGAGACTTTTCTAAATGTCGTCATTTTCGTAATGGTCAAAATGCTTTGAAGTCATTGCAAATGTACGAGGCTGTTTCTCGGTCCGAGAACCGTCTAGAGCCAAGTAACTCACAACGCACTATCGACCTGAAGTCTAGAACAGGTTTCTAAAGTTTGGTCTGACAGTTATTTTTTAGCTCGAACAAAGGTAACTATTGCAGGCACTGTCTGTCTCTACGCACCCCAATATGTCCCTCCTTCCAAGCTGTGTGTGTGATTTAGTTTTTCTTTGACATTTTTTGGGAGAAATTACTGATTTACAGTTCATGAGGGTTGCCTAATCACACATATGAAGTTCTGAAAAGATCTGACCTTTTTAACCTTTCGAAACAGCCACTGTGACACCATTTAAGGCACTGCCGGTTGGCACAGGAAGCTATAAGTCAACTCATATCCTGATCGGGGTATGCATTTACAGAATCCTGAGTTTTAAGTGTTTACGTTAAGAACTGACCGATTTACACTGGGTTGAATGCACTATTTATTACAAAGACAATTATAGAATTTAGTTTTAAGTCTTCACGTTAAGAACTGACTTATTTACGCAGGGTTTAGTGAGTGTGTGTTATTTCAAAAAATCACAGAATTCTCGCAGAGCTCCGAAGCACACTTTAAAAAGATTCGTATGAACACGCTGCAACTGGATCTAATGGTTTAAAAAAAAATTATACTATTTTTGAACATCACCAATTTGACATTGTACGATTTCTCTTAAATGACGATAGATAAATGTCTGGTTCTTTTTTTATTGACACCGTAGGTTCAATTACTTTGACGTGAAGCGGAAAAATTATTGCTCTATTTTCATTTTGGACCTTTAATCCCAGAAAAATGGCCATAACTCAAAAACCGTTGAGGCCTAGATGCCATCTTGTTCGGGGCCAACTGCCCATTACTTCAAACCTATGCTCACCAAGTTCCGTCTTCGAAGTCTTTTCCGTTTAGGAGATAAGGCCACGTCGTGATTCGTGCTGTTTTTTACATTTGCAATATGATTCCATTCGCCCTCTTGTGGGAATTACCAGGACAGCGGAAAAATTAAGGTAAGTGAAGATTTATAATGCTATTTATGACTTTTGTTGACTCCACAACATGGCGTGCTTTTGTGGCTGAACGCTGTTCTCAGATTATTGAATATTGTGCTTTTGCCGTAAAGCTTTTTTGAAATTTGACACAGCAGTTGCATTAAGAACAAATTAATCTTTAATTATATGTTAAACCTGTATCTTTCATCAAAGTTTATGATGAGTATTTCTGTTATTTGATGTGGCTCAATTTCTCTGGATGTTTTGGAGGCATTTCTGAACATGGCGCCAATGTATACTGAGGTTTTTGGACATCAATATGAACTTGATCGAACAAAACATACATGTATTTGTGTAATATTGAGTCCTGGGAGTGTCATCTGATGAAGATCGTCAAAGGTTAGTGATTAATTTGATCTATATTTCTGCTTTTTGTGACACCTCTTTGGTTGGAAAATGGCTGAATGCTTTCTGTGACTAGTTGCTGACTTAACATAATGTTCTGTTCTATTTTTTCCGAAAAGCCTTTTTGAAATCGGACACTGGTTGGATTAACGAGAAGTGTATCTTTAAAATGGTGTAAAATACTTGTATGGTTGAGGAATTTTAATTATGAGATTTGTGGTTGTGAATTTGGCGCCCTGCAATTTCACTGGCAGTTGGCGAGGTGGAACGCAAGCGTTCCGAACGATCAATGAGAGGTTAACAGACTGAACCTAGCACCCCGACAAATTATTGCAGCATAAATACTGGATGCTGAGACAGGAAGGGTCTGGAGACACCACAATACCACCGGACAGGGCCAAACAGGCAGGATATAACCCCACCCACTTTGCCAAAGCACAACCCCCACACCACTAGAGGGGTCATCTTCAACCAAAAACGTACCATCCTGAGACAAGGCCAAGTATAGTCCACAAAGATCTCCGCCACGGCACAACCCAAGGGGGGGTGCCAACCCAGACAGGAAGTTCTCGTCAGTGACTCAACCCACTCAAGTGACGCACCCCTCCCAGGGATGGCATGGAAGAGCACCAGTAAGCCAGTGACTAAGTGCCTGTAATAGGGTTAGAGGCAGAGAATCCCAGTGGAGAGAGGGGAACTGGCCAGGCAGAGACAGCAAGGGTAGTTCGTTGCTCCAGTGCCGTTCATCTTCACACTCCTGGGCCAGACTACAATCAATCAATCAATCATAGGACCTACTGAAGAGATGAGTCTTCAATAAAGATCTAAAAGTTGAGAACAAGTTTGCGTATCTCACATGGGTAGGCAGACCGTTCCGTAAAAATTGAGCTCTGTAGGAGAAAGCCCTGCCTCCAGCTGTTTGCTTAGAAATTCTAGGGACAATTAGGAGGCCTGCGTCTTGTGTAGGTATGTACGGCAGGACCAAATCGGAAATATGGGTAGGGGCAAGTCCATGTAGTGCTTTGTAGGTTAGCAGTAAAACCTTGAAATCAGCCCATGCCTTAACAGGAAGCCAGTGTAGAGAGGCTAGCACCGGAATAATATGATCAAATATTTTGGTTCTAGTCAAGATTCTAGCAGCCGTGTTTAGCACTAACTGTAGTTTATTTAGTGGTTTATCCGGGTAGCCGGAAGTAGAGTATTGCAGTAGTCTAACCTAGAAGTGACAAAAGACTGGAGACATTTTTCTGCATTTTTGGACAGAAAGTAACTGATTTTTGTAATGTTACGTAGATGAAAAAAGCTGTTCATCAAAAGAGAGATCAAAGTCCAGAGTAACGCCGAGGTCCTTCACAGGGACGGAAGTAAAACTGTTACACAGGCACCATTTAAAAATCTGGAGAATCTTTTCTTTGTAATTATGTATATCTGGGCAGCGAGCTCGTTTGTCATCGATCGCTAGGCCAGGAAAAGTAGTTTTTCCCCGTACTTTTTCATTACGCAGACATAAGCGCAGTTGACACCATCGAGGTGCGGATGTTCACTTTCTACACTAGTTTATTTCCTTCAGTTTCGTCCTGCGAACAGATTGTAGTGGTAAAATAAAACGGGATAGATTTTTAATGGAATCCTAAGCATCACTCCAGTAAAAACTATCTCTGCGAACGTTCGATTCCATTCATTTGCTATGGGCTCGCGCTAGTGTTCCAGCTTAGTCAACGTTCTTATTAAGCTGTTTTTGAGCCTTGGGTGAATTTTGACTCCTATTGTCCAGCCTGTAGCTAGCCAGAATGAATTTACGAAAGCACAGCGACTATACCATGTAGTTAAACTAAGAATGACGAGAACAATCAAGTCTATAGTTAATCTACTGGCAAGTTTGATGTACAACTACTAACATACCAGTACACACTTGCTGTGTAATGACATGCTATGTGGTTCATAAGGACAGCATAGCTAACACATTGTCAGCCAACATAACGTGTAAGGTAACTTATTTGAACAGTCATTACATTGTTCGTTATGGAAAATCTGGTCTGTGAGGGGGGGGGTTCACATCTAGCTCGGCTATCAGACTATTCTTTAGTAAAGGTTGAATAGTCTATTGTTCAGCTATTAGCCCAACTTGCAGCAAATTGCTGTTCCCCTCTCATTCCTTTCCATCTTCCACGGGTCATCATTCTGCTCTGGAGTGGCTCGCTTGTGGGCGTGCTGGCAGGATAGGGCAGCGTCTTCAGTTACTAGTGAAGAATTCTGCATACAGTAGCACGTTTGTATGAAGGTGTGGTTATTCACAGTCAAATTGTTTTGTCTTTTTGTCGAAATCAAAAATTGTTCTGAAAGCCACTTTTTTACCGACACAAAAGGAAGTCAAAGCGGACATGTACGAAGATGGCATCTCAGGTTAGCAGCACTGGGCTGTATTGACTTATCCTAAAAATTACACGTGCTGCTTTAGATTGAACGGTCATATCTCAGTTATTGTTTTCTTAACTTTGAGAGCGAGCTGACCAAGGGGGTCGAAAATGTAGATATTGCCAGATGTTCAGTGTGAGGACCAGGCCGTGGAAGCTTTATTGCTGGCAAAAAGTGTCCATCACCAGAGGTAATTAAACTGTTGTGTTCTTTTTCGCCGTGGAATATGTCTCGCATGCATTAATTAAAAAACCCTTAAGATGTCAGCTGCTAATTTTCAGATTTACACCACAAACATTTCCACTGGACGATCTGTTGCTGCCAAGCCATGGGTTAGTCTTGCAATAACCAAGTCTCAGCCTCCAGTATGTATGCTGCAGTAGTTTATGTGTCGGGGGGCTAGGGTCAGTTTGTTATATCTGGAGTACTTCTCCTGTCCTATTCGGTGTCCTGTGTGAATCTAAGTGTGCGTTCTCTAATTCTCTCCTTCTCTCTTTCTTTCTCTCTCTCGGAGGACCTGAGCCAAAGGACCATGCCCCAGGACTACCTGACATGATGACTCCTTGCTGTCCCCAGTCCACCACTGACCCCAGGACAGGACTACCTGACATGATGACTCCTTGCTGTCCCCAGTCCACCTGGCCGTGTTTCAACTGTTCTGCTCGACAGCTTGTCAACTGACCTGACCCGGCACCTACTGGACACATGCCCCAGGACTACCTGACACCTGCATGAGGCTGGGTTTCTGTACAGCAGTCCACCTGACCGTGCTGCTGCTCCAGTTTCAACTGTTCTGCCTTATTATTCGACCATGCTGTTCATTTATGAACATTTGAACATCTTGGCCATGTTCTGTTATAATCTCCACCCGGCACAGCCAGAAGAGGACTGGCCACCCCACATAGCCTGGTTCCTCTCTAGGTTTCTTCCTAGGTTTTGGCCTTTCTAGGGAGTTTTTCCTAGCCACCGTGCTTCTACACCTGCATTGCTTGCTGTTTGGGGTTTTAGGCTGGGTTTCTGTACAGCACTTTGAGATATCAGCTGATGTACGAAGGGCTATATAAATACATTTGATTTGATGAGAAACACAGCCCTCTATATTTAAATGTTTCAGGTACACTTTGAAATTAGATACTGTATGTGACGCAGACACCTATTGGCATTATCTTCTATTGTTTGTCCTCACGGGTCTGTTTTTCAGCTTAAAGTACTCTGTAGCCACTTGTTGTGGTGTCCACGTCATCCCTCTCCCCCTAAATCCTCTAGGTTATATCAGCTGTTTTGTTGAACCCCTCCCGCATCTGAACTGGCTGACAGAGGGCACGGCCTGATCATAGGTGAGATGTCACTTGGTTGAATCAACAGGAAGTATTATTAAAGAGATGCTTTACATTGAAATCCCAGAGTTAATGATCCAAGGTCAGTTTTGCATTTCACCTCCTGATTTAAGATGACTGACTGTGTTTGTCACGTTCTGACCTTTATTTCCTTTGTTTTGTATTTATTTGGGTGGGTAGTCTATGTTTGATTTTCTATGATTTGGGGATTTCTATGTTTCGGCCTAGTATGGTTCTCAATCAGAGGCAGGTGTCATTAGTTGTCTCTGATTGAGAATCATACTTAGGTAGCCTGGGTTGCACTGTTTGTTTGTGGGTGATTGTCTATGTTAGTGGCTTGTGTCAGCACAGGTCTCATTTGTAGCTTCACGGTCGTCATTAGTTTATTGTTTTTGTATAGTGTTGCAGTGTTCAGTGTTTTCTTGATTAAAATTCACATACCACGCCGCATTTTGGTCCTCTGATCCTTCTCGCCTCTCCTCTTCAGATGAAGAGGAGGAAGACCGTGACAGTGTTAGAATAAAAATGCTTAATCATGCCCTCTCCTCTGCAGGTATGTTGATGTGAGAGGAATCCAGTCCCGACAGCGCAATTGGGATGAACAGAGAATATTAGGGTAGCACTGTCATTCATGAATCATATGCTCTCTCCCCCCACCTCATCTTCTAATGCACACCATATGTGCATTGAAGTACAGATTTGCCTACCTTTTAACTAGGCATGTCAGATAAGAATGACGGCCTAGGAACTGCCTTGTTCAGGGGCTCAGGGATTCTTCTGGTTACTAGTCCAATGCTCTACCCACCTGCCGGGCCAAGATTGAACTCTTATAATATTACAATTAAAATGCACTTTCAATAAAGCGTTTCACATTCTCCACTGTTTGAAATCCTATCCTCAGATTAATGGAGTTAGATATATACAGGAAAAACAACCTATGCATATGAATTACAAATTAAATCATGTTTAGTCTATTGTGTAATCATTGATATCCCAGGAGCAGTATACAATGTTGGTGTATAATTGTAATACACCTATGCAGACACCGCATCGTTTGATATGACTGACAAAGAATGTCAGTCATACCTGAACTGCACCTTTATTCGCCAAGGAAGAGGACATGATCGGTGAATATATTCAATGTACAGGCTACAATATCGGAATCTCATGTGTGGTAATAACTAAAATACGTATATATATATATATATATACACATATACATACATACACATACACACACGTGTCTTGCATCCTTGGCACAATAAAATATATTCTACTCTAGGCTTCATTAATGCCATTCAGACTTGAGGTTCATAGATTGCTATGAATATTAGTGTAGAACTTTACGTTTTAGGGTCCATACCCAGATCGGCAATGGTTATGTTACTTCAGCTGCATTGCAAGGCAAGCTTACACAATTGTGCAGTCAATGCTTTAGCCAGCTAGATTCTTTACATCCACTGTTTCACAAGACAAAAGCCTGGTTTGTTGGTTCTCAGGAGTCCCTAAAAGACAAATTACAAATCCATTCTCCTAACACTAGCTAATCTGGTAACTTGCTAAATAGCGATTTTCGTAATTTAACTTTTACAAAAAAATATAGCCGCGTCTCTACATTAACCCATTCCTCTCAAATTGTACATTTGCTTGACTCGTTAAGACAACTTCCATCTGTTTTGTCAGCAATCTTCGTTGAGCGCCACAAGGCAAGGGTGGCTCACGTCAAAATTCCTCAAAGCCTTGGGACCCAAATGCATAATGAGTGCGCAACCTCCACCTTGTGGTGGTCTGGAGCAATGAAGCCATCCCGCGGTGCAAGCTCGCAACTTTTAAAAGGGTGTGTCTCGTCAGTCCCCGCTGTTCCGTAAGGTGTGTAAATCTTATCCTAATGCGGAATAGATTGCAAAGTATTCATGGCCCTGTACCTTCCGTAGTTTGGACTTGGAGATTGTGGGGAATGCATGGGTGTCCAAGCTGTGTGCTAGTAGTTTTAAAAACAGACAGCTCATCAACACTTCTTACACAAACAGGTAGTGATGAAGTCAAGCTCTTCCCATTTGAGATTGACATGCATATCATTAAAGACAAAATGTCCATATTTGGATGGAAACCAAGCTAGTGAGAGGTATCAAGGAAAGTTGTAATTTCAGTTGAAAATGACCAACCACAGCCCTGCTGTGCTCACTTTGGCAAACCACCATCTGCTATAACATTGAGTCAGTTCATCCTACTGGACATTGGAAAGCTTTTGTTTTGACACCCATTGTTTGTCCTAGACGGGAAATTGGTGTGCAACACTGAACCATCCACCGGAGGGAGATAAGAGTTCCATGCTTACAAAAGGGTTGATTGATACACGTCAGATGACAAGCCTACGACGTGGTGTTGAACGCAAATCAGATACAATTAAGGTAGCTCCAACGGTTAGGATTGTTTTATATAGAACAATTTATTTGACATGTTAGAACAAGACATTACACCCAAAGAATGTATCCAGAAGAAACATATAAATGACGCTCCTCAAAGATGTCTTTGACATGTTGAGAGAGAACCTATTAGTTCAGTTATGGTCTGCCAGGGTCTGAAAAGCATAAAACAAGACATACCTCTTTTCGGGTTGTCCTGATTCACACATTGTCCACTACAGGGGCCGCCAGAGGGACTACTGGCATCACAGATGACCACATCACAATGGACAAAGACCTAGGAATCAAAGATATGATGGTGTCAGATTTTTTTTTTAAAGGGATGATTGCCACTCACAAAATTAACCAATAAAGATTGTTGGGTGAACTTTGTTACCTGGCCTCTCAGCTCAACCGCATCCTCGGCGAAGGAAAACATATAGCCCTCAAAGCGTTTGACGTGAGTGAGGGGGGGGGGGGGGGGAGTGGACCCTGGCGTCAGTTACCACCGGGTGGAAGACCACACAGTATGGATCCTCGGGGGTCTCACAGCTGCCAGTGGAGAGAGGGACTAAGTTAGGAACAAGAAAATGCTGCAAACCCCGACCGCCTTGTGTAAGAAGTCTTGTGGTGGTGTCATGACTGTCCTGTGAGGATCAGATCAATTTACAGCAGAAGTGGGTTCCTTCTCCCCCTCCAGTATGAACTAAAGGAATGTCTTGAAAAAACATATTTCATATACAATGTAAAGGCTCGAGACTTCCTACCTGTAGAGTGAGCACTTTTCTAGTAAAAAAAAAAAAATCACAAAATAAAAACCAATATGACATTCATTTTCTATAGCTAATCTCTGACCAGTCTTATGTTAGAAATATTGTTCCAGTATTCACTTTTGAACATGTTAGAGAAACTCCCCTAGAAAACATGCATAGTAAGTAGCCATGCCACGAGGAACATCAGAGAGCGGGTCAGACTGACAGAACCGTCCCCGGCGGCCAGAGTTAACATTAGACCAGAAAATCGTGAGGCGCAAGTTACACGTTTGGAACTTTCCTAAACTCACAAGTACCTAGAAAAGCGAACGTAAGTGGGACTATTCTGCTACTATATCCAAACCATGCTACTCTCATCTCCCACTGAGGAATCAGTGACAGGGTTGATTAGCCCATCTTCCAGAACAAGTGAAAGGAAAATCCATCCTGTAGTTCTGTTCAAGACCAGTCATTGGAGCCACGAACAACCAATTACATTGTGACCTCATGTAGCCAATCAGAGAGAAGACCCAACCACCTACCGTTCCACGGCGTTATCCCACAAATACATTTATGCTTTCACACCAAGCTAGCGCTGGTTCGGGGGGGGGGGGTGGACAGACAACTTGTAAAAATCCGTCATATTGTGTAGTCCGCTAGGGACTGTGTGTTTAGCCTGTGTTATTTAGTTAGCTAGTAATTAAATTAAACCAATTTGTATAGTACCGAATCATAAGGCTGGGGTTTTTGCAGCTGCAAGGAAGGTACGATGTAATGGTTAATAAGTTGACTTTATCAATGTAATAGATTTCTACCGTCTAGAGTTTAAGTCGGGAGACAGTAACTCTGTGAAACCGCTTCCGGCACCCCAAATCCTAACATGATTCATTTAGAGTCGGCTAACAATTAAACAGTCCTCAGATAATTCAAGGTCACGTTACGACAGTGGTTTGTTGGTTTTAATTTCTGACCTTTTGGCCCATCAGACCTGGATGAATCTGATTTAGTACATTTATTTTATTTTAAAGAACATAAATTGGGCTGCCTACTTGAAGAATGCACATTTATTTTCCATCAGCAATATTACTTTTGGTCTACTGCAATGGCTTGCTAAATGACAGATGTCAAACATGTATATTCAATTACATTGACATGAGGCGAGATGTCCCTCTAAATGGTTCTTAAAATTCTAAATGATCCAGAATGGTCAGACTACAGGCGACTTGAATTTTGCCAAATAAGTTGCCAAATGGACAGTCAGGAATCATCAACAAGGCAATCATATTTTTCAAAATAAGTACTTCATTTTAAGAATTTCATGCAATGCGCCATAGCAATTCTTCCGCTGTCGGAAAAATTGGTCACAAAATAAATTCTACACCCATGGCATCGGAATCACACGTGGAGGACTTCTGTGAAGGGCGCAGCTCTACTATACAAAGTAACCTATGCATTGACAGTTTAGGCCTACTTTTTTTATTTGCATCTTTGGGAGGGTTATCGTTTACTGTTTAACTGCCAGATACTAGCAAAAAGGGATTTGTGAAATCTGAAGACGTTACATTGAGACAAACGTCCACACCAGTACAAAGCTGACAGACGGTCAGGTTTTGCACAACAATATAGGTTTTGCACAAGGTTTTGCACAGGTTTTGCACAACAATATAGTTGCTGAACTGCCCATTTCGTTCACAGCCATGTGAATGTGGTGTCTTGTCCTATGATATACAAAACATTTTCAGCCTGTTTTTTTAAACTGCTGTGACATCTCTGATTTAATAAACAGCTGCAAAGTTACTCCCGTGACAGATGAGCCTTGTGTCCACATGGCCAAATTTAGGTTTTTACGACCATTTCTTAAAAAAGGTCAAATTGCGTGATTTGATAGCACTTTGCAAACCCTATCCCCCAAATGAATGGTTTTGACCAATAAAGTTGGTTCACTACACTGCTTGGTGTAACATGCATCCAGATACTGAAAATGAAGTGTAATTTGCAAAGTCATTGTAGCCCAATACAATGTAGGAAAAATAAGTAATCTTTCAATAGTTACCCAATTTAAATTCTTGAGATAAAATTAGGCCAGCGGTGTCCATATGTGGCAAAGTGCTCACCCAAATCAAAAATGTAGTAACTTTTTTTAAATATGAACATTAGCTAGCTAAATAAGGTTAGCAAGCTGCTGCTACACTTGACCGTGGTATTTGTTCTTGTTTAGCAACTCCCAATTAGCGCATTCCTCTAGGACAGGAAATTCCATTGAAAGCGGCATCAACTTCTGGGGATCTGTCAACTGATCCTATTCAGTTTCTAACATCCATGCTGCACAGGCGTGTGAACCATCCTTTATGTTTAGTGCAATAACTGTTTTAAACACAAGAGGTCACTTGTGCCTGAATTCAACCCAAAACCAACAAGTATTCAGTCAGTGTTAAGAGCAGTTGTATGAAACAAATCGGAAAGGCACGCCAAGCTTGCCAGCCGCTCTAGATTTCCATTCGGCGGACCATCAGTTCGTCTGAACACTGAACTGTAGCAAACCCAAAGGATAACAAAAAAAAGGTGTAGGTAGGGCCAACATTAAACTTTTTGCACACGAGCTCCAAATATCTTCAACAGTCGCCCCAGTGGGAGTTGATTATATGCGCGTGATGTCAGAATGCACTCCCTGTTCCAAAATGTGGACAGTTAACCCGCGCTGACCTCAACATTAGGCACACTACCTGCTAATTTTCTATAGGCCGTTTCAACTTCTAATTTTGCCTCATTCATTCACAAAAGTAGCTCATTTCACTGTTGCAGACCATTTCTATTTGAGAATTTCATGAGCCGGACAAACTTTCCTTCAAAAGAAAGCCCAAGCACTTCCCCAGAGCAAGTATTCAGGCCTTGCACATTTATTGCCTTCCTTACAAATAACTGTGGACATGCGTGCATTCCTATCAAACTGCCTTATTTTCTGCATAACATGTGGTTGTTTCTACTGTAGCATACCGTTAGTATCATGTACTTAGAGTTTTATTCATGCTTTCTGATTATTGCCTAGATTGTAATGGACACATGTAAAACACTTGAAGGTGGTACTGAATATGAGCTAATGCTAACGCCATACAATGCAGTCCGGTTATCACGTAAGCATCTGTCAGACTTCTGGTGATCTCATCCGGAGTACCCCCATTGTCTTGAATGCACTAAAGTCGTTAGTTGATTTGAACACGGCATCAGAGTGTAAACTATGGTACCTCAGGGTTGCCAGATCAGACACCCCTTTCCAGGGGTATTTGGCTTAGAGAAACTGTCTGCCCCCTCCATTTATTGTTGATAAATGCCCCATCTTAGTTCCTGCATCATCCTCTCCACAATACCTTCCCCAGGGACTTAACCCCCCAAAAATGGATTGAGCTATATATTGCAACTCTGTTTAGCTTTCGTGCTACAGTTGCATTTGGGGAGGTGACAACAATTGGCTTTTTAATTAGTTAACTGTAAACTACTTGTCATGTGTACGCCGTGACAAGTACAACGATTTGTCACATGCTGAAGTGGCCAAACTAAGTTACGATCTCAGGCAACGGGCGCAGTGAACGGCATGCCATATTTTCTAAACTAGATTTACATGGCTCCCTTGTACCGCATCACATTGTAAAACAAGTCAACCTGTTATTTAGACTAGATGATAACGTTAACATTTATATATTTTACAAGCAAAGGTGGAATAAAGTTGCGAAGACCTTTATTTCTCATCAGTAGAAGACATTGTTTAGCTGCTTTTCAGACAACGCGGTTTAGAATAGTTTGTTGCAGCATATGTTCCATTCCAATGGTACGCTGCAGGGACCACTCAGTGATAACAAGCATGTGATCGTACGCGCCAGAATCTCCCATAAGTGTTAAATTGGGTGGAGATCTGGTGACAGACCGCACACGGCTCACATCGTTTTTAAGCATTGTGACTACTCAGGACCTATGGATGGGGCATAGCCACAGTAGCCAAAGTAAATGGCCTGCCAAGCATGATAGGTTGCTAATTACTCAGGAACCACACCTGTGGAATAACACTTGTTTAGGCCCAAAAGCAACATATTACCCATTAATGATGAGTGCCACAGGAGTTCACAGTGAAGTGGAAGTAGGCGAAGCGATTGTCGCTGTAGGTGGGACCACAGGAGGTGGTCGCTCAGGGTCAGCTGACCGGGGTTCAGACCGGGAGCAGACTCCACCTTCACTGCCAGCGCAGTCATCGTTCCATTAGAAAAACACTCTTGGAGGTGGGAGAGCAAAAGACAGGTAGCCATCAGACCTGGGTATTTTTTACACTTAATTGAGCTTGCTGAGCACAGGAACCAATGGAATAGCACCAAAAGTGCAAACCATGCCCATCTGGCACTACTATTAGACTCACAGTATTTGCAAGGAACCATGTCAAACTACTATTTATCGGAAGTAATTGTTTGAGAACCAACCGGTCAGCATTTTGAGGAAGCTGCAAGCCAGGGAAAAGTATTTGATGGTCATGTTGTTGTAGGACTTCAACAGAGCCACATCCAGTCTGCTCCTGACAGAGGACGAGTGAACCGACTGGGAACCAATGGGAGAGTTCATTATTCCAATATTGTATGCATGTATACAAGGTAAGGAAAGCGAGGCTAGCGGCAGCAATTTAGGTTAAAATGTTTTGGGAGAGCGTCGTACCTCAAACACTGCGTCCGGCGAAGAGAAAGGCAACGTGATGGTGAAGTCTGCGTCGCCCTCTGTTAAATACTGTTGAGCAAGCTCGTGGTTAAACAGCCGCTTGCCAACCAAGACCACAAAAAAGGGCTCTTGGTTCCTGTAGTCCACAGTGATGTGGAAGTTCTCCTGATCACAGTTGCCAGTGACTGAGGGTGGCACTACAAGGACAAACAGTTCATTAAGCACAAAAAACAGGAAGGTGCTACTTGAACTTGTCCAAGAAGAAACCCTTGTTTTGCAACGGTGGGCCTGAATAAACACGATCCTGGCAAATCAGGAACAGGACAACTGGGTCCAAATACTCTAAAGCTTAACATTTTCTTTGTAGAGAGACCGCATAGGAAAAACCTACAGTATGGCTAGTTGGGCTTTCACTGCCAATTTCCTTTCAGGGCAATCATTAACGAGAGGAAACCATTCAACAGTAGTTTGACGTAGCCCAGAGACATACCAATGTCCAGCAGTACAATGTCCACAATGGCAGAGTGAGAGAGGAGCGTGCTCTGGAAAGATGACCAGGCCGTAGATCAGCTGAAGAGTCAAGGTTCCGCCCTTCTCTGTAGTGAAGTTAAAAGCATTGGTCAATTGATAGCATTGTTGTAACAGAACCTTATTCAACATCAACTGACAACTAAGTACATATGGGGACTATTAAAAAAAACTATATACACTGCTCAAAAAATAAAGGGAACACTAAAATAACACATCCTAGATCTGAATGAATGAAATATTCTTACTAAATACTTTTTTCTTTACACAGTTGAATGTGCTGACAACAAAATCACACAAAAATTATCAATGGAAATCAAATGTATCAACCCATGGAGGTCTGAATTTGGAGTCACTCAAAATTAAAGTGGAAAACCACACCACAGGCTGATCCAACTTTGATGTAATGTTGATGTAATGTTGTTAAAACAAGTCAAAATGAGGCTCAGTAGTGTGTGTGGCCTCCACGTGCCTGTATGACCTCCCTACAACGCCTGGGAATGCTCCTGATGAGGTGGCGGATGGTCTCCTGAGGGATCTCCTCCCAGACCTGGACTAAAGCATCCGCCAACTCCTGGACAGTCTGTTGTGCGTGGATGGAGCGAGACATGATGTCCCAGATGTGATCAATTGGATTCAGGTCTGGGGAACGGGTGGGCCAGTCCATAGCATCAATGAGCCTTTTTTGAGGAGTGTGGAATTTAACAAATTTCCGGGGTGGCTGTAGAAAAGGCCCATGGAGTTGGTGGAATACTCCTTTAATTCATTGCCATTTACTCAGCTGGACCAGGGGCGCTCTAATTAGGTCAGGTGGAAATGTCCGACAGATCTCAACTCCATAAAAGGAGGAAATTGCCATCGCCTGATCTCGCTGCTTTCTCTTCCTTAACTCCATCTGATCCAGAAGTTCTGTGCGTCCATGAATCCACGTAAGTCCACCGACTATGTTACCTTTCATCTGAATTATCTGTGGCGATCGAGAGAGTGGGCCATTCAGTTATTGTTTATAGGTTTTACCGCGGAGCGCGGCTTGGAGCGCACGCTTCAAACATATTGTGTAATGTAAATTGTCAATGATCACGGCCCTACGGATCCTCATAGGCCAATTATGCAATCGATATGGTTCATATGTATTGAAATGAATTATATGTACACATGAAGACAATTGAAAGAGTGAAATGAGAAACATCATTGTTTGCTAACTGATTGACTTTGATGGGGATTATAGATTGTATAACCATTCACTGTTTGTATTCTTTCATGATTTATGATAAATAGTTACGAGCCTAAATGACTCGCGGATGATTACTATTGACTTAATAAACTGAACTGTTGACCTCCCTAACTTGTGTTAATAATGAATGATATGATTTGATCTTTGACTATGAATCTGATTGGATACATGTTATTTGTTTCCTTTGTGATGCAGCACAGACTACTCAGTAAATATACCACTTTATGGTTAAAGGAATTCCTGCCTCAGTCTCATCCATTCCTCTGTCACCTGACACGTGACCACCTGTTCACCTTCACTGTCAGTCATCCTACCTGTCCAGCTACTCACACAGATTCCACTAATCTTTCAGTTCCTATCATTTAGTTTAAACAGAACAAGGTTTTTTTACATCCTGAGTGTATATCAGACATTATTTAGACCTTGTTTATGGAAAAGTGGTTATTTCTGAATTTAAATGTTGCAACTTGTTGAAAATTGCCCACAGTGTTCCTATCATCTAGTTTAAACATATTTTTTTTTTTTACATCCTGAGTGCATCAAACATGATTTAGACCTTGTTTATGGAATAGAGGTTATTTCTGAATTTCAATGTTGCAACTTGCTGAAAATTGTCCACAGTGTTCCTATCATCTAATTTAGACAGAACAAGTTTTTGTACACCCTGAGTGTATATCAAACAATATTTAGACCTTGTTTATGGAAAAGTGTTTTTTCTGAATTTCAATGTTGCAACTTGCTGAAAATTGTCCACAGTGTTCATATCATTTTGAATATACAGAAAAAAATGTACATCCTGAGTGCATCAAACATGATTTAGACCTTGTTTATTGAAAAGTGGTTATTTATGTATTTCAATGTTGCAACCTGCTGAAAATAGTCCACAGTGTTCCTATCATTTAGTTTAAACAGAACAAGCTTTTTTTTTTACATCCTGAGTGTATATCAGACATGATTTAGACCTTGTTTATGGAAAAGTGGTTATTTCTGAATTTCAATGTTGCAACTTACTGAAAATTGTCCACAGTGTTCATATCATTTCGAATATACAGAAAAAAATGTACATCCTGAGTGCATCAAACATGATTTAGACCTTGTTTATTGAAAAGTGGTTATTTATGTATTTCAATGTTGCAACCTGCTGAAAATAGTCCACAGTGTTCCTATCATTTAGTTTAAACAGAACAAGCTTTTTTTACATCCTGAGTGTATATCAGACATTATTTAGACCTTGTTTATGGAAAAGTGGTTATTTCTGAATTTAAATGTTGCAACTTGTTGAAAATTGTCCACAGTGTTCCTATCATCTAGTTTAAACAGAACAAGTTTTTTTTACATCCTGAGTGCATCAAACATGATTTAGACCGGAAAAGTGACAATGTGATTTTCTGGATTTTTTTTTCAAATTTTGTCTGTCATAGTTGAAGTGTACCTATGATGAAAATTATACAGGTGAGAGACATCTTTTTAATTGGGAGAACTTGCACAATTTGTGGCTGACTAAATACTTTTTTGCCCCACTGTATTTCTCAGGACCAGATGCTAGCTTAGGATAGAAAATACTCTAAAGTTTCCAAAAACTGTAAAAATATTGTCTGTGGGTATAACAGAACTGATATTGCAAGCGAAAGCCTAAGAAAAATCCAATCAGGAAGTTACTCATGTTTTGAAACCGTTGTGTTCCTATGCACCCCTATTGGCCATTGAAATGGATATCAACCAGACGTATCCCTTAAGGTGTCTACAGCATTTTGACATAGTTTCACACCTTTATGTTGAAGAATGAGCGTAAACGACTACATTGCGTAAGTGGCCAGCTGAGGGCTCTCTGTGTAAAAGACAGAGGTAGTCATTTTTCCTCTCACTCCTACTGAAAAGCCAATTGTTCCACTTGATATATTATCGAATAGATATTTGAAAAACACCTTGAGGATTGATTATAAAAAACGTTTGCCATGTTTCTGTCTATAATTTTTTTCGCCATTGTCATGACCGCTATTTTCGGTGGATTTCTCAACATAACGTGACCAACAAACGGAGGTATTTTGGGTATAAAAATTATCTTTATGGAACAAAAGGAACATTTGCTGTCTAACTGGGAGTCTCGTGAGTGAAAACATCCGAAGATCATCAAAGGTAAACGGTTAATTTGATTGCTTTTCTGAATTTTGTGACCAAGATTCCTGATGCTAAGTGTACATAATGCTAGGCTATCGATAAACTTACACAAAAGCTTGGATTGCTTTGGCTGTAAAGCATCATTTAAAAATCTGAGATGACAGGTGGATTAACAAAAGGCTAAGCTGTGTTTTGCAATATTGCACTTGTGATTTCATGAATATGAATATGTTTTAGTAATATTATTTGACTGTTGCGCTATGCTATTCAGCGGTTGCTGACGAAAATGATCCCGCGACAGGGATGGGTAGCATCAAGAAGTTAATGATGAGCTTTGAGGGAACTATGGTGTTGAACGCATTCTCACATAGGTGTTCCTTTTGTCCAGGTGTGAAAGGGCAGTGATGGTTGTGTGGTATGGAAATTGGAGTGGGTCTAGTGTTTCTGGGATAATGGTGTTGATGTGAGCCATGACCAGCCTTTCAAAGCACACTTCTTGGCTAAAGATTGCTATGGGTCAGTAGTCATTTAGGCAGGTTAGTAACATATGATTGCATAGCCAGATAAGACTTAATTTCTCCTCTCAGAGGAATAATGTAATGTTGGATGGTCATGGAATTGTGGAATATAAACCTAGGACACCAGATGACTGTAGTTTTATCAGTCATTTGTTCTTCATGAGTAGGTTCTACAGGGTAAGAATAACCTAAGATTAACCAAATTCTGACTCATTAGACAGATAAGCTAAGCCTAAGACACATCAGAAATGTCACCCTATTGCCCTAGTTGTGGCATTTGTGGTTATGAAAAAATATGCAATATTTTCCTGTATTTTTCTAATTTGAATACGAAATTTAAAACAAACCTAACTTTTAATAGTCTTCTCTTACATTTAAAGTCAACATTCTGATTCTTAGACAGGACATTTGCATGGGAACATCAATCGATTCTTGCAAAAATCCTTGCTTTTCTGTTGTTTGATCTCATCGGTCAATTGAGATATACTGCAATAGGATCGAAAGTCTATGGAGACACATCTTATCTCAAAAGCTCTTTTCAGATGAAGAGACAGATATTTCTGTGAGTGCTATGCCCGGCACAGAGGTTCTCCTTGTCGCAATGAGGAATCCTCACCAAAAACAGAAGTACCTGAAGTCTGAACCCAAAGCATTGGGGGTACATCATCCTGAGCAAATGCATTAACGATCTATCTGAATTTCTGTCAGTGTCAATTTTGAAAGTGATGAACGAATCGTTCTACCTCATTGCAAGCCGTTTGCTTGCACTTGCTTATACTTAGAGCTAAGTGTTAATGATAAAATAACAAATATGAGGAATTTATTGAACATACTGGTAATTATTTTTGTGTGGTTCACAAGTCAAAACTCATGTCGGCATTCGTTATCATTATTGAACCAGAATGCAGTTGTTATCGAGTTACAAAAATCCACAAGGAGTCATTAGAAACCATATGTATTTAAGCAAGTCAGCCATATCAACTTTGGTTTTTAAAAAGGCAGTAAATGAGGCTGAATTAACTGTTTTGTTGCCAGATGAGAATGCCCTGACAGCCAGGTGTAGCAGTGGTAAGGATGCCCTCCATGGTGCTGAAAGGAATGCTCCACTGTCCGGACAGCTTTTACAAGTATGTAGGCCCGAACAGTTTGTGGGCACCATTTGTCACCGTTATAGTGCAATTAATGTATTGTTTAGTGTTGTGTTGTGTAGTGTAGTGGCTTTGCTGGCATGCATCTAAAAAAAAGGGGTTGAGTTTGCCCCATCAAGATTTACATGCTAAAATGGCCACTGCATGATGTAAACAACACTACCACTACCTATTCTCTCTGCTTCCTTATAGCAAGCGATATCAGTGCATCAAGTTTGGCACCAAGAAGGCTCTTGAACAGCTTCTATCCTCAAGCAATAAGACGGATAAATACAGTGCCTTGCGAAAGTATTCGGCCCCCTTGAACTTTGCGACCTTTTGCCACATTTCAGGCTTCAAACATAAAGATATAAAACTGTATTTTTTTGTGAAGAATCAACAACAAGTGGGACACAATCATGAAGTGGAACGACATTTATTGGATATTTCAAACTTTTTTAACAAATCAAAAACTGAAAAATTGGGCGTGCAAAATAATTTTTTAACGATCTCATTGATCAACATCTTAACCAAATATTACCCAATTATCCATGTTAAAATGACATGGTGTGCAAAGTGTGGAGTGCTTGGACATCATCATTAATCTTCATGAAGGTCACGTACGGAGAGGAAAATTATATTTAAGGCAGAGGGGGAACCACCCATGAGGCACAAATCAAATGGCCACTAAAACATCTGAATATGTGTGTTAATTGGAACAGCAACAGCAAGGGTATCTTCAATCACCTGGGGTGTGTCCATTAGGGCACACAATGCAATGGAAAATGAAAATTAGCATTTCTCATTTGAAAAGTCCAGGTAGTTCCTTCCTATTTCAGTTCCTTCTCTTCCATTTGGAGCTTAATGAACACGACCCTGCAATCCGCAAAAGACGATTTCCTTGTACAGAGGTATTTAAGTCAAGCGTTCAGCATTGTGATGTTTAAACACAGGAGGGCAGCAGTGAGCAAATAAACACCACTCATGTATACTGTAGTTTATCTCTATGATGCACATCAGACTCGCTCACCATCCATGTAACTGGAGAGCCTAGACACCTGGAACATGAGGCTACAATCTGAGCATTACTCTTTGTGAGCAGATAAGACTACAGTAGCTGCAGTATGCTACCTCTTAGTTTTTACAGGAGCAAAGGGGAGATTTGAAATGCAGAGGGTTCCCAACACAAGCCTATCAAATGAATTATGAAGTACACTAAAATACAAAAATAAGGACTTTTGGTGAGATTTTTGGCATAGGGGAGAGGCTTACTGAAATATAAAAAGTGGTTTGCTGAAAACAGGTAGTATAACTGCCACCCTTTATACACTGCAAATCGGCTGAATTAGCAAAACCAGGGGTGTATTCACTAGGAACCAAAACAAAGATAAAGCTAAATAGAATGGAAGCAAACGGAATGAAACAGGGAGGGACCTAACTAAATTAGTTCTTTAGAAAGCATTTTTTTTATTGTAAAAACATTTTACAACCATGCTTGTCAGGTGAGACAAAGAGAAAGAGTCATTCAAAGCCATGCTTAATTTCAGAGTTGCGCTTATGAATTGCACTTTAGGGTGGTACCCACCTTTCTCCATCAATGAGAGAAGATCAGAGAAGATGGCGCCATAAACATTGTTGGATTTCATGGCCAATAAAATGTGTAAAATTCTATTTCATTTAATAATGGAGCATCTTCTAAATTCCAAAGTTCCACCTGCAACTATCCATGGTTGTTTAGAAAAGTCTACAATTAAGGAAGTATTCCAAATTAAAGGTTGGTTGAAAAATAAACTTAGATGGATTGAACATCCCAAGCCATAACTGTTAAAGGGAGGAAAATCCATTGCATTATAAAGGATGCCTTCTTTTTATCTTCGACACAGTAAAAAAAGAATGGCATTCAAAAGTTACTTGAAAACATTTAGGAAGCAAACTTAGGGTGTCTTTACTGTCATACAACAATTTGTAAAATAGATATAGAATCGTTGATGTACTGACTGTATTTGTATGTAGTGTTAACAGATTACCTAGTTATCTTCGTGGTCAGCAGGATTTCAATCCGCTAGTACTTGATGCTACTTTCTTATTTCTTGATTTGGATGGCCCTGGTGTAAAATAAATTCCTTTCACTAGTTGCCGGTGGAACTTCGATAAGGGTCATTTCCATGTCAAAGCACCAACATGTGAAGTTCATAAAATCATGTCAAATTAGGTGTGAAATGAAAGCTAAGAGTCTATATTTCTTTTGAAATGAAGGCATCTTCCATCCTAAATATGTGAAATTAGGCTTTAATTTCTTGTCAAACAGATTTTGTATCTTATAAAATGTTTACAAGAAAAAGTTAAAAGACATTTCCAATACATCAAAACACAATCATGTTGAAGTAATGACCCCAGCCAAGTAATATTAACACTTAAATATAGTTTAGGATAATTTATTTTGCATTGGTAAATTTAAGAAACATTGCATTCTTGAAATTCTGTTACCAAAAACCCACCCACTGGGCACAAGTCAATTCAATGTGGAGAATTTGGTCATATTTGGTTGATACATTGATTAACGAGATTACAACCTATTTTCACTCACTCAAAAAGAGAGCCAGAAGTTTGTTAAATTCCCAATGTGTTATCACTATGCTTTCAACCATCTAAACCACAACCAAATTCCAATGGAAAATCAATGTTGTATAAACCATTAACCAATTAAAAACACAACAAAGTTCAAATACGAATTAATGTCAGATATTTTGTTTATTTAAACAACAACTTAATGTGGCCATGATATGTTACTAATTTTAAGGTTGAATAAAAATGTTTACATTAGTTTGTAAGATAGCATTAACTGTAGGCTATTTTCTGTATTACAAAAGGTAATATTGAGATTGGTTGTATTTGATTGACAACTCAACCAAATATCAACATTTAAAGGAGATCTACTGCTTGGATAGTTGCATCCGACCCACTGCCTTAATCCTCTTCTTCAACTTTTATTTTTGGTTGAGGTGGAGAAGTGAATCCAACATATAATTTGTTAACTTGTCGACAAGTTAATAGGCTATTTACTGTACTGCAAAAGTGATATTGAATATTGTTTGCTTGCCAACGCAACCAAACATCAACATTTGAAGGAGATATATTTTCTGCTTGGATAGTTCCATCTTTACCACTGAGTGTGGCTTTAATTCCAGTTTGTCTACAAATAATAATAATTCATAATTGATATGTTGGATTCACGTCTCCATTTCAACCAATCATCTAAGTTAATGACTAATGTTAAATCAAATCAAACTTTAAATGCACTTTAAATACAGTTGGATTTGATCTAGTCCTATTCTTTAAGTTAAAACCTTTTGCGACTAGCAATCCCGGATCCGGGAGCGTAATCATAGCCTCAAACAAATTAGCATAACGCAGTGGACATAAATACCCCTAGAAACTTTTCCTATTCATGAAAATCGTAAATGAAATATATTGAAACACAAGCTTAGCCTTTTGTTAATCACAGTGTCATCTCAGATTTTCAAAATATGCGTTACAGCCAACGCTAGACAAGCATTTGTGTAAGTTTATCATGGCATAATGCTATGCTAGGCTCTGCTGGCAGCAGGCAACATTTTCACGAAAATAAGAAAAGCAATCAAATTAAATCATTTACCTTTGAAGAACTTCGAATGTTTTCACTCAGGAGACTCCCAGTTAGATAGCAAATGTTCCTTTTTTCCAAAAATATTATTTTTGTAGGCGAAATAGCTCCCGTTTGTTCATCATGCTTGGCTGAGAAATCAACCGGAAATTGCTATCACTATAACGCCAAACTTTTTTCCAAATTAGCTCCATAATAATCCACAGAAACACAGCAAACGTTGTTTAGGATCAATCCTCAAGGTGTTTTTAACATATATATTCGATAATGTATCCGTCGAGGCAATTGGTTTCTCATAAGAAGCGATTGGAAAAATGGCTACCTCAGTATTTTACCCAAGATTTGTGACCACTTGCTAAATATGGTCCCTTACGGCTATTCTTCAACAGAAATGCGTAAAAAGACGACACAATGTTGTAGACACCTTGGGGAATACGTAGAAAATGTAAGCTCATACGTAGCTCATTCACAGCCATATAAGGAGTCATTGGCATGAGGCGGTTTCAAAAAATGTGTCACTTCCTGATTGGATTTTCATCTGGGTTTCGCCTGTAACATCAGTTCTGTTGCACTCACAGACAATATCTTTGCAGTTTTGGAAACGTCAGTGTTTTCTATCCAAAGCTGTCAATTATATGCATAGTCGAGCATCTTTTCGTGACAAAATATCTTCTTTAAAATGTGAACGTTTTTCATCCCAAAAATGTAATATCGCCCCCTAGTCGTTAACTCATATTTTTGATTGAGATGGAGACTTAACTTGTAAATTCAATTTTGAAATCAACCAAAGCTCTAACGCTAGCCCTATATGTACTGTCTAATTTTTGTTTAATCATGGGCTGAATTGAAACAATAGCTGTTGATGGCTTCCCAAATGCTATATAGACCTAAATATCATCATTGATGATAAACCTACCCTTTGGAATTGTTAAACCTACCCCTTGGAATTTTTGATGTTTTAATTTTGTCTTTAATTGCAACAGTGAAACTATTAAGTGGATATTCCTCAACAGTCATTCTCACGATAGCACATTGGTAATAGACAGTGACAAATATCAAAGCTAAGCAGCCTAAAGATTTTTCTTATAGTGCATATTAAGTTTAAGATCTTACGTTGTTTCAGAGGAACAAATTCAACATATTTTATACAAGGTTTGTCAATGTTGAAAATCGGTTACCGTGATGTTGAAATTTCACAAAACAACAGTTTTCAATGATAACTTTTTTCAAATCCAATGAATTTTCCACATAGGTTCCACATCACAATGTGTTGACAAATTACGTTGCAACAACGTTGATTTAACCAGTTGGTGCCCAGTGGGACCACTCAATGGAGAGAATTGTTGGCCTACATAAGTGGCGCACTATCACTGAATAAAGCCTCAGTCTCACCCCCATTCCATAGTTTATTTTCACCAGAAACTATATGTTTTCTCCATATACAAAAACTGGGAGGAGACTCGTTAGTGCCTGGAATTTTTTTTTAATCATTTTGAAAACATTCACTATTTAAGACAAAAAAGGTTACAAACAGAATTTACCTGCAGTTTGCATCCATTTCAAAATGTTACATAAATAAAATGAATATTTATAAATATCTATTTTATAAACATATAAATAGTTTTTAAAACATAAATAAATTTATGCAGGAATGAAAGTACATGAATTTACAGCAGCAGCAACAATATACAGCTTTTCGGTTTCTAGGTTTTATACCAATGTTATACATATGGGTTGGTTTTATCATTGTTGTCTCAGTCCTCGAAAATGCTGGTCATGGTGGCTTTTTATACCGAAAATCCATCACTTTTTAGGTATTTACCTCAGGCGAGGACCAACTGAATCCATGTTGTTGAACCCATCGTCTGAATGCTGTGCAGAGAGGGGAGAAGGAAAAAACATGGTTAGATGTCTTTGTCAAGTGAAAACTCTGGACGGATGGTTCTGTTAAAAGAAAACTGGATGTAGATATGGACATGTTACCACAAAATAAAGGGGATCCGTGTCACCCTCACTAAAACAAGCTTTCTAACCGAAGTCTTACTGCACCACTCTGGTCTACTCACTCCAAACATGCACATGAAGTCCGCCCTTTGCCTCTTACACAATACTGAATTGACCGCCTAATACTCCTCTCCTCCTGTCCTCCTCACCCACTTCTCACTTTAAAGTTGGGAAAGGGAGGAAGAGAGGTGTCTGCCCAAGAAACACACACACTTAGTCACATATGAACAGTATGTGAGTCAGGACAAAGGAAGGTGCCACAACAGCCCCTCCCCCATCAGGATTTCACTGTTAGCAAAAAGGGTTTCCTTGAACATAGGCCCTTAGGGTGCCATGTGTGTGTGTGTGTGTGTCCATCCATCTACAATGAGAAGAACCTGCTTTCATTCTATTTCTCTTTCTCTCCCTCACACACATAGAGACTGGCAAGTGACTTCATCACGTACACACAATGCATTATACTTTATCAATGGCCTATGGCCTAACACTGACATCTACATGTCCTCATTGTCTTCACATCCGCCCCATTGACTTCAGCCAACACCTATGATTACTTATGGTGATGTACTGCAATGAGTATGGCCAATTCATTTGGATTACTTCCCACAAACTTCAAACATTTCAAGAGGGGCTTCCTGATCTCATTCTATGGGGTTTTGTCCTGAGAACGCAGTCAGCATAATGTTATGATAGAGCATCAATGGGACATGCTGTTCTTCCCTAAACTGCTCTCACACTGTCCCACATAAATGCATAAGCAGAGCGCATATAGATGGACACGACTGCTTGGGAATTGATTCATGACTTCAATCAAGAAGCAGATGCATTTGTAAGTTAATTTATATCCTTCTTTTAAATGCAGTCTCAATAAGATTTGCTTGTAGTAGTCAGTAGGCCTAAACCAAAAGGATTAGGCTATAGGATTTCCACTTCACTGAAGGTTGAGGTAACCCTAACATTGTTTCAATCACTGTTGGTCAGTTGCAACATGTTTCATAGTGACCCCACTGACCTCTCAGATCAGATTGACCTTTGGCCACTAACAGGCTCACAACCCCTCACCTCATCACATGGACATTTGTGACTCGTTTCAGGAAACTAGGCGTATGTCACACGTCACTGCTTCACAGCAGAGGCATTTGAACATAAACATGTATTTTTTGATCAGATTTTTTATTTTTCAGAAATACCTTCTGGAACATGTGAACTTTCATGTGCCTTAATAACAAATGTGTATTCCGTCCATAAATAAGAATACAATTGTTAAATTACGAGCCTAGTTGGTTTAGCCAAGGAAAAAGACAGTATATTTCCTGCTAGCCACGATTGGCTGAGATAATGGATGGGCTGGATATGTAGGGAGATGAGTTTGGATTGGTCTGCCATTTAGCATGCTTCTGTCTATAACGTGAGCTGTTCAGTATGTGTTGACAGTCCTCTCTACAGCGCTGTTTTTGAAAGATATAATGTTAACTTTTCTAGTTCTCGATGGCTTTAATACTTTTCTCAACAACATTGATGGCCTGAATGTAGTAGGCGCTCGACAGATCAATTGGAAAAAGTGATGTTTACTTTGTGCACACGCCATGGTCAGTGTGAACCAGAGTCACTTAACAAAATGCTGGCCCCAAAAAGATGTAACTACAAACAAAACGTAGTTAAATGGTTCCAGTCTGCTGTGAAGCATTCATCCATGTATACCGGTAAGAGTCTGGGGGTGATTATGGCCATCTATTGTATTTCATGAACATGTCCAGACAACAGTAGCTAGATGTGGCCTGGGGGTAGTTATAGCATTTCCTTCACATGACCAGTCAATTTAGACTAGTATGATGGTTAACTGTCATCTAATAATGATACAATATTTATAAAATATTTTTACCTGGACACTTTCTGTTTTTGATATTGCTACTATGCAATTAACCACTTCACTGTACTGTTTACACCTTCTGTATCCTGTGCATGTGACAAATCAACTTTATTTTATTTGACATAGTATGTGTTTACCACATGGCCTCAAGTGTGAATCCTTAAAGTGATGGGTGGGGCTAAGGCTTTAGAGAGTGTGAATGATGCTGAATGGGTGTAGACATAGAAGAGCTCTCCAGTAGGGGTACCAAAATATTAATGGGCCATTTTATCAAAAGTGGGGTTAAAAATGTATAAACTTTCAAAGTAGAATTACTTTCCCATGTTTCCTCAACTGAAGTGTATGATATACAATTTTCTAGCTCTGAGTAGCTATTTTTATCCAATGTAAAAAACACTATTTCAAATGTTGCTACATAAAACCAAATCAAGGCAGACGGTCACATTTAGACTAGTGCAAACTGTTCTACACTACTCTTTTAGTCTATAGTCTATGGGTGTCTCATCTGAAATATGCACTGAGTTACTCATCTGAGTTAGCCTACATTGGGGATTTTGTAGCAAATGCCTATGGAACTGTTCTTAAATTAGGTTGTTTTTCATGGTCGCCTTTTTGTCTCCCATCATAAGGTAGTGTTGATAGACGTTCTTCGTTTCATCCCAGGATGTGCAATTACGCATAGAGAAAATGATATGCCGGGGGAGGTTAGGTTTACTTACCGATACGTCTCAATGCGCCATCTCTAACAGCCCATGCCGCTAATAGTGCCTATCCTGTCCATTTTGTGTCCGAAGCAGCCACTCCGGGCCGCGGCCCCTTTCTTGGTGTTAGGTTTGTGTCTCCGTGCACTGGGCTGGTCGTTCAGCAAGCGCGCCCACATGCCCTTGGTGCGAGTTTCCATGCGCAGGTCTCGCAGCAATCGTACCCTGGAGCGCAAGTTTTCCATCCTCCGCTCTCTCTCTTCAGATGCCAGGAACTCCGACAGCTCCTCCCCCAACAAACTTTTAAGAGACTGGGACACAGAAACAAGACACCCGCTTTAGATACTACATTCTTAATTGAAACGACTTGGGTAAGCACCTGTCAGTAGATAGCTCATCAGGGAATTTTCTGATAAATGGCAATACATCTGTGCATTCGGGAAATCAATTGCCTACTTTGGCAAGCAGTAAACTCACTCTCTTGCAGTTTTCACAACAGTTTCGTTTTCAACTGGTCCTATGAAAGTAATTATGTTTATTCCATATCAAACTTTACGCAATTATGCTACATCTAGTATAATGTTAGTGCTGCCTACACTTGATTCGCATCTGGAGACACCAAAAGACAGGTCAGAACTCGTTGTGTGGCACAGGAGGTTGGTTGCACCTTAATTGGGGAGGACAGGCTCGTGATAATGGCTGAAGCGGAATTAGTGGAATGTTATCAAATGCATCAAATGTGTTTGAGGCCATTCCATTTGCTCCGATCCAGCCATTACTATCAGTCGTCCTCCTCTCAGCAGCCTTCACTGTTAAATGTGTAGCTACTAGCTACTGAATATAAATCCTATTAAATGCTGCAATTAATTGTCCCATCCTTCAAAACTAAATCCTCAATTTGGGTGTTATCATAGGCTACATTTGCACTTTAACGCATGTGAAACGGTGTGTACATTGGTTGAATAAGGCGATGAACACTGGTCAGAAATAAGTCTCCTTCTCCTGGGGTTTCATGAATGCAGCGGAAAGACAGGTGCGCGTGCAGTGGGATATTAATTACTCACTGCTACATAGTGTCAGGACTATTCGTGCAAAGAATATTCAGTTCCTCACGCTCACATGACCAAACGTTTGAGAAAATACGTTTTCTGGTTTAAAATACGCAGCACAATGAAATGTATCGCCTTATACATCAATATTACTTTTAAGAACCGCAAAAGCTCATTTGGTTAGACGTAAAGACCCCGTCTCCTCATATCCGATGTCCAGGCGAGTGCTTCTCAAGGCGCGCTTGGGTACCAGCATGAATATCAAAATGATGCTTGGAAGAAAGTAGTCTTTAGATTTGTGTAAAACAGAGTAGCATATCACTCCATATATATCCCTGATAAACAAGCCTTTCCTTCTAGTAATAGCCTATGCATACATTGAGAAGCATACAATAAAGGTAAAATAAATACAAAACCCATATCAACATGAGCAGTGTAATTGAAATGCAATAGTCATTACTTAATACTAATACATTTAACAAAATTATGAATATTAACGCGGGGGCGTTAAAAAAGGAACAGTAGTCTATAGTTTATGATGAAGTAAAGCCATTATAGCCTGCATGCCAAGATATACATTGCAAGTAGCCTATACACTTGCATTCATTGTTCATGTTCACGCATTCCCCTTACAAATTGCAGAGTGCACATCAATGAAGTGACCTCACCTTCTGTTGCGCCGGTGTCAGAGGCTTCGCCCCTGTCCTCACTGAAAGCAGAATGATCATAAGTCCACAAGCCACCAAATGCGAGATGTTCATTCTGACAAGTTTTGTAAAGGATTCCTCTGTGCAGGCTAAATGATATCGGTTGGTAACCAGTTGGTACTCTATGTCTCTCTGTCTGTCTTTACTCCAAGCTTCCCAAGTGCTACTCTAACTGTGAATTAGTACTCCCGACTTTATAGCCAGCCACTGGTGATGTCATGACCACCTGCATATTGGTCTTCCCTCCCTCCTGTAACTTGCCAATTTCTTTTTTTTACCCGTACCTGCGGCTTGAGGAGCACGTCATGTTACATGATTAATTAAATGATACACATACTGGTCATTGTGGCTTAAATTAATGAGAATATTATAGATTACATTATTGTTATACCATGTGCCACTAGGATTGGTTTGAATCCAAAACAGTACCCAACTGATTGAAAATGAGAAATTATGTATTTCATAACTGTTGAAGTGTGACATTGGCAGACACATGAGACTATATAAAAATGCCAACCGCCCACCGCGATGAAATGAGGTTGGACAATGAGTTCCAAAGAAATCAAGACCTAACTTGTTAGATGCAACAGAGTTTGTGTGGAATGATTACCCACTCAGCATTACCATATTGTGGGGGAAAGAGTATCAAACACCATTCCAAAAGATGTGCTGTCATGGCAGGCCTTAATTATATAATTGTAAAACAAAAATATTTTTTTGTTTTTATTTATAATGATTTATTCGTCTTCCAGCTGTATAGAGTTGAACGCATACCCTATTCAGCCTATGCACCAACATACCCGCTAATTCCTGGGGAAATCATTAATAAGGTGTAACTTTAAAATATGAGCCCCCAAAACTTGAATTAAAAATATATACAACGGCTTTGATTTGCACTCTAAAATTTGCTGGGTTCAAAACAAACCAGCACTGGGTAAATAATGGACAGAACACACGTTGGATTATTTTTGACCGTTGGATTATTGAGTTATAATCCACCGGGTTAGATCAGAAGACTAGAGGTGTGTCTTAGATTTGACACAGTTATAGGCCTACGCTCAAAAGACCATGGTTCATTCGATTTATCAAGCGTGTCAGATCCCACAAACATCATTGATGCCACATAGGTGACATAGCGGTCAGCGGATGCCACGTATATCCACGTATATCCCTCGCTTGCCTATGCATCCTCCCGGTTACACGCAAGAACACATTGAGTTAAAGAAAGTTGTCAAATCGGAGACATGTTAGGGCTGTAATTCAAAGACGGTGATTTGTGAAAAACAACTTTAATTATTCTGTTGGCGTAACACTTTGTCATCAAGTAAACCCGTCATCTTTTGTGAGACAACTGCATACTGCAGTGCGCGTTTTTCTTAAGAGCAAGTGCCTGCGCTTGACTTCCCTAATGCATTGCTGTGTAGCGATATGCAATGACGCTATCTATATTTGAAACACATACAAAACTCTGCCCGACCTATGGTCTAAGGGTGGAAATGTCTAAAGTTCTATTCATGAGCAATATGATGAGCTTTGGAGAGGTGAATATGCTACTAAGGCACCATCTGTTTTGAAACACAGAGTGGCAGTATTTGCTGTCTTGAAATACCAAAAGACTAAACATTCATTCGCCAAAAGTTTCACCTCAAATTGTATTTGGTCTTAAAGATTGGCAAGGCCTCACTTCACAACAGTTCTATAATTATCATATCAATCAGGTTGAGGGTAAATTGATTGTTCTCTTTCTGTTAGAATGACACTACTGACCCATGTGATCCATGTTGCCTACAAGGGCTCTAGCCCAGAGAGAGGTTTATTTTGTGTTCAGACATTATGTAAAAAAACGGGAGAACATCAGATCTTTCTTTGGAATTTCAACACAAATCACCAACGTTACCCACTGGGCAAAAACTGGTTGAATCAAAGCTGTTTGCAAGTCATTTCAACAAAAAAAGTAAATGGAAAACTGATTGGATTTGCAAAAAGTCATCAACGTGAGGGAATTTACAATTTTTTTCACCCAACTTTTAACCGAAATCCATTGTCATCGTGACATTTTTTGTTGATTTCATGTTGAATTCACATTAGCTGACAACTCAACCAACTGTAAATAAAAAACAATAGAAGTTGAACTTAAGTCTGTGCCTACTGGGTATGTAGTTCATCCCAAAAATATCTGTAGTGTGGTGTCAGTTCAATTATCATTTCATGTTGGATAACTCTCACTGTAGGCTACACAATACAACCCCAACAGAACACGACACAATACAAATCTATTGTCCAATGTGAATCCTAAATGTGTCTTTTTGCTGTCTTGCATTATTCCTAATCCCCTGGACATCATATATTCACACAGAGGAGGATGGAAGAAAATTCTCTGCCACAGACATTGTCCATGCAGCTGGTTTGAAGTTAAGCGCTTGGTCAAGGGCACAACAGCAGTAGGTGGCACCTGCTATTCTGTTGCCAGCAGCCCTTCAGTTGCCAGCTCAGACCATATTTCCCCCGTCAGTTCTGGGATTCGAAAAGGCAAACCTCCAGTTACTTGTCCGTCTATCTTCAACCTTGAGCTACTGCTGCCCCAGTGTTCAGCCATACTGAATAGGACCTTGAGTTGGAAGGCCACTGTCACCATCTTATTGATTACTAGAGGGTAAAATGACCCGCACTCTGAAAATGCCCCACCCTCTCCCTCTCCCACTCTCTCTCCCTCCTTGAAATCCAGGCTGGACCGAAAGTCGACACTGATGGATTTGGACAGTGCGCCTGGCTACTGCTCGGGTACCGCACCACGCACGGCGATGACGGACCAGCATGCTTCAGGGCCGTACACTCTCAATACCCGTGAGCCTGCCATACATTGTCTAATTCAAGGACCCATTGTGGCAAGAGAGAAGATCGGTCTTGAACCAGGCCGACAGGAGTGAATGATTCCCTGTCAACAGGTGGTGTGGAAACGCTCATAGTCACCTATTGTCATGCACCTGTCCTTAGGATTGCGCCAACCGGAGGGGATCATAATACTCTCTGCCCAGCCTATGAGAATGAATGGCTTTAAATGCGTGTTAATCTAGTTCATGGATGAGAGCTACATTTCTGAGTAGTTAGCTCAATCACTAGGAGACAGTGGGAGGCAGGGAATCAATTGACCGGGTTCTCATTTTAATGGAAAATTATTGCCAGTCATGCCACTTCAAGCCTTTTTGGTCATTCACCTTCTTATTCATTCAATATATTGAGACCAATATATTTAAATATATGGTTCCCTTTATTTTAATTAAAAAGAGTGGTGGCGGTTCCGGATTTTCTGGAATCCAACTTGCAGTTCCCTTTGACACGGAGATCTCTGTGCATGTGCAGGATTCTTTTTAAATGTAGCTGCTGGACACTGCTGCCTAAGTAGCTTCGACTCAGTGCTCCCACTGCTCCACTGCCGCTTCCCCCTCATTGACATGGAGGGGAAACCTTATGTTGTAGGCTACACTAAAGACATGGTCAACATGTTTGTGCAAACTTTGTTGTCTGTTGTAACAGTATATTTAGGCAAGCATACCAAACACAAGCAAGACACATACAGGCAGTCAAAATAGCGATTATATTCTCGTTATCATTGCAAACATTGGCTAGTAATTCTTTCAGCAAATCTCGCTACGATATGGCAGTATAACTATGAAGATTATCATTACAAATAGTAGGCAGTCTTAAGCAGTAGTTGACAAATGACGTAAGGAATAATAGTGCACCGGGCACTAGGCAATGCAAAACCAACTCACCCCTTGTCAGACTTTGGTTACCGCCGGTGTTCATAGGTTAGGTAGCCTACTTGTGCGGTACTTGCATGATCATTAGGCAGGTTTTCCATTGACCCAGGTTAATTTGACAAAACCAGTGCAGCAAAAAATATCATTGCGAAATGTGTAATGAAAATGGCAGATATAGGAGAAATGTTCTAAAGATTGACAACATTTTATTGCGACAAAATATGATTTCCCGTTGAATTCACATTAGTTGACCAGGCGTTTTTCGAATGAAGGCCTGAATATTTTTTTCTACATTTTTTCAGAATACTTTCAAGAATGGCTGAATTGCTTTACCTTGCTTTTCTGGTTGTTTCATCATCAAATTGTTTCACATCTACAGGAGTTCAAGTTTCTCCACGGCATGGACCATGGCAATACGTTGGCACATGAGAATTATTAGAATATGGCAAATATTTGTAAATTCTTGCAATTCTTGCATTCTATCCATGCTGGCTAAGAGATACAAGATCACATCTGATTAATAGTTAGATCTCTGTCATGTGTATGACTGCTCTCCATCTCTATTTCATGCTCTAGTGAACAGTAGCACCTTCAGTGACTTGTCAATGATCAATGATTAAAAAATGTAGCATATTAGCAGCGGTGCGAAAAGTACTCAATTGTCATATGGTAATAGAAAATGACTCAAGTAAAAGTTAAAGTCACCCAGTAAAAGTCTAAAAGTATCTGTTTTTAAATGTACTTAAGAACAGTGGTGGAAAAAGTACTCAATTGTCATACTTGTCTCATATTTGTTTCTTTAGTCCATTGTTGACATTGTTCCAAAATGTTTTGCTTGTCAGTAAGTTTTCAAGATATGTAACTTTCAAAATACAGAAATCATTCCCATATGATGCATTTTGAATCATATGATGCAAAATTATTTTCCTTTTTTGATTTGTTTTTACAGACAGCCAGGTGCACACTCCAACACATAATTCACAAACACAGTATTTGTTTTTAGTGAATCCGCCAGAGCAGATGCAGTAGGTATGACACCACGTTGTATTGATAAGTGCGTGAATTGGACCATATTGCTGTCCTGCTGTCAGCGATTGGGTGCAGATTGAAGCGGAGTTAGGTGCAGGACACAGGTATGGAGTAATCCAACTGAGTTTACTCAAAGAATAAAGCAAAATTCCAAAATGGAACATACAACAAAACTCTAACACAAACATAACCACTAACGACATAAACAATCACTGACAGAACAGAAATGTATGTCAGATGGTTAAATGGGGAATGTAATGAGGGAATGTAAAACAGGTGTGTGTGTGTAATCAGACAAAACAAAACGAAACAGAAAAATGGATCGGTAGTGACTAGAAAGCCGGTGACGTCGATCGCCGAACACCACCCGAACAAGGAGAAGGGCCGGAAGTCGTGACACCTGCCTTAGCATTCGAAATGTAACTAGTACTTTTAGGTGTCAGGAAAATGTAGGTGTCAGTAAAAAGTAGTAGAGTAAAAGTAGTCCAAATATAAATACTCAAGTAGCTACCCAAAGTAGTAGTAGCTACCCAAGTGTTTTTACTTAGTTACATTACACCACTGCATATTAGTCATCATTGCATTATGATTGTTACATTGCATCTGTATACTGTGCAACCGGGATATTCACCTACTGGTCCTCAAGGGCCGTAGTGTGCTGTTTTTTTTATACCTGGTAGTTAGTTGATGAATAATGTCATTGATTGATCCGAGAGTCCATTTACTTGCTGTTGTAGATCCCTGATTGGAAGGAATACTGAAAACCAGCAGGGTTTTGGCCCTCCAGGACCAGAGATTAGCCCTACTCTAGTCTGCATGCAACATCTTCCTGAATATTCTATCAAATTTCCATTCAACGTCATCACTTACAGTATATGTTGCCATTCATACATCGAGTTAAAAACAGATACCAAGTCTGATAGTCAGATGAAATAACTTGTTCTACTGCTAAGGCCATGCAAGAGTCTGTGCACAACTACATGCATACAACTACATATTCCATGCTCCTTCACAGTTTCAGCGGCCATGGTGGCCACAGCATATTAGCAGTGGTGATGGAGGGATGTTTGTGTTTCCCACGCTTTGGAAGGACAGACGCAGGCCGCACACACTGAGCCTTCCTATGAACTAATGGAGGGTTTCGGCGGTTCGTTCTGGAAAATCCCACTCACACTCCGGCTCCCTAGTGTGAGAACTGGGGGAGCACAATGGTTCTCATGGAAGGTGACCACTCCATCAAACTAATCAACAGAGTATGCCTCGTACACACGGTGCCGATCCAAAAACCCATCGCGCGTTCTCTCGAAACCTACTCTTACCTCAATGTCGAGCTGTCTTTTTGAATCTACGTAACATTTTTATCCCCCCAGCCAATTTCTTTTAAATTTAACAAGCGAGGGACACATTTTTTAGCCATGCTGCAAGTGTGGTGTCACAAGATTTTCTCTTCTCTTCTTTTTCTTTGCGTATATTTTAATAATGTTACAGATTTTTCCCAATGACATCATGAGGAAGATTGGGAAGAGTTTAAGTTTTTTTCTTCACCACAAAATGTTGTATGCTTTTTTCCCCTACATTTCTTAATACGTTTTTCAGCTTTCATGTGGCAGATTTTTTTTTTAATCGAACTGGTTTGCATAATGACGCTACGCACATGCAGCCAGGGGAGAGCAAGGGAGAGGGTGTGTGCTGCTTCGCAGTAGTCTCTCTCTGCTGCTGCCACAGTAAGTGTCGATGAGGATTGAGTGTCTCGGTTCCTCTGGGGTTTGTTCAAGACAAACTACAAGGCTGTTCCGGTTCTATAAATAACAGTTTTATTATGCAGTTTTTTGGGGGGCCTTGGCAGCTGCTGCTCTAAAGGCTTTTGTATGTGCCACTGACTGGACAGCCTACCACGGTTAGGGGGCGAGAAGGAGGGGCGGGGGGTGCTGATGCCAGGGGTCTGTGTGTGTGTGTGTGTGTGTGTGTGTGTGTGTGTGTGTGTGTGTGTGTGTGTGTGTGTGTGTGTGGAGAAGGGGGGGAAGTGTGGCAGGGAAGCCCCAAGAGAGAACAGATATCGCTGTTGTTGTTCTTGGGTGGGTGGAAGAAGCATCATTGCAATTACATCATAATCACACTACTGATGATTGGCATTCAAGTGACCTCTCACACCAACCCTCACACAGGTGACAATCAAACATTTTGGAGTAGGTGGGTCTCTTTTTGCTAGTACTATTGGTGCATGACTTCCAAAACATACTTTTGGGGTGGCTCCACATAAAATCCAATGGGGATACGGATGGAAGGATGGAAAAGACAGGAGTGGAACTGTTTTTAAACATAGTTTGGATAAATCTTTATTGACTATTTCCAAAACATGCACTTTTTTTTGTAACTTTATTGTATTTCCATGCCCAGGCATTACAATTATATTCAAACATATTTAGAGGCACACATGAGGGAAACAGGAGGGTTTTTAGACAATAAAACGGTTTATCCATATTAAAATGGTCTGCCTTTATGACACAGGAATCAACAACTCTAAGGGTATTTGCAACACATTTACTAGGTGTGAAACATCAAATGAAGAGAATGGATTTGAGATTTGTTGATCCTGATTAGTTGAACCTGATGCAATCGTAATGTCTGGCTAGTGGCTAGTCTTTCTAGTCTAGCTGTTAGGAGCATTGGGCCAATAACCAAAAGGACCCTGTGTCACGTTCTGACCTTAGTTCCTTTGTTTTGTCTTTGTTTTAGTATGGTCAGGGCGTGTGTTGGGGTGGGCAGTCTGTTTGTTTTTCTAGGTTGTTATATTTCTATGTGTTGGGCCTAGTATGGTTCTCAATCAGAGGCAGGTGTCGTTCGTTGTCTTACTTAGGTAGCCTGTTTTCCCCATTTTGGTTGTGGGTGTTTATTTTCTGTTCTGTGTTTTGTTGCACCGTTCAGGACTGTTCGTTTGTTGTGTATTGTTTTCAGTGTTCATTAAAACCGTTTTAATATGAACACTTACCACGCTGCACCTTGGTCCTCCTCTCTATCTCCAGACGACAACCCTTACACCCTGGTTCAGATTCCCAAGCCAACTATGTGAAAAATATGTGCCATTGAGAAAGGCACTTAACCCTAATTGCTCCATGGTCAATGACAATAATGGCTGATCCCTAGCTCTGACTGCACTCTCTGGGGGAGTGGGATGTACACATGTCCCTTCTCTAATTTGCACTTGTACATGTGTGAAATAGGACAATTGTAAGCACCCACCTAATAATAATAATAATTATTATTATCCTGCTCCTCCTGGCAATGCCTTATTGCTAAGTCTCAGTTTAATTGAATGATTTTTTAAAAATGTGCATACCATAAAAGGGTGGGACACCAACAATAAGTCTAAAACACTAAAACAAATGCATTCCATTATATTTTTGTGAATGCAAATGCTATACATTCCATTAATTACTGGAAATCTTTGAGATTTCTGTGCATAATTTGGCTAATAATGGAAGAAAATGGTCCGGTGTGTAAGAACTGCCCAGGACAATTTCTGGTACCAGTCTGACCCTAGTGTAGGTAAATCATACTGTGGTACCATTTTAGGATGTTTGTGAAAATACTCGTACATGATCACTTTGTTTATAGTTTTCTCCTAAATGCGGTTTGATATGTAAACAGGACTGGCGTTATGTGCGGGCCCTACCGTACCTCGTTGCCCGTCCAAATAAAATATTGAAATATTTATCATTTATTTGACCAAGACACACGCCAACAGAAATACGCATCAATCTCAGATAAAGTGTCAGATTAAGTGAAACAGTGCCTCTCTGTCTCAGTATGTGTAGATGCTGTCTGGACTAAAAAGGTATGGCATGTCATTATATTTCTGTCCAGACAGCATCAGATACTACATGGATGCTGTTAGGATGCTGGCTTCCCCTAAAGGAAATTGATGTTTTGCCAAAATTGTATAATTACTTATAATTACTTTAAAAATATTCAAAATACTTCACCAGAGAACATGACTTCTTCACATAGGATCATTAGCTTATTTAAAAAATGTTTTTTAAGTGTGTAGACCTATGCCTATTTGGGAATCCCGCAATTTGGGCAGCGTGCTTGGTAATATCTCTAGCTAATTGAGTTGCGGCTGTCAGTGAAGAGCATCTAAAACGTATGTGAAAATAATGTCTTCAGTATAATTTTAAATGTTGCAACAGACGAATGGGAGGGGTGTGTGGCAAATATATGGCATGCCTCTCTCCAGAATGCATGCACTCAGTTCTCCAGAATGCGCTCAGCTGTCGCCCGCCAATTCTTGCCCATTCTTTGTTTTGTTGTGTGAATTATTTTCCCGTTGATGGTTTATTTTTGATCAATTTCTGTACTTACAGTGCATTTGGAAAGTCTTCAGACCCCTTGACTTTTTCCACATTTTATCCTTATTCTAAAATTGATGAAATAGTTTTGTTTCATCATCAATGTACACACAATTACCCATAATGACAAAGCAAAACAGTGTTTTAGATTTTTAAGCAAATGTATTAAAAAAATGGTAATATCACATTTACATAAGTATTGAGACCCTTTACTCAGTACTTTGTTGAAGTACCTTTGGCAGATCCTCTCAAGCTCTGTCAGGTTGGATGGGGAGCGTTGCTGCACAGCTATTTTCAGGTCACTCCATAGATGTTCGATCGGGTTCAAGTCTGGGCTCTGGCTGGGCCACTCAAGGACATTGAGAGACTTGTCCCGAAGCCACTCCTGTTTTGTCTTGGCTGTGTGCTTAGGGTCCTTGTCCTGTTGGAAGGTGAACCTTCGCCCCAGTCTGAGGTCCTGAGCACTCTGGAGAAGGTTTTCATCAAGGATCTCTCTGTCATTTGCTCCATTCATTTTTGCCTCAATCCTGACTGGTCTCCCAGTCTCTGCCACTGAAAAACATACCCACAGCATGATGGTGCCACCACCATGCTTCACTGTAGCGATGGTGCTAGGTTTCTTTGGCAATCAGGCCAAAGAGTTCAATCTCGGTTTCATCAGACCAGAGAATCTTGTTTATCATGGTCTGAGAGTCTTTAGGAGCTTTCTGGAAAACTTCAAGCGGGCTGTCATGTGCCTTTTACTGAGGAGTGGCTTCCGTCTGGCCACACTAACATAAAGGCCTGATTGGTGGGGTGCTGCAGAGATGGTTGTCCTTCTGGAAGGCTCTCCCATCTCCACAGAGGAACTCTAGAACTCTGTCTGAGTGACCTTCGGGTTCTGGGTCACTTCCCTGACTAAGGCCCTTCTCCCCTGATTTCTCAGTTTGGCCAGACGGCCAGCTCTAGGAGGAGTCTTGGTGGTTCCTAACATATACCATTTTAGAATCATGGAGACCACTGTGTTCTTGGGGACCTTCAATGCTGCAGAAATATTTTGGTACCCTTCCCCAGATCTGTGCCTTGTCACAATCCTGTCTCGGAGCTCTACGGACAATTCCTTCGACCTCATTGCTTGGTTTTTGCTTTGCCATGCACTGTCAACTGTGGGACCTTATATAGACAAGTGTGTGATGTTCCAAATCATCTCAAATCAATTTAATTTAACACAGGTGGACCCCAATCAAGTTGTAGAAACATCTCAAGGATGATCAATGGAAACAGGATCCTGTGTCTCATAGCAAAGGGGCTGAATACTTATGTAAATAAGGTATTTCTGTTTTTATTTCAAATACATTTGCAACATTTAAAAAAAACAACGTTTTTTTGCTTTGTCATTATTGTGTATAGATTGCTGAGATTTGATTTTGTTTAATCCATTTTGGAATAAGGCTGTAACGTATCAAAATGTAGAAAAGTCAAGGGTTCTGAATACTTTCCAAATGCACTGTATGTCACTAGTAGGCCTATTAAATGTACCATTAATCCCTCATCATTTGGTTACATACATTTCTGTTAATGAGTTTTGTCAATCTTTTCATTGTCTTTTGTTTGGAATGCTCCGTGACCAATGAGCATGTGTCATGATAAAATAGCGGGAGCATCCGTGGCTGAGCATGCATTGAAGTAGATCCTACCTGGCCTGCTGCATGCAAATGTAGGGAAGTTCCCATTTGGCAACGTCTGCTTTCTGATTGTCTTAACTCACCACGTCCACCACTAATAAGCTGAGCTTCTCAGTAATTTTTTCTTGGCCTCACACATTGTAAATAAAGTCTGTATTTTTACATCCATGCTAACGATAGTTCCTCAGTATTTGAAAAGTCTTTCCAACACTTTCCAAAATATCATGGTCTGATGATCCCGTATATCTAGTGGAAACGTCACAGAAAACAGATGTGTGTCCTGAGCTCACTGGCACAGGAACCTCTGAGGGCCTGGAATAGGCTAGTTAATACAATTTTGCAAGTTCTCTAGTGACAGGCCGGATTCAGTTGATGATTTGATACAATGTTGTACTTCACTAGCAATAGCTCAAGTCAAGACATAGAAAGGGAGGCAGACAGATTAATGTGATTGAAAGAACCTGATATTTTCAACTGTTTTTATTTGCATTTTACTTAGTTGATTATGGAAGTTATCGGCCTATTGCTGCATTGGCCTATAGGATATCTCTGAGTTCTATGCACTCATCACTCTTTAGTTGCCAATGGACCACAGTGTATCAATGTGTCCATATGGGCACAGCCTCCATAGAGGCTGGCCTGCTCGCTGTAGTTACAGTGGGGAGAACAAGTATTTGATACACTGCCGATTTTGCAGGTTTTCCTACTTACAAACATGTAGAGGTCTGTAATTTTTATCATAGGTACACTTCAACTGTGAGAGACGGAATCTAAAAAAAAATCCAGAAAATCACATTGTATGATTTTTAAGTAATTAATTTGCATTTTATTGCATGACATAAGTATTTGATCACCTACCAACCAGTAAGAATTCCGGCTCTCACAGACCTGTTAGTTTTTCTTTAATTAAGAAGCCCTCCTGTTCTCCACTCATTACCTGTTTTAACTGCACCTATTTAAACTCGTTACCTGTATAAAAGACACCTGTCCACACACTCAATCAAACAGACTCCAACCTTTCCACAATGCCCAAGACCAGAGAGCTGTGTAAGGACATCAGGGTTAAATTGTAGGCCTGCACAAGGCTGGGATGGGCTACAGGACAATAGGTAAGCAGCTTGGTGAGAAGGCAACAACTGTTGGCACAATTATTAGAAAATGGAAGAAGTTCAAGATGACGGTCAATCACCCTCGGTCTGGGGCTCCATGCAAGATCTCACCTCGTGGGGCTCAATGATCATGAGGAAGGTGAGGGATCAGCCCAGAACTACACGGCAGGACCTCGTCAATGACCTGAAGAGAGCTGGGACCACAGTCTCAAAGAAAACCATGAGTAACACACTACGCCGTCATGGATTAAAATCCTGCAGCGCACGCAAGGTCCCCCTGCTCAAGCCAGAGCATGTCCAGGCTCGTCTGAAGTTTTCCAATGACCATCTGGATGATCCAGAGGAGGAATGGGAGAAGGTCATGTGGTCTGATGAGACAAAAATAGAGCTTTTTGGTCTAAACTCCACTTGCCGTGTTTGGAGGAAGAAGAAGGATGAGTACAAGAACTCCATCCCAACCGTGAAGCATGGAGGTGGAAACATCATTCTTTGGGGATGCTTTTCTGCAAAGGGGACAGGATGACTGCACCGTATTGAGGGGAGGATGGATGGGGCCATGTATTGCGAGATCTTGGCCAACAACCTCCTTCCCTCAGCAAGAGCATTGAAGATGGGTTGTGGCTGGGTCTTCCAGCATGACAACGACCCGAAACACACAGCCAGGGCAACTAAGGAGTGGCTCCGATAGAAAGTCCGTATTGCCCAGCGGACAGCCCCAAAACCTGAAGGATCTGGAGAAGGTCTGTATGGAGGAGTGGGCCAAAATCCCTGCTGCGTTGTGTGCAAACCTGGTCAACAACTACAGGAAACGTATGATCTCTGTAATTGCAAAAAAAGGTTTCTGTACCAAATATTAAGTTCTGCTTTTGTGATGTATGAAATACTTATGTCATGCAAATTAATTACTTAAAAATCCTATAATGTGATTTTCTGGATTTTCTGGATTTTCTGGATACATGCTTTGCAAGTAGGAAAACCTGCAAAATCGGCAGTGTATCAAATACATGTTTTCCCCACTGTACATTTAAACCTTTCGATTTTTACCGTTTAAGTTAAGATTTGTGATTAACCACGTAACAATGAATTTGATAAAATAAAACATTATTATTGAAATGAAACTGTTTCACGAAAATGCGCATATAAAAATAATCATAACTTTCAAGCAGATTGGTAGACATTGTAGAATATTTTTAAGCTTCCTGTAACGGCCGTTGTTGGAAGAAGGTGAGGACCAAAGCGCAGCGTTGTATGTGTTCATGATGTTAATATTTAATGAATCAAACTGAACACTGAAATAGAAAACAACAAAGTGAAGGAACGAAACCGAAACAGTTCTGTCTGGTGCAGAGTACAAACACTCAACAGAAAATAATCACCCACAAATCAAGGGTGAAAACAGGCTACCTCAGTATGGTTCTCAATCAGGGACAACGATTCACAGCTGCCTCTGATTGAGAACCATACCAGGCCAAACACAGAAATACCAACTCATAGAAAAACAAACAGACTGCCCACCCCAACTCACGTCCTGACCATACTAAAACAAAGACAAAACAAAGGAACTAAGGTCAGAACGTTACACTTCCCCAAACTTGAAACTCACAAGCTGCTTGTGGTCTATAACAACCATAAAAAAATTGCACACATAGGAAGTCATGTGAAAAAATGTGACGTCTATGGATATCAAAGGCCCATCCAACTGATTCGTTCAGGTGCCAGCTCTGTATATAAACATCCACAAAATATATTTGATTGCATGTTCAGTAATGCCATCTCTCTGAACTCCTTAGTAAATAATTTTGCCTGGCATATTTACTAGCTACTGTAGTTAATACTTTTTGCCATAAATAGGGGAGACTGGCAATGGTTGTTGTCAAGTGTCAGTGTGCAGTGGTTAGGACGGAGTCAGGCGCAGGACACAGAACTGAGTAAAATACTTACTTTACTCGATAATAACCAATAATAATTTCCATGCAGGGAAAAACATACATCACAGAAGTCTTGAACACTAAACAAAGGACAAACATGCACAAAACCATGTGGGAACCAGAGCGCTAAATAGGGAATGAATTATAACGTAATGGGAACCAGGTGTGTACAATCAGGACAAAACAAATGGAAAAAGAAACGTAGATCGGAGGCAGCTAGAAAGCCGGTGACGTCGACCGCCGAACGCCGCCCGAACAAAGAGAGGCACCAACTTCGGCGGAAGTCGTGACAGTTGTAACATGGGATAGTTGTAACAAATCCTCCAATCAGGAGCAAGGTAGAATCATGTGATTCACTGTACACATGTTCAGTTTAGTCCTGAACCCTCATGTGAAAAAGCAAATCCTTGTGATAAACTCTGTAGTTTCTATTGACAGAAATCAGATTTTGAGATAAGAAAGTAACCAAATTTGTTTTTGTGTTTTGTGATGACATCAACTGCTTTGTAGTTCCATTCACCAAACTTATATCAGATTTATAGCCAGTCTGTGTAGAGATATTTGATCACATTTGAAGGCAATGAAAGTTATTTGATGCAAGTTTTAACATTTAGCTAAAATGAAAGCTAGCTAATGGCTGCAAGGGTCCGGGTTAGCTGTAACAACTTGTGAGAAAATGTTACAACTAACCCTGAGTTAAACTGAATGTCTTTGGTACATGTTTTCTTTTACTTTCAGCATGCCTAGATCATGGAAAAGAAAGACGGACAGGGGAGTACCTCTCCAAACTTTCAAATGATGTAGTAAAGCAGGGGAAGTCAGTCAGATCGGTTGCAAAGTTGTATGGCATGTCATGTGACGCTGTACAGATTCTGCAAAGAGAGAAAGAAGCTACTGGAGAAGGGGTCGAGAGTGCTTTCTCATGTTTGGCTACCGTAGTGGAAATAGGGTATTCATGGGTGAGCAGAAGTTGTCATAGTATCTCTGATTTATGCCCACTGCTATTCAGCCTCTCCAGCTGCTTTCCAGACCACCTCTCCAGCTGCCTTCCAGGCCACCTCTCCAGCTACCTCCCAGCCCAGGAAAATTACAACAAGGGATAGGAAGAGGAGAAAAACTGTGATTTTGACAGATATACCCATCAAGCAGCCACTGGAAGAAGAGCATAAAAAGTAAAGCACTCAGAAGGCAAAAATAAAATGTCCCTGTCTAAAAATACTGCTGGAAAGAAGACAAACTACACACACATACTATGGGTTGTGCATGTAATATGGAAAAATTAGAGTTAATCATCTCCACCTCGTGTTGAGATTCAAAGTTCAAACCATTTAAAATGTGCACGTGCAGCTTCACACTTTTCTGGTCTAATGTGTTAATTTCTTAACCCATCATTTATACCTTTGCTCGAAAGGGGCAGTTCCGGCAGGCTGACGTGCTGTCTTTAAGGCAAAGGGTGGCTACTTTGAAGAATCAAAAATCTTAAATATATTTTGATTTGTTTAACACTTTTTTGGTTACTACATGATTCCATATGTGTTATTTCACCATGCATGGTGGTGCAGTTGCCGTACCAGACAGTGATACAGCCCAACAGGATGCTCTCAATTGTGCATCTGTAAAAGTTTCTGAGGTTCTTAGGGGCCAAGCCACATTTCTTCAGCCTCCTGAGGTTGAAAAGGCGCTGTTGAAGGCCTCCCGGGTGGCGCAGTGGTTAAGGGCGCTGTACTGCAGCGCCAGCTGTGCCATCAGAGTCCCTGGGGTCGCGCCCAGGCTCTGTCGTAACCGGCCGCGACCGGGAGGTCCGTGGGGCGACGCACAATTGGCCTAGCGTCGTCCGGGTTAGGGAGGGCTTGGTCGGTAGGGATGTCCTTGTCTCATCGCGCACCAGCGACTCCTGTGGCGGGCCGGGCGCAGTGCGCGCTAACCAAGGTTGCCAGGTGCACGGTGTAGCCTCCGACACATTGGTGCGGCTGGCTTCCGGGTTGGATGCGCCCTGTGTTAAGAAGCAGTACGGCTGGCTGGGTTGTGTATCGGAGGACGCATGCCTTTCAACCTTCGTCTCTCCCGAGCCCGACCACAAAATTGGGGAGAAAAAGGGGTAAAGAAAAGAAAAAAAAAGAAAAGGCGCTGTTGAAAAGGCGCCTTTTCCACACTATCTGTGTGGATGGACCATTTCAGATTGTCAGCAATGTGTACGTCAAGGACCTTGAAGCTTTCCACCTTCTCCACTGCAATCCCGTCAATGTGGAAATGGGTGTGCTCCCTCTGCTGTTTCCTGAAGTCCACGGTCAGCTCTTTTGTTTTGTTGTTGTTGAGGGAGAGGTCATTTACCTGGCACCACTCTGACAGGGCCCTCACCTCCTCCTTGTAGGCTGTCTCATCATTGTTGCTTATCAGGCTGTTGTGTCATCTCCAAACTTGCAGATTAAGTTGGAGGCGTGCGTGTGCACGCAGTCATGGTTGAACAGGGAGTAGAGGAGGGGGCTGAGCATTCAACCTTGTGGGGTCCCTGTGTTGAGGAATAGCGAAGTTGAGGTGTTGTTTTCTACCCTCACCACCTGGGGGCGGCCCTCCAGGAAGTCCAGAACAAAGTTGTACAGGGTGGGGTTCAGACCCAGGGCCCCAAGCTTAAAACCCCCCTACTTTGTGCAATTTCCACCTGAAGACATACCCAAATCTAACAGCCTGTAGCTCAGGCACAGAACCAAGGATATGCATATTCTTGGTACCATTTGAAAGAAAACAAGTTTGTGAAAATACGAATTGAATGTAGGAGAATATAACACAATAGATCTGGTATAGATAAAACAATGAACAAAACCATATGTTATTTATTTTATTTTTGTATCATCATCTTTAAAATGAACAATATAAAACAAACATTCAGATAGGATGATTGGGACAATTTCAGGGAAAAATATAAGAGGGCAACAGTACTTGTGCAAAGTTTCAGAATGATAACTTCCAAAATGAGTGTGCTACATGATATTTATCATGAAGTCACCCAGTTGTCCCACACAAGTAGCCCAAATGTACCCAAGTGGCCAAATTGGTGAAGGTATACATTTTGAAACAAATAACTATGTACAAAATACCAAAATGGTATTCTAACACCCCCCCCCCCCTACCCCCAATTTTTGTGGGGGGGGGGAAATAAAAATAGAAAAAAATAATGGAAAAAAAATAGTTATTGATTTAAAAAATATGAAAAATAAATATATATACATTTACAAAATAACATGCGTAACTATTTACACACTTTCAATATTTGGAAGAACCTCAGTCCTCTATCAAATCAAATCTATTCATATAGCCCCAGCCTAAAACCCCAAACAGCAAGCAATGCAGGTGTAGAAGCACGGTGGCTAGGAAAAACTCCCCAGAAAGGCAAAAACCAGTGGTGGCCAGTCCTCTTCTGGCTGTGCCATGTGGAGATCACAGTGGTTGTAGAGGGTGCAACAGGACAGCACCTCAAGAGTAAAAATGAACAGTTTAGTGTTCCATAGCCGCAGGCAGAACAGTTGAAACTGGAACAGCGGCAAGGCCAGGTGGACTGGGGACAGCAAGGAGTCATCATGCCAGGTAGTCCTGACGCATGGTCCTAGGGCTCAGGTCCTCCGAGAGAGAGAAAGAGAGAATTAGAGAGAGCATACTTAAATTCACACAGGATACCGGATAAGACTCCCATTCGGAGTCAGTGTCACTGAAATAAAATGTTCAGTTAGAATAGTTTCACATATGAGCCCTGTATCAACAGGTTTACTAAACAGATATATATAGAGAGTTGAATATATTAGGTTGAATATATTATTAGATTATTATTACCTGCTAGATCTACTGTCTCTTTTATATTATGACATTTCAGCTAGATCTACTGTCTCTATTATATTATGACAGACCAGCTAGATCTACTGTCTTTATTATATTACAACAGACCAGCTGTATCTACTGTTTCCATTTCACTTTGGCCATTGATGTGGTCCTGCCCTCTCCTCAACAGCCTCAAATAGGCTATTTCATGTGGGTTGGGGTGGGGCGGCAGACACACGCATCTCATTACATGTTTATATATTGCTTCTAAAAGAAATAAAAAATCACAAATAATATTTAATATTATTAATTTCAAACAAGGGCATTAGCATGATAAGAACTTACCAGTCCAAAACGATATCCTCTCCCGTTCAAAAAATATTCCTCCACAATCACTGAATGAAGCGTCCTACAACAATCTCTGTCTCACCTTCCCAATCAATTTATTCTAAAATGGTGTGTACATCTGTATATCTAGACTTAGATTTAGCTTTCCCTGACTTAGTCGCCATAATGATTGATATACAAACAGCTGAATCTGCGCGTTCACCAAACAATGCAGTGCGTAATATGGGTTTCTCCTTCCGGTATGAAACTTCAATAGCGAATGACTCACTTTACGCTGAAGCTTACTACATGGGTTGGTCTTGCAACACATAAACATGGCTTATTGCCATTTAGCTCAGCTCATTGGCTATCTACCCAGCTAGATTTCAAGACGATCAGTGGTCATTAAAAGACAGTCAATCAATGAAATCAATGAAACAGTCGGCAAATCATTGGTGCACAATGATGTCATGACTTGTTGTCTTCAAATCGGTTTCTTTCAGTCAATACGTCCCGCGAATTGGCCCATCAGGTTTGATTGTGTTACAAACAAACCAGTTGATTGCAGTGAAACCAAACATGACTGGAAAAGTCACGTTCTGTGTGGGTTATTTACCTGGAATATGTCGTCGTGAATTCCGTCTCATTCCATTTTCGACGACAAGCGGTTAACAAAATGTTTCATGTTAGGCTATAAAAACGGATTTTATCAAACAAAAGATCATTCATTGTGTAACAATGAGCATTGGAATTGCAAACAGACGAAGATCGTCAAAGGTAAACAATTTATTTTAATGCAGTTTGTGATTATGTTATGCCTGTGCTGGTTAAATAGTTTTTTTATGGGGCTCTAATCGCATCGTATTCTTTCACAGTAAATCCTTTTTTAAATCTGACAACGCAGTTAGATTAGCAAGATTCTAGGCTTTCGATACATGTGAGACACTTGTATTTTCATGAATGTTTAATATGATTATTTATGTAGCGATCACAGTATGTTGTGGAATTTCAGCCCGCTAGCGGGTTCCGTGCACAGAGGGGTTAACTAGCCTCTCAAAGCACTTCAAGATGACAGAAGTGATACTCATTTAGTTCAGTTACCTTTGCTTTCTTAGGTACAGGAACAATATTGGACATCTTGAAGCAAGTGTGGACAGCAGACTGGGATAGGGAGAGATTGTCCGTTAAAGAATCCAGCTTCAATTTGGAATTTCGTACCTCATTATATCTTCTCCCGTTTTGGTTGCTTCAATTTTGTTACTTTGTAACTATAATATTGCTAAGATTCCTATAAAATTATCTGCTTTTCATGGACAAGTATTGTTAGCGTGGTCGTTAATATAAAAACCACATCTTTCCCCACATAGGTATTTCATTTGGAACAATAAGGATATTTTGCATAGAAAAAGTATTTATTTTTTAAGAACTGGTTCAATAATCAAATCCTGATTGTGAGTCAACTTTTTAATGCAGATGGATTGTTACACAATTATGAGGAATTTTTATCTCTTACAATATCCCTGTTACACCTAGAGAGTTCGCCATAGTCGTTAATGCTATTCCATCTGGAACTCTCATGTTCTTTAGAGGTATAACCAGACCTCACCTTCTTGACCTAACCTCGCTTAATCCAGTTGACTCACCAATAGGAAAAATGTGTTTCTCCTTGCTCCCTCAGACCAACAGATCAATACTTGCTTTATTTCAAAGGGATATTGTATCCATACGTTATGTCACAACTTACTGGAATACATTTGTCAATAGTTACTGTTGGGAAAAAGTCTGGTTACTAAACACACAAACACCTGCTTGTTAAAAGGTCTCTTTCAGAATGATCCATAAGTATTACCCTGTGAATCATTACCTGAAGAAACTCAAAAAAGACATTAACATAAACTGTACTTTTTGTGGTGAGCATCTAGAAATAGTTTTGCATTTATTCTGGCATTGTCTAAATGTAAAAAAAAAAAATGGAAAATTATAATTGTTCATATTCTAGATGACTTTTGTTTTTTATTGGAGAATGTGCTGCTCAGTTTTCTTAACCATAATAAGGATAAAGAAAACAATTTTACCTCATAAATCGAATTGTGCTAATGGCAAAGTGTCATACTCTTAAATGTAAATTCACAAAAAAAACCTCTTCTGTGTTTTCTATTTTTTTTACCTTTATTTAACTAGGCAAGTCAGTTAAGAACAAATTCTTATTTTCAATGACGGCCTAGGAACAGTGGGTTAACTGCCTGTTCAGGGGCAGAACGACAGATTTGTACCTTGTCAGCATGTTTCTTTTAAGATGTTTGTATAATCTGTCATTTGTTGTACCCCCTAGCATATGTTATCATTGTCTGTTTGTAAACTTCTTGTATGTATACAGTTTTTTTCTGTAATATATATATTTTTTTAAAGTCAACATTGACCAAGGACAACCAAGTTAAATAAATAGTAAGATATTACTCGTTCTCGGTCCCAGCCATTAGCTAGCTAGCTAACGTTAGCTAAGGACTAAGTGACACCTGGAATTTAGCTGGTTTACACAAACAGTAGCTAGCTAGTTCTATTTTGCAAATTATTTTATCTTTACTTGGTTTATTATCTAGCTAATAATGTAGCAAAATGCATGTTAATCATTGCCATAGCAGGATAAGACAGTTTGCTGACAGTGGTTGTTATGCTAGCCAGTTTAAATTGTCAGCTAACTTTTTGATGGCTAATTACATTATAACAGCATTAGCTAGGAACCTGGCTATAGCTTGGTCATGTTTAGCCATTTGCCATGTTTAGCCTGGCTATAGCTTGGCAATGCGTAGCCGATAAGAAGCCCACTCAAATAGTCTGGATCTAATTTAGATGTCCGTCATAAGCAAATGTAAGGTCACTAGCCTGTACAATAGCCTAGTTAGCTAGCTATCTAGCAACCTCCGTTAATAAGCTAACTAAGGTTAATGTTACTAGCTAGGCTAGTCTACTGTCACTGTGGTGCTAGCTAAGGTTAGCTTAGCCAAACCATTTGCTGGTAGTTACTGTTAACAGCAGATGGCTGTTAGCTGTAGCCATCTCATTAGAAGTTGTTACCAACATTGTAGTTACTTAAGAAGTGATATACCAATTTCCACATAATTAACAACCTAAAAAATATATATACATACAATGTAGACATACAGTGATAGCTCCTATGTAATAGTATATTTGTAATTACATATGCATTCCCACAGTAATACCTGATGTATTAATATAATTGGCCTTAGAAGTATTATGTTGTATTGCACTTGTAATAACCATAGCTAGAATGAATACCTGCATTTACATAAAAGTACATATTAGTACCTTTTTAGATGAGCGCTCGCTAGACCCTTAGTCATTCTGAAAACCGTGTTTGCATGTCCCACACGTATAATGTATTCCTTCTGAAGTGCATGACAAATTATGGTTGGTTTATACTGAAAAGGTTTTATTTGTTGAACCATAGAATGTCATGTAAAAGGACTTACAAACAATGCAAGACAATGGCCTCATCAGCAGAGGATGATGCCATAACCGAAGTGGTAGATGTCAAGATCCCTCAACAAGAGGTACTGGAGTCAACTGTGGTGGCTGTAGATGATGATATACCTCCCATAGATGGTAAGTATTGCTTGATTCATCATCATTTTTGGTTCCAGTAGAAACAACATTACAATTATTTTGGGGCGAGAGTTACATATATGTAATATACAGTGTTGGCAACTTTAGTGTGTTTTCTGTCCAAATCTACCAGTTATATGCATATCATATCTTTTGGGCCCGAGATGTAGACTGTTTAATTTGGGCATTCTTTTCATCCAAAATTCCGAATGCTGCCCCCTTCGGAAGTAGTGATTTGCCACATCTTAAATTTAAGCCTACTAGAGAGCGTGTGCCCTCAGGCCTGGAGGGAAGCTAAAGTCATTCCGCTACCCAAGAATAGTAAAGCCCCCTTTACTGGTTCAATAGCCGACCAATCAGCCTGTTACCAACCCTTAGTAAACTTCTGGAAAAATTGTGTTTGACCAGATACAATGCTATTATACAGTACACAAATTGACAACAGAATTTCAGCATGGAAGGACACTCAACAAGCACAGTACTTACACAAATGACTGACGATTGGCTGATGATTGTTAGACTTCAGTGCAGCTTTTGACATTATTGATCATAGTCTACTGCTGGAAAAACGTATGTGTAATGGCTTTACACCCCCTGCTATAATGTGGATAAATAGTTACTTGTCTAACAGAACGCAGAGCTTGTTCTTTAATGGAAGCCTCTCCTGATTCTACCAATATTATGTTTGAATTGGGCTATTTTTAGCACTTTTCTGCGATGCATGATTATTTTCATTGCTCTACTGGGAAGCTTAGCAGCAAGTAGATATGCTCCTGTTGTTTATGTTAGTGCAGGGTGAGCTGCACACAGTGGACTTCCTACTAGGGCACACAGCCTCAGTACTAGCAGTATAACTCTGGTTCATAGGCATACAATAGCTGTGGGATCAGCAGAGGCATTCAATGCAGTTAGAGAGACATTAATTAGGTTACTTACATTGTGTTTTCCAAGGCCCCTGGGATAATGTACATTTGCTGATGCATTATGACAACTCAGCGACACACGGGACTTGGGTCATTGTCTAAATGCAGCCATATAATGCTGTGAAATGATCCAGGAACCCAAATGATTTAGGAGGATCCCATCCTCCTTATAAAACAAGCTTTGTTTCCAGAAGGTATCAAAATTCTAAATAAACGTTGCTGCAATAATCTCGTAGCTAGTTATGGAGGGCTAAAATTTTGCTGAAATGTTCAAAGCCACAATTTAGGGGGATAGAGGGCCAGATATTATGGGGCATTTGTTGGTGTCAAGCAGTGACCCACTCAGTTCTTTTAAATCCATCTTCAGCTGTTCTGAGCTGCCCTTCATAATGTTATTGAATCCTACATGAACTATGGTAGACCAAATTTTCTGATTAAAAGTGTTTGTGAGCAGCTTTTTGATTCCTTGCACTTGCGATCCTGGATATCACACATTTTTGGTCCATGGACTGAGACATCTCTCCATTAAACTGTCCAATACAAGAGCATTAGTGAGGTCGGCATTGATGTTGGGCGATTAGGCCTGGCTTGCAGTTGACTTTCCAATTCATCCCAAAGGTATTCGGTGGGGTTTTGAGGTCAGGGCTCTGTGCAGACCAATCAAGTTCTTCAACACCGATCTCGACAAACCATTTCTGTATGGACCTCGCTTCGTGCACAGGGGCATTGTCATGCATAAACAGGAAAGAGCCTTACCAAAACTGCTGACACATAGTTGGAAGGACAGAATCATCTAGAATGTCATTGTATGCTGTAGCGTTAAGATTTCCCTTCACTGGAATTAGGGGGCCTAGCCCGAACCATGACAAACAGCCCCAGACCATTATTCCTCTTCTAGCCTGTTAAAGATCGGGTGACTTTTTTCAACATTTTGTTAAAATCGCGCAACATTTCAACGTACTGCTACTCATGCCAGAAATATAGTATATGCATATGATTAGTATGTGTGGATAGAAAACACTCTGAAGTTTCTAAAACTGGTTAAATCATGTCTGTGACTATAACAGAACGTGAACAGCAGGCAAAATCCCAAGAAAAACCAATTCATCCGCCAGTCTCTGAATTGTCTATGGCAAGAGAAAATAAATAGCGGCCAGTTTACAGTTCCTACAGCTTCCACACGATGTCGCCAGTACTGGCAATTGGGTTGGAATTAATCGTTGGTGAAATGAGAAATAGGCAATTCCTGTCATCCAGTACACAGGAGGAAGTTTATGGAAGAGAGAAAATGGACCATGATATCAAGAGTAGCTGCTATTGAATACAGATCGCCCCATGATCAATTTGATCGATTATGAACGTTTACAAATACCTAAAGTTGGGTTACAAAAGTAGTTTGAAGTGTTTTGTCAAAGTTTATAGGCAACCTTTTTAATTTTAAAAAATGACGTTGCGTTTTGGAAAGCAGTTTTTTCCTGGATCAGACGGGCTATATAAATGGACATTTTGGGTATACATGGACGAATTTAATCAAAAAAAAGACCCAATTGTGATGTTTATGGGACATATAGGAGTGCCAACAAAGAAGCTCGTCAAAGGTAATGAATGTTTTATATTTTATTTCTGCGTTTTGTGTAGCGCCGGCTACGCTAATTATTTTGTTTACGTCCCCTTCAGGTATTTCGGGGGTTGCACGCTATCAGATAATAGCTTCTCATGCTTTCGCCGAAAAGCATTTAAAAAATCTGACATGTTGGCTAGATTCACAACGAGTGTAGCTTTAATTCAGTACCCTGCATGTGTGTTTTAATGAAAGTTTGAGTTTTATCGAGTACTATTAGCATTTGGCGTTGCGCATTTCCATTTCCTGTTGGCTAGGTGAGACGCTAGCGTCTCACCTGGCTCTAAGAGGCTAGCAAACTTTACCGTTGGCACTATGCATTCAGGCAGTGAGATCACACACCTTAGCTAAGGAGCCAGTCAGCTAACATTAGTTAGTTAACTTCTTATGGTATAGGGGACGCTTGCTTCCCACTTGGCCAAAAACCAGGGAAAATGCAGCGCGGCAATTTCAAATAAATTGATTTAAAAAATCTAACTTTCATTAAATAACACATGTAAGATACTCAATTAAAGCTACACTCGTTGTGAATCCAGCCAACGTGTCCGATTTTAAAAAGGCTTTTCCTCGAAAGCATAAGAAGCTATTATCTGATGATAGCACAACAGTAAACAGAGGGTAGCATATTTCAACCCTGCAGGTGCTACACAAAACGCAGAAATAAAATATAAAACATGCCTTACCTTTGACGGGCTTCTTTTGTTGGCACTCTAATATGTCCCATAAACATCACAATTGGTCCTTTTGTTCGATTAATTCCGTCCATATATATCATATATATATATATATATATATATATATATATATGTCAATTTATTTTGCGCGTTTGATCCATACAAAAACAGCTTCCAAAATGCGCAACGTCACTACAAAATATTTCAAAAGTTGCCTATAAACTTTGCCAAAATATTTCAAACTACTTTTGTAATACAACTTTAGGTATTTTTAAACATTAATAATCAATCAAATTGAAATCTATCTGTTTTCAATAGAGGACAAGAGGAAACTAACGCTACTTTTCAAGTCTTGGCCAAATCTCAACAGCGTTACCCTTTTCCAGGATGGCCCTACTTCTTCATTGCACAAATGAATAACCTCAACCAAATTCCAAAGACTGGGGACATCCAGTGGAAGCGGTAGGAACTGAAAACAAGTTCCTAAGAAATATCGTTTGCCAATGAGAACCCAGTGAACAGACAGAAAAATATTTTTTTTTGCCATCTACATAGGTTTTGTTATACTCACAGACATGATTCAAACAGTTTTAGAAACTTATTTTCTATCCAAATCTACTAATAATATGCATTTCTTATGTTCTTGGCATGAGTAGCAGGAAGTTGAAATTGGGCACGCTATTTATCCAAAAAGGAAAATGCGGTCCCCTATACCTTAAGAAGGTAAACAGAGGGTAGTGCGAACAGCCCAGTACATCACTGGGGCCAAGCTCCCCACCATCAAGGACCTCTATACCAGGCGGTGTCAGAGTAAGGCCCTAAAAATTGTTGAAGACTCCACCCACCCTAGTCATAGACTGTTCTCTCTGCTACCACACGGCAAGCGGTACCAGAGCGCCAAGTCTAGGTCCAAGAGGATTCTAAACAGCTTCTACCCCCAAGACATAAGACTCCTGAACATCTAATCAAATGGCTACCCAGACTATTTGCATTGCCCCCACCCTCTTTTACACCGCTGCTACTCTCTGTTGTTATCATCTATGCATCTATGCTTTAATAACTCTACCCACATGTATATATTACCTCAACTAACCGGTGCCCCTGCACAATGACTCTGTACCGGTACCTGCCTGTATATAGTCTTGCTATTGTTATTTTAATGCTCTTTAATTACTTGTTACTTTAATTTCTTATTCTTATCCGCATTATATCATTTTTTGTTCCTTTTTATTTATTTATTTTTATTATTTTTTAAATTTCAATTTTATTTTAAACTCTATTGTTGGTTGGGGGCTCGTAAGTAAGCATTTCATTGTAAGGTTGTATTCGGCGAATGTGACTAATAACATTTTATTTTATAAACAACAATGAACACAGTGCCAAATCATGTCATTACTACCCTGCATGGAACTGCTGGGAGCTAACCAACCAGGTTCAATGTTAGCTAGCTAACATTAGGCTCTATCTAGCAAATCAAACGGTTCTGGGATACGAATAATAACATCATACACTTAACGTTAGCTAGGGAGCCAGCCAGCTAACGTTAGCTAGCTAGCCAACAGTACACTTTAGCTTGAAATGAAACCCCTTTGTCAAAATTAGAAACGTGTAATGTCTGAAAATGTAGCTAACTAACGCTAGGATGCATCTCCTTGTCATGGATGCCATGCCACAGTTGCCCTTAGTTTGAAGATGTAATCCTGTTTTCTCCATCTCTTTAGCTATCATACTCTAATTCCACTGATTTCAAAACTTGATCCTCCAGAAAGTGGAGAGCAACACTTATACAGCTCTACAACATGATACATTTTTGAAAAAGCAGCGTTTTACAGGATTACCAACACAGAATGACCAGCTCAAATGGACAGAAGCCCTCTATATGGCAGACCAATCCAAACTCCTCTCTCGGTATGTCCAGTCCATTCATTATCTCAGCCAATAATGGCTAGTGGGAAGTTGTCGACTTTGTCTGTGGTTTAACCAACAAGGCTCGTAATTGAACAATTTTTATTTGTATTTACAGATGGCATATAAGTTTGTTATTAAGGCACATGAAAGTTCACATGTTACCATGTCTGCCAAAAAAACGCATTTAGATTTTTTGAATTAAAAAAAATACAACGTTAAAATTGCTCTCCTGTGAAGTCGTGACTTGCGACATTGTTACGTTCCCCAGTTCCTGTGTTGTGCTTTGTGTATTTGTATGCATGAATTTCAGGAAATGGCTTCCTTAAATCCCCCAAACAGCTTGGGTCGACAGATTGGTCAACTCCATGGCAAATTGGAGCTAACCCCGCCCTCTCGTCAGAGGACGCAGCTGGCTTCAATTACAGACTCCTTCTGAAGCTATATAAGCCAGTTTTCTGTTGTTCAGGGGATAGAGATGAGTGTGTCCGGTGTTGTTTCTGGGGAGCTGATGGGTAAATTCTGTGTTAGTTGTTGCTCAGATTTGTTAAGTATTGTATAGCCGCTGCTTCTGAGGTATGTGTGTTCCAATAGGATGCAGTTTTGATTTTTGTTATTCTGTTATAATATAACAAATTGTTTTTGTTATTCTGTTTTTGTTCCCAGGGCGGTAGGGGAAGGCAACTTGGGGGTGCTTAGGCAAGAGGCCTGCGGGCATACATATACCCGTGGTATATACTCTGTCTATGCACACTAGGTAAGACCTGAGCGGACCATCCCTGTATTTTGGTTAGTGCACCAGGTGGTGCTAATTAGGTAAGTAGTGGGTAGGCAGGTAAGTAGTGGGTAGGCAGGTAAGGTAGGAGAGGGAGATTTGACATTTACTTTCTTTGCTTCGGTTCCGTTCAGCCCCTTTTCCCCAACATTACTGTGTGATGGAATAAATTCCTAGTAATCGGTAAATTCTCTGCCTTTTGTCTTCCTTACTCGCAACTACAGTCCCATACCTCTTTCACTCCACGGGGAGTTGAGTTGTAGCAGGGTGTGCATTCCTTCTTCCTAGAGGTGTACGTAACAGACCTACGTCTAGTTTCCTGAAAAGGGTCACAAATTGTTTTCAGAAGGTGTTACTGAAGGTGTTACTGTTTATTGCTTAAATTATTTTTTTTCTCACCCATCTACACACAATACCCGATAATGACAAAATGAATTAAATACAGAAATATCTCTTTTACATGTTATGGCACTCCAAATTGAGCTCAGTTACATCCAATTTAATTTGATCATCCTTTAGATTTCACTGCAACTTGATTGAAGTCCACTTGTGGCCAAATCAATTGCTTTGACATGATTTAGAAAGAAACACACCTGTCTATATAAGGTCCCACAGTTAACACTGCATGTCAGAGATCGACTTCTTATCCCTGTAGTAGAAGCTGTTCCTGAGATTGGCAGAATGGTGTCATGGTTCCACCTGTAAACAGAGGTCGGCAGAGACCATCCTAGCGACATTAACGACACTCAAGTGTATCCTATTTACTCATTTTGAATTCCCTGTTAAAATATGTTTTTTTCTGTTGTCCTTTGCAGAAGCTTGAATTGTTTACCGTGTGTGTTTGTTTCCTGAGTGAGTTTTCGAGACTTAGTGTTTGTTTTTCCAGTGTACTGTGATCCTTCGTCTACCGTGTCTCCGTAAAGTATTTATGTTAAACCACTGATTCCTCGTCTGGTTTCTTCTCTGCAGCTGGGTCCAACCTCATCACGTCTCAAACGGTTGTGCCACTGCTCATGTTCTTAAAATGTCGATGTCCGGAGAAGACACAATTCCGAGGTGAGCAGGATGCCGGGATGCCACTAGGCCGCAAGAAAAGAGGAAGAGGAGGAATATTGGGCCAGGGACACAAATGTAGTCTTCAGAGGAGAAATGGAGATGAGGTCAAAGAGAATGAGGAAAGTATAGGTTGGATTTTAATTTGAGGAAGATGGCGATAAAAATTGAGATGTGTTGTCAAAGAAGATTTGTGTCAATTGCAATCAGAGTGAGCCGTGCGCTAGACCAAGTTCTGGAGATGAAATGGAAGTGAATGAGGGCGAGTTAAGTGATGTAGAAGGTGTGGTGGCGAGCTTAGCGCCTGAGCCTGGCATCGATGGACAAGATAAAGAAGATTCTGCTCCAGTAGGAGTGATATTTGTGGAGAAAGTGGATCCTGCCTTTTGGTAGATAAATTTGTGTTTAGTTAAGTCAGTGAAGGTAACCTGTATTGGACTTGTGATATTTGTTTGTGTTTCTTCTGCCCAGAGGGAGCGGGCGTTCTGTGTCACGCAACTTGGGTCAAGATCTGTTTCTTGCTTTTGCATTTAGCAATTGAGGGGAAACTACGAAGTATTTTGATTTGTATGTATTATTTCTTACATAGTTAGCCCAGAAAATCTTAAGTGTTATTACTTACAGCCAGGAAGAACCATTGAATATCAGAGCGACGTCAACTTATCAGCACTACGACCAGGAATACGACTTTCCAGAAGCGGACCCTTTGTTCGAACTGATACCAGAGGCTGACCCGAAACAACTTCGCCGCAGAAGAGGTAGACTGCGCAGCCTTCTGGTCAGACTACAGAGGCGCGCACATCACCCATCGCTTCCGGGTACTTTACTCGCTAATGTCCAGTCTCTAGGTAACAAGGTAAACTAAATTAGGGCTAGGCTTGCTTTCCAGAAAGACATCCGGGATTGTAACATACTCTGTTTCACGGAAACATGGCTCTCTGGGGACATGTTGTCGGAGTTGGTACAGCCACCGGGATTCTTTGTGCGTCGCACCAACTAGCGTTAGACTAGTAACCGGAAGGTTGCAAGTTCAAACCCCCGAGCTGACAAGGTGCAAATCAGTCATTCTGCCCCTGAACAAGGCAGTTAACCCACTGTTCCTAGGCCATCATTGAAAATAAGAATTTGTTCTTAATAACCTGTTGTGACTCGGGGGCAGTATTTTCATTTTTGGAAGAAAATAAATTCAGGACAAGATGCTAGAATATGCATATAATTGACAGATTAGGATAGAAAACACTATAACATTTCCAAAACTGTAAAGATATTGTCTGTGAGTAATACAGAACTGATGTTGCATGCGAAAGCCTGAGAAAAATCCAATCCGGAGGTGCCCCAGGTTTTGAAAGCGCTGCGTTCCAATGAGTCCCTATTGAGCTGTGAATGGGCTATCAACCAGATTACGCTTTCTACGTATTCCCCAAGGTGTCTACAGCATTGTGACGTAGTTTTACGCATTTATGTTGAAGAATAGCCGTAAGGGACCACATTGAGCAAGTGGTCACCTGATGCCCCCAGAGAGATTCTCGCGTAAAATACAGAGGTAGCCATTACTCCAATCGGTCCTATTGAAAAACAAATTGTCCCGATGGATATATTATCGAATAGATATTTGAAAAACACCTTGAGGATGGATTATTAACAACGTTTGCCATGTTTCTGTCGATATTATGAAGCTAATTTGGAATATTTTTCGCTGTTTTCGTGACTGAAATTTCCGGGCGATTTCTCAGCCAAACGTGAGGAACAAACGGAGCTATTTTGCCTACAAAAATAATATTTTTAGGAAAAAGTAACATTTGCTATCTAACTGGGAGTCTTGTGAGTGAAAACATCCGAAGCTCATCAAAGGTAAACGATTTAATTTGATTGATTTTCTGATTTCCGTGACCAAGTTACCTGCTGCTAGCTGGACAAAATGCTATGCTCGGCTATCGATAAACTTACACAAATGCTTGTCTAGCTTTGGCTGTAAAGCATATTTTGAAAATCTGAGATGACAGGGTGATTAACAAAAGACTAAGCTGTGTCTGAATATATTTAATTTGTGATTTTCATGAATAGGAATATTTTCTAGGGATATTTATGTCCGTTGCGTTATGCTAATTCGTGTCAGGCGATGATTACGCTCCCGCATGCGGGATGGGGAGTCAGTAGAGGTTTTAACTGACTTGCCTAGTTAAATAAAATAAAAAAATAAGAAGGCCCTCCCCCGCCCTCTGTTCTGCAAATCTAACCATGACTCCATTTTGCATTTCACCTCCCGTAGGCAGAAACACAAACAGGATGTACCCGTGACAAGGTTCATTCAATGCTGGTCTGACCAATCGGAATTCACACTTTAAGATTGTTTTGATCATGTAGACTGGGACATGTTCCAGATAGCCTCAGATAATAATATAGATTTATACGCTGATTCGGTGAGTGAGTTTATAAGGATGTGCATAGGAGATGTTGTACCCACGGTGACAATTAAAACCTACCCTAACCAGAAACTGTGGATAGTTGGCAGCATTTGCACAAAACTGAAAGCGCGACCCACCGCATTTAACCATGGAAAGATGACCGGGAATATGGATGAATACAAACTGTGTAATTATTGCCTATTGCCTATTGCGAAATGTTAGTACAGGGAGTCACAATTCACCGGCTCAGACACAATACGTATGTGGCAGGGTCTACAGAAAATCAGTGCCACCGACGCTTCCCGCTACCAAGGACTGTGAGATCTCCTTCTCCGGGGCCGACGTGAGTAAGAAATTTAACGTGTTAACACTCGCAAGGCTGCCCTATAGGGGGTGCTCCCTCTGTAGTTTCTTCGGTGTACACATCAAGGACAAACTGAAATGGTCCACCGACACAAACAGTGTGGTGAAGAAGGCACAACAGTGCCTCTTCAACCTCAGGAGGCTGAATAAATGTGGCTTGTCACCTAATACCCTCACAACCTTTTACAGATGCACGATTGAGAGCATCCCGTCGAGCTGTAACACCGCCTGGTATGGCAACAGCACTGCCCACAACCGCAGGACTCTCCAAAGGGTGGTGCGGTCTGCACAATGCATCACCAAGGGGGCAAACTACCTGACCTCCAGGACACCTACAGCACCCTATGTCACAGGAAGGCCAGAAAGATCATCAATGACAACAACCACCTGAGCCACTGCCTGTTCACCGCGCTACCATCCAGAAGGCGAGGTCAGTACAGGTGCATCAAAGCTGGGACCGAGAGAATGAAAAACAGCTTCTCAAGGCCATCAGACTGCTAAACAGCCATCACTGACACAGAGAGGCTGCTGCCTACATACAGACTTGAAATCATTGGCCACTCTAACAAATGGATCAATAGTCACTTTATTAATGCCGCTTTAATAAGGATATTTACATATCTTGAATTACTCATCCCATATGTGAATACTGTATTTTATACCATCTATTGCATCTTGCCTATGCCACTCGGTCATTACTCATCCAAAAATGTATATGTACATATTCTTATTCCATCCCTTTATTTAGATGTGTGTATTAGGTAGTTATTGTGATAATGTTAGATTACTTGTTAGACATTGCTGCACTGTCAACTAAAAGCACAATCATTTCGCTACACTCGCAATAACATCTGCTAACCATGTGTATGTGACCAATAACATTTGATTCTATCTTTGAAAGGAGGGATTTCTGTGGTAGCATTAAGTGTGGAGGTGGAGCAATTGAAGTTGAAGATTATTGGTGTTTATGATGCCCGTTGTTTGGTGTGATGCAGACCCGATGGTGAGCGTGGTGAAACTGAGGAATCACTGTCAGTCCCTGCAGTTTTTACCCGACAAAGTCATGTTCGGATATAGTATCAGTTATCTTGTTAGAGCTTTTGTGCTGACTCCACTGAAGTGGGAATGTGGGAATGTGTGCAGGAGCACATTGTGTCAACTACAGGGGTGCCCATGTTGCTGGAGATCGGAAGTATCCGGGTACAAGAGAGGCAGGTTAGTTGAGGTGGCCAGAATCAGAGTAGTGCAGAAGGTGTCATATGATGAGGCAGTGAAGAAAGTAGAGGAGGATCTGTCAAGGGTGATGGATCCGGAGAGGATCCCTGTGAGTAGAAGATCTGTGCCAGCACAGAGGGATAGGCCAACGAGTGATATACAGTGAATTCAGAAAGTATTCAGACCCCTTCCCCTTTTCCACATTTTGTTACGTTACAGCCTTATTCAAAAATGTATTAAATAAATACAAATACTCAGCAATCTACACACAATAAGCCATAATGACAAAGCAAAAACAGGTTTGTTGAAATCTTTGCTTAATTATTGAAAATGAAAAAACAGATAAACCTTATTTACGTAAATATTCAGACCCTTTGCTATGATACTCAAAATTGAGCTCAGGTGCATCCTGATTCCTTTGATTATCCTTGAGATGTTTCAACAACTTGATTCTAGTCCACCAGTCGTAAATTCAATTGATTGGAAATAGTTTGGAAAGGCACACACCTGTCTATATAAAGGTCCCACATTTGACAGTGCATGTCAGAGCAAGAACCAGGCCATGAGGTCGAAGGAATTGTAATTAGAGCTCCAGAAACAGGATTCTGTCGAGGCACAAATCTGGGGAAGGGTAGCAAAAAATGTGTGCAGCATTGAAGGTCCCTAATAACAGTGGCCTCCACCAATCTTAAATAGAAGAAGATTGGAACCACCAAGACTCTTCCTAGAGCTGGCCGCACTCTTTGGTCTGAATGCCAAGTGTCAAGTCTGGAGAAAGCCTGGCACCATCCCTAGGGTGAAGCATGGTGGTGGCAGCATCATGCTGTGGGCATGTTTTTCAGTGGCAAGGACTGGGAGACTAGTCAGGATTGCGGGAAAGATGAACGGAGCAATGTACAGAGATCCTTGATGGAAACCTGCTCCAGAGCGATCAGGACCTCAGACAGAGGCTGAAGGTTCACCTTCCAACAGGACAAGGACCCTAAGCACACAGCCAAGACAATGCAGGAGTGGCTTCGGGACAAGTCTCTGAATGTCCTTGAGTGTCCCAGCCATAGCCCGGACTTGAACCTGAGCAGAAATCTCTGGAGAGACCTGAAAATAGCTGTGCAGCAACGCTCCCCATCCAACCTTGAGAGGATCTGCAGAGGAGAATGGGAGAAACTCCCCAAATACAGGTGTGCCAAGCTTGTAGCGTCATACCCAAGAAGACTCGAGTCTGTAATCACTGCCAAAGGTGCTTCAACAAAGTACTGAGAAAACGGTCTGAATACTTATGTAAATTAGATATTTCTGTTTTTATTTTTAATAAATGTGCAAAAATGTCTATAAACCTGTTTTTGCTTTGTCATTATGGGGTATTGTGTGTAGATTGATGTGGAAAATGTCAAGGGGTTTAAATACTTTCCGAAAGTACTGTTCTTCCCAAGTCAGGTGCTTAAGGCAAACTGGGTCACACTTAAGCAGTGCATGTTTACCTCAGATCTCTTCTCGTGCCGTCATTTGAAAAACTCTGTTACAGTACAGCTTTTGAAAATATCTTACGGTCCAGAGCTACATTTAGAAAGATTTATATCATGCAAGAACTTACATTCTAAAAAGTTAAGTTTTACTGTATATCTGCATCCTGCTAAGACAGTGGTTGAAACACAATGCGCTGCATGCTGTTATGAATTTGCTGACTACGAGGAGGTGTAGCCCAATTCATTTTTACAATGTGCTGTAAGTATGTTGTATGTAAGTATGTTGTACAAATTTGATTGTTCTTTCGAGTGACTGAACTTTATCTCCTTGGAGACTACTGAGAAAAACAACCATCCTGCCCAAACCATTTACTGTCTGTCAGCTTTGATCTTTTAGTCCCAAATGTACAGCTGATGCACATTTAGCCAGGTCCAAGATCTGTTTCTGATTTACCTCCTATAGTCATTGTCATGCAAGACAGCACAAACCGATCGGAGACCAGGCTATATAATATCCACCGATGCTAGATAAAATGGACTGTTCCTTTTAAAGGCACAACCTGGAAGTCATTTGTATTATCAATACTTACCAATTGATTCTAAAATAATTCATTTGTAAATGCGTAAACTTCTTGTTTTATTTTTCATTTGAGTATTTGTAAACAGTCATTTATACAGTAGCTACAAAATATGTTTAGATCTCATGGACTGTCAGTCATTGCATACATTGATTCATAGCTTTGTCTATAAATTTGAGAGCTTTATACCTGAGACAAGGCCATTAAAGCAATTATGCAAAGAAAAACACAATCTTGAGTCTGTAATTTAGCCCAACAGCAGGGACTGCTAATTCCCCCCTGCTGTTGGGGTAAATTACTGTCTCAAGATTATGGCTTTAATTGCTTTAAATGTATTTTCTAAGTTCAATAAGTTATGAAGTTAGGGGCTACCTGCATAGGGCTACCTGCCTTCACATTATCTGGCTCTGAGGATCTTCCCTCAGAGACGAAGCCATTCCCCAAACTATTTAATAAAGTTTCATATTGCATTCTGTCTTTGTGTCATGTACTGCCATGTTGTGTCTTGTCTCTGTCCTTTCCCTTCACCCTGTCTCCCTCTGCTGGTCGTTGTTAGGTTACCTTTTCTCCCCCGCTTTCCCCCAGCTGTTCCTTGTCTCCTCTGACTACCCATTCACCCCGTTTCCCACCTGTTCCCTTTTTTCCCTCTGATTAGGTCCCTATATCTCTCTCTGTTTCTGTTCCTGTCCTTGTCGGATTCTTGTTTGTTGTGTTTCATGCCTGAGCCAGACTATCGTCATGTTTGCTGTAACCTTGTCCTGTCCTGTCGGAATCTGCCGGTCTATCTGAGCCTACCTATGTTTGGTTATTAAAGAAGCTCTGTTTAAGTTAGTTCGCTTTTGGGTCCTCATTCACTCACCGTAACAGAAGAATCCGACCAAGAATGGACCCAGCGACTTCGGATCCTCTCCACTCAGCCGTCGGGATCCAGGGAGCGATGCTAGGCAGACACGAGCAGGAAGTGTCTGCTGCTCGACATGCCGTTGAGACCCTGGCCACCCAAGTCTCCAACCTCACAGAACAGGTTCACCATCTCCGCCTCGATCCACCGGCCACTTCCAGGGCTTTCGAATCTCCGGAGCCCAGAATCAATAACCCGCCGTGTTACTCTGGGGAGCCCACTGAATGCCGCTCGTTCCTCACCCAGTGTGATATTGTGTTTTCTCTCCAGCCCAACACTTACTCCAGGAGCACTGCTCGTGTCGCCTACGTCATATCTCTCCTTATTGGACGGGCTCGTGAGTGGGGCACGGCAATCTGGGAGGCAAGGGCTGAGTGTACTAACCAGTATCAGGACTTTAAGGAGGAGATGATACGGGTTTTTGATCGATCTGTTTTTGGGGAGGAGGCTTCCAGGGCCCTGTCTTCCCTATGTCAAGGCAATCGATCCATAACAGACTACTCTATTGAGTTTCGCACTCTTGCTGTCTCCAGTGGCTGGAACGAGCCGGCCTTGCTCGCTCGTCTTCTGGAGGGTTTCCGCGCAGAGGTAAAGGATGAGATTCTCTCCCGGGAGGTTCCTTCCAGCGTGGATTCCTTGATTGAACTCGCTATTCGCATTGAGCGACGGGTTGATCTTCGTCACCGAGCTCGTGGAAAGGAGCTCGCGCTCTCCGTCGCCTCCCTCTCCGCATCACTACCATCTTCCTCTGCCGGCTCGGGTGCTGAGCCCATGCAGCTGGGAGGTATCCACATCTCGACTAAGGAGAGGGAACGGAGAATCACCAACCGCCTCTGTCTCTATTGCGGTTCCGCTGGTCATTTTGTCACTTCATGTCCAGTAAAAGGCCAGAGCTCGTCAGTAAGCGGAGGGCTACTGGTGAGCGCTACTACTCCTGTCTCTCCTTCAAGATCCTGCACTACCTTGTCGGTCCATCTACGCTGGACCGGTTCGTCAGCTTCCTGCAGTGCCTTAATAGACTCTGGGGCGGAGGGCTGTTTTATGGACGAGACCTGGGCTCGGGAACATGACATTCCTCTCAGACAGTTAAAGGAGCCCACGGCCTTGTTCGCCCTGGATGGTAGTCCTCTCCCCAGGATTCAGCGTGAGACGCTACCTTTAACCCTCACTGTTTCTGGTAATCATAGTGAAACCATTTCTTTTTTAATTTTTCGTTCACCTTTTACACCTGTTGTTTTGGGCCATCCCTGGCTAGTTTGTCATAATCCTTCCATTAATTGGTCTAGTAATTCTATCCTCTCCTGGAACGTCTCTTGTCATGTGAAATGTTTAATGTCTGCTATCCCTCCTGTTTCCTCTGTCTCTTCTTCACAGGAGGAGCCTGGTGATTTGACAGGGGTGCCGGAGGAATATCACGATCTGCGCACGGTGTTCAGTCGGTCCAGGGCCACCTCTCTTCCTCCACACCGGTCGTATGATTGTAGTATTGATCTCCTTCCGGGAACCACCCCCCCCCGGGGTAGACTATACTCTCTGTCGGCTCCCGAACGTAAGGCTCTCGAAGATTATTTGTCTGTAGCTCTTGACGCCGGTACCATAGTCCCCTCCTCCTCTCCCGCCGGAGCAGGGTTTTTTTTTGTCAAGAAGAAGGACGGGTCTCTGCGCCCCTGCATAGATTATCGAGGGCTGAATGACATAACAGTGAAGAATCGTTATCCGCTTCCTCTTATGTCTTCAGCCTTCGAGATCCTGCAGGGAGCCAGGTTTTTCACTAAGTTGGACCTTCGTAACGCTTACCATCTCGTGCGCATCAGGGAGGGGGACGAGTGGAAGACGGCGTTTAACACTCCGTTAGGGCACTTTGAATACCGGGTTCTTCCTTTCGGCCTCGCTAACGCTCCAGCTGTCTTTCAGGCATTAGTCAATGATGTCCTGAGAGACATGCTGAACATCTTTGTTTTCGTTTACCTTGACGATATCCTGATTTTTTCACCGTCACTCCAGATTCATGTTCAGCACGTTCGACGTGTCCTCCAGCGCCTTTTAGAGAATTGTCTTTTTGTGAAGGCTGAGAAGTGCACTTTTCATGCCTCCTCCGTCACATTTCTCGGTTCTGTTATTTCCGCTGAAGGCATTAAGATGGATCCCGCTAAGGTCCAAGCTGTCATTGATTGGCCCGTCCCTAAGTCACGCGTCGAGCTGCAGCGCTTTCTCGGCTTCGCGAACTTCTATCGTCGTTTCATCCGTAATTTCGGTCAGGTGGCAGCTCCTCTCACAGCCCTTACTTCTGTCAAGACGTGCTTTAAGTGGTCCGTTTCCGCCCAGGGAGCTTTTGATCTCCTCAAGAATCGTTTTACATCCGCTCCTATCCTTGTTACACCTGACGTCTCTAGACAGTTCGTTGTCGAGGTTGACGCGTCAGAGGTGGGCGTGGGAGCCATCCTTTCTCAGCGCTCCCTCTCTGACGACAAGGTCCACCCATGCGCGTATTTTTCTCATCGCCTGTCGCCGTCGGAACGTAACTATGATGTGGGTAACCGCGAACTGCTCGCCATCCGGTTAGCCCTAGGCGAATGGCGACAGTGGTTGGAGGGGGCGACCGTTCCTTTTGTCGTTTGGACTGACCATAGGAACCTTGAGTACATCCGTTCTGCCAAACGACTTAATGCGCGTCAGGCGCGTTGGGCGCTGTTTTTCGCTCGTTTCGAGTTTGTGATTTCTTATCGTCCGGGCTCTAAGAACACCAAGCCTGATGCTTTGTCTCGTCTCTTCAGTTCTTCAGTAGCCTCCACTGACCCCGAGGGGATTCTCCCTGAGGGGCGTGTTGTCGGGTTGACTGTCTGGGGAATTGAGAGGCAGGTAAAACAAGCGCTCACTCACACTCCGTCGCCGCGCGCTTGTCCTAGGAACCTTCTTTTCGTTCCCGTTCCTACTCGTCTGGCCGTTCTTCAGTGGGCTCACTCTGCCAAGTTAGCTGGCCACCCTGGCGTTCGGGGTACGCTTGCTTCCATTCGCCAGCGTTTTTGGTGGCCCACCCGGGAGCATGACACGCGTCGTTTCGTGGCTGCTTGTTCGGTCTGCGCGCAGACTAAGTCCGGTAACTCTCCTCCTGCCGGCCGTCTCAGGCCGCTTCCTATTCCCTCTCGACCGTGGTCTCACATCGCCTTAGATTTTGTCACCGGACTGCCTTCGTCAGCGGGGAAGACTGTTATTCTTACGGTTGTCGATAGGTTCTCTAAGGCGGCTCATGTCATTCCCCTTGCTAAGCTTCCTTCTGCTAAAGAGACGGCACAAATCATCATCGAGAATGTTTTCAGAATTCATGGCCTTCCGTCAGACGTCGTTTCGGACAGAGGTCCGCAATTCACGTCTCAATTTTGGAGGGAGTTTTGCCGTTTGATTGGGGCTTCCGTCAGTCTCTCTTCCGGCTTTCACCCCCAGTCTAACGGTCAAGCAGAACGGGCCAATCAGACTATTGGTCGCATCTTACGCAGTCTTTCTTTTCGTAACCCTGCGTCTTGGTCAGAACAGCTCCCCTGGGCAGAATACGCCCACAACTCGCTTCCTTCGTCTGCGACCGGGCTATCTCCTTTTCAGAGTAGCCTCGGGTACCAGCCTCCGCTGTTCTCATCTCAGTTCGCCGAGTCCAGCGTCCCCTCCGCTCAGGCTTTTGTCCAACGTTGCGAGCGCACCTGGAAGAGGGTCAGGTCTGCACTTTGCCGTTATAGGACGCAGACTGTGAGGGCTGCTAATAAGCGTAGAACTAAGAGTCCTAGATATTGTCGCGGTCAGAGAGTTTGGCTCTCCACTCAGAACCTTCCCCTTAAGACGGCTTCTCGCAAGTTGACCCCGCGGTTCATTGGTCCGTTCCGTATTTCTCGGGTCATTAATCCTGTCGCAGTTCGACTTCTTCTTCCGCGATACCTTCGTCGCGTCCACCCGGTCTTCCATGTCTCCTGCATCAAGCCCGTCCTTCGCGCCCCCGCTCGTCTCCCCCCCCCCCCCCCCCCATCCTTGTCGAGGGCGCACCCATCTACAGGGTCCGTAGAATTTTGGACATGCGTCCTCGGGGCCGTGGTCACCAGTACCTCGTAGATTGGGAGGGGTACGGTCCTGAGGAGAGGAGTTGGGTTCCCTCTCGGGACGTGCTGGACCGTGCGCTGATCGAGGATTTCCTCCGTTGCCGCCAGGTTTCCTCCTCGAGTGCGCCAGGAGGCGCTCGGTGAGTGGGGGGGTACTGTCATGTACTGCCATGTTGTGTCTTGTCTCTGTCCTTTCCCTTCACCCTGTCTCCCTCTGCTGGTCGTTGTTAGGTTACCTTTTCTCCCCCGCTTTCCCCCAGCTGTTCCTTGTCTCCTCTGACTACCCATTCACCCCGTTTCCCACCTGTTCCCTTTTTTCCCTCTGATTAGGTCCCTATATCTCTCTCTGTTTCTGTCCTTGTCGGATTCTTGTTTGTTGTGTTTCATGCCTGAGCCAGACTATCGTCATGTTTGCTGTAACCTTGTCCTGTCCTGTCGGAATCTGCCGGTCTATCTGAGCCTACCTATGTTTGGTTATTAAAGAAGCTCTGTTTAAGTTAGTTCGCTTTTGGGTCCTCATTCACTCACCGTAACACTTTGTTGTTCATTCAGTTAAGCCTGTGCTCCATTGTACTCCAACTGTAAACAATTTCTGTCTGTATGAAGGGGAAATACAATTCCATTATAGCTCAGCATCTTATGGGACCTGCGACTATGGGGAGCTGAGATAACAGTTGCACACCAGAGCAATTTCCAACCAGACCAGAAGTTTGACAAGTGACATTCTAGTTATGGAGCTGGGGCCCTTACTGTAAATTAAGCTAGTCTGGTCTGGGAAGTGCCATTAATACTGCAAAGCGTCATGTGCCTCTGATTTAGCAAAGGTCTGTGACGTCAAACTAGGTAGACCCGTGTACAGCCCACACAGGTGTGTAATGAGTCATTTTGTGGTGGGAAAAACATAGAACCACTGTATTTAGTTTTAAAACAGTCATTTTCATGTCACGCAATAAAAACAGTTGTGTTTATTGGCCTACTTTTGAGTAGTGTTTAATCTCAGAGTTGAATGAACGTCAATTTGTATAATTTCTTGTTTTATTGTGTGAAACACTCATACGTACAGTGCCTTCAGAAAGTATTCACACCCCTTTACTTTTTCCACATTTGTTTTGTTACAGCCTGACATTTCTGAAATTAAAACTAAATGAAAAGCTGAAATGGCTTGAGTGCTCAACCCCTGTGTTATGGCAAGCCTAAATAAGGTCAGAAGTAAAAATGTGCTAAACAAATCATATAAGTTACATGGACTCATTCCATGTTCAATAATAGTGATTAAAACATGATTTTTTTAATGACTACCCCATCTCTGTACCCAATGCATACAATGATCTGTAAGGTCCCTCAATTGAGTAGTGACTTTCAAGCACAGATTCAACCACAAAGACCAGGGAGGCACCTATTGGTAGATGTGAAAAAAAGCAGATGATGAATAACCTCTTGAGCATGGTGAAGTTATTAATTAGGACTTTGGATAGTGTATCAATACACACAGTCACTAGAGTAAGATACAGGCGTTTTTCCTAACTCAGTTGGCGGAAGGGAAGGAAACTGCTCAGGGATTTCACCAAGAGACCAATGTTGATTTTAAAACAGTGATATGTGATATGAGAAAACTGAGGATGGATCAACAACATTGTACTTACTACACAAAACTGACCTAAGTGAAAAGGAGGAATCCTGTAAAGAATTAACATATTCCATTTGCAACAAGGCACTTAAGTAATACTGTAAATACATATACATATTTTTTTTAACTTTTTGTCCTGAATGTTTGGGGCAAATCCAACACAACACATCACTGAGTACCACTCTTCATATTTTCACAGGCAAAATCATAGAGGAAAACCAGGTTCCGTCTGCTTTCCAATAGACACTGGGAGAATAATTAAACTTTCAGCAGGACAATAACCTAAAACACAAGGCCAAATCTACACTGGAGTTGATGACAATGAATGTTCCTGAGTGGCCTAGTTACAGTTTTGACTTAATTAAATCGTCTTGAAAATCTATGGCAAGACTTGAAAATGGCTGTCTAGCAATGATCAACAATCAACTTGACAGAGCTTGAATAATGTTTTTGTAGAGTAATGGGCAAATATTATACAATCCAGGTGTGCAAAGCTCTTAGAGACTTACCCAAAAATAAACAAAGCTGTAATTGCCGCCAAAGGTGCTTCTACAAAGTATTGACTCAGGGGTGTGAAAATGTGCAAACATTTCTAAAAACATGTTTTCACTATGTCATTATGGGGTATAGTGTGTAGATGGGTGAGAATTGTTTTTATTTTAATCAATTTTGAATTAAAGCTGTAACACAAAAAAATATTAATAAGTAAAGGGTTATGAATACTTTCTGAAGGCAATGTGCATTTTATTTAATATATTATGAATTTCATCGTTTAGTATATTGTTGATATGCTGATGTTTCACACCCATGCCTTGTAAGACAGCGCTGGCATTAGTTCAACTCTACATGTGAGGGCTCCTCAGCGTCCAGACCGGGTGAAAAGTCCTCTCTCTCTCTGCTTTATTCTTTGCTTTATTCTTTCTATCCACTCAAAACTCCACCAAACACGCTAGCTAAGATGTCTGAGCATTTACAGTCTGGAGATAATTCAATAACGCTCTCTTCCAGCAAGGGTACTCTTAAGATGAAGCCTCGAAGTGAGGAACAGAGTTTTGCCTGTTCTCTCAGTCTATGGAATATCATTGAGGTGACAGTTACTTGAGTGCTTTGGAGGGGCACTTCGACTGGCCTCGTGATATAACAATTAGGCTATGTCATAGTAATAATAGAAAAGAAAATTGCAAATGCAAATTAAAAGAGTGTGACTTTATTCTTTCTGAACTGGGCTCCATCAAATAGCTTTTCCTACTACCGCCACCTAGTTCTCAAGTCATCTGTGTTGGATTTCAATGTGTTGCCTTCAGCCTCTGGTGACCTGTTTAGATAGGGTACACAGTAAGAGGAGGAGAGACACAGGGACAGTGTTGTAGAATCTTATTGATATGGACTGAATTACATAGTTTCCTTTAATTGCTGGTTTAGAATCAGTTTCCCCCACCCGAATCATAATCTTAACCATTACTGGCTAATAGTCAACATACCCTGAACCAGCGGGTGATTTCTGTAGGCCTGACGAGCCCGTATTGCACTGTGTGAGAGTGGCGTGGTCAGCTAAGGCTAGCATTAGCATTTGGTAGAGGTATTACCCAAGGGAGGGGCAGGGAGAAGGGGAGCATTACTCTGCCCACGGGCCTGTCGAACAGGCTTTTACAGTAGGAAGGAGTGAAGCATCTAGTGGTTAACCACCATGCTGGGATCACCAGTTAATGGTGACTAAGCCGGGACGCCAGTCAAAACCAGGATCTCTTGGCCCTGTACTCGGCAGCCTCGTGGGCTACCGGGAGCGTTCCCATGGAAAAGCTGTTAAACTGGCGGTGGCAGCGAGGGATGAGGAACAAATTTCCATCAGATCTACCCGGCAACATGTAGGTTCACATATTGTTTTGCCATATAGACTTGCCGTAAGACAGCCCCATAAATTGTGGTATAGTAAAGCTTAAGTGGTTGAACTGGTAGTTTAAGTGTTTTTGTTTATTTTTTTATCATTCATACAGGTGTGTGTCGGTTTTGCTTCAGGTTTTTCCACATGTTTCGGTCATGCTATGGGGTGGATTCCCCAGGGTTATTTGTCTATCTGTTGTTGTGTCTGCGTCATCGTTGTCTCCAAGTTGCCATGCTAATGTAACTTTTCCACTCACGCCGGCTTTGCCAGCCGTCCGTAAAGACGTCCTGGAGCTGATTGTTTCAGATCGTAAAGAGGAATCAAATTACTGTCTGGTAATGCCAATAAAGTCCTCTGTCTGACAGCATTCTGCTCTGGGGCGTAGGCTACGGCCTCACTTTTCCCATCACTGTATTTCCTCTCCTCCCATATTTTCAAGCGGGATTTTCAGCTTTTTCTCATTACCGGCTAATCTTCGGGATTTGTTACTAAAAGAATAAACAGATAAATGGCCAAATCAATGGAAGAACATGATATTCCACCAATCAAATACATTTTCATAATACACTGCTCAAAAAATAAAGGGAACACTTAAACAACACAATGTAACTCCAAGTCAATCACACTTCTGTGAAATCAAACTGTCCACTTAGGAAGCAACACTGATTGACAATAAATTTCACATGCTGTTGTGCAAATGGAATAGACAACAGGTGGAAATTATGCAAATAACATCCAGCAGGCTACAAATGTGCATGTGTCTGCTGAAACGGTCAGAAACAGACTCCATGAGGGTGGTATGAGGGCACGACGTCTTCAGGTGGGGGTTGTGCTTACAGCCCAACACCGTGCAGGACGTTTGGCATTTGCCAGAGAACACCAAGATTGGCAAATTCGCCACTGGCGCCCTGTGCTCTTCACAGATGAAAGCGGGTTCACACTGAGCACATGTGACAGACTTGACAGAGTCTGGAGACGCCGTGGAGAACGTTCTGCTGCCTGCAACATCCTCCAGCATGACCGGTTTGGTGGTGGGTCAGTCATGGTGTGGGCCGGCATTTCTTTGGGGGGCCGCACAGCCCTCCATGTGCTCGCCAGAGGTAGCCTGACTGCCATTAGGCACCGAGATGAGATCCTCAGACCCCTTGTGAGACCATATGCTGGTGCGGTTGGCCCTGGGTTCCTCCTAATCCAAGACAATGCTAGACCTCATGTGGCTGGAGTGTGTCAGCAGTTCCTGCAAGAGGAAGGCATTGATGCTATGGACTGGCCCGCCCGTTCCCCAGACCTGAATCCAATTGAGCACATCTGGGACATCATGTCTCACTCCGTTGCACCACAGACTGTCCAGGAGTTGGCGGATGCTTTAGTCCAGGTCTGGGAGGAGATCCCTCAGGAGACCATCCACCACCTCATCAGGAGCATGCCCAGGCGGTGTAGGGAGGTCATACAGGCACGTGGAGGCCACACACACTACCGACCCTCATTTTGACTTGTTTTAAGGACATTACATCAAAGTTGGATCAGCCTGTAGTGTGGTTTTCCACTTCAATTTTGAGTTTGACTCCAAATCCAGACCTCCATGGGTTGATAAATTTGATTTCCATTGATAATTTTTGTGTGATTTTGTTGTCAGCACATTCAACTATGTAAAGAAAAAATTATTTAATAAGAATATTTCATTCATTCAGATCTAGTATGTGTTATTTTAGTGTTCCCTTTATTTTTTTAGCAGTGTATGTTGTTCATTGATGCGACTTCCTTTGAATACTGACTCTGTCATGTTTTTTTTACAATTTACTGTATCCTTTCCATGAGGTATTCTTCACAGAAAAATATTTTCTCTTCTTGCTATGAATGGGTTGCAGGAATCGCTGAGGATCTAGCCACATCAAAGTAATCCTCAGCTCAAAATCCAGTATTATATGCATTCGCTTGGCTTTCTTATAATAACTGCGGTCTCAACCACTTGACAGATGATCTTTATCACAATCTCAAACTATTATACACTGCCGAGTGTGTAAACAGCAGCAACCTTACAGAGCCTTTCCCCATTATTGACTGGTGCTTTTGTTTGGTTGGTTTTATCCTCATTTACCCTACTTGTGGGGTTAAGAACACTAAATCTTTGTTAACTCCAAACATAGATTAATAAAAGCTCCCAGACGTCTTACCTGCTGTGAAATATTGGACGGTGTTCCTTTCTCAAAGACCCTTAGGCTTAGATATTAGATTGTGGCTTTGAGCTGGCACAGGCATGCCAGGGAAATATCAATCTTGTCTTTCTCAAAGCATATATCACAATCTGGTGTTTGCCTTTTGATGTGTAAGATTATCTCTGTAATGATGAGCTTGTTGCTCAACACTGAGCAAGCAAGTTCTCGGCTCTTCACGTATTGTGACATGCAGAATTCCAGTTGGCACATATGTAAATTTCTGCAATTGATATTACCTTTGTTTACCCTGCTGAGAAAAACAGCATAGACAGGCATTAATTTCACGCAGGTTCATGCTGGTCTATTCTGGTCAGTTCTGGTCGGATGCTGGTCAAGCTGGTCTGACCAGGATGGTCTAACTGGTTCTGCTGGCCGACCAGCCTTTATTGTGTTTTCGCTGGTGACTAGCCTTCATTGTATTTTCGGCTGGTGACTAGCCTTCATTGTATTTTCGGCTGGTGACCAGCCTTCATTGTATTTTCACTGGTGACCAGCCTTCGTTGTGTTTTCACTGGTTACCAGCCTTCATTGTGTTTTCACTGGTGACCAGCCTTTGCTGTATTTTGGACTCTGGTGATCAGCATAAGCTAATGAAAAACCAGCATCAAGTCACATTATGCTGGCTTGCAAAGTGATGTTTAATTTCTATTGGAATCCAGACAGAGTGGACTCCCACAGTCTCCGTTCAGAATGAAAGCCAGGGTTAGAAAGCTAAATCTGAGACTACCTAAACCATCTAAACTGGAACAACTACAGTATTTCAGTAAAGTGTGCAATAAGTCCAACTAAAATATTGTATCCGTTTAGAAAAATACATGTTATTTATCTTTGTGTAGCATAAAATAAATGTTTTTATTAATTAATGCAAAAACAGATATTGCAACAAACAATAAAAAACTGGTTTTGCAGACCTGAGGGGTATCCTACAAAGAACCAGAGGGGTATCCTCCTTCAATTAACTTCACATTCCAGCTCAGGCTTCACCCTTACTCTACGACTGTGGATATTTCTCGTCCGCCTGCAGCTAACTCTAGAAGGTTCGTAACTGCACTTGCATGTCGCACATGGCTAGTCGAACACTGAACTCTTCATTGAGGCAATCCACGAGTCACTGCCACATTTTAATTTGTGCCGAAATCAGAATGAAAGAAAAGTTATCTTGCAAATTCAGCAGGTTATGGTGTGAAAGAAGCTTTTACAAGTGCCATCTTTATTGTATTCATTATCGTTAATGCTGTCTTTGGTGTGCTTATCAATGAACAAACCCTTTTTCCCCCATTCCTATCATTAGAATTGTTTTATTAAGCAACTTTTTAAATGCATTCTATCATGACTAAATGTGATATATTTTGCCACTTAAATTATTTTACACAAAAATATCTAATCAGTCGTCTTCCTCAAATGAAGAGGATGATGACACAATATTTGCAAGAGGGAGGGAATCTGATTTCATTGGTCCTCAACTCGTGGCTTAGTAATTTAATTCGGGGTAAGGGGAGTTAGCCTGCCCCTGAGCAGGTTAGTTCAGAAGGATTCGTTGACATGTAGATTTACCTGGCGAAAGGGAGGGCAACTTTCGTATGCCCGGTTATCCCGAGTAGACATCAAGGTTGACCAAAGTTACCTCACTAAGTCCTCAACCTGTGTCGTAGGATACCCATCAGTAAAATTCTGATTACTTGAGAGTCAACCTCACTTTGGATAAGAACTCACAACTTCTCGGTTGCTAGTGAATTGAATTTCCTGCTACGCCATTGGATATGTGGGTATGATAAAGATTGTTAAAAGATTAGAACCAATAGATGTTATAGATGTCTTTTGTCCCTATTGGGGGCACCCTTTTGGGTGCCACGAAGAACACTTTGATTTGACCTGGGGAACCCTTTGTGAGTTGGATTTATAACCCTCTCATGAAGAACCCTCTGGTTCAAGGTAGAACCAATGACAGGTTCTACAGTTAAACTTATAGGATTCTTAAGATGTGCTCATGGCACACACTGTCTGGTGTCGTGGAAATTGCAAGATGATGTTATAATGCTTTTATTGCATTATAATGGTTGTTTTATTCGAAAGAATAGAGTGTTCTGTTAACTATTGTGTGTGTGTGTGTGTTCTACTGAGGAGTGCCTCTATGAGATAACACTGACAAAGGAGATTTACGATGTCTTTGGGTTATAAAACCTAAAGAGCATTCCAGATAACATGAGGTAATGTTTTTGTGCTATACCGTACCAGGGTGAGACGGTTCCAGTTTGTAGTAGGAGGACCAGACACTGGTCTATACAATGAAAACTGTTGACACAGCAGTTGATGTCTTACCTTTCATACAAATCTTAACCTTGTGACCATTCTATGTATCTGTTGTTTGTCATGTAGGTTGAGAGGGGTGTATCTTTGCTATAAAAGATCTCAGAGCCATTGTGTTGTCACTTTCAATGGTTCATCAGAAATGGTGCATCATTGAAAGTCATTGCTAATGCAAAGCTCTTATTATTAAAGATGTAGTTTAAGTATAACTCTGACTCGTGTGTTAAGTTAAACTCTGCTCATTTGGTAATACAGAAATTAACCACCACATTGGATAAAAGCATTTGTTAACTTCTTGGTGACAGGGGGCAGTATTTTCACATCTGGATGAAATGCATGCCAAAATTCAACTACCTGCTACTCATCTCCAGAAGATAGGATATGCATATTATATATATCAGTAGATTTGGATAGAAAACACTCTGAAGTTTCTAAAACTGTTTGCATCATGTCTGTGAGTATAACAGAACTTAATTAGCAGGCGGAACCCCGAGGACAAACCATTTAGATTTATTTTTTTAGGTCACTCTCTTTTCAATGGATTTTCATTGGGAATCCAGATTTCTAAGGGACCTTCTTGCAGTTCCTATCGCTTCCACTGGATGTCAACAGTCTTTAGAAATTGGTTGAGGTTATTCCTTTGTGTAATGAAGAAGTATGGCCATCTTGAACAAGGGTCCCTTGAAGTATACTGTTAAATAGAGGCGCATGACCAGAAAGCATGCGTCAGTTTGTTTTCTTCCTGTATTGAACACAGATCATCCCGTCTTCAATTCTATCGATTATTTACTTTTAAAAAATACCTAAAATTGTATTACAAAAGTAGTTTGAAATGTTTTGGCAAAGTTTACAGGTAACTTTTGAGATATTTTGTAGTCACGTTGCTCAAGTTGTAACCAGTGTTTTTCTGGATCAAACGCGCCAAATAAATGGACATTTTGGATATATATCGACGGAATTAATCGAACAAAAGTACCATTTGTGATGTTTATGGGACATATTGGAGTGCCAACAAAAGAAGCTCATCAAAGGTAAGGCATGAATTATATTTTTATTTCTGCGTTTTGTGTCGCGCCTGCAGGGTTGAAATATGCTTTCTCTCTTTGTTTACGGAGGTGCTATCCTCAGATAATAGCATCGTTTGCTTTCGCCGAAAAGCCTTTTTGAAATCTGACATGTTGGCTGGATTCACATCAAGTGTACCTTTAATTTTCTATCTTGCATGTGTGATTTAATGAAAGTTAGATTTTTATAGTGATTTATTTGATTTTGGCGCTCTGCATTTTCCCTGGCTTTTGGCCTGGTGGGACCCACATATCCCAGAGAGGTAACCTGTTGCGACTCTAGGGGCATTATTTTAATTTTTGGATAAAAAACGTTCCCGTTTTAAACAAGATATTTTGTCACGAAAAGATGCTCGACTATGCATATAATTGTCAGCTTTGGATAGAAAACACTCTGACGTTTCCAAAACTGCAAAGATATTGTCTGTGAGTGCAACAGAGCTGATGTTACAGGCGAAACCCAGATAAAAATCCAATCAGGAAGTGCCAAATTTTTTGAAACCGCTTCATGCCAATGACTCCTTATGTGGCTGTGAATGGGCTACGAATGAGCTTACATTTTCTACATATTCCCCAAGGTGTCTACAGCATTGTGACATATTTTTACGCATTTATGTTGAAGAATAGCCGTAAGGGACCACATTGAGCAAGTGGTCACATAATGGCTCCCGCAGAAAATCTTGCGTAAAGTACTGAAGTAGCCATTTTTCTAATCGCTTCTTATGAGAAACCAATTGTCCCGGTGGATATTTTATCGAATAGATATGTGAAAAACACCTTGAGGATTGATTCTAAACAACGTTTGCCATGTTTCTGTCGATATTATGGAGCTAATTTGGAAAAAAGTTTGGCGTTGTAGTGACTGCATTTTCGGGTCGATTTCTCAGCCAAACGTGAAGAACAAACGGAGCTATTTCGCCTACAAAAATAATAGTTTGGGAAAAAAGGAACATTTGCTATCTAACTGGGAGTCTCCTGAGTGAAAACATCCGAAGTTCTTCAGAGGTAAATTACTTTATTTGATTGCTTTTCTTATTTTCATGAACATGTTGCCTGCTGGTAGCAGAGCCTAGCATAGCATTATGCCATGATAAACGTACACAAATGCTTGTCTAGCGTTGGCTGTAAAGCATATTTTGAAAATCTGAGATGACAGTGTGATTAACAAAAGGCTAAGCTGTGTCTAAATATATTTAATTTGTGATTTTCATGAATAGGAAGATTTTCTAGGAAGATTTATGTCCGCTGCGTTATGCTAATTCGTTTGAGGCTATGATTACGCTCCCGGATCCGGGTTTGATAGTCAAACGAAGCTATTGGACATAAATGGACATAAATGATGGACATTATCGAACAAAACAAGCATTTATTGTGGAACTGCGATTCCTGGTAGTGCATTCTGATGAAGATCATCAAAGGTAAGTGAATATTTATAATGCTATTTATGAATAATGTTGACTTCCCAACATGGCGGATATTTCTCTGGCTGGTTTGGGCTCTGAGCTCCATTCTCAGATTATGCTTTTTCCGTAAAGTTTAAAAAAAATCTGATACAGCGGTTGCATTAAGGAGAAGTGTATCTAAAGTTCCATGTATAATAGTTGTATTTTCATCAACATTTATAATGAGTATCTCTGTGAATTCATGTGGCTCTCTACAATATCACTGCATGTTTTGTAACTACTGAACGTAACACGCCAATGTAAAATAAGATTTTTGGATATAAATATGAACATTATCGAACAAAACATACATGTATTGTGTAACATGAAGTCCTATGAGTGTCATCTGATAAAGATCATCAAAGGTTAGTTATTAAATGTATCTCTATTTGTGCTTTTTGTGGCTCCTCTCTTTGGCTGGAAAAATGGCTGGGTTTTTCTGTGAGTTGGTGGTGACCTAACATAATCGTTTGTGGAGCTTTCGCTGTAAAGCATTTTTTAAATTAGACACTATGGCTGGATTAATGAGAATTGTATCTTTAAAAACTTGTATGTTTGAGAAATTAGATTTATGAGATTTCTGTTGATTTGTATTTGGTGCCCTGCAATTTCATTGGCTGTTGGCAAGGGGTTCTGCTAGCGGAACGGCGATCCCGGTCCCTGCCGATGAAAAACATCCTCTCAGCATGATGCTGCTACCACCATGCTTCACTGAATAATTTGAATAGAAGCAATGCAGATAGTGCTGGTCTGTCCGAACCACGCATTAACAAGGGAAGCTATATTCGGAGAGCCTTTCTATCCTGCCCTTGACCTTGGCTATGGACATGTGATGCCAAAGCTCCCTGATCTTCTCAAAAATATTGGTTTGTCTAGCTGTGTCCAGTCCAGGTGGTGCTTGTAGAGGTAGACCATCTATGGGGGAAGGATGTCAGCGTTGCGCAGCAGCTGAAACCTGGTCCCAACTGAGTACGAACGCTCATTGGCGACAACAACACCAGGAACTACCCATCCCGGATCCGGGAGAATTGTCATCAACTGACACTAATTAGCATAACGCAATGGACAAAAAATATTACTCAAAAATATTCATATTCATGAAATCACAAGAGAAATATAGTGAAACACAGCTTAGCCTTTTGTTAATCACCCAGTCATCTCAGATTTTTAAATTATGCTTTACAGCCAAGGCAAGACAAGCATTTGTGTATGTATCGATAGCCTAGCATAGCATTATGTTTAGCTAGCAGCAGGAAGCTTGGTCACGAAAATCAGAAAAGTAATCAAATTAACCGTTAACTGTCCCAGTTAGACAGCAAATGTTCATTTTGTTCCATAAAGATAATTTTTTATAGCCAAAATACCTTCGTTTGTTCTTCACGTTTGGTTGAGAAATCCACCGGAAACTGCGGTCACGACAATGACGAAAAATATTACAAAATAGTTCCATAATATCGACAGAAACATGGCAAATGCTTTTTTATAATCAATCCTCAAGGTGTTTTTCAAATATCTATTCGATAATATATCAACCGGGTCAGTTGGCTTCTTAGTAGGAGCGAGAGAAACAATGGCCACATTTGTCTATTACGCACAAATCACTCTGAGATCCCCCACCTGACCACTGATGCAATGTTGTCGCTCACGCTCATTTTTCAAAATAAAAGCCTGAAACTATGTCTTGTGACACTAGACACATTAGGGAAGCCATTAAAAAAAAATGTGGTTGATATCCATTTCACTGCTCAATAGGGACGCATAGGAACGCAGAGGTTTCTAAATAAGAGTCACTTCCTGATTGGATTTTTCTCAGGCTTTCGCCTGCAAAATCAGATCTGTTATACTCACAGACAATATTTTTACAGTTTTGGAAACTTTAGAGTGTTTTCTATCCTAAGCTGTCAATCATATGCATCTATTACATGGTCCTGACAAATAGCCCGTTTACTTTGGGAACGTTATTTTTCCAAAAATGAAAATAGTGCCCCCTAGTTTCAAGAGGTTAACAGCTTCTGGCAGATTGGCAGATCTGAAGCCCTGATAGTTGAAACTCTGGCACTGCCAGCGCAGGTCTATCCTGGGCTTAGTGCTTGAGATGTGGGGCAGCAGTTTTATCCACAGATTCCTGAGGGAAGACAGACCGACTACACGTACCTCTGGAAAATACAGAAATAATGTGAGATCAATAAAGGTTGTGCCAATCATGTTGGAGATCAATTAAATAATCAAAACTTGTGGGTTATGCTTTACATACCAATTGTTGTCATCGTATATCCTACCAAATATCCTACTAAAACTGTAATATCTTATGTTTCACTGAGTCGTGGCTGAACGACGACATTAATAACATACAGCTGGCGGGTTAAACACTCTATCGGCAGGATAGAACAGCAGCCTCTGGTAAGACACGGGGCGGGGGCCTATGTATATTTGTAAACAACAGCTGGTGCACGATATCTAAGGAAGTCTCAAGGTTTTGCTCGCCTGAGGAAGAGTATCTCATGGTAAGCTGTAGACCATACTATCTACCTAGATAGTTTTCATCTGTATTTTTCGTAGCTGTCTACATACCACCACAGACCGATGCTAGCACTGAAACTGTACTCAATGAGCTGTGTCCACCATAAGCAAACAGGCAAATGTTCATCCAGAGGCAGCGCACCTAGTGGCCGGGGACTTTGTTAAATGTGCAACCAGAGAGGAAAAAACTCTTGACCACATTCACTCCACACACAGAGACACGTACCAAGCTCTGCCTCGCCCTCCATTTGGCAAATCTGACCATAATTGTATCCTCCTGATTTCTGCTTACAAGCTAAAATTAAAGCAGGAAGCACCAGTGACTCGGTCTATAAAAAAGTGGTCAGATGAAGCAGATGCTAAACTACAGAACTGTTTTGCTAGCACAGACTGGAACATGCTCCAGGATTCTTCCGATGGCATTGAGGACTACACCACTTCAGTCACTGGCTTCATCAATAAGTGCATTGATGATGTTGTCCCCTCAGTGACTGTATGTACATACCCCAACCAGAAGCCATGGATTACAGGAAACATTCGTACTGAGCTAATGGTTAGAGCTGCCGCTTTCAAGGAGAAGAACTCTAACTCGGAAGCCTATAAGAAATCCCGCTATGTCCTCTGACGAACCATCAAACAGGCAAAGCATCAATACAGGACAAAGATCGAATCCTACTACACCGGCTCCGACGCTCGTCGAATGTGCTATTGCAAACCATTACAGACTACAAAAGCATGCACAGGTGAGAGCAAGCACAGCCGAGAGCCTACCAGACGAACTAAATCACTTCTATGCTTGCATCGAGGCAAGTAACACTGAAACATGCATAAGAGCATCAGCTGTTCCGGACGACTGTGTGATCATGCTCTCCGCAGCCGATGTGAGTAAGAACTTTAAACTCTTATGGATATTGGAGACGCTAGCGTCTAAACTGGCCAATTGCCAGGGGAAATGCAGAGCGCCAGATGCAAATAAAATGCTATAAAATTCTAACTTTCAATAAATCACACATGTAAGATACTCAATTAAAGCTACATTCGTTGTGAATCCAGCCAACATGTCAGATTTAAAAAATGCTTTTCGGTGAAAGCATAAGAAGCTATTATCTGATAGCCTGCACCCATCTGCACCAGCAGTAAACAAAGGAGCTAGCGTAGCAGGCGCTACACAAAACGCTGAAATATAAAATACGCATTACCTTTGACGAGCTTCTTTTGTTGGCACTCCAATATGTCCCATAAATATCACAATTGGTTCTTTTGTTCGATAAATTCCGTCCGTATATATATCAAAAATGTCCATTTATAAAGCGCGTTTGATCCAGAAAAAAACAGCTTACAAAAACACAACGTCACAACAAAATATTTCAAAAGTTGCCTATAAACTTTGCCAAAGTATTTCAAACTACTTTTGTAATACAATGTTAGGTATTTTTAAATGTTAATAATCGATCAAATTGTAGACGGGGCAATCTGTATTCAATACATGAACGAAAAGAAACCAGCTCTGCTTTTCATGTCTTGCGCAACTCACAAAAAAGTGTCCCCAGTTCCGAGTTGGCCTAGTTCTTCAATGCACAAAGAAATAACCTCAACCATATTCCAAAGACTGGCGACATCGTGTGGAAGCAGTAGGAAAATTGGTTCCTATTAAATATCCAATGGCAAAGGCAATATAGTGAACAGAGATAGGAAAAAATACTAATAATCTGAACAGTTAGTCCTCAGGGTTTGCCTGCTATATAAATTCTGTTATACTCACAGACATGATTCAAACAGTTTTAGAAACTTCAGAGTGTTTTCTATCTAAATCTATGAATAATATGCATATCTTATGTTCTTGGCATGAGTAGCAGGAAGTTGAAATTGGGCACGCTATTTATCCAAAAGTGAAAATTCTGCCCCCTAGCTTTAAGGCGTTTGGTAAACAAATCCAAAGCGCGATCTGGTCCATTCGGATGAAACGTTCAAAAAGTTATATTACAGGTCGTAGAAACTTGTCAAACTAAGTATAGAATCAATCTTTAGGATGTTTTTATCATAAAAGTTCAATAATGTTCCAAACGGAGAATTCCATTGTCTGTAGAAAAGCAATAGAACGAGAGCTACCTCTCAAGTGAAAGCGCGTGACTGAAAACGAGGCTGTAGGCAGACCCCTTAGTCAAACAGCTCCCGTCCGGCCCCCCTTCACACGAGCAGCCTGAAACAACGTTCTAAAGACGGTTGACATCTAGTGGAAGCCTTAGGAAGTGCAAAATAATCCATATCCCACTGTGTATTCGATAGGGCTGAGTTCAAAAACTACAAACCTCAGATTTCCCACTTCCTGGTTGGATTTTTTCTCAGGTTGTGCCTGCCATATTAGTTCTGTTATACTCACAGACATTTCAAACAGTTTTAGAAACTTCAGAGTGTTTTCTATCCAAATGTACTAATAATATGCATATATTAGCAATTGGGACTGAGGAGCAGGCCGTTTACTCTGGGCACCTCTGGGCACCTTTTTCATCCAAGCTACTCAATTCTGCCCCTGTAGCCATAAGAAGTTAAGGGGAAACATTGAAATGTCTTGGAATAGCCTAGTCAATCCATTTGAGAATGTCTGATATGACTTAAAGATTGCTGTACACCAGCGGAACCCATTTGACTTGAAAGAGCTGGAGCAGTTTTTCCTTGAAGAATGGGCAAAAATACCAGTGGCTAGATGTGCCAAGCTTATTTAGACATACCCCAAGCGACTTGCAGCTGTAATTGCTGCAAAAGGGGGCTCTACCAAGTATAACCTTTTTTTTTTGGGGGGGGGGGGGGGGGATTGTTAGGCATGCTCAAGTTTCCTGTTCTTTTGTGTTATTTGTTTGTTACACAATAACAAAAATGTTGCATCGTCAAAGTGGTATGCACGTTGTGTAAATCAAATGATACAACCCCCCCCAAAATCTATTTTAATTCCAGGTTGTAAGGCAACAATATAGGAAAAATACCAAGGGGGTGCATACTTTCACAAGCCGCTGTACCTGCATCTTTGTCCTCTGTCTCCCTCTCTGGTGGCTTCTACCTCGGGTTTAGATCTTCGGAGCTCCCTGAGAGACCGGCCCATTCAACTTCACCAGCTGTCATCATAGGCAGCTCTATAGTGAGAAACATCTCAGTCCCCAAGGCAAAATCCCTGTGCTACACAGGAGCACGAGTACAGGACATAACAAGGCTGCTTCCGACTGTTCTACCACAGATGCCGGGAGCTGACACTGTCGTAGTCCATGTGGGGTCAAACAACATCAGGAGGGCTAGCCCAGAACATTTGAAAATTGATTTTATAGAACTGATTTTAGCATTAAAAGACAACCAAAAAATGGCAGTAATTGTAGGTCCAGTACCAGGTCGCGGGTGTGAAAGATTCAGAAGACTGCTGGCATTACACATCTGGCTAAAAGACTACTGTAGCTCTGCTGAAGTCACTTTTGATAACTTGATAACCTCCTCCTTTTTCCCTCAAAACATAACAATGATCATTATGGCCAAACAGTTCTATTTTTGTTTCATCAGACCAGAGGACATTTCTCCAAAAAGTACGATCTTTGTCCCCATGTGCAGTTGCAAACCGTAGTCTGGCTTTTTTATGGTGGTTTTGGAGCAGTGGCTTCCTCCTTGCTGAGCGGCCTTTCGGGTTGTGTCAATATAGGTCTCATTTACTGTGGATATAGATACTTTTGCACCTTTTTCCTCCAGCATCTTCACATGGTCCTTTGCTGTTGTTCTGGGATTGATTTGCACTTTTCGCATCTCTAGGAGACAGAATGTGTCTCCTTCCTGAGCGGTATGACTGCTGCTTGGTCCCGTGGTGTTTGTACTTGCGGATTGTTGTTTGCACAGATGAACGTGGTACCTTCAGGCATTTGGAAATTGCTCCCAAGGATAAACCAGACTTGTGGATGTCTGCAATTTGTTTTCTGAGGTCTTGACTGATTTCTTTTGATTTTCCCATGATGTCAAGCAAAGAGGCACTGAGTTTGAAGGTAGGCCTTGAAATACATCCACAGGTACACCTCCAATCGACTCAAATTATGTCAATTAGCCTATCAGAAGCTTCTAAAGTCATGACATCATTTTCTGGAACTTTCCAAGCTGTCTAAAGGCACTGTCAACTTAGTGTATGTCAACTTCTGACCCACTGGAATTGTGATACAGTGAATTATAAGTGAAATAGTCTGTATGTAAACAATTGTTGGAAAAATGACTTGTGTCATGTACAAAGTAGATGTCTTAACCGACTTGCCAAAACTATAGTTTGGTAAAAATAAATTTGTGGAGTGGTTGAAAAACAAGTTTTAATGACTCCAACCTTAGTGTATGTAATCTTCCGACAGTATACACACTATGTTCAATTCATACTCACACACACACACACACACACACACACACACACACACTACACTGAAACTCACACAAAACCCACAAATTCACATACACGACACACACACTCAGGCACTTTCACACTCATCATATGCTGCTGCTACTCTGTTTTTTATTCTTACTCTCATTATGATTTATCCTGATGCCTAGTCACTTTATCCTGCCTTTATGTACATCTCTACCTCAAATACCTCGTACCCCTGCACATTGATCTGGTACTGTTACTCCCTGTATATACAGTATTGTTGTGTATTTTATTCCTCTTTTGTTGCTATTTGTATCATTATTTTTTAACTCTGCATCGTTGGGAAGCGCTCGTAAGCAAGCATTTCACGGTAAAATCTATACGATACATGTGACAAATAACATTTGATTTGAATACAGCGAAGTCTGGTTAATTAATCAATTAAATTATATTATGCCACACAAACATAAATAACATACATTTTTCTAAACTAATCCAATCTTTTAGTTGGACGTATTGCACCGTTACTGAAATGGTTATTCCAGTTTAGATGTTTTAGGTAGTCTCATATATACATTTTCTTAACCTTGACAGTCAATCTGAATGCAGATTAAAGATCCAATTGTTAGTTATCCCCACTCATGTTGAATTCCAATAGGAATTACACATCACTTTGCAAGCCAGCATAATGTTACTTGATGCTGGCTCTGCATGTTTCCAAAACACAGAGAATGGCTGGTCACCAGCGAAAACACAACTAAGGTTGATCACCAGCCTATGCTGGTCTATGCTGTTTTTTTCAGCAGGGTATTTAACTGAAGCTGAATCAGTATCTGCCCATCTTTGCTGTGATTGTGGCCCAAGTACCCAGTAGCGCATTTAACTGTAAATATCATGGCGAAAATAATCACTGATGTTGATCAATGCAGAGTGTGACAGTGATGCGAAGAGTGTCTTATTGCAGATTTTCCCAAACTTGGTCCTCAAATAAGCAAAGTTTGGTGATGAGTTGGTTATTTGAATCAGCTATGTAGTGCTCAGGCAAAAAACTAAACATGCACACTGGGGAGGCCCAAGACGGAGTTTGGGAAACCCTGTCTTAGGGTTTGTAAATCTATATCAGTGGTGATTGGTGCCGTTTAAGATGAGCGAGAATTTCTTATTTTATTTTTATGAGCATGGCCTTATTTATTTTACAGCATATTGATGACAGTCATTTATATTCCATTCACCCAGCTCAATGTAACATGAATAAGTTTAGGCTACTACATGATACTCAAATTTTCCTTGTACCCACCATGAGGTTACTACAACCTAGGCTATGAATGAAAGTTCACAACGTAGGTGCACAGGTCAAGAGAATTTTGAGTAATCAAAGTGACAGACAGTGACACATTCAATACCGCCTTGCACACTCTTGCCTGCATCTAAATGATTTGGGGTGTAATCATTAGCCCAACAGTTGAAATTCAGATACTGTATGTTTATCCCCGTTTCATTCTGTTTGCTTCCATTTAAGATGTGTTTTTTAACAGAATCGGCGGAATGAATATACTGTACCCCTGATCACACACAAACAGTTCACTTTCATAGTAGCCACATAAAAACAACATGATCACTTTGCGCTGCATATATAATTTGTTCTTTCAACTATCTACGCGCTCTCCTCCTTTCACCTTTTCCAATTCGCTTGTGGACTTCAGTACACAACACATCAGCTGTCTGTGACCAGGCGAAAAACAATTACTTTCCAAACCTTAATATCATGACCGCTAACCCCTACACACAGCCAAAACCCTCAGAAAGTAGTTTGGCAGTTACACCGGATGGCCCTGGTGGCATTACAGTAATAAAACTAAAACCTTAGAAGAGTTTGAGTGATTTATAGCCAGCTAGCTAACATAGCATCCCTCTCTGTTTGAGCCGGGTGATTGAGTCGGCTAAACTAGCTAGCTGCATAAGCAGTTTAGCAGTTACAACTGCGAGCCCCTGTGGAAATACATTTATAAAACCAAAAGCGTACCTTGTCTTGCAAGAGTTCCAGTGTTGGATAGACATAGCCAGCTAGCTAACATAGCATCCCAATCTGTTTGAGCTGGGTGTTTGAGTAGGCTAAATGAGTTAGCTGCATTTGCAAGCTAAGGGAAAGCAAAAAAATACAACCAAATATAGCTAGATCTCTCTTTCTCTCTATTGCTCTCTCTTGCTTCTTCTTAATTTTGGAAATATTACATTTTTTCAAAACTGTTAAACTATTGTCTTTCTCTATTTATGAGCCAACTACTCAACACATTTATCCACTGCAGTGCAGATAGTTGTAGTTTATACTTTCAGTACTAGATTCCTTCTCTGATCTTTTGATTGGGTGGACAACATTTCAGTTCATGCTGCAAGAGCTCTGGTGGTTGGAGGACATCCTCTGGAAGTTGCCATAATTACTGTGTAAGTCTATGGAAGGGGGTAAGAACCATGAGCCTCCTAAGTTTTGTATTGAAGTCAATGTATCCAGAGGAGGACAGAAGCTAGCTGTCCTCTGGCTATACTATGGTGCTATCCTACAGAGTACTGCTGATGCTACTATTTTAAGGAATGATTTGATTAGATGTAAATATATTTAGTATAGTTCTATCTAAATTGGATAACTTTTTTATGTTTCTCTATATTTATGGAAAGATGGTCCTCCCCTTCCTCCTCTAAGGAGCCTCCACTGATCTATATGTATATGATGTATGTCATTCTTAAAAGATTGATCCTGAATGTCAACTGCCAAGCGATATATCATCAGGTGCACACGTAGCTTATACGATAGAGAGTGAACCAGTGCCTGTTTGTGTGTGTCAGGGACACAGTTTAAAACTGGAAAATCAAGTATGGACCTCTAAGCCATGTCATTACAAACCTGAAAGCAAGACAGGATGAGGTTACTCTTTATACAGTGACATTGTCAAAGGGCTCTTAGCCATGTGGTCTTTCACTTGGAAACCCTTTGAAGGTATGACCAGCTCACCAATGGCAAGGACAATGTGAAGGAAGTTAAATTCCACCAACAGAAGGCAGGTGAAACGATATCAAGAAAACATGCCGGTTTTGTCTTAGGCAAATCCCGGAGAACTGGCAGCGCAGTTCACCAATGGCAAGGTGCAACTGGTGATCTGAAATGTGCAACTGGTGATCTGAAATGTGCAACTGGTAACCCAAAAAAAAATAATTTGATTCTATGTTTCCTTACTTTTTCAAAGTCACTGTGCATTTGCAATATGTTTTAATGGGCAGGTACCATCACGAATTTGTCATGCTATAAAAATCCTGCAGGAATGTGAAATTGACTGGCCCGATGAACTCGGGATGGCTTTGCAGTTGGGTCATCTCAATCGCTCGTTTGGGTTGATTTCATAGAATCATATTGCAAATGCACGTGCAACTGCTCACCCAAAAAAAAAATGTTTAGATTTTTTTTGTTTATGTTTCCTTACTTTTTCAAAGTCACTGTGCATTTGCAATATGTTTTTTCACTATAGAATCATATTGCAAATGCACATGCAACTGGTCATCCCCCCAAAAAAAATTTAGATTTTTTTTGTTTATGTTTCCTTACTTTTTCAAAGTCACTGTGCATTTGCAATATTGCAACTGGTCATCCCCCAAAAAAAATTTTAGATTTTTTTTGTTTATGTTTCCTTACTTTTTCAAAGTCACTGTGCATTTGCAATATGTTTTTTCACTATCAAAAAAAAATGTTTTGATTTTTTTTGTTTATGTTTCCTTACTTTTTCAAAGTCACTGTGCATTTGCAATATGTTTTTTCACTATAGAATCATATTGCAAATGCACATGCAACTGGTCATCCCCCCCCCCAAAAAATTTAGATTTTTTTTGTTTATGTTTCCTTACTTTTTCAAAGTCACTGTGCATTTGCAATATGTTTTTTCACTATAGAATCATATTGCAAATGCACGTGCAACTGGTCACCCAAAAATAAAAATTTTGGATTTTTTTTGTTTATGTTTCCTTACTTTTTCAAAGTCACTGTGCATTTGCAATATGTTTTTCACTATAGAATCATATTGCAAATGCACATGCAACTGGTCATCCCCCCCAAAAAAAATTAGATTTTTTTTGTTTATGTTTCCTTACTTTTTCAAAGTCACTGTGCATTTGCAATATGTTTTTTCACTATAGAATCATATTGCAAATGCACGTGCAACTGGTCATCCCCCCCAAAAAAATTTAGATTTTTTTTGTTTATTTTTCCTTACTTTTTCAAAGTCACTGTGCATTTGCAATATGTTTTTTCACTATAGAATCATATTGCAAATGCACATGCAACTGGTCATCCCCCCCAAAAAAATTTAGATTTTTTTTATGTTTCCTTACTTTTTCAAAGTCACTGTGCATTTGCAATATGTTTTTTCACTATAGAATCATATTGCAAATGCACATGCAACTGGTCATCCCCCCCCAAAAAAATTAGATTTTTTTTGTTTATGTTTCCTTACTTTTTCAAAGTCACTGTGCATTTGCAATATGTTTTTTCACTATAGAATCATATTGCAAATGCACGTGCAACTGGTCATCCCCCCAAAAAAAATTTAGATTTTTTTTGTTTATTTTTCCTTACTTTTTCAAAGTCACTGTGCATTTGCAATATGTTTTTTCACTATAGAATCATATTGCAAATGCACATGCAACTGGTCATCCCCCCCAAAAAAAATTAGATTTTTTTTATGTTTCCTTACTTTTTCAAAGTCACTGTGCATTTGCAATATGTTTTTTCACTATAGAATCAAATTGCAAATGCACATGCAACTGGTCATCCCCCAAAAAACATTTTAGATTTTTTTTGTTTATGTTTCCTTACTTTTTCAAAGTCACTGTGCATTTGCAATATGTTTTTTCACTATAGAATCATATTGCAAATGCACGTGCAACTGGTCATCCCCCCAAAAAAAATTTAGATTTTTTTTGTTTATGTTTCCTTACTTTTTCAAAGTCACTGTGCATTTGCAATATGTTTTTTCACTATAGAATCATATTGCAAATGCACGTGCAACTGGTCATCCCCCAAAAAAAATTTTAGATTTTTTTTGTTTATTTTTCCTTACTTTTTCAAAGTCACTGTGCATTTGCAATATGTTTTTTCACTATAGAATCATATTGCAAATGCACGTGCAACTGGTCACCCAAAAATAAAAAAATTGGATTTTTTTTGTTTATGTTTCCTTACTTTTTCAAAGTCACTGTGCATTTGCAATATGTTTCAATGGGCAGGTACCATCACGAATTTGTCATGCTCAAAATTTTTTAGATGTATTTTTTTTTGTTTCTTACTTTTTCAAAGTCACTGTGCATTTGCAATATGTTTTAAAGGGCAGGTACCATCACAAATTTGTCATGCTATAAAAATCTTGCAGGAATGTGAAATTGACTGGCCCGATGAACTCGGGATGGCTTTGCAGTGATTCTGGGTCATCTCAATTGCTCGTTTGGGTTGATTTCAGAATGTCGCTTTTGGTGATGTTTTTTCACTATAGGATCATATTGCAAATGTACAAGAGTCAAGTGGACAAGAGTCCATCAGTCAATTAGATATCATTCTGACCACCAAACTGATACAAACTGACACCAAACCCACTTTTTCCAACTCGTTTAGTAGCCAACTATTACATACTTCAGAGCTGGCCCAAAATTCACAACCCCTTCGGTTCAAACCATAAAAAAACCATAAAACACGTAGTTACGTTCTAGCTGCGGGTCCATTTCTTATGTTATGTGTTGGCCTAGCTGAGGCGACCCCGAATCCCAAGTTTCGGCTCGATAGGTCATTTGGTGTCCGAGAAAAACCCTAATTGGTGCTGAAAATCCACTATTTTCCATGACTTGCTACGGGGTCCTTGAATGAGCTATTGGACAGAAACGTTGGGGTCTGTCTATATGGGCCGAGACGTTTGCAATGCACCTAGTCTTGCGACTCTGGGACATTTCTAAATGTCGTCATTTTCGTGATGCAAAAATGAATTGAAGTTATTTCAAATGTACGAGGCTGTTTCTCGGTCCGAGAACCTTCTAGAGCCACGTAACTCACCACGCACCATCTACGGGAGGTCTAGAACAGGTTTCTAAAGTTTCGGAACTCTAGGTCCGACGGTTCTTTTTTAGCTCCAACAAAGCTAACTATTGGAGCCACTGTCTGTCTCTACGCACCCCAATACGTCCCTCCTTCCAAGTTGCGTTTTAGTGTGATTTTTTTTTCCTTTGAATTTTTTTGGGAAAAATGACTGATTTACAGTTCATGGGGGTTGCCTAATCACACATATGAAGTTTTGGAAAGATCAGACTTTTTTAACCCTTCGAAACAGCCCCTGAGACACCAATTATGGCACTTCCGGTTGGCACAGGAAGTTATAAATCAACACATATCCTCATTGGGGTATGCTGTTACAGAATCCTGAGTTTTAAGTCCTTACGTTAAGAATTGACTGATCTACACAGGGTTGAATGCACTATGTCTATAAAACTGCATGCAGTGTATGGGTAAACACTTTTAGGGGCATTTTAACCACTTCCGGTTGGTCCAGGAAGCTTAGAATCAACACAGGTAGACCTCATAGTGGCCTGATGGACTGGTACCGAAGACAGGTTCATACGGCATTCATAACCCACATAGGCCTCAGGTTGAAATTAGGGGTGCAGGCAATGTATTCCTATGGGGAGAGATGACACTGTAATCTGTGAGATCAAAAAACACTGTTTTACTGTTAAGGGTTAATGCCACACGGTCAAGGTTAGGCTTGTTCAGATCGGGAGGACCTTAGGAACATTCATGTGGTGCAATTTTTCTTCTCACTCTAACGGTTCTCTCACTGTCACCCAAAAGCAAATGACATTGTGGTGCAGGCTTCATTTTGGGCCTACTATTCTAATGCTCGCTGCGCCTAGACCGAGCGAGCTACGGTCAAGCGGGATATCTCGCTGAACTCGGTACGGCCTAGGGATTATGTTAATGCCATTTCCTGCTCTCTGTGTCTTTAAGCACCGCACTTTATCACTCCATCCTTCCTGTGTGTGTGTGAGGGAGCTTTTCTTTGACATCTGTTGGGATTAATGACTGATTTACAGTTCAGAAGGGTTACCTAGTCACACATATGAAGTTTTGGAGAGATGTGACTTTTTTAACCCTTCGAAACAGAGAGTGTGACCCAATTAAAGGCACTTCCGGTTGGCACAGGAAGCTATAAGTAAACACATGTCTTGATTTACATAGCCACTTACAGAATCCCGAGTTTTAAGTCTTTACGTTAAGAATTGACTGATCTACACAGGGTTGAATGCACCATGTCTATCAAACTGCAGGCAGTGTATGGGTAAACACTTTTAGGGGCATTTTAACCACTTCCGGTTGCTCCAGGAAGCTTAGATTCGACACAGGTAGATCTCATAGTTGCCTGATGGACTGGTACCGAAGACAGGTTCATACGGCATTCATAACCCATATAGGCTTCAGGTTGAATTTTGTGGTGCAGGCTATGTATTCCTATGGGGAGAGATGTCACTGTAATCTGTGAGATCAAAAAACCCTGTTTTACTGTGAAGGGTTAATGCCACACGGTCAAGGTTAGGCTTGTTCAGATCGGGAGGACCTTAGGAACATTCATGTGGTGGAATTGTGCTTCTCACCCTAACGGTTCTCTCACTGCCACCCAAAATCAAATGACATTGTGGTGCAGGCTTCACAATGTGAAGGAAGTTAAATTCCACCAACAGAAGGCAGGTGAAACGATATCAAGAAAACATGCCGGTTTTGTCTTAGGCAAATCCCGGAGAACTGGCAGCGCAGTTATTTTGGATAGTATTTCATTTTTCCAAACAATGAAAGAATTCACACACAAGTAAGATGAGACTTTGTCTGTGTTACCTACAGTTCATTTGGAAAGTATTCAGACCCCTTCCCTTTTTCCACATTTTGTTATGTTACAGCCGTATTCTAAAATGGATTCAATTTTAAAAGTGTTTTGTCATTTGTTAAGTGTAGTGACTGTTCAATAATCACATCACATATGATGAAAGTATTATGCTCTTGGATAGCACATTACTTTATCATTTAGGTTTGACTCAGGACAAGACAGTGCAATCTATTAATATCACACTGGTTATGAAAAAAATATTTATTTACAAAGACAATATTCAGCACGATGTTACTTTACTCCATTTTGAGTAGCATTATTGATCATAATTAGTTAAGTCTGGAATCTCAAGCTAGAGGTGCTTATGCTCTTATAATTAAGTAGGATTGTCCTTGCCAGAATGGCCCATTAAGGCTTTGGATAGGACGCTAGTCTACCAAATGTTTTTGTGCTACGTTAAACAGTGTTACATTAAATAGTGCTGCATTGTGTATATGGTGATGTCGCAATTAGTGCTTGGATTCAAACTACAGTTCAAGAGTGTCTGTCAATAACCACTTGAAATAAAGGAAATGGGTTACTGTCCTCTTAAATACGTTGACAGGTGGAGTTTGTATTGTTTCAATGTGGGTTATACTTGCAGCAACCATTTTTTAAGGACATGAAGGCATCAAACTGTCAGACATCAGCTAGCACCTTACCAGAAGCCAAAAGAAAATCTCTGCACTTACATAACACATTTAATCAATCTATTTAACCTACCTGTCACGAGAGCGCTTAATCACTGTGAACAGTGAGCATGTGTTTGTGACTTCATGTTCCTGTGAGTGTGTGTGCCTGTATTTTGTATGTTTGTACAATAAGTAAAGTAGGGTATGTATAGAGCATTGGGAAAGTATTCAGACCCCTTGACGTTTTCCACATTTTGTTATGTTACAGGATTATGTCAAAGCACAGATCTGGGGGAGGGTACCAAAACATTTCTGCAGCTTTGAAGGTCCCCAAGAACCCAGTGGCTTCTGTCATTCTTAAATGGAAGAAGTTTGGAACCAACAAGACTCTCCAACAAGACTCTACCTAGAGCTGGCCGCCCAGCCAAACTGAGCAATCAGGGGAGAATGGTCAGGAAGGTGAACAAGAACCTGATAGTCACTCTGACAGAGATCCAGAGTCCCTCTGTGGAGATGGGAGAAACTTCCAGAAGGACAACCATCTCTGCTGCTCTCCGGCCTTTGTGGTAGAACGGAAGCCAGACGGAAGCCACTCCTCAGTAAATGACATGACAGCCCAATTGGAGTTTACCAAAAGGCACCTAAAGGACTCTCAGACCATGATAAACAAGATTCTCTGGTCTGATGAAACCAAGATTCAACTCTTTGGCCTGAATGCCAAAAGTCACGTCTGGAGGAAACCTGGCACCATCCCTACAGGTGAAACATGGTGGTGGCAGCATCATGCTGTAGGGGTGTTTTTCAGTGGACTGGGAGACTAGTCATGATTGAGGAAAAGATGAATGGAGCAAAGGTACAGATATCCCTGATGAAAACCTGCTCCAGAGCACTCAGAACCTCAGACTGGGGCAAAGGTTCACCTTCCAACAAGACAATTACCATAAGCACACATCCAAGACAACGCAAGAGTGGCTTTGGGACAAGTTTCTGAATGTCCTTGAGTGGCCCAACCAGAGCCTGGACTTGAACCTGATCGAACATCTCTGGAGAGACCCGAAAATATCTGTGCAGTGACGCTTTCCATCCAACTTCATAGAGCTTGAGAGGATCTGCAGAGATCCAAACACAGCTGTGCCAAGCCTGTAGCGTCATACCAAATAACACTCAGGTCTGTTATTGCTGCCAAAGGTGCTTCAACAAAGTACTGAGTAAAGGGTCTGAATACTTATTTAAATGTCTTTTTTTTATACATATTTGCAAAAAAAACAACTGTTTTTGCTTTACCAATATGGGGTATTGTGTGTAGATTTATTAGGGGAAATAAACTATTTTTATACATTTTAGAATAAGGCTATAACTCAAGAAAATTTGGAAAAGTCAAGGGGTCTGAATACTTTCTGAAGGCACTGTCAGTGTGCATGTGTGTGTAACAGGATTTCCCAAACTCAGTCCTGGGACCTCCCCTGGGTACACATTTTGGTTTTTGCCCTAGCATTACACAGCTTATTCAAAAACAAATTCAGTATCAAGTTTTGATCATTTGAATCATCTGTGTAGTGCTAGGGAAAAAACAAAACGGGCCCCAGGACCGAGTTTGGGAAACCCTGGTCTATACTGTAGGTCTGTATGAGTGGTTGATTGCATATACACCAATGTTGGCATTTACATGCAAGCCTGTATTTGTGTTTGTGTCTGTGTATGTATACGTGATCTTTGGATCCTGATCTGGGCTGTCACCGTAAATGGTCACCGTGTCTAAACACATATGGGACACAATTTGAGGGATTTTAATGATATTATTAGTAACCAATCAGATCAGTAAAGGCACTAAAAGCTTAACCAAAAAGTTCCTGTTTGGCCTGGCAGCCGAGGCATTCGCTAGTCCACCACAAAGTGTTCTTGGCGGCGGGCCACATTCTCCCGGGCTCGTGCTGTCTTTGCCCTGTTCTCTCCAACACCTTGTATCCTCCCAGCGAATCATCCCACTTCGCCTAGCCCCTGACTGACAGACCCTCAAGGCCTTTTCATTTCTGTACAGTCACCATTGTTCAGTGTCAAAGCTGTTCAAACATTGCCAATCTCCCCCATTCTCTACTCTCCCCCTGTAGAAAAGCTAATTTATCTAAACAATTTTTTAAAAATGATTTGAAAAGTCTCAATTGATTTCTGTGTTTATTCGGGTTTTTGTCATTTGTTTTTGCTTTGGACGAATATGGAGTAATTTTTAAAAAACTCAAGGATTTGTTCTAGTTTCTAGGGGTTTTGTAATTTAAAATGTTCAAACGGTTTAATCTGTTTACAGTAACAGACAACCGCACGTGTCAGAGAGAACACTAAGCGAGGACAACCAGAAACAAATCTTCTTGGTTTGATTTTCCCGAAACACTTGATGTTGAGAGAGACCGCTATTAAGGGTAGGAAACCCTAGGAGACCTATGCTCATCCTGTGTGATCTGTTTTGAGAAGTCATCTGAGGTATTTGTTCTGGGTGGAGATGATGGGTGGAAACCGAATAGGGTGCCTCGAGTTGGAAGAAAGTCCTCAGGCATCTGACTAGTGCATATTGGCATAGGATAAAAGGCTGTGTGTCATTAGGATAGACTATTAGTTTAGGTAATGTACTTTTTGATGATACAGCATAAACAGCTATTTGAAAAAGAACAGTTAGAGGAAATGAACACTGCCAGAGACACACATTGAAAAGGCATTGTATCTGCACACTGTGGTTCATTTTTCTTTGTCATGTCACATGAAACCACCAGGGGTTTTAAAATGCACTTAACCTCTCTAGGCTAGGGGGCGGTATTTTCACGTCCAGATGAAAAGCGTGCCCAAAGTAAACTGTATATTGTTAGTAGATTTGGATAGAAAACACTGAAGTTTCTAAAACTGTTTGAATAATGTCTGTGAGTATAACAGAACTTATTTGGCATTAATTATATTTTTATTCCTGCGTTTTGTGTCACGCCTGCAGAGTTGAAATATGCTTTCTCTCTTTTGTTTACGGAGGTGCTATCCTCAGGTAATAGCATCATTTGCTTTCGCCGACATTTTGGCTGGATTCACATCAAGTGTACCTTTAATTTGCTATCTTGCATGTGTGATTTAATGAAAGTTTGATTTTTATAGTAATTTACTTGAATTTGGCGCTCTGCATTTTCCCTGGCTTTTGGCCAGGGATGCTAGCGTCCCACATATACCAGAGTGGTTTTTAAGGAGGTGTGTAGGTCGCGGTCTTTATCATAGAGCTATGAAAGTTATGCATTTAGATCCGCCTGCTCGAGACAAATTCTGAGATTGCTTTGCTATGTCTGTGCCGTGAAGCAGTCGAATTGGATAAATGTTTTTCTAAGGACGTAAAGTTGCAGTGAAGTGATATACATGGATGTAATGAGAGTGAGGCAAATACAAGGACATTGACATGGTCCTGGGAAGGTAAATCATGTTTGATGTACTCTGTATGTAAACATTTTTGCAGAAATGTTTAAACTAGATGATAGGAACACTGTGGACAATTTTCAGCAAGTTGCAACAATGAAATACAGAAATGAACACTTTTCCATAAACAAGGTCTAAATCATGTTTGATGCACTCTGTAAGTAAAAAGGAAGAAAGGCCTTGTTCTATGTGGGTCCAAGTTTTAACTGAAGTTTTAACTGTTCATTTCACATGGTGAGGTGTAGGCTTGAGTTCATCGGGGCATCTGTTGAACGCTCCAATACCTGAATTTTGAAACTAACCCTAACAGTTCTGCCGATGTCACTCAAAACCTCATCAACTCTATGTCAGGCTTCCAGTGAGGTCTACCTTTCTGCAATGTGGGGAGAGGGGGCTAATTCATTAATTGTCATTCATCTTGATTGCGATGTATGGACATAATCATCAATCTAGTGTCACTTTTCTTTTCCCACTTTTCTTTTCCCAAGCATCAAGTGGTTGACGCTCATATTTTCCCATTGGCATCTCAAAGCCTGCTGGGAGCATGGCCAATTGACATAAGCGTCAATTGGTTGATGCCTAACTTATTGCAAAAACGTGACAGTTTGACGTTTTATTAGTCGTATGTACGGGATACACATGCTATACACCATTTAACTAAATGCTTAATTGCAGGTTCCTTCTCGACAATGCAACAACAATAAGAAATAATAAAAGATAAGTATACAAACATAAAGTGATAGAGAAGTAGGTAATAATTAACATTTTAGCAAAAGTACGATAGAGGAATGCACAACTTATAGTCCAATATTTACACGTGTTTTAGGGAAGGAGGGATTTGGGGGCAAGTGTTGAAATTGTGCAGTATTTAGCAATTATAATAAGAGTCTAGTAGCATCAGTTGTGATTTGTGTGTGTGCAGCATGGGTGTGTAGCATGTGTGTGTGGGTGTGTAGGTGTGCGAGTGAGTGCAAGTATGCTAAAGTGCTGAGAATCAGTGCACATGGTCAGTCCAGTGGTCAGCAGTCTGATGGCTTGGAGATAGAAACTGTCTCTGAGCCTGTTGCTATCAGACCTCTTGCAGCTTGTGGCTGAGGTGTGATGATGTTGATAGCCTTCCTCAGGCACCTTTCCGAGTAAATGTCCTGGATGGGTGGGAGCACGGTCCCAGTGATGTACTTGGCCGTCTTCACCACCAGCTGGAGGGCCTTGCAGTTGTGGACAAAGCAATTATTGTGATGCAACCGGTCAGGACGCTCTCAATGGTCCAGAGGTAGTGTTTGGAGAGGACCATTCTCCCTATAGGCTGACTCGTCGTTCTTGGTTATTAGGCCTACAACAATGGTTTCGTCAGCAAACTTGATGATGAAGTTGGTGTCGTGAACAGGGAGTACAGCAGAAGTCTGAAGACACACCCCTGGGGGTCTCTACATTAGGAGTCAGTGTGCAGGAGATGTTGTTTCCAATCCTCACAGCCTGTGGTCTGACGTTTTCCTATGATATCATGTTGCAGAAAACAGCAAGAGTTTTTTTATTTACAATTTCTTAAAATGCCTTCTGATAGTCATGACCTAATGGGTCCCGCTTTAAATGACATGTAGCTTATAAGGGCTCATTAATGTAGCATAACTGTGTGACATAACCACCAATGTCAAACTTGACATAAATCTGTGCTTTATAAAGGGTGGCATAAGCACCGCTTAATAAAGCCTTATAAATCATTAAAATGGAGGCTTCACAAAGCATTGTCATGCATCTTGGTAGAGCATTGCAACGCCTAGATATTGGGTTTCGATTCCTGGGACCAGCCATACTTAAAAATATATTCAGGCATGACTGTAAGTCGCTTTGGATAAAAGTGTCTGCTAAATGTTATATATTATATTACATTTCACTAAACATTTCTAGGATGGTCCAACCTCTTTGCCTCTTGGGTACACAATAAATATTGGACCTGACCTCAACTTCCCCCAAAATGTTGTGCTGCAGGATGACACACACACTAAAGTGCAGTTATGCACAGCAAAAAACGTTTGTATAGCCTTTTAAAATCTGTTTTTGGCAGTTTTTCCCCCAAATTCCATTTCCTTGGTTTTGTTGTTACAGGTTTTTTCTTTTTTTCTTCTGGTTTACCCCAATTTTTTCACATTTTTTCATAGAAAACAACAACATTGGATTTTCTGTGTTCACAACAATGCTTAAACCACACAAGTGGATGACTTTTGAGGTCTGGGAAAAATCTAAGAAACCTTGATTTTTTTGTGTAGTTACCCTTTATTCGGTGAGCATGCCCTGGACTGTTGTTTGGTTAGCGGGTTTTCTGTAGCGCAGTAAGCACACGTGATGTGATTCGGAAGCCATTGGAATGGGAGGAGGGAAAGGCCACCAACACTCTATTCAGAGCCCCATGAAATTACACCATATTTACATTATACAGACCCTACCAAGTATTCCCTACAATACCTTTACCGCGGCACCCAGAATAGTTATTGCTCTAAGCCAATATGTATTCCCTTCGTATTGGGGGCATTTATTTGACCTTGGAACATTTTTTCCAACCAAATGATACAGTATGTGCCCTAGCCTACCACGCAAATTGACTATGGTTTAATTTTCCTAGTTGACACAGACATGCTCAGGAAAGTGATATAACAACTTAAGCCTTCTACCTGCCTTCTCGATCCTATCCCCACCACCTTCTTCAAAACAGTTTTTAATTGCATATCTGAAGAAGTGCAAGCTATTGTTAAAAAGTTGTTAGGGATAGGGTCTAGTTTCCTGAATTTCTGCCTGACTGACATGCCCAAAGTAAATTGCCTGTTACTCAGGCCCAGAAGCCAGGATATGCATATAATTGGTAGCATTGGATAGAAAATGCGTTGTAGTTTCTAATAATGTTAAATAATGTCTGAGACTATAACAAATTTGATATGGCAGGCATAAATCTGAAGAAAAACCAACCAGAATTGGGTTTTTTTAGGTCCCAGGCTCTTATAATGGGAACCTATTGTTCCTATGTAATTCCGTCTCCCAGATTTCAATAGTCTTTATTCAAGGTTTCAGGCTTGTTTTTTTTTTTTATAATTCTGAGTTTTGGTTAGGAGAGCACTGGAATACATTTTTTAAAAATTTTGCTTTCCTATTGAACATACTACTTTCCGTATGAAATAGTATAGTTTATTTACATTTTAGAGTACCTGAAGATTAAATAGAAATGTCGTTTGACTTGTTTGGACGAAGTTTAGCGGTAGCTTTTTGGACTCCGAGTGGATTACTGAAATCGGTGGTGCCAACTAAACAGACTTTTTGGGATATAAAATAATAATTTATCTAACAAAACAACCAATCGTGTTGTAGCTTGGGATTGCAAACAGAGGAAGATATTCAAATGTAAGTGATTTATTAATCGGTATTTATGATTTTATGCAACATGTGCTGGTTGAAAAATATGTTGATGTAGTGCGCCATCCTCAGACAATCGCATGGTATGCTTTCATTCTAAAGCCTATTGGAAATCGGAAAACGCAGTTAGATTAACAAGAATTTAAGTTTTTAAAAATATAATATATTGTATGTTCATGAATGTTTAATATTACAATTATTTATTTGAATTGCGCGCCCTCCAATTTCACCGGATGTTGTCGGCTAGTGTCCCGCTAGCGTGACGCCTATTTAATTTTTAATCACTCCTTGTTCACAGGCACTTTCTTACTGCACTAAAAACTGCTATGGTGAAACCCTGTCTGAAGAAAATAAATATAGATTCTTCAGAATCTTAGATTTTTTTGGCCAATCTCCAACCTTCCATTTTAAGAAAAAATCTGGAGAAATTTGTGTTCAAATAGCTAAATTAGTTTTTAACTTATTATGGCTGGGGGCAGTATTGAGTAGCTTGGATGAATAAGGTGCCCAGAGTAAACTGCCTGCTACTCAGTCCCAGTTGCTAATATATGCATATTATTAGTATATTTGGATAGAAAACATTCTGAAGATTCTAAAACTGTTTGAATGATGTCTGCAAGTATAACAGAACTCATATGGCAGGCAAAAACCTGAGAAGAAATCCAACAAGGAAGTGGGAAATTTGAGTTTGGTCGTTTTTCAACTCATTCCCTATTGAAGATACAGTGGGATATTGGTCATGTTACACTTCCTAGGGCTTCCACTAGATGTCAACAGTCTGTAGAACCTTGTTTGATGCTTCTACTGTGAAGTGGGGGCGAATGAGAAGGGAATGAGTCAGAGGTCTGCCAGAATGCCTTGAGCTCGTGACGCTCGTTCACGTGAGAGTTAGTTTGAGTTCCATTGCATTTCTGAAGACAAAGGAATTCTCTGGTTGGAACATTATTGAAGATTTATGTTAAAAACCTCCTAAAGATTGATTCTATACATCGTTGGACATGTTTCTACGGACTGTAATGGAACTTTCTGACTTTTCGTCTGCTCCTAGTGAACACGCTTCGTGAGTTTGGATATGTTTACCAAACGCGCTAACAAAAGGAACTATTTTGACATAAACATTCCACAAACATTTATTGTGGAACTGGGATTCCTGGGAGTGCATTCTGATGAAGATCATCAAAGGTAAGTGAATATTTATAATGTTATTTCTGACTTCTGTTGACTGCACAATATAGCGGATATCTTTTTGGCTTGTTTGGGCTCTGGGCTCCGTACTCAGATTATTGCTTTATTTTTTATTTTTTTTTATTTTTTGTTGCTTTTTCCGTAAAGCTTTTTTAAAATCTGACACAACGGTTGCATAAAGGAGAAGTGTATCTAATGTTCCATGCATAATACTTGTATTTTCATCAACATTTATAATGAGTATTTCTGTAAAATTGATGTGGCTCTCTGCAAAATCACCAGATGTTTTTGGAACTACTGAACATAACGCACCAATGTATACTGAGGTTTTTTGGATATAAATATGAACTTTATCGAATAAAACATACATATATTGTGTAACATGAAGTCCTATGAGTGTCATCTGATGAAGATCATCAAAGGTTAGTGATTATCTCTATTTCTGATTTTTGTGACTTCTCTCTTTGGCCGGAAAAATGGCTGTGTTTTTCTGTGACTTGGCTCTGACCTAACATAATCGTTTGTGGTGCTTTCGCCGTAAAGCCTATTTGAAATCGGACACTGTGGTGGGATTAACAAGAATTGTATCTTTAAAATGGTGTGAAATACCTGTATGTTTGAGGAATTTTAATTATGGGATTTCTGTTGTTTTGAATTTGGCGCCCTGCACTTTCACTGTCTGTTGTCATATCGATCCCGTTAGCGGGATCTCAGCCCTATGAAATGTTTAAGTGCTGTATAACTGTATTTTTGAAAAAATCTAATCTGGTTTTCATGCCCACCACAACACAGAGGCAGCCTTAGAGCCAACAGAAAGATGCCAAACAGCTCTCTGTCCTTGTACTCTTAGATTGAAGTGCTGCATTCAACACAACACTGTTGACCATGATGAATTCTGGACAGACTGGAGAGGTGGTTGGCCTCTGGTCCAGTTCTAAAAAATATTAGGACCTATTTAACCAGTCAAGTTTTTTTGTCACCCTTGGTGAACATAACTCAGAGAAAATACACATCACATGTGGCTTTCCACAAGGTTAGATTTTGGGGCCGATACTGTTCAGTTTAAATATGTTACCCCTTGGCAGCGTTATCAGAAAGCACAGCATTGCTACGCAGATACAAATTTCTGTAACCAGAGGTGCTCCACGATAAATTATTACACTGTATTAGTGATTTAAGTAATCACAAATTCTTCCAGCTAAATCAAAACAAGACCAATGTACTTATTGTTGGAGCCAAAGCACAGAGAGAATCTAGCTGCACATTTTAATTCACAGGCAATAAAGATGAAAAAACAGGTCAAAAAACCTAGGTGTTATTTTCGATTCTGAACTAAATTTTAATCACACATTAGGAATGTGACCAAAATAGATTTTTACAAACTGAGAAACATTGCCAAGGTGCAGCCTTTTCTCTCTCAGGCTGTCATAGAGAGACACCCATGCTTTTATTATAAGAATGCTTGACTAGTGTAATGCTCTCCTGTCTGGTCTACCCAAGAAAGCCTTTGGTCAACTGCAAAACATACAGAATGCTGCAGCACGGGTACCGACCAAGACCAGATGGAGAGCACACATTACACACATGTAAGTTCTCTCCACTAGCTGCCTGTGAGTTTTAGAATTGATTTTAAGATTCTTCTATTTTTAAATCAATCCACGAATGTGCACCACAATACATGTCAGACACACTTTTAAGTTATCTACACAGTAGGTTCCAAAGCCTAGGACCAAGACTCATGGAGAGGCAGCCTTTAGTTATTATGGCCGCAGCCTCTCGAATAGCCTGCCAGAGAACCTGAGGGAGGCCTAAACTGTGGACATTTAGAAGAGATCTTAAAACACATATTTTTAGCTTTGCTTTTCCTTAGAGTGCTTTTTAGTTTTTTTGTGAATTAAATATTTCAGGTATTATTTTCATAATTTGTTATATTTTTTTCCTGTAAAGAACGTTATGTTGCATTCCATGTCTGAAATGTACTGTATAAATAAAGCTTCATATGATTATTGATTGCAATTTAAATTAGTTTGTAGCAGTTAAGTGTTGAGTTAGATTACATACTGTAGCTACCACAATCGTTATTTCAAATAATTTAGGTGACTTCATAGCAATCGCTAGCTAGCTGAAATTTAGCTAGCTAGCAGGCTCAGCTAAATACAAATTCCCCTAAATACAGCCACACCTCTCATGAGACATGTAAATGAAAGAGGAATATACATTCTTCCCATTTGTGACTCATTTCAGGAAACTAGGCGAATGTCTCACGTCACTACTTTTGATCATAAAACATTTATTTTTTATCAAAATCAGTTTTGGGGCGGAAATGCCTTCTGGAACATGTGAACTTTCATGTGCCTTAATAACAAACGTGTATTCCATACAAGTGACTAGCATCACTACTCTGAACGGTTCTGACTTAGAATATGTGGACAACTACAAATACCTAGGTGTCTGGCTAAATCAGCATCAGGTTTGCTTTTGCTTTCGAATAGAAGGGGGGTACGGCGGTAATCAGGGTAATAGTGGGGTTCTCTGACTTCACGGATGGATTTTCTCTATCATTTCTCTGTCTTTGTCTCCGACTTAGTCTGGACTCTGCATAATGTAGCAGGTTGAAATGGATGAGGCTGGGAATAGTCAGAGTGCAGCCGATAGGATGGTTCGGGCCACTGAAGACCAGGAAGTCCAGGCCAAGGACTACAGCAAATGCAAGGCTCAAATCTGCAAGAATAGCCACAGGAAGGTTAATAGTCTCATCATGCAGTTTTATTGTTATACCAATCCAGCCCAAGGGGCTGGTAGGTTCTCCATTGGCCAAGTACAATGGTTCCTCCTCCCATGTTCTTAGCTCCTCATGAGGTAATGTCGTGTTTCGCCACAGGGCCTCTTGCATCAGGGAGTAAGTTGCTCCTGTGTCGATTATGGCCTTCCCTCTTACAGTTTTTCTCAATTGCTAAAACACTAAAACCCATTGGCTGAACAAAGTTCTCAGTTGCCTGAACTCATTTAGCTAATTATGCAGTCTGTTGTCAATACCTTAAACCATTTCACATGATAAAACACAATTTGCAGATCTCACTTAGACTTTTCAGCAAAACTCTAAACATATTCTCATTCTCAAAACACATTATGCACTCTAATGCACATGTCATCCATACTGGTAAACACAAGTGGCAACAATCAAATACAAATAGAGAACATACGTCATTGATTGAACACAACCACTCAAAATTGATTGAACCTGTTTCAAATGATGCGACACAACCAATATAAGCCAGTTCAGAGAGCAAACAGGTTGTTGAAGGTGGGAAGGAGAAAGTCTGAGAATGGATACTGTAGTACAGTGCATTGTAGGCTGTATACTGTACAATGGATGAATTGTATGGCCCTGAACATTGTGCTTTCCATTTATTAACAGTACTGACTGCTCAATAGATTTTGACTGGTTGCAGGTTCATATCAACAAAGAACAAGAATTACAGTATCACAGAGACAAAGGAAAAGTTTGTGAGATGCAGGGTACAGTACTGTAAAAATAGGGGTACAAGGAGGAGGAAGAACAAAAAACAAAATTGCAAAGAGCAAAGCAGAGTAGTAATTTCTGATAAATTTTGAGCTACTATGATAGAACATGTTTTCGTTCATCAAAGGAAAATGAGGGAAAAATTTGAATATTTTTTTTGATTAAAAATGTACTTCTCCATGAGAGTTGTATGTTTTGAACAATGTGTTTTCTATTTTTCGGTGTATTGTTTACTGCTTGATAGTGTATATCATTTTGATCACTTTGTTTATGATTTGAGAGCAGTGTTTGATTTTGAACACAGGTAAAACTGTTTTGAGGCGAATGTTTCATTTTGCAAGAGGAGTCAGAGATTATGTAAATAGTGCTTGAAGATGAGGTTTTGTGTTTAATGTTTTCAGGAAATGGAGCAAGGTTTCAGAAATTGTGTTTTAGCAATTGAGAAAAACTGTAATAACTACAATGTCAACCCAAATACTTCTGACAGGGCAATAATAGCCCAGCGCTAATAAACATCAAAGGGAAGTGCATTTGAAAAATAGAAAGTCTGCTGCAGTGTAAAGCACAAGAGTGAGAGAGAGAGCTAGAGAGAGAGAGAGAATATCTTAGAACAACTGCAAGCCTGAAGTCAACAGCTGTCTGACCATCTGATGGTTTGTATGTCAAAGCTTCGCAATAATGTTGCTACTAATCAGCGCACGGTGAAGGCTCTGTGCAGGATTTCGCCACAACTGTAAACTCTCCTTCCAGACTCATATTATGCATCTCTAATCCAAAATTTAATCTAGAATCGGCTTCCTATTTCACAACAAAGCCTCCTTCACTCACGCTGCCAAACATACCCTCGTAAAACTGACTGTCCTACCAGTCCTCTACTTCGTCAATGTCATTTACAAAATAGCCTTCAACACTCAGCAAACTGGATGCAGTCTATCACAGTGCCATCCATTTTGTCACCAAAGCCCCGTATACCACCCACCACTGCGGCCTGTTTGCTCTTGTCGGGTGGCCCTCGCTACATATTCGTCGCCAGACCCACTGGCTCCAGGACATCTATGAGTCTTTGCTAGGTAAAGCTTCGTCTTATCTCAGCTCACTGGTCACCATAACACCACCCACCCCTAGCATGCGCCCCAGAAGGTATATCTCACTGGTCATCCCCAAAGCCAATATCTCCTTTGGCCGCCTCTCCTTCCAGTTCTCTGCTGCCAATGAATGGAACGAATTGCAAAAATCACTGAAGTTGGAGACATATATATACTGTATCTCCCTCACTAACTTTAAGCATCAGCAATCTGAGCAGCTTACCGATCACTGCAGCTGTACATAGCCCATCTGTAAATAGCCCATCCAACTACCTACCTCATCCCCATATTGTTTTTATTGACCTTTTTGCTATTTTGCACACCATTATTTCTACTTGCACATCATCATCTGCACATCTATCACTCCAGTGTTAATTTGCTAAATTGCAATTACTTCACTATGATGGCCTATTTATTGCCTTACCTCCTTACTCCATTTGCACACACTGTATATAGATTTTTCTAATGTGTTATTGACTGTACTTTTGTTTATCCCATGTGTAACTCTGTGCTGTTGTTTTTTGTTGCACTGCTTTGCTTTATCTTGGCCAGGTCGCAGTTGTAAATGAGAACCTGTTTTCAACTGGCCTACATGGTCGAAAAAAAAGGTGAAAAGGTGAAAAAAGGTGAAAAAAAATTATCCATAAATACAAATAAATTACGAGCCTAGTTGGTTTAGCCACGGAAAAACACAGGAACTTTCCCGTTAGCCATGATTGGCTGAGATAATGGATGGGCTGGGCTGGACATGCCGGGGAGATGAGTTTGGATTGGTCTGCCATGTAGCTCACTTCTGTCTATAACGTGAGCTGTTCAGTATTTGTTGACAGTCCTTTCTAACGTGCCATTTCTAAAAGATATAACGTTAGCCATCGAGAACTACAAAAGCTTTGCTCCTTTTCTCAACAACATTGATGCCCTGAATTTAGCAGGCGCTCTCAACAGATCAGTTGGAAAAAGTGATGGGTTACTTTCTGCATTCGCCAGGTCAGTGTGAACCGGAGTGACTTGAGACAATGCTGGCCAAACAAGATGTAGCTACAAACAAAACAGAGTTAATATGGTTCCAGTCTGCAGTGAAGCATTCATCCATGTATATGGATAAGAGTGTAGCTTCATTTTCAGATATAAGTTTCTAGTTTTTATTGCAAGTTAAAGCGTTCTGTTAGTTAGCTAGCAAACGTTAGCTTGCTGGCTTGCTATATAATCTGTGCAGTAATATTATTCAAATCAGAAATAATTTGAATTACTAGTTTTAGCTTAATGTTAACTAGCTAAAATGAATCCTAGCTTGTTAGTTTTAGCTACCAGCAGATTCATACTATTTAAAAAATGTATATATAACCTTTGTTTAACTAGGCAAGTCAGTTAACCTCTCTAGGGTAGGGGGCAGCATTCAGGATTTTGGATGAAAAGCATGCCCAAATTAAACGGCCTGCTACCCTGGCCCAGAAGATATGATATGCATATAACTTGGATAGATTTTGATAGAAAACACTCTAAAGTTTCCAAAACTGTTAAAATAGTGTCTATGAGTATAACAAAACCGATTTAGCAGGCAAAAACCTGAGAAAAATCCATTCAGGAGGAGTATTTAATTTAATTTGTTGTAGTTTTCTATTCAATGCCATTACAGTATCCATTGACTTAGGACTCCATTTGCAGTTCCTATGCCTTCCACTAGATGTCAACAGTCTTTAAAAATCGTTTCATGCTTGTATTCTTATAAATGAGGGAGTAAGACCAGTCTGAACGAGTGGACCCTAACATGACGCAGAGTTTTTTCAGGCGCATGTGCATTTCTTGTTTACCTTTTATATTGACGACGTTATTGTCTGGTTGAAATATTATAGATAATTTAGGCTGTTTCTATGAACTTTACAGATACAATTTGGATTTTTTTGTCTGATTGTTTTCACTGAGTTTGAGCCTGTGGATAACTGAATAAAACGCGCTAACAAAATTGAGGTTTTTGGATATAAAGAGACTTCATCCAACAAAAGGAACATTTATTGAGTAAATGAATGTCTTCTGATTGCCACCATATGAAGATCATCAAAGGTAAAGGATTCATTTTATCTCTATTTCTGAGTTTTGTAACGCTTCTGCTTAGCTGGTTACTGTTTGTAATAATTTGTCAACTGGGTTATGTTCTGGGCTAGGTATGCATTTTATAAATATGACACTGTGGTTGGTATAACAAGAAGTTAATCTTTAAACCTATGTAAAATATGTTTTGTTTTCTGAATTTTTATAATGAGCTTTTCTGTAATTGAATTTGGCACTCTGCAACCTCACTGGATGTTGGCCAGATGGGACGCTAGCATTCCCACATACCCTAGAGAGGTTAAGAACAAAAGGCAAAAGGCCTCCTGCGTGTACGGGGGCTGGGATTAAAAGCAGCCTCTCAGCAGGCTCTCTGAGTTAGTGATTGCTGTTTAGGAGTCTGATGGCCTTGAGATAGAAGCTGTTTTTCAGTCTCTTGGTCCCAGCTTTGATGCACCTGTACTGACCTCGCCTTCTGGTTGGTAGCGATGTGAACAGGCAAATTTCTTCAGCCTCCTGAGATTGAAGAGGAGCTGTTGCGCTTTCTTCACAACACTGTCTGTGTGAGTGGACCATTTCAGTTTGTCTGTGATGTGTACGCCGTGGAACTTAAAACGTTCTACCTTTTCCACTGCTGTCCCTTCAATGTGGATAGGGGGGGGCTCCCTCTGCTGTTTCCTCAAGTCCACGATCATCAACCAGTGGGTCTTATGATGGGTATACAGAGATGACCAGTTTAAAGAGGAGTATAGAGTGCAGTGATGTGTCCTATAAGGAGCATTGGTGGTAAATCTGATGGCCAAATTGTAAAGAACATCTAGCCGCTCGAGAGCACCCTTACCTGCTGATCTTAAAATGATGTCTCCGCAATATAGCATGGGAAGGATGGTCTTCTGAATCAGGATTAGTTTGGCAGAGTGGGTGAAGGAGGAGCGATTACAATAGAGGAAACCAAGTCTAGATTTAACTTTAGCATGCAGCTTTAATATGTGCTGAGAGAAGGACCGTGTACCGTCTAGCCATACTCCCAAGTATTTGTATGAGGTGACTACCTCAAGCTCTAAACCCTTGGAAGTAGTAATCACACCTGTGGGGAGAGGGGCATTCTTCTTACCAAACCCTGTGACCTTTGTTTTGGAGGTGTTCAGAACAAGGTTACGGGTAGAGAAACCTTGTTGGACCCTAAGAAAGCTTTGTTGTAGAGCATTCAACACAAAATCTGGGGTGGGGCCAGCTGAGTATAAGACTGTATTATCTGCATATAAATGAGAGAGCTTCCTACTGCCTGAGCTATGTTGTTGATGTAAATTGAGAGGAGCGTGGGGCCTAGGATCGAGCCTTGCGGTACTCCCTTGGTGACAGGCAGTGGCTGAGATAGAAGATTTTCTGACTTTATACACTGCACTCTTTGAAAGAGGTAGTTAGCAAACCAGGCCAAAGACCCCTCAGAGGCATCAATACTCCTTAGCCGGCCCACAAGAATGGAATGGTCTACCGTATCAAAATCGTTGGCCAAGTCAATAAAAATATAATTGAATGAAGGGAAATTGTGACATCATTGAGGACCTTCAAAATTGCAGTGACACATCCATAACCTGATTGCAGGTCTAAGGCACTGCGTCTCAGTGCTAGAGGCATTACTACAGACCCTGGTTCGGTTCCAGGCTGTATCATAACCAGCCATGATTGGGAGTCCCATAGGGCGGCGCACAATTGGCCCAGGGTTGTCCGGGTTAGGTTTTGGCCGGGGGAGACAGACATTGTAAATAAGATTTTGTTCTTAATTGACTAGTTAAATAAAGTATAAATAAAAATAAAATAAATCAATTTCAAATTTATATCCCTATATTAAGCAAACCAGATGGCACATGTGATACAAAACAAGGCAACAGTGTGGTTTAGGACCATGCAGACACCTCCGAGTGGTCGGGTAGGCTGTTTGGAGTAATAATTATGTAATAACTTCTAAAACCAAAGTTGCGCCCCTGCTTTAAAGTATTTTTAGTTAAGTACTTTACACCACCACACTCCAACCTCGTGAAATGTACAAATAGACATTTGTACAAATAGACATTTTTGTCAAAAGCAACTTTATATCGAAGGTGTGCTGTTGATTTGAAGGCCTGCACATGCGCAGTTCGGCATGAGACAACCGTTAGAACCGATGACGTGTTTCTATGCATGATATTTGCTAGCCAACGACTCTATGATATTGACTACAAATGTGCTTCTTTATGCTGTACTGTCTTTTGTTCTGTTCTGGGCCTGGTTTCCCAAAAACATCTTAAGGCTAAGTTAACCTTTCTAGCGCAGGGGTTCCGCAAGCGGAAAATGCTTTACAGCTAAAACACAACATATTAGATCACCGCCAAGTCGAAAAAACAAACAGCCATTTTTCAAGCCAAAGATAGGAGTCACAAAAAGCAGAAATATAGATCAAATTAAACACTAACATTTGATGATCTTCATCAGATGACACTCATAAAACATCATGTTACACAATACATGTATGTTTTGTTCAATAATGTGCATATTTATATCTCAAAATCTCAGTTTACATTGGCGCCTTACGTGCAGTAATGTTTTGATTCCAAAACATCCGGTGATTTTGCAGAAATAGTCATAATAATAATAATAATAAAAGATACTAACGTTATTCACAGAATTAAAGATAGACTTCTCCTTAACCTTTTTGGAATAGGGGGCAGCATTTTCACTTTTGGATGAATAGCGTGCCCAGAATGAACTGCCTCCTACTCTGTCCCAGATGCTAATATGTGCATATTATTATTAGTATTGGATAGAAAATACTCTGAAGTTTCTAGAACTGTTTGAATGATGTCTGTGAGTATAACAGAACTCATATGGCAGGCGAAAACCTTAGAACAATCCAACCAGGAAGTGGGACATCTGAGGCTTCTAGTTTTTCAAAGCTTGGCCTAGCGAATACACATTGAGATATGGATGAGGTTGCACTTCCTACGGCTTCCACTAGATGTCAACCGTCCTTAGAAACTTGAATGAGGAATCTACTATAAAGGAGGGGCTGATGAGACCTCTTTGAGTCGGCGGTCTGGCAGAGAGCATTGGTCTCATGACGCGCGCTCCTGCCAGAGTTAACTCTCGTTCCAATGCTTCTCTGAAAACAAAGGAATTCTCAGTTTGGAACATTATTGATGTTTTATGTTAAAAACATCCTAACGATTGATTCCATACATCGTTTGACATGTTTTTAAAGGACTGTAAAGGAACTTTTTGAGTTTTTGTCTGGATGAAGTGCCTGCGCCTCATGAAGATGAATTACTGGGCTGAAAACGCTTACAACAAGTGGCTATTTGGACATAAATGATGGAACTTTATGGAACAAATCAGTAATTTATTGTCGAACTGGGTTTCCTGGGTGTGCCTTCTGATGAAGATCAGGTCTGCACATGCGCATTTCGGCATGAGACAGCCGTTAGAAGCCTTCAAACTCAGTGCCTCTGCTTGACATCATGGGAAAATCAAAAGAATTGAGCCAAGACCTCAGAAAAAAATTGTAGACCTCTGATCTGGTTCATCCTTGGGAGCAAATTCCAAATGCCTGAAGGTACCACATTCATCTGTACAAACAATTGTACGCAAGTATAAACACCATGGGACCACGCAGCCGTCATACCTCTCAGGAAGGAGAAATGAACGTACTTTGGTGCGAAAAGTGCAAATCAATCCCAGAACAACAGCAAAGGACATTGTGAAGATGCTGGAGGAAACAGGTACAAAAATATCTATATCTACAGTAAAACGAGTCCTATATCGACATGACCTGAAGGGCCGCTCAGCAAGGAAGAATCGACTGCTCCAAAACCACCATAAAAAAACAAACTACGGTTTGCAACTGCACTTGGGGACAAAGATCGTACTTTTTGGAGAAATGTCCCCTGGTCTAATGAAACAAAAATAGAACTGTTTGGCCATAATCACCATCGTTATGTTTGGAGGAAAAAGGGGGATGCTTGCAAGCCGAAGAACACCATCCCAACCGTGAAGCACGGGGGTGGCAGCAACATGTTGTGGGAGTGCTTAGCTACAGGAGGGACTGGCGCACTTCACAAAATAGATGGCATCATGAGGAGGGGAAAATTTGGGGGACAAAATGAAGCAACATATCAAGACATCAGTTAAAGTTAAAGCTTGGTCGAAAATGGGTCTTCCAAATTGACAATGACCCCAAGCATACTTCCAAAGTTGTGGAAAAGTGGCTTAACCTCTCTTTGGTAGGGGACAGGATTTTGACGTCCGGATGAAAACCATGCCCAAAGTAAACTGCCTGTTACTCAGGCCCAAAAGCTAGGATATGCATATAATTGGTAGATTTGGATAGAAAAAAACTCTAAAGTTTCTAAAACTTAAGATTATGTCTGTGAGTATAACAGAACTGATATGGCAGGCGAAACCCAGAGGACAAACGTTCCCCCCCAAAAAATGTTCAGCCTACCACTGTTTTCAATGGCTGTCACTTTTATTATAAGGTGAAATCCTCCCAGATTGCAGTTCATAGGGCTTCCACTAGATGTCAACATTCTTTTGAAAGAGTTTAATGCTGTTTTTTGGAAAAATGAGACAGAAATTGTAGTTTTTCTAGGTGGCTCCCATTTTGGCTGAAGTGTTTCCAAGCGCGTGGAAGAGAACGCCTTCTTTGGTATTATTTTCCGGTAAAGACTATAACGATTCTCCGTCTTAAATTTGTATTGTTTATTTACGTATTAGGGTACCTAAGGTTTGATTATAAACGTTGTTTGACTTGTTTGGAAAAGTTTATTAGTAACGTTTGGGATTCATTTTGTATGCATTTTGATTATTGACTGAAGAGCGCCAGCTAAACTGAGTTTTTATGGATATAAAGAAGGACATTGTCGAACAAAAGGACCATTTGTGATATATCTGGGACCTTTTAGAGTGCCAACTGAAGAAGATCATCAAAGGTAAGGCATTTATTATATCACTATTTCTGACTTTCCTGCCTGGTTGAAATATGTTTTTCATGCTTTTGTTGGTGGGGCGCTGTCCTCAGATAATCGCATGGTGTTTCGCTATAAAGCCTTTTTCAAATCTGACACAGTGGCAGAATTAACAAGAAGTTAAGCTTCATTTTGATGTATTACACTTGTGATTTTATGAAAGTTAAATGTTTATAATTCTGTAGTTTGATTTTCGCGTTCTGCAATTTCACCGGATGCTGCCCATAAGAAGTTAAGGACAACAAAATCAAGGTATTGAGTGGCCATCACAAAGCCCTGACCTCAATCCTTGCGAGCAAGGAGGCCTACAAACCTGACTCAGTGTTACCAACTCTGTCAGTAGGAATGGGCCAAAATTCATCCAACTTATTGTGGGAAGCTTGTGGAAGGCTACCCAAAACGTTTAACCCAAGTTAAACAATTTAAAGGCAATGCTAGAAAATACTAATTGAGTGTAAGTAAACTTCTTACCCACTGGGAATGTGATGAAATAAATAAAATATTAAATAAATAATTCTCTCTACTATTATTCTGATATTTCACATTCTTAAGTTAAAATAAAGTGGGGATCATAATTGAGACTGAGAATTCTTACTAGGATTAAATGTCAGGAATTGTGAAAAACTGAGTTTGAATGTATTTGGGTAAGGTGTATGTAAACTTCCGATACTCATAAAATACAATAAATTAAATTAATGTAACACCCCTACTTCCCATGGCTATGGTTCCCCCACATGGCTGAGAAGGCTTATTGGTCAATAGCTTGAAACATTCTGTGGGCCTTTTCCAGTTGTGGGGATTGTGGTGACCACAGCTGCTTTCCAGGGTTGAGAAAAGGGCCGGGGGTGAGACATAAGGTGAAGTGGTTGGAGAGGAGGTGCAGGTATTCATAAAGTGCTTGTTTTAGCAATATGGTGTAAATGTTGTCTTCCCCAGTTGTATTTCTTAAAATTGTCTTTAGTTGATCCCTGATTTCTAGGATTGTCACAGCTCTAGTCAGTGGTCTGCTGGTGCCAGGGGAGAGGTAAGTGACGGTTGAGAGGTTAGTCTTTTTTAAATTTATTGTTACAGCATGGATGAGTTGGTGGTCTGCTGGAGCCAGAAGAGAGGTACACTACATGGCCAAAAGTATATGGACTCCCCTTCAAATTTTGTGGATTTGGCTATTTCAGCCACACCCGTTGTTGACAGGTGTATAAATTCAAGCACACAGCCATGCAATCTCTATAGATAAACATTAGCAGTAGAATGGCCCGTACTGAAGAACTCAGTGACTTTCAACGTGGCACTGTCATAGGATGCCACCTTTCCAACAAGTCAGTTTGTCATATTTCTGCCCTCCCCTGTCAACTGTAAGTGCTGGTATTGTGAGGAGGAACGTCTAGAAGCAACAACGGCTCAGCAGCGAAGTGGTAGACAACACAAGCTCACAGAATGGGACCGCGTAGTCCTGAAGCGCATAGCGCTTAAAAATTGTCTGTCCTCAATTGCAAGACTCACTACCGAGTTACAAACTGCCTCTGGAATCAACGTCAGCACAAGAACTGTTCGTCTGGAGCTTCGTGAAATGGGTTTCCATGGCCGAGCAGCTGCACACAAGCCTAAGGTCACCATTGCCAATGCCAAGCGTTGACTGCAGTGGTGTAAAGCTCTCCACCAATGGACTCTGGAGCAGTGGAAACGTGTTCTCTGGAGTGATGAGTCACGCTTCAACATCTGGCAGTCCGACGGACAAATCTGGGTTTGGCGGGTGCCAGAAGAACGCTACCTTCCCAAATGCATAGTTCCAACTGTAAAGTTTGGTGGATGAGGAATAATTGTCTGGGTCTGTTTTTATGAGTTGAGCTAGGCCCCTTTGTTCCAGTGAAGGGCAATCATAACACGACAGCATACAACAACATTCTAGACGATTCTGTGCTTCCTACTTTGTGGCATCAGTTTGGGGAAAGCCCTTTCCTGTTTCAGCATGACAATGCTCACGTGCACAAAGCGAGGTCCATACAGAAATGGTTCGTTGAGATCGGTGTGGAAGAACTTGACTGTCCTGCATAGAGCCCTGACTTCAACCAATGAATTGGAACACCTACTGCGAGCCAGGCCTGATTGCCCAACATCAGTGCCCGACCTCACTAATGCTCTTGTGGCTGAATGTCCCCGCAGCGATGCTCCAACATCTAGTGGAAAGCCTTCCTAGAGGAGTGGAGGCAGTTATAGCAGCAAGGAGGGTACCAACTCCATATTAATGCCAATGACTTTGGACTGAGATATTCAAGAAACATACTTTTGGCCATGTTGCTTTTTGGATTACCATCTACAATGTTTTTAATTAATTCTGGGTAAAAATTGGAGTTGTAGGGACAGGAGTGCATATTTTGTCTATTTTTTTGAAGCACTTTGGCCTTTTCTTCGTTATTCTCTATAGGTTGACCACAGGAACTTAGGCCTAGATTCAATCATCACTTTACCTTAAGTGTACATTAATTAATATATAATGAAATATACTGCGCCCGGCCAGCCACCGGAGTCGCTAGTGCGCCTTAGACCACTGTGCCACTTGGGAGGCCCTAGGAGCAAGCAACTTAAGTGAAACACATAGTGGTATAACATTTGTAAATACTATGTACCTGCCTTTGAAAAGAGATGTAAGGGTTTATTTCCCTGGCTTCAAAGGTGTAATGTAAGTGAAATGTTGTTAAAAATAATATCATGTGTATTGTTAATGTAGGTACTCATGAGAAAGCAGCTTCAAGTAAAGTGAAACGCAGTAGGGTTACCCTTTGTATTGCAGTCATTGGGAAAATACACTTCAATGTTGAATTACTGTTACAGCACCTATAAGTGTAATTACAATGTACTTTCAATGGAACTACATATTTCACAGGCTATATCAAAATGTCAGTCATTACAATGTTGTTATAAAGAAACATTTCATAACTACAATGTTTCTACACAGGAACAAGCAACTTAAGAAATGTTTAACCAAATTGGTCAACGTTGACTGTCACTGTGCTTTTGTTCTCGATGTCGTTCAACATCATGTGAACAAGTGAACTTTTTTGCCGAGTAAAGTTACTGCAGTAATTTCCAGCTGGATACAAATTTTAACTTGTTAAGTTAAAATTTGTATCCAGCTGGAAAATCCAATACTGTTTTTACCTGACCCAAGGATTTTAATAGAACATGGCTCGTGTGCTAGTTGATATATTGTTGACAAAAACAACCTGAAAAGAAGGTTATCAATTACCTCCTGAAGAAAGACCTGCTCAAGAAATCTGTGAGGTGTCCTGTCTGTGGCCACAGGCAGAACATTATCCGGCATGCATGCAAAGATGAATACATATGGTAAGTTAATGTTACAAATGGTATTGACTGGGCAGGAGAACTTTGGGAAAGTTTGAAATGAGAAATATAGTAAGAAATTTTGAATATGTAAATGTAGAGTGAATCAAACTTTCATATTGAGCTGGTATGTAGCCTAGTTAGCTAGTCTCATAGCTTCCAGGATTGTACACAGCCAGGCTGACATTGACCAGTGGAAGCTAGTTGGGGGAGGTATAAGAGGATGTGCTCATTGTAATGGCTGGTATGGAATTAATGTAACAGAGTCAAACATGTGGTTTCTATATATTTGATACCGTTCAAATAATTCCATTCCGGATATTGCAATGAGCCTGTCCTCCTATAGCTCCTCCCACCAGCCTCCTCTGACATTGACCCATATATTATTTCACCTGCCGGAACACATTTTTTTTAAATGAACATGCATTGAAGACAATAATTTAAGCTTTCCAAGGGTAAACTGTCGTTCATAATTGTGTATGTGCTGCTCGAGATATTAGATTTCCAGTGTTTCTACAAGGGTACAAGCTCCTCTGTATCCAGGCTGCATTCCAACTCTGGACACTGGCCTGCAAGCCCATTTAGACCTAGTGAAGAGCTTAGGAGATGCATACCCTTCTGGTCTACCTTTGGCCTGCAGCCTACCACTCAAGATGTTTCACGTCTGCGTGGAAAGATTTTGTTATCCTATTTCCAATAATGTGGATGTATTTCTACTGCTACTGAAACATTTTATTGATAATCATAGTGGAATGGAATTGAATGTGTAATAATTACTTAGCCTACGTTCCATTTCAATTATCACTTAGCTTCTGTCTCTAAAACACGCACCTGTGTCTGAGTTAAATATGCATGTTTCCTTGCAGGATTTGATGAAACAAGGCATCATCAGACTCCTTCCTGCTCCATCCGGAAGGATTCAAAGTTTAGCCATTCTCGGGTTCCACTTACGGATTGGGTAGCATTTCTTCATTGGTAGGTTAATGAATTTGACACGCTATGAAGTTTTGGATAATTACATTTTTAGAAAGTGGTTCACAATCAGGGGCTGCATTACCCAAAAGGGCTTCCAGAAATCCCTAACTCTTTTGTGTTTTGTTTTTACACTTTGTTTTTGGTTTTACGCATGCTTCATTGATGATTAAATAGTTGGGCTAGTGGTAAATCTGTCAAGGTCAGAAAATACATCATTTTGACAGCTTTGTTTGTTAATAGCTGTCACCCACAGAAAGTCCATGCTCTTTCAGCCCCCAATAAAATTAAGCATAACAACCATACACAAGATACTGGTAAGTGTGGGGCTCTCTGCTAAGTAATTGCATGCTAGTTAATGTTCTGTGACATAGGTTAGTACAGAAGTGTAGCAAGGTATGGGCAAGTTAGGGTTGTGTTACCAAAAGCTGGATCTCAATGGGTTGAGTCTGGGGCCTATCGTGTGTTTCATTTATGAAAAAAAGGTTTGGGTTTCTATTGTCATATACTATTGATCTGATTTGTTAATTTGTTAACTGCAATATTGCAGATTTGCACAGGAGCTACACTTGAGGCAAGTTGATATGATAGAGGATGGCATTGCACGGAGCTCAAGGACCCTGACAGGAATGACGAAAAGCCTGAGAAAGGTGAGAGGTGCATTGTGATTATTACAGTTGTCGATCAACACAGAATTATGAGACATTTTGACACTGAAAAAGCCACCAGCTTTGTTTACCTATGTTAACTCTGAGGAAATTTAGCTCACTTACAAACTGTATGTTAAAGGGTCTTTTTAATAATCAGGCTTTTGGGATATTTCATGATTTATTTACTGGACAGCTTAAAGGGGCTCTCCAAGATTTTCAACATTTAGCTTGCTTTGCCACCCATCCCGACCAGTGTTTCCCACAGGTATTTAGGTTACTTGTCATGGTGGCAGGCCGGGAAGTGTAGGCTCACAAGAATAATAAATTAAGGCAGCAGCAGTGGTGCATGCCTCCCCAGTTGCGCCATGCTGCCGCCCTAATTTATTTTTCTTGTGAGCCTACACTTATATTTATGAGAGGTACTGACATGTTGAATGCACGAGCTGTCTGTTAAAACTACTGGCACAGAGCTCGGACACCCATGCATACCCCACAAGACATGCCACAAGAGGTCTCTTCACAGTCCCCAAGTCCAGAACAGAGTATGGGAGGCACACTGTACTGCATAGAGCCATGACTACATGGAACTCTATTCCACATCAAGTAAGCAAGCAGTAAATTAGATAAAAAAAACTGATAAAAAATACACCTTATTGAACAGTGTAGTGGAAATTTCCTGTATTACCAAATCATGAGAGCAAACCACACACAAGTCAGAGTTATCAGAAAGTCCATATTTAATTATATGAGCTCCATCACAACCCTGTGACTCTCAGATTAATTCAGTGTCTATAAATGAATTCTCTGAGAGTGCTTACAAAACAGTTCTTAGTATCATTTATAGCCAAGACACACCCATTTCAACTCACAGATTTCAACAGATATTAGGAACATTACAAAGGAAGACTTTACTTGAGAGAGGAGTATCCCATAGCCAGACAGCATTAGCTATAAATTATCGTTCAGTTTGCTCTCCTAAAACGAGGTTCTACTTCTCGTTCTTGGTACGACATTGTACCAAGACAATACCTCATCCACTAGCATATATCAAATACACCCCTCCTGGACAAGATCACAGAGACACAGTGACTGGCACACAGACATTGTGGAGCCAAGAGATAATTGGTTCCCCCCCAATCACCCCTTCACATGGTTTAAAAGATATGTTTACATATGAAGACAAGCTTGACCTCTCCCCTCTCTGCGGCCCAAGTAACTGAACCCAGGACAGAGAAAGGATAACTGCAAATGGCCACCACTATAGTACAACAAGATACATTCTAAATGAGAAGCATTTAATGATTTAATGAAAATAAAACATCTTATCTATGTTACCCAACTATTCTGATTCATCCCCAACAACAGCGGGGACTGTGAAGCAACATAAACATAGACACAGACACATGCATACACACACACGATAACATATGTACTATACTCACATGTACACATGGATTTTGCACTGTAGATATGTGGTCGTGATGGAATAGGGGCCTGAGGCGAAACAGCTCATATTTTTGGCATATTCCATTGGAAAAATATACATTTTTAGGAAAACAAGAAATCAAATAGAATATGAAAGACATTTATCAAATAAAATATAATAGCCCTTTGAATAAGTGTCTCAAACAATATAGTAACTACTGTGAATGTATTGTAATGTTTTTAAAATTGAATAAACTGCCTTAATTTTTCTGCACCCCAGGAAGAGTAGATGCTGTCTTGGCGGCAGCTAATGGGGATCCATAATAAATAAAAATACCCTATTCAGGCAAATTAAGTATAAGCTGTTACAATGTGTTTTGACTATTGTTCTTTTAGCTGCAACTAACAACTATTTTGATAATTAATCTGTTTTTACTTTGATTACTCAATTTGTTTGGGCGTGCAGGTAGCCTAGTGGTTAGAGCGCTGGACTAGTAACCGGGCTGACAAGGTACAAATCTGTCGTTCTGCCCCTGAACAGGCAGTTAACCCACTGTTCCTAGGCTGTCATTGAAAATAGGAATTTGTTCTTAACTGACTTGCCTAGTTACAGTGCCTTGCGAAAGTATTCGGCCCCCTTGAACTTTGCGACAAATCAAAAACTGAAAAATTGGGTGTGCAAAATTATTCAGCCCCTTTACTTTCAGTGCAGCAAACTCTCTCCAGAAGTTCAGTGAGGATCTCTGAATGATCCAATGTTGACCTAAATGACTAATGATGATAAATACAATCCACCTGTGTGTAATCAAGTCTCCGTATAAATGCACCTGCACTGTGATAGTCTCAGAGGTCTGTTAAAAGCGCAGAGAGCATCATGAAGAACAAGGAACACACCAGGCAGGTCCGAGATACTGTTGTGAAGAAGTTTAAAGCCGGATTTGGATACAAAAAGATTTCCCAAGCATTAAACATCCCAAGGAGCACTGTGCAAGCGATAATATTGAAATGGAAGGAGTATCAGACCACTGCAAATCTACCAAGACCTGGCCGTCCCTCTTAAACTTTGAACTCATACAAGGAGAAGACTGATCAGAGATGCAGCCAAGAGGCCCATGATCACTCTGGATGAACTGCAGAGATCTACAGCTGAGGTGGGAGACTCTGTCCATAGGACAACATTCAGTCGTATATTGCACAAATCTGGCCTTTATGGAAGAGTGGCAAGAAGAAAGCCATTTCTTAAAGATATCCATAAAAAGTGTCGTTTAAAGTTTGCCACAAGCCACCTGGGAGACACACCAAACATGTGGAAGAAGGTGCTCTGGTCAGATGAAACCAAAATTGAACTTTTTGGCAACAATGCAAAACGTTATGTTTGGCGTAAAAGCAACACAGCTGAACACACCATCCCCACTGTCAAACATGGTGGTGGCAGCATCATGGTTTGGGCCTGCTTTTCTTCAGCAGGGACAGGGAAGATGGTTAAAATTGATGGGAAGATGGATGGAGCCAAATACAGGACCATTCTGGAAGAAAACCTGATGGAGTCTGCAAAAGACCTGAGACTGGGACGGAGATTTGTCTTCCAACAAGACAATGATCCAAAACATAAAGCAAAATATACAATGGAATGGTTCAAAATAAACATATCCAGGTGTTAGAATGGCCAAGTCAAAGTCCAGACCTGAATCCAATCGAGAATCTGTGGAAAGAACTGAAAACTGCTGTTTACAAATGCTCTCCATCCAACCTCACTGAGCTCGAGCTGTTTTGCAAGGAGGAATAGGAAAACATTTCAGTCTCTCGATGTGCAAAACTGATAGAGACATACCCCAAGCGACTTACAGCTGTAATCGCAGCAAAAGGTGACGCTACAAAGTATTAACTTAAGGGGGCTGAATAATTTTGCACGCCCAATTTTTCAGTTTTTGATTTGTTAAAAAAGTTTGAAATGTCCAATAAATGTCGTTCCACTTCATGATTGTGTCCCACTTGTTGTTGATTCTTTACAAAAAAATACAGTTTTATATCTTTATGTTTGAAGCCTGAAATGTGGCAAAAGGTCGTAAAGTTCAAGGGGGCCGAATACTTTCGCAAGGCACTGTAAATAAAAGGTACAATTAAAAACAAAACAATTGTCAAATAAATAATCATTACAATTATGGATATTAAACATCTAGGTACATACAAGTGTCTTATATTGGTTAAAAGCTTAAATTTGTGTTAATCTAATTGCATTGTCCAATTTACAATAGGCTTTACAGTGAAAGCATGCCATGCGATTGTTTGAAGACGACACCCAAGATCAAAATATTTTTCAAGCAGCACAGATAAATATTCACTTACTTTTTGAAAATCTTCCTCTGATTTGCAATCCCAAGGGTTTCAGCTACAACATGCATGGTCGTTTTGTTAGATAAAATCCTTCTTTATATAGAAAAAAATCTGTTTATTTGGCCCCATCGATTTGAGTAATCCACTCGTTCAACATGCAGAGAAAGGAATCCAAAAAGCTACCGCTAAACTTTGTTAAAACAAGCCAAACTGCGTTTCTATACAAACCTCAGGTACCCTAAAATGTAATTAAACTATAATATTTCATACGGAAAGAAGTATGTTCAATAGAAAAGTAAAATTAACAAGTGCGTGTCCTTTTCGTCTCGTGAGCCCAGAATGATTTCCAACTCTGACTCTCAGTACCAAAACTCAAAATTCTTCCTCGTTTGGGAAGAACAAGCATGAATCCTAGAACAAAGACTGTTGACATCTAGTGGAAGCCATAGGAATTGTAATATGGGAGCTGTAATTGCATAGGACCCATAGCTTTCCATTGAAAGAGCATGGGCTCTCAAAAAAATAATTTTATTTGGATTTTCTCCTACCATATCAATTGTGTTATAGTCTCATACATTATTTTAACATTTCTAAAAGCTCCAAAGTGTTTTCTATCCAATGTTACCAATTATATGCATATGCTGGCTTCTGGGCCTGAGTAACAGGCAGTTTACTTTGAGAATGTCAGTCAGACAGGAAGTGGAGAAAAATTGACCCTAGCCTGAAGAAGTTTTAAGTGTGCCTTGAATTCTAAACAAATCACTGACAGTGTCACCAGCAAACACCCCCACACCATCACACCTCCTCCTCCATGCCTCAAGGTGGGAACCACACATGCAGAGATCATCCGTTCACTTACTCTGCGTCTCACAAAGACACGGCGGTTGGAATCTCAAATTTCGACTTGTCAGACCAAAGGACAGATTTCCACCGCTTGAATGTCCATTGCTCGTGTTTCTTGGCCCAAGCAAGTCTCTTCTTCTTATTGGTGTCCTTTAGTAGTGGTGTCTTTGCAGCAATTCGACTATGAAGTGGGTGTGAAAGATTATAAAAGATTCAGCAGACTGATGGCACATCTGGCTAAAAGCCTACTGTTGCTCTGCTAGAGTCACTTTTATTAATAACTTTGACACCTTCTGGAAACAGAAGATACTCTACAGGAATGACGAAGTCCATCCAAATCATCTTGACTCTTGACTTGCATTTTGTGCAGCTCAGCCTGCACTATCAGCTCCAACATGAGTAAGTCTACTTCTGATAAGCTTCCCAGTAAAGCATTAAAAACAATCAAGCCACCCAGAAAAGTGCTACAAATATCCCATATTAACATATGCAGCCTGAGAAACAAGATCCATGAAGTCAATAACTTGCTTGTAACAGATGGCATTCATATTCTGACTATCTCTGAACCTCACTTAGATAATACCTTTGATGATACAGTGGTAGCAATACATGGTTATAAGACTATACACACTACAGGTTACACACAGACACTCAATCATGCAAATTGGCAGAGTTATTATTTATTTGGACAGCACACATAGTCTTACTCATACAGACATTGTACACACTCTCACTAAATCACATCCAATATCATACACATCAACCTACTCAGATTTACTACACACATAATATCTTGTCTCAATGTTCTAACATCTGTGGCATTGGCTCACAGGCACACAGGCAAGGGAATAAAACAAATATTCCTGTTTACAGGAAACTCAACACCCATCCTTAGATGAAGTTGCGTGGAAAAAACAGGGTGGTGAAATCATTTTTTGTCACGGACCTAGGACCTCAAAAGGTGTGATGATATTAATTAACAAAAATGTGTATCTGAATGTGCAAATAGTCAGGAATGATTCGCAAGTAAGGTGGATCTTTTTGAATGTGGACAAAAAAGGGATTTGGCTCATTAATCTATATGGTCCAAATCAGGATTATCCATAATTCTTCTAAAATATTTATACGAAGTTAATGAACTTACAGGCAACAAATGATCAAATCATTATGGTAGGAGACTATAACACAGTGTTAAGTACCTCAATGGACCGTAAAGGATGTCCCTCTACATACTATCATCACATGCCCTTAAGAAAATCTCAAAAATGATGGACACATTAGAAATAGTGGATATTTGGAGACTAAAAAAACCCAGCCCTAGTGAGATATTCAAAGAGGAGACTTTATCAAACTTGTCATCTTGACTACTTTCTTGTCTCTTTCTCTCTTGCATCAAGGGTTAAAAAAGTTTTAATAGGAGACAGAATGTGATTGGATCATCATCTAATTGGCCTTCACATAACTCTTATAGAATTTCCACGTGGATGGGGATATTGAACATTTTATCAAAGTTTACTGGTGGACAGCTTATTTTGAACTAAGGCTAAATTATTTATAACAGATTTTTTTCTAGTATAACATAGATCCAGAAAATCCCTTTATTGTTTGGGATACCTTTAAATGTACCTTCAGAGGTCATTCAGTTCAATATTCATCAATACGAAAAAAGCAGTTTCTGGCTAAAGAGACAAGACCAACAAGGGAAATACATTAAGTAATAGTACAGCTAGATAGCAATACAAACAATATTACAAAGATAAAAAACAAGTTAGGAAAGGAAGACCTGAGGAACTTATTCAATGTAATCTATTACAAAAATAAAGCAAACTGGATGGAATATGGAGAAAAATGCACAAAATTATTCCTGAATCTCCAATACAGGAACGCTAAAACAAAAAGGAATTTGCAGAAACTCTTTAGTGAAGACGGAGTCATCTATGATTCTCTGAATGATATTTTAAAAGGGGATGCTAAAGATTTTAGACAGATGTTACGACTGTCGTCGGAATGAGACCAAGGTGTAGCGTGGTAGGCGTACATTTAGAGTTTATTAAATGAACAACCCAAAACAACAAGAAAGATAAACGGCACGTAAAGTAATGTAGCGCTAAACCAGCAACTAACAAAAACAAGATCCCACAACAGAAAGTGGGAAAAAGGGCTGCCTACGTATGATCCCCAATCAGAGACAACGATAGACAGCTGCCTCTGATTGGGAACCATAATCGGCCAAAAACAGTGAAATAGACAACAGAATGCCCACCCCAAAACACACCCTGACCTAACCAAATAGAGAAATAAAACGGCTCTCTAAGGTCAGGGTGTGACAGATGTTTTCTTTTCCATCTCATCCTCTCCATTGAATGAAGATTACGGTAAGGAATTATTTCCAAATTATATAAAAAAAAGTGCGAAGACCAAATTACAGAGGAAGGACTTTTTGAGGCTATTAAATCCTTTCAGTCTGGAAAAACCCCAGGGCTTGATGGCATACGGTAGAGGTATATCAAGCCTTTTCTATACACTAAAATATCAATGGTAGTCTGTCAGGTACTCAGCAGGAAGGTATGATTTCTTTAGACCTAGTGTAACGGGGGGAGTCATCTGAAGAGGAATCGGACCAAAGTGCAGCGTCGTAAGTGTTCATGCTTTTTATTTAAACTGAACACTAACAAAAATAACAAAGAGAATAAGCGAAACAGTCCTGTCAGGTGCAAAACAGAAAACAACTACCCACAAAAACCATGTGGGAAAAAGCTACCTAAGTGTGGTTCCCAATCAGAGACAACGATAGACAGCTGTCCCTGATTGAGAACCATACAAGGCCAAAACAAAGAAGTACAAAAACATAGAAAAAATAACATAGAATGCCCACCCAAATCACACCCTGACCAAACCAAAATAGAGACATAAAAAGCTCTCTAAGGTCAGAGCGTGACACCCAGATAGCAAATATAAAGATCCAGTCTATCTAAAGAACTGGAGGCCCCTTATACTTCAATGTTGTGATGCAAAAATACTAGTGAAATGCATAGCACTCAGAATTAAATGGGTTTTACCAGGTATTATTCATCCTGATCAGACAGGATGGAATAACATGGAAAACTAGTAGAAATTGGACAACTAGTAGAAATAATAGAAAATCATGAAAAATCTAAGTATTTATAGCGGATTTTGAAAATGCATTTAATAAAGTAAGACTGGATTTTATTTATAAATGGCTGGATTTTTTTCAATTTTGGTGAATCTCTTATAAAATGTGTAAAAATAATGTATAGCAACCCCAGGTTAAAACAGTAACTAACAGCTACTTCTCAGAGAGTTTTGAATTGTCAAGAGGAGTTAAAACAAGTCTGCTGTCAATAAATACCTGTCTATTTATGGAAAAATTTCCCTGATTAACTCCTTAGTCATATCTCAGTTTACTCACTTACTTATGGTGCTGCCTACACCTGATGATTTGTTTTTCAAATCATATGAACAAAAAATATTTAGCTTTATCTGGGACGCTAAACCAGACAAAATAAAGCGTGCCTATCTACAGTGCCTTGCGAAAGTATTCGGCCCCCTTGAACTTTGCGACCTTTTGCCACATTTCAGGCTTCAAACATAAAGATATAAAACTGTATTTTTTTGTAAAGAATCAACAACAAGTGGGACACAATCATGAAGTGGAACGACATTTATTGGATATTTCAAACTTTTTTAACAAATCAAAAACTGAAAAATTGGGCGTGCAAAATTATTCAGCCCCCTTGAGTTAATACTTTTTAGCGCCACCTTTTGCTGCGATTACAGCTGTAAGTCGCTTGGGGTATGTCTCTATCAGTTTTGCACATCGAGAGACTGAAATTTTTTCCCATTCCTCCTTGCACAACAGCTCGAGCTCAGTGAGGTTGGATGGAGAGCATTTGTGAACAGCAGTTTTCAGTTCTTTCCACAGATTCTCGATTGGATTCAGGTCTGGACTTTGACTTGGCCATTCTAACACCTGGATATGTTTATTTTTGAACCATTCCATTGTAGATTTTGCTTTATGTTTTGGATCATTGTCTTGTTGGAAGACAAATCTCCGTCCCAGTCTCAGGTCTTTTGCAGACTCCATCAGGTTTTCTTCCAGAATGGTCCTGTATTTGGCTCCATCCATCTTCCCATCAATTTTAACCATCTTCCCTGTCCCTGCTGAAGAAAAGCAGGCCCAAACCATGATGCTGCCACCACCATGTTTGACAGTGGGGATGGTGTGTTCAGCTGTGTTGCTTTTACGCCAAACATAACGTTTTGCATTGTTGCCAAAAAGTTCAATTTTCGTTTCATCTGACCAGAGCACCTTCTTCCACATGTTTGGTGTGTCTCCCAGGTGGCTTGTGGCAAACTTTAAACAACACTTTTTATGGATATCTTTAAGAAATGGCTTTCTTCTTGCCACTCTTCCATAAAGGCCAGATTTGTGCAATATACGACTGATTGTTGTCCTATGGACAGAGTCTCCCACCTCAGCTGTAGATCTCTGCAGTTCATCCAGAGTGATCATGGGCCTCTTGGCTGCATCTCTGATCAGTCTTCTCCTTGTATGAGCTGAAAGTTTAGAGGGACGGCCAGGTCTTGGCAGATTTGCAGTGGTCTGATACTCCTTCCATTTCAATATTATCGCTTGCACAGTGCTCCTTGGGATGTTTAAAGCTTGGGAAATCTTTTTGTATCCAAATCCGGCTTTAAACTTCTTCACAACAGTATCTCAGACCTGCCTGGTGTGTTCCTTGTTCTTCATGATGCTCTCTGCGCTTTTAACGGACCTCTGAGACTATCACAGTGCAGGTGCATTTATACGGAGACTTGATTACACACAGGTGGATTGTATTTATCATCATTAGTCATTTAGGTCAACATTGGATCATTCAGAGATCCTCACTGAACTTCTGGAGAGAGTTTGCTGCACTGAAAGTAAAGGGGCTGAATAATTTTGCACGCCCAATTTTTCAGTTTTTGATTTGTTAAAAAAGTTTGAAATATCCAATAAATGTCATTCCACTTCATGATTGTGTCCCACTTGTTGTTGATTCTTCACAAAAAAATACAGTTTTATATCTTTATGTTTGAAGCCTGAAATGTGGCAAAAGGTCGCAAAGTTCAAGGGGGCCGAATACTTTCGCAAGGCACTGTATATAATGAATATGAATTGGGTGGGTTGAAATTATTAAATATAAAAGCACTAAACCTCTCTCTAAAAGCTTCACTTACTCAAAAGTTTTACTTGAACCCTAAATGGTTCTCAAGTAGATTACTAAGAAAAGCTTTGTTTAAAAATTGCCGTTTTGCCTTTGCGCAGATTGCCATGTCTCATTTTCGATTAATTTAAAATGATACTTTTTTCAAAGTATCTCTTTTTTTCAAACAAGCATTACAGGGCTAGCTACAATTTCAATTTCATTCACCTGAAAAGATAGAACAAATATTACAACCAATATTATTCTGAACTCAAATTTGCTGGTTGATAAAATACCTGTATTTACGGGAAAGATGTTTGAAAAGGGTATTTTGTTCTTAAATGATATTGTAAATTGGAATGGTAGAATTCTGTCCTTCATGGAGTTCTACGGGAAGGTCTGCTCAATCCAAGAGTACAACCAATTGATTACAGCATTACCCCAAAAATGGAGGAGGCAGGTGGCAGCAAGAGGAGGTAGGGAACTGGTCTGTCTGCCCAATATAAAGGATCAAAACTGGCGGAGGAATAAAAATAGCATAAATAGGAAAGTATACCAGTTTAATTTGAGGACCAGGATGTTGACAACTGTGCCATACAGATTGCAAAATAGTTGGGAAGAGATTTTTTTATGTTCCAATTCCATGGTACAGGGTGTATGAGTTGATATATAAAATGACGCAAGATTCAAGACTTCATGCTTTTCAGCTAAAATTATTATATAGAATTCTTGGCACCAAAAAAATGTTGAATATTTGGGGCATAAAATCATTGAAGCTCTGCAGATTTTATTGTGAGGATACAGAATCAATAGAACATTTATTTTGGTATTGCCATCAGGTAGCCTGTTTCTGGTCTCAGGTTCAGGAATGGCTGAAAATGCATAGCATTGATCTAAAATTGACCCTAGAAATAGTACTGTTAGGAGATCTACTGTTAGGAGATCTGGAGAGACATGGTCAGTCAATTACTAATATACTAATACTCTTAGTAAAAGTATTTATCTTCAACTCGCAATCTGTGTATTCTATTCGATTAGATAGATTGAAATTTTACATTAAACATGACAGCACGGTTGAAAGAAATACACTACAGTTCAAAAGTTTGGGGTTATTTAGAAATGTCCTTGTTTTTGAAAGAAAAGCTAATTTTTTAACCATTAAAATAACATCAAATTCATCTAAAATACAGTGTAGACATTGTTAATGTTGTAAATGACTATTGTAGCTGGAAATGGCAGATTTTTTTATTAAATATCTACATAGGCGTAGAGAGGCCCATTATCAGCAACCATCACTCTTGTGTTCCAATGGCACGTTGTGTTAGCTAATCCAAGTTTATAATTTTAAAAACCCTTTTGCAATTACTATAGCACAGCTGAAAACTGTTGTTCTGATTAAAGAAGCAATAAGACTGGCCATCTTTAGACTATTTGAGTATCTGGAGCATCAGCATTTGTGGGTTTGATTACAGGCTCAAAATGACCAGAAACAAATCAAATCAAATTTTATTTGTCACATACACATGGTTAGCAGATGTTAATGCGAGTGTAGCGAAATGCTTGTGCTTCTAGTTCCGACAATGCAGTAATAACCAACAAGTAATCTAGCTAACAATTCCAAAACTACTACCTTATAGACACAAGTGTAAGGGGATAAAGAATATGTACATAAAGATATATGAATGAGTGATGGTACAGAGCAGCATAGGCAAGATACAGTAGATGGTATTGAGTGCAGTATATACATATGAGATGAGTATGTAAACAAAGTGGCATAGTTAAAGTGGCTAGTGATACATGTATTACATAAAGATGCAGTAGATGATATAGAGTACAGTATATACATATACAAATGAGATGAATAATGTAGGGTATGTAAACATTATATTAGGTAGCATTGTTTAAAGTGGCTAGTGATATATTTTACATCATTTCCCATCAATTCCCATTATTAAAGTGGCTGGAGTTGAGTCAGTGTGTTGGCAGCAGCCACTCAATGTTAGTGGTGGCTGTTTAACAGTCTAATGGCCTTGAGATAGAAGCTGTTTTTCAGTCTCTCGGTCCCAGCTTTGATGCACCTGTACTGACCTCGCCTTCTGGATGATAGCGGGGTGAACAGGAAGTGGCTCGGGTGGTTGTTGTCCTTGATGATCTTTATGGCCTTCCTGTGACATCGGGTGGTGTAGGTGTCCTGGAGGGCAGGTAGTTTGCCCCCGGTGATGCGTTGTGCAGACCTCACTACCCTCTGGAGAGCCTTGCGGTTGTGGGCGGAGCAGTTGCCGTACCAGGCGGTGATACAGCCCGACAGGATGCTCTCGATTGTGCATCTGTAGAAGTTTGTGAGTGCTTTTGGTGACAAGCCAAATTTCTTCAGCCTCCTGAGGTTGATGAGGCGCTGCTGCGCCTTCTTCACGATGCTGTCTGTGTGGGTGGACCAATTCAGTTTGTCTGTGATGTGTACGCCGAGGAACTTAAAACTTACTACCCTCTCCACTACTGTTCCATCGATGTGGGTAGGGGGGTGTTCCCTCCGCTGTTTCCTGAAGTCCACAATCATCTCCTTAGTTTTGTTGACGTTGAGTGTGAGGTTATTTTCCTGATACCACACTCCGAGGGCCCTCACCTCCTCCCTGTAGGCCGTCTCGTCGTTGTTGGTAATCAAGCCTACCACTGTTGTGTCGTCCGCAAACTTGATGATTGAGTTGGAGGCGTGCGTGGCCACGCAGTCGTGGGTGAACAGGGAGTACAGGAGAGGGCTCAGAACGCACCCTTGTGGGGCCCCAGTGTTGAGGATCAGCGGGGTGGAAATGTTGTTGCCTACCCTCACCACCTGGGGCGGCCCGTCAGGAAGTACAGTACCCAGTTGCACAGGGCGGGGTCGAGACCCAAGGTCTCGAGCTTGATGACGAGCTTGGAGGGCACTATGGTGTTAAATGCCGAGCTGTAGTCGATGAACAGCATTCTCACATAGGTATTCCTCTTGTCCAGATGGGTTAGGGCAGTGTGCAGTGTGGTTGAGATTGCATCGTCTGTGGACCTATTTGGGCGGTAAGCAAATTGGAGTGGGTCTAGGGTGTCAGGTAGGGTAGAGGTGATATGGTCCTTGACTAGACTCTCAAAGCACTTCATGATGACGGAAGTGAGTGCTACGGGGCGGTAGTCGTTTAGCTCAGTTACCTTAGCTTTCTTGGGAACAGGAACAATGGTGGCCCTCTTGAAGCATGTGGGAACAACAGACTGGGATAGGGATTGATTGAATATGTCCGTAAACACACCAGCCAGCTGGTCTGCGCATGCTCTGAGGGCGCGGCTGGGGATGCCGTCTGGGCCTGCAGCCTTGCGAGGCTTGACACGTTTAAATGTTTTCCTCACGTCGGCTGCAGTGAAGGAGAGTCCGCATGTTTTAGTTGCGGGCCGTGTCAGTGGCACTGTATTGTCCTCAAAGCGGGCAAAAAAGTTATTTAGTCTGCCTGGGAGCAAGACATCCTGGTCCGTGACGGGGCTGGTTTTCTTTTTGTAATCCGTGATTGACTGTAGACCCAGCCACATACCTCTTGTGTCTGAGCCGTTGAATTGAGATTCTACTTTGTCTCTATACTGACGCTTGTTTGATTGCCTTGCGGAGGGAATAGTTACACTGTTTGTATTCGGTCAAGTTTCCGGTCACCTTGCCCTGATTAAAAGCAGTGGTTCAGGCTTTCAGTTTCACGCGAATGCTGCCATCAATCCACGGTTTCTGGTTTGGAAATGTTTTAATCGTTGGTATGGGAACGACATCTTCAACGCACGTTCTAATGAACTCGCTCACCGAATCAGCGTATTCGTCAATGTTGTTGTCTGACGTAATACGAAACATATCCCAGTCCACGTGATGGAAGCAGTCTTGGAGTGTGGAATCAGATTGGTCGGACCAGCGTTGAACAGACCTCAGCGCGGGAGCTTCTTGTTTTAGTTTCTGTCTGTAGGCAGGGATCAACAAAATGGAGTCGTGGTCAGCTTTTCCGAAAGGAGAGCGGGGCAGGGCCTTATATGCGTCGCGGAAGTTAGAATAGCAATGATCCAAGGTTTTTCCAGCCCTGGTTGCGCAATCGATATGCTGATAAAATTTAGGGAGTCTTGTTTTCAGATTAGCCTTGTTAAAATCCCCAGCTACAATGAATGCATCCTCCGGATAAATGGATTCCAGTTTGCAAAGAGTCAAATAAAGTTTGTTCAGAGCCATCGATGTGTCTGCTTGGGGGGGAATATATATGGCTGTGATTATAATCGAAGAGAATTCCCTTGGTAGATAATGCGGTCGACATTTGATTGTGAGGAATTCTAAATCAGGTGAACAGAAGGACTTGAGTTTCTGTATGTTGTTATGATCACACCACGTCACGTTAACCATGAAGCATACGCCCCCGCCCCTCTTCTTACCAGAAAGATGTTTGTTTCTGTCTGCGCGATGCGCAGTATATTCTTGTTCTGAGAAATGAAGGCTATTCCATGCGAGAAATTGCCAAGAAACTGAAGATCTCGTACAACGCTGTGTACAACTCCCTTCCCAGAACAGCGCAAACTGGCTCTAACCAGAATAGAAAGAGGAGTGGGAGGCCCCATTGCACAACTGAGCAAGAGGACAAGTACATTAGAGTGTCTAGTTTGAGAAACAGACACCTCACGAGACCTCAACTGGCAGCTTCATTAAATAGTTCCCTCAAAACACCAATCTCAACGTCAACAGTGAAGAGGTGACTTCGGGATGCTGGCCTTCTAGGCAGAGTTGCAAAGAAAAAGCCATACCTCAGACTGTCCAATAAAAATAAAAGATTAAGATGGGCAAAAGAACACAGACACTGGACAGATGAACTAGAAGAAGGTATTGGTATTGTGCCTGGCGGACACTGCACAAGCTCCACCACTCTCTGGACCTTCACTTCCTGATCACAGGCCACACCAAGTTCACCCCCGACCGGTGCTTCGGCCTCATCAAGCAGAACTTCAGAAAGACCAGAGTGAACACTTTGTCTGAAATTGCTGGTGTTGTGAAGGACAGCACTGGGAAAGGGGTCAACATCCCACAGCTGGTTGGACTGGAGGATGGTACGATGCTGGTGGAAGGCTATGGCTGGCAACAACACCTGACTCCACACTTCAGGCCGCTGCCATAGATCAAGCAGTACCAGCACTTCCGGTGAATATAATTTTCATTGCATTGCATGAGGTTATTCTTCTCATCTCAACATCTTCTCTTGTGCAAGGTTGTAATGTCTTCTCAATATTTTTTGTTCTTTCCTGTTTTACAGCTTTGATGCTCTGGAGCATGGTGTTGTTGTTGCCAAGGAGGGTTCGGATTCAGTTGGGACCGGGTTTCAGCTGCTGCGCAACGCTGACATCATTCCTCCCATAGATGGTCTACCTGTACAAGCTCAAAGCTAGACACCTGGACTGCACAAAGCTAGACAAACTAATATTTTTGAGAAGATCAGAGAGTTTTGCGAAGAGGCTATGGACACCACATGCGCTGCTCTAAATTCAAGGACAGAACAGAAACAGGCTCTCCGAATATAGATTCCCTTGTTCATGCGTGGTTCGGATGGACCAGTCATCAGCACTATTTGCAGTGCCTCTATTCACATAACTCTCTCCTACTATTTATTTTATCCTGCTGGTCAGCCACTTTACCCCTGATTGTATGCATATAACTACCTCATCTATCACTGATATCGTTATTGATATTGTTCTTGTACTGTACATACTGTATATTATTTTATTTACATCGACACTATCTATTTCTGATATTGCTACTATGCAAATAACCATTTGGCTGTACCGTTTACACCTTCTGTAGAGACCATTCCACTTGGCAAGATGTGGCTGGGTGGTATAGCATTTCTTTCACATAACCCATCAATTTAGACAAGTGTGTCTGGGTAAGCATCATCTAATATTTATAAAATATTTTTATCTGTTGTTATTCCTGATTGTAGGCTACACTTTTAGTCTTAATCTTTACGTGAATCCTTAAAGAGATGGATGGGGCTGGCTTAAGAGGGTGTGAACAATGCTAAATGGGTGTAGACAAAGAAGAGCTCTCCAGTAGTAGTACCAAAATATTCAAAGGCCATTTTCTCAAAATGTAAGTTACAATCAACTTTCAAAGCAGAATTACTGTAGACTGTATTTTGTTCCTCAAAATACAGTGTATGATATACCATTTTGTACATCTGTGTCTCTGCTTTTATCCAATATAAAATAACACAATTTCAAATGTTGATACATGAGACCGAATCAAGGTGGTCGGTCACATTTGTGTTCATGATAAAGCATGTAACTAATGTGTCAAAAATGTAAGTAACAAATGTTTGACCAAATGTGCATTTACTGCTCTTCTGCTTGGTAGGGCAGTATAGGCTAGCAAATTAGATTTTATTCTTCAAGTATAATAGGGCCTATTTGTATAATTAGTAGGATGACAGATATATACCTTTCATAATATTTCCCTTAATGTTATTAGCTTACATCATCTTTCTCTCTCTATTGTTGCTTCATTCCTTCCTCGCTTTCAACAGTCAAATGAAGAAGGTTTTGTTGTCATTATTTTCATCATTCTAATGACATCCTTGAATAATATAGGACTAGAATTAGATGCAGAAGGCTTTCACTTCTCTTCACAAATATTGAATTGTTATGGGTTTGAATAAATAACTGGTATAGCCTACCGTCATCGCACGTTCACTATTCTTTCAAACTACCCGTGAGTTCTATTGGTTTGGTGTATTTAACATTCAGCAATCCTCATGCATCCTCTTTCAAATAGCCTATTGGTATAAGAAATACTGCATTGCATGTATTACCTGAAGGAGGTAAGATAGGGCATCCATATATAAGGCTATATCAATCTTAAACAGGATTATCTATTTTGGATGCAATTTGAATGGAGCTGATGGAGAGAAAAATACTGGGAGAGAGTGATCGTGTGTTCACTGATTTAAAGCAACAATATTATTTCCAAAACAATGTGACCCCCGAAAGCCAGATGGGTAAATTAGACATTCAGTTTTATATTACTGTAGCATAGTGTGATAACATGCGTCTTGGTGAGAGGTGTAGGAGTCAGGCGCAAGAGAGCAGGGATGTCTGAGAAGCGTGTTTAATAATATAGTCCACCAATACAAAACGGCACAGACAAAAATCCTAAAACTATGCTCTCGAATACTCAGAAACTCCACAGTTCCGACACTTTACATACACGTGCGTAATAGCGAAAAAACAACAAACATCAAATACAATCGAGCGCAATACACACAAGTCTAATCCTGCACGAATTATGGCAGGTAACAGGTGCCCTATATACCCAAAGAAATCAAAGCAATTGAAAATCAGGTGTGAAAAGGAACACAGACAAAACAACCAGAAAAAGAAAAAGGGATCGGTAGCGGCTAGTAGGCCGGCGACGCGAGCACCGAGCGCCGTCTGAACAGGGAGAGGAGTTACCTTCGGTAGAAGTCGTGACAGTACCCCCCCCTGACGCGCGGCTCCCGCAGCGCGACGACGCCGGCCTCGAGGACGACCCGGAGGACGAGGCGCATAGGTGGATCCAGTACGTCCTCCACCGGCACCCAGCATCTCTCCTCCGGACCATACCCCTCCCAGTCCACGAGGTACTGAAGACCCCCCACCCGACGCCTCGAGTCCAGTATGGACCGAACTGCATACGCCGGCGCCCCCCCCCCCCCCCCCCCCCCCCCCCCGATGTCCAGGGACCTCCCGCACCTCATCTTCTTGAAGAGGACCAGCCACCACCGGCCTGAGGAGAGACACATGAAACGAGGGGTTAATACGGTAATACGGGGGGAGCTGTAACCTATAACACACCTCGTTTATTCTCCTCGGGACTTTGAATGGCCCCACAAACCACGGACCCAGCTTCCGGCAGGGCAGGTGGAGGGGCAGGTTTCGGTGGAGAGCCAGACCCGGTCCCCCGGTGTGTACACAGCGGCGACGCCGTGCGCCGAGCGTCGCCCCGAACAGGGAGAGGAGTTACCTTCGGTAGAAGTCGTGACACATAGGCTATGCTGCAACAAGTGTAGGCCTACCTGTCACAAGAAAAAACGTTTTCATATTGAGATGATAGGTCTACATGCATTGTGAACTGCTGCTCCATACTGAGATTGGCTGTCTGTCCTCACCCTGAGCATTGATTCATCATGCAGAGGTCGTAGAGAAGCCAGATTTAGACATGGCATATAATTTAACAGTTCCATTTCACGCCATGCTGTAAATAAATAATAAATAAATAATTTCTTATAATTTACCAGTTTCTCATAGTTATTTATCCTGGGAAAAGGGAGTGGTTTTGGGCGGTAAATCCCAGTAAATCTCAAAATGTGACAGAGATCAACCACGGTAAGTTACTGTGAATTTTACAAGAACTACTGGAACTAAACTGACAGTAAGGATGGAACACTTTAAAATAAAATCTTTGCCTAAAATGACATACCCAGATCTAACTGCCTGTAGGTCAGGACATGAAGCAAGGATATGCATATTCTTGATACCATTTGAAAGGAAACACTTAGAAATGTGTGGAAATGTGAAATTAATGTAGGAGAATATAACACATTAGATCTGGTAAAAGATAATACGAAGAAAAAATATACGTTTTCTATTTATTTTTTGTTCCATCATCTTTGAAATGCAAGAGAAAGGCCATTATATGACTTAGGACTAGGCACAATTTAGAATTTGTCATAATTATGTATAATTAGCTTCTCTACAGAAAAGACACTAACCTTCACACATCTAGATGGTGGGGAAGGAGGGGGGCAGACACAGCAGGATTTTATCAAACAAAACTATGCTACATTTTATCTCTGAGACCCTCAGGACGACAAATCAGAACAAGATTACTGAATGTGTAAGTACATTATTTACCTTCAGAGGTGAATGTATCGAACCAGGTGCCGTGATGAAAGTTTTTGTTGTTATGCACTCTCCTCAAACAATAGCATGGTATTTGTTCACTGTAATAGGTACTGTAAATTGGACAGTGCAGTTTAGATTAACAATAATTTAAGCTTTCTGCCCATATCAGACATGTCTATGACCTGCGAAATGTTCGTGTTACTTACAACATCATGCTAATCACATTAGCACATGTTAGCACAACCATCCCGCGTGGGGGACACCGATCCTGTAGAGGCTAACCGTTTGACATGTACGATGCAGCGTGCCATTGTAAAAATGTGATTCGAACAGTAGTAACAGAATGTATGATGCAAACAAACCAGCCTAAACAGCATTATTCTTTGAAAAGCATCTAAACAATGTTTTGTACTGATGGGAAATAAAGTTCTTCACAACTTTATTCCTCAATTTCAATTTTTATTGTAAGAGATAAATGCAAACTTCATCATCCATGAATCACACGAAACACATCCACAGTCAAACTCATTCCGTAAACCAGTCTAAATAACAGGTTGCGCTGACAAAAAAACAAAACATAAGTTAGTGACCTAACAGCTAGACTTGTTTACAATGTACCACATCTCTGGTGAGCACAAGGGAGAAATGTAATATTGTTTAGAAAAGAGATGCGTGTCAGAACTCGGAATTCCAACTCGGGAACTCAGGCCTTTTTCTAGAGCTCCGACCATACAACCTGAAAATCACTGAAGTCATGATTTGACCTCATATTGAAAGCACCATAAATCAGTTGAGTGAACTATCCCTTGTTATAACATCTTAAGTCTGACAGATACTTACGTGACAACCAAGAATCAGAATGCATGATTTTTCACCAGTACTAGAACATGTGAATAAAACAGAAAATACAGTATGCTATAGTATAAATGATAACATGATATACAGAAAATAAGGCACTTACTTTGACAGGAATGCACACATGCCCAATGTCCAAGTATGAAGGAAAACAACAATGAAGGCAATGCGGGCGCTAGCCAGAAAATGTGCCGGGGGAAAAAGTTTGTGAAAGGCCTGTTCTGACTAGAGATGCGCATATCTTCATACTTGATCTGGGGGAAACTTCTTAATCCCAGAATGCCATTCACTAAAAGACACAACTAAACCATGTCAAAGATGGCTGAGCCCATTGACCGAAGAATATGAACTTAGTTAAGCCTCTTTTCAGTATATTACAAATCTTCAATGTACTTGTTACAGTGCATACAAAAACTGGAGCACATGACTTGACAAGTCATTTACACTTTTTGACAAACCACAAAGCACATAAAATGTTATCGCCTCACAGATCATCATTCCAAATACAAGCCCACTGCCTAGCCTAACCGTAGCGAAACAGGGGTTTCCAGATTTGGATGAAATCATTTTAGGGGGGGGGGGGGGGGGTTTGTGGTGTGGTCAAATTATTTGTGGGGGGTTTTCAAGTCCATAGGGAGCATAAATGGGGGACGGTATCATGGAGGGATACAATGCAGAAAATATTACTATGATTACAATGATTAATAAATGGGGGCAAACAAAGGAGAAGTTTACAAGCGAAATACAGATAAAACCCCAGGAAAGGGGAGTCTGAGCTGGCTACCCTGTGATGTCATAGTTACAATTTGATGGCGCGTTCAAAACAACTGGGAAATCTCTGACTTCAGTGCGTTCAAGACAACTGGGAACTCAAGAAAAAACAGGCTCCGACTGAGAAAAGATAGCTTTGAACTGTCATCCAATTTGGAATTCCAACTCAGGAACTCTGGCCTCTTTTTAGAGCTTTCACTTTCCGACCTGAAGATCCCTGACGTAATGATTTGACCTTGTATTTTTCCAAATTCCCAGTTGTCTTGAAAGCACCATAAATCAGTCAAGTGAACCATCCCTTCACCTCATTTTGTTATAACATCTTTGGTATGACAAGCATTTACATGACACGCAGAAGGCATTGTATAATGTCAACAAACATCGTGCCACACATAGCTGGCAAATAGCTTAGCTTTAGCTCATCATAATCAGTACAACCTTCAAAAAAGCATTTTACACAAATCTAATGTGTCCATTAGAATCAATGCAAGAATCTGAAAGCATGATTTGTCACCAGGATTAAATAAAACAATAAATACATCATGCTCCACACATACTACATACGGGTGCTACAGTAGAAAGAACAACACAATATACTAAAATAAGGCATTTACTTTGATAGGAATGTACACATGTACAAAGTTATTATTTGTAAGGAAAACAATAAAGATGGCAATGCGGGCGCCAGCCAGGAAATGTGCCAGGGGGAAAAAGTTTATGCAAGGCCTGTTTTGACTAAAGATGCACAAATGTCTACATACTTGATCTGGGGAAACACTGGGGAAGTGCTTGGGCTCTTGTTGTCGGGCTCAGTAAAGCCTCAAACATAAATTGTCTGCAACTTCTATGTGAATTAATGAGGAGGCAGAACACAATTCAAACTGTTGTTAGAAAATAATTTGAAATTAGCAAATTGAAACTTAGCCTATAGATAATTAACTGTCCTGTTGCGTTACAATCACATTTTGGAACAGTGAGTGCATTCTGACATCACTTACATAGAGAAACTCATGTCGGGCAACTGTTAGAGATATTTGGAACTCATGCGTGAAAAGGTCAAGAAAAATGAAACATGAACTTCCCGATGACTAACTGCCATTAAGATACTGGAAACCTCTTAATAATAGGGCCGCTCTTGATTGTCACATGCTCTAACAAATATTGTAGAACTGGGTGTGGACAAATTATAAGTTTAAACTTCATCATCTTCTTCTTTAAATTTGTATTGGCAGATCGCAACCAACGGAAAGATGTGTACACCACTGCCTACTGTACTGGAGTGAGGCTGCCCTATTCATATATTTATCTTATCTAGCTCTGTGTTACCACCTACTGTTCTGGAGTGTGAATTCATTACACTTTTCATGACATTCACGAGAAAAACAAAGAAAAACTGCTCTACCAACTAACCCTACACCAATTAAAACCTCACCACTATTCCACTAATTGACCCTATCTGATCCTACTTAGGCCAGCAGCCTGGGAGGATGGGACACTATCATTCAACACACATTGTAACTCCTCTGCAACACATCTCCTACACCCAAGTACTTCTCTGCAGCTGCCACCACCCTAATACAGGGGCCAGAAACTCATACCCATCTCTTTGAACTAAAACCACACCCATTATTATCACATTCCTTAGCATGCTCTATTGCAGGTTGGTTTTAAGAATTGTTTGTTTCAATACACTGCGACTCCACCAAATTGGTGTGACAGGGTCTAGCCAAAAAGATCCTAGCCAGAATGATAGAAGTGTAATCATTAACATGTGTGTCATCACTGATCTTGGTCCAGTTTTTCACATTTACATGCTGTATGACAGTGATAATCCCCCCCCCCCCAAAATATTGGCATGATGATGACTTGACAGGGAGTCAAATGAGCCCTGTATCAAACATACACATCAATACACATCAATATACACAATACACCACAATTTATACCGTGGCATTGTTGAATACTCATTTCTGATTTGGTTGAAGGGCATTCTAGAGCGCGTATTATTTCTCTATAACGCATGGTATAGCAGCACGGTATAATTCAATGGCTATAGTTCATTCTTACATGTTCTATGTTTGAGCTGCTTTTGAAAGTAAAAGTTGCATTGAAAACATTATATTCACTGAGCTATAGGCTATTATCTCCATTAATAATTTCAATCCAGCTCCATCCTAACAGTTGGCATCGAATCAAAGTAAAATCAAACAATTGATTAATAATAATTAAATGTTTTAACAAAATCGATCTCTCAGGCAGAAAACTGAAGGCTAAAAAGATTAGTCTCACTCTCAATCTTTCACCATTAATGGCGTCTACCAAGTCTCATTTGAAAGTCATTATCTGACTAAGGCGTTAACTTCTTGATGCTACTTGAGACGCAGACGTCTCAAGTAGGCACCTGGAAATGCAAATGCGCTACGCTAAATGCTAAATGTACTCGTTACAACTCAAACCTTGATCAAAATTCACAAGCAGGGTATTGAATTAAAGCTACACTCGTTGTGAACCTAGCCAGCAAGTCAGATTTTTAAAATGCTTTTCGCCGAAAGCATGAGAAGCTATTATCTGATAGCATGCACCCCCCAAAATACCAGCACGACACGTAAACAACAGATTTTGCGGTAGCCGGCGCTACCCAAAACGCAGAAATAAAATATAAAACATTCATTACCTTTGACGAGCTTCTTTCTTGGCACTCCTATATGCCCCATAAACATCACTATTGGGTCTTTTTTTCGTTTAAATCGGTCCATATATACCCAAAATAGCTTTGTATGGAAGCTGTGTCATTCAGAAAAAAACATCGTTTTTAAACGCTGCGTAATTTTTTAAAATTAAAAAAGTCGACGATAAACTTTCACAAAACACTTCGAAATCCTTTTGTAATCCAACTTTAGGTATTAGTAAACGTTTATAATCTATCAAAATGATTACAGGGCAATGTATATTCAATAGCTCCTCGTTTGCAAATCAATGGCTACCAATGTCTTCATTAACAACATCCGGGTGAAGACTGGAAGAAACGGATGCCAGATAGATGGATTTTCCAACAATTAATTCAATTGAAAATGACGACAATGGCGACATCGTGTGGAATTTGTATGAATTGCATGCAGGTCGATATTACATTTTGTCCTCTTTTAACAACTCGTGGAAGTGACTTATGGAAATTATTTTTAGCTTTCAGAGAGCAGTTTTTCTTGCGTTTTTCAATGAAACACACGATCTGTTATAGTCACAGCCGTGATTTAACCAGTTTTAGAAACTTCAGAGTGTTTTCTATCCACACATACTAATCATATGCATATACTATATTCCTGGCATGAGTAGCAGGACACTGAAAAGTTGTGCGATTTTTAACAGAATGTTCGAAAAAGGAGGGGGTAGAAGTAAGAGGTTTTAATAAACCATTATAATATCACTTCAAATTAGAACTTTATGTACAGTACACCCCAGTTTGTTTTCAAAGCCTTTGATTTCTTGGTTGAAGAGATACTTTTCAAATCAAATCAAATCAAATGTATTTATATAGCCCTTCGTACATCAGCTGATATCTCAAAGTGCTGTACAGAAACCCAGCCTAAAACCCCAAACAGCAAGCAATGCAGGTGTAGAAAAACGGTGGCTAGGCAAAACTCCCTAGAAAGGCCAAAACCTAGGAAGAAACCTAGAGAGGAACCAGGCTATGTGGGGTGGCCAGTCCTCTTCTGGCTGTGCCGGGTGGAGATTATAACAGAACATGGCCAAGATGTTCCAATGTTCATAAATGACCAGCATGGTCGAATAATAATAGGGCAGAACAGTTGAAACTGGAGCAGCAGCACGGCCAGGTGGACTGGGGACAGCAAGGAGTCATCATGTCAGGTAGTCCTGGGGCATGGTCCTAGGGCTCAGGTCCTCCGAGAGAGAGAAAGAAAGAGAGAAAGAGAGAATTAGAGAGAGCACACTTAAATTCACACAGGACACCGAATAGGACAGGAGAAGTACTCCAGACATAACAAACTGACCCTAGCCCCCCGACACATAAACTACTGCAGCATAAATACTGGAGGCTGAGACAGGAGGGGTCAGGAGACACTGTGGCCCCATCCGAGGACACCCCCGGACAGGGCCAAACAGGAAGGATATAACCCCACCCACTTTGCCAAAGCACAGCCCCCACACCACTAGATGGTTATCTTCAACCACCAACCATCCTGAGACAAGGCTGAGTATCGCCCACAAAGATCTCCGCCACGGCACAACCCAAGGGGGGGGCGCCAACCCAACCCAGACAGGATGATAACATCAGTGACTCAACCCACTCAGGTGACGCACCCCTCCCAGGGACGGTATGAGAGAGCCCCAGTAAGCCAGTGACTCAGCCCCTGTAATAGGGTTAGAGGCAGAGAATCCCAGTGGAAAGAGGGGTACCGGCCAGGCAGAGACAGCAAGGGCGGTTCGTTGCTCCAGAGCCTTTCCGTTCACCATCCCACTCCTGGGCCAGACTACACTCAATCATATGACCCACTGAAGAGATGAGTCTTCAGTAAAGACTTAAAGGTTGAGACCGCGTTTGCGTCTATGACCTGGGGCGGCAGGGTAGCCTAGTGGTTAGAGCGTTGGACTAGTAACCGGAAGGTTGCAAGTTCAAACCCCCGAGCTGACAGGGTACAAATCTGTCGTTCTGCCCCTGAACAGGCAGTTAACCTAGGCCGTCATTGAAAATAAGATTTTGTTCTTAACTGACTTGCCTAGTTAAATAAAGCTAAAAAATAAAAGGCAGACCGTTCCATAAAAATGGAGCTCTATAGGAGAAAGCCTCCAGCTGTTAGCTTAGAAATTCTGGGGACAATTAGGAGGCCTGCGTCTTGTGACTGTAGCGGTAGCAAGACCAAATCAGAGAGATAGGTAGGAGCAAGCCCATGTAATGCTTTGTAGGTTAGCAGTAAAACCTTGAAATCAGCCCTTGCTTTGACAGGAAGCCAGTGTAGGGAGGCTAGCACTGGAGTAATATGATACATTTTTTGGGTTCTAGTCAGGAGCAGTAAATTTATTTAGCACTAACTGAAGCACTAACTGAAGTTTATTTAGTGCTTTATCCGGGTAGCCGGAAAGTAGAGCATTGCAGTAGTCTAACCTAGAAGTGACAAAAGCATGGATAAATTTTTCTGCATCATTTTTGGACAAAGTTTCTGATTTTTGCAATGTTACGTAGATGGAAAAGCTCTGTCCTTGAAATGGTCTTGATATGTTCTTCAAAAGAGAGATCAGGGTCCAGAGTAACTCCGAGGTCCTTCACAGTTTTATTTGAGACGACTGTACAACCATTAACCTCTAGCGTTGAGCAATCCCGTATCCGGGAGCGTAATCATAGCCTCAAGCTCATTACCATAACGCAACGTTTCCTATTCATGAAAATCGCAAATGAAATTATATAAATAAATTCAAACACAAGCTTAGCCTTTTGTTAACAACACTGTCATCTCAGATTTTCAAAATATGCTTTTCAACCAAAGCTACACAAGTATTTGTGTAAGAGTATTGATAGCCTAGCATAGCATTAAGCCTAGCATTCAGCAGGCAACATTTTCACAAAAACAAGAAAATAATTTAAATAAAATCATTTACCTTTGAAGAACTTCGGATGTTTTCAATGACGAGACTCTTAGTTAGATAGCAAATGTAAATTTTTTCAAAAAATATTATTTGTGTAGATGAAATAGCTGCGTTTTGTTCATCACGTTTGGCTAAGAAAAACACCAGAAAATGCAGTCACTTACAATGCCGAACTTTTTTCAAAATTAGCTTCATAATATCGACAGAAACATGGCAAACGTTGTTTAGAATCAATCCTCAAGGTGTTTTTCACATATCTATTCGATAATCTATCAGTGGTGGCAGCTGCCTACTCATCAGAAGAAAACGGAAAAATACTGCAGCTGGAGATTACGCAATAATTGCGACGGAGTACACCAAGCGACCACCTGGTAGATGTAGTCTCTTATGGTCAATCTTCCAATGATATGCCTACAAATACGTCACAATGCTGCAGACACCTTGGGGAAAACGTGGAAAACGTAAGCTGACTCCTAGCTCCTTCACAGCCATATAAGGAGTCATTGCCTTGCCTCAAAAAATACGACACTTCCTGATTGGATTTTATCTGGGTTTTTTCTGTAACATCAGTTCTGTGACACTCATAGACAATATCTTTGCAGTTTTGGAAACGTCAGAGTGTATTCTTTCCAAAGCTGTCAATTATATGCATAGTCGAGCATCTTTTTGTGACAAAATATCTTGTTTAAAACGGGAACGTTTTTCATCCAAAAATTAAAATAGCGCCCCCTATATCCAAGAAGTTAAGATTCAACAGAAGATCTATTTGTTTCTTGGGACCTAGAACAAGCATCTCTGTTTTGTCCGAGTTTAAAAGTAGAAAGTTTGCAGCCATCCACTTCCTTATGTCTGAAACACATGCTTCTAGCGAGGGCAATTTTGGGGCTTCACCATGTTTCATTGAAATGTACAGCTGTGTGTCATCCGCATAGCAGTGAAAGTTAACTTTATGTTTTCGAATGACATCCTCAAGAGGTAAAATATATAGTGAAAACAATTAGTGGTCCTAAAACGGAACCTTGAGGAACACCGAAATGTACAGTTGATTTGTCAGAGGACAAACCATTCACAGAGACAAACTGATATCTTTCTGACAGATAAGATCTAAACCAGGCCAGAACTTGTCCGTGTAGACCAATTTGGGTTTTCAATCTCTCCAAAAGAATGTGGTGATCGATGGTATCAAAAGCAGCACTAAGGTCTAGGAGCACGAGGACAGATGCAGAGCCTCGGTCTGACACCATTAAAAGGTAATTTACCACCTTCACAAGTGCAGTTTCAGTGCTATGATGGGGTCTAAAACCAGACTGAAGCATTTTGTAGACATTGTTTGTCTTCAGGAAGGCAGTGAGTTGCTGCGCAACAGCCTTTTCTAAAAATTTTGAGAGGAATGGAAGATTCGATATAGGCCGATAGTTTTTTATATTTTCTGGGTCAAGGTTTGGCTTTTTCAAGAGAGGCTTTATTACTGCCACTTTTAGTGAGTTTGGTACACATCCGGTGGATAGAGAGCCGTTTACTATGTTCAACATAGGAGGGCCAAGCACAGGAAGCAGCTCATTCAGTAGTTTAGTTGGAATAGGGTCCAGTATGCAGCTTGAAGATTTAGAGGCCATGATTATTTTCATCATTGTGTCAAGAGATATAGTACTAAAACACTTGAGCGTCTCTCTTGATCCTAGGTCCTGGCAGAGTTGTGCAGACTCAGGACAACTGAGCTTTGAAGGAATACGCAGATTTAAAGAGGAGTCCGTAATTTGCTTTCTAATAATCATGATCTTTTCCTCAAAGAAGTTCATGAATTTATCACTGCTAAAGTGAAAGCCATCCTCTCTTGGGGAATGCTGCTTTTTAGTTAGCTTTGCGACAGTATCAAAAAGGAATTTCGGATTGTTCTTATTTTCCACAATTAAGTTAGAAAAATAGGATGATCGAGCAGCAGTAAGGGCTCTTCGGTACTGCACGGTACTGTCTTTCCAAGCTAGTCGGAAGACTTCCAGTTTGGTGTGGCGCCATTTCCGTTCCAATTTTCTGGACGCTTGCTTCAGAACTCGGGTATTTTCTGTGTACCAGGGAGCTAGTTTCTTATGAGAAATGTTTTTAGGGGTGCAACTGCATCTAGGGTATTGCGCAAGGTTAAATTGAGTTCCTCAGTTAGGTGGTTAACTGATTTTTGTCCTCTGGCGTCCTTGGGTAGACAGAGGGAATCTGCAAGGACATCAAGGAATCTTTGTGTTGTCTGTGAATTTATAACACAACCTTTGATGTTCCTTGGTTTGGGTCTGAGCAGATTATTTGTTGCAATTGCAAACTTAATAAAATGGTGGTCCGATAGTCCAGGATTATGAGGAAAAACATTAAGATCCACAACATTTATTCCATGGGACAAAACTAGGTCCAGAGTATGACTGTGACAGTGAGTGGGTCCAGAGACATGTTGGACAAAACCCACTGAGTCGATGATGGCTCCAAAAGCCTTTTGGAGTGGGTCTGTGGACTTTTCCATGTGTATATTAAAGTCACCAAAGATTAGAATATTATCTGCTATGACTACAAGGTCCGATAGGAATTCAAGGAACTCAATGAGGAACGCTATATATGGCCCAGGAGGCCTGTAAACAGTAGCTATAAAAAGTGATTGAGTAGGCTGCATAGATTTCATGACTAGAAGCTCAAAAGACGAAAATGTATTTTTTTTTTGTAAATGGAAATTTGCTATCGTAAATGTTAGCAACACCTCCGCCTTTGCGGGACGCACGGGGGATATGGTCACTAGTGTAGCCAGGAGGTGAGGCCTCATTTATCACAGTAAATTCATCAGGCTTAAGCCATGTTTCAGTCAGGCCAATCACATCAAGATTATGATCAGTGATCTAACATTAAGTAGCCCTATTTTGAGATGTGAGGTGAAAACGGTGTGATCATGATCTCTTTCAATAATGACAGGAATGGAGGTGGTCTTTATCCTAGTGAGATTGCAAAGGTGAACACCGCCATGTTTAGTTTTGCCCAACCTAGGTCGAGGCACAGACACGGTCTCAATGGTGATAGCTGAGCTGACTACACTGACTGTGCTAGTGGCAGACTCCACTATGCTGGCAGGCTGGCTAACAGCCTGCTGCCTGGCCTGCACCCTATTGTGGAGCTAGAGGAGTTAGAGCCCTGTCTATGTTGGTAGATAAGATGAGAGCACCCCTCCAGCTAGGATGGAGTCCGTCACTCCTCAGCAGGTCAGGCTTGGTCCTGTTTGTGGGTGAGTACCAGAAAGAGGGCCAATTATCTACAAATTCTATCTTTTGGGAGGGGCAGAAAACAGTTTTCAACCAGCGATTGAGTTGTGAGACTCTGCTGTAGAGCTCATCACTCCCCCTAACTGGGAGGGGGCCAGAGACAATTACTCGATGCCGACACATCTTTCTAGCTGATTTACACGCAGAAGCTATGTTGCGCTTTTCTCCCTACTTTTAAAAAAAATAACTTTTCTCCCTACTACTGCCTTCTCATAGTCTGTTTCAAGGTCGTCCAGCCTTGAGAGAAGAAATTCCTGTTTTTTTCCTCCCTTGTTGTTAGGAATAGTGATCAACTCCAATTATGTTTAGTGCTGCTCTGCGTGTTTCCCCCACCACCACCACCATGGTGCGGGGACCTCTGTTACTGTTATCCAGAGCAGGCCGCAAATGAGACCAGCCATCTGTAGTACAGTCTACTCGTGCATCCGACCAGAGCCCCAGTGGAACAGGTTACCTGAGCTGGCTTGCCAGGCACACAACGGGCTTTGAGGAAGTTCAAAGGTGAATGTCTTTTGCAAGACGTGGTTGTGGATCCTGGATCGGATCAGTGGATGGGGTAATTGTAAAGCAAAAGTTTCATGTTGATTCGGATCAGATCCAATCTTCTCCAATCTCCATGAAGGCAAGTTAATGAGCGCTTCTGCTAAATTATATTTTTCACCTTTTAGATGTTTTTCTTTCTATGGGTACGGACACTCAGATATTTTGTGTTTGAAAATTATGGATTTGAGCCATTTTTTTCAATGGGGTAATCATTGATGGATGATTGACAACGGAGATGATTGTCCGTCAAAAATCATACAATATGTCAGCCTTCTGACGTGAATTTAACTTTTCATGGACAAAAACAGAAAATGGATGAATCCATGTTCATCCGTCTCTGTGTGGCCTCAGCCTAATTGGATACTTACAAGGATAGCCAGAGGGAAGTGACACATGGTCAGCGTCCCGTAAAACACTTAATGAAAGTGAACACACACACACACACACTTAACCTGACTTAATAAGGTGGTCATTTTGCATTGGGAGTGGTACAACTATGATTTGGGACACAAAAGAAGTGGAGGGTGTGTCTGCCTGCTATCAAGGGGCGGGAGGGACAGTTTAGTGGGTAATGTCACCATGACTGGCTTCCTGTGCACTAAAGCATTACAACAAAGTCTTTGGTCATACAGATGTAGGATCTTCATTTGTGCCAGTTTTCTACAGCAGGAAAATATTCCTGGATCAAAAGAAAATGTTAATTATTTTTGTGGATTATAATTTTTGTAATGGCTTGATGCATTTTTCTAAGGGAAAATAAAGTCTGAAATTTCTAAGTGAAAATAAAAATCTTCAGAAGCCTTTTTTTCTGTTGCAATTTTCACCCCCCTTTTTCCTGCCTACAATCTTGTCTCATCACCTCAACTCCCCAACTGGCTCAGGAGAGGTGAAGGTCGAGTCATGCGTCCTCCGAAACATGACCCGCCAAGCCACGCTTCTTAACACCCACTTGCTTAACCCAGAAGCCAGATGCACTAATGTGCCAAAGAAAACAGTTCAACTTACGATAAAGTCAGCCTGCAGGCACCCAGCCCACCACAAGGAGTCGCTAGAGCTTGATGAGCCAAGTAACGCCCCAAGTAAAGATGAACAAAGAGGAGGTGTGGAGAGAGGTGTAGAAGACAGAAGAGGAAAGAGGTAAAACAGAGGAGCAGGGAAGACAGCATATGATTAATGATTTATAGTGCTACGCTAATATTATCTCAGTTCATCACAATTACATAGTAACTCTAGCGGTGTCTCCTAACCAGCCTTGGGTTCCCAGTCGGCCCAAAGGTTAAGAGCAGGTGAGGTGGCGATGACAGGACTGGCTTCCTCTCTCACATCAACACATACCTGCAGATGAGAGACAGATGGATAGAGAGAGCATGAGTAAGCTTTGTTTTTTTTATTCTAACACGGTCAGTTATCATAATCATCAGGAGGTGAAATGCAAAACTGACCTTGGATCATTAACTCTGGGATTACTACATCTCTATCTGTATTTCAATGTAAAGCATCTCTTTAATAATACGACCAAGTGACCTCTCACCTATGATCATGCTGTGCCCTCTGTGTCAGCCAGTTCAGATGCGGGAGGGGTTCACCAACACAGCTGATTTAACTGTATGTGTGTAGTCTCACCTGGTGTCCACAACTAAGTGGCTACAGAGTACTTTATGTTGAAAAACAATAGAAGGTAATAGACAATAGAAGGTAATGTCATTATTAGACTTTTACATTAATAACAGATCACACATTTTTTTTCACCTTTATTTAACCAGGTAGAACATTTATTATTTAACCAGGTAGAACAAGTTCTCATTTACAATTGCGACCTGGCCAATATAAAGCAAAGCAGTTCGACACATACAACGACACAGAGTTACACATGGAGTAAAACAAACATACAGTCAATAATACAGTATAAACAAGTCTATATACGATGTGAACAAATTAGGTGAGATAAGGGAGGTAAAGGCAAAAAGGCCATGGTGGCAAAGTAAATACAATATAGCAAGTAAAACACTGGAATGGTAGATTTGCAATGGGAGAATGTGCAAAGTAGAAATAAAAATAATGGGGGTGCAAAGGAGCAAAATAAATAAATAAATTAAATACAGTAGGGAAAGAGGTAGTTGTTTGGGCTAAATTATAGATGGGCTATGTACAGGTGCAGTAATCTGTGAGCTGCTCTGACAGTTGGTGCTTAAAGCTAGTGAGGGAGATAAGTGTTTCAAGTTTCAGAGATTTTTGTAGTTCGTTCCAGTCATTGGCAGCAGAGAACTGGAAGGAGAGGCGGCCAAAGAAAGAATTGGTTTTGGGGGTGACTAGAGAGATATACCTGCTGGAGCGTGTGCTACAGGTGGGAGATGCAATGGTGACCAGCGAGCTGAGATAAGGGGGGACTTTACCTAGCAGGGTCTTGTAGATGACATGGAGCCAGTGGGTTTGGCGACGAGTATGAAGCGAGGGCCAGCCAACGAGAGCGTACGGGTCGCAATTGTGGGTAGTATATGGGTCTTTGGTGACAAAACGGATGGCACTGTGATAGACTGCATCCAATTTGTTGAGCAGGGTATTGGAGGCTATTTTGTAAATGACATCGCCGAAGTCGAGGATTGGTAGGATGGTCAGTTTTACAAGGGTATGTTTGGCAGCATGAGTGAAGGATGCTTTGTTGTGAAATAGGAAGCCAATTCTTAATTTAACTTTGGATTGGAGATGTTTGATGTGGGTCTGGAAGGAGAGTTTACAGTCTAACCAGACACCTAGGTATTTGTAGTTGTCCACGTAGTCTAAGTCAGAGCCGTCCAGAGTAGTGATGTTGGACAGGCGGGCAGGTGCAGGCAGCGATTGGTTGATGAGCATGCATTTAGTGTTACTTGTATTTAAGAGCAATTGGAGGCCATGGAAGGAGAGTTGTATGGCATTGAAGCTTGCCTGGAGGGTTGTTAACACAGTGTCCAAAGAAGGGCCAGAAGTACACAGAATGGTGTCATACATAAAATACACATAAGAATTGACATAAAATACACTTGAAGCTTGAAGATGACTTGATCAGTTGAATCCTTTGTGTAGTGCTAAGGCAACAGTTGATGAGGTGTTAGGTTAGATCCCGTTAACGGGATTGATATGACAACAGCCAGTGAAAGTGCAGGGCGCCAAATTCAAAACAACAGAAATCTCATAATTAAAATTCCTCAAACATACAAGTATTGTACACCATTTTAAAGATAAACTTGTTGTTAATCCCACCACCCTGTCCGATTTCAAAAAGGCTTTACGACGAAAGCACACCAAACAATTATGTTAGGTCTGCACTTAATCACAGAAAAACACAGCCATTTTTCCAGCCAAAGAGAGGAGTCCCAAAAAGCAGAAGTAGAGATAAGATTAATCACTAACCTTTGATGATATTCATCAGATGACACTCAAAGGACTTAATGTTACACCTAATCTCCCTAACTCTTCTCCATTCTACCTGATGGCCCATTGCTTGGAGACTTCCTTTGTCCATTCTAAAGCCTGCATGGTGCATCCTTGCCTTAACCTGTTGCATCTCTAGGGGCGCTATTTCATTTTTGGATAAAAAACGTTCCCGTTTTAAGCGCGATATTTTGTCACGAAAAGATGCTCGACTATGCATATTCAGTTTTGGAAAGAAAACACTCTGAAGTTTCAGAATCTGCAAAGATTTTGTCTGTAAGTGCCCCAGAACTCATTCTACAGGCGAAACCAAGATGATACGTCAACCAGGAAATGAGCAGAACTTCTGAAGCTCTGTTTTCTAATGTCTCCTTATATGGCTGTGAATGCGACAGGAATAAGCTTAGACCTTCTGCCGTTTCCCCAAGATGTCGGCAGCATTGTGACGTATTTATAGGCATATCATTGGAAGATTGACCATAAGAGACTACATTTTCCAAGTGTCCGCCTGGTGTCCTGCGTCGAAACTGGTGCGCAAAGCCAGGTGCAAGTATTTTTCCATTTGATTGAGGGGAGAAACCATGCTTCCAGGAACGATATATCATTGAAGAGATATGTGAAAAACACCTTGAGGATTGATTCTAAACAACGTTTGCCATGTTTTCAGTCGATATTATGGAGTTAATTTGGAAAAAAGTTCGCGTTTTGAGGACTGATTTTTCGTTTTTTTTTTGGTAGCCAAATGTGATGTAGAAAACGGAGCTATTTCGAATTCACAAAGAATCTTTTTTGGAAAAACTGAGCATCTGCTATCTAACTGAGAGTCTCCTCATTGAAAACATCCGAAGTTCTTCAAAGGTAAATGATTTTATTTGAAGGCTTTTATGTTTTTGTTGAAATCTTGCGTGCTGGATGCTAACGCTAATGCTAACGCTAAATGCTACGCTAGCTAGCCACTTTTACACAAATTATTGTTTTCCTATGGTTGAGAAGCATATTTTGAAAATCTGAGATGACAGTGTTGTTTACAAAAGGCTAAGCTTGAGAGATGGCATATTTATTTCATTTCATTTGCGATTTTCATGAATAGTTAACGTTGCTTTATGGTAATGAGCTTGAGTCTGTATTCCTGATACCGGATCCGGGATGGGTAGATCAGAGAGGTTAATGGCCCAGACTTTCTGGTCAAACTCTTCATCGGACATATCAGAATAGCATTCCCTGACAGATATATTGCGTTCTTTCATCCTTCTGTAAAAAAAAGCTAACCGTTACACTGTCATGAAATATGAAATATGGTTGCCATGAACGAAAGTTAACCTCTCTGCGCACGGAGCCCGCTAGCGGGCTGAAATTCCACAACATACGGGGATCGCTACATAAATAGTCATATTAAACATTCATGAAAATAAGTGTCTCACATGTATCGAAAGCCTAGAATCTTGCTAATCCAACTGCGTTGTCAGATTTAAAAAAGGATTTACTGCGAAAGAGTACGATGCATTTATCTGAGCGTAGAGCCCCATAAACAAAACATTTTTTAACCAGCACAGGCGTAACATAATCACAAACTGCATTAAAATAAATAATTTACCTTTGACGATCTTCGTCTGTTTGTAATTTCAATGCTCATTGTTACACAATGAATGATCTTTTGTTTGATAAAATATGTTTTTATACCCTAACACAAAACATTTTGTGAACTGCTTGTGTCGTGAATTCCGTCTCATTCCATTTTCGACGACACATTCCAGGTAAATAACCCACACAGAACGTGACTTTTCCAGTCATGTTTGGTTTCACTGCAATCAACTGGTTTGTTTGTAACACAATCAAACTGATGGGCCATTTCGCGGGACGTATTGACTGAAAGAAACCGATTTGAAGACAACAAGTCATGACATCATTTTGCACCAATGATTTGCCTGCTGTTTCGTTGATTGACTGTCTTTTAACCCAATGACCACTGATCGTCTTGAAATCTAGCTGGGTAGATAGCCAATGAGCTGCGCTAAATGGCAATACGCCATGTTTATGTGTTGCAAGACCAACCCATGTAGTAAGCTTCAGCGTAAAGTGAGTAATTCGCTATTGAAGTTTCATACCGGAAGGAGCTACGCATATTACGCACTGCATTGATTGGTGAACGCGCAGATTCAACTGTTTATATATCAATCATTATAGCGACTAAGTCAGGGAAAGCTAAATCTAAGTCTAGATATACACACAAATTTACACACAAATTTGGAATAAATTGATTGGGAAGGTGAGACAGAGATTGTTGTAGGACGCTTCATTTAGCGATTGTGGAGGAATATTTTTTGAACGGGAGAGGACATTGTTTTGGACTGGTAAATTCTTATCATGCTAATGCCCTTGTTTGAAATTAATAATCTAAAATATTATTTGTGATTTTTTTATTTTATTTAGAAGCAATATATAAACATGTAATGTTATGAAATGTGAGATGCGTGTGTCTGCCGCCCCACCCCAACCCACATGAAATAGCCTATTTGAGGCTGTTGAGGAGAGGGCAGGACCACATCAATGGCCAAAGTGAAATGGAGACAGTAGATACAGCTGGTCTGTCATAATATAATAGAGACAGTAGATCTAGCTGAAATGTCATAATATAAAAGAGACAGTAGATCTAGCAGGTAATAATAATATAATAATATATTCAACCTAATATATTCAACCTTCAACTCTCTATATATATCTGTTTATTATACCTGTTGATACAGGGCTCATGTGTGAAACTATTCTTGAGCCTTTTCTTTCACAGTGACACTGACTCCGAATGGGAGTCTTATCCGGTGTCCTGTGTGAATTTTTTTTATTTTTTTTTATATATATTTTTTTTGAATTTTACCCCTTTTTCTCCCCAATTTCGTAGTATCCAATTGTTGTAGTTGGCTAGCGTATCTTGTCTCATCGCTACAACTCCCGTACGGGCTCGGGAGAGACGAAGGTTGAAAGTCATGTGTCCTCCGATACACAACCAACCAAGCCGCTGCTTCTTTAACACAGCGCACATCCAACCCGGAAGCCAGCCGCACCAATGCGCCGGAGGAAACACTGTGCACCTGGCCACCTTGGCTAGCGTACACTGCGCCCAGCCCGCCACAGGAGTCGCTGGTGCGCGATGAGACAAGGACACCCCTACCGACCAAGCCCTCCCTAACCCGGGCGACGCTAGGCCAATTGTGCGTCGCCCCACAGACCTCCCGGTCGCGGCCGGTTACGACAGAGCCTGGGCGCGAACCCAGGACTCTGATGGCACAGCTGGCGCTGCAGTACAGCGCCCTTAACCACTGCGCCACCCGGGAGGCATCCTGTGTGAATTTAAATATGCTTTCTCTAATTCTCTCTTTCTCTCTCTCGGAGGACCTGAGCCCTAGGACCATGCATCAGGACTACCTGGCATGATGACTCCTTGCTGTCCCCAGTCCACCTGGCCTTGCCGCTGTTCCAGTTTCAACTGTTCTGCCTGCGGCTATGGAACCCTAAACTGTTCATTTTTACTCTTGAGGTGCTGTCCTGTTGCACCCTCTACAACCACTGTGATCTCCACCCGGCACAGCCAGAAGAGGACTGGCCACCACTCATAGCCTGGTTCCTCTCTAGGTTTCTTCCTAGGTTTTTGCCTGTCTAGAGAGTTTTTCCTAGCCACTGTGCTTCTACACCTGCATTGCTTGCTATTGGGTTTTAGGCTGAGGCTATATACATGGATTTGATTTGATAGAGGACTGAGGGTCTTCCAAATATTGATAGTGTGTAAATAGTTACCCATGTTATTTTGTAAATATATATATATATTTTTTTTTCATATTTTTTTAATCAATAATTATTATTTTTTCCATTTATTTATTTTTTCATGTATTTTTCTAAAAACAATTTTTTGGGGGGGGTGTGTTAGAATACCATTTTGGTATTTTTTAAATAGTTATTTGTTTCAAAATGTATACCTTCACCAATTCGGCCACTTGAGTACATTTGGGCTACTTGTGTGGGACACCTGGGTTACTTTATGATAAATGTCATGTAGCACACTCATTTTGGAAGTTATCATTCTGAAACTTTGCACAAGTACTGTTGCCCTCTCATATTTTTCTCACTGAAATTGTCCCCATCATCCTATCTGAATGTTTGTTTTATCTTGTTCTATTAAAGATGATGATACAAAAATAAAAATAAAAAACGCATGTTTTTTTTCATTGTCTAAACCGGATCTATTGGATCTATTGTGTTATATTCTCCTACATTCAATTCACGTGTACACAAACTTCAGAGTGTTTTCTTTCAAATGGTACCAAGAATATGCATATCCTTGGTTCTGTGCCTGAGCTACAGGCTGTTAGATTTGGGTATGTGTTCAGGCCGAAATTCCACAAAGTAGGGGGGGAGCTGTAAGAGTTAAGATAAATTCAAGTGAAAATGGCAAGAACAGTCGTTCGGAACGTTTTTGGTTAGCTTGATAATAATAATTGCATGATTTGTCATTCTACGGTATGAATGTATCTATGTAATATAGTAGAATGTTATGAACCGACACTGAATTGTAGGATATAACTACTAGCTATTTAGAAGTTGGACGGAAGAACGCCCAGTGCTGCTTACCTGAGATGTCATCATCACACAGTCTTTTGTAGGTGTCCGCTATGACTTCCTTTGTGTCAGAAAGAAAGGCTGCACAGTATTGTTTGTAGTCAAACTGACACTCAAAAAATTGCCAAAATGAGGGTGGTTGTATCGAAATTAAGTTTTGATATCAAATTCATTTTTCTTCTCAAAATGTTTTTGGGTGAATATAATGCATAAAGTTTTGCGCAAATATTTGATTGCAACATTTTTTTTACTTCGATTCGCTCTCAACAAAAAGACACAAATGTACCTCCATAGAATAAAAAATTTGCCTGTGAATAACCATGCAAACCTTCATGCAAACCTGCTATGCAGAATTCTTGACGCACAACTAAAGGTGCTGCCATATCCTGCCAGCACGCCCACAAGCTAGACACTCAGGTGGAGAATGACGCGTGGAAGAGGGCGATGAAAGAGATGGGAGTAACAACAATTTGTTGCATGTTGGGGAGGGGGGCTAATAGCTGAACATTAGACTATTCAACCTTTACTAAAGAATAGTCTAATAGCCGAGCTAGGTGTAGAAAATCACAGACCAGATTTGCCCTAACGAACAAGGGGGGATTAGAGCACTGATTATGCTTTTGGGTCCCAATGCCCCACTGTGTCTCAAACTGACAATGAATGGGCAATATAAAGCAAATAATAAACTGATAATTGTGCACGACTTCAAATGAAGCAAGCAGGGAGCAGGTTTCAAACCTTCAAACTTCTTGCCTGAAGTCCAGCGGGCTATCGATTCTGCACCAAAAGCATGCTCAAGCCGCAGGGTCAATAGAGTTCCTGCTCGTGGTAGCTTGCTACTCAATTTAATAAAGTAATGACATTTCAAATATCTTAGAACACATCTAAGATAGTACTGAGGTGTACCACACTGGTCGTAAAGTCCACCTCCAAAACAAATGGCAACAATAATCATTCCTTGCCATGTGTAGGTTCAACTACAATACAACTAGTAAAATGCTCCAATCATGTGTTCCGGTAGAATAATATTTCAGAATAAATCGGTAGGATAACTGGTCCCCTTGAGTACCAGTACCAATACCAGCAACAGTCAGTCCAGCTACAATCAGTAAGAAGGTTAGAGACCTAACCAATCAAATTACCCTTGACAACAGCGACATAGGAGTCACTAAGAGAGCAACACGTGGTAGGGAATCTCCATTGCACTCTTCCAATGGTTAACACATGCCACTAATAAATAGAATCCTCCGTTCAGGAGGTTATTACAAGTCATGATCCATGATCACAACATGTACGACTGGTCCAATACTTGTGAGGTTAGCTCCTCCGTGGAGACTTCTTCATACCTATCGCCACTACAATAGTGGAAGACACAGTGACTTGTAGTAAAACCACTACAGACTCCTTCGACACAAATATTTGACTGACCTCCAGGTACTGACCTGAAAATTACCTGACTACGTCAGACTCATTCTGAACAAGTTGTAATCTGCCAGGATACTTGGTTTTCTTCCCTTGACATGCGCGCTCGTGTAAGCATAAACGCACATGCACAACGGAACATCCAATTGGGATTTATGCTAGGATCACTTAAGTATCCAAGCAAAATACCAGCCTTAATAAAGTTGAACATTTACTTTGAGGCCTTTGACTCTACAGCACTCACCAGTTTTCTCCCCAGAAGTCCATAGGTCATCCCTGTATACTTCCCAAAACTAATGCCTTACAGCTGTAGACTTCATATTGTTATCAACTTAGGATAGTGCCTAAGCAACACCCCGCAAATTAGGAAAGCCCTAGATATGACATTATACAATGCCATGATAGTAATTTTGCCAGAACATTGGACATATATAGAATACAGTCCAATTAGATTATTTTTGTGTGAGAACTATATTTTGTTAATGTTTTCATTCCTTTTCGGTGCAGTTCCTTTGACACATAGGAAGTGATAGAGCCGTAAAAAAAAGTGTGTGTGCTTTGTTAACATCTGCCTAAATTACTACCCAGATCTTCCAGTCTGGACAACCAGACAAACGGCGATCCCAAATCCGGACACCCACTGCCATCCTTGTGGCGGAATGCCCCGCTGTCAGAGAGCCTACTAAGGTAAACCACCAGAGGGGAATGCAACAATGATCCACAAACAAGACTCCCAGGACGGATCCCTGGATTTAAGAGGGCAGACATCCTGGTGCTACTGACAACTAAGACAAAGTCCTCTCTGTGGCGCAAGTATGAAACCTGTGTGATCATGGTGAGTGTTTTCCTAAATCTTGATATTTATATTTGCATCAAACGTTTGTCAGCTCAAGCAAGTGGGCCAGCGGAAAGAAACTAAACAAAGCCCAAACTAATTGGATCCGACGAGACTGTCAGTACTTACTCTGGTGAATTGTGTGTGTGATCACACTTTCTTTAACGTTTCTCATTTTAGTTGCTGCTTAGAGATACCCAAGCTTACTCTGACCCTTTTAGCTCTCACCCCCTCCACCCCCTTCCCTATTTTAAGCTCTTTTCAGATGTCGTTTATAATCTGTGCCGAGGGACATGTCAGAGGGAAAAAAGTGAACATGTGCAGTGTGAATATTTCTCTGTCATACCAACAGTATGTATGTGCATGTATATGTACAGTGCCTTCTGAAAGTATTCAGACCGCTTGACCTTTTCCATAGTTTGTTACGTTACAGCCTTATTCTAAAATGGATTAAATAAAAAAAATCCTCAGCCATCTCTGCAGAACTCCACCAATCAGGCCTTTAGAGTAGAGTGGCCAGACGGAATCCACTTGTCAGTAAAAGGCACATGACAGCCCGCTTGGAATTTGCCAAAAGGCACCTAAAGACTCTCAGACCATAAGAAACAAGATTATCTGGTCTGATGAAACCAAGATTGAACTCTTTGCCCAGAATGCCAAGTGTCGCGTCTAGAGGAAACCTGGCACTATCCCTACGGTGACGCATGGTGGTGGCAGCATCATGCTGTCGGGATGTTTTTCAGAGACAGGGACTCGAAGACTAGTCAGGATCGAGGCAAAGATGAATGGAGCAAAGTACAGAGAGATCCTTGATGAAAACCTGCTCCAGAGCGCTCAGGACCTCAGTCTGGGGCAAAGGTTGACAGGAGTGACTTCGGGACAAGTCTCTGAATGTTCTTGAGTGGCCCAGCCAGAGCCCAGACTTGAACCCGATCTAACATCTCTGGAGAGACATGAAAATAGCTGTACAGCGACGCTCACCATCCAACCTGACAGAGCTTGCTTCAACAAAGTACTTAGGAAAGGGTCTGAATACTTAAGTAAATGTGATATTTTTTTAATATAAATTTGCAAACATTTCTAAAAAACTATTTTTGCAGATTGTAGATTGATGCGGGGAAAAAACTATTAAATACATTTTAGAATAAGGCTGTAACCTAACAAAATGTGGAAAAAGTAAAAAGGTCTGAACAATTTCTGAAGGCACTGTATGTTTGTGCAGTTGTGCGTGTGTGTGCACGTGTGTGAAAATAGGTGAATGTAGCCAATCATTCTCTTGCTTGTATGTGTACACGTGCACATGTATGCATATACGTGTGTGTGTGTGTCCGACAACGATGTCTGTATAGTTAGAGCAAGAAGTAATTTATTTGTAACCTGTATGTTTGTGTGTGCATGTGAGTGAGAGAAAGAACAGGGGCACTCATGTCAAGGAATATCATGTATTTTTTTTGTATTAAGTAAATATTTCATTCATTATTTGAATAAATGTCTTAAAAGTAACTGCAAACTTTGACTGCACTTTTTATAATACACTCGGCGTTTAATGGGTAAAGAGATCATGTTGGTCTCATTAGAAAGCTAACATTCTCCTCTTTCCATCACTGTATAAAATACCAAATGGGTTTTAGGGTCAATATGACTGATTATGATAGAGCAAGTCACACTTATGTCTGAAACACCCTCTCATCACTCATAATTATGTAGGGAGACTAGAAAAACACCCTAACAGTGTCTGTGGTGAAGTTTCCCTTGAAACATTTGTACAGATTCAACTAGATATGTGGACCATACTTTTCAAACTTTCCAAAAGTTGTTTTATTTTTGAGGGTTTGGCTTGCACATAATCATACAACACTGAACAGCATCTGCTTTGCTAAGATGACACTCAAAGTCTGTCCCCGTTCATTCGCTTCCTACAGACGTTGATGGGGCATCCCTGCCTGGTGCCACAGTCTTCCACTTGTAACCAGCTAATGAGGCTCCCCTTGGACCTTTATGAGTCAGGCTCCTTCCACAATCTCCTCAGAGCAGCTTGCTGTGTAACGCTGGAGTCATTCTCTCAAAAAGTCAGGCTTTGTATGTCCAAAGATAACCTAGAGTGGTATGGATACAGTGGGGCAAAAAAGTATTTAGTCAGCCACCAATTGTGCAAGTTCTCCCACTTAAAAAGATGAGAGAGACCTGTAATTTTCATCATAGGTACACTTCAACTCAGAAAATCACATTGTAGGATTTTTAATGAATTTATTTGCAAATTATGGTGGAAAATAAGTATTTGGTCACCTACAACAAGCAAGATTTCTGGCTCTCACAGACCTGTAACTTCTTCTTTAAGAGGCTCCTCTGTCCTCCACTCGTTACCTGTATTAATGGCACCTGTTTGAACTTGTTATCAGTATAAAAGACACCTATCCACAACCTCAAACAGTCACACGCCAAACTCCACTATGGCCAAGACCAAAGAGCTGTCAAAGGACACCAGAAACAAAATTGTAGACCTGCACCATGCTCTACCATCTGAGCCATAAGAACACATGTGTTCCATTGTGCCAAGTCTAGGTGGAGTTAAGGTACCATAGTCACTTGGTATGAATCACTGTGCTCTACTTTTCCTCCAGAAGAACTAAGGTTCATCTTTAGTTTTCTCATTGACTCATCACAAGAATGGCCACTGTGTTTCCTGGAACAGGACTTCCTTCTTCACAGTGGTGTAATGAACTTGAAGATTTTTTTCATCCTGCATAAAAGTGCAGTAAAGCTAGGCTGGGCTCAATGGAAAAAGTAGCCTACGGCTACTGCTGATGATTGTAATTTAAAACCCCCAAAAAACTCAGCATCAAAAGGTCACTCCAGCATTAAGCTGCTGCAAGTTGATGCAGATTTCACTGATGTCATTGGCTTGCAGAGGTCCAATGGTAGTTTAAAAGATTCCATTTGGACATTTCAACCACAGGTCTTTAAATACATTCAAGAGTCCATCACAGTTATTCAATCTTAGCCAGAATGGATAAGGACCACCTATTTTCAATGTTTTATCCCACAATAACAGTATTTGTTATCTGCTCGCATTATTCTTTAAAAAAGCAAGAATTTTGAACCTGAAAGTTATGAACCACAAATTAGTGGGGAATCGAAGAACTCTGGAGGTCCTCAAGGAAGCATTGCGAGTCAATGGTTCATATTTGCACCTTCGGTTAGTTGAGGAGTTCTTGGAGGAAACTTTAATGGTTCAATGTAGCAACAGATTCCTGGAGGAACCCTGGGAATGAAGGCATGGCTTAGTAGGTTGGAGTGTGGCTTTAAGATTTATATTTCTAGAGTGTAATGTCATTGATGTTCATCTGTTCTGTTGTATTGTCATCACATGTTACGGTTGAAAACTGAAAGTTTTGTAGCTTCAATGAGGCTAACAGAGGTGTATTAGTTTCTCAAGAGCCTACGCTAATCCCAAAGTTGGGATAGTTACCACTTTATTACTGTATGAAATCAGCAATGTTAATATTATTAATATTATATTAGAATACATAATATGCATAAAAATTCAAGAAACATTTGTATAACAAGTGATGACCAGGAATTAAAATTACTCTCACGCCCTGACCATAGTTTGCTTTGTATGTTTATATGTTTTGTTTGGTCAGGGTGTGATCTGAGTGGGCATTCTATGTTGTATGTCTAGTTTGTCTGTTTCTGTGTTTGGCCTGATATGGTTCTCAATCAGAGGCAGGTGTCAGTCGTTGTCTCTGATTGGAACCTTATTTAGGTAGCATGTTTTGTCATTGTGGGTTGTGGGTGATTGTCTATGTGTAGTGTTTGTGTCAGCACGATTATTCATTAGCTTCACGGTTGTCACTTTGTTGTTTTGTAGTATTCCGTTTTTCCATTAAAATGACGAACACTTATCACGCCGCATCTTGGTCCTCCTCTGTATCTCCAGACGACAGCTGTGACAACTCTAATGGATGACCTCAAATCTGAAAGCCATGCCTCCAATCTGATATGCTGGCACCTCTACAATGTATTTAAAAAAAAAATCTAAATTGAACTCCTCCCATCACAAACAGGTTCCGGTTTCAACCTTTGCACAGGGGTTCTTCAAGGAACCTTTTCAAGGTTTCGCCGGTGTGGCAATTCAAAAGGTTCCTCAAGGCACCACTTATTCGAAGAGTGAAGGAAGCACATGATATTTTTGAAGCCTAGGCTGCAATTTGTAGAGGGAAACCACTAGAATTGTTTGGGTAGCAACCTCAGCATCATTCAGCATGTCATGGTTGATGTCGGCATTCAAAATCAATTTAATCCTATCAAAATTAACTTTGGAAAGAAAGCAACTCACTGCTTCCGCACCTGCAATGCTGTAGACATAGTTAAAATAGTTCCAGATTAAGATTTTAATAGTCTCAGCTATATATGCAGCTATATAGTATGTGTTTCATGTTAGAACTTGTCAGTGGGTCTGGAAATTTTAAATTGGAGAATAAATGGAGCAAATGGTGATGTACACAATGTTTGCATGTTACAAACATTATTTGAATATAAATAAAATACACATCAACAGTTATAAACAAATGAAAGGTGACATGATTCAATGAAATGTACTCTTAATAATAATGCTTGAATGTTATTACTGAAGAGCCCCTAAGCCAAACACCACAGAACTATACAGCAAGCATGTTTGTGTCTAGGATTTTTCTAAATGCTGCAGTTTTGTATGCCTTTGTTTTGTTCTTGGGATTTTTATGAATGAATTTGAAGTACTTGGCACTCATTGGTGGCCTGCACATATACAATTGGTACTAAACTGAAACATACACCTGTCAGACACTTGCATAGAATTGCACCTGTGGGTTTGCACGGTGATGGATTGTCCTATTATGTGCTCAGTAAATGCATACGGAGATGCCTTAAGGTATAGAAGGAAAGGATCTGAGTGTTCAATAAAATGGCTTTTCATGAAGATGTGCTAATGGAAACTGAGGGAAGTGGTGCATGCTAAACTGCCTGTTGTGATTCTTGACTTGATGAGATAAGATAAAGACACAGTATGTTTTCTCCCTCCATTACATTCACAATAATGGCAATGGCTTCCAAAGATCTCATTATACCTTCGCTCTACTGCGTTCTCCTACTTGGGGAACCTAGCGAAATTATGTCAATAGCAGGTCTAACTTACCAGATTCTCTGAAGATACATTTTCTTAACCCTTTTTTCTAAAATTGAAACAATACAGACACCTCCTTAGGAGATATACAGACACCTCAGGAGTTACGTTAAAGTCACAAAAGATTTCTACATTTGTTAGTTACTCTAAATTTGATAGCCTTGATGAATTGTTCTTCACTACAGTAATACAAAGTCTAAGTTTCTCTCTGAAACTAAGAGGTTGAAGAAAGGAGGGAATCTTAGCAGACCGGTGAATTAGCTGAACATTTCTATTGCTTGTTTTGGCGGCGGACCACTTCCTTTAGCAGTGTGTGCTGTGTCCCAGCTGTGCTGTTCTCGGCCTCAGAGCACTGTGTTATTAAAACATATGAGACAGACCGCACCGGGCAGCAGCCACAATGAGGGTTAGTGGCTCAGTGCGAACCATTTGCATTTTTCTCTCTCCCTCTTTCTCACCAGTTTACAGACCCTAGTCAATATAGGCTTCATTAACAACCTAGTGCATAGTTCAAATGTTTGGGTTTCTATGTTTTATTATGAAACGTGTACTACGAGGCATGTCCTGTGAGATTAACTTAAATAGACTGATCTTGGAAGAGAGTGGCGATTTTAAAAGATGTCGCTTATGAGAACCTATTCCAAAACAAAAATAAGTCCGATATTTTTTTGTTTATGGCTCCTTCTCTGGGGACAGCCCCGTTTCTTGCATATCGTCATGTTGGAGGCTGAGGTGGCAATGGAATGCAGTTGACCTGAAAGATGTGAAAGTGTAAATCGGAATTAGTTTAGAATTATGAATTTGTTTCCATGGCGCTGTATTTAATATATATATTGTTATCAACAATAAAAAATGTAAATAACTTGTTGACAGATTAACTGAAATATCTGGTTGTGACCAACGGAATTGCAGGACTGATCATGGCAAGTCAGTTTATATTTGCCTAGCTAGCTTACTAGTATGATTTGAATGGCGCAGCAACACCAGATCAACAGTATCAGCTTTTTGGCAGCCTGCTCAAGTCCCTTAGAGGGAAGGGATTGCGGTGTGAGGGAATACAGAGGCTCGCTTCGTAAGGGGCTTTTCTGGACCATTGATTAGGTGTGGTCACCTTACTGCTGCTTTTACAGTCACCAAAGCCTCACCCAGGTGGGTGCTACATTTCAGTAGTGGATGATCCAGCTAACCTACAGACGAGGAGCTGTGACTATCGAAGACCCGTGGCCTGTCTGTCAGATGTTTCTCCCTGCTTGGCTCTACCATTTATGGTCCCTTCTCTCAAGATACTACCCTACTGAACTGCCTATCAACTAAAGCTGTGGAATAGCATTGACCAGGAACTGCCAGATTCCTACATTTTGTTTTTTGTTAATTTTGTTTTTAAAGCAACTTTGATTCTACTTGTAATGGGAAGCCCTATATACAGTAAAATGTGTTATTATAAAGTATACCTTAAGTAAACCTCATGCAGATCCAGCTAAAGTAGACCTAAATCACTGATATGTAATGGAAAAATAATCTCCTTTCTGGTGAATCCTTGTAATTTGTGAGATTATTAGGGTGTAGTTGGCAGATGATAAAAAAATAAATAGAAAATATCATCCACTTAAGCAACATTTGTGACAACTGAGCTCCAGGGTTAACTCGCCAATTCGGAGCCAGTCCAAAATAATCATGTTTGTTTAATGCTTTTTACAAATCCAATCGGAATTTAGTGACTGACTGTGTTTTTCCTTTTGGAGGGGACATATGCTTTAACTTTGTCACTTTGACTAAAACATAAGGACTTGTGTCACCAGTGGACACTCCCATTGTAATATGAAATCCAGATTTCCATGATGCACACGGAGAAAGTTAATTATTAATTAACCTGGTCACTTGGAGACAACATTTGTTCTGCCTGTTGGTGTCAGCACGCGCTAAGCCGGAGCCACGGGAGGTTCAGGCGATCACATGCATAGCTAGTTCCCCTCTGTGCCAAGCTCCACCAATGAAAGTCACCAGGGTGATGCTTCAAATCCCAGAAACCCCAAAATAGGTATTGCAACTTCTCTTAAAAGAATGCAGCAAAAACATATTATTTCTATGTTGACATTTCGATGCGCATAAGTATGATTAATCCTTACCAGAAATACGTCCATTTGTTCATGGCAGGAAGTCAATATGCATGTCTGAGCGGGCTGGCTCATCCTAAATTGAAATTCTACACTATCATTGTTCATCACTGATAAAGGAAAACATTGTCTCAGCCTAAACAGAGGGACTTTGTTTATGGTTACCATTCATGCCATGGGCTAACTAACTCTCATTTGAGAGTTACTTTCACAGCAAACGTAAACCCATGATATAATCGTACGCCTGATTCACCATGGAATAGATATGGGAGGTGTGGTTCTAAGTATGTCCTTGTGTTTTGGAATGGTGTATCGTCATTGGAACTACGTCTCATCCTCTTCGTCTGTGTCGTGTTCCTTTGGCTCGTCGCATCAGTCGATTCTGTAATATGGCATTTGTTGGAGATGTAAAACAGACACAGCCTCACACTGACAACCTTTCCAGGATTGCCTCCCAAGCTTCCGTTCCTAGCTGTCTCTTATTAATGATGTTTTAATGGGAGAGCAGAAATGCCTCAGTGCCCAAGGAGCGCAGGAAAGTGGGAGTCCCTTTTATTAAGTATGGGGAAGGTTTTCATCTACATCAATAAAGCAGCCTGAGAGCCCATGCTGGAGTCTTATCTTGGGCTAAAGGCCTGCAGTTGGCCCGGGCAGACAGGAAGGAAACTGAGACACAAATCCTCTGCCCTCATTCCCATGAAGAAAGTTTCATACTTGCCACAAAGAGAAACACTGCCCAAGCTTCCCTCCCAACAAACCAGAGGAGAAATCTAAGAGCTATTTTTACTTCAATGAGCGACTCGATATGAGCAATCTGTGTAATAAAGAGATAATAATCTTTATTGACTTCTGTTTGTAGAGGAAGTGTGTCTGCAGTTGAATAACTTGTCACAGCTTATTCAGTGGGACATGAGCAACTCTCATACTGGTGTTTGGTGTTCATTGTTAGATGATAGAGAAAAGTGGTTGACCAGTCTCAGCCAAAGAGATGGCTGCAGTCCACAACATATGAGGATTTTTTCCCAAAATTAAAAAAGATACTCAGTCTGGGTCTCAACCTACTGTTCATGGTTAGAATAGAGGATTACAGTGTTTTTTTGTTAAATGTAACTTACACTTAAATGTAACTTCTATCATAATTTTGGAAGTGCAAAAGGTATCAAATGAGGGTATGAGATCAGCTCTGGTGGAAGTATTTAACAAGTGCTACTTTTCTTCGCTTCAGCAGGCTGGGGAGAGACTATGTTTGAACTTGTATACTAAAAACTCCACATAGTTTGAGCGTATTTGATTAATGAATCAGTAGTGACAGCCACAGCATAATTTTGAAACCGATCCCAAAGTGTCAGCTCTGATTTAGAACAAGAAACGATTGAAAGAATACAGCACTACTGGCACGTGCCAGATTAACAATTCAAATCTGACTTGAGGCTCTCAGATTATAACTATTTAGTGGTGTTCCAAAAATAATCTGAATGTTTAAATTCCAACAGTCGTCACTATTCCATACTACTTACTATAAATGTATAATTAAAATTGAAGCAACATTTTAGTAGAATGTTCCCTATTTCCTACATCAAATCAAATCAAATGTTATTTGTCACGTGCGCCGAATACAACAGAATCAGGAGGATAGATTTGTGGTCGGATTTACCAAATGGAGGGCGAGGGAGAGCTTTGTACACGTCTCTGTGTGTGGAGTACAGGTGATCTAGATTTTTTCTCCCTCTGGTTGCACGTTTAACATGTTGATAGAAATTTGTTAGAACTGATTTAAGTTTCCCTGCATTAAAGTCTCCGGCCACTAGGAGCGCCGCCTCTGGGTGAGTGGTTTCCTGTTTGCTAATTTCCTTATACAGCTGACTGAGTGCGTTCTTAGTGCCAGCATCTGTCTATGGTGGTAAATAAACAACCATGAAAAGTATCGCTGAAAACTCTCTAGGCAAGTAGTGTGGCCTGCAATTTATCACAATATACTCTACTTCAGGTGAGCAAAATCTAAACTTCCTTAGATTTCGTGCACCAGCTCTTGTTTACAAATATGCACAGACCACCCCCTCGTCTGTTCTATCTTGCCGGTGCAGCGTATATCCGGCTAGCTGAATATCCATGTCTTCATTCAGCCACGATTCCGTGAAACATAGGATATTACAGTTTTTGATGTCCCGTTGGTAGGATATTTGTGATCGTAGGTCGTCTAATTTATTGTCCAATGATTGCACGTTGGTGAGTAGTATTGACGGTAATGGCAGCTTTCCCAGTCGCCTTCTCCGGGTCCTGACCAGGCATCCGGCTCTTTGTCCTCTGTACTTGCGTTGCTTCCTCTTGCAAATAACGGGGATGTCGGTCCTGTGGGGTGTTTGGAGAATGTGCGTTGTCTTTGTTGCAGAAAAAATCTTTGTATAATCCGAGGTGAGTGATCGTTGTCCTGATATCTAGAAGCTCTTTTTTGCAGATACGGTCCAGACCTGAATCCAATCGAGAATCTGTGGAAAGAACTGAAAACTGCTGTTCACAAATGCTCTCCATCCAACCTCACTGAGCTCGAGCTGTTTTGCAAGGAGGAATGGAATTTCAGTCTCTCGATGTGCAAAACTGATAGAGACATACCCCAAGCGACTTACAGCTGTAATCGCAGCAAAAGGTGGCGCTACAAAGTATTAACTTAAGGGGGCTGAATAATTTTGCACGCCCAATTTTTCAGTTTTTGATTTGTTAAAAAAGTTTGAAATATCCAATAAATGTCGTTCCACTTCATGATTGTGTTGTTGTTGATTCTTCACAAAAAAATACAGTTTTATATATTTATGTTGGAAGCCTGAAATGTGGCAAAAGGTCGCAAAGTTCAAGGGGGCCGAATACTTTCGCAAGGCACTGTATATCCAAAAATCTCAGTTGACATTGGCGCGTTATGTTCAGTAATGTTTTGCTTCCAAAACATCCAGTGATTTTGCAGAGAGCCCCATCAATTTACAGAAATACCCTTAAAAGACAGACATTTGGTCCGCCCTGACCTGGGATCAGACCAAATCTGAAACAATTCTAGATGTCTGTGTTTGGTTCAGATTTGGTCCGGTCCAGCCTTGATTTGGCCCAAACATAGATATCTATGATTTATTCAGATTTGGTCCGGTACAATCATAGATGTCTGTTTCACAAGTTTGGACACCACAGTCAAGTAGAAAAAAAGACCACAAAATTTACTATTTTCAACATTCGTAAAATATGTCTTTACAACGTGCGGTTGAAATAATCTTTTCAAATTTCATTCAGAAGCAAAAATTATCCTATTTTGAACATAATTTTGCCCACTGGAATGGGACAGAAGGAGACACATGGGCATAAGCGTAAGGACTACCGACTGGTTGAGGTTTACGTTCTCTCTCTATTGTGGTGAGTGCTTCTCCAGATGATATAAGTACAAGTCTAGGGGAATGGCAGGGCAGTTCAGAATGAGCAGTGACCAACTCTGCTAAGGGCTGAAGAGTGTTATCAGGTATGATGTTGTGACTGACCTGGTTTGAGCCAGGGTCTCATACACATCACAATATTGGGGAAGCTAACAAGTCTTCAGGTCGCACGCAAGGTTACTCATCATGCAAGCGTGATTCATCAAACTACCTCTTTTCCACTGTGGGATAACCAACAACCACATTAGAATGATCCTGCGTTGCCTTAGATTCTGTTCCTTGTGTTGGAGTTTAAAAAATAAATGTTGGCCTCTATTCAATCGACATCGCAGAAGATCAGCTTTACAAATATATCGGCATATAAACTGCATTCAGGTTAAATGCTGTATGAAGTATGTCGGCTCAATCCGAAATTAAATGAATTTTACATTTCTAAATTTCCGAGTCTGTAACGCTTTAGTTTTACAAGTTAAAAGAAGTTAATCTTTAAACCGATGTATAACACTTGTATGTTTCATTAATTTTTATAGTGAGTATTTCTGTTTTTGAATTTGGCACTTTGCAATTTCACTGGATGTTGGCCAGGTGGGATGCTAGCGTAAACATAAATTGTATAGTCTTGTACATTGTGGACAATTCATGTTCTGAAATATAGACAATAGAAATTATTAAATCAAAATTCAACATCGTGTCATTATTGTGTGTGTAGGAAAGGGAGGGATTGGGATGGTGGAAACGCAAAAAATATGCAAGCAAAATTGAAATTTGGATGACACTGAAAATAACCAAAGGATTACTTAAATTACCCAGCTACTGGGTCAATCCCCCAATCTTATGTCACAACCCAACACACTGAGTTGTTTTAACCCAGCAATATGGTCTAATTTACCCAGTAGTTGGGTCAAGTGCTCAATCCAAGGCGCTGGGTTAGAAGCACAACCCAAACCCGCTGGGTTGAATCAACCCAATGCTGTGTTTGACCAATATTGACCCAGCGCTGGGCTGTCAAAATTAGGCAAATTCGTGTATTTTTAACCGAGCATTTGTTTTGTAACAATAATAACAAAATGTTGACCTTTTCAGATGCCAAAATATAAATAGATTTCGGTAATTGTTTTCGTTTTTGTGTTTTATAATTTCTTCAGTGCATGCATTCAACAAACTTTGGACGAAGGACTCCCACCGCCATCTCCAAATTTCACTCCAAAAGGCAATATTTCTGAATTGGGTTTGATAGTTAGTTTTAGTTGTTTTAATTTTAAAATGCTGTTCTTTCTTTCAAACTTCTATTGGTGTATGTCTTTTGCTCAGTTATCACTTGGCTCATGTAAATAATTCTGTAGTTGTACCTTTAAAACCTCTACTGGATCAGCGTCCTGAAATCGTGACAGTTGTTCCTCAATATGCGATATTTGATTAGAAAGGCATTGTAAACAACAACTAACTTTCTCGGGACATAGACATATCTTATATTGTCAGAAAGCTTAAAGAGATAAAATGTAGCACATTTTTGTCTAATAACAACCATTTTTATATCCTAACATGATCCATGTTGTATACAGCGGTTTGCATGAATTCTGACTCTTTCAACTTGCAACAGAACAATTTATGAAATCTAATCGCCAAAACTTACCCGGTCAAGTTCAGTTCCTGTGCAATCCTCAGACACTCTAGAAGGCAGCAAAACTTGTTTCATCATTCTACATTGCGTATTGGCTACACAACACGTCAATTAACCCATGAAGGTATGCCATCATTATGCACCAATGGTGTTTACTTGATTGACAATGTCTTGGTCCAATGATCACCTATTGTTTTGAAACATAGCTCGATAGCCAATGAGCTGGGCTTTACAGTGGTATGTGAACTCCCTTTGTACGAAATGCTCTGCGTCAACCTCTCTTTTGAATCTAACTTTTAATGGATTATGAGATGGAAGCTTTCAAATCATTCTGAATTGTTTACGACATCCCAGAAAAGACAAGTAAAGCATCGTAACTTGTAATTACCTCAGCAAGCTCCTTGTAGTTGCCCTTGTTAATTAACAGAACTTTCCCTCTCGTTGTGTCTTCTAAAAGAAAATTATTGTTTTTTCATTTAGCTGAATGATGGATGTTATTCAGGTTACTGTACCCAGCTTTCGACCAAGGCTCAGACTTTTCAAAAAGCAGGCAAGGCCAGCAATACAGACGGCCTGATGTTAACCAGATATACAGTACTTTGATACCAGTTGGTATTGAATGCCCTTACCTTTTCATCCTTCTTCATGAAACTGATCTCATGGTGAGTTTGACCGACGCTTTTAATTTGCACTTTTTCCATGTATCCCAGAGAACAAAAGGGGTTCTTCAACAAAAAGTCCAACATTTTTGGCAGCGTTGGCTACTCTACCATTCTGGCGGAGAAAACTGCACACTCGTGCTGGTAGCTAACTACTGGAGATAGCAAGGCAAATTTAAAAAAATTACACTATTTACCATGTTGGTCTATGGAAGGGGGTGGGGCCTACGAGCCTCCTAGGTTTTGTATTGAAGTCAATGTAGCCAGAGGAGGACAGAAGCTAACTGTCCTCCGGCTACACCATGGTGCTACCCCTAGACAGTGCTGTTGATGTTACAGTAGACTTTCATTGCAAAACAATGTATTTTAATCAATTATTTGGTGACATATGAATATATTTAGTATAGTTTTATCTAAAAATTATAACTTTTTTATATTTCACTATTTTTATGAAATTTCACTTCCTCCTCTGATATATATACGAGAGAGAGAGACTTTTGTCTTTCTTTACTGAAACTTTCTCATTTCATAAAAAAAAACTCACCCCCTTAAAAATAAAACACTAAAATATATCCTGTACTGCATACATGTACCATACTCACCTTTCCATCTACCACATGATGTAAGCCAACATCACAATACCCCAAATAATACTCACTTCTACAACCGTATATCAAAAACATATTCCCCAGCTATACAGCCAGCCCCCCCCGACACACCATATCTCCTGAAACATCTCCACACTTTTTATCATTCTATAGTACTCAAACTCAAACCTAAGCTTTGCAGAGACCATCCCATTAAACAATAGTAAAGGGTCTGTTATCCCTCCCGCCTTCTCCTTAATCGAATACCTGTATCTCATTATAAACATCCCAACAGTAAAAACCACCCCCAACCTCTCACACAGACATTCCAACAGAGACATCTGCCAGGCCCTCCGCACTGCAGCTGCCAGGCCCTCAGCACTGCAGAGTAACAATCTGAGAGACCTGCTGTACTCAGCCTCTCCAGCTTCATGAGGAACAGCTGCCGGTCCAACCCTAATCCGCCAGCTCTCCTCAGCAGCGCGCATGCTGGTTCCCTCCAGCCAACATCAGTATGGTACAGCAGTCTCTGCACCGCCTTTAGCCGGAAGCAGCCATCCTGCGCTCCAGTTCCACCAGGCCCTATCCTCCTTCGTGGATGGTCATGTACAACACTGCTGCCCTCAGCCAGTGATGGCCTGACCAGAAAATGTCCACCAGCTTGCGTTGCAGGTCTGCGAGCAGACTGGCGGGGGGGTTGAGGACAGCCAGTTTATGCCACAGGGAAGATGCCACCAGGTTGTTGATTATCAGCACCCTCCCTCTATATGACACTTGGGACAGGAGCCACCTCCACCTGGCCAGTCTTGACACCACTGCCTGTGACAGCCCCTTCCAGTTCTTCCTGACCCACTTCCCCGAGCACCGGTACACCCCCAACACTTTAAGCCCTTCACAACCCCACTGCAAACCCCCTGGAAGCAGAGGAGGGGCCCTATCCCCCATGGGGGGCCCTAGCCCCAATGGGCTTTGCTCTTGCCCCACTTCACCTTAGCTGAAGAAGCTCCCTCGTACACCTTCAGACTATTCTCTAGTGCCTGCATATCCTGACCATCACAGAAACATCATCTGCATATGCTGACACTGCTATGCCTGTCACCACATCCATGCCTGTCCAGCACACTCCCTTCAGTCTCCTGCGTAGCAGTCCCAAAAAAGGCTCAATGGCTAGTGTGTATAACTGCCCATATAGAGGGCATCCTTGTCTAATGCCCCGTCTCACCCAGACTGGCCTACTGAGCCCCCCTCCCACCTTGGCCATACATGATGCCCCAGCATACAACAGCTTCACACAGGTCAAAAAACTCTTTCCAAACCCAAACACAGACATCACATTAACCTCTTACAGCCACCGGGACACCAGCGTCTCACCTAGCCAACAGGAAATGGAAATGCGTAGCGCCAAATGCTAATAGTACTCGCTAAAACTCAAACTTTGATTAAAACACACATGCAGGGTACTGAATTAAAGCTACACTCGTTGTGAATCTAGCCAACATGTCAGATTTTTAAAATGCTTTTCGGCGAAAGCATGAGAAGCTATTATCTGATAGCATGCAACCCCCCGAAATACCTGAAGGGGACGTAAACAAAATAATTAGCGTAGCCGGCGCTACACAAAACGCAGAAATAAAATATAAAACATTCATTACCTTTGACGAGCTTCTTTGTTGGCACTCCTATATGTCTCATAAACATCACAATTGGGTATTTTTTTCGATTAAATCCGTCCATGTATACCCAAAATGTCCATTTATATAGCCCATCTGATCCAGGAAAAAACTGCTTTCCAAAACGCAATGTAATTTTTTTTAATTAAAAAAGTTGCCTAAACTTTGACAAAACACTTCAAACTACTTTTGTAACCCAACTTTAGGTATTTGTAAACGTTAATAATCGATCAAATTGATCACGGGGGTGTATTCAATAGCAGCTACTCTTGAAATCATGGTCCATATTCTCTCTTCCATAAACTTCCTCCTGTGTACTGGATGACAGGAAGTGTCTATTTCTCATTTCACCAAGGATTAATTTCAAAAATTTCTATTTTCCCTTGCCATTGACAATTCAGAGACTGGCGGATGGATACTTTTTAAATTTTTTTGTGAACAGGTTTTTCTTGGGATTTTGCCTGCTGTTCACGTTCTGTTATAGTCACAGACATGATTTAACCAGTTTTAGAAACTTCAGAGTGTTTTCTATCCACACATACTAATCATATGCATATACTATATTCCTGGCATGAGTAGCAGGACGTTGAAATTTTGCGCGATTTTTAACAAAATGTTGAAAAAATTCAAGAGAGCTCTAATTAAACAGATACTCATGGTCCACTCTATCAAAAGCCTTCTCTTGATCTAAAGAGACCGGTACAAAGTTCACATTAGAACCTCTCGACAAGTCCAACATGTCCCTGATTAAGAACAAGTTGTCCGTGATTGAGCGTCACGATACACAATATATACTATCGAGTCCAAATGGGACTTCAGTCTGTTAGAGAGGACCTTGGCAAATAGCCTCCAGGCCTCCAGTTCTTAAGTTCACACAAGTCCCCTTTTTTGTGTCTGAGAGTCAGAGCCGCCCGGCGGTAGCTCATCGGCAACTCTCCTACCCCGACACATTCACACAACACGCAAAGGAACTCCTGTCCAATTATTCCCCAGAATTTTTTATAAAACTCCACTGGGAGTCCATCGACCCCCAGTGCATGACCGGGTTACGGCCTCTGCCAGTTCATGGCACACCAGAGGAATGTCCATTTCATCCCTCTGTGCCAGAGAGAGCTTAGGGAGTCATGCGAACAAGACCCGAGCACTCATAGGATCACACACTTCTGCCCTATACAACTCAGTATAAAACTCCACAGTCTGCTCCCACATCTCCCCTACCACAGAGGTCACCTGCCCATCAGACAGCCGTAGACAATGCATACCCTTGGCTTCACCGCTCTGTCTTTCCAAACCAAAGGAGGAGGAGCTGGGAGCATCCATTTCCTTGAGCATGGAGAACCTAGCTCTTACAAGTGCTCCCTTTGCTTTAATCTGGAAAAAACTACCCAGGTCCTGATAAGGAAATGTGTTTTAATAAATTATTAGAACGTTACAGTCCTGAAACCATAGGTCTGAAACCATGTGATTGTATGAAATTGATTTGAATCATTAGATTATTATAATACATGTGTGTAAGTGTTAGAATCATTTGATGATTATATTATAATACTGTGTGTGGGTTTAGTCAGAATCAACGTTTTGGGAACAATGTGTCTAGTGTTTTGAGAACAGACTGTCTGTCTGAGCCAGATTCGGGGCGACCTTGGCTGGGACACTGAGAACTTCCCAGTCCCAGGTCTCTCCCTATCTTAGGGGAGAGTAGGAAGACACTATTCTCACGTACTCCCCTAAGCTCTATTGGCGGGCGGATTTGATGGTTTGTGTGGCAGTATGTGTGTCACTATAAATTGAAGGTCTTGTACTCTACACGTCAGAACGTTCCATGAATAAACATTTAACTTTGGTAGACTGGGCCTCTGTCTGTTTTCGTTTCTATCAGTAACTTATAAATCCTGATATAACAGACTGAGGATAACATAATTGAATTGGTAAATGAACAGGAGTATAGAATTCTCCTGACAGGTCCCTACGTAATTCAGCTAAATTAGCCTGAAGGCCTACATTGCCTTGCCCCACCATCTCTACCTCCATTTCACTAATAAAATGCTCTAGTTCCCCCAATACTCTCCTAGCCTCTGAGGATGAGAGAGATGTGTACTGTTGACAGAAATGCAGAATTTGGACTTTTCCCACATCCTACCATTGACTCAGAGACTCATACTCCTCTCTTCGCTGCCCCCACCTTTCCCAAAAGGTCTGGAAAACTGAGCAAAAAGTGGCATCTTGTAAGAGTTTTACATTGAACTCCCAATAGGATGCCTGCCGGGGCCCTGGTGAAATAGACAGCCGAGTCATGATTATGTGATGATCCAAAAACCCCACCGGGGTTTGCTCCGATTCCTAGACATGTAAAACCGATCAAGTCGGGGTGCACTTACCCTAGCCCCAAAAAACTTCACCCATGTATACTGTCTTGTGTTGGGATGTTTAGTTCTCCATACATCCAATAGGTCAAACTGATTAATGATGTTCCTTAACACCCCCACTGACACTGAATGAGGCGCTTCCCCATTTCTGTCTTTCGTAAAATCCATTGTACAGTTCCAGTCCCCTCCGACCTCCAGCGTCTCCTCAAGCGCTACCTGTGAGAGTTCCTGTCTAAGACTCCCAAATAGAACCCCCCTCTCTCTCCCTGTGTTAGGCACATACACATTTATAAAGACAAAACCCATGTTGTTAATTTCTGCTTTTACATCAAGCAGCCTACCCCTACACACCTCCTTTGAGGAGAAAATTCTTACAGCTACCCCACCATCTCTAGCCTGACTAGACCCAGCCTCCGCTACACCACCATCCATAGCCTGACTAGACCCAGCCTCTGCTACTCCACCATCCATAGTATGACTAGGCCCAGCCTCCGCTACCCCACCATCTCCAGCCTGACTAGGCTCAGCCTCATCTACACCACCATCTCTTGCATGACTAGGCCCAGCCCCCTGCACGTTGACTTCGATTTCCCCCACTGGCGCTTGTACCCTCACCTTGTCTACGGCCTGTATGTGGGCATGCAAAGCCCCAAATCCCCACACTCAAACACTGTAGACTATCTGTGCTGGCAAACCCTGCATAGAGCCCCTCACCATGCCTCACTTTAAAATGCACATTTAGCTGTTGCTCATTGTTATTCAGAAACAACATGCTTAACGGCATCTGGCTGAAAACCTGCCGACAGTACACGAAAACCGCTAGCAAACTTACCAAAACGACTCAGCTCTTTCCTGATTTGATAATCCGTAATAAACGAAGGCAAATTTGCAGCTACCACACTTGTCGAAGGGGTTGAGAGAGGTGAAATTGGCCCCAACACACCCCTTACAAACACACACACAGAGAGAGAGAGAGAGAGAGAGAGAGAGAGAGAGAGAGAGAGAGAACCAGAACCACTGCAGAATGTAGCCTACGTTGTCCTCGTGTTGGGTGTGTTACACAGTTTAGCAACATATATGTTTTGGAATTAAGCATGGTGGTCATCCAGTCTATTCCTATATTTACACCAGGATAGTATGTTTGATAGTATGTTTCATTGTCCTCTCTGGAATCAGTTCTTTGAAGTGATGCCAGAGGCCCATTACATTGCATGCGGGGGTGGAGGAATTGTTGAATAACTCATCAGCAATCTTTACTGACAATGTTCTCAGGTGAGTAACCAGAAGTTGCTTTAAGCAAATATTTCACAGGATGTGAGCATTCAAAAGTTTTCAACTTACGTGAACAGGCGCCTTACTACAAGTCATGGGATGGGTAGGGGTAAAGAGCTTAAAGAATGCAATGAAATGCAATGGAGCCTTACATTCTCCACAATATCACATTGCTGTGGGAGAAACAGTGAGCAGGCACTTTAGTTGTGGTGCATATCAAGATGGCACCGGAGGGGAGGGCTGCCATCTTATTGGCTCTTAACCAACCTTGCTATTTTGTTTGTTTTTTCGCATTGGCCGTAACTTGTTTTGAACATAATGTTGCTGCTACCGCTATCTCTTATGACTGAAAAGAGCTTCTGAACAATAGAACTGGGATTACTCACCTCAAATTGGATGAGGAGTTCTTCAATATGTTGGATGCAGAGATATACTACAGACACCCGACCAGGCCCAGATCCCCGTATATTCGCTGGAAAAGGAAATGTAGGTTTTGCGGAAAGAGATCAGGAAGCATTGTGAGGATCAGGCGACGAGTGGATAATCTGCCCTTGCCTTCTGTTCTGCCAGCTAACGTTAAATTGCTGGAAAATACATTTGACGAACTGAAAGCACGTATATCCTACCAACAGGACGTTAAAACTGTAACATCTTATGTTTCACCGAGTCGTGGCTGAATGACGACATTAGGAACATACAGCTGGCAGGTTATGCACTCTATCGGCAGGTCAGAACAGCAGCCTCTGGTAAGACATGGGGCAGGGGCCTATGCAAATGTGTAAACAATAGCTGGTGCACGATATCTGAGGAAGTCTCAAAGTTTTACTCGGGGGTAGTGCGTACGGCCCAGTACATCACCGGGGCCAAGCTTCTTGCCATCCAGGACCTCTATACCAGGCGGTGTCAGAGAAAGGCCCTAAAAATTGTCACCCTAGCCACCCTAGTCATAGACTGTTCTCTCTGCTTCTGCACAGCAAGTGGTACCAGAGCGCCAAGTTTAGGTCAAAGAGGCTTCTGAATAGCTTCTACCCCCAAGCCATAAGACTCCTGAACAGCTAATCAAATGGCTACCCAGACTATTTGCGTTGCCCCCTACCTACATGTACATAATTATCACAATTACCTCGACACCGGTTCCCCCGCACATTGACACATCGACTCTTTACCGGTACCCCTTGTTTATAGCCCCGCTATTGTTATTTACTGCTGCTTTTTAATTATTTGTTATTCTTAGCTTTTACTTTTTGGGGGGGAATTTCCTTAAAACTGCATTGTTGGGTAAAGGCTTGTACACCTGTTATATTCGGCACATGTGACAAATACAATCTGATTTGAAGAGGCGTGTGGATGATACATTTTTTTATTAAAGCCTGGTGTCAACTGCCTTCCTGGCGATCCTGTCTGTCTGCTGGGGGTTGCTGGGAAATAGACAGGTGGGGAGGTACCATAGGGACAGGAGGGATCTAATACAAAGCAGTTTGTATTTGAAATTGATTACTCCAACAACTGCTCCCAGTCTGTCAGGTGTGGTGAGGTCTGGGCATTCCTGAGGTATCAGCGAACTACCAACCAATCTGGTAAACAGGCCTAGCACCTGCCACAACACGTCACTGCCACCCCAAATTCCCCAGTCAGGGAAGTTATTATTCATCATCATATTCACCTGGAGGTAAATGTGCCAATATAGCGGCTTCTGGTTACTCAATTGAAGTTGGTGCCAATTTGGTTTTCTTCATGTAACTCTTGTAGAGGCATGTTTCAAGGAACATTGGTCAAACGGTGGGAATATTTTATGCAGGCATCTTCCTCTTCTTCTACCAACATTTGGAAAGGGTATTTTTCACTCTCATTGAACCTCTCCTACACATAAACATATTTTGTGTAGAGAGGTCCAGGTTTGTGTGGAGAGGTGTAGAGAGGTCCTTTACAATACATATTTATGAAGCTGTCCAAACCAAATGCCTTTACAGTCAAAACAACCCCATTTAACTTCATAAATATCCAAATAAGGAGTGAGAAAACAGTGCTTTAGCAAATATAATTAATCAAGACTGAGTTGTGTTTGTATGATTTTAAATGCTCAGCGGTCAAATAAAGATATTAGCTGACAGATGGGGGCACTTCCCTGTACCTTTTCACAGGCCTAAACTCTTAGAAAAAAATATTACAGCACAAAATCGAATAACTGAAAATCTCACTGCATGCTGGGAAATAATTATAAACTCAGCAAAAAAAGAAACATCCCTTTTTCAGGACCCTGTCTTTCAAAGATAATTCGTAAAAATCCAAATAACTTCACAGATCCTCATTGTAAATTTAACTTCTTATGGCTGCAATCCCGTTAACGGGAGCGATTTGACAACAGCCAGTCAAAGTGTAGGGCGCCATTTTCAAAACATCAAATCTCATAATTAACATTCCTCAAACATACATGTGTCTCATGCCATTTTAAAGCCATTCTCGTTGTTAATCCCACCAAAGTGTTTGATTTCAAATATGCTTTTCAGCAAAAACACTACAAACGATTATGTTAGGTCTCCACCAAACCACAATAAGCACAGCCATTTTCCAGCGAAATATAGCATTCAGAAAAAGCAGAAATAGAGATAAAATGAATCACTAACCTTGAATTATCTTCATCAGATGACATTCATAGGACTTCATGTTACACAATACATGCATGTTTTGTTTGATAAAGTTCATATATCAAAAAATCTGAGTTTACATTGGCTTATTAGATTCACTAGTTCCAAAAACATCAAGTGATTTTGCATAGCCACATCGTTTCAACAGAAATACTCATCATAAATGTAGATGATAATACAAGTTATACACATGGAATTATAGCTATACCTTTCCTTAATGCAGATTTCAAAAAAAGTTTACGGAAAAAGTCAGCCATGCAATAATCTGAGACGGAGCTCAGAACAGAAGCCAAATTAGCCGCCATGTTGGAGTCAACAGAAACCAGCGTTTGGTAAACAATTCCAAAGTCACAAAGCGCGTCCACTATAACGTGACGAAATGTCCAAAAGTTCCGTAACAGTCAGTAGAAACATGTCAAACGATGTACTGAATCAATCTTTAGAATGTTGTTTACATATATCTTGAATAACGTTCCAACCGGAGAATTAGAATGACTTCAGATGACCGGTGGAACGCAGGTACTTCCCCTGTGAACGCGCATAGTGAAAGCATGGTCAACTCATGGCAGTGATGACTATTTCCTGTCTCATTCGACCCCCCTTCACATTAGAGTCATCAGACAAAGTTCTATTGACTATTGACATCTAGTAGGAAGTGAAAACTCACCCATATCTCACTGTAATTTCAATGAGAGCTTGGTTGAAAATCTGCCACTCCCAGAAAAAAAAACAGGAAGTGGAATTTCTCAGGTTTTGGCCTGCAATATGAGTTCTGTTATACTCACAGACATAATTCAAACAGTTTTAGAAACTTCAGAGTGTTTTCTATCCAATAATAATAATAGTATGCATATATTAGCAACTGAGACTGAGGAGCTGGCCATTTACAGTGGGCACCTTTTCATCCAAGCTACTCAATACTGCCCCTGCAGCCATAAAAAGTTAAACATTGGTTTGCATGCTTGTTCAATGAACGGAGCTCATTGAAAGGAACAATTAATGAACATGCACCTGTGGAACGGTTGTTAAGAGACTAACAGCTTACAGACGGTAGGCAATTAAGGTCACAGTTATTAAAACTTAGGACACTAAATAGGCCTTTCTACTGACTCTGAAAAACACCAAAAGAAAGATGCCAAGGGTCCCTGCTCATCTGCGTGAACGTGCCTTAGGCATGCTGCAAGGAGGCATGAGGACTGCCGATGTGGCCAGGGCAAAAAATTGCAATGTCCATACTGTGAGACGTCTAAGACAGCGCTACAGGGAGACAGGATGGACAGTTGAGCATCCTCGCAGTGGCAGACCACGTGTAACAACACCTGCACAGGATTTGTACATCCGAACATCACACCTGCGGGACAGGTACAGGATTGCAGCAACAACTGCCCAAGTTACATCAGGAACACACAATCCCTCCATCAGTGCTCAGACTGTCTGCAATAGGCTGAGAGAGGCTGGACTGAGGGCTTGTAGGGTAGGTAGGGTAGCCTGTTGTAAGGTAGGTCCTCACCAGACATCTCCGGCAACAATGTCGCCTATGTGCACAAACCCACTGTCGCTGGACCAGACAGGACTGGCAAAAAGTGCACTGAAGAGTCTCGGTTTTGTCTCACCAGGGGTGATGGTCGTTTTCGCGTTGTTCGTCGAAGGAATGAGTGTTACACTGAGGCCTGTACTCTTGAGTGGGATCAGTTTGGAGGTAGAGGGTTCGTCATTTCTGTTAGTCACATACTAAAACCCGTTCTTCCTAAAACATGCCTTAGGATATTAAAGGTTCTAGGTTGGACACTTTGCCTTACAAAGAGAACTTCCAAAAAGGGTTCTTCTGATCAAAATGATTCTTGGTGGAACCCTATCCCTCCGCTTTTCTAAACATGTTTTGCCCCCTCGATTAAATTAGCCACCGCATTATTGATCCCCAATGCACATCACTTAGTGCAGGCACACAATATATTCCAAAAAGCACTGGTCTCAAGTCAGAGTTAAAATGACCTCTGATATGATTAGCCATAGATATTCCCAGCCCGTACCCTGTCACAAAATAGGGAAGAAAGAAAATCAACACTTATTTGATTACGAGTAGAACAAGGAGCAAGGACTAATAAAAAAACAAAGCCAAAAAGGAAGGACAAGGGTTCAAATCCAGAGAATGGGGGAGGGATAAAATGGCCATTGAGAGGTTGTTTGGAGTTTTTCGGTGGCAACAGCAGGGGTAGACTCCCAGTAACGACCGAATCAGGTCGCATGCTTCAACCAACAACTGAGGGACCACAGTGGGGAAAAGGGGCCAAAGCAGGGCCTTGAAATTGACACTCCAGGTCTTTTAAGTCAAAGAAAGCCACCTCATCGATCATTAATTCACAGGGATTTTCCCCTCCTTTCTCCTTCACTTTCTTGTCAATGTGTTGGCGGCTTTCTTTATTATCCAAATGAACCTGTTTTGTTGTACAAGCCTCCACTTCTCTCCAGAAAGGCAAAACACCAGCATTCAGATTTTCTGAATTCTTCCAAGTGAAGTAACAGCATTTGGATATCAAAGAGAGTACGTTTTATTTTGTTTAAGTATACATTTATATAAGGTGAAATACATGCATATTTTTACATATTCAGCTTTTTGGGGAATTTTGCCAAGTCAGGGCTATACCACATCTGGAAATGAAACGCTACCAAACAAAACAGAATCCAATTGAGATTCAGACAATTTCAACTATTACACACTACGTATGCCCAACATGTAATACACTTAGTGCTGCTATCATGATGATAACGCATGTGTGTGCCAATTGTTTCTTTTTTTTAATTAAACAAGGAATCACATTAAAGTTCTAACAATGTTAAAATAGGTTTAATATAGAACAATGTCAATCACGTAGGAAGGTGGAAGCTGTGACCATGTCTGTACCATCAGGTTTCTACCAGTGTTGCTTTAATGACATATTAAATGATTTACAAAACCACCCCACAATAATGGATTACAGCTGCCATTCTGCTACAGTATGACAACAACCCTTTAGTAGGTAAGAGGGCAACACTTTCTTTAAAGGTATAATAACCTGCAGGTATAATACATTATGAGGCAGTTATAATGCAATACAAGACTTGCCATGAACATGCTTAAACATCTCCCAATCCAAAATCAAATCAAAGCATCCTTCACTCACGCCGACAAACTTACCCTAGTAAAACTGACTATCCTACCGATCCTCGAATTCGGCGATGTCATCTACAAAATAGCTTCCAATACTCTACTCAGCAAACTGGATGCAGTTTATCACAGTGCCATCCATTTTGTAACCACCCACCACTGCGACCTGTATGCTCTAGTCGGCTGGCCCTCGCTACATATTCGTCGCCAGGCCCACTGGCTCCATATAAGTCTATGCTAGGTAAAGCTCCGCCTCCGTTCACTGGTCACAATAGCAACACCCACCCGTAGCACACGTTCCAGCAGGTATATCTCACTGATCCAAAGCCAACACCTCATTTGGCCGCCTTTCCTTCCAGTTCTCTGCTGCCAGTGACTGGAACGAATTGCAAAAATCGCTGAAGTTGGAGACTTTTATTTCCCTCACCAACTTTAAACATCAACTATCTGAGCAGCTAACCGATCGCTACAGCTGTACATAGTCCATCTGTAAATAGACCACCCCTCATCCCCATACCGTTTTTATTTTATTTACTTTTCTGCTCTTTTGCACACCAGTATCTTTACTTGCACATCATCATCTGCTCATTATCACTCCAGTGTTAAGAACTACCTATCCCGGATCCGGGAGAATTGTCATCAACTACACTAATTAGCATAGCGCAACGGGTCAAAAAATATTACTAGAAAATATTCATATTCATGAAATCACAAGTGAAATATAGTGAAATATAGTGAAACACAGCTTAGCCTTTTGTTAATCACCCTGTCATCTCCGATTTTGAAATTATGCTTTACAGCCAAAGCAAGACACGCGTTTTTGTAAGTTTATCGATGTCCAGCTAGCAGCAGGAAGCTTGGTCACGAAAATCAGAAAAGCAATACAATTAAATTGTTTACCTTTGAGCTTCGGATGTTTTCACTCACGAGACTCGCAGTTAGACAGCATTACTATTGGCCTTGTTTTGGGTTAGGGTTAGGTTTAGGGTTATTATTTGGGTTAGGGTTAGGGTTAGGGTTAGGGAAATTATTCTTATAAGCCCCGAACCTAAAACAAGGCCAATAGTAATGCTGTCTAACCCATTGTGCTTTGCAACCTTTACATATTGCTAATTTTGCCCACTTACAGTCAAACAAATTCAATCAAATTTATTTCTAAAGCCCTTCTTACATCAACTGATGTCACAAAGTCCTGTAAAGAAACCCAGCCTAAAACCCCAAACAGCAAGCAATGCAGGAGTAGAAGCATGGTGGCTAAGAAAAACTCCCTAGAAAGGCCAGAACCTAGGAAGAAACCTAGAGAGGAACCAGGCTATGAGGGGTGGCCAGTCCTCTTCTGGCTGTGCCGGGTGGAGATTATAACAGAACCTGGCCAAGATGTTCAAATGTTCATAGATGACCAGCAGGGTCAAATAATAACAATCACAGTGGTTGTCGAGGGTGCAACAGGTCAGCACCTCAGGAGTAAATGTCAGTTGGCTTTTTATAGCCAATCATTCTACCGCTCCTGCTGTCTCTAGAGAGTTGAAAACAGCAGGTCTGGGACAGGTAACACGTCCGGTGAACAGGTCAGGGTTCTATAGCCGAAGGCAGAACAGGGGACAGCAAGGAGTCATAAGGCCAGGTAGTCCTGAGGCATGGTCCTAGGGTTCAGGTCCCCTGAGAGAGAGAAAGAACAAAATAAAGAGAGAGAATTGGAGAGCGCATACTTAAATTCACACAGGACACTGGATAAGACAGGAGAAATACTCCAGACATAACAGACTGACACTAGCCCACCAACACTTAAACTTCTGCAGCATAAATACTGTAGGCTGAGACAGGAGGAGTCGGGAGGCACTGTGGCCCCATCCGACGATACCCCCGGACAGGGCCAAACAGGCAGGATATAACTCCACCCACTTTGACAAAGCACAGCCCTCACACCACTAGAGGGATATCTTCAACCACCAACTTACCATCCTGAGACAAGGCTGAGTATAGCCCACGAAGATCTCTCCCACGGCACAACCAAAGGGGGGGTACGCAAACACGAACATCACGTCAGTGACTCAACCCACTCAAGTGATGCACCTCTCCTAGGGACGGCATGGAAGAGCACGAGTAAGCCAGTGACTCAGCCCCTGTAATAGGGTTAGAGGCAGAGAATCCCAGTGGAGAGAGGGGAACTGGCCAAGCAGAGACAGCATGGGCGGTTCATTGCTCCTGTGCCTTCCCGTTCACCTTCACACTCCTGGTTACACTCAATCCAGACTACACTCAATCATAGGACCTACTGAAGTGATCAGTCTTCAATAAAGACTTAAAGGTTAAGACCAAGTCTGCATCTCTCACATAGATAGGCAGACCATTCCATAAAAATTGAGCTCTATAGGAGAAAGCCCTGCCTCCAGCTGTTTGCTAAGAAATTCTATGTACAATAAGGAGGCCTGCGTTTTGTGACCGTAGCATATGGGTAGGTATGCATGGCAGGACCAAATCGGAAAGATAGGTAGGAGCAAGCCCATGTAAACAAATCAAATCAAATCAAATTTATTTATATAGCCCTTCGTACATCAGCTGATATCTCAAAGTGCTGTACAGAAACCCAGCCGAAAACCCCAAACAGCAAGCAATGCTGGTGTAGAAGCACGGTGGCTAGGGAAAACTCCCTAGAAAGGCCAAAACCTAGGAAGAAACCTAGAGAGGAACCAGGCTATGTGGGGTGGCCAATCCTCTTATGGCTGTGCCGGGTGGAGATTATAACAGAACATGGCCAAGATGTTCAAATGTTCATAAATTACCAGCATGGTCCAATAATAATAAGGTAGAACAGTTGAAACTGGAGCAGCAGCACGGCCAGGTGGACTGGGGACAGCAAGGAGTCATCATGTCAGGTAGTCTTGAGGCATGGTCCTAGGGCTCAGGTCCTCCGAGAGAGAGAAAGAAAGAGAGAAAGAGAGAATTAGAGAGAGCACAGTTAAATTCACACAGGACACCGAATAGGACAGGAGAAGTACTCCAGATATAACAAACTGACCCTAGCCCCCCGACACATAAACTACTGCAGCATAAATACTGGAGGCTGAGACAGGATGTGTCAGGAGACACTGTGGCCCCATCCGAGGACACCCCCGGACAGGGCCAAACAGTAATGCTTTGTAGGTTAGCAGTAAAACCTTGAAATCAGCCCTTGTCTTAACAGGAAGCCAGTGTAGAGAGCCTAGCGCTTTAGTAATATGATACAAATATTTGGGTTCTAGTCAAGATTCTAGCAGCCGTGTTTCGCACTAACTGAAATTATTTAGGGCTTTATCCGAGGGGCCGGAAAGTAGAGCATTGCAGTAGTCTAACCTGGAAGTGACAAAAGAATGGATACATTTTTCTGTATCATTTTTGGACAGAAAGGTTCTGATTTTTGCAATGTTACATAGATGGAAAAAAAGCTGTCCTCGATATAGTCTTGATATGTTCATCAAAAGAGAGATCAGTTTCCAGAGTAATGCTGATCTACACAGTTTTATTTGAGACGACTGTACAACCATCAACATTAATTGTCAGATTCAACAGAAGATATTTTTGTTTCTTGGCACCTAGAAGCATCTCTGTTTTTGTCACGAATCCCGCCGAAGATGGTGCCTCTTCCTGTTCGGGTGGCGCTCGGCGATCGTCGTCGCCGGCCTCCTAGCTGCCACCGATCCCCTTTTCTGTTTCATTTAGTTGTGTCTGATTAGTTGCACCTGTTTTGTGTTTTGGTTTTGATTGTGGGCTATTTTAACCCAGTAGGTTTTTCTGTTTATAGTGTGTGATTATTTTGTGGTTTTTATTTTTCTGGTCAGTTGCGTCCTGTTGTTTGGACTGGGTTTTTACGCACCCTTGTGTGTGTGGCGTGACCGTCTCTCTGGGTTTTGGAAAATAAAAATCCACATCTTGTGAACTACCCTGCTCGCTGTGCCTGACTTCTCCACCCACTACTCACAGAAGTCGTGACAGTTTTGTCGAAGTTTAAAGGTAGAACATTTGCCGCCATCCACTTCCTTATGTCTGAAACACAGGCTTCCAAGGAGGACAATTTTGGGGCTTCACCATGTTTCATCGCATTATACAGCTGTGTGTCATCCGCATAGCAGTGAAAGTTAACATTATGTTTCCGAATGACATCACCAAGAGGTGAAAACAATCGTGGTCCTAAAACGGAGCCTTGAGGAACACCGAAATTTACAATTGATTTGTCAGAGGACAAACCATCCACAGAGACAAAGATCTAAACCAGGCCAGAACTTGTAGACCAATTTGGGTTTCCAATCTCTCCAAAAGAATGTGGTGATCGATGGTATCAAAAGCAGCACTAAGGTCTAGGAGCACGAGAACAGATGCAGAGCCTCGGTCTGACGCCATTAAAATTTAATTTACCACCTTCACAAGTGCAGTCTCAGCGCTATGATCGGTTCTTAAACCAGATTGAAGCAGCTTTTTCTAAAATTTTGAGAGGAATGGGAGATTCAAAATAGGACGATTGTTTTTTATATTTTCTGGGTCAAGGTTTGGCTTTTTTAAGAGAGGCTTTATTACTGCCACTTTTAGTGAGTTTGGTACACACCCGGTGGATAGAGAGCCGTTTATTATGTTCAACATAGGATGGCCAAGGAAGCAGCTCTTTTCAGTAATTTAGTTGGAAAAGGGTCCAGTATGCAGCTTGAAGGTTTAGAGGCCATGATTATTTTCACCAATGTGTCAAGAGATATAGTACTAAAAAACATGAGTGTCTCCCTTGATCCTAGGTCCTTGCAGAGGTCATTCAACTAAGGTAGATAAACAAACACATATCATAGTCATAGTGAAGGCATGTACTTGCAAGTTTACAAAATACGTTATAAAAGTTGTTTAAATAAATGCAATACTTTGCAAAAGTATACTGAACGTTAACGTGTAAAGTGTTTCATGAGCTGAAATAAAAGATCTCAGACGTGCCATCATTTTTTTTATATATATATTTTTTTAACTAGGCAAGTCAGTTAACTTCTGACTTCAACTGTAGGTGCGTGTGTGCTCATGCTTGTGGGTATGTCCATGTGTGAGGTGTCGCTCTCTCACTCTTGGTAGCATTTCTCAATAACCAGGTGGAAATTATCATGCTTCTTTGCATTTTGAGGGGTGTAAAAACAGAAAATAATCATTCCCCTTATCCTTGTTAATGGTCTTGTATTCATCCACTCGCCTGAGCCATTTAATCTACTTAAGAACAGGCATACACACAGAAACCTATTTGGAAGGACACACTGAGCAGCCTCGGCAGTGGACCTTCTAACCCCTATTGTATCATACTGATCAACATGACAGGTATAATCAGAAATTAGCACTATTTAAATTACTTTTAAGTATTTTGTCATTAATATTTTACTGGCCTGAACAATCCAATGCATTTTGTAACAAGAAAATGTTGAAACCTCTCATTTTTTAAAATGTTGTGTGTAGAATACAACAATATTTTACCATTTAAAAAATAATAATTCTAGCGGTTCACAATTTTGTGGCCGCCTTTCAGCCTGCATTAGTACCAGAAGCCTGATGGTACTATGATGTGATAAACGTTTCTTACAAAAATGAAAATGTGAATGTAAAATGAAGACTTGCTAAGCAAGCTGGTCATTATTCTAATGAGTTCAGCCCCCGAAAATTTTACATAAACTTTTACATTTTAGCAGACACTCTTATTCAGAGAGACTTACAGATATTACATTCAAATAAGGTAGATGAACAACCACATATTACAAATAAAAAACGCTTTGGTTATCGTTATTGAAAATATTGTTTTAGTGAAGGCATAAGTACTTGCATATTTACATTGAAAACATTTTTTTTTTTTTTTTTTGATTAAACACAATATTTTGCGAAAGTATTTAGTGTTTTATTTTGATACAGTTCAAAAAGGCTCTGAAAACCAATGTAACAAGATAGCATATGTGACCCACCACCTGGATTTGGTCCTATGTAGCAAAATTGTGGTTTTTACATTGGATAAAAGTGGAGACTTAAGATATAGAAAGTGATATATCATACACTGCAGCTGAGGAACATTGAGAAAGTAGATCTTCTTTCAAAGTTGATAAACTTGTAACCACACTTTTTAGAAAATGGCCTGTGAATGTTTTGATACACCTGCTTGAGAGCTCTTCTTTGTCTACATCCATTCAGCATCGTTCACACTATCTTAAGACATAGCCCCACACATCTCTTTAAGGATTCACATGTGATGCCATGTGCCAAACAGAGTGAGTAGTGTAGTAAACAACCAAAAGATTTCAAGACTAAAAGTGGTAAAAGTACTAGCCTAAAATTAAGAAAATCTACAGATAAAAATACACTTTATCTAGTCCTTGGCCTATATCCTAATCTGGCTTTGGTGCAGGTCATGTTGTTCTTTACATTACCATCTCTGGTAAACACACACTATATCAAATAAAGTCTAAGTTTATTTGTCACATGCACAGGATACAGAAGGTGTAAACAGTACAGTGAAATGGTTACTTGCATATTTGCAAAGTAGCAATATCAAAAACAGAAAGTGTTGAGATAGCTAGCTAAACAATGAACCGGAATAATCCCAACTCATACTACTACCAATATAAACTGATTGTCATAGCTGTAGTATGGCTCTGCAGGTACCTAACTAGGTTCAATGTTAACTAGATAGCTAAAATTAGGCTATAACTAGCAATGCAAATGGATTTCTGCATCAAATAGAATTCCTACACATAACGTTAGTTAGCGAGCCAGCAAGCTAACGTTCAAAAGCTACCTAACATTATGCTTTAACTTGCAATGAAAACGACTTTGACAAAATGTTAACTCTGTTTTGCATGTAGCTACATCTTGTTTGGCCAGCGTTGTGTCAAGTCACTCCGGTTCATACTGACTGTGGTGTGTGCAGAAAGTAGCCCATCACAACTTTTTCCAACTGATATGTCGATAAATCCAGGGCATCAGTGTGGTTGAGAAAAGTAGCAAAACGTTTGTATTTCTAGATGGCTAAGGTTATAACTTTCATGAACGCCGCGGTAGAAAGGCTTATCAACACATACCGTTGTAGACAGAACCGTGATACATGTTAGACCAATCCAAACTCATCTCTCAGCATGTCCAGCCCATCCATTTTCTCAGCCAATCATGGCTAGCGGAAAGGTTCCTGCCTTTTTCCGTGGTTAAACCAATTAGGCTTGTGATTTTAAAATGTTATTCATATTTACAGACAGAATAGAAGTTTCATATTAAGGCACATGAAAGTTCACATGTTCCAGAAGACATTTCTGCCAAAAAACGCATTTTGATAAAAATAATAAACATATGCCTAGCTTCCTGCAACGGATCACATATTTGCCCATTTTAGGGTATAATCCATAGGCTACTGATGAGCTGCCATTTTAAAGTTTCTCTCTCTCCCATGCATACTCCTACATACAGTGGGGCAAAAAAGTTCTCCCACTTAAAAAGATGAGAGAGGCCTGTAATTTTCATCATGGGTACACTTCAACTAGAAGACAAAATGAAAAAATGTATTTGCAAATTGTGGTGGAAAATACGTATTTGGTCACCTACAAACAAGCAAGATTTCTGGCTCTCACAGACCTTCCTCTGCCTCCACTCGTTACCTGTATTAATGGCACCTGTTTGAACTTGTTATCAGTATAAAAGACAGCTGTCCACAACCTCAAACAGTCACACTCCAAACTCCACTATGGCCAAGACCAAAGAGCTGTCAAAGGACACCAGAAACAAAATTGTAGACCTGCACCAGGCTGGGAAGACTGAATCTGCAATAGGTAAGCAGCTTGGTTTGAAGAAATCAACTGTGGGAGCAATTATTAGGAAATGGAAGACATACAAGACCACTGATAATCTACCTCGATCTGGGGCTCCACGCAAGATCTCACCCCGTGGGGTCAAAATGATCACAAGAACAGTGAGCAAAAATCCCAGAACCACACGGGGGGACCTAGTGAATGACCTGCAGAGAGCTGGGACCAAAGTAACAAAGCCTACCATCAGTAACACACTACGCCGCCAGGGACTCAAATCCTGCAGTGCCAGACGTGTCCCCCTGCTTAAGCCAGTACATGTCCAGGCCCATCTGAAGTTTGCTAGAGAGCATTTGGATGATCCAGAAGAAGATTGGGAGAATGTCATATGGTCAGATGAAACCAAAATATAACTTTTTGGTAAAAACTCAACTCGTCGTGTTTGGAGGACAAAGAATGCCGTGTTGCATCCAAAGAACACCATACCTACTGTGAAGCATGGGGGTGGAAACATCTGTGGCTGTTTTTCTGCAAACGGACCAGGATGACTGATCCGTGTAAAGAAAAGAATGAATGGGGCCATGTATCGTGAGATTTTGAGTGAAAACCTCCTTCCATCAGCAAGGGCATTGAAGATGAAACGTGGCTGGGTCTTTCAGCATGACAATCCTGATCAATATTCCAGGATTTTTCTCCAAAAAGTACGATCTGCAGTGGCGGTTTTAGAGCAGTGCCTTCTTCCTTGCTGAGCGGCCTTTCAGGTTATGTCAATATAGGACTCGTTTTACTGTGGATATATGTACTCTTGTACCTGTTTCTTCCAGCATCTTCACAAGGTCCTTTGGTGTTGTTCTGCGATTGATTTCTAATTTACGCACCAAAGTATGTTCATCTCTAGGAGACAGAACGTGTCTCCTTTCTGAGCGTCATGATGGCTGCATGGTCCCATGGTGTTTATACTTGTGTACTATTGTTTGTACAGATGAACGTGGTACCTCAACGCGTTTGGAAATTTCTCCCAAGAATGAACCAGACTTGTGGAGGTCTACAATTTTTTTTCTGAGGTCTTGGCTCATTTCTTTAGATTTTGTCATGATGTCAAGCAAAGAGGCACTAAGTTTGAAGGTAGGCCTTGAAATATATCCACAAGTACACCTCCAATTGACTCAAATGATGTAAATTAGCCTATCAAAAGCTTCTAAAGCCATTACATAATTTACTGGAATTTTCCAAGCTGCTTAAAGGCACAGTCAACTAGTGTATGTAAACTTCTGACCCACTGGAATTGGGATACAGTGAAGTGAAATAATCTGTCTGTAAACAATTGTTGGAAAAATGACTCGTGTCATGCACAAAATAGATGTCCTAACCGACTTGCCAAAACTATAGTTTGTTAACAAGAAATTTGTGGAGTGTTTGAAAAACGGGTTTTAATGACTCCAACCTTAGTGTATGTAAACTTTCGACTTCAACTGTACACACACACAAAAAGCCATTTCAAACCACCCCACTTTGCTCATACTGCACTGTCAGAAGAATTGTAATTCCCCACTCATTCCCTCATTCCAGAAACGTGGTCGGTGTGGTGGAGGCTGATTTGGGTTGGTGTGAGGTTGGAGACAATAGTGTCAAACCCAAATCATCCAGAGACAAACACTGACCCCTCCAGGAGCCCCATGGGCCCTGCGGCAGCATTGTGCCTGCAGACGTCACTGTGACCAAATACCACTGTGTTTCAATGCAAGGCATCGTGGGAGTGATTTATGTTTCACTAACAACATATCTTGTTAATATCGCATAAACAGTGCCATTCTGTCGGTCATCCGTTGATTGATTAGTCTGCAGTTCAATAGAATGGTCGCAACACTTAGCGTGGAGCTCTGATTCCGGTATCACCATGTACGAAAAATGTCACGGCAGAGGAATTGTAGGCTACAGTGACTAAATGGTCTGGCCCCAGAAGACAACCGGGGTAATTCTTTCTGGCAGCAATTCCTTTTATCTTCGGTAGATGGCAAACAACTCAGCTGCCAAACAGCTTCCATTGACTATTCCCTCCTTAGACTGACAAACGTCCGACCAACCTCTACATGTGAGTTGGTGATGTCTTCTGCCACTGTCCTTTTTGCCATGTCCTTGTGTCCATTTTGACTGTGATCTCCTGGGAAAACCAAAGGGGGTCAATGCCTTGGATTTATATTAGTGGCTTCACTGTCATTCATTCTCGCTCATCCCAAATTGGTGGCCTTTTTAAAGGTTAATTGTGCCATCTAAATGCTCTCTCTCCCTTTAACTAATGAGGGTCCTTTCCTAAGACGACGTCATCGGTGGGGCAAAGCAACGCACCTCTCTGGCTACCTTGGCAATAGCATTACACTTCAGAAGGGCACAGGGAATGTCTGTCAAGTAGGTCCATCGGGGAAGTTGTGACTTAGCAGTTGGCAAACAGAGTGCATTTAAATGATAGATTCTCATTGACTAGCCTTGCTCAGTAAATAGGCACTACGCATTCATACTATCTAGATTAGTTTGCCACAATCTGATATAGGTATATGAGATCTGTGTCGATTCAGAGTACATTTGGGAAGACTTTTATCAAAGTAATCACCCCAACGACCGTGCAAACAGAAGGACTGAATGGGGTGCATTAAACACTCTGTCACCTTCAGTCCTCGAGAGAGAACATACAAGTCAGATAGTGGGCCCTCCATCTTTCCCTCCCTGCATCTCTCTATCCATCCATCCCTCTCTCAAACCCTTCAATCAGAAGTCAAGCACAATCGAGACAGCTTTCATGCCAGGGAGCACTTATTTTCAAACCATTCCATTTGAATAGCAGGAATATCACAAATCTGAACCATAGAATGCATGTTCTAACCCTGGATTGTCCATTTATACATGCTCAACAACTATTAACTATCATAAACGTTGCATATGCATGTTTGTACTCTGATTTGGATTTTTAAATATACTATATATACAAAAATATGTAGACACCCCTTCAAGTTAGTGGATTCGGCTCTTTCAGCCACACACGTTGCTGACAGCTGTATAAAACCAAGCACACAGCCATAGACAAACATTGGCAGTAAAATGTCTCGTACTGAAGAGCTCAGTGACTTTCAACGTGGCATAGGATGCTACCTTTCCAACAAGTCAGTTTGTCTAATTTCTGCACTGCTAGAGCTGCCCCGGTCAACTGTAAATGCTGTTATTGTGAAGTGGAAACATCTAGGAGCAACAATGGCTCAGCCGTGAAGTGGTAGGACACACAAGTTTACAGAACAGGACTGTCGAGTGCTGAAGCGTGTAGCGCGTTAAAATCGTCTGTCCTCAGTTGCAACACTCACTACCGAGTTCTAAACTGCCTCTGGAATCAACGTCAGCACAAGAACTCTTCGTCAGGAGCTTCATGAAATAGGTTTCCATGGCCGAGCAGCTGCACACAAGCCTAAGATCACCATGCGCAATGCCTTGCATTGTAGGGAGTGGTGTAAAGTTCACCACCATTTGACTCTGGAGCAGTCGAAACATGCTCTCTGGAGTGATGAATCACGCTTCACCATCTGACAGTCCGACGGACGAATCTGGGTTTGGCGGATACCAGGAGAACACTACCTGCCCAAATGCATAGTGCCAATTGTAAAGTTTGGTGGAAGAGGAATAATGGTCTGGGGCTGTATTTCATGGTTCAGGCTATGCCCTTTAGTTCCAGTGAAGGGAAATCATAACGCTACAGCATACAATGACATTCTAGACCATTCTGTGCTTCCAAGTTTGTGGAAACATTTTGGAAAAGGCCCTTTCCTGTTTCAGTACGACAATGCTCTCGTGCACAAAGCGAGATCCATACAGAAATGGTTTGTCGAGAAAAACTTGACTGGGCAACCCCATCGAATACCCTTGGAGTGAATTGGAACTACTGTGAGTGCTTGACCTCACTAATGCTCTTGTGGCTGAATGGAAGCATGTCCCCGCAGCAAAGTTCCAACATCGAGTTATAGCAGCAAAGGGAGGACCAACTCTATATAAATGCCCATGATTTTGGAATGAGATATTCGACAAGCAGGTGTCCACATACTTTTGGCCGTGTATTTAAAAGAGTTCATAAATTATTTGGGTAACACTTTTGATGAAGTTGCATTAAATGTAATGCCAAAATGTAGATTTTCTGCAAAATAGGCACACCCAGAAGTAATTATTTATCATAAGAGGGCCATAAACAAAACCTAGTAATGCTTATACTGCCAGAAAGATTCAAATCTCACCTTCCTGGTAAAATTAGTTAGAAATTGCTGAGGTGACTTTTGAGGACACTTTTGACGACACAAGCTCAAATACAAAGTTCAAATATGAAACATTTGATATTTTATGTATTTACTATTCAACAAAGCTTAATGTATAATGCATGTATAATGCATGAAATTATATTTTACAAGATACAGTAAAATATAATTATGAAACAACTAAAATTAACATTTCACCATCATTATAACTGTAAAATACGTATTTGTGTGTTTAGTGTCAGAAAACATTTGCATATTTTCTAAAGGTCTCGCTTATGCCCCCCACCTAAACAGGGCTCTAGTTTGGCTTCCTGAACTCGTTAGCAACTGACCTTTCATCTTATGTTAATCGTGACCATCTATAACAAACAGAAGAAGACATTTGTTTAAAGTCTTTTCATTATTTTAGATTACTTTGATAAAGTTGGCTATAAATCAATCTCTGAATCTACTAGAGCGACAAAACCACTCTCCCCTGTTGCCCTAGGATCTATCATGCTGACTACACTGGCCACGCAGTTGTGTCCTTTTGCGCCATATCGTGCGCATGTTGATTTTATCTGTGTCAGACACGATCATGTCACGCAGGATAAAGTACAAAAACCTTCTGTAAATCAATTATATTAATTTTGGGGCAGGTTGAAACACATACAACTTTCATGGATATTTAGCTAGTTTGTCCTGTGAGATGAACTTTGGGTTATTATTTAACATGACATGAATATGGTCCTCTTTTAACTGGTTCTTTGTAGAATTCTGATTCTTAATTTTGTTTTTGTTTTGTTTTGTTAGTTATCTTTAATTAATCTCTCCTCGTTTGTCTTTCAAGGAACCACATATGGTTGTATCTTCCCGATATCCAATAAGGAGGGGACTTGCAGTATGTGAAGCATCTTTAAATAGAACCAAGTTTTATTTTTTTGCGCTTGGCTACGTAGACACTCGTTCAAGTGCACAAGCGCTGGGGGTGAAATGATTGAATAACTTCTACGTGTACATTTATTTTGCAAAGCTCTTGCCCGCAACGTGGCCTGTGTGGTTTGCTTGTAAGGATTGCAGGCATGTGTTTTGTCAGTGGCTGTGATGTTCGGTCAGGACTTGGACAGTCAGATGAGCGAATGACATGGTAGGTGGGACATCCCAGCTTGAAGTGGTGTCAGATTTCACACAGGGGGAGGAGATATACTCCAGAGTCCATGTGAATTAGGGCTATTGCTGAATACAAGCTATTTCAATCTACGGTGTCACTGTCCACCAATCGATTTGTATGCGAAAATGATGGTCGGAACCGGTACCAGAACCACCTTACTCCCCTCTTTAGGGGACTTTACATAAAATAGGATGATTTTATGTAATTAATATAATATCAACAGACAAACTGTCCACCCATACAAGACACAACAATATTAGTTTATAGCCATGTTATTACACATACTTACACCATTTGTATCACAGGAATGAAATGGAATGTAATTACAATTATACAGCACAATTCAGACATGGAATACAATGCAAAATGGGCTTTACAAGAAAAAACAAATAAATAACAATGAAAATTAAAGCTGAAATATTTATTACACAACAAACACAAGATTAAAAAAAACTAAAGAATGACACAAAGAGAACTAAGATCTATTTTAAATGGGTCCACAGTTTCAGCCCCATTCAGGTTCTCTGGCAGGCAATTCCAGAGACTGGGGGCATAATAACTAAATGTATTCTAAAACTCACAGGCAGCCAGTGCAGAGACTTTAAACCCGATGTAATGTCTGCTCTCTGACTGGTCTTTGTCAGGACCCGTGCTGCAGCATTCTATATGTTTTGCAGTTGACCAATGGCTTTCTTGGGTAGACCAGGCAGGAGAACATTACAGCTGTCAAGCCTGTTCGTAATAAAAGACTCATGGATGAGTCTCCCTGTATCAGCCTGAGAGAGAAATGACCACACCTTGGCAATGTTCCTCACATTCCTAATGTGTGATTCGATATTTAGTTCAGAATCTAAAATAACATCTAGGTTTTTTTAACTGCTGTTTTAATTGACATGAACATTGAACAGCATTCAACATTTTACATTTACATTTTAGACATTTAGCAGACACTCCTATACAGAGTGACTTAAATTCATCTTAAGATACACTCAGAAAAAAAGGTGCTAAGTAGAACTATGGAGTAGTGATGGGTCGTTCATGAACGAGTTGGCTCTAAGAGCGTTGGGAGCCGGCTCGCATATCAGAAGAGCCGAATCTATTTATAAAAATATTTAAAAAATTAAGATGTGACTAATCAAAAGATTTAAATGAATAGAATTAACTAATTCAAAGAACAATTTAAAAATAATAAAAATAACAGGCCTAAATGCTCAAGCGCACACATTCGTTCTGACTGTCTGCTCAGACTAACAGCCTCACCTGTTGTTTCTGTCAATCAGAAACGCAGTGTCAACCATTGAACCGAAGATGCGTGACGGAGAGCCGAGCAACTCACTCAGTCACACACTTAGCAGCCGAGGAGAGAGAGGAAGGACGACTGCGAAAACAACAGCTGGAAAATGAATCGGAAGCACAGTAGCATTTGGATGCATTTTAATAATGTAGACAATGTTAGAGCACAGTGTAGAATTTGCCAAAACAAAATCTCTTATAAATCCGGTTCTACGCACAACCTACACAGGTATATGCGAATTGTGCACCCAACTGTGAAGCTAGCTGTAGCGGAGATTCGAGAAACTAGCAGGCCTGTTAGTGATAGTGGTGGAGCCATCACCTCCACGCATGGAGATGTATCCACTTAGTCAAGTAGGCCTACTCCGCAACCCACAGCAACGCAGTCTTCTATGGACCAGTTTATGCCAAAGTCTATGTCTGTAGCAAAACAAGGCCAAATTGATATTGCATTAGCTAAGACGATTGCCACCGATATCCAGCTATTTTCCATCGTGGAGGACAGAGGTTTTAGAAATTATAGCAATAGTCTAAATCCAATGTACACAATTCCAAGCAGGAAAACCCTTTCAAAATTACTTATTACACAACTGTACGAGAGCACACAGGCTTCAGTGTTGAATGAGTCCAAAAAGCTACTGCAGTTTGCCTTACCACTGACTGCTGGACATCAAGGGTAACCACTTCTTACATGTCAGTTACATGTCACTTCACTGAAGATTTTTCGATGTCTACCGGTCTTCTGGACTGCTTTGAGTTCAGCGACAGACACACCTCAGAAAACTTGGCAGAGTAACTGTTGAGAGTGGCCAAAGAATGGGAAGTAGATGGAAAAGTGGTTTGTTGTGTTAGCGACAATGCAGCTAACATAACCAAAGCCATAAAATGTTCAAATGGACCCATCATCCATGTCCACACAATCAACCTGATTGTTAGCGATGCTCTGAGGGTGATGAAGCCCACTGTGGATAAAGTGCAGGCAGCTGTGGAATACTTCTGCAGGAGCACAGTAGGTGCTGAAAAATTAAAGTCTACACATCGCCAGATGGGGATGCCTGAGCTGAGGGCTAAACAAGACTGCACTACAAGGTGGAATTCGATTCTAGCCTTTATATGTTGAAGCGGTTTCTTGAGTCAAAGAGTGCCATCATCTCTACCCTGGCCATTGTCAATGCACCTGTTGATGCTCTGACCCAAGAGGAATGGGAGGTGGTAGAGGAGGCATGCAGAGTCCTGGAACCCTTTGAGCAGGTCACTGTGGAGATCAGTGGAGAGAGGTACTGTAAGCAGTTATTAATCTATCATGATTTAATCCAGTATTATATATGTATATGAGCAGTAGATGAGAATGTAGTATCAGTAGACAAAACATGAACCTGAACTATTAAGTTACTGTTCTCTCTTTTCAGTTATGTGACAGCCTCAAATATGATACTCCTGTGTCAGGGTCTGCAGCCAATCACAGCCAGCCGCCAGAGAAAAGCAAATGTAACCACAGGACATGTGACAGAGTTAATGGACACTATGTTCATCAATGGACAGAAAGTTCCACAGAATGGAATGCACCTGTTGATGCTCTGTTGATGCTCTGACCCAAGAGGAATGGGAGGTGGTAGAGGAGGCATGCAGAGTCCTGGAACCCTTTGAGCAGGTCACTGTGGAGATCAGTGGAGAGAGGTACTGTAAGCAGTTATTAATCTATCATCATTTAATCCAGTATTATATATGTATATGAGCAGTAGATGAAAATGTAGTATCAGTAGACAAAACATGAATCTGAACTATTAAGTTACTGTTCTCTCTTTTCAGCTATGTGACAGCCTCAAATATGATACTCCTGTGTCAGGGTCTGCAGCCAATCACAGCCAGCCGCCAGAGAAAAGCAAATGTAACCACAGGACATGTGACAGAGTTGATGGACACCCTATGTTCATCAATGGACAGAAAGTTCCACAGAATGGAATATAATCATGTGCTATCAGAAACCGCTGCAGTTGACCACAGGTTTAAGAAGTTAGCCTTCAGTGATGCCAGAGCGATTGATGAGGCTCTTCAAAGAATAACCCCAGCAGCAGGGAGGGACAGCCCCAGCAGACAGCTGGCTCAGGCACCAGGGCAACAGGAAGAAGAGGAATCAGATGGAGCAGAAGCACCAGCAGTAGTGCCACAAACATCTGCTGTTTGGATGCTGTTTGACAAGAGAGCAACTGGGGATGCAGCACGAAGGAATCCTTCAGCAGATGCCATGATGGAGGTCCGATCCTATTTGGAGGAGCCCCTGTCTCCCTGTCATGACTCTACTAAAGTCATGACAGGGAGACTCTGTGGCCACATCCGTTCGCTCTGAGATGGTCTTCTCGAAAACGGGACAAATAATTTCTGAGAGAAGAAACTGCATCAACCCCTCGAAAGTGAGGCATCTTGCATTTCTGAATGCAAATCTATCATAAAAGCAAAATATGGTCCGCATTGCTGTGCGCTGCTGGTTATAACATGGCAATAAAGAACAGAGCGAAAAGAGGGACCAGTTTAATGTTTTAAGTGGGATGCTGCAGTTTTGCACATTGTTATATATTTTTCTTTGATACTTTAAATGCAAATGTATAATAGCATTATTTTTCCATAACAAACCAATGCATTTTTAAATACATTGTGGTTAAGGTAGAGTATGATTTAATTTAATAATAATTGTTTTAACACCAATCATAGTCAAACTATCGCAAACTGTTTGACTTAAAAAAAAAAATTTAAAAACCCATTTGGGAGCCAAAAGAGCCGGCTCTTTTTGGTGAGCTGAGCTGAACGAGCCGGCTAGCTGAAGAGAGCCAGTGTAAGGGTTTTCTTGAGGTGAAGGAGAGTCGGACCAAAATGCAGCGTGGTATTCTTGATACATATTTAATGAAGATGATGAAAAAACGAACAATACAAAAACAACAACCGTAACGTGAAAACCTATACAGCCTATCTGGTGACAACAAACACAGAGACAGGAACAATCACCCACCAAACACTCAAAGAATATGGCTGCCTAAATATGGTTCCCAATCAGAGACAACGATAAACACCTGCCTCTGATTGAGAACCACTTCAGACAGCCATAGACTTACCTAGAAAACCCCACTAAGCCACAATCCCAATACGTACGAAAAAAACCCCAAGACAAAACACACCACATACAAAACCCATGTCACACCTTGGCCTGACCAAATAAATAAAGAAAACACAAAATACTAAGACCAGGGCGTGACAGCCAGAATGCCCTTCAGAAAGTATTCATATCTGTCACATATACTCCCTCTCCGGCTACTGATTATCCCGCACACCTGTCCCCATCAATTCGGGCACCTGCGCCTCATGCCACTCACCTGGACTCCACATCACCTCCTTGATTATCTTCCCTATATGTGTCACTCCCCTTGGTTCTTTCATCAGGTGTTATTGACTCTGTTTTCATGTCGGGGCGGCAGGGTAGCCTAGTGGTTAGAGCGTTGGACTAGTAACCGAAAGGTTGCAAGTTTGAATTCCCGAGCTGACAAGGTACAAATCTGTCGTTCTGCCCTTGAACAGGCAGTTAACCCACTGTTCCTAAGCCGTCATTGAAAATAAGAATTTGTTCTTAACCTCTTTGATCTCTAGGGGCGCTATTTCATTTTTGGATAAAAAACGTTCCCGTTTTAAGCGCGATATTTTGTCACGAAAATATGCTCGACTATGCATATTCTTGACAGTTTTTGAAAGAAAACACTCTGAAGTTTCAGAATCTGCAAAGATATTGTCTGTAAGTGCCCCAGAACTCATTCTACAGGCGAAACCAAGATGATGCGTCAACCAGGAAATGAGCAGAATCTCTGAAGCTGTTTTCCATTGTCTCCTTATATGGCTGTGATTGCGCAAGGAATGAGCCTACACTTTCTGTCGTTCCCCCAAGGTGTTAGCAGCATTGTGACGTATTTGTAGGCATATCATTGGAAGATTGACCATAAGAGACTACATTTTCCAAGTGTCCGCCTGGTGTCCTGCGTGGAATTCGGTGCGCAAACGCCAGCTGCTTGTACTTTTCCATTTGATTGAGGGGAGAAACCATGCTTCCACGAACGATATATCATTGAAGAGATATGTGAAAAACACCTTGAGGATTGATTCTAAACCACGTTTGCCATGTTTTCAGTCGATATTATGGAGTTAATTTGGAAAAAAGTTCGCGTTTTGAGGACTGAATTTTCGTTTTTTTTTTGGTAGCCAAATGTGATGTAGAAAACAGAGCTATTTCGAATTCACAAAGAATCTTTTTTGGAAAAACTGAGCATCTGCTATCTAACTGAGAGTCTCCTCATTGAAAACATCCGAAGTTCTTCAAAGGTAAATTATTTTATTTGAAGGCTTTTATGTTTTTGTTGAAATCTTGCGTGCTGGATGCTAACGCTAATGCTAACGCTAAATGCTACGCTAGCTAGCCACTTTTACACAAATGATTGTTTTCTTATGGTTGAGAAGCAAATTTTGAAAATCTGAGATGACAGTGTTGTTTACAAAAGGCTAAGCTTGAGAGATGGCATATTTATTTCATTTCATTTGCGATTTTCATGAATAGTTAACGTTGCGTTATGGTAATGAGCTTAGGTCTGTAAATAGAATCCCGGATCCGGGTTTGGTAGACGCAACAGGTTAACTGACTTGCCTAGTAAAAAAATTTAATAAAAAATGTCGGTGTGTTCATTGTTTCTTTTATTTATTAAAACACTCACTCCCTGAACTTGCTTCCCGACTCTCAGCGCACTTGTTACAGTATCCCTTGACTTATTCCACATTTTGTTGTGTTACAGCCTGAATTCAAAATGGATTGAATTGATTTTTCCCCCGTACTCATCAACACACAATACCCCATAATGACAAAGTGAAAATATGTTTTTTTATGAAATCTTTGTAAATGTATTGAAAATGAAATACAAAAAAAAATCTAATTTAAAGAGGTATTCACAACCTGAGTCAATACTTTGTGGAAGTATCTTTTGCTGCAATTACAGCTTTGAGGCATCTTGGGCATCTGGATTTGTGGATTTTCTCGCAATCTTCCTTGCAGATTTTCTCAAGCTTTGTTAAGTTACTGCGGCGGTAAAAAGCAACATTCAAGTCTGTCCACAGATTTTTAATGGGATTGAAGTCTGGGCTATGGCTGAGCCACTTTCACATTCTTGTTCTGAAGCCATTGCAGCATTGCTTTAGCTGTAAGCTTGGTGTCATTGTCCTGTTGGATCATAAATCTTTGCCCTAGTCTAAGGTTGTTTGCACAAACATAACGCTCCCGGCTACTGTCCCATCAAAGCCAAATGTACATTATCCCACTCCTGGTTAGCTACTATTGGTTTTAAAAGCCATACAATATCTGCCAATTCATTTCCAGCAATATTGCCCCTCTGTTTGGTGTGCGCGTTTGACTATCAGTCAGTATGCAGCCAGTCAGCGATGCCAATGATAACTGTCTTGTGGGCAGACAGAAAGACGTTCCCCAAAAACCTTATCAATTAAATGTTAAACGCAATGTAGAACAATATTATGATTATGTGTATCAATTGGGTGGCCATTATTTTGTAAACTCTGCCATGACATGTGCTGCAGCAGCAGGCCTCATGCAACAGCATGAACATCGCTAGACCAACACATTACTCTCTTGCTAGATGCTCAACTAAAGGGGAATTACACAAAATAATCTAAATGTTTTAGTTTTTTATCCAGACCTCAAAAATTGTCTTCTGATGGGAAGATTGAAGCATTGACATGGACTCAGAATATCAATTTGTGTGGTTTTTCTATGAATAATTGTAATATTGAGAGTAAAAAACTGAAACCCAAAACTGAATTTGGGAAAATACAAATATAATTGTATGGTGCCTGTCGTGCCAAATACGGATTATTAACCATTCCTTGACTAGGCTCCTGAGAGGCGCAGTGTTCTAAGGCACTGCATCTCAGTGCAAGAGGCATCACTACAGTCCCTGGTTTGAATCCAGGCTGTATCACATCCGGTTGTGATTGGGAGTCCCATAGGGCGGTGCACAATTGGCCCTGCATTGTCTGGATTTGGCCGGGTTAGGCAGTCATTGTAAATAAGAATTTGTTCTTAACTGGCTTGCTTGGTTAAATAAAGGTTTTTAAAAAAGACATCTCTTGGACACAAAGGACCCGGGGAAGAGTTAGGAGGGTAGAGGAAGAGAATGTGCCTATTCGAAAGCAATGGAAAAAAATAGTAGCTTGCAACATGTTACATTTTTTAAAGGTAGCTCTCATGCTAGAAAAGGTTGGAGACCCCTGCATTAGGATATCTCCAGCTTTGGAGTCGGGTATCTTCTGTGTTGCTTCTAAGTGGTGCTTGACTCCTTCACCTTAGACACACACACACTCACTGTGATTACTGCACAGCCATCTGCAGTAAACCTCACACTGTACTAAGGGCCTATCCCAAATGGCACTCTATTCCCTATAGGGTGCACTTTTGTAGTAGTAAAAGTACTGCACTATATAGGAAAGAGGGTGCCATTTTAAACGCACACATTCGTTTCCTATAGCGAGAGAGAAACCTTGGCTGAGTTTGCTCTGATGTCATTGCAGACATAGATGTTATAAATGCATTACGATAAGAATAACACATCCTCAAAGACATACCGTATATCCACACTACTGCACGACTAAAGTGCCATATAGTGAGATCACCGGGCCATTGTCTGGAGAAAACACACACACACACACACACACACACACACACACACACACACCTTCCTTGGCAGGTGGTGTTGTTAGCTTCTTATGTCATCACAGATATAGGGACATTAAACAGAGATGCATAAACACAGGTAAAGAAACACACACACACACCACTAGAGTGCAGGTCAAAAGTGGTCAGATTCACACTGGTAAACAATGGCGCCGAATGACATTGTCACCCTGTTTCTAGCTTCCAGCAAACTTTGCAGTATTTTTTGTGTGTCTGTGTGTTATTTCTTATCTACTCACAATGTTTCTTGCATTATTACCTACAGCCGAAAATAACTTTGGGGTATTAGATTTACAGTCACTCACCAACATTTTGGCCAGAAGTTCACCTCCCCGAAAATGGAACCTTTGTTTGAACTTTCCGAGGCAATTCCATTCATCCCAGGGGCTGCTCCAAGACACTATCGCCGGAGAAGTGGAATCAGAAGTGGGCTTTTAGTCAAACTCATGAGGTGTGCATACCATCCACCACTTATGAGTATAGTACTCGCTAATGTTCAGTCCTTGGACAATAAAGTAGACGAGCTAAGGCAGAGGATCTCCTTCCAGAGAGATACCAGGGACTGTAACATACTCTGTTTCACAGAATCATGGCTCGCAAACGGATATACTGCCAGAGGGGTTCTCTGTCCATCGCATGGACAGGAAGAAAGACAGAAAAAGACAGGTGGCTGTGTATGTTTGTTTAACTACTGTGATTGTGGTAAGGTATAGGAACTTGTGTCCTTATGTTCTCCCGATCTGGAAAACCTCACCATCAAATGCCGACCGCATTACCTCCCGAGATAATTATCTTCTGTCATCGTCTCGGCCGTGTATATTCCTCCCCCAAAGCCGTTACTAAGACGGCTCTCAAGGAACTACACTTGGACTTTGGGCAAACTGGAAACCGCATATCCTGAAGCCACATTTATTGTAGCTGTGGAGAAAGGCCCTCCTTTCGGCAAATCCAATCACGCCTCCACTTTGCTCCTCCCCTCCTATAGGCAGAAACTAAACAGGAAGTACCCATGGTAAGGGCTGTTCAACGTTGATCTGACCATTCGGAATCTATGCTTCAAGAGTGCTTTGATCACGTTGGGATATGTTACATTACAGCCTTATTCTAAAATGGATAAAAGTTTTTTTTCCCTCATCAATCTACACACAATACCCCATAATTGTATTAATTTTTTTATTTAACCTTTATTTAACTAGGCATGTCAGTTAAGAGCAAATTCTTATTTATAATAACGGCCTACCAAAAGGCAAAAGTCGGTAGGAGACCTACGCCAACTTCCTGTGCTTACCGGGGGGCTAGAGAGCAAGGAGTGTTCCTGTCTCTGTTTGCACCAGATAGGGCTGTTTTGAGTTTTCACATTTCTTGTTTTGTTAGTTATTTCATGTATAGTTCCTTTATTAAAGAACATGAATAACCACCACTCTGCATTTTGGTCCGCCTCTCCTTCAGATGAAGAAAACCGTTACAATATGACAAAACACACATCACGACAAGCGAGACAACACCACACTACATAAAGAGAGACCTAAGACAACAGCATAGCAAGGCAGCAACACATAACACAGCATGTTAGCAACACACCATGACAGCGGCACAACGTGGTAGCAGCACAAAACATCGGACAAACATTAGTGAGCACAGACAAAGGGCAAGAAAGTAGAGACAACAATACATCTCGCAAAGGAGTATAGCGTGCAATGATGTGTCCTATAAGGACCATTGATGGCAAATCTGATAGCTGAATGGTAAAGGACATCTAGCTGCTTGAGAGCACCCTTGCCTGCCTATCTATAAATGATGTATCCATAATCTAGCATGGGTAGGATGGTCATCTGAATCAGGGTTAGTTTGTCAGCTGGGGTGAAAGAGGAGCGATTTTGATAGAGGAAACCAAGTCTAGATTTAACTTTAGCCTGCAGCTTTATGTGCTGAGAGAAGGACAGTGTACCATCTAGCCATACTGTACTCCCAAGTACTTGAGACTATCTCAAGGTCTAGACTCTCAGAGGTAGTAATCACACCTGTGGGGAGAGGGGCATTCTTCTTACCAAACCACATTACTGTAACTGCTTTCCTCCTGGGAAGGAGAGGCGGACCAAAATGCAGCGTGGTTATAGTTCATGTTTTTTAATAAGAACTCGAACTCAACATGAACATAATACAAAACAATAAACGTGGCAAAATCGAAACAGCCCTATCTGGTGCAGCAAACACAAAGACAGGAAACAACCACCCACCAAAACCCAACACAAAACAGGCTACCTAAATATGGTTCCCAATCAAAGACAATGACTAACACCTGCCTCTGATTGAGAACCCTATCAAGCCAAACATAGAAATAGACAAACCAGACACACAACATAGAATGCCCACCCAGCTCACGTCCTGACCAACACTAAAACAAGGAAAACACAAAAGAACTATGGTCAGAACGTGACAATTACCTTATGTTTTGGAGGTGTTCAGAACAAGGTTAAAAACCTGTTAGGGCTAGGCAGAATACTGCCCCCTTTGGAGGAATTGCGTGCCCATAGTAAACTGAAAAAAAATCTGTCCAAAATTGCTAATATATGCATATAATAATTATTATTGGATAGAAAACACTCTAAAGCTTCTAAAACCGTTGGAATTATGTATGTAAGTATAGCAGAACTCACAGGGCAGGCATTCTTCCAAACTAGTTTTGGGATCATGAAAGTTGGGGCAACTTTGACGTGATCGCCCCCACCCTTCCCAACCAGCTATGGATCTGGGGACACTTTCTATGTCTTCCACTAGATGTCCTCATTCAGTAGAGCGTTTAATCGTTCAAATCCCGCGAGTTTTGGCCATATGGGAGTGAATTGAGTGCGTGTCGCGAGAAAATACCTGTGCGTTAGGGCGCGAATTGGTCACATTCATTCCTTTGTTCCAGCACTCCGGAGGAGAACTAACAATGACCTGTTGAATTGAAAATTGTTTTGTACGTTTAGAACATCCTAAAGCTTGATTCTGCACTTAGTTTGACCTGTTTAGTCGACATATAATATGTAATTTTGAAGTTTTGATGCGCAACTTTTCGGGACCAGAGTAAATTTTGGGTGCATTTCAGCTGATATTGTTAGCAGATTCTAATACAAAGACACAAGACTTGAAACCAAACAATGTTTTGGGTAAGTATGAACCCTTCCAGTACATTCTGAACGAAGACCATCAAAGGTAAGGGAATATTTATGCTGAAATTGTGTGTTTCTGTTGACTCCAACATAGCGGAGAAATATTGCTTATGTCTGAGCGCCGTCTCAGAATATTGAATAGTGAGCGATTTCTGTAATGTTAAAAAGAAATGTAACAAAGCGATTGCATTAAGAAGCAGTGTATCTTTCTAACTATATGTAGAACATGTATATTTAGTCAAAGTTTATGATGTCTATTTACGTTATCTTGCGGCGCTATCTATATTTTCTACATTTTTCAGTATTTTCTGAACATGAATTCAATGTAAATGGACATTTATGGATATAAATGGCATATTATTGAAAATGCAGCGTGGTTATAATTCATGGTTCTTTAATAATGAAACTATACATGAAGAAACTACAAAACAAGAAACGTGAAAACCCGAAACCGTCCCGTGTGGTACAAACACTGACACAGGAGACAACCACCCACAAAACCCAACACAAAACAGGCTACCTAAATATGGTTCCCAATCAGAGACAATGACTAACACCTGCCTCTGATTGAGAACCATATCAGCCCCAAACACAGAAACAGACATACTAGACATCCAACAGAATGCCCACTCAGATCACACCCTGACCAAACAAAACATAGAAACATACAAAGCAAACTATGGTCTGGGTGTGACATTTTCCAATTCTTCTCTGCAGATCCTGTCAGGTTGGATGTGGAGCGTCGCTGCACAGCCATTTTCAAGTCTCTACAGAGATGTTTGATTGGGTTCAATTCCGGGCTCTGGCTGGGACACTCAAGGACATTCAGAGACTTGTCCCGAAGCCACTCCTTCAGAAATCAGAAATGTTTCTGTACCCTTCCCCAGACACAATCCTGTCTCGGAGCTCTAAGGACAATTCCTTCCTGTGCTCTGACACACAGAGTCAACGGTGGGACCTTATATAGACAGGTGTGTGCCTTTCCAAATCATGGCCAATCAATTGAATTTACCACAGGTGGACTCCAAGGAAGTTGTAGAAACATCTTAAGGATGATCAATGGAATAACGATGCATCTAAGCTCAATTTTGAGTCTCATAGCAAAGGGTCTGAATACTTATGTAAATAAGGTATTTCTGTATTATATTTCTAATACATTTGCAAACATGTATAACAAACCTGTTTTCACTTTTTCATTATGGGGTATTGTGCGTCGCCCTATGGGACTCCAAATCATGGCCGGTAGTGATGCAGCCTGAAATCGAATCAGGGTCTGTAATGATGCCTCGAGCACTGAGATGCAGTGTCTTAGACCACTGCACCACTCGGAAGCCCTAGGGCATCTCTTGAAGCTGGTTGAGAGAATGCCAAGAGTGTGCAAAGTTGTCATCAAGGCAAGGTGTGGCTACTTTGAAGAACACAAAATATTAAATATTTGTATGTTGAAAACCTTTTTGGTTACTTCATGATTCCGTATGTGTTATTTCATATTGTTGATATCGTCACTATTATTCTACAATGTATAAATTAGGAAAAATAAAGAAAAACCCTTGAATGACAAGGTGTGTCTAAACTTTTGACTGGTGCTGTTTATATTTATATCGAGGCGGCAGGTAGCCTAGTGGTTATAGTGCTGGACTAGTAACTGTAAGGTTGCAAGTTTGAATCCCTGAGCTGACAAGGTAGAAAAATCTGTTGTTCTACCTGTGAACAAGGCAGTTAACCCACTGTTCCAAGGCTGTCATTGAAAACAATACTTTTCTCTTAACTGACTTGCCTAGTTAAATAAAATAAAAATATTCTGTACTGATATTTCTTGATTTATTTTGTTAAATCTTTGTATCTTTTTTTGTGTTGTTCAGTATTACTGCAAAAATATAAATGCATTTTGCTTCACCTGTAATAATGTCTGCAAAATATGTGTACTGTATGCGACCAATAAAATGTTATTCAAATTTTGATTTGTTGGTTTAGTCAGAGCGTGCACCCATACTGTATGCCACTGACTGAACAGAACATACTCGCGCACCCACACTCACAAACCTGATGAGATATATTTTTTTGAATTACCCAACTGCTCTTTTTCAGTCTTTTAATAAGCCCTGACTTTGTAAGAAGCATTCGATAATCAAATCCAGGTGAGGGAGGTGTTCTACAGCATGTACTGTAACATGCAAAAGACTAAGATCAGACAATTTCCCATGGTTTAGATGTCCCGGCCAGACTGGTGCATGGGTGTAGCTCTGGCACTCCCTTTCTACATGCTTATCAGCACTCCACTTCCCCCTTCAAAAGCCCTCTACAAATGCTTTGCGGACACAGAAAGCTGATAAAGGGGGAAAGAGGAAGCCGGGCACCTTGGAAACTACTGGAGTGATCTTTAACATGTCGGTGAGCCGCTCTGTTGATTTAGCAGCACGTGTGTCCACTCCACCACACCCCCTATTATGGCCTTGTCATTAAAAAAACAGTGAGTCAGGGGCCCCGGTTTTGAATTCGTCTGTTTATATGGACCAATATCTCCAGATGACAGGGGAAAGCAAAATAATACATCACCATCTGACATTAAAACCATTTATCCCTGTCCGAGAGGAGGAAGCCAAAGGAGCCCTGTTAGGTAGGTGCATCATGGGATATGAGTGTGCAGTTAGTATCTCAGTTATGACAGTCATTAAGAGGATGAACCCTGATGGACTTTCCACCCAGGGATAAGGTTATCCACTATTAATGCTCACCACATCTTTCCTTTAGTCTACAGCAGCTTCTCCCTGTGGTGACAGCAGGAAGGAAGTGGTTTGGATGCTTGACAAGACAGGCATCCCCAAAAATGGCACTTGTCACGCTGCTGCTGGAAAACTCAAAGCCAGCTCAAAGGAAGCTCAAGGACATAGCGACCAGAGAGAACGGTACTGTGTCTCTCTCTGCTTTGAGAACCATGTTCCACTCTTGTGTCCTTTGTCTGCACTGTTCCTTTACTTCTGTCGAGCCACTCAGATTTTTGCATTTCGTGTGGTCAAGCGTGCGGAAAAATAAACAAAATGGAGTCAAATTTCAAAATTGGGTTTTGTTCCTGCGTCTGGGTGTTTTAGCGAGTGCGGCGTTGTCGACCTATGCATGCAAAGCCTTTCAACAGCTGTTCAGTGTTTATTCACAAGGCAGAGCAGAACTCATTTAGGATTTTTGGTGTCTTAGCTTGCTTATGGGAAAAAAATAGAGCTTGTTATTTCAAATGCGTACGTAAATACAATAACGGTGAGTATGTGGCTGAGTAAAACTGTGGCAAATGGTAATGAAAAGTTTAAGTTTACACACTTCCAGGAATGTCATACATGATGGATAATTAGCTTCCCTACATAAAAGGTACTGACTGTAGACACTGATCCAATGCCTCCCAACACAGAAGTGAACTATTTAAGGGCCAAGTTAGCAGCCAACACTGATCTAATGTCATAACTGCACACACCACAAACAACACACAGAGTGAAAAAAATGAACAATTTACACAATATTCATAATTAGAGTATTTAGAACACCCACTGTCCTCTACACAAGATTGTGCTGCTGATGCCAAGTCCCATAGCAGTCTCTTTCTGCTGTGAAGAAGAGGGTAACAGCACAAGAAGTGCAGGTGATGGAAGATTTCTTGTGAGAGTATAAAGATACATTTAGACCAAAGGAGAAATTCCCACCAGTCTAATGTCCATTGCTGTTTCTTGTCCCAAGCAAGTCTCTTCTTCTTATTGGTGTCATTTAGTAGTGGTTTCTTTGCAGCAATTCGACCATGAAGGCCTGATTCACACAGTCTCCTCTGAACAGTTGATGTTAAGATGTGTCTGTTCATTTTCCGTATTGACTGACCTTCATGTCTTAAAGCAATGATGGACTGTCATTTCTCTTTGCTTATTTAAGTTGAGCTTGACATAAAATGGACTCGGTCTTTTACCAAATAGGGCTATCTTCTGTATAGCCCCCAACCTTGTCACAACACAATTGATAGGCTCAAACGCATTAAGAAGGAAAGAAATTACAAAAAAATTAACAAGGCACACATTCCAGGTGACTACCTCATTAAGCTGGTTGAGAGAATGCCAGGAGTGTGCAAAGCTGTCATCATGGCAAAGGGTGGCTACTTTGAAGAACTTTGAAGAATATTTTACTACACGATTCCGTGTGTTATTTCACAGCTTTGATATCTTCACTATTATGCTATTATACTATTATTATACTATTATACTATTATTACTATGTGTAGCAGTCAGATGTATTTGTCCTTCGTCTTGTCGTGTCCCATGTATATATATTTTTATATATTTTTCTTCGCATATCTTTTTATATTTTTCTAAACCCTTATTTCAAAATACTCTCCTGCAACCCGCCCCACCCAATGTGGTGTGGACCTGCTTTTTCTCTAACGTATTTTTCTTTGCCTCTTACTGGAATCTCTCCAACATAAACTAGCCAGCTAACGGTCATCAGTTAACCTTAGCTCAGAAGTTTGTGCAACGCGATTCAACCAGAGCATACCGGGCCTATTTTTTTTCTCTCCATATCCCCGGATTCCTATCGCAAGCTCTGAACCTTCTCACCTTCCCACCTTCGCAGCTAACGTCCCCTGAATGCTAGCTGTCTAGAGCACAATGGACTGTTGGCTTAAGATGGCCATCGAATACATTCCGAAGCCACTAGCTAGCAGTCAGCTATCCTTTGCTAGCGGTCATCAGCTACCTTTATACCGGACAACTATCGCCAGTCTGTACAGCGTGACTCAAACCAGAGCTAGTCGGACTTATTCTTCTCGATATCTCCGGATTCCTACCGCAAGCTCTGAACCTATTTTTTTATACATTTAAAAAAAAAAATATTATGATATTTTTTTACATATTTTTTTTCCACCTGGAATTATAGCAGCTAACGACCTCTGAACGCACAGCCTCTAATCTGCGGCCTGCTAGCTATCTTAAGCACATTGGACTGCTGACTTAAGAGGCTCTTGGGACGTATTTCTTCAGCCACTATACATATTTTGCCAATATGCCTGGTTTACCACACGGAGCCCTGCTGATCCGTTCGCTGATGTAACTGCACGAAGGGGGCACAACAGACTTTCCTCCGTCGCGTCATCCCTCTAAGGCCTTTCTGTTTCGCCTGCTAGCCCCGTGCCGCTAGCTGCTTGAAGCCACGGACTGGACTTGTATGATCACCCGGCTATGCATGCTTTTCCCTAATGTCACCATGCCGTGTCGATTGCTGTTCTGGTTTGTAACTATTATTTTATTTCACTGTAGGGCCTCTAGCACTGCTCAACATGCATCGGCTAACAATTTAGTTCCACCCCCCACACATGCAGTGACATCACCTGGTTTAAATTCTATTTCTAAAGACAATATCTCTTTCATTATCACTGTATGCACAGGTTTACCCCCACTGTATTCACATCCTACTAAAGCTTTGTCTGTACATTATGCCTTGAATATATTCTACCGTGCCCAGAAATCTGCTCCTTTTACTCTCTGTTCTGAACGTACTAGGCATCCTGTTCTGTTAGCCTTTAGCCGAACCCTTATCCTACTCCTCCTCTGTTCCTCCGGCGATGTAGAGGTTAATCCAGGCCCTGCAGTGTCTACCTCCACTCCCATCCCCCAGGCTCTCTCATTTGTTGACTTCTGCAACCGTAAAAGCCTTGGTTTCATGCATGTTAACATTAGAAGCCTCCTCCCTAAGTTTGTTTTATTCACTGTCCTAGCACACTCCACCAATCCGGATGTCCTAGCCATGTCTGAATCCTGGCTTAGGAAGACCACCAAAAACCTTGACATTTCCATTCCTAACTATAACATTTTCCGACAAGATAGAACTGCCAAAGGGGGCAGTGTTGCAATTTACTGCGAAGATAACCTGCAGAGTTCTGTCTTACTATCCAGGTCTGTACCCAAACAATTTGAGCTTCTACTTCTAAAAATTAACCTTTCCAGAAACAAGTCTCTCACTGTTGCCACTTGCTATAGACCACCCTCTGCCCCCAGCTGTGCCCTCGACACCATATGTGATTTGATTGCCCCCCATCTATCTTCTGAGCGCATGCTGCTAGGTGACCTAACCTGGGACATGCTTAACACCCCAGCCATTCTACAGTCTAAGCTTGATGGCCTCAATCTCACACAATTTATGAGCCTACCAGATATGAGTTAAGGAAAGCTAAGGCTAACTTTTTTAAACTGAAATTTGCATCCTGCAGTACAAACTCAAAAAAGTTCTGGGACACTGTAAAGTCCATGGAGAATAAGAGCACCTCATCCCAGCTACCCACTGCTCTGAGGCTAGGAAACACTGTTACAACCGACAAATCCACTATAATTGAGAATTTCAATAAGCATTTCTCTATGGCTGGCCATGCTTTCCACCTGGCTACCCCGGTCAACTGCCCGGCACCCTCCACAGCAACCCGCCCAAGCCCCCACTATTTCTCCTTCACCCATATCCAGATAGCTGATGTTCTGAAAGAGCTGCAAAATCTGGACGCCTACAAATCAGCCGGGCTAGACAATCTGGACCCTTTCTTTCTTAAATTATCAGCCGAAATTGTTACAACCCCTAATACTAGCCTGTTCAACCTCTCTTTTGTATCGTCTGAAATTCCCAAAGATTGGAAAGCTGCCGCGGTCATCCCCCTCTTCAAAGGGGGAGACACTCTAGACCCAAACTGCTACAGACCTATATCTATCCTACCCTGCATCTCTAAGGTCTTCGAAAGCCAAGTTAACAAACAGATTACTGACCATTTTGAATCACATCGTACCTTCTCCGCTATGCAATCTGGTTTCCGAGCTGGTCATGGGTGCACCTCAGCCACGCTCAAGGTCCTTAACGATATCATAACCACCATCGATAAGAGACATTACTGTGCAGCTGTATTCCTTGACCTGGCCAAGGCTTTCGACTCTGTCAATCACTACATTATTATTGGCAGACTCAACAGCCTTGGTTTCTCAAATGATTGCCTCGCTGGTTCACCAACTACTTCTCTGATAGTGCTCAGTGTGTCAAATCGGAGGGCCTGTTGTCCGGACCTCTGGCAGTCTCTATGGGGGTGCCACAGGGTTCAATTCTCGGGCTGACTCTCTTCTCTGTATACATCAAAAACAGTTATGGTAAGTGCACAAATATCAGTTTCTATTTGGTTTATGTCGCCCATTCATTGTCAGTTAGAGACACAGTATCGCCTTGGGACCCAAAAGCATAATCAGTGCTCTAACTCCCCCTTGCGCTGGTCTGGAGCAATGAAGTAGTGATGCAGGGTACCATACTGAACCACAAATTACCTCTAAGTCCTGTAGCATAATCGCAAAACTTTTAGTTGACCAACCACTGTAGAGGTCTAGGCGTTGTTGTTCACTAGTTTACTCCAATTAGGGGAGGGGTGATAGGGTTAGAAAATACTAGCCAGTAGTAGTAGTAGTGGCCAGTCCTCTTCTGGCTGTGCCGGGTGGAGATGAGATAACAGAACATGGCCAAGATGTTCAAATGTTCATAAATGACCAGCATGGTCAAATAATAGGTCTGGGACAGGTAGCTCGTCCTGTGAACAGGTCAGGATTCCATAGCCGCAGGCAGAACAGTTGAAACTGGAGCAGCAGCTTGGCCAGGTGGACTGGCGACAGCAAGGAGTCATCATGCCATGTAGTCCTGAGGCATGGTCCTAGGGCTCAGGTCCTCAGAGAGAGAGAAAGCAAGAGAGAATGAGAGAATTAGAGAAAGCATACTTAAATTCACACAGGACACCGGATAAGACAGGAGAAGTACTCCAGATATAACAAACTGACCCTAGCCCCCCGACACATAAACTACTGCAGCATAAATACTGGAGGCTGAGACAGGAGGGGTCAGGAGACACTGTGGCCCCATCCGATGATACCCCCGGACAGGGCCAAATAGGAAGGATATAACCCCACCCACTTTGCCAAAGCACAGCCCCCACACTACAAGAGGGATATCTTCAACCACCAACTTACCATCCTGAGACAAGGCCGAGTATAGCCCACAAAGATCTCCGCCACGGCACAACCCAAGGGGGGGCGCCAACCCAGACAGGAAGATCACATCAGTGACTCAACCCACTCAAGTGACGCACCCCTCCTAGGGACGGCATGAAAGAGCAGTCCAACTCATCCCAAACCATCTCAATTGGTTTGAGGTCGGGTGATTATGGAGGCCAGGTCATCTGATGCAGCACTCCATCACTCTCTTTCTTTGTCAAATAGCCCTTACACAGCCTGGAGGTGTGTTGGGTCATGGTCTTGTTGAAAAACAAATGATAGTACCAACGCGCAGAATGCTGTGGTAGCCATGCTGGTTAATTGTGCCTTGAATTCTAAATAAATCACTGACACAATCACCAGCAAAGCACCCCCACACGATCACACCTCATCCTCCTGCTTTATGGTGGGAACTACACATGCAGAGATCATCCGTTCACCTACTCTGCAACTCACAAAGACATGGCGATTGGAACCAAAAATCTCATGTCCATTGCTCATGTTTCTTAGCCCAAGCAAGTCTCATATTTTTATTGGTGTCCTTTAATAGTGGTTTCTTTGCAGTAATTTGATTCGCGCAGTCTCCTCTGAACAGTTGATGTGTCTTTTACGTGAACTCTGAAGCATTTATTTGGGCTACAATCTGAGGTGCAGTTAACTCTAATGAACTTATCCTCTGCAGCAGCGGTAACTCCAGGTCTTCCTTTCTTGTGGCGGTCCTCATGAGAGACAGTTTCATCATAGGGGTTGATGGTTTTTGGGACTGCACTTGAAGAAACTTTCAAAGTTCTTGAAATGTTCCGTATTGACTGACCATTTCTTAAAGTAATGGACTGTCTTTTCTCTTTGCTTATTTGAGCTGTTCTTGCCATAATATGGATTTCTTTGGTAAAAGACCATCTTCTGTATACCACCCTACCTTGTCACAACACAACTGATTGGCTGAAACGCATTAAGAAAGAAATTAAGCACACCTTAAATGAAATGAATTCCAGAATTATATAATCTTCCTCCTTCATCTTCTGCAGTTTGAATAAACTAATTTGAATTGAATAATATCCCAAAAATGCTCAACTATCACGCTTCACTCTTAATCTCTATCGAATTGGTCACCAACTCAACTTAACATATAGAACCCCCATAATGCTCTGTGGCACAACGCCAATACACCACACTAGGTTTGTTGTTTGATCCTAATCCTTTGATTGAATGGACAACATATCAGTTCCTATTGCAAAAGCATTGATTGTTTGGAGGACGTTGTCCGGAAGTGGTCATAATTATCATGCAGGTCTATGAAAGGGGGTAAGGCCTACGAGCCTCCTAGGTTTTGTATTGAAGACAATGTAGCCAGAGCAGGGCGGGAAGTAGCTGTGTTCTGGCTACACTATTGTGCAAAGCTAGTGTGTTGAGACTACTGTAGAACTTCATTGCAAAACAGTGTGTTTTAATAAGGAATTTGGTGACATGAATATATTTAGCTTTATCTAAAAAGGATAACTTTTTAAAATGTTTAATTATTTAAAACATTTCTGAAATTCCCTGAGTAGGATGGTCCTCCCCTAAAACGTCTATACAAGTTGAGGCGTCAGTTGGGACAGAGAGAACGAGTCATAAATTGGAAGCACGTCACCGGTACGTAACTTCCGTATCCACTTGCTGCTCTAGCTAAACATGAGCACAATTCCCACCTGCATTTTAAGCCCTGCCTACCCAAACTCGTGATTTGTTGGGAGAGTTGTCTGTAATTTGAAAATAAGTATTTGGTCACCTACAAACAAGCAGGATTTCTGGCTCTCACAGACCTGTAACTTCTTCTTTAAGAGGCTCCTCTTGTCCTCCGCTCATTACCTGTATTAATGGCACCTGTTTGAACTTGTTATCAGTATAAAAGACACCTGTCCACAACCTCAAACAGTCACACTCCAAACTCCACTATGGCCAAGACCAAAGAGCTGTCAAAGGACACCAGAAACACAATTGTAGACCTGCACCAGGCTGGGAAGACTGAATCTGCAATAGGTAAGCAGCTTGGTTTGAAGAAATCAACTGTGGGAGCAATTATTAGGAAATGGAAGACATACAAGACCACTGATAATCTCCCTCGATCTGGGGCTCCACGCAAGGGTCAAAATGATCCCAAGAACGGTGAGCAAAAATCCCAGAACCACACGGGGGGGACCTAGTGAATGACCTGCAGAGAGCTGGGACCGAAGTAACAAAGCCTACCATCAGTAACACACTACACCGCCAGGGACTCAAATCCTGCAGTGCCAGACATGTCCCCCTGCTTAAGCTAGTACATGTCCAGGTCCGCATGAAGTTTGCTAGAAGAAGCAGAAGATTGGGAGAATGTCAAATGTTCAGATGAAACCAAAATATAACTTTTTGGTAAAAACTCAACTCGTCATGTTTGGAGGACAAAGAATGCTGAGTTGCACCCAAAGAACACCATACCTACTGTGAAGCATGGGGGTGGAAACATCATGCTTTGGGGCTGTTTTTCTGCAAAGTGACCAGGGCGATTGATCCGTGTAAAGGAAAGAATAAATGGGGCCATGTATCGTGAGATTTTGAGTGAAAACCTCCTTCCATCAGCAAGGGCATTGAAGATGAAACGTGGCTGGGTCTTTCAGCATGACAATGATCCCAAACACACCGCCCGGGCAACAAAGGAGTGCCTTCGTAAGAAGCATTTCAAGGTCCTGAAGTGGCCTAGCCAGTCTCCAGATCTCAACCCCATAGAAAATCTTTGGAGGGAGTTGAAAGTCCGTGTTGCCCAGCAACAGCCCCAAAACATCACTGCTCTAGAGGAGATCTGCATGGAGGAATGGGCCAAAATACCAGCAACAGTGTGTGAAGACTTACAGAAAACGTTTGACCTCTGTCATTGCCAACAACGGGTATATAACAAAGTATTGAGATAAACTTTTGTTATTGACCAAATACTTATTTTCCACCATAATTTGCAAATAAATTCATTAAAAATCCTACAATGTGATTTTCTGGATTTCTTTCTTCTAATTTTGTCTGTCATAGTTGAAGTGTACCTATGATGAAAATTACAGGCCTCTCATCTTTTTAAGTGGGAGAACTTGCACAATTGGTGGCTGACTAAATACTTTTTTGCCCCACTGTAACTAGGCAAGTCAGTTAAGAACAAATTCTTATTTACAATGATGGCCTACCAAAAGGCCTCTAACGGGGATTGGGATTAAAAATATAGGACAAAACACACATCACGACAAGAGAGACAACCCAACACTACAGAGACCTAACATAGCAAGGCAGCAACACATGACAACACAGCATGGTAGCGACACAACATGACAACAACATGGTAGCAACACAACATGGTAGCAGCACAAACATGGTACAAACACTATTGGGCAGAGACAACAGCACAAAGGGCAAGAAGGTAGAGACAACAATACATCACGCAAAGCAGCCACAACTGTGGGTAAAAGTGTCCACTTTGAATGAAGAGATTGAGATAAAACTGTCCAGTTTGAGTGTTTGTTGCAGCTCGTCCCAGTCGTTAGCTGCAGCAAACTGAAAAGACGAGTGACCCAGGGATGTGTGTGCTTTCGGGACCTTTAACAGAATGTGACTGGCAGAACGAGTGTTGTATGTGGAGGATGAGGGCTGCAGTATATATCTCAGATAGGGAGGAGTGAGGCCTAAGAGGGTTTTATAAATAAGTAATAACCAGTGGGCTTTGCGACGGGTATACAGTGATTACCAGTTTACAGAGGAGTATAGAGTGCAGTGATGTGTCCTATAAGGAGCATTTGTGGCAAATCTGATGGCCGAGTTGTAAAGTTCATCTAGCAGCTCGAGAGCACTCTATAAATGATTTCTCCATAATCTAGCATTGGTAGGATGGCCATCTGAATCAGGGTTAGTTTGGCAGCTGGCGTGAAAGAGGAGCGATTACGATAGAGGAAACCAAGTCTAGATTTAACTTTAGCCTGCAGCTTTGATATGTGCTGAGAGAAGGACAGTGTACCATCTAGCCATACTCTCAAGTACTTGTATGAGGTGACTACCTCCAGCTCTAAACCCTCAGTGGTAGTAATCACATCTGTGGGGAGAGGGGCATTCTTCTTACCAAACCACATGACCTTTTGTTTTGCTTTGTTCCGAACAAGGTTAAGGGTAGAGAAAGCCTGTTGGACACTAAGAAAGCTTTGTTGTAGAGCATTAAACACAACATATGTGGAGGGGCCAGGTGAGTAAAAGACTGTGTCATCTGCATATAAATGGATGAGAGAGCTTCCTACTGCCTGAGCTATGATGTTGATGTAAATTGAGAAGAGCGTGGGGCCTAGGATTGAGCTTGGGGTACTCCCTTGGTGACAGGCAGTGGCTGAGACAGCAGATTTTCTGACTTTTTACACTGCACTCTTTGAGGGAGGTCGTTAGCAAACTAGGCCAAAGACCCCTCAGAGACACAAATACTCCTTAGCCCACAAGAATAGAATGATCTACCGTATGAAAGCTTTGGCCAAATCAATAAAAATAGCAGCAGAACATTGCTCAGAATCAAGGGCAATGGTAACATCACTGAGGACCTTTAAGGTTGCAGTGACACATTCATAACCCCTGCGGAAACCGGATTGCATACCAGAGAGAAAACTATAGACATCAAGAAAGCCAGTCAGTTGATTGTTGCTAAGTTTTTCCAACACTTTTGATTAACAGGGCAAAATAGAAATAGGCCTATAAGAATTAGGATCAGCTTCATCTCCCCTTTAAATAAAGGACAAACCGTGGCTGCCCTCCAAGCAATGGGAACCTCCCCAGAAAGGAGAGACAGACTTGGCGATAATAGGGGCAGCAACCTTAAAGAAGAAAGGCCCTAAACCAACTGCCCCAGATGGTTTTTTGGGGTCAAGTTTCAGGAGCTCCTTTAGCACTTTGTTGCGGGGCAAGGGAAAAAGAGGGAGAAGCATCGGAGATAGTCGCATTAGAAAGGGTGGGAGATGAGGAAATGTTGTACGGACAAGAAGGCATGGCTGAGTAAAATATAGCCTATATTATGTTTTCTACTAAAAAGTGACCCAGACTGGTCATTTGTTTTTTTTTAGTTAAAAAAAAAGATATGCCTCTTTTATAATGTCCACTTACACAGTGAAAGTACTCATACTGCTTGACTTTTTCCACATTTTGTTGTGTAACAGCCCAAGTTTAAAATACAATGTTGTGTCACTGGCCTACTCACGATACCCCATGATGTCAAAGTGGAATGATGTTTGTAGACATTTTTACAAATGAATAAAAAATGAAAAGCTGAAATGTATTTAGTCAATAATAATCAAACCCTTTTATGGAAAGCCTAAATAAGTTTAGGAATATAAATGTGCTTAGCAAGTCACATAAAAAGTTGCATTATTTTTGAAGGACTACATCATTTGTGTACCCCACACATACAGATAATTGTAAGGTCGCTCAGTCGAGCATTTAATTTCAAACACAGATTCAACCACAAAGACCAGGGAGGTTTTCCAATGCCTCTCAAATAAGGGCACCTATTGGTAGATGGGTAAAAAAAGCAGCAGACATAGAATACCCTTTGAGCATGGTGAAGTTGTTAATTACACTTTGGATGGTGTATCAAGACATCCAGTCACTACAAAGATACAGGCGCCCTTCTTAACTCAGTTGCCGGAGAGGAAGTAAACAACTCAGGGATTTCACCATGAGGCCAATGGTGGCTTTAAAACAGTTAGAGTTTAATGGGTGTGAGAGCAGAAAACTGAGGATGGAGCAACAACATTGTAGTTACTCCACAATACTAACCTACATGACAGAGCGGAAAGAAGAAAGCCTGTACAGAAAATTCCAAAACAATGCATCCTGTTTGCAAAAAGGCACTAAAATAAAACAGCAAAACAATTGGCAAAGAAGTGCATTTCATGTCCAGAATACAAAGCGTTACATTTTGGAAAACACAACACATCACTGAGTACTAAAAATAAATGGAATAGAGCTAAGCACTGGCCAAATCCTAGAAAACCTTGTTCAGTCTGCTTTCCAATTGACCTTTCAGCAGCACAATAACCTACAACACAAGGCCAAATATACACTGGAGTTGCTTGCCAAGACAACACTGAATGTTCCTGAGTGGCCTAGTTACCGTTTAGACTCAAATCGTCTTGAAAATCTATGGAAAGCCTGTCTTCGATTACAATTCATCAGGCCAGTATGAGGTCTACCTGTGTCGATTCTAAACTTCCTGGAGCAACCGGAAGTGATTAAATTCACCCTAAAGGTGTTTTGATATACATAACCTGCAATTGTGAAAATCACTGCATTCAACCCTGTGTAGATCAGTCAATTCTTAACATGAAAGAGACACACACACACACACAGCAAGGATGGAGTGACACGGTGCGATACTTAAAGACACACAGAGCCTGCAATGGAATTACCATTATCTCTAGGCTGTGCCGAGTTCAACGAGATGCCCCGCGTGACCGTAGCTCGCTCGGTCTGAGCGCAGCGACCGTGAAAAAAAGTAGGCCCATAACGAAGCCTGGCCCTAAATTTCAAGTGCTTTTGGGAGACAGCGCCCAGGTCAACAGCCGATCCCTTATCCCCATAGGAACTTAGGTGCTCTCAGGAGAACAGGTAACAGGTGCGTGTTCCCTCAGATAGAACCTTACAGCACAAAGTTCAAATGTGTATACGCAGATAGAACTTTCTAGTTGTTTTTGTATATTTCACTTAAAATGTACTTTAAAAAAAATAGAACTTAACAGAAATGAAGAACCATCTAAATATCTATTAGATGTGACCAACTAAGTTTGGACAAAAACGTCAGACAGAACCTAATATTTTGTTTACTTGACTTGGAAAAACGTTTGACTTGCTCTTAGAATGCACGACTTGGACTTGACTCGACCCGTCTACTTGGGACTCAGGGCTTCGTAAGGGAGCTATTGCCAGACAAGGGATTCTCCAGGGGTTCTCCCCCAAGCCCTGCCTCCTCCTTCACCACTTCGCTACCATGGACCTAGTTTCCAGAGCTTGAGTGGAAAATTAGGCTGTTTTAATGAAACTGAGACCACACAAGAGACCCACACGTATTCAACTTTCCACTAAAAGTTGATTGAGTTATTTTTGTTGCAGATCTCGATGCCTGGTCCAATTTGTTCCCTAAAAATAGAGCCGATGTAGTTGCTTAACATGGGTCTCTCACCATAAAACCACTCATTGAAGCGATGGGTGCCGCGCAGGTAAAAAAGGAGCGAGATTCTGAGGATATTCCACTGAGCTGGATTTCCCATAATTCAGGAAGTGGAGAACCCAGGGGTGTGTCTACTCTAATCTGCCGTTTGGCTGGCAACACTAAGACTGATGGGCAGATGGGTAATAGAGAGCTATAATCAGCTGGGGAACCCTTAAAGGGTATGGTAGGACAGTATCTGTCACACTGCAAACTCAAACACGGGACCCTTTCCTTGTCACCCTCAAACTTGTCCTGGGGGGGGGGGGGGGGGGGGTGCAAATGGGAGAGATGTCACAGGCAGGTTCCACAGGCACATCAAAGTCACCTCCCACGGGATGGAAATCCTTGATTGGCATGGACATTCTCAACAGGAGGTCTCTCCTTAATCTCCATCCCACGACTTATCAATCAAATCCCCATCCCACGTTAATTATCAAATAGATTTAGTTGAGAATGTCGCATTACAGTTTATTTTCTAAGTTATTGTTGAAAGTGAATTATAGATAGGATATGAGTATTGTTTTTAAAGATGTTGTCGATGCCCAAATGTTGTATCATTGGATCCCCTTTCTACCAAGATCAGCAATTCAACAGTTTGGAAGACTCTTTGAGAATAGAGAGGGGGGGTTGGGGATAAAGCCAGGGGTGCCCCCAAACTGCAAATGAGAGGATAGGGATTTATTGTGGTTGTTGATTCCCATTTGGGAATCTGCTTACCCCTTAAATAGAACGTGGTTGGCTGGCCTGCCTATCACTACACCATTCAGCTGTATTATTTAGAATCAACCCACACACGCTACTTTCAGGCTTTCACACTTGTTATGTGATATAACAGCAATGTGATCATCTCTTTCTGCATGAGAGACTGTGCCTCCTATGAAAGTACATGACCAGGTATACCATGAGTTTCAGCATGTTTAAAGGATAAAGTAGGAGATTATGTCACAAAATTGGTCATCTTGGCATGACACACAAACACAGTCTTTCGTGACTGTCTATAGTTTGTAATATGTTTACTTGACGTTGATGAGAACTCCTGTCTGAAAGTTGTGCCGGGAGCAAAATCAGTGAATCTTTAAGCACAATCAGTAAATCTCTTGCATACAAATATAATAATATTGAAAACACCTTAAAGAATCAGCCTTCCAGGAAAGCAAATTAGAGAGCATAACCCTGTGTGAAAATGGCTTCCAAAATATTAATTAAAAGTCCTGCTTTCACAAACAAGGGGAGCCGCTGGTCTTGGTTTGGCCCCCGCCCCAGTTAGATGTAAAAGGACCATGACCCCACCTCAGAGTGTGTGTTGTTAATATGTGTGTGTGTATGCACATGTGTGCGTGTGAGTGTCAGCAATCTAATGAAAGGGCAAAAACTATTTGAGTTTGTCCCTTATATTCACTTTATGAATGTAATTCCATGAATAAAAAATGTGTTGTATTTGTTTCACTTTTCCTGAACATTTTGGCCAGTTTATAGTGTGTGATTATGTCAGCGGACAGTCACTACTCAGCTACAGCGCTGTCCTTGCACTGGTACTCCACTGAATCCTAAAAATCCAACAGCTATCTGAATACATCTCTGCCTAAACTACAGTATCTTGATATTACTATTTCACAATAATTTCATGAGAGAGAAAAAACAAGTAGGGTGTGAGGCAAAACATGGCATATGTGAGCATTGTACTGTGGCAAGGTCTGTTAGATGTTCGCCTTTATACCGTAGGGCACATCTGAGTCCCCACTGCAACACTTCCTCTCTCCAACTACAGTAGCAAATCCTAGATTTGTCTAGTTCCTCTAGTGTTTTTTTTTGTGTGTTAATGTTAGGTGGTCCTCAATGGGCCTTTTGACACCGTGTTGATGTCAAAGTACACCCAGCTGCCATCTCCTCCCTTTGAGACCCCATTGTTTTGAATATATTCATCCCTGTTTCGGTTTTAGTCCACTCTGTTCTCCGACCCGTCCTTGTTGCAGGGTCAGGAGAAACGACCTCCGTGTCTTGGCACAAGTCGGTGGTTGTGGCCCTTTATTTCCTATATGCATGGCGGATCACACGCAAATGTCCTCTGGAGTCAGAGCTAGCCCACCCAATGGACCAATCAAGGACTGCTATTGACCTTCCATCACACCCTGTAGCACCGTAGCGAGTGTTTTATGGGTGGGAGTCAGTACAGGTCAGAACAGGGGAAGAAATTCCTGTAAACGTTCACTTCCGTTCAGGTCATACAAGGGAAGCGGGGCAAACAGTGAGTATCGTCACGCGAATTGGGAACGTCCTGCTCATGGGAAAGACTGACTGTGAAGAAGACGAAAGGCTGAGAACTTTCTCTCCCTGCAAGAGTGCAGAGCCTGGCACACGTGGACCACATTCACGTCAAAGTCGTCATATCACCTATTTACACAGAAGCTGTCACATTAAGTTTTTGACTAACAGGAGAGTGTATTTAATCTTGGAATTCTGTGACATAGGCACTAATCGCTTCTAGATAATCACACCCTCTGTCTATTTTTGTTTACAACTGATGTAATAGGAGGTGACAGTCATATCCGTGGCCTACTGGATGCTGAGATTAAAGATCGTGGATCTTTACCCTGTCAAATGGTAGAGTAATCTGGGCTCTCATTCTCTCTTTTTTCAGTTGCTTTGCAGGGCAAATTGTCTCAACTCAGCCCTTTTGAAATTCACTTAGATGAATTAAACTGGTGCTTTGTAGGAAGCAGCTATAATTGTTTGGTTCAGGTATCCATCTGTGAAAGTAAATGAAATACTAGCGGCATGATTCAATCTTCGGAGACGATACAGTTTCTGTAAGAGAAACCACCTGTGTGACATGCACATTTACGTCACAAATTCAAAAGGTTTGGGGGTTTGGCTCACCAGAGGAAGAGGGCAGGAAAAATAACACACCATTCTCTACAAACAAAAGCGTGTCCAGCGCTTCAATATAAGTTTACCTAGAGAGAATAACCTTTTGAAACCGCAAAGTCCGCTCAATAGACAGCATTTCCCATTTACCCCCCCTTGACAAATAACACAGTAAGGCTGTCCAATGTCACTATTTTATTTTCCTTTGACTCTTTATCTAATGTGCTCTAAAGGGCAAGCCTCAACCGGAGGAGGAATGGAGTGCGTTGTAGCGAGGCCGACTCGGCAGTGACTATCAGAGCTTGCTGTGCCAGCGCTGAGGCATCAACCTCCTCTACAATGCCAGCCCAGCAGGGTAAATGCCGACACAGTGCCACAGCAACCGTCATGAAGGGAAAGAACACAATAACCCTCCCTAGCTACATCAGACATGCATTACCCCCATCCTCCTACCTACCTTCCACTCCACTCTTTTCCCAATTTCCACGCTTCCTTGTACATGGGTAGAGGGTCACAATTGATGGAGACATGGCAATAGAGGAGAGGGAGAATCATTTTAGTTTGTAGTGTAAATAGAGATGATGTAAACCAGCAGCCCTTTTGCCCCTGCTCGGCATCAAACCAATGTTCTAAAAAGGTAAGTGCAGTTGATAAGGCTTGAAAAGAAAGTAGCTTGACCATGGAGAACAAGAGGTGCCCCACTTTTCTGCTTTCAAGAAAGATTTAACAGAGTAAGCTTCAGATTGACTTCAGACTACAGTACCCATAAAGGGGTGGAGTATCCTTTTTTGCAGCAGTCTGTTTTGGTGTATTTCATTGAGTTTGAACCAAAGGTCACAAATGAGAACATACAGATAGCAAAATGTAATACTGTATGTTTGTCAAGATAGACATCCAATGTCGTGGTGCCATTTAGACATCCGACAAATTTGTCAAAAGCCCAGTATTTTGGACTATTGCCAAACGGTGCCCTAAACACAATAAAAAATGATTACCCAGTGTCAAGTTAAACTGATTTGATCAGTCCCTCACTGACGTTCTGACTTTCCCAGAGAAAGAAAGCAGACAGTGTTTTGGACTTACTTACCACCTTTCCCAACTATGTAATTCTCCAGTGGATGTCGCAGTTCCCAACACGCTTCTCTCCCAGGCCATGACCATCTTCTGCACAGATAAATCAAAACAGCACAACACAGCCTCCCAGGACCAGGCCCACCCTGGTCTGTTGAATGGGCTTCCCATAGTGCACCTCTCCTCTGCACCTGACACAGCCCTGTCATGGCTCCAGGCTACCACCCAGCATCTCCCGCTATCCAGGGATCAACAAATATTAATTTTGTTTAAAATACTTTTTTCTGGGTTTGCACTTATGGGACTATTCCATTGGATGTTGAATAGTCAGACAAGTTGAAGTGCAGCTAAAGTATTTTAAAGAAAACATATGAGTTGAACCCTGGTCTGCCCCTAACTTAAACTGTCCCTTTGCAATTCAATAAAAACACACCTCTTGCTTCACATAATTCATGCTTTCTTTGGTATAGCTGATTCAAAATACATCTCTGTTGCTTCAGTGAAACAAGTCCTTGTGCATGTTCATCCAAATGAAAGAGATGTACAATAACATTGCTTTAACTACCCCTTTGTTGTAAGTTCTCCCCAGAGCACCCCTATAGTCTCATACTCAAAAGCCTCTCCCCACCACCATTCTACCCCTACCCAGAATGAGTCTTCTTTCGGCTCACGGCTGTATAGAAAATAAAGCCAACAGGCTCATTCTCCCACTCAAAATCTGCCTTGTACCCTCCACTCTCATGGAAAATGGGCTACCAAACCTGCAGGCAAGTTTCCTGAATAATTAACTTTTCATAAGCATCTCATTTCAGTTCCTGCATTAACATGTTCAACTTTTGTGTGATCCCTTTAATACTGATTACCTCAAACATAGAGTAATATTAGAATGACCTCTGGTGTGGGGGATGTCTTTAATGCCTCAATGGTTTATCTTATAATATGATACTTTTGTTATTATGTTTCTTGACAGGTGACATGCGAAAAAGAAAGTCAGAAGTTATTTCATCTGAAGGGATTTTGAACTGTGTTCTATTCACAGCAGTTTTCATCAAATCGCACCCCAGAGAAGAAGAAAAAAGAAAGAAAAAACTTGGCACGTTGAAGTGGATATTTTGACTTCTTAATAGAGCATACAGTAAATATGGCAGCACTTCCCACTTACACTTCTAAAGTGTTTCAAATAACCAGTGGTGTAAAGTACTTACGTAAAAATACATGAAAGTACTACTTAAGTAGTTTTTTGGGGGGTACTTCATGTTAATATTTATGTTTTTGATCATTTTTACTTCACTACACCCCCCCCCCCCCCCCCACACACACACAATTTTTTGTTTTACTTTTTACTCCCTAACACCCAAAAGTACTCATTACATGTTGAGGGCTTAGCAGGACAGGGAAATGGTCCAATTCATGCACTTCTCAAGAGAACACATGGTCATCCGTACTGCCTCTGATCTGGCAGACTAACTAAACACAAATGCATCGTTTGAAAATGTCTGAGTGTTGGAGTGTACCCCTGGCTATCCGTACATCTAAAAAACAAGAACATGGTGCCATCTGCTTTGCTTAATGGAAGGAATTTGAAATTATTCATACTTTTACTTTTGGTACTTAAGTATACAGTGCCTTGGGAAAGTATTCGCCCACCTTGAACTTTGCGACCTTTTGCCACATTTCAGGCTTCAAACATAAAGATATAAAACTGTATTTTTTGTGAAGAATCAACAACAAGTGGGACACAATCATGAAGTGGAACAACATTTATTGGATATTTCAAACTTTTTTAACAAATCAAAAACTGAAAAATTGGACGTGCAAAATTATTCAGCCCCTTTACTTTCAGTGCAGCAAACTCTCTCCAGAAGTTCAGTGAGGATCTCTGAATGATCCAATGTTGACCTAAATGACTAATGATGATAAATACAATCCACCTGTGTGTAATCAAGTCTCCGTGTAAATGCACCTGCACTGTGATAGTCTCAGAGGTCCGTTAAAAGCGCAGAGAGCATCATGAAGAACAAGGAACATACCAGGCAGGTCCGAGATACTGTTGTGAAGAAGTTTAAAGCCGGATTTGGATACAAAAAGATTTCCCAAGCTTTAAACATCCCAAGGAGCACTGTGCAAGCGATAATATTGAAATGGAAGGAGTATCAGACCACTGCAAATCTACCAAGACCTGGCCGTCCCTCTAAACTTTCAGCTCATACAAGGAGAAGACTGATCAGAGATGCAGCCAAGAGGCCCATGATCACTCTGGATGAACTGCAGAGATCTACAGCTGAGGTAGGAGACTCTGTCCATAGGACAACAATCAGTCGTATATTGCACAAATCTGGCCTTTATGGAAGAGTGGCAAGAAGAAAGCCATTTCTTAAATATATCCATAAAAAGTGTTGTTTAAAGTTTGCCACAAGCCACCTGGGAGACACACCAAACATGTGGAAGAAGGTGCTCTGGTCAGATGAAACCAACATTGACTTTTTGGCAACAATGCAAAACGTTATGTTATGAGTAAAAGCAACACAGCCCATCACCCTGAACACACCATCCCCACTGTCAAACATGGTGGTGGCAGCATCATGGTTTGGGCCTGCTTTCCTTCAGCAGGGACAGGGAAGATGGTTAAAATTGATGGGAAGATGGAGCCAAATACAGGACCATTCTGGAAGAAATCCTGATGGAGTCTGCAAAAGACCTGAGACTGGGACGGAGATTTGTCTTCCAACAAGACAATGATCCAAAACATAAAGCAAAATCTACAATGGAATGGTTCAAAAATAAACATATCCAGGTGTTAGAATGGCCAAGTCAAAGTCCAGACCTGAATCCAATCGAGAATCTGTGGAAAGAACTGAAAACTGCTGTTCACAAATGCTCTCCATCCAACCTCACTGAGCTCGAGCTGTTTTGCAAGGAGGAATGGGAAAAAAATGTCAGTCTCTCGATGTGCAAAACTGATAGAGACATACCCCAAGCGACTTACAGCTGTAATCGCAGCAAAAGGTGGCGCTACAAAGTATTAACTTAAGGGGGCTGAATAATTTTGCACGCCCAATTTTTCAGTTTTTGATTTGTTAAAAAAGTTTGAAATATCCAATAAATGTCGTTCCACTTCATGATTGTGTCCCACTTGTTGTTGATTCTTCACACAAAGATACAGTTTTATATATTTATGTTTGAAGCCTGAAATGTGGCAAAAGGTTGCAAAGTTCAAGGGGGCCGAATACTTTCGCAAGGCACTGTATTTAGAAGCAAATACTTTTACTCAAGTAGTGTTTTACTGGGTCACTTTCACTTTTTCTTGAGTAACTTTCTATTAAGGTATCTATATTTTTACTCAAGTATGACAATTTGGGTCCTTTTTTTCACCACTGCAAATAACTCGTTGAAACTTGTTGATGGCTTACTTACTGTTTATTTGTAGATGTACCTTGAAACTGACAGTAAGCATGTTCTCAAATATGATACATCATGGTAAGATATCATTAGATAAGCTGACAAAGATAAGGGGTCATAGTTTACAGTACTGTATCTGAAAGAGGAAACCAGTGCTCATAAAATACACTCAATGCTTCTTTGAAGTTCCAAAGGTCAAATTTGGCATTTTCTTGATTGGGCAGACACAATTTGGGATACAAGTTATGTTAAAACACCCCCATAAAAGAAGATAACTTGCATTTGTGCATGCAGCTTCTGATGTGTATTTCTGATTCTCAAACAAAGCTTTGACCAAAGTTTTATTATAGTATGAGGAACTTTTAAAAAAATTGCTGGGAAAAATACACTAAAGTTGTGGAGAGAAATTGCATTCTACATTGCCCTACTTGGAATGATATGAAACAGCAATCACTAGTATTGCCCAAGTACCCAGAACTCACCAATTCTTGCTGTAACAGATCCCAGAAATGTGTTCTAAACCCACCAGAAATACTGAAAACTTGTAATTCCAGAGCATTCTGAAACATGGAAAGCCGGTATTGAATATACAACAAAATCCTTAATTTTCTACATACTAAAAAATGCAGATTTCCATCTAATATGAGTATCCCATGTATTGATGTTTCTTATTATAGGATCTGATGTTATGACAAAATAATCAAGTTTGTGATGTTTTTACTTTACCCAGTGCGATACTGTGACTATTCTCTCACCACTGGTCATTTTGTCTCATCTCTGCAGTTACTTAGTAGCCATATTAGGAGATGCTGTGAAGTTCAGAGCGTCAGGACCTGACCGCGAATTGGTCAGATCACTTATCTGGATGTCTCTGTCTGCTCTTTTTATAAACTTTATGTACGCTCCTTTGCATTGATAGAACGTTTGTCAGTTTAACAGACAGATTACCGGATACATATCCGTGTGTGTGTGTGTGTGTGTGTGTGTGTGTGTGTGTGTGTGTGTGTGTGTGTGTGTATGATTTGACAGTTCTTTGTGTTTTTGACACGTGCAGTACAAGCCCACCCCATCCCCCAAGCCTAAAAAAAACACCACTTTGAAAAGCCACAAACTGTCAGGGATCCATTAAAACAACTCTGGACATGTACATTAAGTAGTTTAGAGGAAAGGCCAACATATTGTTTCTCTTTTGGGATTAAATAAGTGCCTGAATCTCATTTGTCAGAGGCAGACAGTCATTAGCATACAAACAGTGCATCATTCACCGGAAGTCATGCATTTTACAGCTCGTGGCAAGGATACAGGGGTTGAAGATGCCGCACATTACAATTTGCTGAAAAAGGCTGTTGATGCAGATCACTAACCACTCTCTTCATTGCAACGTGTCTTTAGACTTTGTTCAAACCTGTTGTTTAAAATTAAAATGTAAATACAGCTACATCTTCTACGAGATGTGTATTTCCATACAAAAAGTAATGGGGTCATGTGTCTTGTAATGTTTAACCTGATTTGTCCTGTCACAGACGTAAGGATGTGTCCTGGCCTTCATAAATGTATGGTTGATACTTGATGACTAAGTATCCCCTTTACCTAATTCACATGACCCTCAGGTTGCAAGGACAGTAAGAGGTCATAGCCCCCCATTCCCACAGAAATGTGCTGTTGCCAGTAATGCTTTTATATTTTTTTGGTGTACAGTTGGATCACAGAGTTTCTAAACCCAGAGGCGTAACGTTACAAAACTTCTGGGAATACTTGCGAAACAGACCAAACAGACCAGGCCGAGGTTTGGTGTTTGAGAAGTCAATGAGAGAAGTGAACTTTTTTTTCCCTCAGTTTAAAATGTTCTTGAAATCTAAAGGTACAACCTAGATTCAAGACAGTAGTTGTACATTATATTACTCCAACCTTGTGAAAGTGACATTTTGACATTAATTTTCATCACAAACAACATTATATTGAAGGAGTGCCTTAGTGCTGACGGATTGCACATGCGCAGGTCGGCACGAGACGACCATTACACCCGATGACGTGTTTCTACGCATGAGCTTATCTAGCCAACGGTTGCCATGACATCGCCTACAAGTATGATCAGGGATTTCTATTGAAGATGCAGTTTCTGCCTATCTTCATACTGTACTGTCTTTGGTTGGATTCTGCTGTCTCAACTCTGACCTTTGACACAGTGCATTTTTGGCTTAGGATTGTATTGAGGCAACACAATTGTATTGGTTAATGCATTAGGATCATCCTATGGCCTTATATGACATACTGTATGTGCACCTGTACTAGTCTGGAGGTTGGAGGAAGGGAGGGGGTTGGGGTTAGTTGAGGGTGAAGTCAATGCATAAAGGTTATTATCTCAATTCCTGAGCTGCTTCAGTTGAATAAGGCTGTTCAATTAGTGTGTAAACAACTTTATGAGACCTGAATGAGGGTCTTTGGAGAGTCTGGAGGATAAAACTAATTTCACTTAACTGCTTGTTATTTTATGACGCATTGCTCATAGGACATGTGTGTACACAGCGAACCTACCTACTCTTAAACATAGATGGTGGTCCTGTTAAAATGTCTTATGTAGCTGTTATGAAGGCTTTAAGAATGTATACATAAAGGGGTTTACTGTACAGTAAAACACAACCAAATTTTGCAGCACCAGCCGTAGTGTTGTTTCTGTACGGGATCAGAGGTGGTTTGCCTCTGTGTCCCAGTATTAAACCTGGGGGAGTTAAACCTGTTTCGTCTGATGTAAGTTCAACCCTCCAAGTCGGTCTCAGTCTCTCGTTCCCATGCTTGGCTGGTACGGTAACGCAAACCCAAAGGGAACCACTGTAAAAACATCTCCAGTTACCACCATCTCTGTGGCTTTGTTCCTGTACAGATTTTAACGATTGAAGCGTTTGAAGTTGTGAATGAAAAATGACAATACACTAGGCCTGACCTGAGAAAAGGCCAGTGAGAGCATTTATTCGCAATTACAAACCGCACAAGGATAATAAAACACAGGGAAACGGAGCAAATGCCCCAAAGGAATGATGTAATACAGAGAAGTAGGCTGATTCGCCAGTTTACGCTTTTTATGCAACTTATACTGACATGGCCATTGTGTGTGCATGCTGTCTCTGTCTGTGTGTCTGAAAGAGAAAAAGGATTGAAATTAATGCCTGGAATATCCTCTCCTAATAATATTAGATACAACCTGGTATTTGTGAAGTATTTGAAAGTATTTTCTTTATCCAGAAAAGAACAGACGTGACATCCCAAAGAGCGTAGATGTCTGTTTACTAAAAGGACAACCTCTGGCTTGTGGTGATAAAGCCCAAAGCCTCTTGCTCCCTCTATGAATGCATCATTTGAAAATACACAAATACAATGGCTCATCTGACGTTCTGCATTCTATTAACTGGGCTAATGGGTAATAGACTGCCTGCATTAACATATGTTGATGTTCTACATGAAATGAAGGCAAAGGATTTTTAGCTTTTTCCATTTGTAAATGTTACTCTTGCACTAGTCATTGTATTTGTTTACGTTAGAGAGAGAGAGGTTTTTTCCTCTTCTTTCACCATGTCTTTGTCTATTTCTCATCAGTGTTGTGGCAATGAAAGCCACAGGAGTGGGACACCCCTCTTTCTCCTATTACACCACCATAATAGCAAACACCTCCCTGGCCCGTTAAAAACTAGGGGAGCGTAAAAAAAGTGGGCAGGTATAAGAGCACTAATCCTGTGTTTACACCACTGGGGGTCGCTCTGCTATTCACAGCCAAGAGGTGGAAACTGGATGGAATTCAAAGGCAACTCAGGGTCATAACCGTATCCCCAAAATGGTGCTCAAAGGTGTAATAGTGGAATAGTTACTGCTGTATAGCAGAAAAGGCGGTGAAGGCTACCATTTGGGTGAAAAAATGAACAGCAGATTGTGGATTTAAGGCCAATGTTCAGGGAGCCTCTCTATTCTGTTTTATTTTTGTAATTGTCAGTATGAGACATTGTTTAGGGTCCGACATGACGAGAACATTCAAAAATAGATCTTTCGGTAATTTCGAAGCGATGTTAAACTCCTTGGCTCTGTTTAGTGGATTTACAATAAAAGGATGACAACGCCTCCATCAGAAGAAAGCATCCATAAAACATCCCTCTGTGTGGAAAGAACACTTATTAAGATGACCAGATGTGCTATACATGGAGATGACACCATGGTGGCCATTTTGGGCCTCCCATCAAAAGCCACATGTGTTTTGTTGTCAGATCTGGGTCTTCACAGACAGCAGAAGTTTTTGCAGCAGGCGTCTATGGCCAATACGAAAGCCCAGGAAGAACAGAGGTACGTGACAACCTGATGCTCTGGTGTCTAATACTTTTTCCAAGGACACTCTAGTGCCACTCCTGCCATCTTCTGGAGCACCGGGTGAAGGTCTGTCATGTTATGAAGAAAAGGATGGGGAAGAGGTGGACATAAGCCTTAAGCGTGCGTGCGTGCGTGCGTGCGTGCGTGCGTGCGTGTGTGCGTGCGTGCGTGCGTGCGTGCGTGCGTGTGTGTGTGTGTGTGTGAAAAGAGCTCTGGGTGGTTATGCATAAGATTGCCACTAGCGAAGTCACTCTCTCTACACTACCCAGACCACCCACTTATCACCCCTTAATCAATAACGCAACGTTACAGCAGTATCCAATTAAGTCTGCTGTTTTGGAGTCGAGGGTTAGGAGAACGTTGCATGTTAGTCAGGTTGTGCCTACAGCTCTGTGGGTGGGAAAGTTGGCAGCCGCTTCAGACAAGCTCCAGCTCCAGTCTGGTCTCATCCCTGTCACAAAAGAGACCACGGCGGCATCGTCATGTCGGGAGCGCAGCAGCTAAATGCTTCAGGGGTGACGCCACATTAGAACTATTTACTTATATTGTCACTTAAATGCTCACAAACTGATGCAACATCAGACTAGTGTGGTTGAATAAGCCAGAGGATGACATGGTGTTTTGTAAGCAATGCTATTAAAAGCGAGGATGTTCTGTGTAGGCTACAGCTTTTCCACTGTGTCTGCTAAGTGGATTGAGGCCGTGAAAGCCGAAACACATTTGTAATGTTTCTTTCAAATAACCCACTTGATCATGATAATGATGTCCCAGGATGTGATATCATGATATTGCTTATGTGGTTACAATAGCTGGATTTGGTTTGGTTATAAAAACAGATATCTGGTCTTAAATATTGGGCTGTATGCTGAGAAAATAACTTAATTTTAGCAAAGTGACACACTTGAAGGGATATCTACTAATACGACATCCAATGCCTTATAAGTATGTATGATGGGAATCTAAGAGGCATCCTGAGTACTGTACTGACCCATGTTCCAGTGCCAGGAAAGAAGTCCTCACCACCGAGTCTAGGTCCCGGCCAACCCAGGTTAGAGAGCGGCTACTGGTCCTTGTCCAACGCGACCCTGCGCTTATTCTCTCGTGAAAGCCACCCAGTCGGCCCCATGAACCCTCAAACCTCAAGGTTTATGTGAACAAGCTTCGTTTTGAATGGGAATCCAGAACACCAGTCATGGTAATAATAGACCTATCTAAAAGGTTGACCAGAAAACAGCGAACAGTTCAAAGAACAGAGGAAAAGACCCACCTCGTTTCCCCTCTCCTTCCTCCCTGCAGGATTTGTGAGAATGTTGAACACAGTCCCTGTATTCTACTTATTTATTTATTATTTTGTCCATTTTGATTATAGGGGTCATTCGGCTCAACTACTGTTTGTTCTGGAGGTCATTTGTTGTGATATGAGCTCATTTTGGAGCTAGAGAGTAACACCAGGCTTACACTCAAGCCGTAGGACCTAAATTAGTAGCAAATGTATAGCCTCTCGCCTGTACCTTACCTAAAAGTATTTGGAGTGAGCAACATGCTCCAAGATGCACGGCCCAGGGGCGGCTTCTGAAATAATATTTATACAGCAGTTATGGACACAAAACGGTGCCGGCCTCACATCTTCGGTTGTTCCCACGAAAATGCAGTGTGTTTTTTTCCCACTCTTTGAAGGTAGCAAGCATAGAAGTCAAGGATTATTATGAGCCTGCCATTTCCTTTGGACAGCTGAGAGGGAGAGTTATAGAGAGAGATATAATTGCTGGGTAGCCATTTTGTTTTCCCATAGTGATTTCTGTCATGAGTAGGATTAGTTGACCCTAGACACTGATCTTGGGTCAGTTTATAATTTTCCCGACTAATGGTTAAGATAAGAATTGGGGGAGGGAAAGTTGATCCTAGATCTGTACCTAGAGGAAACTTCATCACGGAGCTTAGGGGTACCTGGGAGATCACTCAACATGCCTCACAGCTTCAGAATGGGAAAGAAGGGGCTGAATCAGCATCCCAGCAGCATTAGAGCATCCATGATTAATTTAATAGTCTCATTCTCATTTAAATCAAACCCATTCTCTCCACTTAACAATGCAGCCCAAAGAGCCTAGTAAAACTAATGAGCTGATGAAATAGACAAACATTTGTCGCCATATGCAAATGGCATATGTTTTCCTCACTGCGATACAGCAGCCTTCAGAGTTAATTTCTTATTTTTGGCTGTCCTTTTCACAAAGTTGGCAAAGTTCACTTTCAAGACTCTAGCTGTTGTCTGCGCTGTTGTAATGGTAGAGAACTGGTGCTGAATTATGTTCTGTCACCTTAATTGATCCGGAGTTGTTTTCCGTTTGACAATGTACTTCATTCATCATCTAGTCTCTGCTCTCACCGGACTGGCAATGTCTTCAGCTAGTCAGTCAGAGGGAGTATGTGTGTAGTTTGACAAATCCTGCCCTGGACCATCTCAGAGCCTGGATGCTAGCGGGATATGCCATGTCATAATTCAGAGTTGTTATTGCCAGCCATCAGGATGCTGCTGATGTATATAGACCGAAGTCTACAAAACCAAATGAAAATGCATGGTGCAATTGTAAACAGCTGTCACAGAGAACGGCTTGAACAAAGCACCAAGGGTTAACGAATGAACACCTTGTCTGACGCTGAAAGTTTTGTTTCGCCGATGCAAGACAACGTAGGCTTCGGGTTCCTCCAGGTAAATGGGTGCTGACTGTGTGGAGGCACTGGTTGGACGGGAGAGGATAATTAAGTTGACTGCTTGTGTGGCTTCCCCTGCCTACCCTTCGGCTTGCGGAGCGCAGAGGCCTGTCGGCGCCTGCCTGGGCCACAAGCTCTTGTTCCCAGAGGAAATGAGTCAGCACAGCCCAATCAGCCCACAGTGGGATTACCTCAAGAGGCTTCTGTGGCCCTCAGCTCCATGGTTGTCAGTGACTGAGACTTCATCACCAACTGCTGCTTTTTCTCCTAGATAAGGCATCTAAGAAATTTGGAGGGAAAAGCATCCTGGCTGGCTTCCCTCTTCCTCCCTGTAGCATTCCTTTCGCATGTTCCCCAGAGGACCGTGTGTGTGTGTGTGTGTGTGTGTGTGTGTGTGTGTGTGTGTGTGTGTGTGTGTGTGTGTGTGTGTGTGCAGACGTGATATGCGCTCCTCTCTCTCTGTTTATTAAATTGTCCAGCACATTTACTAAGAGAGATTGAGGTTTGACACAGTTGACTGTGCCATTTATAAACCATGCCAACTACTGTTGTAAACTGTTCATAATTATTGTCTCACACTCAAGATATAATTGTCAAGCAGTTTTGTAATAGTCTTCCAAGTGAGGTGATTTTCCCCTCACAAATAAGTCTATACTTTAGAATCCTTATAGAGATCATTGGTGCAGCTGCTTTTGGAAATACATGAAGTTACTTATACTGAGTGTATAAAACATTAAGAATATCTACTCATTCCATTACATAAAACCTATTTGGACAGGATACGTTTTACTGGGGGAGCTCAAGTAATGTAATTATGTGCATGCGCACAAATCACCACATCCGCAATTTTACTCCTGTCCAAATCTGCCATGTCAGTAATTTTTCTTGGTAGGAAGATTATTATCCCAGCCCTAAAAATCTGCTGTTTTTCAGCAAACTCCCAACTCTGATAATACGTATCCTGTACAAATCATAATCTCTGTGTTTGCACCCAGTTTGGGTTAGAACATAGGAACAAATGGATTCTTAAAACAAAGTGATATATGCACGTAGGCTACAGATTAATTAACTATTTTGTCACATATCAACTTTCCTTGTGCCATACTTCTCTTTTAAAAGATGAAGTGGATGATATTGTGCCAATGAATTAATAAATTGCCAAATACGTCAGGAAAATTAAATGCCTCCAAAGTTTTCATGGTTCTTATGCATTATTATTTTGACACAGCTAGAAGGGCATCCAGGCTTTCGTCATAATGGTACATTTTGAATGAGGAAAAAAATGAATTGCTTGAGCAGTTTGGTAAAAACTAATCCCGTCCGAATCTTCAACTGGAAAAAAGGACGTGTTGGGGTAACAATTACATAACCAACGTTTTATAGTAATACTAGTCCCGTGTGAATAGATTTATAGACTGTCCAGGTGAAAGCTTTGATCCCTTATTGATGTCACTTGTTAAATCCACTTCAATCAGTATAGTTGAAGGGGAGGAGACAGGTTAAGCCTTGAGACAATTGAGACATGGATTGTGTATGTGAGCCATTCAGAGGGTGAATGGGCAAGACAAAAGATTAAAGTGGTTTTGAATGGGGTATGGTAGTAGGTGCCAGGGGCACCGGTTTGTGTCAAGAACTGCAATGCAGCTGGGTTTTTAATTGGTCCACCACCCAAAGGACATCCAGCCAACTTGACACAACTGTGGGAAGCGTTGGAGGAGGGTGTTCTTAATGTTTTGTACACTCAGTGTATAAGTTCATGTGTGTTCCTCTAGGTGGTATTCAAGTCTGTTGAATCGATTGGGACTGAAGTTAAAGGTTGTTTAAATTATATACTGGTACACTGATATTCCAATTCCAAATCTCTTCAATTATTTTCAATGAGGAACACTTGGAATTGAATTTGGTTTAGTGTCTGAATTAACTGGAATTTAAATGGATTTGGCTCCAACCCTGCTGGCTATATTCACATTTAACAGACATAAAGCTACCTTTTTGAAAGGACAATAACTCAATTTAGTCAGCTAAGGGTCCAAAGATTTTATATAATGCATTTGCAAATTGGAATGCTTTGGATTTAAGCCTATGAATCTGTCAAAATATTTTAATTCAGCCTGAGTTCTGACTGTATTGTAGTAATGTAGTGTTCTGTACTGAAATATGAAAAGGATATAGGATAATTCTGAAACATCTTCATAGCAACACCAGAGAGCGCCACAAGAGCTCCTCATGATGCTTCAAAGCCAATAAATTAGCTGTATTTCCAGTAAAGCCAGAGCTGTCGTCTCTGTGAGGGGTTAATTAAAGGCAGTGTCAGACAGGCAGATAAAAAGTGTTGACAGATGTGAGGTCCCCAGACGTGCTCTCATCCTGTCTGTGACGCCGACTCGGTGGGCCCCATGTGCCTGCAGTTAGTGACAAACCAGCTTCTGGTACTCCCTGCGACAAGGACATGTGCACACACACACAAACATGCACACACGCACACACTCACACAAACACACACACTAACTCATCAATTACAGACAATTGCATATACTTAAGGCTGGATTATGTGATATTGTACATAGACGGCTTATATCCTTCGGCTTATGCCCTTATGTAGCAAAGGGTGCACCAAAAGGAGATTCATAATTTGACAGAGAAGTCACTATGAGTCAATGAGATGATATGTTCACAATTTTATGGTAATGATGACGATGTTCATGATCATTGATTTTAATCATAGAGGTACTTTTATCTTGAAATTGAGTCCTTTCCCAGAATCAACTCAGTTTAAGGACTTTTCTCCACCACATTTCCCCTTGCCCTCTTACTCCCCTACACTGTACACCCCAAGGAATGTTTACCTCAAATACTTCTAGTAAGTTGAACTCGAAGTCAATGAAAAGTATTATTATTAAAATATGTGTGATACTGACTCAAAACGAAATGAGAAGTGACATCAACTCTAGTTTTTAAGTTAGAATAACAAACTAACTTTTTAACCAGCATGCTCTACTGCAGGTTGATAAAATAAAATACATCTGTTTTTTTGCATGTACATTGAGTGATTGATCGATTAATCTTATGCTACACATAGATAAATAACATACATTTTTGTAAACCAATCCAACCATTTAGTTAGATTGAAATGGTTGGTCCAGTTTAAATGGCTTAGGTCATTTCCTTATAATGTTTCTTACCCTGGCAGTCATTATGAATGCAGGTTATGGTTGAATAAAAATGTTAACTGTTGGCTAGTCTAGCCCTGTCTGGATTCCAATAGTAATTAACCATCACATTACAAGCCAGCATAATGTGACTTGCAGGTAGGGTTGCAATATTCTGGTATAATTCCTAGGTTATCCAGAAATCCTAATTGGAAGATTCCTGGAAGTCCTTCAACAAGGATGTTTTATTATTATGGGAATTTTGAGAATGTTACTGGAATTTTGCAACCCTACATGCAGGTCTGATGTGGCATGAGTTTCAGGCCACTGTATTAGCGTAAAGCTTCAATAATAATAATAATAAAAGGCCTTATGAGATATGTAATGTTTTGTCATAAAGTTAAATAGTATATATTAGGATCCCACAGCTACTCTTCCTGGGGTCCAAACACAGTTAAAACAGTTGCTTCAACACAAAAAACAGCATATATATCAGAAATCAAATATACATCATACAAGACATTATTACATTCTTACTCTAATATTACAAATTCACAATACCACAACATTGCAATGTGTGTGTGTGTGTGTGTGTGTGTGTGTGTGTGTGTGTGTGTGTGTGTTTGTGTCTCTTCACAGTCCGCATTGTGATGTGAGGTGTTCTTTTATCTGTTTTTTAAAACTGATTTTGATGTGGAGACAGTTCCATGTAGTCATGGCTCTATGTAGTACTGTGTGTTTCCCAGAGTCTGTTCTGGACTTGGGGGCTGTGAAGAAACCACTATGTCTTGTTGGGTATGTATGGGTGTCTGAACTTTGTGTCAGCTGTTTGAACAGACAGTTCGATGCTTTCAACATGTCAATACTTCTTACAAAGACTAGTAGTGCTGTAGTCAATGTCTCCTGTACTTTGAGCCAAGAGATATTGACATGAATGTTATTGATATTAGCCCTCCGTGCACATTTAAGGGCCAGATGTGCTGCTCTGTTCTGGGCTAACTGTAATTTGTCTATGCTGTTCTTTGAGGAACTTGACCATATAACTGGGCAGTAGTCCAGATGTGATAAAAACAAAAGCCTGTAGGACTTAATAAATTGATTGTGATGTCTAAAAAGCAGAGCAGCACTTTATCACGGACAGACCTCTCCCCGTATTAGCTACAGTTGCGTCAATATGTTTTGACCATGTCAGTTTACAATCTAGGGTTACACCAAGCAGTTTAGTCTACTCAACTTGTTCAATTAACACATTATTAATTACAAGCTTTAGATGAGGTTTAGGGTTTAGTGAATGATTTTGTCCCAAATACAATGGTTTTAATTTGTTATATGTTTAGGACTAGCTTATTACTTGCTACCCATTCTAAAACTGTCTGCAGCTCTTTGTTAAGTGTTGCAGTGATTTCACTTTCTGTGGTAGCAGACATCTATAATGTTGATTCATCAGCATACATAGACACACAGGCTTTACTCAAAACTATCTCTAGGTCATTAGTAACAATAGAAAAGTAAGGGGCCAAGATAGCTATCTTGAGGTATGCCAAATTTTACCTGGTTTACGTTAGAGAAGCTTCCATTAATTTCTTGACGCTACCCATCCCTTAAGCGGGATAATTGTCATCAGCAACCGCTGAATAGCATAACGCCTCAGTCAAATAATATTACTAAAATATTCATATTCATGAAATCACAAGTGCAATATTGCAAAACACAACTTAGCCTTTTGTTAATCCACCTGTCATCTCAGATTTTGAAATTATGCTTTACAGCGAAAGCAATCCAAGCGTTTGTGTAAGTTTATCGATCGCATGACAAAACATTAAGTACACTTAGCATCAGGTAGCTTGGTCACGAAAATCTGAAAAGCAATCAAATAAATTGTTTACCTTTGATTAACTTCGGATGTTTTCACTCACGAGACTCCCAGTTACACAACAAATGTTCCTTTTGTTCCATAAAGATTATTTTTATATCCAAAATACCTCAGTTTGTTTGGCGCATTGTGTTCAGAAATCCACAGGAAACAGCGGTCACGACAACGCAGACAAATTCCAAATAATTGCAGTTTTTTTTTTTACAATTGCTAACATCCTTTTGTCCAATCTGTAGTCACATTTTCAAAACTCTAAACACAATTAGCACAACATCCATTAACACAATTCATGTTGTTTTCACAGAATATGCAGTCAATTAACACGTTTCTAAAATGCTTAAATTGTCTTTACATACAAGCTTACCCAATACCAAAATGATGGATCTTTCTTGTCTTATTTACAAATGCTTGCACACAGCATGCCAGAAATGAAGACCTAATGTTCAAAACCTTAAATATAATATAAAGCCTATACTTCTGCAACAACAGCAGCTCAAAAGCTATATTAAAACAGCCGATAAGCATTTTTGAATGAACAGATCTTTGAAACATTGAGAAATGGCTGATTTACTGTAAGTTGATTAAAATAGACCAACCACAGCTGATTCCAATCTCAATCAGAGACATAGCCAGGTGTTAAAGTTATTTCAATTACATGGACATGCACAGTAAAAATTGGACTCTGGATTAATTTTGTTCAATATGGACACAAAACAGCACAGAGGGGCAGAGAGAGAACAAATTATGTCTGGACAAGGGAGAGGAAAAGTTGGACCAGGCAGAGGAGTAGTTGGACCAGGCAGAGGAGTAGTTGGACCAGGCAGAGGAGTAGCTGGACCAGGCAGAGGAGTAGTTGGACTAGGCAGAGGAGTAGTTGGACCAGGGAGAGGAGTAGCTGGACCAGGGAGAGGAGTAGCTGGACCAGGCAGAGGAGTAGCTGGACCAGGGAGAGGAGAAGCTGGACCAGGCAGAGGAGTAGCTGGACCAGGCAGAGGAGTAGCTGGACCAGACTGAGGAGTAGTTGGACCAGGACAAGGGAGAAGGCAAGGTAGGGGGAGAGGATTAATAATGTGTGGTGGTGTTCAAAAGAGAGTAAGAGCTGTTGTCGCTGATGAAATAAGAGCCACCATCATAGACCATGTGATAAACCATGATCTATCACTGAGAGATTCTGGTGAAAGAGTCCAGCCTAATCTCAGACGATCAATCCGTGGCTTCCAATATCTGGAATTTTCAACAAACCAACAGGTAAGTAGTACATTTCACAAAGGCTTCTTCATTACTATCATTACTGTTGCTATGTACCACAGTAACTGTAGGCCACCAGTCCCAATGTATATACATATGTTGTATTTTTGTTCCTCTAAAGGATGCAACGTCTTCCTCCCTCTGGGGGAAGAGGAAGGTTTCTCAGTGAAGACCATTGTAGGATTGGTCAATGCTGACAATGCAAAAAACTGAGAGATATTTAGACAATAATTGTAGAGGACAACCTGGTATTTCACAATGTCGAAGGCATCAGCCTGACTACGTTTGCTCGAACTCTGGCCAAACACAGAGTTCGAATGAAACAGTTGTACACAGTTCCTTCTGATAGGAACAGTGAGCGGGTCAAGGAACTCCAGCACCAGGTATGGTGTCTATCCAATATGTCTTGTTCTATAATGAGTTTTACTACTCTACATGTAAATACGGGTTACAGTACATACTGTACACTAGGACATACTGAAAAGCATTTACAAATACTGTTTGATTTTGTTCTGAGAGTCATGGAGTTGGAGGCTAATCAGAAACCCACATGAAATAATTTATGTAGACGAGGCAGGGTTTAACCTGGCAAAAACACGTCGGCGGGGAAGAAAAGTAATCGGAAAAAGGGCCACCGTTGATGTGCTGGGTCAGAGAGGAGCAAATATCACAATGTGTGGTGCAATTTCGAGTGCAGGTTTGGTCCAGATTGGTTCCTACAACACTGAGCGCCTTCTTTTGTTTTTAGATGACATCCATCAACAACTGGTGCCAGAAGCAGAAAGGGAACTGGTGGGAGGAAACATGAGGACATTTGTGATTGCATGGGACAATGTAGCATTCCACCATTCAATCACAAACTGGTTTGCAGCCCATCTGCCTGGCTGGAAAGTGTATGATCATCGGCCACATGACCAAATCCCCTCCTGGATGCAATGGATGCCGGCTGCAGAGACATCTCAGCTGAAGACTGCCAGGGGTGGATAAGGCATGCTAAGCGGTTCTATCCAAGGTGCATAGCGAGAGATGACATAAGATGTGATGGACGAGAACCTGTGGCCAAATTCTGAAGGACTGTGCATTTTTGTGTTTTTTCCCTTCTGTGCCTTTTTTTTTTACTGCAATTGTGTTTCATTTTTACACATTTGGAACCAAAGGCCATGTATGTTGGATATTTTGTTGATCACTGGCAGCAATTTTATGTTGCTGGCAGCAATTTTATGTTGCTAATAGCTTTTACTGCAGCCATTCTGTCACTTACAATGTTTTTCTACTGTACATTCTATATAGAAAATATGACTTAGATAGTATGTGGCCAAAAATGCATACATTCGACACAACCAATTTTTTTAGAGTGATTTAGAGTAAAAGGAAACTGAATTGCAAAAAATAATGGATTTCATATTGTCTATTGTATGCAGGTAAAACTGAAACATGAAAAGTAATGCAGTTTTTGAAATGCCATCAACTGTTAGTATTTTGAAAGTTGTTGTGCTATGATTGACTGTATGTTCCTCTTGGATAGAAAACATGTGCTAGTGCATGTGCTTTTGACAGGATGATAGAAAACATGTGCATGTGCAGAACACATAGAAAACGTGCATGTGCTTTTGACCGAATAATTAGAAATTGAGTTGGGTTTGCCATGCTTTGATAGAGTTAGTGTATGTACAGTGCCTTGCAAAAGTATTCATCCCCCTTGGCATTTTTCCTATTTTGTTGCATTGCAACCTGTAATTTAAACAGATTTTTATTTGGATTTCATGTAATGGACATACACAAAATAGTCCAAATTGGTGAAGGTAAATTAAATGAAAAAAATGTATTGTTTCAAAAAATTCAAACAAATAAAGAACGGAAAAGAGGTGCTTGCATATGTATTCACCCCCTTTGCTATGAAGCCCCTAAATAAGATCTGGTGCAAACAATTACCTCCAGAAGTCACATAATTAGTTAAATTAAGTCCATCTGTGTGCAATCTAAGTGTCACATGATCTGTCACATGATCTCAGTGTATATATACATACCTGTTCTAAAAGGCCCCAGATTCTGCAACACCACTAAGCAAGGGGCACCACCAAGCAAGCGGCACCATGAAGATCAAGGAGCTCTCCAAACAGGTCAAGGACAAAGTTGTGGAGAAGTACAGATCAGGGTTGGGTTATAAAGAAAAGATCAGAAACTTTGAACATCCCACAGAGCACCATTAAATCCATTATTAAAAAATGGAAAGAATATGGCACCACAACAAACCTGCTAAGAGAGGGCCACTCACCAAAACTCACGGACCAGGCAAGGAGGGCATTAATCAGAGAGGCAACAAAGAGACCAACGATAACTCTGAAGGAGCTGCAAAGCTCCACAGTGGAGATTGGCGTATCTGTCCATAAGACCGCTTTAAGCCGTACAGAGCTAGGATTTACAGAAGAGTGGCCAGAAAAAAAGACATTGCTTAAAAAGAAAAAAATAACCAAACACGTTTGGTGTTCACCAAAAGGCATGTGGGAGACTCGCCAAACATGGAAGAAGGTACTCTGGTCAGATGAGACTAAAATGTAGTTTTGGCCCATCAAGGAAAATGCTATGTCTGGCACAAACCCAACACCTTTTGTCAACCCCGAGAACACCATCCCCACAGTGAAGCAAGGTGGTGGCAGTATCATGCTGTGGGGATGTTTTTCATCAGCAGGGACTGGGAAACTGGTCAGAAATGAAGGAATGATGGATAGCGCTAAATACAGGGAAATTCTTGAGGGAAACCTGTTTCAGTCTTCCAGAGATTTGAGACTGGGACAGAGGTTCACCTTCCAATGACCCTAAGCGTACTGCTAAAGCAACACTCTAGTGGTTTTAGGGGAAACATTTAAATGTCTCAGAATGGCCTAGTCAAAGCCCAGACCTTAATCCAATTGAGAGTCTGTGGTATGACTTAAAGATTTCTGTATACCAGCGGAACCCATCCAATTTGAAGGAGCTGGAGCAGTTTCGCCTTGAAGAATGGGCAAAAATCCCAGTGGCTAGATGTGCCAAGCGTATAGAGACATTCCCCAAGAGACTTGCAGCTGTAATTTCTGTAAAAGGTGACTCTACAAAGTATTGAGTTTGGTGGGGGGTGAATAGTTAAGTTTTCTGTTTTTTTTTCATATTTTTTTGTCATGCCTACAGTAAATCTGCTAATCATACCAATGTAAAATTCATTAAAGCAGTTAGCAATATCAGATGGTTTGGTGATAGATAACCCACCTGATTTAATAAAGGATGGAGGGAGTTCACCTTTTTGCACAATATTTCATTTAACGTGCTCCAAAGCTTTTTTGCAATCATCCTTTAATAAATGTATCTTTGTTTCATATTACAGTTTCTTATTATTCTTTTTGTTTAGTTTAGTCACATGATTTCTCAATTTAAAGTACGTTGCTCCTCATTACACAAAACAAATATTCTTTACATTCTTAACATAGGAATCACTACAGAACCTCTTGTATGATCTCCTATACACAATTGTAGGCCCAGTCTTTGGAAGTTTCGCTACTATATTATAATCACTACATCCGATGGGTGTGGATACTATAGTACTTTGGATTTCTGCAGCATTAGTAAAGATGTGATTAATACATGTGGATGATTTATTTCCTGTGCTGTTTGTAATAACCTGGTAGGTTGACTGATTACCTTAACCAGATCGCAGGCACTGGTTACAGTTTGAAGCTTTTTCTTGAGTGGACAGATTGAAGACCAGTCAACATTTAGGTCACCCAGAAAATTATACCTCTCTGTTGATATCACATACACCATCAAACACTTCACACTTTCTATCCAGACACTGACTGTTAGCATTTGGTGGTCTATAGTAACTTTACACAATAATAAGCTTTAGGGCCTGCAGGTGAACCTGAATCCATATTACAGTTTTTCTCAATTGCTAAAACACAATTTCTGAAACCATGCTCCATTTCCTGAAAACAGTAAACACAAAACCTTATCTTCAAGCACTATTTACATAACCTCTGACTCCTCTCGCAAAATGAAACATTCGCCTAAAAACAATTTTACCTGTGTTCAAAATCAAACACTGCTCTCAAATCATAAACAAAGTGATCAAAATGATATACGCTCTCAAGCAGTCATTAAACAATACACCGAAAAATAGAAAACACATTGTTCAAAACATACAATTATCAGGGAGAAGTACATTTTTAATCTAAAAAAAGATTCATATTTTTCCGTCATTGTCTTTTGAACGAAAACATGTTCTATCATAGTAGCTCAAAATTGATCAGAAATTACTACTCTGCTTTGTTCTTTGCAATTTTGTTTTTTTGTTCTTCTTCCACCTTGTACCGCTATTTTTACAGTACTGTACCCTGCATCTCACAAACTTGTCCTTTGTCTCTGTGATACTGTAATTCTTGTTCTTTGTTGTTAAGAACCTGCAACCAGTCAATCTATTGAGCAGTCAGTACTGTTAATAAATGGAAGGCACAATGTTCAGGGCTATACAATTTGTCCATTGTACAGTATACAGCCTACAATGCACTGTACTACAGTATACCATACTAAAAGGGACAAAAATCAAAGGAATAAACATGTGATCAATGTGCTTCTTCTTGTCTTTGGGCTGGGTCAGGCCAGAGCACTTCGTCGACATCACAAGCATTATTGTCCTTTCTGAGGCAACGGGGGAAGAAGCCTCTTGTATCCAGCCCTGACATGATTCCTCACCTATATCACCACAGGCTAAATCCATGGCTTACAGCAGATTTACTCTGGTGTAGGGTTGTCTATCATACACTTTCCATCTCCAAGAGGAGAAAAACTACTCAATCGGATTCAGGAAAGGCGAGTATGGAGGGAGGTACAAGTTCATAAACTGCCCATTGATGTTAAACCATTCCCTTACCTGAGCAGCTCGGTGGAAACTGATATTGTCCCACACTATCACATAGGTGGGAATGGGATTCTCATTTAGCTTTTGACCCTGCTGCTCTTGTAAATAACAAGGCTCTGTAATTTGCTGCTCAAATAAAATATCTCTTAGATTGGCAATAAATCTTAGAAGGTGCTGGGTGTTATATGACCCGAGTGTAACATGGTGGTGTAGAACACCATGGTTGCTGATAGCAGCACATATTGTGACATTGCCACCTCGTTGACCAGGGACTTCAACAATGGCCCGCTGTCCAATCATGTTTCGGCCTCTCATTCTCCTCTTTGTTAGATTGAAGCCTGATTCATCGACAAAGATGAACTCATGGGGTCTGTCCAAGGATTCCAAGTCAAATATTGTCTGTAGAAATACAATATACTGTATGTAGGATTTTGTAAGTCGTACAGAGACAGTGCTATACTGTAGAGTACAATTAGGCTTCTGATTCACATTCATTGTATGTACTGAAGAGTAATGTCATTCACATAGTATGTGGTAGTACTGTAGACAATCTGGATTACAGTAAATATTTCTGAATGTACACTTACTTGCACATACTGAGCTCGCAGTTCTTTCCCCCTTGGTGAGTTGCGCTCAAAAGGTACTCTGTATACTTGTTTCATTCGCATCCTGTTACGATGGAGGACACGGTCAATTGTGGAAATGCTCACACTGTCGATTCACTGGAAGTGTGTGTTGTCTTGTATCACTCGTTCCTGGATTTCTCTGAGTCGTATTGCATTATCTTGAAGGACCATGCCAACTATAACGGCCTCTTGCTCCCGAATGAATATAGCTGTCTTTCCACCTGCATGTGGCAGCCTTGCAATTCTACAAAAAGTAGTTGTGCAGTTACAAAACATATTCATGCAGTACAATACATACAGTGATTAAATCTTTGGAGGGAGTTGAAAGTCCGTGTTGCCCAGCAACAGCCCCAAAACATCACTGCTCTAGAGGAGATCTGCATGGAGGAATGGGCCAAAATACCAGCAACAGTGTGTGAAAACCTTGTGAAGACTTACAGAAAACATTTGACCTCTGTCATTGCCAACAAAGTGTCACGCCCTGGTCGAAGTATTTTGTGTTTATCTTCATTTATTTGGTCAGGCCAGGGTGTGGCATGGGTTTTTGTATGTGGTGTGTCGGTATTGGGATTGTAGCTTAGTGGGGTGTTCTAGTTAAGTCTATGGCTGTCTGAAGTGGTTCTCAATCAGAGGCAGGTGTTTATCGTTGTCTCTGATTCTGTTACAGAATCACCCACCACAACAGGACCAAGCGGCGTGTCAACAGGCAGGAGCAGCAGGAGAAGCAACAGCGGCAGCAGGAGATACGAAATAAGGAATTCTGGACTTGGGAGGAGATCTTTGATGGAAGCGGACCCTGTGCTCAGCCAGAAGTATAACGCCGCCCTAAAGAAGAACGGGAGGCGGCGAAAGCGGGTAGGAGACCTGCGCAAACTCCCTGTGCTTACCGGGGGGCTAGAGAGACCGGGCAGGCACCGTGTTATGCTGTGGAGCGCACGGTGTCCCCAGTGCGGGTGCATAGCCCGGTGCGGTACATTCCAGCTCCGCGTATCGGCCGGGTTAGAGTGAGCATTGAGCCAAGTGCCATGAAGCCGGCTCTACGCAGCTGGTCTCCAGTGCGTCTCCTTGGGCCGGCTTACATGGCACCAGCCTTGCGCTCAGTGTCCCCGGTTCGCCTGCACAGCCTAGTGCGGGCTTTTCCACCTCGCCGCACTGGCAGGGCGACCGGGAGCATTCAACCAGGTAAGGTTGGGCAGGCTCGGTGCTCAAGAGCTCCAGTGCGCCTGCACGGTCCGGTCTATCCAGGACCACCTCCACGCATCAGCCCTCCGGTGGCAGCTCCCCGCACCAGGCTTCCTGTGCGTGTTCTCGGCCCAGTACCACCAGTGCCAGCACCACGCATCAGGCCTACAGTGCGCCTCGCCTGTCCAGGGCTGCCAGAGCCTTCCTCCTCTCCAGCGCTGCCGTTGCCGAGTCTCCCGCCTGTTTAGCGCTGCCAGAGCCTTCCGTCTCTACAGCGCTGCCGGAGTCTCCAGTCTGCATAGAGCTGCCAGTTTGCAAGGAGCTGCCAGTTTGCAAGGAGCTGCCAGTTTGCAAGGAGCTGCCAGTCTGCAAGGAGCTGCCAGTCTGCAAGGAGCCGCCAGAGCTGCCAGTCTGCAGGATGCCGCCAGAGCTGCCAGTCTGCAAGGAGCTGCCAGTCTGCATGGAGCTGCCAGTCTGCAAGGAGCTGCCAGTCTGCAAGGAGCTGCCAGTCTGCAAGGAGCCGCCAGAGCTGCCAGTCTGCAGGATGCCGCCAGAGCTGCCAGTCTGCAAGATGCCGCCAGAGCTGCCAGTCTGCAAGGAGCCGCCAGAGCTGCCAGTCAGCATGGAGCAGCCAGAGCCGCCAGTCAGCATGGAGCAGCCAGAGCCGCCAGTCAGCATGGAGCAGCCAGAGCCGCCAGTCAGCATGGAGCAGCCAGAGCCGCCAGTCAGCATGGAGCAGCCAGGGCCGCCAGTCAGCATGGAGCAGCCAGGGCCGCCAGTCAGCATGGAGCAGCCAGAGCCGCCAGTCAGCATGGAGCAGCCAGAGCCGCCAGTCAGCATGGAGCAGCCAGTCAGCATGGAGCAGCCAGAGCAGCCAGTCAGCATGGAGCAGCCAGAGCAGCCAGTCAGCATGGAGCAGCCAGAGCTGCCCGTCAGCATGGCGCAGCCAGAGCTGCCAGTCAGCCAGGATCCGCCATTCAGCCAGACTCTTCCAGATCCGCCAGTCCGCCAGACTCTTCCAGATCCGCCAGTCCGCCAGACTCTTCCAGATCCGCCAGTCCGCCAGACTCTTCCAGATCCGCCAGTCCGCCAGACTCTTCCAGATCCGCCAGTCCGCCAGACTCTTCCAGATCTGCCAGTCAACCAGACTCTTCCAGATCCGCCAGTCAGCCAGGATCTGCCAGAACCACTAGCCAGCCAGGATCTGCCGGATCCAACTACCTGCCTGAGCTTCCTCTCAGTGCTGAGCTTCCTCTCAGTGCTGGGCTTCCTCTCAGTGCTGGGCTTCCTCTCAGTCCCGGGCTTCCTCTCAGTCCCGGGCTACCCCTCAGACCCGGGCTGCCCCTCAGTCCCGGGCTGCCCCTCAGTCCCGGGCTGCCCCTCAGTCCCGGGCTGCCCCTCAGTTCCGAGCTGCTCCTCAGTCCCGAGCTGCCCCTCAGTCCAGTGGGATTCTGGGTGAGGACTACTAGGCCATGGTCGGCGGCGAGGGTGGACTATCCTAGGACGCGAGGAGGAGGGACTAAGACATTGATAGAGTGGGGTCCACGTCCCGCGCCGGAGCCGCCACCATGGACAGACGCCCACCCGGACCCTCCCTATTGTTTTGATGTGCGTCCGGGAGTCCGCACCTTAGGGGGGGTTCTGTCACGCCCTGGTCGAAGTATTTTGTGTTTATCTTCATTTATTTGGTCAGGCCAGGGTGTGGCATGGGGTTTTGTATGTGATGTGTCGGTATTGGGATTGTAGCTTAGTGGGGTGTTCTAGTTAAGTCTATGGCTGTCTGAAGTGGTTCTCAATCAGAGGCAGGTGTTTATCGTTGTCTCTGATTGGGAACCATATTTAGGCAGCCATATTCTTTGAGTGTTTTGTGGGTGATTGTCCTTAGTGTCCTGATGACCTTGTGCTGTGTTTATGTGCACCAGTATTAGGCTGTTTCGGTTTTCATTACGTTTATTGTTTTGTAGTCTTTGTATTTAGATTCGTGTTGCTTCAGTTTAATAAACATGGATCGCAATCTACACGCTGCATTTTGGTCCGATCCTTGCTACACCTCCTCGTCAGAGGAGGAAATAGAAGAAAGCCGTTACACAAAGGGTATATAACAAAGTATTGAGATAAACTTTTGTTATTGACCAAATACTTATTTTCCACCATAATTTGCAAATAAATTAATAAAAAATCCTACAATATGATTTTCTGGAGAAAAAAAATCTCATTTTGTCTGTCATAGTTGAAGTGTACCTATGATGAAAATTACAGGCCTCCCTCATCTTTTTAAGTGGGAGAACTTGCACAATTGGTGGCTGACTAAATACTTTTTTTGCCCCACTGTATGTATACATACAGAATATACACAGAACATTAACCATGTGTGTTCTCTTGTTTTGTACTGTTCTGTGGTTTCGACCCAAGGATTTGTCTGACAAACAAAGAACTTTGCATGCTGCAGGCCCAGACATGGATCAAAGCTGGTGAGACATTCAATGACATCAAGAGATATGCTGGACCCTACGTCAGAGAGGTGTTTTTGTGACCATATCATGTCTATTGTCCTTCTAATAGCCCGTATGAAAAACAAGTGGTTGAAAACATGTTATCCAGTATCTAAGGGGCTTTTACATAATTATAATGCAGGGTTAATAATAATCATTGGATAACAGATCGGTTCTCAGAACTCATTAAGAGGCAGCTTCTACTTTCAATATAATTATTAATTCAAAATGTTAAACCCTTAGGTTTTAGGCCTGCAGTAGGTTATAATAATCCATGCCTTCTTTGAATTTTAAAAAGTTAAAAAGTTATGGAGTTAGAATTTTGGCTGTCCGAAGTATTCAAATCAACCAATGTCAGCCTTTAAATTCTTTATTATCTAAATGTTTAAAGTGTGTGTGGGCGATGGAGAGAATGCATTTGACTGTTTTTAATATTGCCCATCAACCAAAAACACAGCATCTACCATGGTAGAAATATGTTACTGAATTCAATAATTGTATTTTACTATTTCAAAATGTATATATTTATTAGGCTAGTGTGCAGTGTCTTCCTTGCCTATGCTCCTTCTTGGCAAGAGTCTATTGTCCTGCTAATAGCCCATCATGGGTGGATGCCTTCTTTTGTATTCCAATGTATTGAATGAATGTATTAATTACAGTCATTTACCATTCTCATTCTCGGAGTTTGCAGAGTTCACAATCTCATTTTCTAGTCCTAACCCTTCCCAACTATTCTGCAATCTATACGTCACAGCTGTAAATGTTTTGGTCCTTAAATGAAACTGGTATATATTTTTATTTATCACAATTTTCATTCACCAATTTTGGTCTTTAATGCAGGGCCGACAGACAAGTTCCTTACATTTTCCCCCTTCCACTTGATTAAGTTTTTTTGATCAATTAGTATATTTGAGTTTAATAACAATATTTGCTGTATTATTTGTTCTGTATTTTCTGGTGGATTCAAATGATGTGGAACCAACTTTCTATGGCTTGTTTAAAAATAACTATATTTTGGAGATTATTTCGTTTTCAAATAACCAAAAGTGAGCGATTGTAATCTGAATAAAGGGGAAAAGGACATTTTTGAACATGGGGTGAGACATTCTTACTAATTTGTAAGTAAAGCCAGTTTGTTATTTAGAATTATTCATTTATGTTTTTAGATGGAGAGAAACCAAAAGACCACCGTGCCTATTTTTCAAAATCACCAGTCCACATGTCAAGTGAAATTCCCCCAATGTATCTATCCAAGTTCTCTCTTAACTCCAGGACCACTGACATTTTTTTTGTTGTTGCCTGATGCAGGACTCTAGTGCCAGAGAAGACTGAAAACACCTCCATTAATTTATGAATAGATAATCAATTTGTGCCACAGTTTAGACTACCGATAGATCAGCATTCTAACTCCCCCTTGTGATAGTGTGGTGCAATGACAGAATGCCACCATCTACCACTAACAGTAAGCTAATAACTTTTAAAGGAAGAACCGCTGTGTATTCGAGCTGAAAGTGCAGGGTGAAATGCTAACAGTGGGCTTCCTACTAGAGTAGACTGCCTCAGTGATGCAGTGTAATTCCTTTTTATAGATACATGATAACTGCTGACAATAGCTGTCGGATTCATAAAGGCATTCAGGGGAGTTAGATTAGCCTAAATCAGGTTACTTACATTGACCCTACTAACATTTCTACAGGAGTTGATATGCTTTCCACGTCCTCTGTTGCTGATTATGACAAGGAGGTCTGGGTGAACTTGGTCTGTCCACAGATTGTAGGTAGGCCAAAATCTCTCACCATCGAGCTGCCCACAATGACAGTGGTTGTGATGGAATCCGAAGGTGAAGAAAGAGTGGGAACGGGACTGCCTCGGGCAGGGGGGATACTGGCTTCGAGGCAGGCTAGCCTTATTCTCCGCATCGGCATCAACGGATGGCATCGGAGGAAGCCCCGGGAAGGTGGAGGGGGACCCAGAACCCTGCCTTCTTGAGTCATCGACCTGCTGAAAAGCACGTCGGCTGCCGGCTGTTGGTTCACTCCCAGGATCAGAGATCCCAGGATCCCAGTGGGGAAAAGCTGTTAAATAACTGGATCGGATATTCTAGGATAGATGGAGGCCAGCTTCTACGCTTTACCAGTGTCCAGTCTCCCATGAGCCGCGGAGTTGAGCTTACCATCTGTGCAAGGGAATTAGAACAGATCCATGCCACCCGACTCAACCAACACCTTCACTGTAGGAGGCATTCAGATTCAGATGCGTTTTGCCTAAACTACAGCAATGTCAGTGCAATTAGAAAGCATTTCCTGCTGTTACCGCAGTTCAGCTATCAGCCGGAGAATCTATTCCCCAAGCTTCTTGACGGTGGTGCATTTAGGGCAGACGAAACTCTGTCAATTAATCAGTTCCGTATTTTTTTCCCTCCTCTTGCATGGACATAAACTTGCGGTCCCAGTGTAGCGGAATCCGTAACTATACAAATTTCACTTTGATTGAAACTATTTAATAAAAATAACAAACTGATTGTAACAAGCAATCATTGTTCAGCTGCCAGCTCTGATGATATCAGATGTTTGTGGGAGGTGAAAGAGGAAAGATGACATTCACCTAGGAAATCACTTGGTAAAAGCCACAAAACATCCATGTCTCTGTATGGGTGGTAACTCTACAATTCTCTCGAAAAGGCAAGGCACACCGGGAAATTATATTGGCGCCGTGGCTTAGTGTGGGTGTTACTCAACATATTTAAGCTAATTAAACTCAAATCTAGACCCCCACCTCCAGGGTAACAGTGACTCTATCTGTTTGTGTAATGACTACAAAATCACTTTAAACAAATCCAAATATATTTTATATTTCAGATTATTCAAATCGCCACCTTTTGCCTTGACGACAGCATTGCACACACTTTTCATTCTTTAAACCAGCTTCACCAGGAATTATTTTCAAAAGTCTTGAAGGATTCCCACATATGCTGAGCACTTGCTGGTTGCTTTTCCTTCACTTTAGGCCAGCATCCCGGAGTCGCCTCTTCACTGTTGACGTTGAGACTGGTGTTTTGGAGGTACTATTTAATGAAGCTGCCAGTTGAGGATTGTGAGGTGTCTTTTTCTGAAACTAGACACTCTAATGTACTTGTCCTCTTGCTCAGTTGTGCACCGGGGCCTCCCACTACTCTTCCTATTCTGGTTAGCGCCAGTTTGCGCTGTTTTGTGAAGGGAGTAGTACACAGCGTTGTACGAGATCTTCAGTTTCTTGGCAATTTCTCGCATGGAATAGCCTTCATTTCTCAGAACAAGAATAGACTGATGAGTTTCAGAAGAAATTTATTTGTTTCTGGACATTTTGAGCCTGTAATTGAACCCACAAATGCTGATGCTCCAGATACTCAACTTGTCTAAAGAAGGCCAGATGTATTGCTTTTCTAATCAGAGGAAAAGTTTTCAGTTGTGCTAACTTAAAATCAAAGGGTTTTCTAATGACCAATTAGCCTTTTAAAATGATAAACACAACGTGCCATTGGAACACAGGAGTGACAGTTGCTGATAATGGGCCTCTGTACACCTATGCAGATATTCCCTATAAAAAAATCTGCCATTTTCAGCGACAATAGTCATTTACAAAACTGACAATGTCTACATCGCATTTCTAATAAAAAATATATATATTTTAATGGACAAAAAATATGCTTTTCTTTCAAAAACAAGGACATTTCTAAGTGACCCCAAACTTTTGAACGGTAGTGTATACGTAAACTTAGGGAAAAAATAAATGTCCTCTCACTGTCGACTGCGTTTATTTTCAGCAAATTTAACGTGTAAATATTTGAATAAACGTAACAAGATTCAACAACTGAGACATAAACTGTACAAGTTCCACAGACATGTGACTAACAGAAATTGAATAATGTGTCCCTGAACAAAGGGTTGAGGTCAAGATCCAAAGTAACAGTCAGTATCAGATGTGGCAACCAGCTGCATTAAGTACTGCAGTGCATCTCCTCCTCATGGACTGCACCATATTTGCCAGTTCTTGCTGTGAGATGTTACCCCACTCTTCCACCAAGGCACCTGCAAGTTCCCGGACATTTCTGGGGGGGAATGGCCCTAGCCCTCACCCTTCAATCCAACCGGTCCCAGATGTACTCAACAGGATTGAGATCCGGGCTCTTCGCTGGCCATGGCAGAACACTGAGTCAGTAGAAAGGCCTCTTTAGTGTCCTAAGTTTTCATAACTGTGACCTCAATTGCCTACCGTCTGAAAGCTGTTAGTGTCTTAATGACCATTCCACAGGTGCATGTTCATTAACTGTTTATGGTTAATTGAACATGCATGGGAAACAGTGTATAAACCCTTTACAATGAAGATATGTGAAGTTATTTGGATTTTTACTAATTATTTTTGAAAGAGGGACATTTCTTTTTTTGCTGAGTTTATATACATATACACATCTATTTATATATATATTATATATTTTCATGTATTATGCCCCACAAACCCTACCACCCCTCCCAAAATTGGAATAGACAAATTAACAGAGGGAGGGGGCTTCAAAGGCCTCTATGGTAAACTGTGAAACTCTCATTCCATTGTTGGGCTACAGTCAGATATGTTCTGTACTAGCAAGCTTGGTAGCCTTAACTTAGCATTCAGTCATTATAAAGTAAAATGTATCATTGTAATGCATTTTTCTTCTTGTTGTAAAAGTAGCTTCAGACTAAACATTACTAACTCAGTTCCAGGTTGGATGGTATTTTCTGGTTTGTGTTGTTTTTTTGCCAGAGCATTCGCTGTATAGCTTGGAAATAATAATATTTGGTAGTTGGAATCCTTCCAGGTAATCTTGTCCAAAATCAGGTTGTAGGTTTGGAGTTTGATCTGGGAGTATGCACACACACAAACACACACAAACACCCTCTGTTTCATTATGTTGCTCTCCATCTGTCTTTTCATTGCTCTCTCTCTAGATCTCTCTCACTCTTTCTCTATCTCTCTCTCTCCCTCCATCTGTCTATCCTGCTTTCTTTCTTTCCAAATCTCTATTACCTGACAAACAACACAAAGTCTAATCTCCCTTTGACAATCTAATTCAAAAGAAGATGAAAGGCTTCTTTTGTTGGCACTCCAATATGTCCCATAAACATCACAAATGGTCCTTTGTAAAACAACTTTAGGTATTTTTTTACGTAATGAATCGATAAAATTGAAGACGGATGATCTGTGTTCAATACAGGAAGAAAACAAACTAAAGCATGCTTTCTGGTCACGCGCCTCTATCTAACAGTACACTTCAAGTGACCCTCGTTCAAGATGGCCGTACTTCTTCATTACACAAAGGAATGACCTCAACCAATTTCTAAAGACTGTTGACATCCAGTGGAAGCGATAGGAACTGCAGAAGGTCCCTTAGAAATCTGGATTCCCAATGAAAACCCATTGAAAAGAGAGTGACCTCAAAAAAAAATATTATAATCTGAATGGTTTGTCCTCGGGGTTTCGCCTGCAAAATAAGTTCTGTTATACTCACAGACATGATTCCAACAGTTTTAGAACCTTCAGAGTGTTTTCTATCCAATATACTAATACTATGCATATCTTATCTTCTGGGGATGAGTTTGGGCATGCATACCATCCAGACGTGAAAATACTGCCCCCTGTCACCAAAAAGTTAACCTCTCTAGGCTATGTGGGACACTAGCGTCCCACCTGGCCAACATCCAGTGAGATTGCAGAGCGCCAAATTCAAATACAGAAATACTCATTATAATAATTCAGAAAATATACAACTATTGTACATAGGTTTAAAGATTAACTTCTTGTGAATCCAACCACGGTGTTAGATTTCAAAAATGCTTTATGGCGAAAGCATACCTTACAATTATTTGAGAACATAGCCCAGCAGACAAATCATTACAAACAGTAACCAGCCAAGTAGAAGAGTTACACAAGTCAGAAATAGAGATAAAATTAATAATTTACCTTTGATGATCTTCATATGGTTGCACTCAGAAGGCATTCATTTATTCAATAAATATAAATTTTGTTCGATAAAGTCTCTTTATATCCAAAAACCTCCGTTTTGTTCGCACGTTTTCTTCAGTAATCCACAGGCTCAAACGCAGTCACAACAGGCAGACAAAAAATCCAAATAGTATCCGTAAAGTTCGTAGAAACATTTCAAACTATGTTCATAATCAATCCTCAGGTTGTTTTTAGCCTAAATAATCAATAATATTTCAACCGGACAGTAATGTTGTCAATATAAAAGATAAACAAGAAAGGCATTCTCTCGGTCGCTCACATGAAAAAGCTCTGTGACACGGCAGGGTCCACTCATTCAGACTGCTTTTACTCCCTCATTTTTCAGAATACAAGCCTGAAACAATTTCTAAAGACTGTTGACATCTAGTGGAAGGCATAGGAACTGCAAATTGAGTCCTAAGTCAATGGACACTGTAATGGCATTGAATAGAAAACTACAAAACCAACAACAACAAAAAGTCCTTCCTGAATGGATTTTTCTCAGTTCTGTTATACTCACAGACACTATTTTAACAATTTTGGAAACTGTGTTTTCTATTCAAATCTACCAATTATATGCATATCCTATCTTCTGGGCCTGAGTACAAATTCCTAATGGTTCCGCCTACCCTAGAGAAGTTAAGGAAAAGTGTATCTAAAGTTCCATGTATAATATATTGTAGTTGTATTTTCATCAACATTTATTATGAGCATTTCTGTGAATTCATGTGGCTCTCTGCAATATCACTGCATGTTTTGGAACTACTGAACGTTACACGCCAATGTAAAATAAGATTTTTGGATATAAATATGAACTTTACCGAACAAAACATACATGTATTGTGTAACATGAAGTCATATGAGTGTCATCTGATGAAGATCATGAAAGGTTAGTGATTAATTTTATCTCTATTTGTGCTTTTTGTGACTCCTATCTTTGGCTGGAAAAATGGCTGGGTTTTTCTGTGAGTTGGTGGTGACCGAACATAATCATTTGTGGAGCTTTCGCTGTAAAGCATTTTTTAAATCAGACACTATGGCTGGATTAATGAGAATTGCATCTTTAAAAACTTGTATGTTTGAGAAATTTGATTTATGAGATTTCTGTTGATTTGTATTTGGCGCCCTGCAATTTCATTGGCTGCTGGCGAGGGGTTCTGCTAGCGCTGTGTCAGGTTTTAAAAAAGAGACCAAAACAACCCAAACAGATATCCGCCATGTTGTGTAGTCAACAGAAGTCAGAAATAGCATTATAAATATTCACTTACCTTTGATGATCTTTATCACAATGCACTCCCAGGAATCCCAGTCCCACAATAAATGTTTGATTTGTTCGATAAAGTCCATCATTTATGTCCTTAAAACCTCCATTTTGTTTGCGTGTTTAGCCTAGTAATCCAAATTCATGACGCGCGATCACTAGGTGCAGACGAAACGTCAAAAAGTTCAGTTACAGTCCGTAGAAACATGTCAAACGATGTATAGAATCAATCTTTAGGATGTTTTTAACAATATTCTTCAATATTGTTCCAACCTGAGAATTCCTTTATCTGTAGAATTGCAATGGAACTTAAGCTAACTATCACGTGAACACAGGTGGTCAGCTCATGCCTCTCTGGCAGACCTCTGACTCACTCCCCTCTCATTCACCTCAACTTCACAGTAGAAGCATCAAACAACATTCTAAAGACTGTTGACGTCTAATGGAAGCCTTAGGAAGTGCAATTTGTCCCCATAGACACAGTGTATTCAATAGGCAAAGAGTTGAAAAACAACAAACCTCAGATTTCCCACTTCCTGGTTGGATTTTTTCTCAGGTTTTTGCCTGCCATATGAGTTATGTTATACTCACAGGCATCATTCAAACAGTTTTAGAAACTTCAGAGTGGTTTCGATCCAAATCTACTAATACTATGCATATATTAGCAACTGGGCATGAGTAGCTGACAGTTTACTCTGGGCACCTTATTCATCCAAGCTACTCAATACTGCCCCAGCCATAACAAGTTAAATAACAAACAGCAATTCAGCTACTGCAATGAAGGCTTAGAGTACAAGTCAAACGTTTGGAGACACCTACTACATTGTAGAGTAATAGTGAAGACATCATGAACTAACACAATGGAATCATGTAGTAACCAAAAAAGTGTTAAACAAATATTTCAGATTCTTCAAAATAGCCGCCTTGATGACAGCTTTGCACACTCTTGGCATTCTCTCATCCAGCTTCATGAGGTAGTCACCTGGAATGCATTTCAATTAACAGGTGTGCATTGTTAAAAGTTAATTTTTGGAATTTCTTTCCTTCTTAATGCGTTTGAGCCAATCAGTTGTGTTGTGACAAGGTCGGATTGGTATACAGAAGATAGCCCTATTTGGTAAAAAAAACAAGTTCCTATTATGGCAAGAACAGCTCAAATAAGCAAAGAGAAACGACAGTCCATCATTACTTTAAGACATGAAGGTAGTCAAGCTGGAAAATTTCAAGAACTTTGCAGTCACAAAAACCATTAAGCACTATGATGAAACTGGCTCTCATGAGGGCCTCCACAGCAAAGGAAGCCCAAGAGTTTCCTCTGCTGCAGAGGATAAGTTCATTAGAGTTTCCAGCCTCAGAAATTGCAGGCCAAATAAATGCTTTACAGAGTTCAAGTAACAGACACATCTCAACTGTTCAGAGGAGACTAGATGAATCAGGCCTTCGAATGATCGAATTTCTGCAAATAAACCACTACTAAATTAAACAAATAATAGGAAGAGACTTGCTTGGGCCAAGAAACATGAGCAATGGACATTAGACCGGTGTAAATCTGTCCTTTGGTCTGAGGAGTCCAAATTTGATATTTCTGGTTCCAACCGTCATGTCTTTGTGAGACGCAGAGTAGGTGAAATCCCTAGAATGGAGCCGAAGGCTGCCGTTTTACGATCCCATAACTAATTGTGCTATTGTGTATGTTTTTACTTGTTATTTATAATTTATTTAGTACGTAATGTTTCTGCCACCGTGTCTTATGACGCGAAAACAGCTTCTAGTTATCAGGACAGCGATTACTCACCCCATACTGGAGAAATATTTTTTGCTTCAACGAGTAGGAAAGAAAGGATTTACTTCAGACGCCTGACAAGGCCCTCATCCCCGTCATTCACAGGACAAAGAGACGGAGGTATCAAGGACGAAGGTCCTGGGTGCAATGAAAGGATCCATCGCCGAGAGGGTAATCTGCCTTTACCATCCTATTAGGTCCTATTAGCCAACGTACAATCAATCGATAGTCAATCAATCGATAGTAAACGAACTACAAACTACAAACTACAAGCAGACTTTAAAAACTGTAATATCTTATGTTTCACCGAGTTGTGGCTGAACGACGACATGAATAACATACAGCTGGCGGGTTTTACGTTTTTTCAGCAGGATAGAACAGCAGCCTCTGGTAAGACAAGGGGTGGCGGTCTATGTATATTTGTTAACAACAGCTAGTGTATGAAATCTAAGGAAGTCTCAAAGTTTTTACACTAAGACAGTCATGAAGAGGGCACAACAAAGCCAATTCCCCCTCAGGAGACTGAAAAGATTTGGCAATGGTCCTCAGATCCTCAAAAGGTTCTACAGCTGCACCATCAAGAGCATCCTGTCTGTTTGCATCAACGCCTGGTATGGCAACTGCTCGGCCTCCGACCGCAAGACACTACAGAGGCTAGTGCGTACGGCCCAGTACATCACTGGGGCCAAGCGTCCTGCCATCCAGGACCTCTATACCAGGCAGTATCAGAGGAAAGCCCTAAAAATAGTGTAATACTCCAGCCACCCTAGTCATGGACTGTTCTCTCTGCTACTGCATGGCAAGCAGTACAGGAGCGCCAAGTCTAGGTCCAAAAGGCTTCTTAACCTCTTTGATCTCTAGGGGCGCTATTTCATTTTTGGATAAAAAACGTTCCCGTTTTAAGCGCGATATTTTGTCACGAAAAGATGCTCAACTATGCATATTCTTGACAGTTTTTGAAAGAAAACACTCTGAAGTTTCAGAATCTGCAAAGATATTGTCTGTAAGTGCCCCAGAACTCATTCTACAGGCGAAACCAAGATGATGCGTCAACCAGGAAATGAGCAGATTTCTGAAGCTCTGTTTTCCATTGTCTCCTTATATGGCTGTGATTGCGCAAGGAATGAGCCTACACTTTCTGTCGTTCTCCCAAGGCGTTAGCAGCATTGTGACGTATTTGTAGGCATATCATTGGAAGATTGACCATAAGAGACTACATTTTCCAAGTGTCCGCCTGGTGTCCCTACGTCGAAATTGGAGCGTAAAGCCAGGTGCAATTATTTTTCCATTTGAGAGCAAGGAGAAACCAGGCTTCCAGGAAGGATATATCATTGAAGAGATATGTGGAAAAACACCTTGAGGATTGATTCTAAACCACGTTTGCCATGTTTCAGTCGATATTATGGAGTTAATTTGGAAAAAACTTCGCGTTTTGAGGGCTGAATTTTCGTTTTTTTTTTTTTTTTTTTTTTTGGTAGCCAAATGTGATGTACAAAACGGAGCTATTTCTAATACACAAAGAATCTTTTTGGAAAAACTGAGCATCTGCTATCTAACTGAGAGTCTCCTCATTGAAAACATCAGAAGTTCTTCAAAGGTAAGTTATTTTATTTGAAGGCTTTACTTGTTTTTGTGATAGTTGCCTGCTAAATGCTAACGCTAATGCTAACGCTAAATGCTACGCTAGCTAGCTACTGTTACACAAATGATTGTTTTCCTATGGTTGAAAAGCATATTTTGAAAATCTGAGATGACAGTGTTGTTAACAAAAGGCTAAGCTTGAGAGATAGCATATTTATTTCATTTCATTTGCGATTTTCATGAATAGTTAACGTTGCGTTATGGTAATGAGCTTAGTTCTATAAATAGAATCCCGGATCCGGGTTTGGTCGTCGCAACAGGTTAACAGCTTCTATCCCCAAGCCAGAAGACTTCTGAACAGCTAATCAAAGGGCTACCAAGCCTGTCTTTTACCCTGCTGCTACTCTCTGTTTATTATCAATGCATAGTCACTTTAACTCTACCTACTTGTACGCATTTCCTCAATTACCTTTACTAACCGGTGCTCCCCACACATTGACTCTGTACCGGTACGCCCTGTCGATAGCCTCTATTGTAACTGCTGCTGTTGAATTATTACTTATATTTTCACATTTTTTATTCTTTATTTTTTACTTCACATTATTTTTGCTTCATGATACCATATGTGTTATTTCATAGTTTTTATGTCTTTACTATTATTCTACAATTTATAGCATAGTACAAATAAAGAAAACCCTTGAATGAGTGGGTGTGTCCAAACTTTTGACTGGTACTGTAATGTGAAACACGATACTTAAGTTAGTTTTCATGATAGCCAACTATGTCACTCTCCACTGTAATACACTGAGTGTACAAAACATTAGGAATGACATAGACCAGCATTTCCCAAACTTGGTCCTCGGGACCCAAAGGGGTGCACGGGTGCCCTAACACCACACAACAGATTCAAATTATCAAAGCTTGATGATTAGTTGATTATTTGAATCAGCTGTTTAGCGCTAGGACAAAAACCAACACATGCACCCCTTGGGCTCCCAAGGACCGAGTTTGGGAATCCCTGACATAGACTGACCAGACTGAAAGCTATGATCCCATAGTGATGTCACCTGTTAAATCCACTTCAATCAGTGTAGATGAAGGGGAGGAGACAGGATAAAGAAGGATTCTTTAAGCCTTGAGACAATTGAGACATGGATTGTGTGTGTGCTTTTCAGAGGGTGAATGGGCAAGACAAATTATTTAAGTGCCTTTGAACGGGGTATGGTAGTAGGTGCCAGCAGACGCATTGGTTTGAGTGTGTCAAGTACTGCAACGCTGTTGGGTTTTTCACACTCAATAGTTTCCCATATGTATCAAGAATTGTCCATCACCCAAAGGACATCCAGCCAACTTGACACAACTGTGGGAAGAATTGGAGTCAATATTGGCCAGCATCCCTCTGGAATGATTTTGACACCTTGTAGAGTCCAACTAATTAAGGTTGTTCTGAGGGCAAAAGGGGTGCAACTCAATATTAGGAAGGTGTTCCTAATGTTTTGTACACTCAGTGTAGACTTGAATCATGAGCATGTTGGCAAGTTCATCACTATAGATATACCACTGTAAGTCATCAGTCACCTGCTTAAGAAGTCAGACTCTTTATGACTGCAGTAGTCTTCTTATGCTTTAGGAAGAAAACAGCCTGCAAAAACGTCCTTAGTAAACATGCGTTCTAAGTAAGTATGACCAAGGCATACAATTATTGTGGAGGAAAAGATCTGTTAAGAGCCACTGGTATTTACACTTGTCTTGATGGAAACCCATAGACTCTCTCTAAGCCGTCCTTCTAGTCAGCAACCTCATAACAATGGACAAACGTGCCTCCACAAGCTCAGAGGCTCCAAAGTCTGCTCTGGTATTTTGGTTGGTGGTGCACATGGAAATATAATTACTTGAACAGACATCCTCCTCATTCAAGTCAATGTTCTGTGATACATCCCAGGCAGTCTCCACTACCTCAAGGAAGAAAATTGCAACCCACTTTACATCCCGTTTACTTCCTACCAAAAACTGCCAAATTTACAGAATTACTGGCGAGATCTTGGGTGAAAATTGATTTGTGACCCTTTTCCAACATGAAAGCACGGCTCACGCCAACGAGTCAATCATGATATCCCCAAGAATAAGTATGGTGAACTACAAATTCGCACATTTTACTCTTTTTCCAGGGCAGAAATTAAGTTGTTTTTTTTGCGATTTGCATTACATCGATCACATTACAGGTCTGGGGAGGCACACTACTCTGCTCCTGAGAGCAGTGTGGGTCAGTGGCACAGCTCTTCCAACCTCCAAGCCAGTGATGCAGGTACCACCACAGAGCTGGGCCCCTAGGCTGCTCCCATTTCCTCCTGGCCCATCTCCTGCTCGCCGTTACTGGAAGCTTTGCAATAGCCAAGGTGAGGCTTGAGGACACAGCGGTGGCATTGTCCCTGCCGGTAATATTAGCTCTGGTGTGGATGGACGGGCGGATGGGCTCACAGGTAACCTCAACCGTGGTTTGGGAGTAAGTGTGGTCAGGTGTGTGAGTGAAGGGAAATAAAGTGTGAGTGAGAGGGTTTGTGCTCATGCACGTGTGTGTGTGTGTGTGTGTGTGTGTGTGTGTGTCAGATCCAGCTTATGTAAAGTGTTTTGACACCCTAGGATGGATGGATAGTTTTTTTCCCTTTGTTTTGGTGTGCAGTCAGTGGAATGCCCTATTCAGTTTTCCTCACACCATCATGACTACTGCCACTTGTTTCTCGGCAGGTAGGATTGGAGACAGTCGTCAAGGTGTTTCTTAGCTGCTTTTGACGCCTCCTCAGAAACAATGTTTACCCCGAAGGTATGCCAATGGTTAAAAGTCCTCTGGGAAAGGTGTATACACAGTTGGCTCAACTGTAGCGTGACATTTTCCGTTTGTTTTTGTGTTTCTTTTCTATAGCAGAACATGAAAAAGACAGGGAACCAGCCTATTGGAATGCTCAGGCCAAGGAGATGCTCCAAGCCATGCTAAGACTCCGCCCCCGAACACACCGCGCTAAGAACATCATCCTATTTCTGGGGGATCGTAAAAGAGCAGGAACCATAGACATACAGTGCCTTGCGAAAGTATTCGGCCCCCTTGAACTTTGCGACCTTTTGCCACATTTCAGGCTTCAAACATAAAGATATAAAACTGTATTTTTTTGTGAAGAATCAACAACAAGTGGGACACAATCATGAAGTGGAACGACATTTATTGGATATTTCAAACTTTTTTAACAAATCAAAAACTGAAAAATTGGCCGTGCAAAATTATTCAGCCCCTTTACTTTCAGTGCAGCAAACTCTCTCCAGAAGTTCAGTGAGGATCTCTGAATGATCCAATGTTGACCTAAATGACAAATGATGATAAATACAATCCACCTGTGTGTAATCAAGTCTCCGTATAAATGCACCTGCACTGTGATAGTCTCAGAGGTCCGTTAAAAGCGCAGAGAGCATCATGAAGAACAAGGAACACACCAGGCAGGTCCGAGATACTGTTGTGAAGAAGTTTAAAGCCGGATTTGGATACAAAAAGATTTCCCAAGCTTTAAACATCCCAAGGAGCACCGTGCAAGCGATAATATTGAAATGGAAGGAGTATCAGACCACTGCAAATCTACCAAGACCTGGCCGTCCCTCTAAACTTTCAGCTCATACAAGGAGAAGACTGATCAGAGATGCAGCCAAGAGGCCCATGATCACTCTGGATGAACTGCAGAGATCTACAGCTGAGGTGGGAGACTCTGTCCATAGGACAACAATCAGTCATATATTGCACAAATCTGGCCTTTATGGAAGAGTGGCAAGAAGAAAGCCATTTCTTAAAGATATCCATAAAAAGTGTTGTTTAAAGTTTGCCACAAGCCACCTGGGAGACACACCAAACATGTGGAAGAAGGTGCTCTGGTCAGATGAAACCAAAATTGAACTTTTTGGCAACAATGCAAAACGTTATGTTTGGCGTAAAAGCAACACAGCTCATCACCCTGAACACACCATCCCCACTGTCAAACATGGTGGTGGCAGCATCATGGTTTTGGCCTGCTTTTCTTCAGCAGGGACAGGGAAGATGTTTAAAATTGATGGGAAGATGGATGGAGCCAAATACAGGACCATTCTGGAAGAAAACCTGATGGAGTCTGCAAAAGACCTGAGACTGGGACTGAGATTTGTCTTCCAACAAGACAATGATCCAAAACATAAAGCAAAATCTACAATGGAATGGTTCAAAAATAAACATATCCAGGTGTTAGAATGGCCAAGTCAAAGTCCTGACCTGAATCCAATCAAGAATCTGTGGAAAGAACTGAAAACTGCTGTTCACAAATGCTCTCCATCCAACCTCACTGAGCTCGAGCTGTTTTGCAAGGAGGAATGGGAAAAAAATTCAGTCTCTCGATGTGCAAAACTGATAGAGACATACCCCAAGCGACTTACAGCTGTAATCGCAGCAAAAGGTGGCGCTACAAAGTATTAACTTAAGGGGGCTGAATAATTTTGCACGCCCAATTTATCAGTTTTTGATTTGTTAAAAATGTTTGAAATATCCAATAAATGTCGTTCCACTTCATGATTGTGTCCCACTTGCTGTTGATTCTTCACAAAAAAATACAGTTTTATATCTTTATGTTTGAAGCCTGAAATGTGGCGAAAGGTCGCAAAGTTCAAGGGGGCCGAATACTTCCGCAAGGCACTGTATACGGCTGTGATTATAATCGAAGAGAATTCTCTTGGTAGATAATGCGCTCTACATTTGATTGTGAGGAATTCTAAATCAGGTGAACAGAAGGATTTGAGTTCCTGTATGTTTCTTTCATCACACCATGTCTCGTTAGTCATAAGGCATACGCCCCCGCCCCTCTTCTTACCAGAAAGATGTTTGTTTCTGTCGGCGCGATGCGTGGAGAAACCCGCCGGCTGCACCGCCCCCGATAGCGTCTCTCCAGTGAGCCATGTTTCCGTGAAGCAAAGAACGTTACAGTCTCTGATGTCCCTCTGGAATGCTACCCTTGCTCGGATTTCATCAACCTTGTTGTCAAGAGACTGGACATTGGCGAGAAGGATGCTAGGGAGTGGTGCACGATGTGCCCGTCTCCGGAGTCTGACCAGAAGACCGCCTCGTTTCCCTCTTTTTCGGAGTCGTTTTTTTGGGTCGCTGCATGGGATCCACTCCGTTGTCCTGGGTGAAAGGCAGAACACAGGATCCGCGTCGCGAAAAACATATTCTTGGTCGAACTGATGGTGAGTTGACGCTGATCTTATATTCAGTAGTTCTTCTCGACTGTATGTAATGAAACCTAAGATGACCTGGGGTACTAATGTAAGAAATAACACGTTAGGCCTCCCGGGTGGCGCAGTGGTTAAGGGCGCTGTACTGCAGCGCCAGCTGTGCCATCAGAGTCCCTGGGTTCGCGCCCAGGCTCTGTTGTAACCGGCCGCGACCGGGAGGTCCATGGGGCGACGCACAATTGGCCTAGCGTCGCCCGGGTTAGGGAGGGGTGTCCTTGTCTCATCGCGCACCAGCGACTCCTGTGGCGGGCTGGGCGCAGTGTGCGCTAACCAAGGTGGCCAGGTGCACGGTGTTTCCTCCGGCACATTGGTGCGGCTGGCTTCCAGGTTGGATGCGTGCTGTGTTAAGAAGCAGTGCGGCTTGGTTGGGTTGTGTATCGGAGGACGCATGACTTTCAACCTTCGTCTCTCCCGAGCCGGTACGGGAGTTGTAGCGATGAGACAAGATAGTAGCTACTACAACAATTGGATACCACGAAACTGGGGAGAAAAAGGGGTAAAAAAAATGTTTTTTTTAAAAGAAAGAAATAACACGTAAAAAAACAAAACACTGCATAGTTTCCTAGGAACGCGAAGCAAGGCGGCCATCTCTGTCGGCGCCGGAAGTTGAACGTATCACTTCTGAGGAGAGGTTTTGAGCAAAGCTATTAGTTAAATAGCAATTCATTTCTTTGTCTTTTCAGATTGTAACATTTGCTACAGCATCCATATTAGGACATTGTTAGTTATCAGAAAGTTGTGTCTATCCTAATATTGATGCTGTACTTCAGAGGTTATTGATTGTGATTGAATTAAAAGAGAAAGAAGATTAAAAGATCAAGATGCCCTGGTTTAGTTTTAGAGCACATTAATGAGGGTGAAGCCTATCAACAACATCATTGTCATTTGTCACTCAGGGATGGGTGTGTCCACTGTGTCGGCAGCTCGCATCCTGAGGGGCCAAATGGAAGGAAGGTCAGGAGAGGAGACAGTGCTCGCCATGGATACCTTCCCTTACCTCGCCCTCTCTAGGGTTGGACGAATGCTTACACTATTTCACCCTAAACCCCCCCCCCCACTATACATCCATTCATTTACTACCAACCTAGGCTGCGTTTCATTTACTGCCCTTCACAGATCTGCTAGGACTGAATGCTGTACTAAGTGGACCTATTGCTTATGTAAAAGATGTTAATCGTACTCTCCTTTCATTGTGTTAAGTTCAAAGAAATCACCCCAGTCGGTGGTCGCAGTTGAGCGTTATTTATTATGTGATTAAATAGGAAACAGCATGTTAGTTGTGCAGGGCTTAATGATGTTGATGGCTGTCGATGGTAAAATCTGTAGCATGAAAACAACTGTGTTAGCAGTGAGCTTATGTGACCATTACATCGGTGCATGCTATCTAGCACACTTATATACAGCAATCATATACCAAAGCACATCCCAGAAAGCCCCTCAATTCCTAACAGGTACCATAAACCCACACATGTATAATTCAGGAATGTATAGCAAACCTGTACACAGTGTAAAATATAAAAATAGAATACAGTATTGTCATGACGTTGGCCTGGGGGGTAGTTTTATGACAGTCATGAATACAAGAACTATATTCTGGTAATCCGAACAATTGAACATATGCGGTGGTACTTAATGAATATGATGTCAGTTCGGTTGTCATCTGAGACATTCTCATCAATGATAAGATGACATAACCTCTACAGTGGAAAGTCTACACATCAGAGTTATCGGATTCACATGGAAACGTTGTTCAATTGAAATGTTTGAATATGAAATGATTTGTGATGGGATGAAATGTGATTTTAGCTTCTAAAATGTGAGATGTGGGTTTTCATAAGATAGGGCTGCTCAATCAGTGGCCCACCCTGTGAAGGGACATGGGCTATAAAACTTTTCAAACATGCCCTCCTCTCCTTTCCTATATAAAGCCTTGACAACAATAGAACTTCCTGTTCCGGGGATGTAGGATGACGGTCCTATGTCAGAATGGTTCAGATGATAACTACAGAACGAAGCCAACATCAGCGTGAGCTTTGGTTGCGAATGGTATGAACTTTGAACTCTTATTCACTACAGAAGTGATACCTCCTAGCCGTTGAGTTAGCAACCGCAGCTGCAAACGCAGGTTAGGAAGGAACAGACAGAGTATCTCCTCTACCACACAACGACGTTACTACAACGTATCCAATTGACCACCAGAGACATTCTTCAAAGGACTCAGTTGGGCAACACGGCCTTCCATCTACCACCAACCTACCGAAGCGCAACTCAGAGTAAATATTTATTGCATTTTCCTCTTCCAAATGGGCAGTAATTTAGAATGCATAAGATACTGTATTTACGATAGCTCAGTTCCTCAGTCTTCCTGCTCTTTCACTCAAACCCAGCCCCTTTTTTTTTTGTGAAACAAGCTGTCATGCCTGTTCCGCCCGCTAGGGACGTTTTCCTTTATGACGTAATTTGTAATCAAGTTATGATTAATTGTGTGTATGTGTAAGTCTGTGTGAGGTATTTAGTAAATAAATAATTAAACCCAATTTTGTATTGCTGATTCAACTTGTTGGCCAGGGTTCGTGCAGATAAAAGAATGTACAACTTTCAGATGAGACTGCATTAAGATGACGATTGATATTGACTGCTATTGATGTAAAATATTACTAGGCCTTTAAGAGTTTAATCGGAAGATAACAGCTCTATAAATATTATTTTGTGGTGCCCGACTCTCTAGTTAATTACATTTACATGATTAGCTTAATCAGGTAATATTAATTACGGAGAAATTAATTTATAGAATAGCATGCCTGACGTTCGCGATCTCCTCCTATCTACAAGCGGGGCCAATAACAATACGCTTTATTGTCATCGGAATTGAACCAACCAATATGAGTGCTTGAACATTAAATACAAATTTCTTTAGAGGCAAGTGGAAACAAAACCAACCATGTTACACTTACACCTACCCAGTTGTCTCAGATCTGCTGACTGGCATAATATACAATATACTATCCTAAATATATGCTGACAAAAGCACATATCACTGCATACTATACAGGTCGCGGAGGGATCTACAATTTTGGGGTGATAATGACTGTAAGAATGTCCGTTCTGGTGACTTTTTGTACTGACCAAAAATATAAATGCAGCATGCAACAATTTCAATGATTTTACTGAGAATCCTAAATATTTACTATCCTATATTTATGATAGTATATTGTATATTGTCTGTATCTATGGATTTCACATGCCTTGGAATACATATATGCATCTGTTGGTCACAGATCCCTTCTTTTCAATGGCTTTGCGAAGTTGCCGGATATTTGCGGAAACTGAAATACTTTGTCGTACACGTCGATCCAGAGCATCCTAAACATTCTCAATGGGTGACATGTCTGGTGAGTTTGCAGGCCATGGAAGAAGTGGGATATTTTCAGCTTCCAGGAATTGTGTACAGATCCATGCGACACCGGATCGTGCAATTTCATGTTGAATCATGGGGTGATGGCGGCAGGAAGAATGGGATGGCAATTCAAAATGCCAACAATAAAATGCAATTGTGTTCATTGCCCGTAGCTTATACCTGCCCATACTGTACCATAACCCCACCGACACCATGGAGCGCTCTGTTCACAATGTTGATATCAGCAAACCACTCGCCCACACAACTCCATACACGTGATTTGCGGTTGCGAGGCTGGTTGCCAAATTCTCTAAAACAACATTTATGGTAGAGAAATGAACATTTATTTCTCTGGCAACCGCCCTGGTGGATACTACTGCAGTCAGCATGCCAATTGCACGCTCCCTCAAAACTTGAGACATCTGTGGCATTGTGTTGTGTGACAAAACTGCACATTTTAGAGTGGTCTTTTATTGTCCCCAGCACAAGGTAAGGAATTTGTTATTTTTACCTTTATTTAACTAGGCAAGTCAGTTAAGAACAAATTATTGTTTTCAATGACGGCCTACCCCAGCCAAACCCGGACTACCCTGGGCCAATTGTGCGCACGCCCTATGGGACTCCCAATCACCTCAGGTTATGGTACAGCCTGGAATCGAACCAAGGTCTGTAGCGATGCCTCTAGCAGTGAGATGCAGTGCCTTAAACCGAACGATCATGCTATTTAATCAGCTTCTTGTTATGCCACACCTGTCAGGTGGATGGATTATCTTGGCAAAGGAGAAATGCTCACGCATAAGGGATGTAAACACATTTGTGCACGACATTTTAAGAGAAGTAAGCTTTTTGTGAGAATGGAAAATATCTGTGATCTTTTATTCCAGCTCATGAAAGGACCAACACGTCACATGTTGTGTTTATATTTTTGTTCAGTGTAAAAGGATATCCTACTGCAAAATGTATGAAAATAAATGTTGCTGAAGTCTAAAATATATTTTCCCCCTCCAGATATGAGTCTAATATAATGTATTGGTCTATATTTATCAGGCAGGTGTGCTATTTAGCAATATTTATTATCACCTTATGTAGTCCACCTGATGCAGCATAGTGGCTATAACCCCACTGGGCTAATCATGTGCTATATCACAATCTCTAAGTTCTAAACATCTTATTGCTGGTTATAGCAACATATTGATGACTTAAATGTCCTCAAAATAGAACGTTCTACTGGCACTCAGCCAATCAAGGATCATGCATTGTGAATAATGTAGGCCTACCTGTTATACCTGACCCGTGTTACATTTAACCCCGGTCTTCCCTATGCATTCAATGCCATTGGCTTTGCCACTGTCATGCCCCTGCTAAAAACTCGAGTTCTAAAATGGTACATTTTTACTTTCTTGGATTTGAGAAAAAAGTGTAGTCTAGTAACACTAGAAAGTTCAATAGCCCTCCTCTTTTAACAGTGGTCATCGAAACTGCTTTCAAAGGTGTGTTGTAGGCTACAATAACTGGGCATGTGTATTTCTCTCCATGCACGGCACACGCAATTTGATAGTGCCTCAAGAGGAATATTATTTTCTCACAGAATGCAAAAGACTGAGCAATTGAATAGGTAAACTATTGTATTATGTGGTTGTCTGATTTTGCTCTTGCTTAGTGTTGGCTGTGGAAAATGAACGTGGACAACAATGTTTTAATTAGATAATTCAAATAGGCTAATGAAAGGTGTGTGTGCGTGCGTGCATGGTGTATATGAAGTTTTCAGAAATGCCTAAATGATTAGATAAATAGCTATTCACTTCTTCGTCTCTTCAGATTGTACCATTTACAAAAATGTTTAAATATGTTTTTGTTTTTTTTACTTGGCTTATTACGTCAGATTATGTGGTTATCCCATTTAAGATGAATACACTAACTATACGTCGGTCTGGATAAGAGCATCTGCTATATTACTAAAATGTCAAATGTTGTGGTGGGTGGGAGATGGGTGTGTGTGTTCTGCATGCTTTGTTCTCTTGACATGTTGTATCTTGTCCCATTCCACCCTTCTCCAGCTCAGTACAATCCTCTTGGTATTGTTGTGGGAGAATGTTCCTACACAGCTTAAATTGCAGTTGACATTTAAAATGAAAATGTAACCATTGTGGTAAAATACAGGAAATACTGGAATTGGGTTTATGGTCAGATAGAGGTTAAGGTTCGGACTTGTAGCCAAACATAATCCCAAAATGTTTTCCTACTCAGTTGAATTCTCGACATCTGGATAAGAATTTCCAGTGTCTTTGGTGTCCGTTCCAGGTTCTCTCACATTCATCAGATAAGGTGCAATGAATGGGAAACAAAATAGTGAGGGAGTCAATGATTCCCTTCTTAGCGAGGTTCCTAGGTGTTGGGGAAAGGTCATTACAGTACAGATGTGGGACCTTAATTAGGAAATGTTCTATCCTGTAACAATGGGAAATGTCAATTATTGTGTGGATTATAATTAATGGACATTTTTGTAGGGGTTGATCCATTTTTTGTTCGGGAAAAAACATTTTCTGCAACAAAAGGGTGATCAAATTAAGATCCTACACCTACGCCCACATTTGAGAGTGTTTGTTTTTGTTTTGTGCCATATAGACATAGTGTTAATGAGCAAATAAAAGACAACGCTAGCACGGCTACAGAGTACCACTGCGGAGTGAAGGCTAACGCTAAGACAGTGGGCCTCAGCCAACGCAGTGGTCTACGAATGCAACACTACCTTCGGTAAATGAAGTGTCCTCCGTGCGCCAAAGCACAAGGTATGGTGAACTGCAGCACATACTGTACACGCTAATTGTATAGTAGACAAGCAAAAATAAAAATGCACACAAACACACACACACACTACCCATACACAGCCACACCACACACAATGCCTTGAAATAAAGAAGCAATGTTTACATCATAAAATGATCTCATATTGCCTTGCATCCACACCCTCTGCCACTCTCTCTCTGCCGATAGTTTATGATGGTAAGATTACAATGTTATTTAAAGTGCAATGTTCTTAACTCATTATCTACTGTGTCTTTGGGAGTAAACCGATCATCTGACAAGAAAGGGTGGGGCTAGTAAAGAGGGAGACCCTCAAGTGAACTTGTTCATAATTTTGATTTCCAAACTCAGGCCGGGATTCATTCCAACATAGATAACATACAGCTCTGCACACAGCTCAAGACTTGTAAATGCAATTTCCCAGACGTTTATGGGGATTGAGTTGGTTACACTCAGGGGCTCCCGAGTCAAACAGTGGTCTGAGACACTGCATCTCAGTGCTAGAGGCATCACTACAGACCCTGGTTTGATTCCAGGCTGTACCACAACCGGCTGTGATTGGGAGTCCCATAGGGCGGCACACAATTGGCCCAGCGTTGTCTGGGGTAGTCCGTCATTGTAAATAAGAATTTGTATAAAACAAATACAAATATACACTGCACAAGCAGAAATCACCTTTAAAAGTAAATTGCAGCGCAGATTAATCTGAGTTTGTTTGAATCCCAGCCTAAATATGATTTCATAAATCTTAACTGGCTCTCTGTTATCTTAGTGTCTGTGAATGGTGTTCACCTGTCTATGGTGGTGGGGTTATACCATAGGTTATGCTATGGACAGCGTACTTCTCTGTGTTTGTCAATGGAATAGCTCGGCCGTTCTACGAAAAGAGTGCCTTTTGCATCTCTTTGATAGTTTAAGCAGAAATTGTGCACCAATATTGCATTTTAGAAGCCTGTTGTGCCCTTTAAAATAGACCACACAGAGAATTCAATACATCTGTTTTTTATATATGCAATAAAGGCTTGCTAAAGTGCAAGAGCTATGCATTTTGACAATGCATTCAGTCAACCCTGTGTCACTAATTGGAAGATTGTGACCCACTTAATAACATTTTCCAAGTTTCACCACCATTGAAAAGCCCTAGTTATTTTGTTCCTTTGACAAAGTCATTTCTGAAGATTGTTATTTATTTCATGTGATTACTGATTCGTCTGTCCCTCATTTTAAGGTCGACCCTTAAAATGGGGAAACTATTCCTGTCAAATATTCCTGTCAAATATTTTCAGTCTCCTGAGGGGGAATAGGCTTTGTCGTGCCCTCTTCACGACTTTCTTGGTGTGTTTGGACCATGATAATTTGTTGGTGATATGGACACCAAAAACTTGAAGCTCTCAACCTGCTCCAATACAGCCCTGTCGATGAGAATGGGGGCATGCTCGTTCCTCCTTTTCCTGTAGTCCACAATCATCTCCTTTGTCTTGATCATGTTGAGGGAGAGGTTGATATCCTGGCACCACACGGCCAGGTCTCTGATCTCCTCTCTATAGGCTCTCATCGTTGTCGGTGATCAGGCCTACCACTGTTGTGTCGTCGGCAAACTTAATGATGGTGTTGGAGTCGTGCCAGGCCATGCAGTCCTCTCCTGCCAGTATTTCCTCCCACGTCCAGTATTTCAGTATTTCGTCCCATGTCCATGCTGTCTGCTCCATCAAACGCTGCTCCTCCTTTTCACGCTGCTTGGTCCTTTTATGGTGGGTTGTTCTTCTATGTTTTAGTTGCCTGTTCTGCACTAGCCATATTAGTTTCACGGTTCGTTTTGTTGTTTTGTCTAGTTTGTTCAGTGTTCATTCTTTCATTAAATAAGTATGTACATTTACCACGCTGCGCCTTGGTCTCCTCCATATGACGACCGTGACAGATTTTGACAATGAATGTATATTTTATGCAAATCTTGTTAATGTATTTTTTATATATTTAAAAATCTTGTTTTGAATATTTACAAAAATAAAACCTCCATGGGTTTCTTTCCTCTGTCACGAACCTCGCCGAGGTTGGTGCCTCTTCCTGTTCGGGCGGTGCTCGGCGGTCGTCGTCGCCGGTCTATTAGCTGCCATCGATTCCCTTTCCGTTTGTTTTGGGTTATTGGTTAATTGGGTACACCTGTTTTGTATTAGGATTTGTTTGTAGGGTATTTAAGGGCACTAGGCCCGCTGGGTATTTGTGCGGGCTTGTTTTTGTTACTCTGTGTTTTGTTGGTGTGATTTATTATTGTATTTATTCTCCGGACTGTTTAGTCCTGTTGTTGTTTTGGACTAGCAACGTATTTACGCCCTGTGTGTTGGCGTGACTGTTTTTGTTGCGCTGGGGAATAAATCTGAGGAAAACGACTGAACCCTGCTCTCTGCGCCTGATTCCACCCACCACACCTAGTAGATCGTAACAGAAGCCCGCACCACCTGAAATGGAGTCAGCAGGAGCAGCGACCACTCCTCTCCCCACTATGGAGGAGCGCGTTCATCACCATACAGCTGTCCTCCATCGGATTGGTACCGCGATGGACCAGATGATGGAGAGGATGGAACGATGGGAGCGGAGTGGTCTCCCGACATCTACCCCAGCTCCCCCACTCCCGACACCACCTACTCCACCTACATCGTCCTCTGGGTCCGGCGCACTACGTCTCTCCCCCCCGAGGGAGTACGATGGAGCGGCTGCTGGGTGCCAGGGATTTTTGCTCCAGTTGGAGCTCTACCTGGCTACCGTGCGTCCGGCTCCCTCGGGTGAGGAGAGTGTGAGCCTCCTCGTCTCCTGTTTAACGGGCAGGGCCCTGGACTGGGCTAACGCAGTCTGGAACAGTCCAGACTCAGCTCGGGACAACTACCTGGAATTCACTCGCCGTTTCCGAGCAGTGTTCGATCATCCACCAGAGGGTAAAGCGGCGGGTGAGCGACTGTTCCACCTCAGACAGGAGACGAGGAGCGCGCAGGACTTCGCGTTGGAGTTTAGGACCCTAGCTGCTGGTGCTGGGTGGAATGACAGGGCCCTGATGGACCATTACCGGTGTAGTCTCCGGGAGGACGTCCGCCGGGAGCTGGCTTGCAGGGACACAACTCTCTCCCTGGATGAACTAATAGACATGTCTATTCGATTGGACAACCTGCTAGCTGCCCGCGGGCGTTCAGAAGGGGTCCTGTTAATTCCACCGTCCAGCTCTCCCACTCCCACTCCGATGGAGTTGGGAGGAGCTGCATCTAGGGGGATCAGAGGGGGCTCCTCCTGCTCCTATTGTGGACGGAGAGGACACACTTCGGACCGGTGTTGGAGTCCCTCTGGGAGTCGAGATGGTCGGCAGAGCGCTCCTCGGCCACCCCAGGTGAGTAAGCACCAAACTCACCCAGAGCTCCCTGTTGGTCACATGTTTTTGTTAATTTTTTTCCCTGCATTTTTTCCTTCTCTTCAGCATAAGGCGCTAGTCGATTCAGGCGCAGCTGTGAGCTTTATGGATCGTGGACTCGCCCGTAAATTGGGTATTCCGTTAGTGCAGATAGACCCACCTGTCCCCGTGCACTCCTTAGATAGCCGACCGCTAGGGTCAGGGCTGGTCAGGGAGGCCACGATTCCGCTGGACATGGTAACGCAGGGGAATCATAGGGAGAGGATCAGTTTCTACCTTATTGATTCACCTGGGTTTCCGGTGGTGTTGGGGGTTCCCTGGCTGGCTATTCACAATCCCCTTATTTCCTGGAAACAGGGGGCTCTTAAGGGGTGGTCAGACGAGTGTTCAGAGAGGTGTTTAGGAGTTTCCATCGGTGCCACGACGGTGGAGAGTCCAGACCAGGTTTCCACCGTGCGCATTCCCCCAGAATATGCCGATTTGGCTATCGCTTTTAGTAAGAGGAAAGCGACCAAATTACCACCCCATCGACGGTGGGATTGCGTGATAAACCTCCTGGAGAACGCTGCACTTCCCCGGAGTCATGTGTACCCACTGTCACAGGAGGAGACGCTGGCTATGGAAACATATGTCACGGAAGCTCTGAGACAGGGGTACATTCGGCCCTCCATGTCACCCGTCTCCTCGAGTTTCTTTTTTGTGAGGAAAAAGGAGGGAGGTCTGCGTCCGTGCATTGATTATCGAGGTCTCAATTCGATCACAGTGGGTTTTAGTTATCCGCTACCTCTCATCGCTACGGCGGTGGAATCATTCCACGGAGCGCGTTTCTTCACAAAACTGGACCTCAGGAGCGCGTATAATCTGGTGCGTATTCGGGGAGGAGACGAGTGGAAAACAGCGTTTAGTACCACATCAGGCCACTATGAGTACCTCGTCATGCCGTATGGGTTGAAAAATGCTCCAGCCGTCTTTCAATCCTTTGTAGATGAGATTCTCAGGGACTTGCACGGGCAGGGTGTGGTAGTCTATATTGATGACATCTTGATTTATTCTGCCACACGCGCCGCGCATGTTTCCCTGGTGCGCAAGGTTCTTGGGCGACTGCTGGAGCATGACCTATACGTCAAGGCTGAGAAATGTGTGTTTTCCAAACCAGCCGTTTCCTTCCTGGGTTATCGCATTTCCAGCTCGGGGATGATGATGGAGTGTGACCGCGTTAATGCCGTGCGTAATTGGCCGACTCCGACCACGGTAAAGGAGGTGCAGCGGTTTTTAGGGTTTGCCAATTACTACCGGAGGTTTATCCGGGGTTTTGGCCAAGTAGCGGCGCCCATTACCTCACTGCTGAAGGGAGGGCCGGTGCGTTTGCGGTGGTCAGCAGAGGCTGATGGAGCCTTCAACCAGTTGAAGGCACTGTTCACTGGGGCTCCCGTGTTGGCGCATCCGGACCCTTCGTTAGCATTCATAGTGGAGGTGGATGCGTCCGAGGCTGGGGTTGGAGCCGTGCTGTCTCAGCGCTCGGGTACGCCACCGAAGCTCCGTCCCTGCGCTTTCTTTTCTAAGAAGCTGGGTCCGGCAGAGCGGAACTATGATGTGGGGGACCGGGAGTTACTAGCTATGGTAAAGGCCCTGAAGGTGTGGAGACACTGGCTAGAGGGGGCTAAACACCCTTTTCTCATCTGGACTGATCACCGTAATCTGGAGTATATTCGTGCAGCGAGGAGACTGAATCCGCGCCAGGCTAGGTGGGCCATGTTCTTTACACGTTTTAGATTTACGATCTCTTACAGACCAGGTTCCCTCAACACTAAGGCCGACGCGCTGTCCCGTCTCTATGACACTGAGGACCGGTCTATCGAACCCACTCCCATCCTTCCTGCTTCTCGGCTGGTGGCCCCAGTGGTATGGGAGGTGGACGCGGACATCGAGCGGGCGTTGAGGGTTGAACCTGCGCCTGCACAGTGTCCGACTGGCAGAAGTTACGTACCGCTTGGTGTTCGTGATAAGTTGATTCGGTGGGCTCACACACTACCGTCTGCGGGTCATCCGGGGATCGATAGGACAGTGCGGGGTCTTAGAGGGAAATACTGGTGGCCCACCTTAGCTAGGGATGTGAGGCTCTATGTCTCTTCCTGTTCGGTATGCGCCCAGAGTAAGGCTCCTAGGCACCTTCCTAGAGGGAAGTTACAGCCCCTCCCGATTCCACAACGGCCATGGTCCCATCTCTCGGTAGATTTCCTTACTGATCTCCCCCCTTCTCAGGGGAACACTACCGTTCTGGTCGTTGTGGATCGGTTCTCTAAGTCCTGCCGTCTCCTTCCATTGCCTGGTCTCCCTACGGCCCTACAGACTGCAGAGGCTCTTTTTACCCACGTCTTCCGGCACTATGGGGTCCCAGAGGATATCGTCTCCGATCGGGGTCCCCAGTTCACATCTCGGGTTTGGAAGGCGTTTATGGAGCGTCTGGGGATCTCGGTCAGCCTTACCTCTGGTTATCACCCCGAAAGTAATGGGCAGGTGGAGAGAGTAAACCAGGAAGTGGGCAGGTTTCTGAGGTCATATTGCCAGGACCGGCCAGGAGAATGGGCAAGGTACGTCCCATGGGCAGAGTTAGCCCAGAATTCTCTTCGGCATTCGTCCACGAATATGTCGCCATTCGAATGTGTACTGGGTTACCAGCCGGTCCTGGCTCCGTGGCATCAGAGTCAGACCGAGGCTCCTGCGGTGGAGGAGTGGGTACAGCGCTCTAGAGAGACCTGGCGGGCAGTCCAGGATTCTCTCAGGCAGGCCAGTGAACGGCAGAAGAGAGACGCTGACCGCCACCGCAGTGAGGCCCCGGTGTTCGCACCAGGGGACAGGGTCTGGCTCTCGACCCGAAACCTGTCCCTCCGCCTGCCCTGCCGGAAGCTGGGGCCGCAGTGTGTGGGGCCATTTAAAGTCCTGAGGAGGATAAACGAGGTGTGTTATAGATTGCAACTTCCCTCTTATTATCGTATTAACCCCTCGTTTCATGTGTCTCTCCTCAGGCCGGTGGTAGCTGGTCCCCTACAAGACAGTGAGGTACCGGAGGTCCCTCCACCCCCTCTGGACATCGAGGGGTCCCCGGCGTACACAGTACGAGCTATTCTGGACTCGAGACGCCGGGTGAGGGGCCTGCAGTACCTCGTGGACTGGGAGGGGTACGGTCCGGAGGAGAGGTGCTGGGTACCGGGGAGGGACATTTTAGATCCTTCCCTCTTGAGGGATTTCCATCGCCTCCACCCGGATCGCCCTGCGCCTCGTCCTCCGGGTCGTCCTCGAGGCCGGGGTCGGCGCGCTGCGGGAGCCGCGCGTCAGGGGGGGGGTACTGTCACGAACCTCGCCGAGGTTGGTGCCTCTTCCTGTTCGGGCGGTGCTCGGCGGTCGTCGTCGCCGGTCTATTAGCTGCCATCGATTCCCTTTCCGTTTGTTTTGGGTTATTGGTTAATTGGGTACACCTGTTTTGTATTAGGATTTGTTTGTAGGGTATTTAAGGGCACTAGGCCCGCTGGGTATTTGTGCGGGCTTGTTTTTGTTACTCTGTGTTTTGTTGGTGTGATTTATTATTGTATTTATTCTCCGGACTGTTTAGTCCTGTTGTTGTTTTGGACTAGCAACGTATTTACGCCCTGTGTGTTGGCGTGACTGTTTTTGTTGCGCTGGGGAATAAATCTGAGGAAAACGACTGAACCCTGCTCTCTGCGCCTGATTCCACCCACCACACCTAGTAGATCGTAACATCCTCTCCTTCCTCCTTGAATTCAACTCAGCATACATGGGTCAGTTATACCACTCTACCAAGGTACATATCATACTCATCTTTAAGTGAAACCTTAAAGACTGTCTAAAGTAACTTTTATAAAATATTCTCACGTTGCAGGCATCTTCTTTTACTCTGACATGGCTGATAAATTTGGCCAATTTCTTCAACTTCTTTCCTTCGGTGTTTCTAACAAGTTATTCAAAGTTAATCCATACCAAAAGCCCCAAAAAAACATTATCTTTAAATGCCCACACCAGTAGAAATCCACTATTTCAAGCTGAAAGACAATTGCCAGACTTTACCCATGATGTTGCACAATGAATTTAAGTCAATAAGTCAAAGTGCCAAATCTGAACTGCCCAGTTTGTGCAAATCCTCGTCAAGGTCGTCTTTTCCTATGAGATGACATTCAAATTTTTTAGCATACGTTTAGTTTCAGGGTTGGGTGGAACATATTATGAATAAACATGAGGTGGGGGATTACAGAGTCCTTCTAAAAGAACTGGTGAAGGAGAAGATGATGGATGAGAAAAAAAGGAAAGATATGGAATAGGTTTTGAGTAAATATGGAATGAAGGATCGTACAGAACGTTTGGAAGAGCTTGAGGAGGAAATGGAACATGACGAGAGTGAGGATGAGGTGCAGTGATGACTGCTGAGAATAAGTTGAGTGTAGAGGATGTAGTGAGGTGAAGGAGGTGGGCATCAAGTGCAAAAACAGGGATATATACTCCAATAGTTTAGAGATGTAGTACTTGCAACGAGGACCGCCGAGTTTGGGCCTCGTCCCAAAGATTAGAAGGGTGATTTTGGGATTGTAGAGAGAATAGATCCTTTCTTTTTGGTTGATCCATATGTGGTGTCAGGTTGGATGGAGGAAAGGTTGGGGACTGTTGAGTGGACTCGTGATAATTTTTTGTATTTCCTCCACCCAGAGGGAGCGGGCGCTCCGGATTACAAGATAAGGGACAAGAATTGTGACATGGTTTGCTCTCTGGAGCAGTGTGCTGTTGAAAGGAGAAACAGCTGGGGTTGCATTAAGTGTTGAGGAGCATTTGAAAGTGAAGATTCCCGGTGTCTGTGACACCTGCTCTTTGGTGAGACCTAGATATGGTGGGGAAAAGGATAATACAATATCTGTCATACTGAGTTTTGATGCAGTCATTACCAGGTAAGGTCAAGTTAGAAAGTGTCAGTTATCCTGTGAGAGCTTATGTAATGAACATAGTATGGTGTTTTAGGTGTCAAGGTTATGTGCATATTGCAGCAGTATGCAGGAGGGAGATTCATAGATGTGAGAAGTGTGCAGGAGGGCGAAGGAGTGTGTGGTATTGGTGGAGAAAGTTAGTTATGGGGGTGATCATGGGGCTAGAGATTGGAGGTGTCCGGTGAGCGAAAGGCAGGTTGAGTTTGCCAGGGTTAGAGTAGTACAGAAAGTGTAGTATGCCGAAGCAGTAAAGAGAGTGGTAGTATAGGGTAAGGGATCTTGAGAGGATTCCTGTGAGTAGGCAGAGATCAAGAGAGAGTGATGGGAAGAATATGTGCTTCACTAAAGTGGATTTTTAGCATTTATAACCATGGTTGTTAATTGTACTGCAGAAATGGATCGAAAGTCACAGAAAATAGGGGTTGTGGTGGCAGCGGCAGAGAAGTACATTGGATTGCCCGAATTTACTGCAGAACAGCTGCAGGGAGTGTTGAGTGGTAGTGTAATGTCCTCTCACACCGTTAGTCTGGAATAGGACTAGACAGGGTTAAGTAGTGGAATGGGTGGTGTTTTTACTTTATAGAGGGCTAATAGGGTTTATGGCAATTTTCCTTTTCCCTAAGTTTGTATTATTGTATCAAGGAATATAATGTAGGTAGGCCGTGAATTGCCTCACACACCATTACAGTAGGTGGCGATGTATACACCTAAAAGTTGGATGTGATCCGCCAACCAAATCCCAAAGAAGAAAAAGTGTTAGAGACTGGAAGTTGAGCGGAGATTGGTCTCCTTTGCAAGTTTCCATGTATTGTCTATTTGGGTGTTTGCCGTGATCGCACTGAACCAGTGTCTGCGGGATGAGTGAGGAAGTGGGTGGCTGCGCTGGCGACAAACTGGGGCTGTGGAGCAGAGTGGTGATCTTAGAGCAGAAAACTGAGAGAGGCATTGGTACAAAGCAAATCTAGGAAGATACATGATTCTTCCTATGTTCCCCTACCCTTTCTCTCTCTGGGCCATTTTGCCACTCAACTGAAAGCCTCTATTGACGTCAGGTTTCCCTGCCGTCTGTCTCGTTCTCGTTTAACACCGAAGGCGGGGCCATTAGTGATGTCTCCAAGCAGTCTCAGACCGGGCGCGTTCCAGGACAGGGAGATGTTTATTTTATTTTGTGGGGATATGGTTCTTATCAGGCACTAGAAATTCGAGAACCCATCCTCACCCTTTCCATGTTGTCTTGTCTGTCTTTCCCCCTCCCTATTTGTCCCATAGCAGTAGAGTCCATTTGAGGGGTTGGCAGAGTAGAGCAGGGCCAAGGGTGGATTCCATCTTGTTTGCAGCACCAGAGCGAGATTGCAGCGCCTTCCCTTAGAATAATTATCTTGTTGCAGTGGCATGTTAGAATAATTCACAGTGTACAGTGGAATTAGATTTGTGGTGCCTTTCACCATATTGTTGCTGTGCCATTTCAGAATAATGCAGTGTGTTGCAGTGTGTCACTTTTGCACGTTCAATATTTGTAACTCACCACCTTGACTTGGTTTCATGTAGCAACATTTGAATATCTGTTTTTTGCACTGGATAAAAGTAAAGACTGAGAGCTACAAAATGGTACATAATATACTGAATTTAAGGAAACAATGGGAAAGTAATTCTGCTTTGAAAGTTGAAACTTGTAAACTCACTTTTGAGAAAACCGTCTTTCAATGTTTTGGTACTACTATTGGAGAGCCCTTCTTTGTGTACACCCATTCAACATTGTTCACACCCTCTTTTAAGCCTTAGCCCCACCCATCTCTTTAAGGGTTGATTCGTGCGTTCTGTACCAACTTACCAGCTACTTCCAGATATCTTTATGTACATATTCTTTATCCCTTTACACTTGTGTATATAAGGTAGTAGTTTTGGAATTGTTAGGTTAGATTACTCGTTGGTTATTACTGCATTGTCGGAACTAGAAGCACAAGCATTTCGCTACACTCGCATTAACATCGCATTAACATCTGCATCAGTTATTCTACGCTCTGGCACACTTAAGTCGAGTGTCTTTTGTTAAGAAATGTAGCTAGATAGCTAAACAATGAATCCCAACGCATGACGTAACGTTAGTTAGCGAAACAGCCATCTAACGTTAGCTAGCTTGCGAACAGTACACTTCAACTTGAAATGAAAATACTTTAACAAAATACTCCACTCTAATTTTGACATGACATGTAGCTAGATAGCTAAACAATGGACCACAATCAACTCATGCTGTTACTACCCTGCATGAATCTGCAGGTAGCTAACCACCCAGGTTCTAAGGCAATAACTAGTCAAGCAAATAAAATAAATGTTTATTTGTCACATACACATGGTTAGCAGATGTTAATGCGAATGTAGCGAAATGCTTGTGCATCTGGTTCCGACCATGCAGTAATATCTAACAAGAAATCTAACAATTTCACAACACCTACCTTATACACACAAGTGTAAAGGAATGAATAAGAATATGTACATAAAAATATATGAATGAGCGATGGCCGAACGGCATAGGCAAGATGCAGTAGATGGTATAGATTACAGTATATACATATGAGATGAGTAATGTAGGGTATGTAAACATATAAAGTGGCATTGTTTAAAGTGGCCAGTGATACATTTATTGCATCAATTTTTAATTATTAAAATGACTAGAGATGTTGGCAACAACCACTCAATGTTAGTGATGGCTGTTCAACAGTCTGATGGCCTTGAGATAGAAGCTGTTTTTCAGACTCTTGGTCCCCGTCTTGATGGACCTGTAATGACCTTACCTTCTGGATGATAGTGGGGTGAACAGGCAGTGCCTCGGGTGGTTGTTGTCATTGATGATCTTTATGGCCTTCCTGTGACATCGGGTGGTGTTTGTGTCCTGGAGGGCAGGTAGTTTGCCCCCGTTGATGCGTTGTGCAGACCTCACTACCCTCTGGAGAGCCTTGCGGTTGTGGGTGGAGCAGTTGCCGTACCAGGCGGTGATACAGCCCGACAGGATGCTCTCGATTGTGCATCTGTAAAAGTTTGTGAGTGTTTTTGGTGACAAGTCAAATTTCTTCAGCCTCCTGAGGTTGAAGAAGCGCTGCTGCACCTTCTTCACCATGCTGTCTGTGTAGGTGGACCATTTCAGTTTGTCCGTGATGTGTACGCTGAGGAACTTAAAACTTTACACCTTCTCCACTACTGTCCCGTCGATGTGGATAGGGGGATGCTCCCTCTGCTGTTTCCTGAAGTCCACGATCATCTCCTTTGTTTTGTTGACATTGTGTGAGGTTATTTTCATGACACACACCCCGAGGGCCCTCACCTCCTCCCTGTAGGCCGTCTCGGCGTTGTTAGCAATCAAGCCTGCCACTGTAGTGTCGTCTACCATCCTCTTATCCCTGAGTGATAATAATCATTACATTTTAATGTAAGTATTTAGATTTTAGCTTCTATATCAAAATATTCTATACTCTATTAAAGTAAGGGAAATCAACACAAAAAAAACAGACACTTCAACATTTCAAACCCTTCATTCTGGATTGTACAACCCACTTAGTATGGTAATTCAATAATCATAATAAAGGTTAAACTTTATTAATGGGAGTGAGTATCAAAAATACACAACGGCTCTGTAGATTCAGAGGTGAATAAATCGCTTGATGTTAACCATTGTTTCCATATTTCTTTCCACACTTGGATTTCATTGACCTAACTGTCCCTGGGACATCCACCTAGTCAAAATATAATACCCTGTTGTTTCATTAAAAATTCTGCTAAGACCTTCAAAAGGTTGGCGCTGGCTCATCTGCTCAGTGTTCCACTTAATGTAAACAGGTTAAGGGTTTAGAGAACAAAGGAGCTGATCGTGGTCAAGAGGAAAAGGAGGGGCGAACACACCCCCATTCACATTGACAGGGCTGTAGTGGAGCGGGTCGAGTGTTTCAAGTTTCTTGCTGTCCACATCAACAAGCTATTATGGTCAAAACGCATCAAGACAGTCATGGAGAAGGCATGACAATGCCTTTTCTCCCTCAGGAAACTGAAAAGATTTGGTATGGGTCACCAGATCCTCAAAAGGTTCTACAGCTGCACCATCGAGAGCATCCTGACCGGTTGCATGACCGCCTGGTATGGCAATTGCTCGGCATCCTACCATAAGATGCTACATAGGACAGAGCATATGGCCCGGTACATCCTGGGGCCAAGCTTCCAGCCATCCAGGACCTGTCCGAGGAAGACCACAAATCTTTTCAAAGACTCTAGACACCCAAGTCATAAACTGTTCTGTGCTACCGCATGGTAAGCAGTACCAGAGCGCCAAGTCTAGGTCTAAAAGTCTCCTTAACAGCTTCTACCCCCAAGCCTCAAGGCTGCTGAACAATTAATCAAATGGCCATCCGGACTATTTGCATTGACAGACCCCTTTGTTTTTACACTGCTGCTACTCACTGTTTATTATCTATGCATAGTAACTTTACCCCTACCTAAATGTACAAATTACTTTGACTAACCTGTACATTTACTCGGTACCCCCTGTATATAGCCTCGTTATTGTTATTTTTATTTTATTTTTTACTTTAGTTTATTTAGTAAATATTTTCTTAACTCTATTTTCTTAAAACTGAATTGTTGGTTTAGGGCTTGAAAGTAAGCATTTCACGGTAAGGTCTATTTGGCGCATGTGACAAATAAAGTTTGATTTGATTTGATCTTGGAGCAGAATGGAGTCGTGATCTGACTTGCCAAAGGGAGGGCGGGGGAGGGCCTTGTAGCCATTCAGGAAGAGAGAGAAACAATGTTTGAGTTTTTTGATGTGCGAGCATTACAGGCAATGTGTTGATAGAACTTCGGTAGCGTTTTCCTCAAATTTACTTTGTTAAAGTCCCAAGCTACAATAAATGCGGCTTCTGGATATATGGTTTCCAGTTTTCACAAAGTCCACTGTAGTTCCTTGAGGGCCGTTGTGGTATCGGCTTGAGGGGGAATATACATGGCTGTGACTAAAACCGTAGAGAATTCTGTTGGAGGTAATACGGTCGGCATTTGATTGTGAGGTATTCTAGGTCGGGTGAACAAAAGTACTTGAGTTCCTGTACATTATCAGAATCACACCATGAGTAAGATAATCATGAAACATACACTACCGCCTTTCTTCTTCCAGAAGAGTTCTTTATTCCTGTCTGTATGGACGGGGCCAGTATATCCGGAGAGAGCCATGATTCCGTGAAACAGAGTGTGTTACAGTCCCTGATGTCTTTCTGGAACTAGATCCTCGCACTGAACTGGTCTACATTATTGTCCAGGGACTGAACGTTAGCAGTAATATACTCAGAAGTGATGGATGGTGTGCACGCCTCCTGAGTCAGAGAAGTCCACTCTGAATACCTCTTCTCCGCCGGATTCGTCTTGGAGCAGCCTCTGGGACAAATTAAATTGGATTTATGGGTTTTGTCTGGTCTAGGGGTTTTTGTATGTTTATAGGGCTGTTTCCTTTCTAGGTAGTTTGTAGGTCTATGGTTGCCTAGATTGGTTCTCAATTAGAGGCAGCTGTCTATCATTGTCTCTGATTGGGAACCATATTTAGGCAGCCATATTCTGTGGGTACTTGGTGGGTGTTTGTCTTCTGTCTTTGTGTCTATGCACCAGATAGGACTGTTTTCGGTTTTCACATTTGTTGTATTTTGTAAGTGTTCTCGCTTATCGTCTATATTCAACATGTTGAACACTAACAACACTGCATTTTGGTCGGAAGAAAACCGTTACAGCAATAATAATTCATTATTTGTAATTCAACATTGTGTCTTGATTTTGTGTGTTCAGTAGGAAAAGGAAGGGATGGTAGAGAAGGCAAAAATATTAGGATTACATAAACATTTATCTCCCAACCCAATGTGATGGTTTTATGTCTGAACCCAGCAATATAGTCTAATTTGCCCAGCAGTTGGGTAAAGGGCTCACCCAATGCACTGGGTAAGAAGCAAAACCCAAACCCACTGGGTTGAATTAACCCAATGCTGAGTTTGTCCAATATTGATCCAGCGCTGGGTTGTCGAAATGACCCAAATTGGGTTATTTTTAACCCAGCATTTTTTGGTAGTAACAATTTATTTCGGAAAAATAATGTGAATTGCCATATTAAGCAAAACTCAATATCTACCTTTTTTTTGTTTTCTGATTGTTTCCAGTGCATGCATACATTCAACAAGCTTTGGACGAAGGACTTCCAACTTCCAAAGTTCACTCAAAAAGGCAATGGTTCTGAACTGGGTTGGATTTAGTTATTGTTGTTAATTATTACAATTTTGTTAATGAACTTTTAAACTTCCATTGGTATATATATTCCTCAGTTATCACTTATCTCATGTAAATAATTATGTAGTTATCCCTTTAAACATCTGAAGGTCAACATCCCAATAGTGTTCACATTTCTCTCATGTAAATGTTGCAGCTACATTAAAATATTTATTTATTTATTTATATATGCAATCTTTGCTATTTATAATCACCATGCTGATGATTTCAAGTTCTATTGGATTGATTTTTCTCTTAAAGACTTTGAATACATGTTGTTTAGTATATTTACTACTTTTTAGTATGTTTAGTTTTTTCTCTATGAAGTAAGTTCATTTAAAGTTATGTGATTTGGTTTATGTCGATACATCTGAATGTTGTTTAACACACAGTAACCAAAACCTGATCTAATTTGCATATTCATACTGCGTTTGAACCAAACAGAATGTTCGCTACAAATTTCCCACAATTGTTGGCCAGAACTTCACAAGTTGCCACATATTTACCACAACAGTTTGCAACAAAACTAATTTGCATGTGAAAATATGAGCTTTCTGCAAATTTGTGGTAAATTGGCCAAAGACTTACCACAACTGTTAGCCAGAAGCCAGTTTTTTCAGTAAGGGTTCATCACTCCTAACTTATACTGAACAAAAATATAAATGCAACATGTAAAGTGTTTCATGAGCTGAAATAAATGATCGCAGAAAAGTTCCATATGCACAAAATGCTTATTTCTCTCAAATGTTGTGCACAAATTTGTTAACATCCCTTTTAGTGAGCATTTCTCTTTTGCCAAGACAATTCATCCACCTGACAGGTGTGGCATATCAAGATGCTGATTAAACAGCATTATCATTACACAGGTGCACATTGCACTGAAATGTGAAAGGCCATTCTAAAATGTGCAGTTTTGTCACACAACTCAATCCTACAGATGTCTCAAGTTTTGACGGAGCGTGGATTTGGCATGCTGACTGCAGGAATGTCCACCAGAGCTGTTGCCAGAGAATTGAATGTTAATTTCTCTACCATAAGCCGCCTACAACATCATTTTAGAGAATTTGGTAGTACCTCCAACCGGCCTCACAACTGCAGTCCAATCAATCAATCAACCATTAGCAGATGTCACAAAGTGCTATAAAGAAATCCAGCCTAAAATCCCAAACAGCAAGCAATACAGATGTAGAAGCACGGTGGCTAGGAAAATCTCACTAGAAAGGCCGGAACCTAGGAATAAACCTACAGGGGAACCTGGCTCTGAGGGGTGGCCGTTCCTCTTCTGGCTGTGCCGGGTGCAGATTATAAGAGTACATGGCCATTAAAGCCAGATTGTTCTTCAAGATGTTCAAATGTTCATTGATGACCAGCAGGGTCAAATAATAATCACAGTGGTTCTATGGGGTGACAGGTTAGTACCTCAGGAGTAAATGTCAGTTGGCTTTTCATAGCCGAGCATTCAGAGGTTGAAACAGCAGGTGCGGTAAAGAGAGAGCGAGTCGAAAACAGCAGGTCCGGGACAAGGTAGCACGTCTGGTGAACAGGTCTGGGTTGCATAGCCGCAGGCAGAACAGTTCAAACTGGAGCAACAGCATGACCAGGTGGACTGGGGACAGCCAGGAGTCATCAGGCCAGGTAGTCCTGAGGCATGATCTTCAGGTCCTTTGGGAGGGGAGGGAGAGGGAGAGATAATTAGAGGGATCATACTTAAATTCACAAAAGACACCAGATAAGACAGGAATTACACCAGATAAAACAGACTGACCCTAGCCCCCCGGCACATAGACTATTGCAGCATAGATACTGGAGGCTGAGACGAGGTGGGTCAGGGGACACTGTGGCCCCGTCCGACAATACCCCCAGACATGGACAACCAGGCAGGATTTAACCCCACCCACTTTGCCAAAGCACAGCCCCCATACCACTAGAGGGATATCAGCAGACCACCAACTTACTACCCAGAGACAAGGCTGAGCATAGTCCACGAAGGTCTCCTCCACCTCACGAGACAAAGGGGGCGCAAAACTGGACAGGAAGATAACTTCTGTGACTCAACCCACTCAAGTTGAGTATAGCGAAAAAATCCTGGCACTATTTGATGCACCCCTCCTAGGGAAGGCATGGAAGAGCACTAGTAAGCCAATGACTCAGCCCCCGTAATAGGGTCAGAGGCAGAGAATCCCAGTGGAGAGAGGGGAGCCAGCCAGGCAGAGACAGCAAAGTGCCTTGCCGTTCACCTTCGCACCACTGGGCCAGAATACACTCAATCATAGGACCTTCTGAAGAGATGACTCTTCATTAAAGACTTAAAGGTCGAGACCGAGTCTGCGTCTCTCACATGGATAGGCAGACAATTCCATAAACATGGTGCTCTATAGGTGAAAGTCCTGCCTCCAGCTGTTTGCTTAGAAATTCTAGGCACACCATGGAGGCCTGCGTCTTGTGACCGTAGAGTACGTGTAGGTAGGTACGGCAGGAACAAATCGTAGAGATAGGTAGGTGCAAGCCCATGTAATGCTGTGTAGGTTAGCAGTAAAACCTTAACCGGAAGCCAGTGTAGAGACGCTAGCACTGGAGTTCTAGTCAAGATTTTAGCAGCCGTTTTAGGCACTAAAATTTAGTGCTTTATCCAGGTAGCCAGAGAGTAGAACATTGCAGTAGTCTATTTTAGAAGTGACAAAAGCATGGATTAGCTTTTCTGCATCATTTTTGGTGTAATGAGTCACTCAGAAAGCGGATGAAACTGTGGGTTTACACGATTGATACATTTCTGCACAAACTGTCAGAAACTGTCTCGGGAAAGCTCATCTGCGTGCTGGTCGTCTTCACTACAGTCTTGATCTGACTGCGGTTCGGCATCGTAAGTGAATTATGCTCGCTTCGAGGCAAGGAGCACTAAAGCATGCATGAGAGCACCAGCTGTTCCAGACGACGTGGTAGCCGATGTGAGCAAGACCTTTAAACTGGTTAACATTCACAAGGCTGGATTACCAGGACGTTTACTCAAAGCATGCGCGGACCAACTGGCAAGTGTCTTCACTGACATTTTCAACCTCTCCCTGAGCGTGTCTGTAATACGTTTCAAGCAGACCACCATAGTCCCTGTGCCCAAGGAAGCGAAGGTAACCTGCCTAAATGATTGCCACCCATAGCACTCATGTCTGTAGCCATGAAGTGCTTTGAAAGGCTGGTCATGGCTCACATCAACAGCATAATCCTGGGTACCCTAGACTCAGATCCACAGATGACACAATCTCAATCACACTCCACACTGCCCTTTCTACCTGGACAAAAGGAACACCTACTGTATGTGAGGATGTTGTTCATTGACTACACCTCAGTGTTCAACACCATAGTATCCACAAAGCTCATCACTAAGCTAAGGACCCTGAGACTAAACACCTCCCTCTGCAACTGGATCTTGGACTTCCTGACGGGCCACCCCCAGGTGGAAGGGGTAAGCAACAACATGTCTGCCACGCTAATCCTCAACTACAAATTAAATTGTATTTGTCACATGTGCCAAATACAACAACCTTACAGTGAAATATTTACCTACAAGCCATTAACCAACAATGCAGTTTTAAGAACATACCTAAAAAAGAAAGAGATTTAAATAACAAATAATTAAAGAGCAGCAGTAAAATAACAATAGCGGGGCTATATACAGGGGGTACCGGTGTCGCAAATAGTCTGGGTAGCAATTTGATTAGATATTCAGGAGTCTTATGGCTTGGGGGTAGAAGCTGTTTAGAAGCCTTTTGGCGCTCGGTACCACTTGCCGATGCGGTAGCTGAGAGAACAGTTGATGTCTAGGGTGCCTGGTGTCTTTGACCATTTTTCAGCGGTGCATGCTTAGGTCCCTCCTGTACTCCCTGCTCACCCACGACTATGTGACCAAACATGACTCCAACACCATCATTAAGTTTGATGATGACAACAGCCTGATCACCGACAGCCATGCTTTTTTGTATTTTATTTGGATCCCATTAGCTGTTGTAAAAGCGGCAGCTACTCTTTCTGGGGTCCACACAAATGAATCTATATGTTTTGTTCATGACAGTTTACAATCTAAGGAAACGCCAAGTAATTTAGTCTCCTCAACATGTACAACAGCCACACCATTCATTGCCAAATTCAGCTGAAGCCAACCATATTGTCGTGGAAATTTCCTCTATTTACCAAATCATGAGAGCAAACCACACACAAGTCAGAGTTAGTTATCACAAAGTCCATCTTTAATTATATGAGCTCTATCACAACCCTGTGACTCTCAGATCAATTCAGTGTCTATCAATGAATTCTCTGAGAGTCCCTTACACATTGCAACTGAGATCCTTTATAGCAAAAGACAGCATTGGCATAATTTATCGTTCAGCTTTGTCTCCTAAACTATGTTATTTTCTCAAACTCAGAACCATAAACCAATCCTCCATATCAACAGGCATATATCAAATCCATCCTATCTTGACAAGATCACAGAGACACATTTACTGGCACACAGAAATTGTGGAGCCAAGAGATACACGCTTGACCTCTCCCCTCTCTCCGACCCAAGCAACTTAGTCTTGACAGAGACCAGATGACTGCAAACCCCACCACAGTATTATACAAACACATTCTGATGAGAAGTAACTTACAAACATGTGATGAATATTAACCTTTTCATCCTACCCCCTCCTTTTTCGAACATTCTGTTAAAAATCGCGCAACATTTCAGCGTCCTGCTACTCATGCCAGGAATATAGTATATGCATATGATTAGTATGTGTGGATAGAAAACACTCTGAAGTTTCTAAAACTGGTTAAATCACGGCTGTGACTATAACAGAGCGTGTGTTTCATCGAAAATCGCAAGAAAAACTGGTCACTGAAATCTGAAAAAAGTATCCATGCGCCCCTTTCATGGATTGTTTATGGATGCAATTCCTACAGCTTCCACACGATGTCGCCAAAAACGTCATTTTCATTGACATAAATCCTTTGAGACATTACCAATCATTCCATCCAGCCTACCTCAATCGATTTTGGAAGATTGAAAAATGGACACTGTTTTCTTGAGTAGCTGCTATTGAATACAGATCGCCCAGTGATCAATTTGATCGCTTATTAACGTTTACAAATACCTAAAGTTGGGTTATAAAAGTAGGTTGAAGTGTTTTGTCAAAGAATATAGGCAACTTATATAATTTTTAAACATGACGTTGCGTGTTGGAAGAGAGCTTTTTTCCTGATGCAGACAGGCTATACAAATGGATATTTTGGGCATTCATGGACGGATTTAATCGGGAAAAAGACCAATTTGTGATGTTTATGGGACATATAGGAGTGCCAACAAAGAATATCATCAAAGGTAATGAATGTTTTATATTTTATTTCTGCGTTTTTGTGTAGCGCCGGCTACGCTAATTATTTTGTTTACGTCGCCTTCAGGCATTTTGGGGTGTTGCATGCTATCAGATAATAGCTTCTCATGCTTTCGCCGAAAAGCATTTTAAAAATCTGACTTGTTGGCTAGATTCACAACGAGTGTAGCTTTAATTCAATACCCTGCATGTGTATTTTAATGAGCGTTTGAGTTTTAACGAGTACATTTAGCATTTAGCGTAGCGCATTTGCATTTCCAGGTGCCTACTTGAGACGTCTGCGTCTCAAGTAGGAGCAAGAATTAAACATCTTACCTATGTTACCAACTAATTCTGATTATTCCCCAACAATATACAATACTAGTTTTAGAGATGTTCAGGACCAGTTTATTACTGGCCACCCATTCCAAAACAGACTATAACTATTTGTTAAGGGTTTCAGGGACTTCATTAGCTGTGGTTGCTGATGCGTATATGGTTGAATCATCAGCATACAATTGAAGTCGGAAGTTTACATACACTTAGGTTGGAGTCATTAAAATGTGTTTTTCAACCACTCCACAAATATCTTGTAAACAAACTATAATTTTGGCAATTAAACACTGGAATGGTAGGATGTGCAGAGGATGAATGTGCAAGTTGAGATACTGGGGTGCAAAGGAGAGTGAGATAAATAAATAAATAAAATCAGTTTGGGGATGAGGTAGATTGGATGGGCTATTTACAGATGAGCTATATACAGGTGCAGTGACCTGTGAGCTGCTCGGACAGCTGGGGCTTAAAGCTAGTGAGGGAGGTAAGAGGCTCCAGCTTCAGAGATTTTTGCAGTTCGTTCCAGTCATTGGCAGTAGATAACTTCATTTGACTCAACTGGAAGTGTACCTGTGGATGTATTTCAAGGTCTACCTTCAAACTCAGTGCCTCTTTGCTTGACATTACGGGAAAATCAAAAGAAATCAGCCAAGAAAAATTGGAGACCTCCACAAGTCTGGTTCATCCTTGGGAACAATTTCCAAACGCTTGAAAGTACCACGTTCATCTGTATAAACAATAGAACGCAAGTATAAACACCATGGGACCATGCAGCCGTCATACCACTCAGGAAGGAGACGCGTTCTGTCTCCTAGAGATGAACATACTTTGGTGCGAAAAGTGCAAATCAATCACAGAACAACACCAAAGGACCTTACAAAGATGCTGGAAGAAACAGGTACAAAAGTATCTATATCCACAGTAAACCGAGTCCTATATCGACATAACCTAAAAGGCCGCTTAGCAAGGAAGAAGCCACTACTCCAAACCGCCATAAAAAGCCAGATTACGGTTTGCAACTGCACATGGCGACAAAGATCGTACTTTATGAGAAATGTCCTCTGGTCTTATGAAAAAATCAGTTTGGCCATAACGACCATTGTTATGTTTGGAGGAAAAAGGGGGAGGCTTGCAAGCACCATCCCAACCGTGAAGCACGGGGGTGGCAGCATCATATTGTGGGGGTGCTTTGCAGCAGGGGGGACTGGTGCACTTCACAAAATAGATGGCTTCATGAAAGACAATCATGTGGATATATTGAAGAAACATCTCAAGACATCAGTTAAGTTAAATCTTGGTCACAAATGGGTCTTCCAAATGGACAATGACCCCAAGCATAATTCCAAAGTTGTGGCAAAATGGTTTAAGGACAACAAAGTCAAGGTATTGGACTGGCCATCACAAAGCCGAAAAAGCGTGTGCGAGCAAGGAGGCCTTACAAACCTGCCTCAGTTACACCAGCTCTGTCACGAGGAATGGGCCAAAATTCACCCAACTTATTGTGGGAAGCTTGTGGATGGCTACCCAAAACCTTTGACCCAAGTTAAACAATTTAAAGGCAATGCTACCAAATACTAATTGAGTGTATTTAAATTTCTGACCCACTGGGAATGTGATGAAATAAATGAAAGCTGAAATAAATCATTCTCTCTACTATTATTCTGATATTTCACATTCTTAAAATAAAGTGGTAATCCTAATTGACCTAAAACAGGGCATTTTTACTAGGATTAAAGTTAGTAATTGTGAAAAACTAAGTTTAAATGTAATTGGCCAAGGTGTATGTAAACCTCCGACTTCAACTGTATATTTTTTGCCTCACCAAGATTTACATGCTAAAATCGCCACTGCAGAGGGGATAAGACATTTTAGGTTGGATTAATATATATTTTTTTACTGTCTTTACTCACAGACAAATAACCTAATCACACTGCAACAACACTGTTATTATTTATGTTTACATCATTTCTTCTGTCTGTGTGTTTATATGATAAACCACTGCAGCCCTTACACTCATTGCCTTAAGTTTACAAATGAAGTTGTATAATTGTATTGCAAAGGACAATGACTATGAATGTGCAAATAAAATATATTACAATAACAAGTGTATGTCCATGTCTTTCCCACCATTTTGCGACAGAGACTGTGCTCCAGGGTGCAGTACATCTTCCAGGTGTGGAAGGCCGAGGAGGGCGTCATCTCTTTTACACTGCTTCCAGAAAGCCATCCCCTTGGAGGCGGAGGCATACACCTGCGAGGCCTGCATGGTGGACGCCATAGGTGAGTGGCCATTTTATTACATTTGGGGTCCATTTCTCTCCTTATCTCTTAGCCTTCATTTTTACTGATACAGGCCACAAACAAATTAACATGAATGATGGCTTTCGGGAGTATTATTTAACATGTGTAGTTCGTAACTGTCAGTGCAGATGGAGAAAGGGGAGACAAGGAGAAGAAACCGGTTTAGACTACTGAGATGCAGCCTGGTTGTACTTTCATGTTTTAAGATAGAAGTCTTGTGATAATCACCAAAAGCATGCAGATAATATCCCAAGTACATTGCAATTTAAGTGTTTAATCTCTCATTTATCATTTAAAACAAATCTAATTTAGAGGTATTTTAATCATCAACTGTTTTTTTAATTATATTCTCTCATTTCATTTCCAATATCAGTGGGTAACATAATCCAACACATGGCTCAAAATCAAGACCCCCTATAACGAAAGGAACTAAAACGAAATAAAGACAGTTTTAACGAAACAGTTTCATTGCAGGGTTGAAGATGCTGACCAACCAGAAGTGAAAGGAAAGTACAGGGTGATGATCATGTGGCAGGTGAAGAGGAAGTGGAGCTGGCCGAGGGGTAAAGGCAGCTCAGGCCTCCAGGGCAGGACAGTAGTGACCCCCAGAGGTGAGAGTTGGGTACTGCATCTTAAAACATGCAACAGAAAATGACAAATATGTTTGCTTATTGGACAAGGTCAAGACAGCACATCCCCGTTTCATTTAGTTTGGGATTGTTTCGTGACTAGTGAGCACGACCATGCAAACAAGAAGGGAGAGACTCATTATAGAATATGTCTATGGAGAGATGGCACTGTCAGCTAATCTGTCGCTTTATGGCAGGGATTTGACAGGCTTTTGTTCCAGTCCAGCTTTAATACACTTGTTTATGCAAAAATGTGTCTAAATTGAAGACTGTGTGAGTTTATTGAAGTGTGTTAGTGCTGGGTTGGAACAAAAGTCTGCTAACACTGGGTTTGTCCTCCACTACTGGGCGATGATATGGATGATGATAATCTGTTAGGCCGACACACGTAACATAAATGGTAGTAGTGTCTGACGACAGACTGGGATGCAACGACTAATGAAGAACTTTGTTCCAATACGCAGATTTTTAGCCACATCATTTGGACAAATCAAGATTTCGCAGGTGCTCACATCTTTAACATTTCGGAAGGCGAGGGGACATTTGGCCCATAGACTTAACCAAAACCGTCTGAGAGTTTCTGTTTATAGCTGTGGAGACTTTGCTAGTCTAGTTAGTATCTTTTCAAACACGTCTCCCCCAGAACTTAATTGAGCATCTGGCTCAATACGCAATATTTTCACTGGAAGGCCAAAAAGATCATCAAGGGCATCAACCACCCGAGCCACGGCCTGTTCACCCCGCTATCATCCAGATCTCAAGGTCATCAGACTGTTAAATAGCCATCACCATCTGGCTGCCACCCAGTTACTCAACCCTAGCCCTTAGAGGCTGCTGCCCTATGTACACTAGTCACTTTATTAATGTTTACATACTGTATTTTAGTCATTGCTCATCCTAATATTTATATGTTTCTTAATTCCATTATTTTACTTTTAGATTTTTGTGTATTGTTGTGAATTGTTAGATACTACTGCACTGTTGGAGCAAGGAACACAAACATTTCTCTACACCCGCAATAACATCTGCTTAATATGTGTATGTAACAAGTAACATTTGATTTGATATTTTAGTTATGGGTGTGCTAGATTTGGATGAAAATAATGATTCTGACAACTAATAATAATTCTTATGATCATAGTTGTAATTAGGGGTGTGAATGTGTAGCCCTTTCCTGCAGTCAATAACCATAAGCGCCCTCTATTGCCTCATGGGTGGAATGTTAATATTTTTCAGAATTGATGTATATTTTTATTTAAACAGACCAAAATCCGGTGTTTCTATGTCAAAAAGTTTTGTTATATTTCAGTCTTCTGTGATGTTTATAAAGTGTAATATTGGGATGCAAACTCAAAATGTAATATATTTCAACTCTATATCTGGAATGGTACAGGTGTCGTCCTGTTTTTAAGCCCATAACCATCTGTGTGAGGTGTATACATTTGTTTCAAAGTAGATTTGTTTAAGACTACTAATAATTACTCTGTGTGACCCTGATTTAGGCCCACTGCTGAAAAAAAAAACAGGTTAAATGTTTGAGATTCAGCCTATGACTGCAGTAGATAGAACATAGCGGGCATACCCAATAGGACCATATTCTGCATTGAGTTGTTCTTATCGTTTTAATGGAAAAAATGGCAGTGTAAATGTTAAGATTTTTTTTCCTTTGTTCCATCCAGTCATAATTGTTGTTATTATTATTATTATCAGGCATTTGTCTAACTACCCCAAACCAAAATGTCACCAAGCCATCCAGATATGGGTAAATATGTGGAAGAAATTGTATATTTTTTAAAGATGAATGAAAAACACTAATCTTGAATAGATAAGTATTCAAACCCCTGATTCAATACATGTTATATTCACCTTTGGCAGCAGTTACAGCTGTTTGGGTAAGTCTAAGAGCTTTGCACACCTAAATTGGACAATATTTGCCCATTATTATTTTTATTATTTTTTTTACTTTTCAAGCTCTGTTAAGTAGGTTGTTGATCATTGCTACACAGCCACTTTCAAGTCGTGCCATAGATTTAAGTCAAAATTTCAACTGGGCCACTGAGGAACATTCAATGTTGTCTTGGTAAGCAACTCCAGTGTATATTTGGCCTTGAGGTTTAGGTTATTGTCCTGCTGAAATGTGAATTTGTCTCCCAGTGTCTGTTGGAAAGCAGACTGAACCAGGTTTTCCTCTACGATTTTGCCTATGCTTAGCTCTATTCAGTTTATTTTTATCTACCCCAAAATATCAATAGTCCTTGCCGATGACGAGTGTATCCATAATGATGCAGCCACTACCATGCTTGAAAATATGAAGAATGGTACTCAGTGATGGGTTGGATTTTGACCAAACATAATGCTTTGGAGCAAAAGTTCATTTCTTTGCCACATTTTTTTGAGTATAACTTATTTGCCTTATTGCAAACATGATGCATATTCTGTACATTTTACTCCGTCATTTAGTTAGTCTTGTGGAGTAACTACAATGTTGTTGATCCATCCTGTTTGCTCCTATAACAGCCATTCAATTCTGTAACCGTTTTAAAGTCATCAATAGCCTCCCGGTGAAATCCCTGAGCACTTCCCTTCCTCGCCGGCAACTGAGTTCAGGACACCTGTATCTTTGTGGTGATTGGGTGGGTGTATTGATACACCACCCAAAGCATAATTAATAACTCCACCATACTCTAAGTGATATTCAGTGTATGCTTTATCTTTTTTTTAATCCAAATCCAATTCTTTGCGATTTAATGGCGAGGATGCAGAATAAAAGCAGGGTAAATATGCATACTATTTTTATGAAACACAAGTCAGGTTGCAGCAGTATGTTTTTTCAACCCTGGTGTGATTAACTGAATGCGATACACAACATCCGGAACTAGCATTAGCCACTGATGGTGGTGGACAAGGTGTTTCATAAAGAAAATATGAATTTTTTCCTGTTTTTCCCCCACCTTCTTGGCATTAAATCAAGTTAAGGAAGAAATTGAGACCTTTGCAGCCTGAATGGAGAATGTTTAATGTACAAACCGGTACATGGAGGATAGAAGCGTTAAGCTAGCTGCATAGATTCCCTTTGGATAGTAAGATGAAACAACTCAATATGGCCATCTGCCGGCCATTGGGCTATGTGACTCTGTGCAGCCAATGGCAATGTCCGCTTTAGGTATAATGGCGGGTAGCCTATGCGGAGTCCCCAGAAAACGCTAACATCTGGTTTTCAGGGTACAGTATTTTCATCCGAACTTCAGTTTCCCATGTAAGATGGAAGTGGGAACTCAGCTCAAGCGTCTTTCAACACCTGCTACGTTAGGTTAAATGCCAGGAGCCTTGTGGATTTGACAGCTTTAACACAGTTAAAACATCAGCTATACAGATGTCGGCTAAAGAGGATTTGATTGAATCTGGCCCATAGGATCTCTATTAGAGGTCGACCGATTAATCGGAATGGCCGATCAATTAGGGCCGATTTCAAGTTTTCATAACAATCGGAAATCTGTATTTTTGGACACTGATTTGGACGTGTTTTTTTTTTTACACCTTTATTTAATCTTTATTTAACTAGGCAAGTCAGTTAAGAACACATTCTTATTTTCAATGACGTCCTAGGAACGGTGAGTTAACTGCCTCGTTCAGGGGCAGAACGACAGATTTTTACCTTGTTAGCTCGGGGAATTCAATCTTGCAACCTTACAGTTAACTAGTCCAACGCTCTAACCACCTGATTACATTGCACTCCACAAGGAGACTGCCTGTTACGCGAATGCAGTAAGCCAAGGTAAGTTGCTAGCTGGCATTAAACTTATCTTATAAAAAACAATCAATCAAGGCCTCCCGGCTGGCGCTGTACTGCAGCGCCAGCTGTGCCATCAGAGTCCTGGGTTCGCGCCCAGGCTCTGTCGTAACCGGCCGCGACCGGGAGGTCCGTGGGGCGACGCACAATTGGCCTAGCATCGCCCGGGTTAGGGAGGGCTTGGTCGGTAGGGGTGTCCTTGTCTCATCGCGCACCAGCGACTCCTGTGGCGGGCTGGGCGCAGTGTACGCTAGCCAAGGTGGCCAGGTGCACGGTGTTTCCTCCGGCGCATTGGTGCGGCTGGCTTCCGGGTTGGATGTGCACTGTGTTAAAGAAGCAGCGGCTTGGTTGGTTGTGTATCGGAGGACGCATGACTTTCAACCTTCGTCTCTCCCGAGCCCGTACGGGAGTTGTAGCGATGAGACAAGATAGTAGCTACTACAACAATTGGATACTACGAAATTGGGGACAAAAAGGGGTAAAATTAAAAAAAAAAAATCAATCAATCATAATCACTAGTGGTTGATGATATTACTAGTTTATGTAGCGTGTCCTGCGTTGCATATAATCGATGCGGTGCGTATCGTTGCTCCAATGTGTACCTAACCCTAAACATCAATGCCTTTCTTAAAATCAATACACAGAAGTATATATTTTTAAACCTGCATATTTAGCTAAAAGAAATCCAGGTTAGCAGGCAATATTAACCAGGCAGAGTCAAGTAACAGTTTGGGCCGCCTAATTTGCCAGAATTTTAAGTAATTATGACATAACATTGAAGGTTGTGCAATATTTAGACTAATGGATGCCATCCGTTAGATAAAATACGGAACGGTTCCGTATTTCACTGAAAGAATAAACGTCTTGTTTTCGAGATGATAGTTTCCGGATTCGGCCATATTAATGACCTAAGGCTCGTATTTCTGTGTGTTATCATGTTATAACTTAAGTCTATGATTTGATAGAGTTGTCTGACTGAACGATGGTAGGCAGCAGCAGGCTCGTAAGCATTCATTCAAACAGCACAGTCGTGCGTTTTGCCAGCAGCTCTTCGCAAGCACAGCACAGTTTATTACTTCAAGCCTATCAACTCCCGAGATTAGGCTGGTGTAACCGATGTGAAATGGCTAGCTAGTTAGCGGGGTGCGCGCAAATAGTGTTTCAAACGTCACTCGCTCTGAGACTTGGAGTAGTTATTCTCCTTGCTCTGCATGGGTAACGTTGCTTCGAGGGTGGCTGTTGTCGTTGTGTTCTTGGTTCAAGCCCAGGTAGGAGCGAGGAGAGGGACGGAAGCTATACTGTTACACTGGCAATACTAAAGTGCCTATAAGAACATCCAATAGTCAAAGGTTATTAAAATACAAATGGTATAGAGAAATAGTCCTATAATTCCAATAATAACTACAACCTAAAACTTCTTACCTGGGAATATTGAAGACTCATGTTAAAAGGAACCACCAGCTTTCATATGTTCTCATGTTCTGAGCAAGGAACTTAAACGTTAGCTTTCTTACATGGCACATATTGCACTTTTACTTTCTTCTCCAACACTTTGTTTTTGCATTATTTAAACCAAATTTAACACGTTTCATTATTTATTTGAGGCCACATTGATTTTATTGATGTATTATATTAAGTTAAAATAAGTGTTCATTCAGTATTGTTGTAATTGTCATCATTACAAATAAAAAAAAACATTAAAATCTGCTTTTTTTGGTCCTCCAATAACCGGTATCGGTATCAGGGTTAAAATCATAATCGGTTGACCTCTAATCTCTATGGCAGAAACAGACAGCACACTGGGGCAAACCGTAAGCAATTGAGGGTGATCTATTGTACTATTCACAGGTGGTTGGTTTCACCTTAATTGGGGAGGATGGGCTAATGGTAATGGCTGGAGTGAAATGACTGGAATGGTATCAAATAAATCAAACACATGGTTTCTATGTGTTTGATGCCATTAAATTCTCTCCAGTCCAGCCATTATTATGAGTCGCCCTCCCTTCAGCAGCCTCCACTGGTACTATTACACATTGAAACATTCAAACTTTTGTAATGTGTTCTTATTTTTGCTATCTTTAGACAAATAACAGCATAATGGGTCACAAATTCCTGATTATGTGATTATATTATTCAAGTGTTATTTCATTGAAAATACTGCAATGACCAGAGAAATGTATAATGTATGAGAACACTTTGTAACAAATCATAAATGTATAAAATTAACTTCTAGTCAAATTCCAGGCACACTGTTAACCATTTGGAATTCGTATGACATGCCTTCCTCTGTTTTCACTGTATATTTTAGTGTATACATTTATTATATAATGCCTACTAAATACCGCAATCACTAAGGGTGGGTTAGGATGCACTTACTGTTTCTCCAAGACAATTCGTGGGGCTATTGCCTTCAGGACATATTCTGTCCTCAATCTGTCAAACTAGACAAACTTATAATTTTACAGTAGGCGCATGTGAGCTAAATATGACAGTCCCCCATATTGTGAAGGAGTAAGGGGCTAAAACGTGTCTTCAGATTTTCAGTTAAAGTTATGTAAACTATTGAGGAAAATTCACATCTTTAAACCTTGGTAATAACTGTCTATGGTATATTTAGCTATTATTTGTCTCACTGAGATTAAAGAAATATATATATTTAGTAAAAGAGACCTATAATATCTGCCTTTCAAAATCCTTATGACCCTCAGTCAAAAAAAATGTACTCACAGAATCATATGGATGGTTGGATATATACATTTTATTCCCCCTTCTCCCATAGCCACATAAGAAAGCTCCAACAAGCATGATCAAGATTTTATATGATGCTATGTCTACTTACACTCTCCATACAAGCCTGTGGGGAAAATAGATAATATATATATACAATAATCAGCAAATCCGGACGATATCCCCTCTGACGTTTGGTTGGCGTGGAAATCGGGGACACAGTAGCATTCATTGTTCAGCGAGCTTTTCCACTTAGTTAAACCCACCGACAGCAATGAATGTTGATTGTGACCTTTGCTGTGGTTAGAGGCTGGAGGATTGGTTTCTGTGTGTGTGTGTGTGTGTGTGTGTGTGTGTGTGTGTGTGTGTGTGTGTGTGTGTGTGTTTAGGAGGGGGGTAGATGCAGAGGGGTGGAGAGGCAGATAGGACCATAGTGTTCATCTTCCTTCTTCCTCTGGTCACATTGAGAGTTGGGCTGGCCACAGGGTACACTCAACGGTCGATGGTTTTTGTCAATTTAACTCAAACTCACCGACAGCGTTGAATGTTCACTGGGGAAAACAGGGCCTGATGGTGAGTCGGGCTGACAGTCGGGCTGACAGTTTGCTGCTTCGAGATGAGGAAAGATGAGGAGAGCAATAGGCAGGGCTGGATTACCGAATGGAGGTCAGGGGCCACCACCCAGATAGCAAAATGTGTAGAATTGCAGAAAATTAGCTATAAAATTTCAAAACTTTCTCTCAGCCTCATGGCAAAATATGAACAATAGCATGAGATGAGCTATAAAAACAGAAAAACGAACATTTTCTCTTGTGTAGAGAAATGTGTAGAATACTATTACAAAACTGCTTTTTCTTCAACACAAAATGTGTTGAAATGCAGTTTCTCAAGAGACCCGCCTGGAGGTCGGTGCCCCGGGCCCCAAAAGCAGTAGTCCGGCCATGGCAATGAGCAGCTGGGCCTCTCTATTGCTCCCTCTCCATCCCTCTTTTATTCTCCCTATTTCTCACGCATCCCTATTATTCTCTCTCCATCCCTCCTTTATTATCTCACCCACATGTATTCTCCCCCTCTCTCCATACCTCTATTCTCTCCCCATCCCTCTTTTATTCTCACTCTTCATCACTCTTTTATTCTCCCACTCATTCTTGTTTTATTCGCTCTCTCTCTTCCCTCTTTTATTCTCTCTGTCCCTCTTTTATTCTCCCTCTCCGTCCCTCTTATTCTCCATCCCTCTTTTATTCTCTCTCTCATCCCTCTTTTATTCTCTCTCTCTCTCAGAGCTAGAAGGACACCACAAAGACATGGCCATTGTCCCTCATGTCTTAAGTCACTTTTCAGACGCCTCCATTTACCTGTTGTTATAAGAGGATGGCTATTTAACTTTGAGTGTTTTATTATACTTAAATGACTGAAACCATCTCATATTGCTCACCCACGTGAAATATATGTAGAGACTGAACGCTTGGAAATGAATTGCAGACATCTCCTCTGCTTCCTCTTGGTCTCGTCCTCTGGCATAGATGAGAAAGCAAGGGAGAGAAAGAAAGGGAGGCATTAAGAATTCAAATATGCACTTCGGTTGGGTTATTAAACCTAAACATATTAACATGTCAATTTCCAATAAAGCCCCATTTGTTTCACAGACCGTTAAATGTCCTGATTGCCAATTGTATACTGAGTGGCACCCCCTTTCCCTATAATGTATAGTGTACAAAACATTATGAACGCCTTTTCTTTCCATGACATAGACTGACCACGTAAATCCAGGCGAAAGCTGTGATCCCTTATTGATGTCACTTGTTAAATTCACTTCAAATCAGAGTAGATGAAGGGGAGGAGACCTGGTTAAAGAAGGATTTTTTAAAGCCTTGATACAATTGAGACAAGGATTGTGTGTGTGCAATTACGAAGGGTGAATAGGCAAGACAAAATATTTAAGTACCTTTGAACGGGGTATGGTAAGTAGGTGCCAGGTGCACCAGTTTGTGTCAAGAACTACAACGCTGCTGGGACATCCAGCCAACTTGATACAACTGTGGGAAGCATTGGAGTCAAAATGGGTCAAAATCCCTGTGGAATGCTTTCGACACATTGAGGTGTCCATGCCCCAATGAATTGAGGCTGTTTTGAGGGCAAAGGGAAAGTGGGGGTGGAGGGTAGTATAATGCAATACAATGTTCTAATATAATATTTTTTGTCCTAATATAATTATTCAAAGCATTTCACACATTATAATTTTGCTCCGAGTTGAACCTACAGTTCAGCGGCTTATTTGTCTTAGACAAATTTAATGCAAGGTAACGTACTTCACTTTTTGTTAAACTGTACGCGGAGCAGGAAAACACATTTGTTTTCACTCTCGGTAGCGGTTGAGGCTTTAGTCATCTTTTAGTCATCTTGAAAGTCCTGACTCATTTGAGTCTTGGTAAACAGCGCACCGTGAGAGCGCTAGGGGTGGTTTCTATAGGCATGTAGTCTATCGGCATGTGTTGCTAGCTACCTCAACTGAGAGACCTTAGTGTCAACACAACCTGCTGAGTCATGCTAATTGATAGCATCTGAAGTTTCACTATGATGTGGGGACCTTTCAAAGGCAAGACAGTCATCTGCATTTGTGACCACGCCAAAAATCGGTGCATGCACTCTCATGGAATGTGTGTGGCGCTTTTTCAATAATTAATGTGAGTAATACTAAAATGTGTTCAGTCATTTAATTTAATCTAAATGTAATAATGAACAGAATGTGAATGTCTTTCAAGGACGTTTTTTTCTCACGGATGGACAAAGTGAACAGGAGATTATCTATATGTTGACCCTTCTTCATTAGCTAAATTCTCGTCTATTCCGTACTGCAAAAAATTTACTAATTCCTAACCAGGCCTTTATTAGCTTGCTCCGGAAACATGACCAAAAGTACAGCCAGTCCTTGCTCGAGGGCCACATCAAACTCCCTGAACCCTGGCCCCTTATTAAGCCATTGGATTGACATTGTGCGAAATGACAGAAGTGGATCAGCAGAGGTAATGGCAGTGTACTCCATGGTCTTCTATGTCCAGAGGACGAGCATGACTCAGACTGGTTTGGTCAAGAGTCAGAGAGAAAGAGATGGACCCTGAGCTGACGTCCAAGCCCAAATCGGAGTGACGGGGCTGGGCATGACTGCCGACGGGCCGGAGGAAGTGGAAGTCTACAGTATATGGGGATAGGGGGGAGGAGGGGGTAGTCTTTTTCACTCAGACAAGCTGGTCTTAATGGTATGAGCAGCTCTGACATTTGACCACTTCATTGTTGTAAGACGATGGTCGGTTGGAGACCACTGTGAATGTGCGACTCAATGTAAAGGCTTTGTGTTAAAGTGATTTCCCCAATAGTCAAAGCATACAGAACAAGGTTGTACATAACCTTCTCTACAAATGTCTCCATTGCTGAAATGGAGACGATTTGATCTATTTTTGGATGAATGAGAAAGAGAAGACATAGCCAAATTACAACCACATGTATTGGGACCCATATCTAAAAACAACAAACTCTAGTGACAAATCGTTTGGCGCAATCAAATTACGTAAAAATAACAATGGGAGCTGTCTGCACATTGCTATCGTAGCAGTGTGTGAATTTTAGACTATTTTACAACTCAGAGAGCTCCATTCAGACATGAGGGGGTGCAGCGATGACACAAGGAATATTTTGTGACAACTGGTTAGGGACAGCCAAGCAACACAATACAATACAATACAATACAGGACAGACTGGTTTCCTCGCAGGGCAGCAGGCTACTGGGTTCATTAGGGAAGGGATTGGACAACAAAAATGTGAGTTTCTAATTGGACAAGTCCAGGTGGTCCCTCCCAGTTTCAGGCTGTTTTCATCCATTTGGTGCCAAATGAACATGACCCTTTTGGTGTTACTGACATATGAGACTGGTTGGGCAGTAGGCAGACTTCATACACTGTAGTTATGGGAACTTGTAATCTTTTGGTGTAATTAGTTACATGTACTAGTAAGGAATTTAACAGAGCATTTTGTAAGTACATTTTTTATTAGGCTACACTATAATAAAACATTTTCATAGACCTCATCTGCAGTAGTTACAACATATAACTACTTTGGCATTAGGGTAAAGTAATGTATTGCAGACAGGTTGTCTATCTGAGGAGGAAATTCCTTCCTGTTTTTTTGTTAGATTTACAAGCTGCCAGTAGGTACAGACTGGTTAGCTCAGCCCGTCTGCAGCTCTCTCACACACACTATGTGATCTGTTTACCTCCATCTTAATGCTCACCTGCATCTCACCTTTGGGTGTGTTTGTGTGATCTTCTGGCTTCTTCTGTCTCTTCACAGCTGAATGGTCTCTCGAGTTGTTCTGTGACCTGCTGTCATTTACGCACGGACACACACACACAAAGAAAAATATAAAATACAAGGTTACTATTTTGACATTTGAAAGAATATTTTTTTCTGCAATTCTACACATTTCACTATGTAGTGGAGATATTTCTTTGCTGTTTTAAAGCAAATGTCCTGCAATTCTACACACTTTGCTATGGAGCAGAAAGAAAATATTGCAGTTTTAGAGCTAATTTCCTGCAATTCTATTAATTTTGCCATGGCTAATGCAGTATTCTTCTGCTTAAACATAATAACAAAATCTATATGAATAAAAATATTTATTTTTGTATTCTCCCTGACTGTCTAGCTTTTATTTGTGATTGTTAGTTCTCAAAGATGAAATAATAAAAAATAGGTCCATTATATTTTCTATCTGATTTTAGTCATTTAAGTTTCATCTGAAAGCATTTTTCCATCACAAAAATGATTAATAATAAAAAAGTTTTGGACCAGCCCAAGGATTTCAATTGCATAAAAATCCCTGAAAAATACTTGAAGACATTTAAAGAACAATGATAAGAGCACAGGCAAAATATACTACAACAAAGCCACACACACTCCCTCTCGCTGCACTCAAACACACACACCCTCCATGTAACAGGCTGGGTTTGATGGGGTTGATTACAGTAATTGTGTGTTTGTGTGTGTGTGTGTGTGTGTGGGATCCTGTGGCAGGAAGGCCATACACACACACACAGGCTGTGACACCCGTATTGACGCCCAGCCTCTGAGCACTGAACAGACTCGCTCAAACCAAAGCCCTACTCAAACGAAACCAAAATGGCAGCAGTTTCCCTGCATCAGGCCTCGTGTGAATAGCACACAAAGAAAGCAATCCTCCATTTGGGCACTGGGCTTGCTAATCTGCCGCTACTGATAACTAGAAAGACCGGCAGACCTGTAGCCTAGCAGACTGTATGCATATTTTGGGCTCTCTCAAAACACGGGTGAGCTCACACAAATAAACACACACACACATACACACACAGGGGGATGGGGGGAGTGGCTCAGGCAGTTAGTCTCACTGTGGACTGAGAAGAAGAGGTTCACAAATGCCTATATTATGTATCTCATACCATGTATTTCATAGAGTGCCTTTATGGCTACACATTTACCCATCTACACATTAAAGCCATTGCTCATCCATTGTTCAAAAGGCACTACACTTTCAGTATAATGTGCAACAAGACAGTGGCAAACAAATGTTTCCTTATTCACTCCTAAATTGTCATGACACTGAAGAAGGCTTAAGCCGAAACCTTTGTCCATCTACCTACCCCTGAATTAAATATATACTCAAAATAAAATGTAAAAAATAAACCTTGAATCTCCTTTTTGAGTATGAACCAGCTAAACAATTTTGGAATTCTATTACATTTTGGTCGACACACCTGTTCTGCGTGTAGTGGTCACACAAACTTTCATAGTCCCTTATTCATCCCTACAATAAGGAATTGGCCTGTTCAACTCAAAAGTTAGTAGGGGTTGCCCTTATTCCCTCGTCTATTGCCCCCTATTTAATCCTTTGTTACAGACCTATTCACATAATCGATTCATTCTTTGACAAAAGCCAATATAAAATATGACAAAATGTTTAGTGTTTCACACATAAGTTTGGATAATAGGGCAGTTTTCTGTTCTTTCTAAACCACATGATGTTTCTCTACACAACAACTATGCACACTGATCCTTTGGTTATGTGGACTGGGTGGACATTGGAGCCAGCCATTAGATTGACCACAGGTGATAAGAACATGTCAGACCAGCTAGGCCACATCTCCACTCCTGGTCAGCCCACTGACGTACATGTCAGTGAGAGAGATCTGTGTTGCGCTCTTTAGGGCATGCAACCGAAAATGGGCAAGTCTTGGTAATTCCTCCTTAATTCAGTCAGTTTTTTTTCTTCATAAGATGCCTAATGAATACAACCATGAGGTAGTACATTTGGGTCCCACCTGACTCTACAGGACAGGCCAAGTGTTTGTGTGTGTGTGTGTCAGTGGAGGCTGGTAGGAGGAGCTATAGGAGGACGGGCTCATTGTAATGGTTGGAATGGAGTTTGATACCATTCCATTTATTCCTTTACAATGAGCCTGTCCTCCTATAGCTCCTCCCACCAGCCTCCACTGTGTGTGTGTGTGTGTGTGTGTGTGTGTGTGTGAGAGAGAGAGATGACAGAAAGAGAGAGAGAGAGAGCAGAGATGGAAAACCTGAAAGAGATACAAAGCCAGATACAGAAACCGAGAGAAAGAGACAGATGGATGGAAACAGAAATCCAGAGACAGACTGAGATAGAAATGCAGAGAGGGAAGAGAGAGGACTAAGATAGAAATTAAGAGGGAAAGAATGCCAGATAAAGAGAGAAAGAAAGATAGATGGAGAGTTAAATAGTGAATAATAACCACAATCACTCCAGTATCCCTTACATTGGCTGATGAAAACATCAATAGTCATCCATTAGCCGTGCCGTCCTCTCTCTCTCTGCTCTCATTCTGAAGGTCTTAATAGCGACACTGTTTGTGTGTGTGTGTGTGTGTGTGTGTGTGTGTGTCTGTCTGTGTTCACACAACGCTCATCTAACCAGCTAACAGGGTCCATACACCTAATTCCTGTGATTTCTGACTCTGCAACAAGACGTATAGGACACATATACAGTTCAAGTTTTCAAAGTCAATGTCGAAGCTAAACTCAGCAAAAAAAGAAACGTCCCTTTTTCAGGACGCTGTCTTTCAAAAATAATTCGTAAAAATACAAATAACTTTGCAGATCTTCATTGTAAAGGGTTTAAACACTGTTTCCCATGCTTGTTCAATGAACCATAAACAATTAAATGAACATGCACCCGTGGAATGGTCATTAAGACACTAACAGCTTACAGACAGTAGGCAATTAAGATCGCAGTTACGAAAACTTAGGACACTAAAGAGGCCTTTCTACTGACTCTGAAAAACACCAAAAGAAAGATGCCCAGGGTCCCTGCGTGATCGTGCCTTAAGGGATGCTGCAAGGAGGTATGAGGACTGCAGGTGTGGAAAGGGCAATAATTTGCAATGTCCGTACTGAGAGATGACTAGGGCGGACAGCTGATCGTCCTCGCAGTGGCAGACCACGTGTAATAACACCTGCACAGGATCGGTACATCCGAACATCACACCTGTGGGACTGGTATAGGATGGCAACAACAACTGCCCGAGTTACACCACGAATGCAAAATCCCTCCATCAGACTGCTCAGACTGTCCGCAATAGGCTGAGGCAGGTCCTCACCAGACATCACCAACAACAACAACGTCACCTATGTGCACAAACCCACCGTCGCTGGACCAGACAGGACAGGCAAAAAGTGCTCTTCACTGACGAGTCGTGGTTTTGTCTCACAAAGGGTGATGGTCGGATTCGCGTTTATCGTCGACGGAATGAGCGTTACACCGAGGCCTGTACTCTGGAGGGGGATGTTTGGAGATGGAGGATCCGTCATGGTCTGGGGCGGTGTGTCACAGCATCATTGGACTGAGCTTGTTGTCATTGCAGGCAATCTCAATGCTGTGCGTTACAGTGAAGACATCCTCCACCCTCACGTGGTACCCTTCCTGCAGGCTCATCCTGACATGACCCTCCAGCATGACAATGCCACCAGCCATACTGCTCATTCTGTGCGTGATTTCCTGCAAGACAGGAATGTCAGTGTTCTGGCAGCGAAGAGCCCGGATCTCAAACCCATTGAGCACGTCTGGGACCTGTTGGATCGGAGGATGAGGGCTAGGGCCATTCCCCACAGAAATGTCCGGGAACTTACAGGTGGAAAAGTGGGGTAACATCTCACAGCAAGAACTGGCAAATCTAGTGCAATCCATGAGGAGGAGATGCCCTGCGGTACCTAATGCTGCTGGTGGCCACACCAGATACTGACTGTTAATTTGGATTTTACCCCCCCCCCCCCCCCTCCCGTTTGTTCAGGGACACATTATTCCATTTCTGTTAGTCACATGTCTGTGGAACTTGTACAGTTTACGTTTTCTGAAAATAAACGCAGTTGACAGTGAGAGGATGCTGAGTTTATCAGTATCTTTTAGTATTTTCCATTAGCAATGCAATTGTACCATGATTCTAAAAGCTAGGCCGGTGTAGAATGAAGTTTCTCCCAAACGCTGATCTTGAGTTAGTTTGGCATTTTCCCCACTGATGGTTAAGGTTAGTATTAGGGGAGGGAAAGCTGATCATAGAACTGTACCTATAGGAAACATCACCCCAGAGCAGTCCAAGACACCAACAGCATCTCACACACACACACTCAGAATGATCAGCATGAGCCTACTACCACAGAGTCAGTACTTAACCAAACCACGGGCTCTGGGTATAAAATAATCACACACAAATTCACTTAGTTGACTTGCCTAGTTAAAAAGGTTTAATAAAATATAAATAAGAAAAACATTTCCCTGTACTTGTGCACATGACATGAAATACAGACACACACTCTAAGACAGAAACCAACCCTAATTATCCTGCAGCAGACCTATGACAAAAAGGTAGACTCTCCCTAATTGGACAGTACAATTGCAGATGTGAATTAACCTGGCGAATGTTGATGCACATAAAACAAAGATGGGAACCAGATATTGAGACCCCTGGAGAGGGAGAAAGAGGAGAAGGGATGGGGGGGGGGGGGGGGGGCGGGGGGGGCCTAGGGTGGCATTCCTTGATCCCGGCGCTCCGGAGTTTGGTCTTGTTGGTAAGTGGAGTAGGGATGTTTCCATAGGGGTAAATGTAACAGTTGCCTTCTCTCTCTCTCTCTGTGTGTGTGTGTCTGTGTGTGTGTAAAAGACCATCAGGGTCTTAGGGTTTCATTAGTCAGACAGAGAAGATGCACAGGCCAGTATGAGGGGAGCAACACACAAAGTTCTTACTGCAAAGTACTTGCATTCACTATATGCAACAGTAGCCCTTTATACTCGTACCTGTATATGGGTGGAAAATTGCACTGATAAGCGCCTAAAATGTTTTAAATGACATCAGAGCTCAGGCTCTGCGATTCACAGCGCCGTATGGGTTTTGACTGACAGCCATTCTTGAACTTCAGCACCGCACGCCACAAGAAGTTCCCCTCATTCCCTCATTCCACCTGATAATTGGGCAACATTTGCAAATTGTTTGTTTTGTGAGAGAGAGAAATTCTGGAAATTAAGAGGACTCTATGTATTTTTGAAAGATGAGACGTTGAGGATTATAATAAATACCAATTTAATGTCATACAAGCAAGCCAAACACCCGTGAGTCCAAAATGTGCACTTCACATTCCCCTATCATAAAACTCATGTCATATTCAGCGACAACATTAATGATCACTATGTTTGATGTACAGTTGCAAGAAGATATGGCATCATATCCTGGGTTGTTCTGAACAGAATGAGCCAATGTTTGTCTCTTGTGAAGAAAACTTACTGCGCAATAAGCACCTGAAACAAGGAGATAAACTCAATAATACTACTGTGTCACTAACTAACTAGTCACACACACACAGATACAAACAGACACACACACACACACACAACGTTGTTAGAGTTAGACAAAGAGAACACCCAAAAAATAAACATGATTTACGAACTATTGGGTATGTCTCATTGCAAGGAGTCATATCTGTCATTATATTACATAATAAATACTGAGATTCCTCTGGCCAGTCGGCCCACAGTAGAACCCAGGGGCCTTTTCAGCCTGTTCAGATAGAAATGTATTGTGTAGAAAGGATATGATTGTCTGTCATGTAGAATAGGGAATCGTGTCAGCTCTATTCATAAGGAACTGTGTCAGCTCTATTCATGAAATTTCTAGGCTTGCTGAATAGATCCCAGCTGCAGCTGGGAGCACTCAGTCCCTTCCTCAGTCCCTTCCTTCCCTGCCTGCCATAGCGCAAATACCAGCCAGGCCAACCGGTCACCACTGTGGCCCCCGAGATTTTCCCCTGGTTAAATATCCAGATGTACTTTTTAATGCACCCCAGTTACTAAATTTCCCATATGCTGGTTATAATACTAACTGTAGAATGTCTTTCCTCCTTAATGTAGACCATAGAGGGTAAAGAACAGCCTATTGTATAACTATGCCATATCCAAAATAGACGTGGTGGAATAAATTAGCAAAACCTCTTTCAATCGTTTTTTTAAATAAAAATGTACAAACGGAAGGACTAAAAATGTTCATTCCAAAAGTGATGTGCTAAATATGGATTTGATGGTGAAATACAGCACCTTAACTATTTAAATGGATGTACATTCACAGAGAAGGAACAATGATTGACCTCAATTGTTAATACCTCGCTTTGATGTTAAATATTACTGGGATGCAGTTGGCAGTGCTGCTGTGGCTGAGAGCGGGAAGAAAAATGAGGCCTTTATTCCGGTGACTGAATCTCTCTCTCTCTTGCTAAAACCAAGTAGGGCATTCTTCATTAGGACAGATATGGCACGACTCGCCAATTTATTCCTTCATTAGCAGATATATGTGCTGCTCACTACAGTAGAAACATGGGGACCACCCACACGTTTATGCCCTCTCAAACAACTACGCACAATAAAAGAGCTGCTCTCTGGTGACTAAACGAGGGAATTCACACAAAAAAAATGGGGGGGGGGGCATTCAAAGAAATGCACCTTTTGTACATGTCCACCAGAAGTAAACCGTGTAATATACAGTGCCTTCAGAATGCATTCACACCCCTTGACTTATCCCACATTTTGTTGTGGTACAGGCTAAATTCAAAATGGATGAGACAACTCTATCTCACCCATCTACAAACAATACCCCATAATTACAAAGTGAAAACATGTTTTTAGAAATGTTTGCAAATGTATTGAAAATAGAATAAAGAAATATCTATTTTATTTTCTAAGATTTTCCTGAGTTACAGTTCATATGAGGAAATCAGTCAACTGAAATACATGTATTAGACCCTAATCTATGGATTTCACACGACTGGGATTACATACATCTATTGGTCACAGATACCTTTAAAAAAATGGGCCTCATGATCATCACTGTATTGCTGTGCATTCAAATTGCCATCGATAAAATGCAATTGTATTCGTTGCCTCCCCATACCATAACCCCTCTGCATGGTTTTACCGTAAGGTGTGTATAGAAATGTCTATGCATGGTTTTACCACAGCGTCTGCAGTAAAGCAACCAGTAGAGACATGGTTTTACCGTAGCGTATGTAGTAAAACAACCAGTAGAGACATGTCTGTCTAGCTGTAGACCACCCAGAGCAGTCATCCAAACAATCCCCCCTCCCTCTCACAATTCCTAATTGTCTCCATCCTCTGGTAGGGCCTTTCTACTTCCAACACATCTAAACTAAAACTAGCCCCACAGCAATCCTCAAACAAAACATCAGCCATGGGAGAATTTTAGGGCTTTGCAATATATATATTTATGCCTAAAATAGTACAAAGAGTTTTCCCTGGTCGATTCATATGGCAAGGAAAAACTCAAGTCCCCAATTATAGTAAGAAATCTGTTCTTATGCATGCTTATTGATGCAGCTTTGCATGCACTAATTATCCATTTAAATTGCACTGTATAAGACTGTCTCCTAAACAACAAGTTTTGTAAACTTTACCCATTGACGACAACGTTAAGACAGAACCTCTGCTGGAGTTCAACGGCTCAGTGTACAGAGGTAGTCAGACTTGAGAAAACACATTGTTAGCGAGTCCTTTTGACTTCAAAGACGCGACTTAAAAAATACCACTATATCAAGCCGTGCCAGACAGAGGAAGACCCGGAAAGGAGAGAAGGAAAGGAACAGAGAGAACCCAAACACTGTAATAACGGAGTGTCGGTGTTATGAATACACTGCTCGATTTCCTTTCAGAGGTTTGTCATTTTAAGATGGTAATATCAGGGGCAGCCGAGTCAAGGGGTAGGCAGAACCCAGAATGGGGTAGGCAGAACCCAATGCCTCTCTGACAAAATCCTTTGATCATCTGCCCACCTCGCTCAGAATGTTTTGTTTCTAAACAAATAGTTTAGATGCTTTGCTAAAGTACGGTGACATTCCGTTGCGCTAAACAGTGCCCGAAAAAGACTCTGGGGGAAACAAAAGATAAAGGGTTCTTCGGCTGTCCCTGTATGATAACCTTTTTTGGTTCAAGGTAGAACCCTTTTAGTTCAAGGTAGAACCCTTCCCCTCAATGAATAACCCCCAAAAGCCCTTTAGAAGTTGGAATCAATAACCAATACCTTCAGGGACAGCATAAGAACTCTTTATGGTCCTAAGTAGCACTTTTTTTTCTAAGAGTGAAGAGAAGGAGCAGAAAAGGAAACCAAGGAGAGCATAAGAGAGAAAAGTTCCCCTCCCTCCTCGGCACCAAAATGTTCAAAAACCTCCAACCCTGAGGTATTCATCTGTTTCTGTCAGAGGTTAGCGCCGATGCTAACAAAGGCTGTTTATTCTAGGCAGCATGGCTAATGACCCCTAATCAATTAATCATTAGCATTATGGAGACCTTAACGCCTTCTTTTGATTTACCAGCTGATACGCAAAACCTCATAACTAAACTCAGTCCCAATAATCTCTCATTCCTCCTGAACTGTGCACTTGTTCAAATCTCCCCATAAATGTAAAATTATTAAATTGGCATTGGCTGGAAAGAGTTCCATATATCTGTAATTTCCTTTCAAATCCGAGGGGGGGAATAAGTGCATAATTCGGGAGAAAGGAGAGATTATTGGGACATTTCAATGAAGAGGTTGAGCCACCATACAATGTCAACTTCAAGCACTGTAGCTCTTTGAAAGCTGAGGAAGTTCATGAGCCAAAAGAGAAAATATGGAGTATTGCTTCTATGAAAAATATATAAACGGTCTCACAAAAAGGTGCTAATTGTAAACAAGGGTCAAAAGAGACTTTGGGGAGCATATTTCGTAGTCTTTTATACACTGAACAAAAATATGAACGCAACATGTAAAGTGTTTGTCCCATGTTTCATGAGCTGAAACAAACGGTCCCAGATATTTTCAATGCACACAAAAACGTATTACTCATAAATTTGGTGCACAAATTTGTTTACATCTCTGTTAGTGAGCATTTCTCCTTTGTCAAGATAAACCATCCACCTTACAGGTGTGGTATATCAAGACACTGATTAAACAGCACAATCATTACACATGTGCACCTCGTGCTGGGGACAATAAAAGGCCATTCTAAAATGTGCAGTTGTCACACAACAATGCCACAGATGTCTCAAGTTGTCTCTATCATAAACTGCTTCCAACATTGTTTTAGAGAATTTGGTAGTACGTCCAACCGGCCTCACAACTGCGGACCATGTGTAACCATGCCAGCCCAGGACCTTCACATCAGGCTTCTTCACCTGAGGAATCATCGGAGACCAGCCACCTGGATATCTGATGAAACTGTTTGCACAACCAAAGAATTTCTGCACAAACTGTCAGAAAACGTCTCAGGGAAGCTCATCTGCATGCTCATCATCCTCACCAGGGTCTTGACCTGACTGCAATTAAGCGTCATTACCAAAATCAGTGGGCAAATGCTCACCTTCGATGGCCATGGGCACGCTGGAGAAGTGTGCTCTTCCCAGATGAATCACAGTTTCAACTGTACCGGACAGATGGCAGACAGAGTATATGGTGTTATGTGGGCGAGCGGGTTTGCTGATGGTGGCAGTGGGGTTATGGTATGGGCAGGCATAAGCTGCAGACAATGAACACAATTGCAATTTATCGATGGCAATTTGAATGCACAGAGATACCGTGACGAGATCCTGAGGCCCAATGACGTGCCATTCAACCAAGGCAAGTCGCAAGGATCTGTACACAATACCTGGAAGTTATAAATGTCCCAGTTCTTCCATGGCCTGCATACTCACCAGACACATCACTCATTGAGCACATTCACCGCCCCTACTTTTTAAAAATGGTATCTGTGACCAACCGATGCATTCCCAGACATGTGAAATCCATAGATTAGGGCCAAATTAATTTATTTCAATGACAGATTTCCTTACATGAATGGTATAACTCAGTAAAAATCTTTGAAATTGTTAGATGTTGCGTTTATTTATGTTCAATGTACTGCTCTAAAAAGCAGTTTGTGAATGGAAATGCTCTCTTCTAAATGACAATATTCATTATTGCTTTCATTACACAGGCTAAAGTTGTACCGCCCTCTAAAAAAGCATTTTACAAATGGATATACTTTCAATAATCAGTTGCATTCGGAAAGTATTCAGACCCCTTCACTTTTTCTACATCAGTCTTATTCTAACATTGATAAAAGAAAAATAAATCCTCAATCTTCACATAATACCACATAATGAGAAAGCAGAAATGTTTTTACATTTATTCAGAAAAATGTAAACAGAAATACCATATTCAGACCCTTTTCTGTGAGACTGACCTAAAAAAAAAAAAACTTGTGATCTGGGTCATTGTCCTGTTGAAAAAAAATACATTGATAGTCCCACTAAGCGCAAACCAGATGTTTGGCGTATCGCTGAAGAATGCTGTGGTAGCCATGCTGTTTAAGTGTGCCTTGAATTCTAAATAAATCACAGACAGTGCCACCAGCAAAGCACCCCCACATCACCTCCTCCATGCTTCACGGTGGGAACCACATATATAGAGATCATCTGTTCACCTAATGTGCGTCTCACGAAGACTGTGGTTGGAACCAAAATTTCTGAATTTGGACTCATCAGACCAAAGGACGGATTTCCACCGGTCTAATGCCCATTGCTCATGTTTCTTGGCCCAAGCAAGTCTCTTCTTCTTATTGGTGTCATTTAGTAGTTTCTTTGCAGCAACTCGACCATGAAGGCCTGATTCATGCAGTCTCCTCTGAACACTTGATGTTGAGATGTGTCTGTTATTTGAACCCTGTGAAGCATTTATTTGGGCTGCAATCTGAGGTGCAGTTAACTCTAATGAACTTATCTGCAGCAAAGGTAACTCTGGGTCTTCCTTTCCTGTGGCGGTCCTCATGAGCCAATTTCCTCATAGCACTTGATGGTTTTTGCAACTACACTTGAAGAAAAGACTGTTGTTTCTCTTTACTTATTTGAGCTGTTCTTGCACTAATATGGACTTTGTCTTTTACCAAATAGGGCTATACTCTGTATAACCCCCCCACCTTGTCACAACACAACTGATTAGCTCAAACGCATTAAGAATGAAAGAAATTCCACAAATTAACTTTTAAGAAGGCACACATGTTAATTGAAATGCATTGAGAGAATGCCAAGAGTGTGCAAAGCTGTCATCAAGGCAAAGGGTGGCTACTTTGAAGAACGGCAAATATAAAATATATTTTTTGGTTACTACATGATTCAATACAAGCCTCACAAGACCTCAACTGGCAGCTTCATTAAATAGTACCTGGGAAAACACCAGTCTCAACGTCAACAGTGAAGATGCTGGCCTTCTAGGCAGAGTTGCAAAGAAAAAGCCAGGTCTCAGACTGGCCAATAAAAATAAAAGATTAAGATGGGCAAAAGAACACAGACACTCCACAGAGGAACTCTGCCTAGAGGGCCAGCATCCCGGAGTCGCATCTTCACTGTTGACATTGAGACAGGTGTTTTGCGGGTACTATTTAATGAAGCTACCAGTTGAAGACTTGTGAGGCGTCTGTTTCTCAAACTAGACACTACTGTACTTGTCCTCTTGCTCAGTTGTGCACCGGGGCCTCCCACTCCTCTTTCTATTCTGGTTAGAGCCAGTTTGCGCTGTTCTGTGAAGAGAGTATTACACAGCGTTGTACGAGATCTTCAGTTTCGTGGCAATTTCTCGCATGGAATGGCTTTCATTTCTCAGAACAAGAATAAACTGATGAGTTTCAGATGAAAGTTCTTTGTTTCTGGCCATTTTGATCTGGTTCATGTGGAAAAGCCTATGTAGGACAAACGAAAAGACACTTGAAACAACGCATAGCTAAACACCTCAGCTCAATCAGGTGTAAGAACATCGACTATCCAGTAGCAGCCCACTTTGTTGAAGCTAACCATCCAATCTCCTCCCTCAAATACACAGGCATTGAGCATGTTGATCTACCAAGGAGAGGAGGTAACATTGAGATCCTACTTCTACAAAAGGGAGGCTTACTAGATATCCTATCTAAAAACATTGAACCCTAGTGGTCTGAATATTGACTTTGATCTCAGACCTTTATGAACAAATCTTTCTTTTATGAACAAGTCTTATAAATTGATATATTCTTTCTACAGCTTATTAGCGTAAACCTAATATGTTCCCCCTGTTGATGTTTCTTATTATGCATTAGGTATGAAGCAAAGGATTACATGTAACAAATACGAAAATAAATACAAAACAATTAAATATGTGAAATTGAATTAAACAATAATATGTGTTGATGCTAATATTATGCACAATATTAAATTATGTTTCTAAATGATAAAAAAAGCCTAATATATTTAATATGCCATACACTATTCTTTAACAGTTTTACTAATTCATTGTAATTAACTTAATCATTATGACACACCCCTCACCATTGTCATTGGTTGCACTGTTTGTCTACATAATCTGGTTCAAGTATTCATGACATTACCCTGAAGAAGGCAGCACAGTGCTGCCGAAACATTGGTTAATACCAAATCAACTACTGGGAGTTTATATATGGAGTGTGCGACTCTCTATTTTGATAGTTTATTCTTTACTCAGCACAACAGTTTTCAGCTGTGCTAACATAACTGCAAAAGGGTTTTCTAATGATCTATTAGCCTTTTAAAATAATAAACTTGGATTAGCTAACACAACGTGCCGTGCCATTGGAACACAGGAGTGATGGTTGCTGATAATGGGCCTCTGTACGCTTATGTAGATATTCCATAAAAAAATTGAATATGGAACAAAAATGGATAAAACAAGGAAATAAGCAACACCAGCTCAGACTCTGTGTGAGTGTGAGTGAGTGAGAGAGATACACACACAGTTGAAGTCGGAAGTTTACATACACCTGAGCCAACAACATTTAAATTCAGTTTTTCACAATTCCTGACATTTAATCTGAGTAAAAATTCCCTGTTATTTGGTCAGTTAGGATCACCACTTTATTTTAAGAATGTGAAATGTCAGAATAATAGTAGAGAGAATGATTTATTTCAGCTTTTATTTCTTTCATCACATTCCAAGGGGGTCAGAAGTTTACATACACTCAATTAGTATTTGGTAGCATTGCCTTTAAATAGTTTAATTTTGGTAAAATGCTTTGGGTAGCCTTCCACAAGCTTCCCACAATAAATTGGGTGATTTTGGCCCATTCCTGCTGACAGAGATGGTGTAACAGAGTCAGGATTGTAGGCCTCCTTGCTCGCACCCGCTTTTTCAGATCTGCCCACAAATTTTCTATGGGTTTGAGGTCTGGGCTTTGCGATGGCCACTCCAAAACCTTGACTTTGTTGTCCTTAAGCCATTTTGCCTGGAGTCATTGTCCATCTGGAAGATGCAACCAAGCTTTAAACTTCCTGACTGATGTCTTGAGATGTTGCTTCAATATATCCACATGATTGTCCTCCTCATGAGGCCATCTATTTTGTGAAGTGTGCCAGTTGCTCCTTCAGCAAAGCACCCCCACAACATGATGTTGCCACCCCTGTGCATCACGGTTGGGATGGTGTTCTTCGGCTTGCAAGCCTCCCACTTTTTCCTCCAAACATAACGATGGTCATTATGGCCAAACAGTTCTATTTTTGTTTCATCAGACCAGAGGACATTTCTCCAAAAAGTACGATCTTTGTCCTCATGTGCAGTTGCAAACCTTAGTCTGGCTTTTTTATGGCGGTTTTGGAGCAGCGGCTTCTTCCTTTCTGAGCGGCCTTTCAGGTTATGTCCATATATGACTCGTTTTACTGTGGACAGATACTTTTGTACCGGTTTCCTCCGGCATCTTCACAAGGTCCTTTGCTGTTGTTCTGGGATTGATTTGCACTTTTCGCACCAAAGTACATTAATCTCTAGGAGACAGAATATTTTTTCTGAGGTCTTGGCTGATTTATTTTGGTTTTCCCATGATGTCAAGCAAAGACGCACTGAGTTTGAAGGTAGGCCTTTAAATACATCCACAGGTACACCTCCAAATGACTCAAATTATGTCAATTAGCATATCTGAAGCTTCTAAAGCCATGACATCATTTTCTGGAATTATCCATGCTGTTTAAAGGCACAGTCAACTAAGTGTATGTAAACTTCTGACCCACTGGAATTGTGATACAGTGAATTATAAGTGAAATAATCTGTCTGTAAACAAAACAAGCTCCCGAGTGGCGCAGCAGTCTAAGGCACTGCATCTCAATGCTAGGCACGCCACTACAGACCCTGGTTCGATTCCAGGTTGTATCACAACCGGCCGTGATTGGGAGTCCCATAGGGCAGCGCACAATTGGCCAAGCATCGTCCAAGTTAGGCCGTCATTGTAAATAAGATTTTGTACTTAACTGACTTGCCTAGTAGAATAAAGGTTATATTAAGAAACAAAAAATATATGTTTCTGCCCCCTCAAACTCAGCAAAAAAGGAAACATCCTCTCACTGTCAACTGTGTTTATTTTCAGCAAATTTAACATGTGTAAATATTTGAATGAACATAACAAGATTCACCAACTGAGACATAAACTGAATAAGTTCCACAGACATGTGACTATCAGAAATGGAATAATGTGTCCCTGAACAAAGAGGGGGCCAAAATCAGCTGCATTAAGTACTGCAGTGCATCTCCTCCTCATGGATTGCACTAGATTTGCCAGTTCTTGCTGTGAGATGTTACCTCGCCCTTACACCACGGCACCTGCAAGTTCCCAGACATTTCTGTGGGGAATGGCCCTAGCCCTCATCCTCCGATCCAACAGGTCCCAGACGTGCTCAATGGGATTGAGATCCAGGCTCTGACATTAAGTGACATTAATTGCCTAGGGTCTGTAAGCTGTTAGTATCTTAACAACCGCTCCACAGGTGCATGTTCATTAATTGTTTATGGTTCATTGAACAAGCATCGGAAACAGTGTTTAAACCCTTTTCAATGAAGATCTGTGACGTTATTTGAATTTTTACGATTTTTATCTTTGAAAGACAGGGTCCTGAAAAAGGGACGTATCTTTTCAGCTAAAACGTTCCACCTGATCTCGCATCCTCCCACCTGCCCTCCATCTGAGGACAAACTACTGAGGAAAATACTCAGACCCCTTCACTTTTTCTTATTATTCAAAAATTATTCTACACTCAATACCCCATAATTACAAAGCAAAAACATGTTTCAGAAATCTTTACAAATGTTTTTTAAATAAAAAATATCTTAATACTTATGTAAATCAGACTCTTTGCTATGAGACTCAAAATTGCTTTGAGACAAAAAAAAATGCTCAGATGCATTCTGCTTCCATTGATCATCCTTGAGATGTTTCTACAACTTCATTGGAGTCCACCTGTGGTAAATTCAATTGGTAGGACATGATTTGGAAAGGAACAAAACTGTCTATATAAAGGTCCCAAAGTTGACAATGTATGGCAGAGCAAAAACCAAGCCATTAGGTCGAAGGAATTGCCCGTAGAGCTCCGAGACAGGATTGTGTCGAGGCACAGATTTGGGGAAGGGTACCAAAACATGTCTGCAGCATTGAAGGTCCCCGGCAACCTTAAATGGAAGAAGTTTGGAACCACCAAGACTCTTCCTAGAGCTGGCTACCCAGCCAAACTGAGCAATCGGGGGAGAAGGGCCTTGGTCAGGGAGGTGAATCTGTGGAGATGGGAGAACCTTCCAGACGGAAGCCACTCCTCAGTAAAAGTCACATGACAGCTCGCTTGGAGTTTGCCAAAAGGCGCCTAAAGGACTCAGACCATGAGAATCTGGAGGAAACCTGGCACCATCCCTACGGTGAAGCATGTCGTCATGCTGTGGGGATGTTTTTCAGCGGCAAGTACTGGGAGACTCGTCAGGATCGAGGGAAAGATGAATGGAGTAAAGTACATAGAGATCCTTGATGAAAACCTGCTCCAGAGCGCTCAGGACCTCAGACTGGGGCGAAGCTTCACCTTCCAACAGGACAACGACCCTAAGCACACTGCCAAGACAATGCAGGAGTGGCTTCGGGACAAGTCTCTGAATGTCCTTGAGTGGCCCAGACTTAAACCCGATCAGACTTAAACATCTCTGAGGAGACCAGAAAATAGCTGTGCAGCGACACTCCCCATCCAACCTGACAGAGCTTGAGAGGATCTGCAGAGAATAATGGGAGATACTCCCCAAATACATGTCTGCCAAGCTTATAGCGTCGAACGCTGTTTTAAATTGTTTATAAATTTGCACCAAAAAAATAAAACCTGTTTTTGCTTTGTCATTATGGGTTATTGTGTGTAGATCGATGGGAAAAACGATTTAATACATTTTAGAATAACACTGTACTGTAACAAAATGTATAAAAAGGGAAGGGGTCTGAATGCTTTCCGAATGCACTGTATATTTCTATTGTTCGAGTGGTCACTCGACTATCTTGTCAATATAATTGATAATCTTTTCTGCAGTGGAGAAAGAGTGGAGAGTGCATGCACGCATTTGACATAATCACAGAGCAACAGACATGAAAAATAACAAAGAGCATCGAAAAGGGATTTTGGTGAAATACAATAGCACAATATTATTATATTTGTTGTATTCACCCCTCTTAAAGTTCACCAAAATTCTCTTTCCGTTGCTCTTTGTTATTTTTCATGTCTGCATTGGCTTTTGTGGTTGACAATTGTGCTGTGATGGATTGATTTGGTCTACAGGAATGTAAGACGAACAGAACATGCGCTCTCTACCCGTCTCCTCAGTCTGCTGTTTGAATGCTTTCTGTGAACAAGTACTTAGCTATAATGTTTTTTTTATTTTTTATTAAATAGAACACTAATTTCCATGAACATTTCATCAAGCCTTTGCCAATGTTGTTGTGATATTAGCTAGCGAACTAGAGGTAATGACAAGGTATTGTGTAAAAACACAATTTTAGGTTGGCTAACATTGCTATTTAGTTAGCTAAAGTAAAACAACACCAGGGTGTTTTACTTTATACTTTACTGTACTTCAATAAAGAATAAATAAATCCATAGATATTACCATCTTATTACCAAGTTATTACCGAGCTGGAATGTAAAGTGCTGTCCTCGTGCTAACGCAGGACAGTTATTGGTAGTTCTGCAGTCCTAAAATGATACAGAAAGAGCTGAAATGCACGGTGCTGTCAGCTTGAGCCCTTAATCAAGGGGGCATCACAGCGAGTCATATTGTAAGAACAGTCAGGTGACATCCTGGCTTTGAAACCAGGCTTTGAGACAGAAGGCAACACCTGAGCTTGTCGAATAAACTTGGTTTTGTTTTCAGTTGAAAAATGTTTTTCCCTAATGAATAGGAGGAAAAGCAAAGTGGGGTTGTTTGCTTGGAAACACTCACAGGTTTCCTGATGTAAAAAAAAAAAAAAACAAGGAGCTACTCTCTATTTCCCCTTAAGCGTTTTAATCGCCACCTGCCTTTAAAACAAGAGGCCTTTGTTGGACTGGTAGGATGAAAGAGAGGGATATGTGTGTGAGTGAATAAGACAAGGGGAACACTAATGTGAGTGTGGGTAGGTAGGGACTAGGAAAAAATATTTCCCAGAAGAAGGCTACAGCAACTAAGCTAACACAACAGCTAGCTGGAAGCTAGAGCGTCAACCTTTTCAACTTCCTACCACCTTTTGAGAGAGAGAGAGAGATCTCAGGCAAAGAGAAGAGAGGGAAGAAATTACAGCTTTCCGGCATTCTCTTTATATCTTGGCGTAACCTATAATCTTAGAGCCCCAGTCAGTCTGACCACGCTACAGACTAGCATTTGATTTACTGTAGCTTTTAGCCCAGGAGAGGGAAAGACAGAATGCTCTTAGACTAAGTGGCTCAGACATTGCCTTGGGAACACAGCAACACATTGCAGTATCTGTTTGTTCTCTGTGTGTTTCGTCTTTTTGCCCTGACAATGACCCTTCCACATACGGTGCCTTCAGAAAATATTCACACCCCTTGAATTTGTCCACATTTTGTTGTGTAAAGGTAAGGTTCAACATCCAAGTAAACTTGGTTCAATCTGTGACCAAATACTGGATCAAGACCCCTTATTATTCAGTATAAAACTACCATAGCATGAGAGAAGATGGCAATACATGATATACAGTACCAGTCAAAAGTTTGGACACACCTACTCATTCAAGGGTTTATCTTTATTTGTACTATTTTCTACAATTGTAGAATAAAAGTGAAGACATCAAAATTATGAAATAACACTTATGGAATCATGTAGTAACCAGAAAAGTGTTAAATTAAAATATACACAATTGATGTCTTCACTATTATTCTACAATGAATAAAATAGTAAAAATAAAGAAAACCCTTGAATGAGTAGGCGTCCAAAATGTTGACTGGTACTGTATGTGATAACAGATCTTAGGATTCAAATACATATTTTTTAAATGGGTAAAACTGGACTTAAAAAGGCACAAAAAAAGGATGATACGTTGAGCCTAATTGATGGCTGGAGTCAAGAAAAAAGCATTTCACCTCTTAATTAACACATGAAGGCCAGATTAACTCTGGACTTTTAACTCTGAATCAGGGATAGAGAGATTTGAGAGGGAAAGAAAGTGAGATGAGAGAGGGAGATAAAGGAGGAGTTGAGGAGTCAGGGATGAGGCAGGTGCTGGGAGAGACAGAACGGAGGGTTCCTCACCTGGCCTTGTATGGCTCAGTGCCTGTCACGCACGCCAGTACACACAAAAACACATTCAGAAGACACACAAACACAAAAAGACACACATTCAGAACGCACAAATCAAATCGTATTTGCCATATGCTTCGTAAACAACACGTGTAGAAATGCTTACTTATGGGCCCTTCCCAACAATGCAGAGAAAAATGTTAGAATAATAGAAAGATAATAACACAATAAATAAATACACAATGAGTTACGATAACTTGGCTATATACAAACGGTACTAGTACCGAGTCGATGTGCAGGGGGTATGAGGTAATTGAGGTAGATATGCATATAAACCGTGTAAAAGGACTAGGCAATAGGATAGATAATAAACAGTAAAGCAGTGTATGTGATGAGTCAAAATAGTTAGTGAAAAGGGGGGTTAACAAAGAACCAAATAGCTATCTGGACTACTTAGCAGTCTTATGGCTTGGAGGTAGAAGCTGTTCAGGGTCCTGTTGTAGAGTTCTGCTAACCGACCCAAGCCCGACGGGCCCCAACATTATACATCGGATTTGGGCCGGGTAGGGCCTGTTTTTTTTAATCAATAACTAGGGTACAGGCAGGTCTCGGGTATCACTAAATTGATCACTAACATTTTGAAGCGGAGCCATTTGCTCGTGCTCTGCTGGCGCAGTACAGTCATATGTGACTAAGAGCATAACGAGGTGTCAGAAGTGCTTCAACCTCATCAAGACAGGAGAGATTATTTCACAGAAAATAATGTTTTGAGTTTTGTCTGAGTTTATATTGATGAAAAGTAGCTAACAGGTAACTGCTCTCTCATGTCTCTTCATTGAGCAGAGCAGCCCTAGCGAAACTATGGATACTCAGTCTCAGAGCCGCGATGAGCAGAGCAAGCCGGGAGGGAGCAGAGAGGGAGCGAGTGACAGAGAGAGAGAGTAGCAATTTATGGATTTACTAACGGAGAAAGTAATTTCGGATTTCGGATGTTGGGCCTGATTGTTGCGGGCATGGGTAGGGCTCAAGCTTAAAATGTGTGCCCGTGAAGGGCTCTATCCTGTTGGTTCCAGACTTGGTGCATCGGTACCGCTTTCCGAGCAATAGCAGAGAAAACAGTCTGACTTGGTTGGCTGGAGTCTGACAATTCTTAGGGCCTTCCTCTGACTTGCAGTTGGATGTGGAAGAAGTTGTCATACCAAGTGGTGATGCAGCCGGTCAAGATGCTCTCAATGCTACAGCTGTAGAACTTTGAGGATCTGAGGGCCCATTCCAAAACTTATCAGCCTCCTGAGGGGGAATATAGGCATTATCGTGCCTTCGTCACGACAGTGATGGTGTGTGTGGACCATGTTAATTCCTTAGTGATGTGGACACCAAGGAACTTGAAGCTCTCGACCCACTCCACTACAAGAGGGCTCAGGAGGACACACACACACACACACACACACACACACACACACACACACACACACACACACACACACACACACACACAGTGTGCAGGTGACTCAGGCATCCAGGTGGGAGTTAAATGAGGACACCTCACCCTCCCCCAGCCCTCTAACACGAGGCGCCGTTTGACCTCAGGGCTCTTACCTCTATCCCTCTTTCATCTCACGGCAGTCATCCCTCCTTCCTCTGGTTCTGCTCCGGGGTTTATTCCATTCCTTCACACGCGTCGGGCTGCTTCTCTTCCTCTCCGTTTTCCTCTCTTATCGCAGCTCTCTGATAACCTCTGAAATGTAAAAGGACAGAGGCAAAACGATAAAGAAACTGTTCCAGTATATGGAGTCGTCTTCACAAGGAAAAGCGGAGGGCAGGGAACATTCCATTAAAAACTAAATTAGTCGAGAGAGAGAGAGAGAGAGAGAGCCAGGTTGCTGGCTCCACTCATAACATCAGCGATTTGGTTATCTTTCAAAATGTAGATATACAGTAATAGGAAGTCCTGTAAAAGAATACCACGGTGGATGAGAGTATATTTTCAATGGCACCTATTTCTACTCCAGAGGCAAGGTGGTGTCTAAAAGCCCAAAAGGCATAGTTTTCAAAAGTGAACAAAGCCAGAATACTTAACTGAGCTTGGGCCAAACGGCAACGCATACCTCAGGATAACTTGTGTGAAGAGAGGGGGGGGTTCAGCTAGAGAGGAATCCACGGCTGTTATAATTGTACTCAAGAAATCACTAACAGCTGTGCTCCCATTCAGCCAGCTAGATCCCCTCCCCAGCCTTTTTTCAAACGTACAGCTGCACAGATAAAGGGAAGAGGGCTAAGCAAATACTGCACAACGAAGAGTAAACAGAGCGGACCTTCCACTCCTCGCGCCTCACTTCGGGAGACACGGGCAAGAGAGCCCTACTGTTTTGTGTGTGTGAGAGAAACGCTCACTGCTTGTAGTCTTTATCTCTCTCAATAGTCCCCTTCTCCATATTTTAATATCTATTCTACCCCCCCACTACCCTCCCTCTCCCACCCCACCAGTCCAGCCAACCCTCCCCAAAAACCCCAGTGAGACAGTGACAGTGCCTCTTTGTTCGACCCACCTCTCCTCTTGCCCTCGGTCTGTGTTCACGTCAGTTGCAAGGGGAGACATGCCTCGACAGGCACAGGGAGGGGGAACCAGGGAGGCAGAAGAGGGGCGAGGAGGGGTCTCACAATTTTTCAGTCTCTCTCTCCCCCATTCCTCCACTTATCTTGAGAGAGGGGGGCAGCGGTAGGGCGTCCGACCTCGATGAACTAACCACTGAGGATCACGAGCCACCCAAACCCCATAGATGGGCCCTATTTCTTCAAAATACTTTATAGAAGAACATAAAGAAACTCCAACTAAACAATGAGGAGAGAGCGGGAGAACAATAAACAGCAACTCCACAAGTAGACTTGCAAGTAGACAAGTAGACTTACTTAGGCTCTGTGGCTAAAAAAGAAAAACAACAAAAGTTTCTAGTTTAGGCGTTTACCTTAAAATGTTTTATTTTCACAGAAATAATGTGGCGTGATATTCCGTGCCGTCTTGTAATTTCTCCTTTACGCAAAGAAAATAGTCTGCCCATTGAGGTCTGTCGACAATTTTAGACTGTTCATTTTCTTAGCAACTCTTAAAAGGGTTAGGAAACCGATTCCTAGATAGTATAAATAAAGAAATAGAATTACTGGAACAGTCATTCCCATTCAAGTTGACATTCTGTAATACAATGTCTATGCCGTATGGTGCCTGCATAGCTAAATAGTGTTGCCACCATAGAAATAGAATTTCTAGAACGGATATTTCTATTCAAGTCAAGGTTTTGTTATTCTATTTCTATGCTATATATTGCCTGCAGTACTGTATGTGTCTGGTGGCAATAAGGGAGACGGGACAGCGAAGCACAACTTGTTTTTCCCCACCTCACATTAAAGAGCCGCCTAGCCTCCCAGACAGCCGCCAACCAAGCAATCGGATCATTAACCTCAGCTAATCTACAAACATTATGTTTAGAAAAACGCTTTCACAGGCTTAAGCCCTGTGTAACAGCCAAAGCACCTTTCTAATTCACTTGGAGGATATGAACGTGCGAGACTGACTGTGTGTGTGTGAGATGGAGTGTACACATGCGAGTGTGCGCACACGCATTTGTATACCCCTTGTCTTTTTCCACATTTTGTTGTGTTAAAACCTGAATTTGAAATGGATAACATTTAGATGTGTCACTAGCCTACACACAATACACCATAATGTCAAAGTCGAATTATGTTTTTTGAATTTTTTATAAATTAATAAAAAAATAAAAGCTGTAATGTCTTGAGTCAATAAGTATTCAATCCCTTTGTTATGGCAAGCCTAAATAAGATCAGGAGTAAAAAATAAGTTGCATGGATAAGTTGCATGTGCTCACTCTGTGTGCAATAACAGTGTTTAATATAATTTTGTGTTGTTCCCCACACATACAGATAATTGTAAGGTTCCTCAGTTGAGCTTTGAATTTCAAACACAGATTCAACCACAAAGACCAGGGAGGTTTTCCAACGCTTCGCAAAGTGCACCTAGATGGGAAAAACATTTGTTTATCAGACATTGAATATCCCTTTGAGCATGGTGAATTTATTAATTACACTTTGGATGGTGTATCAATACACCGAGTCACTACAAAGATACCGAGGTCCTTCCTAACTCAGTTGCCGGAGAGGAAGGAAACCGCTCAGGGATTTCACAATGAGGCCAACTTTAAAACAGTTAGAGTTGAATGGATATACAGTAATAAGAGAAACATAGTAATAACTACAACATTGTAGTTAATCCACAATACGAACCTAATTGACAGAGTGAAAATAATGGAGCCTATACAGAATAAAAATATTTCAAAACATCCATCCTGTTTGCAAAAAGGCACGGAAGTAATACTGCAAAGAATTGTGTCAAGGCAACACACTTTTTGAACTAAACAGAAAGTGTTATGTTTGGGGCAAATCCAATACAACACATTACTGAATACTAGTGATGCACCGATATGACATTTTTGGCCGATACCGATATCCAATATTTTCCTTGCCAAATAAAATGATACCGATAACCAATATTAAACATTTTAGCGGCCTATTAATCATTCTAGTACAGCTAAATAGTTAACACACACACGGACGCAGCGGTCTAAGGCACTGCATCTCAGTGCAAGAGGCGTCACTACAGTCGTGATTGGGAGTCCCATAGGGCGGCGCACAATTGGCCCAGCGTTGTCCGGGATTGGCCGGAGTAAGCAGTCATTGTAAATAAGATTTTGTTCATAACTGACTTGCCTAGTTAAATAAAGGTTACACACACACACACACACACTGACCAAAAAGTTACTTCGTTTGGCATTTACGCATGTCCCCGTTACCATTAAAACATAATCAAAACCTATTACTTTCACTTACTTGCTGTGCTGTTTCGTTGTTCAGTCATTTCATTCTAGACTAGGATTTCTATGGAACGCCATTTAGGTCTTTGCGTGTCAAATAAGCTTGTTGACCAATCAGGATCTTAATATGACTGCACGTCACATAATAATTTAACGCAATCATATTTTTTTTTTAATGTAGTTATTACACTATCACTCGTATTTCATATGTCAGAACGATTCATCGATTACGTATGCTATGATGCTGGTAAAGTTGTTTCACGCACCTACAGTGCTGGTCATAAATAAAGCTAGCCAGCTCATGCATGCAAACAATGGTCTTCCCTAAAAACATAGCAAAAAGACAATCTGTTCCAGTAGCTATAGTTGGCTAGCTAACTACAGTGCCTTGCGAAAGTATTCGGCCCCCTTGAACTTTGCGACCTGTTGCCACATTTCAGGCTTCAAAACATAAAGATATAAAACTGTATTTTTTTGTGAAGAATCAACAACAAGTGGGACACAATCGTGAAGTGGAACGACATTTATTGGATATTTCAAACTTTTTTAACAAATCAAAAACTGAAAAATTGGGCGTGCAAAATTATTCAGCCCCCTTAAGTTAATACTTTGTAGCGCCACCTTTTGCTGCGATTACAGCTGTAAGTCGCTTGGGGTATGTCTCTATCAGTTTTGCACATCGAGAGACTGAAATTTTTTCCCATTCCTCCTTGCAAAACAGCTCGAGCTCAGTGAGGTTGGATGGAGAGCATTTGTGAACAGCAGTTTTCAGTTCTTTCCACATATTCTCGATTGGATTCAGGTCTGGACTTTGACTTGGCCATTCTAACACCTGGATATGTTTATTTTTGAACCATTCCATTGTAGATTTTGCTTTATGTTTTGGATTATTGTCTTGTTGGAAGACAAATCTCAGAAAATCAGTCTACTTAGTGACATCTAGAGAACATTAGCGTCTTAGCTCCTATTGCGGGACTCTGAAAACAACTGCTCATCAGCCATAAAAATTACATAACAAGTTGGAAATCACAAAGTCAACAATGAGTGGTTTGGAAGGAAGTGAGAACAGCACGAACAAGGTGAGTCCAAAAATGTACTGTATGCTGCTGCAATATGCCAGGGAGATATGTATACTGCAGCTAAGAAAGTAATACTAAGTGTATGTTGTGAAGTAAGCTGATAGCAACCCATGTGCCTCACACAAATAATTTGGTCCCTTTGGCCTATAGCCTGTTTTAGAGAAATGTAATCATCACATATTGTAAGAGCTTTCATTGTCTGCTTATATGGCCTCATTATTTATCCTACGATTCTGACTTGGTGTACAGGGAGAATTCTGTAAGAACGGCTCATGTTCTGAATTTCAAAAGTGCAGAACAAATCATTATATTGACAACGTCTGTCCTAGCTCGCTCATTAATGTCTTACTCGAAATTACGTATTGCCCCTTACCTGCTCATCTTTCCCTTATGCCTTAGTTCGTACATCTCAGTAGAAACCACAGTTGTTTAAACAAGTTAGACATATCAGCTATGTTTTTTTTAAAAAGGCAGTAAATGAGGCTGAATTAACTGTTTCGCTGCCAGACATGGCTCCGCTGATAGCCAGGTGTGGCAGTGGTAAGGTGTTGAGACTGCTGTTGGAGCAGCTTTATGTGGACCCTAACAGTTTGTGGGCACTGTTTGTCACCATTATAGTGCAAGTTTTACATGCTAAAATCGCCACTGGGGCAGGGAAGGGGTAGAGAGCAAATTGAGACTGCTCAGTTGATAACACGTTACTCTTTATAGGCTCACACCACATCTCTGACAGAGACTACTGATCAGGACCCGAGCCAATGTGTACACAGGGGATTCGGAGGCGTCCCCCATAAACGCCTGAGATTCCTCAAACTGTCAATCTCAGAACAGGGAGTCATTAAGTGAAGGGGGAGGAGTATTGGGTTCTCCTGACTCAACTGCCACGTTGTTCTGAGAACAAAGAAGCATCCGGAAGTGATTCATCAAAACAATTACTCATCTGACTGTCATATTTGCTCATCTGTGTATGCAGAAGGTAATCCCCTTAGGGAGCTTGGCGTAACCAAGCATTATATTGTGAAATGTGAACTTGAAAACATTACTCGTGTTTATCTTTAAAATGACTTAAACTATCTGAAAACTTGAGTAATATCTATTTTAGGCACAAGTTATTTATAACATTATACTTTTTCATGTAGAAATAGTTTTATTAGCATTTGGTTGAGATGTGCAGTACCATTCATTCCAGTAGGTAGACTACAGTGTGTTGTTTAAAAAAATTGCTGTCTCATAATGCCGGTCTCATAATTTCATTTCCAGTTAATTTTTTTAAAGGATTTTCTCAGCAGCAGGAACAGTGTGCTCCCTTATCTTCTACAACTGATCTCACTACCACAGCTTGAATTTGATTTTATTGTAATTTCAAACAGAATATATGTAATTTCCTGGTATTCCAACTTCCACATGAATCAATGCAACAGCACAGAGGCCAATTCTTCAGTAGTCACCTTTTAGAACTCTTATACATCCAAGTTGGGGACTGCTCATTTCTATGTGCATGTTTAAAACGTTTATAATTTAGTTGGTAACATTGATCAATGCGTTTAATGTTATTTTTGTTCGTAATGTCATGCAATGGAATGTATCTTTCTTTTAAACTTGAGGGTCCCTATTCTTCTACTAAACATGACTTAACATGACTGTATGTCCAGTGAATGAGCCAATCATCACCATCATATTTACAATCGATGTTGCCAGTAAATGTTCAGAGGTGAGAATAAACAACCCAACAGACTTTCTATAGTGTTTGCAACACCAGAGCTCTATACCGCGTACTGGGTTTGAGGATTTAGTTAGGTAACTTTGGCCAACTTAACTCGAAAGTGGCTCACCTTTTGAGCCAGGTACATTTTTATGGAAATGAATCCTTCAGAACTAACCTGCTCCCACGCAGGCTAATGCAACGTTAACACCATTTATCCTGAATGAAGTGTCTGAGCCGCCGAGTTGAGGACCAATGAATGAAATCAGATTCCCTCCCTCCTGCAAAGATTGCATCATCATCCCCTTAATTTGAGGAAGAGGACTGATTAAATATTTTATTCATTAATGTTTATATATATATATATAAAATGCTAAAATACCGATCACATTACACATTTAGCAATAACAGATTGCATTTGAAACTTGCTTATTAAACTTGCTTATTAAGTCATGTACAGTAAAACTTGCATGACTTAATACAATTATTTTATCTATAGAAGTGGGGAAAAAATGTGTTTGTGCATTGATAAGCACACCAAAGATGGCATATTAACGAAATGTAATAAAATAAAGACGGCACATCAACAAGCCTATTTCACACCATAGCCTGCTGAATTTCCCATTTTATTTTCTTTCATTTTGATTTCGGCACAAATGAAAATGTGGCACTGACTCGCCCATTGATTGATGTTTTAACATTGTCTCAATGAAGAGTTTGGTGTTCGACTAGCCACAAGTGACATGCACGCGCAGTTACAAGCCTGCTAGAGTTAGTGGCAGGCAGACCAGCAATATCCACTGTCATAGTACGGATGAAGCCTGAGCTGGAATGTGAAGTTAACTGAAGCTGGCTAGCTTTAGAAAATCCTGAAAAGATCTAGCTTCAAATTGTAGTATACCCCTCAAATCTAAAAAGTTAATAGATATGTAAATTCCCTAGCCCGAGATGCCCTGATTGCATGGGCACATTGTGCTGACATGCTACAAACCAATAAGGCCTAGACAAAGACAAAGGAGGCGGCATGGGTTTCCGGGGGGGCAGATGACAAACGCAGCTTAAACGCGTCCAGATGTAATCTCCGAGAACAAATGTATTTGGAAGGGGACTTATTCAGAACGCATTAGAGAGGTGACAGGGACAAGCGCCGAGGGAGTCCCCCCCACACGCCCCGTTCCCCCCTCTCAACACTCCCAATCAGCCCACACAACCCTTCAGAGATCCCTCCCTCCCTAGCCAACACGACACATCCAGGGGCATTTAAGAGGGGGCCACTAACCAAATGAACAGCCTCCTGGGAGCTGTAGTTTAATTGTCCGTCCTCTACTCTAAATTGAACAAGCAGCCGTACTCACACAAGAGGCCGTAATAGACGGGCACGTTACGTTATACTGCGTCGCCAAGTACCATAAAGCAGCGTGGAATGGCCGAAACGGCTGCATCATCCCATTATACGATTTGCAATTAAGAGAGTTAGCCAACTAAGGCGAGATGCCGAGACAAACGTTTCTAATCACGAGTCTGGCGAAGTCCCACTGAGAATCCCGACTTCATTACACGTAATGGCTCTTCTCAATGCTTGATAGAAGACGCAACTGTTTTATTACATTGCAACTGTATCACGTGCAAACAGTGAGGGTTTGAGGAAGGGAGGCGTGACGTGAAAAGTATTAGATTTCAGGTGATAAAATGATGTCTAGGCGGTACACTGTGGAATGTCTTCCCCCATGGGTGTGTTGTAGAATGTATTACCCATTTTGGGCTGTAAATCAGCGGGTCACCTGGACACCTCTTTTTTGAATTTTCTCATGTCTTCACCAATCCATACTTTTCCCAACTTCTTCTTCTCCTCTCCACCTTTCCTTTCTTCTGTAGTGTGGCAGTGTTTTCCTTAACAAACTCTGCTATCTCTCTTTTGACAAGGCGTGAAAAGTTGAACATCGGCCTCGTGCCGGTATCGCCCAGCACTACAGGAAATGTGACACAATGTGACAAAAAAAAAAATCGCTGCAGGTGGTCAAGTCATCTGTCAATGACTGTGTCTGAGAGTCCAAACGAAGAACAAATCCATGATTTATTTTCTGTCTTTTAAGGTTGAATTTGAACAACACTCAACTACAGTAACAGCCACACAACTTTAATCTTTGCCACTTAAGGTGATACACGCTGCATTTGGAGAAAAGTAACTTTAGCAGTAGGGGTTATAGACCGGAGACGTCTGTAGAAATTAGAATTGTTTGAAAAGAGAGGAAGTCGAGTGGCCATGATCAGCATTTACCTGGAAAGCGTTCAGTTAAGAATTAACCAGCATTTAAATCATGTACCTCGGTAGCTGTTGTGCTTTGATAGAGCCTCCCAACAGGACAAATACCACTTTCATATAAAATTGTGCAAATCATTTTCTTTCATCTCAGATCGTGGTGGCATTGTTGCATTTTCTTACTTAATCTGAGACAAACACTCACGCCAACTGAAACGTTGTCAAGTTCAAAACAGGGTGATTATTTTTAGCACGTAAAAGAGGAGAGCGAGGGAACAGGGCCCTCATTTCCCCAGAGGACACAGGGAAAGGGAGGGTGGGATATCGAACCACATGCATCCTCTCGATGCACACAGTGGGGCTTTTTTCTGTCCTCACAGCACAGGGAGCTAATCTGAGACAAACACTCTCGCCAACTGAAACGTTGTCAGTTCAAAACAGGGTGATTCTTTTTAGCACGTAAAAGAGGAGAGCGAGGGAACAAGGCCCTCATTTCCCCAGTGGACACAGGGAAAGGGAGGGTGGGATATCGAACCCCATGCATCCTCTCGATGCACACAGTGGGGCTTTTTTCTGTAGGCCTATCACCATTGATTACCCCACCTTCACCCCCCGATCCTTCCATCTACCCCTCCATCCATCCGCCTGTTCCAAGACTCTTTCAGGTCTGCCACGTCTAAAACAGAGGACAGTGGGGCCCCCGACCCCAACACGTTTTGGGTTGCCCATCTCGCAGATCCAATCTTCTAATACTGCTGGTTGGAAGGATATCCGTCTGATAGTGCTGCCCGAGGCCACGGAGGACCTTTCTGCAAGGCCCCGGCTGCGTTATCTGATTCCAGCAGACGGGGAACAATACTGGCCATGCCAATAACCCACCATCTTTGATTCTTAAAGCACATCCCTCTGCTCTGCGCTCCCTTTATTGATCACCGGCAGGCATCACTTTGTCTATCCTCGCACTAGGAACACTGGGAATTATCTATTTGTAACATGAGCTCCAAGATGAGGGGCGACACATAAGTGGACTGGACACTAATTTTTTTTCTCTCTTTGTGGTGAATTTCTTTGATGCATTAATTCTGTTGAGTTTCAGATAGCCCAAGGGTAAGTAGACCCCTCCTTTTGGAAAGGTCTTGGCGTAATCCACACTTAAGTGGTGCCTTCACAAAGAACAATGGCACATGCCATTGACTGGCAATTTAAATCCCAGCAACGGTGGGTTTGATGGTTCAAAATGACCTATGGTAGATCTACACCTCTGCATATTTCTGTGACCGCTAGCGAACGACAACTGCAAGACGGTTGATTTCAAAAGTTTATATATCGAAACATTTCACCTTAACGAAGCCAAAAGTCTGATTGATCTACATGATCAACTCCTTCCATGTCAACTCCAGAAATTCTATGAAATAGTGCAGAGGATCTGTCTAGCTGCTCCATCCAGATGTATGTAAATTGAATCATTAACCTTACAGCACAACCACTTGGCGGTGCACTGTAGATGGTTCAGTCCATCAGGGCTTTAGTGTTCTATGGTAAAGCACATTAATAGCATCAGGATGCCTTCACTATGGCCCAGGGCTGATTTGCTCTGGCGTTATCAAACAGTATAATAATTATACATGACAAGCCTTTGATTTTATGCTCGTGATTATTACACCATGTCATACCATCTGAGTTTTGCTTCCCCCTCTCTGCTTTGAATCTTTACCCTGAGACAAAACAATGGCACAAAGGGGAGAAGAGCAATGTGAAAAGGATCCGTGTTCTCACACAGCATTTCCCCCAGGTTCTCCAGTGTGTGTGAAGAATAAATGGTGTGTGTGAGCTCCGGCGGAGAGGGCTTGCACCTGGAGCAGGGAGGAGCATGCAAGAGGTCAGGGGGCTAGAAAGGACTTGCTCACTCTCCTGAGAAGGCCAGAAAACCCCTGCGGCGGCATTGCACAACATGGGCATTTTTTTCTCTCTTGATCCCCCTCTCCTCCTTCTTCTTTTCTCCTTTGGAGAAGCGCAGTAATCCATAACACACTCAACAACCGGCAGCTCAATTATCCTCCCCTTTGCCCATTTTCTCCCCTAGGATGGAAATTCTAAAACAATTAACCTCTTCATGGCCACAGAGTTTTCCCAGGAAATAACACATTGGTAACTGAATGAATCCTACATTTACATTCCTGACCGTGACTTCAGTCCACATACATCTTGCTACAAAAATCCTAAACTGTTGCTCTGTGATTGTCCAATGACATTAGCGGCATGTGTTTTATATTATCTTGCAATTAAGATAATTTATTTCAGTACAGATTTATGAACTATTGATAGACTTAAAAAACATTTAATATAATTCCCAAATAACTATAGGAAAAAATATGAATGTAAGATTTTACGACTTACCCCTAATGCAATTTTGTGTTAAGACGAATGCTAAATGAATAAATGAGGCAAAAAAATCCAGTGCAACATACATTTGTATAAGAAACAAAAAATCACTACTCATTGCCATTTTGCTAAATTCAACCGAGGTAATTCAAATAAACTGAACATCTAATATAGCAAGTCAATGTTTTTTCCTCAACAGTGAGCGCAAACAGAACGATAGCTCAATGGCTTACCTACCACACATGGTACATTGCCTACTGGTTGCACCAAAACTATCTAGTCTGTGAGTATAATATGACTATAAGCCCCCCTCTTAAGCCTTCAATAAACGCTTTTCTCTCTCCTTCGTTCTAGAGGGCCTCCTATTCATCTCCAGGTAGAATGCTTCAAAGTGCAGGAGGGAAAACCAGCTTGTGGCTTCCATTCAGTATTTTATGGCCCCCTTCAAAGGATCATTACATCTCAAATGGCACCCTATTCCCTATATAGTGCACTGCTTTTGACCAGGGCCCATAGGAATCTGGTCAAAAGAAGTGCACTATATGGGGGCTAGGATGTCATTTGGGAAGCATTCAAGGAGAGATCTAGGTGTGTCCTTAAATGTCTTGATACTCAAAGTAGGCTCTGAAAAAACTAACAAGTGGTTTTCATCTAGAGCTGCCTTCACATTTTACATGCATCAGACATGTTCATTACTTTGACAATTTGATGAACACATATCAACATAATTCACATATAAATTATACATACTCTTATATATCAGCTGAATGTTTGAATATGGAACTTGGTTGTATTATGAATAAATCATATAAAGTGTCTATTTGATCAATGTAAGGGGCTTCCGAGTGGCGCAGCAGTCTAAGGCACTGCATCTCAGTCCTCGAGGTGTCACTACAGACCCTGGTTTGACTCCAGGCTGTATCACAACCGACTGTGATTGAGAGTCCCATAGGACGGCGTACAATTGGCCCAGTGTCGTCCGTGTAAGTGTTTGGCCGGCGTAGGCTGTCATTGTAAATAAGAATTTGTTCTTAACTGCCTTGCCTAGTTAACTAAAAAAATCAAAAGATTGGTCCTTATAAAATGAGGTATGTGAGGTACAATCTGCAAACAGCTCAATAAAGGCATTCTGAGGCAACCCAAGAAGAAAGACTTGACCATGAGGGAAAAAAATATTTTATATTATAGATGAAGGCTTGTTATTATCAGATTAAACCAGGATGAATTGAATTTGTAAGAAAATTCTGTATTTGAGGCTAGCTCCACAAAAGATGCTTTCACCCAAAGACAATCTTTATTATTGAAGTGTTTTCATTAAATCACTAGTCCTAATGAGACCTAGGTAAGTCAGCTTTTTGTTCATGTCTCGCATTAGAAACCTGCATGCTCTAGCTTTCAGCCCAAGGTGATAGACATTCACTATAGCAATATGTGGCGAAACGGGTAGAAAATCTTCAAAGGCCTGAACATTACCACCAATGTAGTGCTGAAACAGGGGCAGGTCCAATTAAAACAACATGATCAATTCATTGAGGCAAACGCATGAGGCGGAAAGGTAAATAATGGCAGACTTTTGTGCTGTAGAATGAATAAAAGCGAATGTACAGGCTAATAATCCAAGTCAACAAAAAACTTCTGGCTTTCAAAATGAGCCATACTGTGTGTGAATAAGCCCTCGCTCTGTTTGGACGAAAAACACTAGGTGCTATTTAAAAAAAATTCAGAGCCTTGCTAAAATAGCATGGCAGAAAACACACACACACTCGACAGGAACAGTGTTGTCTTTCATGTTTCCTTCCTCCTGTGTGTGTGTGTGTGTGTGTGTGTGTGTGTGTGTGTGTGTGTGTGTGTGTGTGTGTGTGTGTGTGTGTGTGCCAGACTCCATATCTATACATAGCGGCAGTGGAACTGGCCCCATGCAAACATAGCATGCTGACTCCTTGATTGTGGAGGGAGGAGGGAGAGGCAGGCAGGTAGAAGCAGGGGGGAGAATAAAATAAAACAACTGGCTATGCTCCAAACTGACTGGAACTCTGTTGATCATTATGTCTAGCCTTCAGGTGTCTAGGGCGGCAGCCAGCCCAGTTGGGGGAGGTTTAGATAACAGAGGAGCCAGACAAAGAAAAAAAGAGCATACCACCAGAATCAAACAGGGAGGGAAAAAAATGGGGGTAATAATTCATTTTATTTTTTTACTTTCTGTGTTGGGTTGTTTTTTGTTTTTGCTCCCACCCCACTTTCTTCTTTTTTTAAGAGAATGGGACAAAAAGATTTTATAGGTCCTAATTAAAACCATGTGAAGCCTTTCAAAACGTCAATCAGCCGGGCAAGTTATTTTCTAATTGCTCTTAAAATCAAGAATAACAGCCCTTTTAATGTGACGCAAAATATTATTGTGGTAATCAATATAGGGTGAAAAGAATGACATGACCTCATACAGTGTCTGTCAAATTAATTGGAATGTGATCCCTCTCAAGCAAAGGCATGTTTGGGAGTGAGAGACTTTCTTGTAGGCTAGTCTATTGCTGACTTCAGTCTTATTTTCTTATAATTGAGACACGTGACATATTAGTCTACTGTGTCAGAACATTTTGCATGGAAATGAAATAAATGAGATGGGAGGATGGATGATCCAACCCCCCATCCATGTTGCAGAGCTTTGCACCTCAAGTGCTCCAGCCCTCTTGTTGGGTTATAACTGCCTTCACTCAGCCGTGTCTGCACACACTTAGGGTCAGCGACTTTGCAGTGCCTTTATTTAGGCTGTATGTCATGCCCTGCACATCACATAGGCTATATTCAATCAAAAACAGAATACTGGCTACTTTTTACCAACAGTTGATAACAAATCCAAGGGGAGGTAGACCTACGCCTATATGCGTGAAACTCACAAGTACAAGCCTCAATAATAACATTTGATAAAGGCATTTTAACTCACAGCGTGCAAATACAGGACGTGTGAGGCAAGGTGTGGAGAAAAAAAAGAGCCACCATTGATAAATGCGCATCTGATTAAAAAAATCCATCTGAATTAAGTAACAACAATATTTACGGTTAATTTTAGGATTTTAAGATGATGCACCTACCGTTCACGGATTTCCGCGGTCAACAGTCAGCGAAAGTCCGTTCGAAAATACATGAGAACACATGTGGCCAGGAACCTGAAAAACTTCATTTCACAAATGGTCTTCATTTCTAATAATTTGTTGGCTGTTGTTGACGTCCTAACTCGCCGGTTTCAGATCTGCAGTGATGCCACAATCCCGCGATTGTACACCGTGTGGAAAGGCATGAGAGAAAGCCAACATGTGATCTACGAGGACTCGCGCCATTGGCTAGGCAAGCATAAATTGATTAGGCTGGTCTTTGTTCCATTGGACTAGCACGAGAACTGAGAGGCCCCTCCTGCGCGAAGTTGGTCTGTGTGCAAGAATGTGTGTGCATTGTGCAGTGTGTATCTGCTATCTGGTATCCTTGGGACATACATACCCCCATTGACATTTAAATGGTTTAAAGGTAAGAGTTATGTTTAGTGTAAGGGTAGGAGTTAAGGTAAGGGTTTAGGGTAGAGACGTCCCAAGGATTCCCGAATAGCACTTAATGTGTGCAGTGTTCACAATTTCCAGCAGAGGAAAGTAAAACATTGCTGAAATAATGGAATGACAAATAGTAGTCTAATATTATGCTACTATTAATTTTGAGAAACAAGTAATCTCAGAGAAAGACAAAAGCACGATAGATGAAATAGGGCAACACAAATGTACACAGCAAATTGGCCAGTGTTACCTAGTAGAGATTTTTCAGTATAACAATTCTAGTGTTGATTCAGGAGTTAAATTAACTATGTAAATGCACTTACAGAAAGGCCACGATAAGCTGCAAAGGTCTCATAGACTTCAGTGGAAGTAGGGTGGCAGGCAGCAAAATGCAAACAGTTTTGCAAGCCCCGCAGTTTTGGGTGTTCGCTCCTGTGAGCAGCTTCAGCACTCATGAATATAAGCTCCTAGTCCACTCAGCCTCTTTTCAAACTTCATGGTAGTTAGCCATGAGAGAAAAAGTACTTTTCAGAATGACTGTTCAGGACCTTTAACTCTAGCTAGATTCCAATAGCAATTACACATCACTTTGCAAGCCAGCATAATGTGACTAGCAGGCCTAATGTGGCCCGTAGTAAACCATGAGTTTTAGGCCACTGTATTAGGGTAAAACTAGGCCATCAGAGTAAGGCCTTGTGATATACACTACAGTTCAAAAGTTTGGGGTCACTTCGAAATGTCCTTGTTTTTGAAAGAAAAGCAACATTTTTGTCCATTAAAATAACATCAAATTGATCAGAAATACAGTGCAGACATTGTTAATGTTGTAAATGACTATTGTAGCTGGAAAGAGCAGATTTTTTATGGAGTATCTACATAGGCCCATTATCAACAACCATCACTCCTGTGTTCCAATGGCACGTTGTGTTAGCTAATCCAAGTTTATCATTTTAAACGGCTAATAAATGATCAATTAGTCTTGTAGATATTCCATAAAAACATCTGCCGTTTCCAGCTACAATAGTTTACAACATTAACAGTGTCTACTCTGTATTTCTGATCAATGTGATGTAATTGTATTGGACCAAAATGTGCTTTCTTTCACAAAAACAAGGACATTTCTAAGTCACCACAAACTTTGGAGCTGTAGTGTTTGTATTGTTATGGAGTTTCATTTCAATGATCACATTTGTCTATATTTTTTTAGTGCTTTTTTTTAAAAATAATTTTTATTTTCATTTCACATTTAAATACAATTACAAATTCAGTGCATTACGTTGTACATAACATGGATTTTATATACTCACTTTAGGACCACCACAGACCTTTTTCAAGGAAATACTGTATTTCAATAATCATGTCTCTGTCACTAATAATTATTGTCATGCGTGGTAACGCTACAATTCACTTGAAAAGGCAAGGCACACTGGGAAATTATACATTTTTAGGTAGTTCTGAAGTCCTTGTAAATGCTTACGTAAGAGCATCTGACAATAAATAGTTGTAAATAATTGTGTAATGCCCGTAAGCAACCTTGTCAAAAGATACAGACCTCTTGGCATAAGGGTTAAAAAATTAAAGAACACCGTTCGGGTCTTTATTTGTCAAAAAAAAGATACACAATTAACACTATTTGACGCATCAAATAAGCTTGTTGACCAATCAGGACCTGAATATGACTGTACGTCACATAATAATTTAACACGTTCATAATTTTTTTACGTGGTGATAACACATTTATTACACTCTCGTGTGTTATATGTCACAGCGATTCACCATCTGTATGCTATGAGTCATAGATTTTGTCACTGATTATCCTCATTTGCATAAAGGCCGTTTGGACTCCGCCCAATTCTCAGGTACTGATGAAAAACGATATCTCAACTTTCTGTTCTTCTGAGGTCAAGTTAGCTAACTGTTCTTCTGAGGTAAAATTATCTAGCTAGTTAACAATGGCTGCACAATTTCTCAAAAATTGTAAATCTATCAGCTCTGGTTGTACCAGTCTGCTGCTCACGGACAGAAGAGATGGACTTCAACCATCAATAGCCAGGTAACGTTAACTTCATGTTAGCTAGGTAGCTAACGTAGGTGTTGAGAGTGAGTGGTGTAACACCTGCAAAAAAAAAGTAGCTACATTATATAACGCTAACGTTACCTATCAACGCGTCAAATAGTCAAATAGCAATATGCAAACTAAATGCAGATATTGGCCAATCACAAATAGGCAATTTTTTGGGCCTTTCTCTAACACCGCCTGGTATAGAGGTCCTGAAAGGCATGAAGCTTGGCCCTTGTGACGTACTGGGACGTGCACACTACCCTCTGTCGTGCCTTGCGGTCAGAGGCAGAGCAGTTGCCATACCAGGCGGTGATGCAACCAGTGCTCTCGATGGTGCATCTGTAGATATGTTTGAGGATCTGAAGACACATGCCAAGTCTGAGGACCCATGCCAAATCTCTACGGAGGGGGAATAGGCGTTGTTGTGCCCTCTTCATGACTGTCTTGGTGTGTTTTGACCATGATAGTTTGTTAATGATGTGGACACCAAGGAACTTGAAGCTCTCAACCTGCTCCACTAACGCCCTGGGGATGAGAATGGGGGCGTGCTCAGTCCGCCTTTTTCAGTAGTCCACAATCATCTCCTTTGTCTTGATCACGTTGAGGGAGCAGTTGTTATCCTGGCATCACACTGCCAGGTCTCTGACCTCCTCCCTATAGGCTGTCTCATCGTTGTTGGTGATCAGGCCTACCACTGTTGTGTTGTCAGCCAACTTAATGATGGTACTGGAGTCGTGCTTGGCCATGCAGTCATGGGTGAACAGGGAGTACAAGAGGGCACTGAGCTCGCACCCCGTTGAGGATCAGCATGGCAGATGTGTTGTTACCTATACCTCAGGCTGGCCTGTCAGGAAGTCCAGGATCCAGTTGCAGAGGAAGGTGTTCAGGCCCAGGGTCCTTAGCTTAGTGATGAGCTTTGAGGGCACTATGGTGTTGACCGCTGAGTTGTAGTCAATGAATAGCATTCTCATGTCGTTGTTCCTTTTGTCCAGGTAGGAAAGGGCTGTGTGGAGTGCAATAGAGATTGCATCATCTGTGGATCTGTTGGGGCTGTATGCAAATTGGAGTGGGTCTAGGGTTCCTGGGATAATGGTGCTGATGTGACCAGCCTTTCAAAGCACTTCCTGGCTAAAGACGTGAGTGCTACGGGCCGGTCGTCATTTTGTCAGGTTACCGTTGTTTGTCGCTCTGTACATTTTGTATTTTTTGTATATATTTCAATTTATTTCAATCTCTTTTTCCATTTTTAAATTAATTATACCTTCCGGCAACCCGCCTCACCCAATGTGATACGGATCGGCTATTTTTAGACCTTATAGCCAGAACCTCCATCAGAAGCTAGCCATCAGAAGCTAAACAGCTAATTAGCTACTAGCTATTTAGTCATTTTTAGCCACTGCTAGCGGCCTTTACCTTTTGCACAGACACCAGCCGCTTTTAGCCTAGATAATACTTGCCAGCCTGCCAGTATCGGACTGTTTCTCCACTACAACACCGGATTCCTGCCGTAAGCCCTGGATCATCACAGCTAGCCAGCTAGCTAGCTGCCACTGAGTGGCCCAGCCCCGACGCTAGCTTTGAGCCAGACCCACCTCCCGGCCTGGTCAGTGATCACTCGGCTACACAGCTGATGCCTCCCGGACTCTTCACTAACACGACTAGAATCCACTTCTCCACCGGATTCTTGCCGTAAGCTCTGGACCTTTGCATCGGATCATCGCTGCTGGCTAGCTGCTACCGAGTGGCTATTGTGGCTAACGCCCTTGTCCTGAAGCTAGCACCAGTTAGCTGCGAGTCAGGCTCATCTCCCGGCTAGCAAAACAAAATTACTCCAGCTACAATACCTATTTTGCCAACTGGCCTGGACCCTTTGTCGACATGGAGCCCTGCCATTCCATTACGACTCATCTGCATAACGTAATTCCATCCGTTATGCCCTCAACCGGCCTTTGCCGGACATCGGAGCTGACACTTCTACTAGCCCCACCCTGCTAACTTTTTATAATTTTTTTAACGCTGTGTCTCCCGCTTGCTAGCGTAGTAACGACTACCGAGCGGCTTCCCTGTTTCATCTATTGCTGTTCACTGGACCCTATGATTACTTGGCTACATAGCTGATGCCTGCTGGACTGTTCATTAATCACAGTACTGCATTTAGTTTATTTTTGTTTAACTGTCGGCCCAAGCCTCGAACTCAGGCCCTGTGTGTAGTTAACTCTCTGCCCATTCATCGCCATTATACCTGTTGTTGTTGTCTTAGCTGAATAGCTGTTGTTGTCTTACCTGTTGTTGTCTTAGCTAGCTCTCCCAATCAATACCTGTGATTGCTTTAGGCCTCGCTTAATGTCTATTTCTAATGTCAATATGCCTTGTATGCTGTTGTTTAGGATAGTTATCATTGTTTTAGTTTACTGCGGAGCCCCTAGTCCCACTCAACATGCCTCAGATACCTCTTTTGTCCAACCTCCCACACATGCGGTGACCTCACCCAGCATAACTAGTGCGTCCAAAGATGCAACCTCTCTTATTGTCACGCAATGCCTAGGTTTAGCTCCACTGTACCCACACCCTACCATACTCCTCCTATCTGTACATTTTGCTCTGAATCTATCCTACCAGGCCCAGAAATCTGCTCCTTTATTCTTTGTCCCCAACGCACTAGACGAACAGTTTTGATAGCCTTTAGCCGTACCCTCATCCTACTCCTGCTCTGTTTCTCGGGTGATCTGGAGGTTAACCCAGGCCCTGCGTGTCCCCAGGCGCTCTCATTTCTTGACTTCTGTAACCATAAAGGCCTTGGTTTCATGCAGGTTAACATCAGAAGCCTCCTCCCTAAGTTTGTTTTACTCACTGCTTTAGCACACTCCGCCAACCCTGATGTCCTTGCTGTGTCTGAATCCTGGCTTAGGAAGGCCACCAAAAATTCTGAGATTTCCATCCCAAACTACAACATGTTCCGTCAAGTAGAACTGTGAAGGGGGAGGAGTTGCAATCTACTGCAGAGAGAGCCTGCAAAGTTCTGTCATACTTTCTAGGTCTATGACAAACAGTTTGAGCTTCTAATTTTGAAAATGATTCTCTTCAGAAATAAGTCTCTCACTGTTTCCGCCTGTTATATACCCTCAGCTCCCAGCTGTGCCCTGGAAACCATATGTGAATTGATTGTCCCCCAACTTTTTGGAGTTAGAGCTACAGAATGCACATTTCTGTTTGAAAAAGCTAGTCTTTGCTTTCCTGACTGACTGCGTGTATTGGTTCCTGACTTCCATGAAAAGATCCATATCGCGGGGACCATTAGATGCTAGTGCAGTCCGCCACAGGATGTTTTTGTGCTGGTCGAGGGCAGTCAGGTCTGGAGTGTTCTTAGTTCCGGTTATAACTAGCATCACAACTCTGGATGGTTCTCACTTAGAAAATGTGGACAACTACAAATACCTAGGTGTCTGGCTAGACTGTGAACTCTCCTTCCAGACTCATATTAAACATCTCCAATCCAAAATTAAATCTAGAATCGGCTTCCTATTTCACAACAAGGCCTCCTTCACTCACGCCGCCAAACATACCCTCGTAAAACTGACTATCCTACCGATCCTCGACTTCGGAGATGTAATTTCCAAAATAGCCTCCAACACTCTACTCAGCAAATGGGATGCAGTCTATCACAGTGCCAAACCTTTTAGAGTCCCGCTCCTTGAAAGTGGCAACACTATCCTTTAACTATCCTGTAATCTATGGCTTGTGGTTGGGGTATGTACCTACTGTCACTGTATAGACGACGTCATCGATGCACTTATTGATGAATCCAGTGACTGATGTGATGTACTCCTCGATGCCATTGGAAGAATCACGGAACATATTCCAGTGTGTGCTAGCAAAACAGTCCTGTAGCTTAGCATCTGCGTCATCTGACCACTTCCTCATTGAGCGAGTCACTGGTACTTCCTGTAAGCAGGAATCAGGAGGATAAAATTACGTTCAGATTTACAAATAGACACAGAACGTCACCCCTTGTCTTACCGGAGGCAGCTGTTCTATGTTGCTGATGGACCGAAAACCCAGCCAGCTGTATGTTATCCATGTCGTCGTTCAGCCACGACTCAGTTAAACATAAGATATTATAGTTTTTAATGTCCCGTTGGTAGGGAAGTCTTGATCAGTGTTCATCCATTTTGTTATCCAATGATTGCACGTTGGCTAATAGGACTGATGGTAGAGGGGGATTACTCACTCTCCGTAAGATCCTTACAAGGCACCTATGTCCCCAATATCTATGTCTCTTCTTCATGCGAATGACAGGGATTTGTGCCTTGTCGGGTATCTGAAGTAAATCCTTCGCGTCGGACTCGTTAAAGAAAAAATCTTCGTCCAGTACGAGGTGAGTAATCGCTGTCCTGATATCCTGAAGCTCTTTTCGGGCAAAATAAACGGTGGTAGAAACATTATGTACAAAATAAGTTACAAATAACGTGAAAAAACAAACACAATAGCACAATTGGTTAGGAGCCTGTTAAACAGCAGCCATCTCCTACAGGACGCCATCAGTTATAGTGTGGATCCCAGCCTATGGAATGAAGTGGGGTTTGCATTGCTCAATCTCACGCTGATAAAAAAAATACATCCATAGGCCTAATGGACACATGCTCAAACTCGCAGACGTTTGATAGACTTAAAGGGGTAATCTGTAGTTGCTACAGCCATTTTTGGACTTATAAATTATATGTAAAGACATAATTGAATCGTATTATTATATGTAGTAGAAAGCGATGTGTTAGAAGAAGCCTACATAACCAACCCATATACAGTGCCTTGCGAAAGTATTCGGCCCCCTTGAACTTTGTGACCTTTTGCCACATTTCAGGCTTCAAACATAAAGATATAAAATTGTATTTTTTTGTGAAGAATCAACAACAAGTGGGACACAATCATGAAGTGGAACGACATTTATTGGATATTTCAAACTTTTTTAACAAATCAAAAACTGAAAAATTGAGCGTGCAAAATTATTCAGCCCCTTTACTATCAGTGCAGCAAACTCTCTCCAGAAGTTCAGTGAGGATCTCTGAATGATCCAATGTTGACCTAAATGACTAATGATGATAAATACAATCCACCTGTGTGTAATCAAATCTCCGTATAAATGCACCTGCACTGTGATAGTCTCAGAGGTCCGTTAAAAGCACAGAGAGCATCATGAAGAACAAGGAACACACCAGGCAGGTCCGAGATACTGTTGTGAAGAAGTTTAAAGCCGGATTTGGATACAAAAAGATTTCCCAAGCTTTAAACATCCCAAGGAGCACTGTGCAAGCGATAATATTGAAATGGAAGGAGTATCAGACCACTGCAAATCTACCAAGACCTGGCCGTCCCTCTAAACTTTCAGCTCATACAAGGAGAAGACTGATCAGAGATGCAGCCAAGAGGCCCATGATCACTCTGGATGAACTGCAGAGATCTACAGCTGAGGTGGGAGACTCTGTCCATAGGACAACAATCAGTCGTATATTGCACAAATCTGGCCTTTATGGAAGAGTGGCAAGAAGAAAGCCATTTCTTAAAGATATCCATAAAAGGTGTCGTTTAAAGTTTGCCACAAGCCACCTGGGAGACACACCAAACATGTGGAAGAAGGTGCTCTGGTCAGATGAAACCAAAATTGAACTTTTTGGCAACAATGCAAAACGTTATGTTTGGCGTAAAAGCAACACAGCTCACACCATCCCCACTGTCAAACATGGTGGTGGCAGCATCATGGTTTGGGCCTGCTTTTCTTCAGCAGGGACAGGGAAGATGGTTAAAATTGATGGGAAGATGGATGGAGCCAAATACAGTACCATTCTGGAAGAAAACCTGATGGAGTCTGCAAAAGACCTGTGACTGGGACGGAGATTTGTCTTCCAACAAGACAATGATGCAAAACATAAAGCAAAATCTACAATGGAATGGTTCAATAATAAACGTATCCAGGTGTTAGAATGGCCAAGTCCAGACCTGAATCCAATCGAGAATCTGTGGAAAGAACTGAAAACTGCTGTTCACAAATGCTCTCCATCCAACCTCACTGAGCTCGAGCTGTTTTGCAAGGAGGAATGGGAAAAAATGTCGGTCTCTCGATGTGCAAAACTGATAGAGACATACCCCAAGCGACTTACAGCTGTAATCGCAGCAAAAGGTGGCGCTACAAAGTATTAACTTAAGGGGGCTGAATAATTTTGCACACCCAATTCTTCAGTTTTTGATTTGTTAAAAAAGTTTGAAATGTCCAATAAATGTCGTTCCACTTCATGATTGTGTCCCACTTGTTGTTGATTCTTCACAAAAAAATACAGTTTTATATCTTTATGTTTGAAGCCTGAAATGTGGCAAAAGGTCGCAAAGTTCAAGGCGGCCGAATACTTTCGCAAGGCACTGTAGTAACATTTTACATCCATATATGGCCAGCTATGTAAACTTTAACATTGATTTATCCTGCAATAGGTGACGTTCAATTGGTAAAATACATGTTTGTCTTCTTCTAATGCCTCTTAAGGGGAACGTAATCTAAAAAATAACTGAATGTAATCAAGCAGCCAGAGGCACAACTTTCACTGGGGACATGGGGGGCATATTCCCCCACATTCTGAAGTAACATTTTTTTACCCCCTTTTTCAATCATCTTGTCTCATTTTGATCTTGTCTCATCCCAATGGGCTCTGGAGGCGAAGGTCAAAGGTCATGCATCCTCCGAAACATGACCTGCCAAACTATGCTTCTTAACACCCGCTCTCTTAACCTGGAAGCCAGCCGCACCAATTTGTCAGAGGAAACATTGTTCAACTGACAACCGAGGTCCGCCTGCAGGCGCCTGCAGTCGCTAGAGCGCGATGAGCAGAGTAAAGTCCCCCCCGGGCCAAACCCTTCTCTAACCCGGACATTGCTGGGCCAATTATGGACCGCCCCATGGGACTCCCAATCACGGCCGGTTGTGATACAGCCTGGGACTGAACCCAGGTCTGTAGTGACGCCTCTAGCACTCTGATGCAGTGCCGCTCCGGGGGCCCTCTGTTACCCCAAGTTTTATCAATGGAATGTGAAACAAACGAGGCAACGGTGTGCTTTAAGACCATATGGACGCCTCCGAGCGGTTGGATAGGCTGTTTGGAGTGTTTATCTGACTGGATCAAAAAAAATATATATAACAATAATAATTATGTCCCCTACTTCTAAAACCATAGTTGCACCCCTGCCTGCGGCACTCCAGGACCAGAGTTGCCTACCCCTGTCCTATAGCTTGACTTTCCACTTGAGATGATGCATCCGGCATATTCCAGTCTCTCTCCCTCTCTCTAGTGTGGAGGCAGCAGAACTCAAGGTATGGAGGGAAATAGAGCGTGGGTAATACAGAGACACAGATCTTCCACTGCTTGAATGCGGCATTAACAATAGTCGGCAAAGCATTCTCTTGTTTTCACCTTCACTTGACTGCTGCCATAATGCGTCATAGGGGTTGTGTAGTCGCCCCCCTGATTTTTGTGACACTTTTCTCCCCCTTCTCTCTGGTCGGCCTCATTTAAATAGCTCCGAGGCGCATAATGCTCATTCCATTTGTCCCGCATCCTCAGAGCAGTCATGAGAAATATGTGTTATCACAACACAAAACGATATCATTATTGCATCACACGGTCGTTAAACATATCAGGGTTTTTGAGGACAATATGGGAGCCTTAACCCTTTTTGGCATATTATAACCGAAACTGTAAAAAATGTGTCTTTGGATCAACCAAAAATTACACCTGGTTACAAGTAAATTAGTTAGGTTTTCTCAAGGGAAAATACTACATTTGTTGAAACCAAACATAGGATTCAATGCCAGCTGTTTTATTTGATTATTACAGAAACTATAATACTATTTCCAGTTGGTGCAACCTATTTCTCCCAACACTTAACTTAATTTCCCTTTCTAATGAATAACAAATACAAACAAATATTTCCTGTAAACAAAAAAAACATTTTTTGCTCCAATTATATTTTTTACTTTGAAAATACCAAATTACCTCAACCTGGGTTACAAGCAATTACATCAATTTCATGTAAATCGACATATTAAGTTAAACTAGATGGTAACTTTACATGAAGTTGTGGGTCTTACTTTAGGTCTTTAAAACTATTTTTGTGGTAGTGGAAGAAGTTTAACATGTTTTACTTTACCTTTTAAAGCAATGATGTTACATATACAGTGCATTTGGAAAGTATTCAAACCCCTTGACTTTTTCCACATTTTGTTACGTTAAAGCCTTATTCTAAAATGGATAAAATATTTTTTTCCCCACATCAATCTACACACAATAGGTTTTAGGAGATTTTAGCAAATTAACTAAAATAAAAACAGAAATACCTCATTTACATAAGTAGTCAGACCCTTTGCTATGAGACTCGAAATTGAGCTCAGGTGCATCCTGTTTCCATTGATCATCCTTCAGATGTTTCTACAACTTGATTGGAGTCCACCTGTGGTAAATTCAATAGATTGGTCATGATTTGGAAAGGCACACATCTGTCCATATAAGTTTGCACAGTTGACAGTGTATGTCAGAGAAAAAAACAAGTCATGAGGTGAAAGGAATTGTCTGTAGAGCTCCGAAACAGTATTAAGTGAAGGCACAGATCTGGGGAAGGGTACCAAAACATTTCTGCAGCATTGAAGGTCCCCAAGAACACAGTGGCCTCCATCATTCTTAAATGGAAGAAGTTTGGAAACCCCAAGACTCTTCCTAGAGCTGTCCGTCCAGCCAAACTGAGCAATTGGGGGAGAAGGGCCTTGGTCAGGGAGGTGATCAAGAATGCAATGGTCACTCTGACAGAGCTCTAGAGTTCCTGTGTGGAAATGGGAGAATCTTCCAGAAGGACAACCATCTCTGCAGCACTCCACCAATCAAATCAAATCAAATGTATTTATAAAGCCCTCCTTACATCAGCTCATATCTCAAAGTGCTGTACAGAAACCCAGCCTAAAACCCCCAAACAGCATGCAATGCAGGTGTAGAAGCGCGGTGGCTAAAACCCCCCTAGAAAGGCCAAAACCTAGGAAGAAACTTTGAGAGGAACCAGGCTATGAGGGGTGGCCAGTCCTCTTCTGGCTGTGCCGGGTGGAGATTATAACAGAACACGGCCAAGATGTTCAAATGTTCATAAATTACCAGCATGGTCAAATAATAATAATCATAGTAGTTGTCGAGGGTGAAACAGGTCAGCACCTCAGGAGTAAATGTCAGTTGGCTTTTCATAGCCGATCATTGATAGTATCTCTACCGCTGTCTCTAGAGAGTTGAAAACAGCAGGTCTGGGATAGGTAGCACGTCCGGTGAACAGGTCAGGGCCTTTATCAGGCCTTTATGGTAGAGTGGCCAGACGGAAGCCACTCAGTAGAAGGCACATGACAGCCCCCTTGGAGTTTGCCAAAAGGCACCTAAAGACTCTCAGACCATGAGAAACACGATTCCCTGGTCTGACGACCAGGATGAAACTCTTTGGCTTGAATACCAAGTGTCACTTCTGGAGAAAACCTGGCACCATTTTTACAGTGAAGCATGGTGGTGGCAGCATCATGCTGTGGGGATGTTTTTCAGCGGCAGGGACTGGGAGACTAGTTAGGATCATGGGAAAGATGAACGGATCAAAGTACAGAGAGATCCTTGATGAAAACCTGCTCCAGAGCGCTCAGGACCTCAGACTGAGGCGAAGGTTCACCTTCCAACAAGACAACGACCCTAAGTGCACAGCCAAGACAACACAGGAGTGGCTTCGAGATAAGTCTCTGAATGTCCTTGAGTGGCCCAGCCAGAGCCCGGACTTGAACCCGCTCAAACATCTCTGGAGAGACCTGAAAACAGCTGTGCAGCTCCCCTCTCTATTCAACCTGACAGAGCTTGACAGGATCTGCAGAGAAGAATGGGAAAAACTCCCCAAATACAGTTGTGCCAAGCTTGTATCATCATACCCAAGAAGACTCGCGGCTGTAATCGCTGCCAAAGGTGCTTCAACAAAGAACTGAGTAAAGGGTCTGAATTCTTATGTAAATGTTATATTTCAGTTGTTGTTTTGTTTTTTTTAGCACAATTTTCTAAATCACTGTTTTTGCCTTGCCATTATGGGGTATTATGTGTAGATTGCTGTGGACACCCTACATTTGCTGCAGTGTACTGGTAGAGTCCTCCTAGCTAGCTAGCACACAGTGTCCTTCGCTCCTGCCTGCCGTCGCTATCGTTAAGAGAACTGTGGGAAAGCAGTGCCCGACAGGCAGGGGTGAAGTACACTGTCTACCCGTGTCCTAGCTATTGATAGCTAGCTAGCTACTTAGCCCGCCTGCTATGTACCAAAGTCTTAGCTAGCTAGCACCCAGTGTCCTAAACGCCTGCCGAACACCTGCCCTCGCTGTCGTTAAGAGAACTGAGGGAAAACAGTGCCCGACTGGCGGGGTCGAAGGACACATAGCTACCTAGCTCGCCTGTGATGTAGAGGAGTCTTAGCTAGCAAGTACCCAGTGTCCTAAACGCCTGCTGAACACCTGACCGACCAGCTGAGTGTTAATTTACCTATTTGTTACACTGAAAAACCAACACTAGGTAACACTGGACAATTTGCTGGGTACAAATATTATCATATAGGTACAGTTAAAGATTCTCATACCTATCTTTTGAAACTGAGCATGACATCTTCATGCGTGTGTGTGCGCGCGTAGGGTTAAATTTTAAACACCAAGGTAAACACTAAGGCTCAAAGCACTATTTAAAAGAAACACATTTATCCAGATTCCTTCTTGCCTTCCAAAGAATCCTTCTTGCCTTCCAAAGAATAATCTAAGAACCCTTTCTTCCAAAAACGGTTCTTAGAAGAAAATGTAGAACCCTACCCCTCTGCAAATAACCCTTTTGCAACCCTTTTTTCTAAGAGTGCACTTTCATATTGCTGACAACAGGTGTTTCCAGAGTACCGGCATCTGAAGCTAACTGAGCATTAACACCATCAAAGTTAACTAGGCTCTCAAAGGCTTATTTCCTATCAGCCAATTATGCTAAATGTTCTGAACTGTCAGTATAAATATAGGATAAATAACAAAGAGCAGATTAGTTTATTCTGTGATCTGCCGGTAAGACTGTTTTTCTCTCATCTTGCTCTGTGAAAGGCATTGGTTTTGTCTCCACAACGTCTGGCAGTGGTTTGCTGATGTGGGTGTGTTATCCAAACTGAGATGTTACTTAATTAAATATATTAAGTTGGATGTGGGGGTTGGGTAAGCGGAGGCCTAGAACCAGTTCGCCCTGGCCCCTAAATTGACCTTTACTCTAGGTAAAAAGCTAAACTGGCGTGACATCAGAATTTAGGGGTAACGCACGCGCAAGCACACACAAACAGTGTCATTATGACTATACATACAGAGGTACATTCTTTGAGATACAGTGATGTATGACCTATTTTTGCAGAGACAGAATTTTGCTTTCATAATGATGCTTTTGCGTTTGTGTGTGTGCGCAGGCTGTGCTTAGCAGTATCATATATTTAGATGATGTAGTGCGACATGGCTTAAATCTTGAAAGGAAGTGCTATGCTGGTTTCTGGTAAATACTACTGTCGCATGCTCACTTCACAAACCATTAGAAAGACCAGCATGACGGTGGCCAGGGGCTTCTTCTGCTGATCCAAAAGTGCAGGAAAGGGGAACCTATCGTGACACTGTTATTGAAAAATAAGGATTATTGGAAAGAGGACCTATATTACACTGTAAAAAGTGGGATGACGCTGTTGTTCATCTAAAGTGCTTTTACTGACTGGAATGATTGAAAAGTACGCTTTGGTCCGTTAAACCTTTTCTAGTTAATTTGTCTGAAATCAAATGACAAATTAGACAGATCAATGTGAGTTTTCGAATTTAATTAAAACTTCTAAATTGCTTTAGACACCTCATACACATACGCAATATCGGTGGGTGCGATGTAGCAGCGGCAGCCTATCATAAGAGTTGGAGGCGTGGCTTATTGGGGACGTGTCTTCCAGGTATTTTTTTTTGCCCACTCGACAGACTGAACGTCATTCTAGTTAATTTGGTCTATTGTTGTCAACATTTAAACATAACCTTATACACCGCCAGTATCTGCACTTGCTCAATACTTGCATAAATACATGTGACAAAGTGTAAATGTGCATTGGCACTGTTCTTCATCTGAAGTGTTTTTACTGACTTGTAGAGGCTTTGGTTTGTTCAACCTATTCTATTCATTTTATCTGAAATCAAATAACAGAGTTGATAGATCAATGTGTTTTTTTAACTGAATTTAAGTTTCTAAATTGCTTTTAACACCTCAAGTAAATGCGCACTGCAGCGGCAGCCTATCAGAAAAGGAGGTGTGGCTTATTTGGGCTGTGCCTTTAAGGTTGTTATTTTTAGTCACCCATCAGAGGGAATGTCATTCAAATGAATCTGTTCTGTGGTATTTTTTTTATAGACTCTTACTTGTATACTACACAAACTGAATCTCTAATGATACTTGCATAAGTTAGTGATGGGCATTCCGGATCTTTTCAGTGAGCCGGCTCCAAAACAGCCCTTTAAAAAATATATTTTGTATTTTTTCAAGTCAAACAGTTTGCGATAGGGATGATTGGTGTTAAAACAATTATAATTAAATAATTAAATAAAATCATACTCTACCTTAACCACAATGTATTTAAAAAATACATTGGTTTGTTATGAAAAATAATGCTATTAAACATTTGCATTTAAAGTATAACTTTTTAATGTATATTAACAAGGTGCATATAAATTTAACCATTCAAATCGAATATAATCTGAACAGCATAATAGAATATTGCACCATATCAAAGAAAAATAAATAACAAATTGCAAAACTGCAGCATCCCACAAATTGAAATAAATGTAAACAAGGATGCTATTACACATGTGCATTTAAAGTATAACTTTTTTAATGTATGTAAACAGGGTGCATATAAATGTAACACTTCAAAACAAATACAATCTGAACAACATAATAATAGAATATTGCACCATATCAAATATAAATAATTAACAATGTGCAAAACTGCAGCATCCCACTTAAAACATTAAACTGGTCCCTATTTTCTCTCTCTTCTTTATTGCCATGTTATAACCAGCAGCGCACAGTAATGCTAACCATATTTTGCTTTTATGAGAGATTTGCATTCAGAAATGCAAGCTGCCTCACTTTCGAGGGGCTGATGCGGTTTCTTCTCTCAGTAATTATTTGTCCCGTTTTTGAGAAGACCCTCTCAGAGGGTACGGATGTGGCCACTATGCAGAGTCTCCTTGTCATGACTTTAGTAAGCCGTGGGTAGACAGAGGCCTTATTCTTCCACCAGCTCAGAGGATCTGCAGAGGGACTCTGCAAAATAGGATCGGACCTCCGTTATGGCATCTGCTGAGGTATTCCTTCATGCTGCATCCCCAGTTGCTCTCTCGTCAAACAGCATCCAAACAGCAGACGTTTGTGGCAGTACTGCTGGTGCTTCTGTTCCATCTGATCCCTCTTCTTCCTGTTGCACTGGTGCCTGAGCCAGCTGACTGCTGGGGCTGTCCCTCCCTGCTGCTGAGGTTATTCTTTGAAGAGCCTCATCAATCGCTCTGGCATCACTGAAGGCTAACTTCTTAAACCTGGAGTCAAGTGCAGCGGTTTCTGATTGCACGTGATTATATTCCATTCTGTGGAACTTTCTGTCCATTGATGAACATAGGGTGTCCATCAACTCTGTCACATGTCCTCTGGTTACATTTGCTTTTCTCTGGCAGCTGGCTGTGATTCGCTGCAGACCCTTGCACAGGAGTATCATTTTTGAGGCTGTCACATAGCTGAAAAGAGAGAACAGTGACTTATTAGTTCAGGTTCATGTTTTGTCTACTGATACTACATTCTCATCTGCTGCTCATATACATATACAATACTGGATTAAATAATGATGTAGTAATAACTGCTTGCTCTACCTCTCTCCACTGATCTCCACAGTGACCTGCTCAAAGGGTTCCAGGACTCTGCACACCTCTTCCACCACCTCCCATTCCTCTTGGGTCAGAGCATCAACAGGTGCATTAACAATGGCCAGAGTAGAGATGATGGCATCCTTTGACTCAAGAAACCGCTTCAACATATAAAATGTTGAATTCCACCTTGTAGTGCAGTCTTGTTTAGGCCTCAGCTCAGGCATCCCCATCTGGCATTGTGTAGACATTAGTTTTTCAGCACCTATTGTGCTCCTGTGGAAGTATTCCACAGCTGCTTTCACTTTTGTCACTTTGTCCTTCAGAGCATCGCTTACAATCACGTTGATTGTGTGGGCAAGACATGGATGATGGGTCCATTTTAACATTTTCATGCTGTATTGTCGCTAACACAACAGACCACTTTTCCATCTACTTGCCATTCTTTGGCCACTCTCAACAGTTACTCTGCCAAGTTGTATGAGGTGTGTCTGTCACTGAACTCAAAGCAGTCCAGGAGACAGCTAGACATCGAAAAATCTTAAATTAAGTGACATGTAACCGAAATGTAAGAAGTGGTTACCCTTGATGTCCAGCAGTCAGTGGTAAGGCAAACAGCAGTAGCTTTTTGGACTCTTCCCGCACTGAAACCTGTGTGCTCTCGTACAACTGTGTAATAAGTGATTTTGAAAGGGTTTTCCTTCTTGTAATTGTGTACATTGGATTTAGACTATTTGTCACGTTCTGACCATAGTTCTGTTATATTATTCTTTGTTTTAGTATGGTCAGGGCGTGAGTTGGGGTGGGCAGTCTGTGTTTGTTTTTCTATGTTGGTTTTTGTGTTCGGCCTAGTATAGTTCTCAATCAGAGGCAGGTGTCGTTAGTTGTCTCTTATTGAGAATCATACTTAGGTAGCCTGGGTTTCACTTTTGGTTTGTGGGTGTTTGTTTCCGTGTGAGTGTTTGGGCCACACGGTACTGTTTCGGTTTTCGTTTTGTTCACATCGTTTACTGTTTTGTATTTCAGTGTTCAGTTCGTTTCAATTAAATATCATCATGAACACTTACCACGCTGCGCTTTGGTCCGATCCTTCCACCGACGACAACCCTTATACTATTGTTATGATTTCTAAAAACCTCTGTCCTCCACGATCGAAAATATCTGGAAATCGGTGGCAATCATTTTAGCCAATGCAATATCAATTTGGCCTTGTTTTGGTACAGACATAGACTTTGGCATAAATTGGTCCATAGAAGACTGCTTTGTTGTGGGTCGCAGAGTAGGCCTACATCTCCACATGTGGAGGTGCTGGCTCCACCACTATCACTATAAGGCCCGCTTGAAGCTCCTCTACAGCTAGCTTCACAGTTGGGTGCACAGTTCGCATATGCTGGTGTAGGTTGTGCGTAGAACCGGCTTTACATGAGATTTTGTTTTGGCAAATTCTACACTGTGCTCTAACATTGTCTACATTATTAAAATGCATCCAAATGCTACTGTGCTTCCGACTAATTTTCCAGCTGTTGTTTTCACAGCTGCCCTCCCTCTCTCTCCTCGGCTGCTAAGTGTGTGACTGTGAGTGAGTTGGCACGGCCCTCCCTCACGCATCTTTGGTTCTTGGTTGACACTGCGTGTCTGATTGACAGGAACAACAGACGAGGCTGTTAGCCTGAGCAGACAGTCAGAACGAATGTGTGCGCTTGAGCATTTAAGCCTATATTATTTTATATATTTTTTCATTCTTTGAATTAGGGGGGGTATGCCTTATGATTAACGAGACGTGGTGTGATCATAACAACATACAGGAACTCAAGTCCTTCTGTTCACCTGACTTAGAATTCCTCCGACCGCATTATCAACCAAGAGAATTCTCTTCGATTACAATCACAGCCACATATATTCCCCACCAAGCAGACACATCGATGGCCCTGAACGAACTTAATTTGTCTCTATGTTAACTGGAAACAACATATCCCGAGGCTACATTCATTGTAGCTGGGGATTTTAACAAGGCTTATCTGAAAACAAGACTCCCTAAATTCTATCAGCATATCGATTGTGCATCCAGGGCTGGTAAAACCCTGGATCATTGTTATTCTAACTTCCGCGACGCATATAAGGCCCTCCCTCGCCCTCCTTTCGGAAAAGCTGACCACGACTCCATTTTGTTGCTTCCAGCCTATAGACATAAACTAAAACAGGAAGCTCCCGCGCTCAGGTCTGTTCAACACTGGTCCGACTAATCTGATTCCACGCTTCAAGATTGCTTCGATCACGTGGACTGCGATATGTTCCGCATTGCGTCAAACAACATCATTGACAAATACGCTGATTCGGTGAGAAAGTTTATTAGCAAGTGCATTGGTGATGTTGTACCCACAGCATTTATTAAAACAACCAGAAACCATGGATTGATGGCAGCATTCACGTGAAACTGAAAGCGCGAACCACTGCTTTTAATCAGGGCAAGGTGACCGGAAACATGACCGAATACAAACAATGTAGCTATTCCCTCCGCAAGGCAATCAAACAAGCTAAGCGTCAGTACAGAGACAAAGTAGAGTCGCAATTCAACGGCTCAGACACGAGAGGTATGTGGTAGGGTCTACAGTCAATCACGGATTACAAAAAGAAAACCAGCCCCGTCGCGGACCTTGCTCGCAGACAGACTAAATAACTTCTTTACTCGTTTTGAGGACAATACAGTGCCACTGACACTGCCCGCTATCAAAACCTGCGGACTCTCCTTCGCTGCAGCCGACGTGAGTAAAACATTTAAACGGGTTAACCCTCGCAAAGCTGCAGGCCCAGACGGCATCCCCAGCCACGTCCTCAGAGCATGTGCAGACCAGCTGGCTGGTGTGTTTATGGACATATTCAATCAATCCTTATCCTAGTCTGCTGTTCCCACATGCTTCAAGAGGGCCACCATTGTTCCTGTTCCCAAGAAAGCCAAGGTAACTGAGCTAAACGACTACCGCCCCGTAGCACTCACTTCCGTCATCATGAAGTGCTTTGAGAGACTAGCCAAGGATCATATCACCTCCACCCTACCTGACACCCTAGACCCACACCAATTTGCTTACCGCCCAAATAGGTCCACAGACAACGCAATCGCAACCACACTGCACACACCCATCTGGACAAGAGGAATACCTATGCGAGAAAGCTGTTCATCGACTACAGCTCAGCATTTATCACCATAGTACCCTCCAAACTCGTCTTCAAGCTCGAGAACCTGGATCTCAAGCCCGCTCTGTACAACTGGGTACCGGACTTCCTGACGGGCCGCCCCCAGGTGGTGAGGGTAGGTAACAACATCTCCACCCCGCTGATCCTCAACACTGGGGCCCCACAAGGGTGCACCTCTGAGCCCTCTCCTATACTCCCTGTTCACCCACAACTGCTTGTTCATGCACGCCTCCAACTCAATCATCAAGTTTGCAGATGACACAACAGTGGTAGGCTTGATTACCAACAACGACGAGACGGCCTACAGGGAGGAGGTGAGGGCCCTCGGAGTGTGGTGTCAGGAAAATAACCTCACACTCAACGTCAACAAAACAAAGGAGATGATCGTGGACTTCAGGAAACAGCAGAGTGAGCACCCCCCTATCCACATTGACGGGACAGTAGTGGAGAGGGTAGTAAGTTTTAAGTTCCTCGGCGTTCACATCACAGATAAACTGAATTGGTTCACCCACACAGACAGCATGGTGAAGAAGGTGCAGCAGCGCCTCTTCAAACTCAGGAGGCTGAAGAAATTCTGCTTTTCACCAAAAACACTCACAAACTTTTACAGATGCACAAATCAAGAGCATCCTGTCGGGCTGTATCACCGCCTGGTACGGCAACTGCTCCGCCCACAACCGTAAGGCTCTCCAGAGGGTAGTGAGGTCTGCACAACGCATCACCGGGGGCAAACTACCTGCCTTCCAGGACACCTACACCACCCGATGTCACAGGAAGGCCATTAAGATCATCAAGGACAACAACCACCCGAGCCACTGCCTGTTCACCCCACTATCAAACAAAAGGCGAGGTCAGTACAGGTGCATCAAAGCAGGGACCAAGAAACTGAACAAGGCCATCAGACTGTTAAACAGCCACCACTAACATTCAGTGGCTGCTGCCAACATAACAACTCCAGCCACTTTAATAATGTAAAAATGTATGTAAAAATATATCACTAGCCACTTTAAACAATGCCACTTCATATAATGTTTACATACCCTACATTACTCATCTCATATGTATATACTGTACTCGATACCATCTACTGCATCTTGCCTATGCCGTTCTGTACTCATTCATATATTTTTATGTACATATTCTTTCATTACTTTATACTGTGTGTATAAGGTAGTTGTTGTGAAATTGTTAGGTTAGATTACCCGTTGGTTATTACTGCATTGTCGGAACTAGAAGCACAAGCATTTCGCTACACTCGCATTAACATCTGCTAACCATGTGTATGTGAAAATAAAATTTGATTTGATTTGGTAGTACATTTTATTGTACTTTTTGTGACCTGCAAAATAAATTGAAAGAGGTCCACTGCAACATAAAATCTCCAAAAGTGGATGAGAGGAAGTGGCACCACTGTCAAAATGCTTGGTGCTTTGTTGTAGGATGAATTACATCACAAAATCAAATTTTGTATATAGGCCTAATGTTGATGATTTGTTAGAGAAATACTGCACAGTACCTCAGAAACTGAAGGTTCTTATTTTTTGGGTGAAATTTATTTTGTACCATAAGGAAATTAAATTTGCTAACTAAGCTGGCGTATGTCGCGGTCACTACTTCACAGGAGAGCTGTTTGAACATAAACTTTTTTTTTTGGCAGAATTGCCTTCTCAAACATGTGAACTTTCATGTGCTTTAATAACAAAGTTGCATGACATTTGTAAATACGAATAAAATAAAACTGTTAAATTACGAGCCTAGTTTGTTAAGCCACAGAAAAAGGCAGCAACCTTCCAGCTAGCCATGATTGGCTGAGATAATGAGTGGGGTGGACATCCCGAGAGATGGGTTTGGATTGGTCTGCCATATAGCACACTTCTCTCTATTTGCGCTGGTTAGCATGTGTAGGGTAATCCTGTCTAATGCTGCTTTTAAAAATAAATGTATTGCGTATTAAAAAGACTGCAGTATGCAAGTATCCATTTCAATAGAATGTCACTGCAACAACTGTTTCAGAGCACTCTCGTCTGTGTACCAGAGTGCAAAATGCTTAACACCGGTTGAATATGGCCGGGTTCAATAAATGTCAGCAAAAACGTGTAATTACATTGTTACAGTCACCAACGCTCTGAATAACATGAAAACAGCCTAACCAGCTCTGCTAGGGTGAGTAAAATGGTCAGATTTCTGGGCTAAAGCTTAACCTCTCTGAACCACCCATCCCGGATCAGGTATAATTGTCATCAGCAACGCTGAATAGCATAGCGCCACAGTCAAATAATATTACTAGAAAATATTCATATTCATGAAATCACAAGTGCAATATTGCAAAACACAGCTTAGCCTTTTGTTAATCCACCTGTCGTCTCAGGTTTTAAAATGATGCTTTACAGCGAAAGCAATACAAGCGTTTGTGTAAGTTAATCGATCGCTCGACAAAAGAATAAGTACACTTAGCATCAGATAACTTGGTCACGAAAATCAGAAAAGCAATCAAATTAATCGTTTACCTTTGATGATCTTCGGATGTTTTCACTCACGAGACTTCCAGTTAGACAACAAATGTTCCTTTTGTTCCATAAAGATATTATATCCAAATACCTCCGTTAGTTTGGTGCGTTATGCCCAGGAATCCACCGGAAAGAGCGATCACGATAACGCAGACAAAAATTCCAAATTATATCCATAATGTCCACAGAAAATTGTCAAATGTTTTTTATAATCAATCCCCAGGGTGTTTTTCAAATATCTATTCGATAATACAGTGCCTTGCGAAAGTATTCGGCCCCCTTGAACTTTGCGACCTTTTGCCACATTTCAGGCTTCAAACATAAAGATATAAAACTGTATTTTTTTGTGAAGAATCAACAACAAGTAGGACACAATCATGAAGTGGAACGACATTTATTGGATATTTCAAACTTTTTTAACAAATCAAAAACTGAAAAATTGGGCGTGCAAAATTCACCACGCTGCAGGAAAACCCTTACATCCAGAGGTACGTGTAGTCGGGCTTTGTGTTATCATTTTAACTTCCAATTTCCAAGATTATGTTTCTGTATGCAGTGCTGCTGCTCTGCACATTTGTAGGTAAGTGAAACTTACCTGATAAAGATCCATTAAAAAATTATATTATGTTTTACATTACATTTTATTTTCATTAATTTATCTTAATGTTCTTTTGTTGTTTGCAGGTGCACTATCCTTATGACTCTATGCAGCCAGGTCCCATCTACTTTTTAACTCCTCGCAACTGCAATGGCCAAAACAAGAACAAGTTTGTGCTCTGGTACTGTGCCTAGCGGACCATGCACAAGCTCCACCAGTCTTGACCTTCACTTTCTGATCACAGGCCACACCAAGTTTTCCCCCGACTGGTGCTACGGCCTCATCAAGCAGCGCTTCAGAAAGACCAGAGTGAACACTTTGTCTGAGATTGCTGGTGTTGTGAAGGACAGCACTGTGACGGGGGTCAACATCCCACAGCTGATTGGACTGGAGGATGGTATAGCCCTGGTGGAAAGCTATGGCTAGCAACAACATCCAACTCCGTACTTCAGGCCACTGCCACAGTTCAAGCAGTACCAGCACTTCAGATGAATATCATTTTCATTGTATTGTATGAGGTTGTTCTTCTCATCTAAACTTGGAGGTGAATTGATGTTATGCAAGTTGTAATGTCTTACATTTTTTATTTAATTTCCTGTTTTACAGCTTCAATGCTCTGGAGCCTGGTGTTGTTGTCGCCAAGGAGCGCTTGGACTCCGCCGGGAACAGGTTTCAGCTGCTGCGCAACGCTGACATCCTTCCTCCCAAAGGTACAAACATCACCTAGACTGGACACAGCTAGACAAACTGATGTTTTTGAGAATATCAGGGAGTTTTGCGATGAAGAGGCTATGGACATCACATGCCATGCACCAAAGTCAATGGCAGGACAGAAACAGGCTCTCCGAATATAGATACCCTTGTTCATGCGTGGTTTGGCCAGACACGTCATCAACACTATCTGCAATGCCTCTATTCAAATAACTCTTTCCTAACACACACTCCATACGTTGCTGCTGCTATTTTTATTTTATCCTGCTGCTCAGGCACTTTACTCCTGATTGTATGCATTTAACTACCTTATCTATCACTGATATTCTTGTACATACTGTATATTATTTTATTTATATTTACACTATTTCTGATATTGCTACTATGCAAATAATCATTTGGCTGTACTGTTTACACCTTCTGTAGAGACCATTCCACTTGGCAAGATGTGGCTGGGTGGTATAGCATTTCTTTGACATGACCCATCAATTTAGACAAGTGTGTCTGGGTAAGTGTCATCTAATATTTATAAAATATTTTTATCTGGACACTTTTTGTTAACCTGGAATTTTTCCTTATTGTAGGCTACTACTTTTACCACTTTTAGCCTTAATCTTTAGTACACTGCTCACTGTTTAGCACATGAACTCACATGTGAATCCTTAAAGAGATGGGTGGGGCTGTTTGGGCTAGGCGGTAGCATTTTCACATTTGGATGAAAAGCATGCCCAGAGTAAACTGCCTGCCACTCAGTCCCAGTTGCTAATATATGCATATTATTTGGATAGAAAACACTCTGACGTTTCTAAAACTGTTTGAATGATGTCTGTGAGTATAACAGAACTCAGATGGCAGGCAAAAACCTGAGAAAAAATCCAACCAGGAAGTGGGAAATCTGAGGTTTGTAGTTTTTCAACTCTTGGCCTATCGAATACACAGTCTGTGGGTTCAGTCTTTAGAACCTTGTTTGAGGCTTCTACTGTGAAGTGGGGCCGAATGAGAGGGGAATGAGTCGGAGGTCTGGCAGAGTGCCATGAGCTCGTGACGCACGTTCATGTGAAAGTTACCTCGCGTTCCATTGCTTTTCTACAGACAAAGGAATTCTTCGGTTGGAACATTATTGAAGATTTATGATAAAAACATCCTAAAGATTGATTCTATACATCGTTTGACATGTTTCTACGAACTGTAATATGACTTTGTTTGAACTTTTGCCTGGACCTGCTTGGGTGTTGTGAGTTTAGATTGTGTACTGAACGCACAAACCAAAAGGAGTTATTTGAACATAAATGATGGACTTTATGGAACAAATCAAACATTTATTGTGGCACTGGGATTCCTGTGAGTGCATTCTGATGAAGATCATCAAAGGAAAGTGAATATTTCTAATGCTCTTTCTGACTTCTGTTGACTCCAACATGGCGGTTATCTTTTTGGGTTGTGTTGGTCTCTGAGCGCCGTACTCAGATTATTGCAAGTTTTTTTTTTTTTTTATCTGACACAGCGGTTGCATTAAGGAGAAGTATATCTTTAATTCTGTGAATAACACTTGTATCTTTTATCAATGTTTATTATAAAACTTTCTGTAAATTGATGTGGCTCTGTGCAAATTCACGGGATGTTTTGGAGGCAAAGCCAAATGTTAACTGAGGTTTTTGGATATAAATATGAACTTGATCGAACAAAACATACATGAATTGTGTAACATGTTGTCCCGGGAGTGTCATCTACTGAAGAATATTAAAGGTTAGTGATACGTTTTATCTCTATTTATGCTTTTTGTGACGCCTATCTTTGGTTGGAAAATCGCTGTATACTTTCTGTGACTAGTTGCTGACCTAACATATTGATATGTTCTGCTTTTGCCGAAAAGGTTTTTGAAATCGGACACTGTGGTTGGATTAACGAGAATTGTATCTTTAAAATGTTGTCTAATACTTTGTATGTTTGAGAAATTTGAATTATGAGATTTCTGTTGATTGAATTTGGAGCCTTGCAATTTCATTGGCTGTTGGTGAGGGAACAGCCAATGGAACCCCGTTCCCAGACAGGTTGAGGGTGTGAACAATGCTGAATGGGTGTAGACAAGGAGAGCTCTCCAGTAGGTACCAAAACATTCAAAGGCCATTTTCTCAAAAGTGAGTTTACAAGTTTATCAACTTTCAAAGCAAATCCAATGTATTTATAAAGCCCTTCTTACATCAGCTGATATCTCAAAGTGCTCTACAGAAACCCAGCCTAAAACACCAAACATCAAGCAATGCAGGTGTAGAAGCACGGTGGCTAGGAAAAACTCCCTAGAAAGGCCGAAACCCAGGAAGAAACCTAGAGAGGAAGCAGGCTATGAGGGGTGGCCAGCCCTCTTCTGACTGTGATGGGTGGAGATTATAACAGAACATGGCCAAGATGTTCAAATGTTCATAGATGACCAGCAGGGTCAAATAACAATAATAATCACAGCGGTTGTCGAGGGTGCAACAGGTCAGCACCTCAGGAGTAAATGTCAGTTGGCTTTTCATAGCCGATCATTCAGAGTATCTCTACCGCTCCTGCTGTCTCTAGAGAGTTGAAAAGAGTAGGTCTGGGACAAGTAGCACAGTGAACAGGTCAGGGTTCCATAGCCGCAGGCAGAATAGTTGAAACTGGAGCAGCAGCACGACCAGGTGGACTGGGGACAGCAAGGAGTTATCAGGCCAGATAGTCCTCAGGCATGGTCCTAGGGCTCAGGTCCTCCGAAAGAGAGCATACTTAAATTCACACAGAACACCGGATAAGACAGGAGAAATACTCCAGACATAACAGACTGACCCTAGCCCCCCGACACAAACTACTGCAGCATAAATACTGGAGGCTGAGACAGGAGGGGTCAGGAGACACTGTGGCCCCATCCGACGATACCCCCGGACAGGGCCAAACAGGCAGAATATAACCCCACCCACTTTGCCAAAACACAGTCCCCACACCAGTAGAGGGATATCTTCAACCACCAACTTACCGTCCTGAGACAAGTCCGAGTATAGCTTCAGTATATAGCTTTAGTATAGTTTCAGATTTTTGCAATGTTACGTAGATGGGAAAAAGCTGTCCTTGAAACAGTCTTAATATGTTCATCAAAAGAGAGATCAGGGTCCAGAATAACGTTGAGGTCCTTCACAGTTTTATTTGAGACGACTGTACAACCATCATGTTTAATTGTCAGATTCAACAGAAGATCTCTTTGTGTCTTGGGACCTAGAACAAGCATCTCTTTTTTTGTCCGAGTTTAAAAGTAGAAAGTTTGCAGCCATCCACTTCCTTATGTCTGAAACACATGCTTCTAGCGAGGGCAATTTTGGGGCTTCACCATGTTTCATTGAAATGTACAGCTGTGTGTCATCCGCATAGCAGTGAAAGTTAACATTATGTTTTCAAATGACATCCACAAGAGGTAAAATATATAGTGAAAACAATAGTGGTCCTAAAACGGAACCTTGAGTCAGAGGACAAACCATCCACAGAGACAAATTGATATCTTTCTGACAGATAAGATCTTAACCAGGCCAGAACCTGTCCGTGTAGACCATTTTGGGTTTCCAATCTCTCCAGAAGAATGTGGTGATCGATGGTATCAAAAGCAGCACTAAGGTCTAGGAGCACGAGGACAGATGCAGAGCCTCGGTCTGACTCCATTAAAAGGTCATTTACCACCTTCACAAAAGCATAATTTCTTATTCACTGTGCTAGGATTAGCACCCTTGTTAGCTTTTGGAGATAAGTAACTCGCCACTCGTCGGTGGAATCTTTAAATGGGTAATCGATGCTTCCCCACTACAGAAACAAGAGGTAAATGCGTTCCCGAAAACCTGGAGGAAGTCCTCTGCGGGGGAGAAAATACCATCAAAGTCGCATTCATCATCAATTATTCACTCTCCCATGCCAAATCCAACGCTGGGGCTTCCAGCTGCCCCAGACTGATGTCATCAGATTCACACTCTGAAAACCATCCGGAGTCAATCAGGGATAGTATATCATCCCCGGAATCTGGACTCTGAACACTCCCAAAAGTTTAACCCAGCCGGGAACAATGGTTACATGAACTGGTCAGAGCCAAGGCCTCCTGAGCTTGTTTCCACCCCAGGCAACAGGTGCTTGTGAGTATCTTTAATTTTCATTGTGAAACAACATGCCCAGGGCATGGTTGGAGGTTCAAACTTGGCTGGTTATCCTCTGGCCATCTTATCAAAGAAGCACTAGCTACACAATTAGGTCAGAATGTCGTGTTTTTTTTTTTGCCAACACAAATCTTACCCAAGCATGGAAGCATTAGTTACAGAAGCAGAGCAGAAAGTAGTTAGCTTTTAGTCAACACAAAAACCGATACCAAGACAACTAAGTTGGAGCCGAGTCTCGTAACTTTCGTGTACTTAAAGTTTGTAAATTGCGTGACACATTCTTCCTTCAGGCAAGCTGAAGAACAAAGAATTCAGGAAATGAATGTAAGCCCTGGTATTATAGCCAGGAAGGCAGGGCTTCCGAGGGTGGCCTTGGGTTGGGTTGGACATGATTACAGTTTGCATCAGGTGAATAGGATTGGTCGTTGACTCCCCATAGTATGATATACCGAGTGACTGACTAAAAGGGACACTTTTTCTGTAGGCTATTTTTAGAAAGTGCTGTTCATTGCCACTGTCTGCTTTCCAACTTTGTGCCATTGTAAAAATGGCCTTTATGTGTAAAATATATGGTAGCTTGACAATATTGAGTTAATAAGCAATCAAATATGTTTTACTGTCTGTGGGACGAGGTGGTGCTAGTTTAGGCTAATATCCTATTTTATACCCTATCAAATACATCCACAATTGGCTGATTTCATTAGCAATTTGCACGAGGTGATCGATGTATGCAACAATGGTCATTCAATGTTTGAGGAAATATCTTGCTGTTTACATAAATTAGTAATGCAACACTAGGACTACTTTCACATATTAGAATAGGATATGTAGACTACCGGTGGTATTAGGGATTATCCCTGACCAATGATGTGCCTGTTACAATCAAATAAGTGTGTATTTTCGGTGTTTGGACATGTTTTTAGTGTTGCGTGCCACTGTTTAGCGGAAGGAAATTGGAGCCCAGTGTCATCTAGCTACTGTGAGCGGACCAACTAATTGGGCGTCACTCTAAAGAGGGAAGGTGGAATAAACTAGTCAGGAGTAGATTTTCTTGATTGAACACAGTTCTCTATTGAGGGCATTTGGTCAACAAACACTCCAACATAATCAATGAAAATCTCCCAAGGAAAAACATCTTCTCCAGATGAAACAGGAAAACAATAGGATTATCTTTAAACTACAACAAAAGTCACGGGATTGTCACCGTCTTAGTGGTTCTTCATGGATAGCTCATCTGTCTCGGTGGCCATCTTCCAGAGATAGTTTTCCCCCTCTTCTGCTGGTTCCATACTCTCTCTTATAGGGGAAGGAGAATATGTCATTAGTACCGTCAGCTGTGCTTAATTGCCTCTGGTTACCTTGTCTCCCATGCCTTGTTGGGCTACTATCCGTGTGCCCAGCCTGCCCTCTGGTGGTCCTTCCACACTACATATACTTTACTAATGTGTAATCTTTAATGTTAACTGTGTTTTACAGATGAGTCGTCAAGCCTAGTTATGCCTAGTTATGGTGTGCCAGGGGGATAATAAAGCAGGTGCATTCATTTGAATTTTAAGACAAGGATGGTCTCTTTCATCTTTTAAGGTAGAAATCAAAAACACAATTTTTTTCTTACTTTAGCTGCTTCGACGCATCATTTTGATAACTGTTAGGCTATACTTTTTAAACTGTATGCATTCAAAGTTGCATTAATAAACGTTGTAACATTGGTTTCAATGGTCACCAAATATGTACTTTTTCATTGGTTTTACTGGAAGATACAGTACGTCAAAGATGTAGGCCTAACTATTATATCTCACTATGTAAATGTCTTCCACTACCATTAATACTTCCAGCCAGCTGAGCAAGCACACAAAGGTTGACTTGAGTTGATTAAATTTTTGGGGGGATACTCTTCATTTTAACATGGAAGACTATCATACCTTTTATACCTTTTACAATGTTTTTGTAACTACAAAAACTCCCATTAGTTAACATGGTGTTTCAAAATGAAACAATTGCCTAGCAACCCAGTAACCAGTTTATATGAACAAGTAAGTAGTTTTAAAAGATGAATTATGCAAATGTTGTCAATAACACAATTCAAAACCTGGTAATTCCTATAGTTTTACATATGCTTTTTCACTGAAAGAATAAGCCATTTAGAAGATAGCCAATATCACTAGTGCTAGCGAAAAGTAGCTAGCTGGTTTCTTATGTCTTTAGCTAGCTAGCTCTGTCTTAACAAATGACTAACTAGCTAACATGCCATTGTTTAATCGTATCTAGAAATATAGCTAGCTAGGTAACTAGCAAGCCAGGAATAACAACTGTTTTCACTGTGGGACAATGTAAAAACAACCATTTCACCTGGAGCTGTCTAAATCCACCATTTTACACTGCCAACACTCTCCACCGCATAAAGGCAATGACATCCCCAACTACAGACCACAAAAACAACTGACCACAACTAGACCATAACAACTACTGACCACAACTACTGACTGACTACAACTACTGACCACAACCACACAACTACTGACCACACAACTATTGATCACAAACCCCTTTTCAAACAAGTTAGAGCTTATGAAATCTTCCTCTACTTCTCTGCTTTTCATATCTGAAATGGGCACACAAATATATCTTACCGATCAAACATTACAGCTGTTTTAGTAACCGAATCAACAACATTTTTACTACCATTGACCACTCCCTCAACAAGTTCAACAAATTTTGGTCTACTTCTCTGGTACTTAAAGGGTAGGTAGCATAAACATAATGACATGTAGCATATGGATTTGCATTAATATACACATCAAAACTCCCAGTGCAAAGTTACACCTCACTTTTCTATTTGTGTAGTACATAAAACTGATCAGAATGCTGAAATCATGTCTGAAAATGTTTTTACGGAGTGGAATGTAATATGCAGGACCCAAGACAGCCTTTTACCTATAATGTAAACTCAAATAGAAATAATTTTAAATGTATAACCTCATATTAAACCAAATCGTTTGGACTCATGACCAATAATTTCAATTTAATTTTCAGCCAACTTATAAGCAAATACTTTATGAATTGATTGTTACATATCAACTTGCAAGGTTGCCTGCCAATTAGCCTGCTAACTTTATCCCTACTAGCCTGCTAACATTTGCCCTACCAGCCTGCTAATGTTAGATTAGCAGTGAATGAGTCAGTGGCTATCAATACTTAGCTTACAGCTACATTGAACTAAATCAACGTTTTTGCCATCTAACTAAATATTGAATGTTAGCTTTATGCAGTTATCTTAGCCAGCATGCTAGGCAGCCAGCTAATGTTAGTTATTTAGCCAAATAATGTTAGCTATTAGCCTAGCAAGCCCAGCCTACCAGTATGAATATGGTCGACATGCTAGAGCCCAACTACTGGAGACCAGTTAGAACACAACTAACACAACATAACTAAAACATAACCGCAGATCAAAGGAGCAGAGACTTACAGATTGACAGTAAGGGTCAGGGAAAATCCAATAGATATAGCGAGAAAAGTCCAAAATAGATTCCAGATGTGGTCTTTGACCATACTGTGTTGTTACTTTGGTGAGTAAAACTGATGATTCCTACCCTTTAAGGCCTCTAGAAGAGCAAATGATATAAAACACCAAATACTCATTCAGATGCTGTAATGTGTTAACACTTTACCTTAGTGATGGGGAAATGAAGCTTCCTGAAGCATTGCCTTTTTGTCATCTACCGAAACCAATGAGTGGATATCTTTTGTCATTCACCGCCATTCAATGTGTGTTGCATTATGGGAGATAAAAATTGTCTGACTTATGGCAACAACCATGTGAGCAAAGGTCATGAAGTTTCGACAGCAGTCGACTTAAACTTTCTGCAGTTTCTCCTCATGAGCTGCAACTTGCATCTGTTGACTGCATTGTGGGAGGCACTATTTGTTAACCAATCACTTGTGTTTTTGTGACTGAAACAAAGCAATTTTCCTGTATACAGTGGATATGTACAAATGAATGTGATATTTTGGGCTCTCTCTCCACAATTGATAGTACAATGTACACACATATATTTACAGTTTGTGAGCGTGTGATATGGGGGTTATTTCAACATTACAAGAAAATGTTTTAATGAACAATGGCATCACTGCCATGTTGCACTGAGCCTTGCTGTTGGGAAAACCTGAAACCACTGTGTTAGGGTATAACTAGGCCCCTCAGAGAAAGGCCTTATGATATATGTATTGTCATAAATAATTTTAAAGGCCAATTAAAGGCTGGTGGAACCTCTCAGTAATACTCTTTAAGAGTCTAATGACACACCAGTGCATCAATCTAAGTAACATAATACAAAAATTCCCATCAAAATATGTGAGTTTAAGCTAGAGATACAGTATCATACATAGGCTGTGTCTCAATCCACTGCATCCACCTACAGTGGGGAGAACAAGTTTTTGATACACTGCCGATTTTACAGGTTTTCCTACTTACAAAGCATGTAGAGGTCTGTAATGTTTATCATAGGTACACTTCAACTGTGAGAGACGGAATCTAAAACAAAAATTCAGAAAATCACATTGTATGATTTTTAAGTAATTCATTTGCATTTTATTGCATGACATAAGTATTTGATAACCTTCCAACCAGTAAGAATTCCGGCTCTCACAGACCTGTTAGTTTTTCTTTAAGAAGCCCTCCTGTACTCCACTTATTACCTGTATTAACTGCACCTGTTTGAACTCGTTACCTGTATAAAAGACACCTGTCCACACACTCAATCAAACAGACTCCAACCTCTCCACAATGGCCAAGACCAGTGAGCTGTGTAAGGACATCAGGGTTAAATTGTAGACCTGCACAAGGCTGGGATGGGCTACAGGACAATAGGCAAGCAGCTTGGTGAGAAGGCAACAACTGTTGGCGCAATTATTAGAAAATGGAAGAAGTTCAAGATGACGGTCAATCACCCTCGGTCTGGGGCTCCATGCAAGATCTCACCTTGTGGGGCATCAATGATCACGAGGAAGGTGAGGGATCAGCCCAGAACTACATGGCAGGACCTGGTCAATGACCTGAAGAGAGCTGGGACCACAGTCTCAAAGAAAACAATTAATACACTATGGATTAAAATCCTGCAGGGCACGCAAGGTCCCCCTGCTCAAGCCAGCGCATGTCCAGGCCCGTCTGAAGTTTGCCAATGACCATCTGGATGATCCAGAGGAGGAATGGGAGAAGGTCATGTGGTCTGATGAGACAAAAATAGAGCTTTTTGGTCTAAACTCCACTCGCCGTGTTTGGATCAAGATGAAGGATGAGTACAACCTGCAAAATCGGCAGTGTATCAAATACTTGTTCTCCCCACTGTATGTCAGCCTTCCGAAAATGGGTTTTGTGTCAAACGGTTTGTCCTACAAACTAATATGACCACTCTATGGAAAGGTGAGACTCTCACGGACACAATGGTATTTTCCCGACCCACACAAGTGTCACACGACTCATCTGAATATAACCGGTACTGGTTTAAAAAATGTATGGAAGTATGGAGGTAGTTTTGTTCCCCCCGCCCCCAATTTTTTTTAAAATATGTGTCCAAAAAGCAAATTTTTACCTTAGCTTTCTTAAGCATTAAGGACACCTGCTCTTTCCATAACATAGACTGACCAGGTGAATCCAGATGAAAGCTGTGCTCCCTTATTGATGTCACTTGTTAAATCCACTTCAATCAGTGTAGATGAAGGGGAGGAGACAGGTTAAATAAATATTTTTAAGCTTTAAGGCAATTGAGACATTGAGATGATGGTGGCTGTGTCTGATGGTCAGTTTCAGCGGAGGGAGAGAGCAGCAAACTGAGGGTCCGCCTATCAACATCCCTCTGTTCTCCCTTTCCTTCACTGACACTGACCAAAAAGGGACACCGTCTTCCAGTTGATGGTGAAACTCAAGTCACACTGCATTATTTCTGCCTCATGCACAAATTCATGTTGTTACTTTTATGAACAGAGAATGTAAATATTCCTCGAAATTAAAAAAGACATGCCGCTATTAATAACATCGCAAGCCTAACGATATACTTTCCTACTCATTCATTACTGCTGCAGTGCTTGTTGTAGCGTTGAGTGGAAATAGGAAGAACGTGCATTTTATGGCTTATAAAAGCATTGAATACAAAGTGTTGACAGTGCTGCGTAAGAACTTAAACATGAACTCACTCGTTGACAGTTTCTCTCTAGTCATTAAAAAGTGTCACTTGTGCTCCCTTTCCGGCCTCTAGGTCAGCAGGCTGCTCGTTATGGCGCACACCTGCCACCATCGTTACATGCATCAGCGCATAATGACACTCACCTGGACACCATCACCTCCTTGATTACCTGGCTTATTTATGTTACTCTCTTTGGTTCATTCCCCAGGCGTTATTGTTTCTGTTTGTTGCCTGTGCGTTGTTCTTGTTTTGTATTATGGTTTCATTTATTTGTTATATGATTCACTCCCTGAACTTGCTTCCCAGCGCACATGTTACAAAAAGTAAACATTTTGCCGTAGCTTGGCCAGTTGTAAGCCTATTATGCACTCTCCAGAGGGAGAGTTTGTACCTTAAATCACATGAAATGGTTCAAAATGGCAGCTGAATCGGGTGCACCTACTGTACCACCAAGACGAATAACAAAAAAATGGCTTTATCATTGGGTTTTTTACAGAAATGTTTGGCGATCGACTAGGAATGTGATTGAACCAGTTGTTGACCACTGCTCTAGAAAGTTGAGTGAAGTTCAATATTGTGCTTCTCTCTGTGGGCTGATATGTATTCTGCACTGTAGTCCTGGAGAGCTGCAAGGCAGTCTCTTACTGCGCGACCACGCACACTTTAGTGAGAACAATGGTTGTAGGTAGAACCATGTACAGGAGGTTCTATGAAGAACCTTACATATACAAAGACCTAGCCCCCCAAAAAGTTCCCCTATGGGGACAAACCAAAAAACCCTATATGGTTCTGCTTAGTAGTGTATCTGTTCTTTTCCCAATATTTGTGTAGGCCTGAGAGCAATTTAAATTCAAACTGCTGCTATTTAGTGCATGAGTTGAGCCAGTACTCATCTGTTAAAGAATACTGGCTCTAAAATATGAACACCCGTACTGTAAAATGGGTATCTGCAGCTAAAATAAGCACCCATATTTATTTCATTCCACTTCAAGCACTGCTGCTATTTAAAGTTATATAGAGAATCTCTGTGAAAACATTGTATTGACAGGTTATTTTGTCAACACCCTAGAAACTGGATTGTTTAATGTAGCAGAAAAACAGGAATCACCTTGCAAAATCCACAGTAAAACGATTTTGATATGAATGTTTTAATCAGTTAGATATTCCTCGCCAGAGAGCATCTTTTGACAGTACATTGCAACGGTCAAAATGAACAACATGACTAAAGCAGAATGAGATTTGTCCCTATCTTAAAAACAGATGGTTGTGTTTCCTAAATGCCAGCCAGGAGTAAGTCCACCAAATTCTGTGCTTCAGACGAGGGCCCCGAGGGACCTGGACACACGCACACACACACATCTGTTGTGTGTAGTCCACACACCGAGGGTCACTGTGGACCAAGTCTAACTGCATCTCTCTTAGGCTTTAAAGACTTATAGGTTTGGCCCCAAAGTCACATTGGGGACTGGCATGGCATCTGTCCCCAAACCATGAGCCAACCGCTGGGGTGAGGGAGGGAGGACCAGGTCCTGTAGCCCAGATAAAGACAGCCTCCCCTGACCATGGCAGTAGGAAACTGGGGGGCATGGTGGACAGGCCTTTGGGTTCAGCTGAAGACTGCTGATAATAATCCACATGGGTGTGAAAAGCCTTAATCAGAATACCCCATTGGGGTAAGGAAAGACCTGCAGGAGAAAAAACAAGATTAAAATTAGTCTGTGCTCAATGCTCAGGACTATAACGCATTAAGGAAGCCATAATCCATCCTCCATTGCACTGCTACTACTTCTACTACTGTATATCATTACCGTTTTTACACTGAGAAAATGTTATACGGTGAATGCACTAGCCTTCATGAGTACACTTCTGCTAAGTTTTCTACTAACGCTAATTGGTTTGCTGTAAACAAATCAAGCTATTCTCGTTCATTGAATTTAATATTGGATATAATAATGTAGTGTTTATTTAATAGGATTTTAATCAAGCCAGTTTACTGTCTCAGCGAACAAGCGCTTTGCTTTTCTTTCCTTAAATGCCAGCCAGGAGTATAATCAACTTGTATAATCAACATTTTAATTTAACAATCAAAGGAGTTAAGGGTCACTTTATTACATGAACCAGTGAGGTGAATCAAATAAATTCTGGGCTCATGGATAGTTCAGGGTACAGTGTATTCTAATGAATAAAATATGATATGCTGTACTGACTCTTCAATTTATATGGCAAATAACTGGATGAATATCTTACAGTTATACAGGGGATTTATACATCAAATGATAGCTTATGTGTAATTTGAAAAAGTAAATGAGGTAAATAATGTCGCTTAGTGTAACATTTCATTGAATAACACAATAGCTGTGACATAATATAAAAACTGTGAAAATACTAACCGTACGACGTACACAGTCAAGCGCTTTGCTCAATGTCAGTTTACCAATGATGTACTGTCTGCAGGTCAGCTGTGAGGCCTCAGCTGGAATAGAGGAAGCTACACCTGTCAGTGCCCATGGGCCTCTTTCTTTTTTTTCTCTATCTCTGTCTGTCTCCCTCCCTCCATACATACATCCCGCTCTTTCTAGCTGGATGTGCAGGAACCCCTCACCTCAGATAGATCCAGGCTGCGCCAGCCAGTCCAGCTCAGCCATGTGTGTCCTACTCTGGGAATTCACTCTGGGAGCTTTCGTTACATCCATCTATCTTTTTCTCTACCTCTCTCTCTCTCTCTCTCTCTCTCTGTCTGTCTGTCTGTCTGTCTGTCTGTCTGTCTGTCTGTCTGTCTGTCTGTCTGTCTGTCTGTCTGTCTGTCTGTCTGTCTGTCTGTCTGTCTGTCTGTCTGTCTGTCTGTCTGTCTGTCTGTCTGTCTGTCTGTCTGTCTGTCTGTCTGTCTGTCTGTCTGTCCTGTCTGTCTGTCTGTCTGTCTGTTATTAACCTCCCACATTGCTGTGTCTCTTCCCTCTCTCTCTGTGTCTGCCCTCTCACTTTTTCTTTCCCTCCCTCCCTCCATCTCTTTATTCTCTCCTCATGCTCTCTTCCACTGGTCTCTCTGTATTGTCTCTTCCTCTCCTTTGTTTATCTACATTATCTCTCTACCAAATTCCCTCATTCTCTCTATTTGTTTCTCCCTCATTCTTACCTAGCTCTCTCTCCCTCTCTCCGGCCTTAGTCACCCCATCCCTCTGAACAGTAGTCCAACAGGAGTGAGCGAATCCGGTGGTGAGGGTGAAAATTAAAATGAGTTGGTTGCATTAGGAATGTGTAGCCTTGGCTTGTTGATGGAAACCCTACCATTAGGCCCTGGCCCAGAAAGGTTGAGAAACAGAGCGTAAACAATGGCTCTCCCAAAGGAGGCCTCTCACTTCCTGGATGGGATGCAAGGCAAACACACCGGTAAAAATCATCACGTTCATCATCAGCTGTGGACACACACACACATATTCTGTTCTATGAATTCATTACACTTTGTGAAAAAATTGCCCTACCATCTAACCCTGCACCCATTAAAACCTCACCACCATTCCACTACTTTGGCCCTATCTACTCCAGGCCAGCAGACTGGGAGGACGGGACAATATCGTTCAAAACATCTTGTAACTCTTCTGCTGTAAAATCTCGTACACCCAAATACTTTTCTGCAGCTGCAACCACAACATATATCCTTTTGTGATTAACCTTCAATTCCTGTAGTACAATTGACAACCATGGCCATAAATGCCCTTTTGGAAATTAACCTTTTATAACTATGGGGCAGTATTTTCATTTTTGGATAAAAAACGTTCCCGTTTTAAACGGGATATTTTGTCACGACAAGATGCTCGACTATGCATATAATTGACAGCTTTGGATAGAAAACACTCTGACGTTTCCAAAACTACAAAGATATTGTCTGTGAGTGCAACAGAACTGATGTTACAGGCGAAATCCAGATAAAAATCCAATCAGGAAGTGCCACATTTTTTTGAAACCGCCTCATGCCAATGACTCCTTATATGGCTGTGAATGAGCTACGAATGAGCTTTTCTACATATTCCCCAAGGTGTCTACAGCATTGTGACGTCTTTTTACGCATTTATGTTGAAGAATAGCCGTAAGGGACCACATTTAGCAAGTGGTCACATGATGGCTCCCGCAGAAAATCTTGCGTAAATTACACAAGTAGCCATTTTTCCAATCGCTTCTTATGAGAAACCAATTGTCCCGACGGATATATTATCGAATAGATATATGAAAAACACCTTGAGAATTGATTCTAAACAACGTTTGCCATGTTTCTGTCGATATTATGGTGCTAATTTGGAAAAAAGTTCGGAGTTGTAGTGACTGCATTTTCCGGTCGATTTCTTTTCACCAAAATCGCCTACAAAAATAATATTTTTGAACACTAAGGTAAGAAGAACCTAAGGTAACCTGCCTAAATGACTACCGACCTGTAGCACTCACGTCTGTAGCCAGGATGTGCTTTGAAAGTCTGGTCATGGCTCACATCAAAACCATGATCACAGAAACCCCAGACCCACTCAAGTTTACACACTGCCCCAACAGATCCACAGATGATGCCATCTCTATTGCACTCCACACTGCCATTTCACACCTGGACAAAAGGAACGCCTATGTGAGAATGCTATTCATTGACTACAGCTCAGCGTTCAACCATAGTGCCCTCAAAGATCATCACTAAGCTAAGGACCCTGGGACTAAACACCTCCCTCTGCAACTGGATACTGGACTTCCTGATGGGCCTCCCCCATGTGGTAAGGGCATGTGTAACAACACATCCTCCACGCTGATCCTCAACATGGATTCCCCTCAGCGGTGCGTGCTCCTGTACTCCCTGTTCACTCATGACTGCACGGCCATGCACAACTCCAACACCATCATTAAGTTTGCCTGATCACCAACAATGACGAAACAGCATATAGAGAGGAGGTAAGAGACCTGGCCGTGTGATGCCACCAGGACAACAACCTCTCCCTCAAGGTGATCAAGACAAAACAGTGGTCTACAGTAAATGGAGGACCGAGCATGCCCCCATTCTAATCGATGGGGGTGTGGTGGAGCAGGTTGAGAGTTTCAAGTTCCTTGGTGTCCACATCAGCAAAAAACTAACATGGACCAAGCACACCCAGACAGTTGGGAAGAGGGCACGACAAAACCTTTTCCCCCTCAGGAGACTGAAAAGATTTGGCATGGGTCCTTGGATCCTCAAAAGGTTTTATAGGTGCACCATCGAGAGCATCCTGCCGGGTAGTGCGTACGGCCCAGTACATCACTGGGGCCAAGCTTCCTGCCATCCAGGACCTCTATACCAGGGGGTTTCAGAAGAAGGCCCTAAAAATTGTCTAGCAGCTTCATTAAATAGTACCTGCAAAACACCAGTCTCAACGTCAACAGTGAAGAGGTGACTCCGGGATGCTGGCCTTCTGTAATATTCTGACCCACTGGAATTGTGATACAGTGAATTATAAGTGAAATAATCTGTTTGTAAACAATTGTCGGAAAAATTACTTGTGTCATGAACAAAAACAAGTTTTTAAGTGTATGTAAACTTCCGACTTCAACTGTAGGTTTCTCAATTATGCGTGGCACAAATTGCAACACGGGGAAGGGGAATGGGCAGGTTATATGCAAATTAAATAATGTAGTATTTACTGTTTTTTAAGTGTAGCGTTTTTGTGGATTGTAGTGTTTTTGCCGATTGTAGTGTTGATTTTACTACAGTGTTTTTTGGGGGATAATACTGTAGTATTCTACAGTATACTACCACATTCTACAATAAGTACCACACGTGATTGAGGGACACTACATTTCTACAGGTTACTATAACATTCTATATGTAGTAAGTAAGTAAATAGTACATTTTCATGTGGGTAGACCTACACAATACACATTTATTTTTCATGGGTATTTTTTGTTTTAGATTTAACAAGTCAGATGTGGGGTAAATAGAGTTATTGCTCCGCATATTATATCAGTAGTATGATTTTTTTAAATGTATTTAACCAGGCAAGTCAGTTAAGAAAAAATTCTTATTTACAATGACGGCCTACCCGGGAACAGTGGGTTTAACTGCCTTGTTCAGGGTCAGAACGACAGATTTTTACCTTGTCAGCTCGGATGCCATCCAGCAACCGTTCAGTTACTTTCCCAACGCTCTAACCAATGTGTTTACTAAACATAGTAAATATTGAACTTTTAGGGAAAGGATGTTTTTAGTCAGTTATATAATGGCATGCTATTGTTGTGATACAATTAATATCATTGGCTTAGTTGCCCTCAAAGTATTTGTAATTTCATAACAGTTTTATGAAAACACTATACTGTTTTGCAGCATAATGTAAAGCTTGCCTTGTATAGTAGTCAGATAATTCTGCCGCTCGAAATATAAACTCAAGAAGCACACTGCTGTGCATCTTGAAATATGACCATAACAAAACCTTTAACAGTCGGTTTAAATTGACCATTTGGGATCCATAAAAACCCTGTATCCGGCCATTGTTCAGCACAAAATTTCAACCAGCTCTCCCTGGGTAGAACGTTACCTCAATGCCACCTCAACAACCATGTTGAGCCTAAACACTTCCAAAAGATGCAGCGAGGGTCACATTCACAATTCTCAGACACAATTATGAAAATATCACATTTTAAAAACCGCAAAAACGCCTTTCTGTCCTTTCCTAAATCAAATAGGCCTGACTCAATGTATTTCAAAAATTGCAAACAGTAGAGCCTACACACTAACAAGGCTAGCACAGTTAGTGTTGTGCATTAGCCGTGGCGAAATCCTCACATCTTTCCAAAATGGGAATTGTAATATCTCCACCTTGCAGGCGGCAGCCGGAGGAAGGCTTAGCACTCGCTGCTTTTTTTCTGCAGGAGGCTGTGAAGTGAAGTCTGATGGTGTCAGGGCTTTTTCTCTCCACCGAGGGAGTTGAGTATAGCGGGTGAGCCTGTCTGTGTGTGTTTGTGTGTATCCTTAAAAAGGGAACACTGTGAGACACTGATAAGAGCCTGAAAGCAGATATATACACACTAGAGTGAACTGCAGACAGACAGAGACAAGTAAACACATCACATGCATTAACCTTATAGGATTTGCACGTCACAGGTGTAAGTGACAGCAGCTGGAATTCATTAGCATGTTAGGTAGGTAAATTTAAATCATAATGCAGAATTCTGTATCGTTAGCGGTAGCTATGCTATACAAAGTGCAAATACTTTTTTGCTGCTTTAACCAGATTCTAGGTTCATTTCTTTCCCTTACAAATTGGATTGACCCCCTATCTCAGTGACAAAAAACTACTGGTTTGAGTAGTAAACCGTGTGTGTGTTTTATTTTGTGTTGAGTGCAGTCTACAATTGCAGAACAAGCAAGCATTTACCTCTTTCCCCCAGAAATTTACAATTTACTGCAATTTACTTTTCTGGTTTGATAACACCATGAATACCAATACTACAATGCATATGTTCTTCCTCTGCACAGTTTTCCCCCTCCCCTTTTTCTCCCCCCTGCTCAAATACAAAGTTGCCAGTCGTTGCCATGACTACAGTTGGAGTTCATAAATTAGGCTGCAGAGGGACTATTCATTCTCTGTAAATTATCTTTTTTGGGGGAGAGAGGATAAAGGATTTGGAAAGAGGGTGGAAGGAGGGGCTATAGACACTTACCTCTCTGTGCCCTGCTAAAACAGATGGTAGATATGAGAGAGAGAGCAAAAGAGAGAGAGACTGTGCGTCTGGTGGCATCATAGCTGGGCCAACATAAGAAGACAAATTGAACAAAGTGATGACGTACAGACAGACTGCAGACAAGGGAAGCTACCATTCTGTTTGTGTCACGTCATTTAGCCCCTCATATGCAAACAGTCTTCACAAAATAAATATAGAATTCTGTGATTGACACTATCTTCTGTTATCACTATCAGTTCTGTAAGCAGTGAGGGAACACATCATGCGACATCCTGCACACAATCGAAAATGGTTTGCAACATATGAATGTTTTGCAATGAAACTTAGTGCTTCTTATTGGTCCAGATAGTCACTCCCTGTTTCTGTACATTTTCTTCCAATTAGTCCCTAATGAACTCGACCAGGGTTGGATGATAATAGGACATAGCAGCAAAGGCACCAAACATTGCTTAGGCTACTTCAGGACAAATGCTATGTCAGATACATTAATAATCCATAAACCATTATTATTCACGTGGTCCTAAAAAAATGTCAAAACAGAAGATGTCAAAACAGAAGCAAATACCAATCAAATCCACCTAACAATATCCCGTGCCAGGAAATGACAGCCCAGTTTCTCACGAGAGAATGGTGTACCGGGCTGGGTAGGGGGCGGTGGCTGGATGCACTTGCACACTCTCTCACATACACTGGTGCACTCTTCTACCCCCAAACCATAAAACTACTAAATAATTAATCAAATAGCTACCCGGACTCTTTGCACTAACTCTTTTACCTCATCACATATGCTGCTGCTACTGTTTAGTATCTATTGCCTTTTCACTTTACCCCACCTATATGTACATATCTACCTCAATTACCTCGTACCCCTGCACATCGAATCGGTACTGTTACCCTATGTAGATAGGCAAGTTATTGTTACTCATGGTGTATTTATTCCTTGTGTTATAATTTGTTCTATATTTTTCTCTGCATTGTTGGGAAGGGCCCATAAGTAAGCATTTCAATGTTAGTCTACCTGTTGTTTACGAAGCTTGCAACAAATACCATTGTATTTGAATCACTGGCCCCTCACACACACTAGAATACAGCAGGCACATTTATTACAGAGGCACACACACACTTGAACTCACTCACTCACTCTCTCTCTCACACATTCACACACCAGCCCCTCTCAGTCCGTGGGCTGGAAGAATGGAGCTAGTGTGCAGCAAGGCAGCCAGTAGCAGACATGAGGGCAGGACGGGGGTTTACAGGGGTGGGGGCACAGGGAGGTACGAAGGGGGGGACAGCGGTGGAGTTCGGGGGACTGAGGTTAGACAGGGACTGTACATTTGAAATACATTAAAGTAAACAAGTGGTAAAAAATAGAAGCTGTGGCCTTTTGGGGACATCACTTGGTTATCTTGAAGATTCTCTAGAAGTCAAGGCTTTGGGGTATACAGTGAAGAAAGGCCTCCATTATTTCAGTAAATGTAGAATACTGTATTAATCTCTAACCCATCATAGCTGTAACTGCACTGTAAAACCTTTCCTGTTGTTTTACGTTAACTTGCAGTAATTTACAGGCAAATGGATTCCTGTAAGAAAAGGTACAGTGTTACCATACCGAATCCAATACTGTTACTGTACGCTTTTGGTAACACTTGACATTGTCATGACTCTCTCTCCTTGGTGAGGATCAAAGGTGCCAGGTCAGCTTGGCACATGGCTGACAGATAGCCAGACCCCAACCCTCTCTCCCACACAGGGGGTGGGGGGGAGTTGAGACGGTTTTATGACTTAACAGCCGGTCATAAATAGTTTGCAGAAACTTTCTCTTTCTTGCCCTGCAGTATTGGAAGACAGAAACTCCTTTGTTACAGAGAAACTTTTGCCGCCTAAAACTTTAACGGCCAAAGAATGAACTTTGGAACAAAATTCATAAGATAGGAATGTTATTAATGGTCCCTGGGGATCTAAAGAATAATCCTGTCATATGGTTTATTATTTTATGTTGTCATGGATGGTATGACAAAGTAACCGTAACGCTGAAAGTGTATGCGTCCTATTTACAGTATCAAGTTTACATCAAAATGTGGTATAAAACATATTGTATGTCACGCCTGCTTCCGCTTCCCCTCTCTGGTCGCTCGAAGGCGCCAGGCTGCCCTTCATTATGCACACCTGTCACCATCATTATGTGCATCAGCGTTCGTTGGAATCACCTGGACTCCTTTACTTTGTTGATTGCCCCTCTATATCCGTCTGCTCCTCAGTTTGTTCCCGGTGTCAGGATTATTGTTGTTTTGTTTTCCCCTGTCCAGACTCTGTCCGTATTCTGTTCCTGTCTGTGTTTCATTAAATGTTCACTCCCTGTACTTGCTTCTCGTCTCCATCAGCTGTCCTAACAATATACACTGCTCAAAAAAATAAATAGATCTGAATGAATGAAATATTCTTATTAAATACTTTTTTCTTTACATAGTTGAATGTGCTGACAACAAAATCACACAAATTATCTATGGAAATCAAATTTATCAACCCATGGAGGTCTGGATTTGGAGTCACACTCAAAATTAAAGTGGAAAACAACGCTACAGGCTGATCCAACTTTGACGTAATGTCCTTAAAACAAGTCAAAATGAGGCTCAGTAGTGTGTGTGGCCTCCCTACAATGCCTGGGCATGCTCCTGATGAGGTGGCGGATGGTCTCCTGAGGGATCTCCTTCCAGACCTGGACTAAAGCATCCGCCAACTCCTGGACAGTCTGTGGTGGATGGAGCGAGACATGATGTCCCAGATGTGCTCAATTGGATTCAGGTCTGGGGAACGGGCGGGCCAGTCCATAGCATCAATGCCTTCCTCTTGCAGGAACTGCTGACACACTCCAGCCACATGAGGTCTAGCATTGTCTTGCATTAGGAGGAACCCAGGGCCAACCGCACCAGCATATGGTCTGACAAGGGGTTTCAGGATCTCATCTCGGTACCTAATGGCAGTCAGGCTACCTCTGGCGAGCACATGGAGGGCTGTGCGGCCCCCGCAAAGAAATGTCACCACACACCATGACTGACCCACCGCCACACCGGTCATGCTGGAGGATGTTGCAGGCAGCAGAACGTTCTCTACGGCGTCTCCAGATTCTGTCACGTCTGTCACGTGCTCAGTGTGAACCTGCTTTCATCTGTGAAGAGCACAGGACGCCAGTGGCGAATTTGCCAATCTTGGTTCTCTGGCAAATGCCAAACATCCTGCACGGTGTTGGGCTGTAAGCACAACCCCCACCTGTGGACGTCGAGCCCTCATACAACCCTCATGGAGTCTGTTTCTGACCGTTTGAGCAGACACATGCACATTTGTGGCCTGCTGGAGGTCATTTTGCAGGGCTCTGGCAGTGCTCCTCCTGCTCCTCCTTGCACAAAGGCGGAGGTAGCGGTCCTGCTGCTGGGTTGTTGCCCTCCTACGGCCTCCTCCATGTCTCCTGATGTACGCTGACAGACACAGCAAACCTTCTTGCCACAGCTCGCATTGATGTCCCATCCTGGATGAGCTGCACTACCTGAGCCACTTGTGTGGGTTTTAGACTCCGTCTCGTGCTACCACTAGAGTGAAAGCACCACCAGCATTCAAAAGTGACGAAAACATCAGCCAGGAAGCATAGGAACTGAGAAGTGGTCTTTGGTCACCACCTGCAGAACCACTCCTTTATTGGGGGTGTCTTGCTAATTGCCTATAATTTCCACCTGTTGTCTATTCCATTTGCACAACAGCATGTGAAATGTATTGTCAATCAGTGTTGCTTCCTAAGTGGACAGTTTGATTTCACAGAAGTGTGATTAACTTGGAATTACATTGTGTTGTTTAAGTGTTCCCTTTATTTTTTTGAGCAGTGTATTATTAAATAAGAGAGCAATGTGATTTTAGCCTACTAAATGAGATACAACACCTTTCAAAAGTTTGGGGTCATTCAGAAATGTCCTTCTTTTCCATGAAAACACACATGACTTGAGTTGCAAACTGAATAGGAAATATAGTCAAGACTTTGGCAAGGTTATAATGAATGATTTTTTATTTTAAAAAATTGTGTCCTTCAAACTTTGCTTTCGTCAAATAATTCTCAATTTGCAGTAATTACAGCCTTGCAGACCTTTAGCATTCTAGTTGTTAATTTCTTGAGGTAATCTGAAGAGATTTCACCCCATGCTTTCTGAAGCACCTCCCACAAGTTGGATTTGTGGGCACTTCTTACATATCATATAGTCAAGCTGCTCAATAGGGTTGAGATCCGGTGACTGTGCTGGCCACTCCATCGTAGACAGAATACCAGCTGACTGCTTCTTCCCTAAATAGTTCTTGCATAGTTTGGAACTGTGGTTTGGGTCATTGTCCTGTTGTAGGAGGAAATTGGCTCCAATTAAGTGCTGTCCACAGAGTATGCCATGGCATTGCAAAATTGAGTGATAGCCTTCCTTCTTCAAGATCCCTTTTACCCTGTACAAATCTCACACTTAACCACCACCAAAGCACCCCCAGACCATCACATTGCATCCAACATTGCATCCACATTGTGTATATATATATATTTGCAACTTTTTTCACATTCATTTTTACATTTTTCCATAAACTCATCTTCAAAACACTCCCCTGCAACCCGCCTCACCAATTTATATTTATAAAAAAGTATTATTTACCTCAGATCTGTAATCCTCCAAGAAGCTAGCCGGAGGCTCCAAGAGGCTAGCCAGAAACTAGCCGGGAGCTAGCCAGAAGCTAATCAGAAGCTGGTTCAGAAGCTAGTTCAGAAGCTAGTTAGCTTCTTTACTGGCAAATTGTTAGTATTCAGCTAACCACGGTTTGTGGTCATCGGCTGTCCTTTGGCTCGAGAATCTATCGCCAGTTTTGTACGGCGCGGCTCGGAACGAAACATACCGGACCAATTTTTCTCTCCATGTCCCTGGATTTCGACCGCTGGCTCTGGACATTCATACCTGGATCTCACAGCTAGCTAGCTGCTATCCGTGTGACTATCGGCTTTCGTCGATTCCGGAGCAAACATCAATTGTTCCGGAGCTAGCCAGCTGAAGAGTTCCATCAATCACTCCTGGGCTGCAGTCACCTATCCGGACCCGTTTTGCTGCCTACGCGGAGCCCCACCGGGCCTTCACAGCTGGACTGCCGACGTTGTCTACCCGAGAGAGTTGTCCGGCTGGCTCCTCCGTCGCGACGTTGCTTGGGCGCCCATCTGCGGCCTGCTAGCCGTTGGCTGTCTTATCGGCTGCTATCTGAATAGACAATCAGACAATTAATTTTTTTATTTTTTTATTATTATTATTATTATTATTTATTTATTTATTTATTTATTTTATTTTTTCTTGGGCCTCTATAACTATATCTATTGCTTTTATTTTTGTTGTTGTGTGATTTGGATTAATCCCCTCTACCACAAGGAACCCCACTAATCTACTGACGGAACGCAAGAGGTGGCTAATAACAGACCTCCATCCTATGCTAGCTTGCTACCGATGGCCTGGCTAGCTGTCTAAATCGCCGTGACCCCCAACCAACCTCTCCACTCACCGGACCCTTTTGATCACTCAACTAAACATGCCTCTCCTTAATGTCAATATGCCTTGTCCATTGCTGTTCTGGTTAGTGTTTATTGGCTTATTTCACTGTAGAGCCTCTAGTCCTGCTCACTATACCTTATCCAACCTATTAGTTCCACCAACCACACATGCAATGACATCTCCTGGTTTCAATGATGTTTCTAGAGACAATATCTCTCTCTTCATCACTCAATACCTAGGTTTACCTCCACTGTATTCACATCCTACCAGACCTTTGTCTGTACATTATACCTTGATGCTATTTTATCGCCCCCAGAAACCTCCTTTTACTCTCTGTTCCAGACGTTCTAGACGACCAATTCTTATTGCTTTTAGCCGCACCCTTATTCTACTCCTCCTCTGTTCCTCTGGCGATGTAGAGGTGAATCCAGGCCCTGCAGTGCCCAGCTCCACTCCTATTCCCCAGGCGCTCTCTTTTGACGACTTCTGTAACCGTAATAGCCTTGGTTTCATGCATGTTAACATTAGAAGCCTCCTCCCTAAGTTTGTTCTATTCACTGCTTTAGCACACTCTGCCAACCCGGATGTTCTAGCTGTGCCTGAATCCTGGCTTAGGAAGACCACCAAAAATTCTGAAATTCTAATTCCAAACTACAACATTTTCATACAAGATAGAACTGCCAAAGGGGGCGGTGTTGCAATCTACTGCAAAAAGAGCCTGCAGAGTTCTGTCCTACTATCCAGGTCTGTACCAAAACAATTTGAACTACTTTTAAAAATCCACCTCTCTCAAAACAAGTCTCTCACCGTTGCCGCCTGCTATAGACCACCCTCTGCCCCCAGCTGTGCTCTGGACACCATATGTGAACTGATTGCCCCCCATCTATCTTCAGAGCTCGTGCTGCTAGGCGACCTAAACTGGAACATGCTTAACACCCCAGCCATCCTACAATCTAAACTTGATGCCCTCAATCTCACACAAATTATCAATGAACCTACCAGGTACCTCATAGATATCATCCTAACCAACTTGCCCTCTAAATACACCTCTGCTGTCTTCAACCAAGATCTCAGCGATCACTGCCTCATTGCCTGCATCTGTAATGGGTCAGCGGTCAAACGACCTCCACTCATCACTGTAAAACGCTCCCTGAAACACTTCAGCGAGCAGGCCTTTCTAATCGACCTGGCCGGGGTATCCTGGAAGGATATTGATCTCATCCCGTCAGTAGAGGATGCCTGGATATTTTGTTTAAATGCCTTCCTAACCATCTTAAATAAACATGCCCCATTCAAGAAATTTAGAACCAGGAACAGATATAGCCCTTGGTTCTCCCCAGACCTGACTGCCCTTAACCAACACAAAAATATCCTATGGCGTTCTGCATTAGCATCAAACAGCCCCCGTGATATGCAGCTGTTCAGGGAAGCTAGAAACCATTATACACAGGCAGTTAGAAAAGCCAAGGCTAGCTTTTTCAAGCAGAAATTTGCTTCCTGCAACACTAACTTAAAAAAGTTCTGGGACACTGTAAAGTCCATGGAGAATAAGAACACCTCCTCCCAGCTGCCCACTGCACTGAAGATAGGAAACACTGTCACCACTGATAAATCCACCATAATTGAGAATTTCAATAAGCATTTTTCTACGGCTGGCCATGCTTTCCACCTGGCTACTCCTACCCCGGTCAACAGCACTGCACGCCCCACAGCAACTCGCCCAAGCCTTCCCCATTTCTCCTTCTCCCAAATCCGCTCAGCTGATGTTCTGAATGAGCTGCAAAATCTGGACCCCTACAAATCAGCCGGGCTAGACAATCTGGACCCTTTCTTTCTAAAATGATCTGCCGAAATTGTTGCCACCCCTATTACTAGCCTGTTCAACCTCTCTTTTGTGTCGTCTGAGATTCCCAAAGATTGGAAAGCAGCTGCGGTCATCCCCCTCTTCAAAGGGGGGGACAAGTCAACAAACAGATTACCGACCATTTCGAATCTCACCATACCTTCTCTGCTATGCAATCTGGTTTCAGAGCTGGTCATGGGTGCACCTCAACCACGCTCGAGGTCCTAAACGATATCTTAACCGCCATCGATAAGAAACATTACTGTGCAGCCGTATTCATTGATCTGGCCAAGGCTTTCGACTCTGTCAATCACCACATCCTTATCTGCAGACTCGACAGCCTTGGTTTCTCAAATGATTGCCTCGCCTGGTTCACCAACTACTTCTCTGATCGAGTTCAGTGTGTCAAATCGGAGGGTCTGCTGTCCGGACCTCTGACAGTCTCTATGGGGGTGCCACAGGGTTCAATTCTTGGACCGACTCTCTTCTCTGTATACATCAATGAGGTCGCTCTTGCTGCTGGTGAGTCTCTGATCCACCTCTACGCAGACGACACCATTCTGTATACTTCTGGCCCTTCTTTGGACACTGTGTTAACAACCCTCCAGGCAAGCTTCAATGCCATACAACTCTCCTTCCGTGGCCTCCAATTGCTCTTAAATACAAGTAAAACTAAATGCATGCTCTTCAACCGATCGCTACCTGCACCTACCCGCCTGTCCAACATCACTACTCTGGACGGCTCTGACTTAGAATACGTGGACAACTACAAATACTTAGGTGTCTGGTTAGACTGTAAACTCTCCTTCCAGACCCATATCAAACATCTCCAATCCAAAGTTAAATCTAGAATTGGCTTCCTATTTCGCAACAAAGCATCCTTCACTCATGCTGCCAAACATACCCTTGTAAAACTGACCATCCTACCAATCCTCGACTTTGGCGATGTCATTTACAAAATAGCCTCCAATACCCTACTCAACAAATTGGATGCAGTCTATTACAGTGCAATCCGTTTTGTCACCAAAGCCCCATATACTACCCACCATTGCGACCTGTACGCTCTCGTTGGCTGGCCCTCGCTTCATACTCGTCGCCAAACCCACTGGCTCCATGTCATCTACAAGACCCTGCTAGGTAAAGTCCCCCCTTATCTCAGCTCGCTGGTCACCATAGCATCTCCCACCTGTAGCAGACGCTCCAGCAGGTATATCTCTCTAGTCAACCCCAAAACCAATTCTTTCTTTGGCCGCCTCTCCTTCCAGTTCTCTGCTGCCAATGACTGGAACGAACTACAAAAATCTCTGAAACTGGAAACACTTATCTCCCTCACTAGCTTTAAGCACCAACTGTCAGAGCAGCTCACAGATTACTGCACCTGCACCACTAGCCCACCTATAATTTAGCCCAAACAACTACCTCTTTCCCTACTGTATTTAATTTATTTATTTATTTTGCTCCTTTGCACCCCCTTATTTTTATTTCTACTTTTCACATTCTTCCATTGCAAATCTACCATTTCAGTGTTTTACTTGCTATATTATATTTACTTTGCCACCATGGCCTTTTTTTGCCTTTACCTCCCTTATCTCACCTCATTTGCTCACATCGTATATAGACTTGTTTATACTGTACTATTGACTGTGTTTGTTTTACTCCATGTGTAACTCTGTTGTTGTATGTGTCGAACTGCTTTGCTTTATCTTGGCCAGGTCGCAATTGTAAATGAGAACTTGTTCTCAACTTGCCTACCTGGTTAAATAAAGGTGAAATAAAAATTAAAATAAATCCACCATGCTTGACAGATGGCGTCAAGCACTCCTCCAGCATCTTTTCATTTTTTGTGCTTCTCACGAATGTTCTTCTTTGTGATCCGAACACCTCAAACTTAGATTCGTCTGTCCATAACATTATTTTCCTCAGTCCAGTGTCTGTGTTACTTTGTCCATCTAAATCTTTTCTTTCTGTTGGCCAGTCTGAGATTTGGCTTTTTCTTTGCAACTCTGTCTAGAAGGCCAGTATCCCGGAGTTGCCTATTCAATGTTGACTTTGAGACTGGTGTTTTGCGCATACTATTTAATGAAGCTACCAGTTGAGGACTTGTGAGGCATCTCAAACTAGACACTCTTATGTACTTGTCCTCTTGCTCAGTTGTTCACCGGGGCCTCCCACTCCTCTTTATATTCTGGTTAGAGACAGTTTGCGCTGTTCTATGAAGTGAGTAGTAAACAGCGCTGTACGAGATCTTCAGTTTCTTGGCAATTTCTCGCATGGAATAGCCTTAATTTCTCAGAACAAGAATATACTGACAAGTTTCAGAATAAAGTTTTTTTGTTTCTGGCCATTTTGAGCCTGTAATCGAACCCACAAATGCTGATGCTCCAGATAATCAACTAGTCTAAAGAAGGCCAGATGTATTGCTTCTTTAATCAGGACAACAGTTTTCAGCTGTGCTAACATAATTGCAAAAGGGTTTTCTGATGATAAATTTGCCTTTTAAAATGACAAACTTGGATTAGTTAACACAGCGTGCCATTGGAACACAGGTTTCATGGTTGCTGATAATGGGCCTCTGTATGCCTATTTAGATATTCCTGATCTGTTTCACCTGTCCATGTGGTTTTCTCCACCCCCCTCCAGGGGTCGCTTATTATCCCTGGTGTATCTATCCCTATGTTTCTTGTCTCTCTGTGCCAGTTCGTTTTGTTTTGCCAACCAGTGGTTTTTCCTAGCTCTTTTTTCCCGGTCTCTGTTTTTTTCTAGCCCTCCTGGTTTTGATTCTTGCCTGTCCTTACGCCGAACCCGCCTGCCTGACCTCGAGCATGCCTATTGCCTGGTACTGTTTAGACTCTGACCTGGTTTATGAATTCTCGCCTATCCCCGGTCTGCCTTTTCCTACCTTACAATAAATATCGGCACTCAACCATCCACCTCCTGTGTCTGAATTTTGGTCTCGCCTTGTGCCCTTATATATTCCATAAAAAATCATACGTTTCCAGCTACAATAGTCATTTTCAACATTAACAATGTCTACACTGTATTTCTGATCAATTTGATGTTATTTTAATGGACAAAAACAAGGACATTTGTAAGTGACCCAAAACTTTTGAACGGTAGTGTAATTATTTTTGTGCCCAGTCAGTAGCCACGCACAAGTGAGCACAGAGTGGCTTTGGCCAGAGTGCTTAAAAAGACTCGCTAAGAATTAACATGCGGACCAAGCAGATGGACGGTGTAATGGACGGTTAAAACTACAAGACCAAAAAGACATGAGGCCGTGGTCCATACATTGAAATAATTAGAAACTTTGTACTGAGACCAGACAGGGTGGAGTGGTGGCTACACGGCTGAAAATTGTTTAAACTCTATAGTTAGATACTCTCAACATGAATGAAGAAGATAAAGACAAGACCAGAACATTCACAGTCAGCAGCTGTGCATGTAAAAAGTGGTCCTAGAACTTTGACTAAAAGAAACGAGGTGGAAAGGAAGAATCCCTCAGACAACTGTTGGTACGTCTGAAGCATCTATTCTAACAAACACTCAAAGACCAGAGAAGCTCTACAACTAAGAAGGACAGTGTGACCTGGACAACCAGAGACTTACATCGAGCCACTCCCCATCGACGGATCGATTGGTTTCAACAGAGAGACGACAGAGAAAGGCAGCTACACGTAAATATGTATTGCATTTCTAATCCAAACGAGCGGTGGTTAAGGTTTTAAGTATTCTGGTTACTGTGAACGTAGTTTCCAAATGTATGTACAATAAGTTGACTCTCTTTGTCTCTCCCTCTCCTTATCCTTCCCGTCCCCTTTCCATTATGTAACATGCCATCATGTCGTGTCAGTCCACTAGGGACTTTTATCTCATGTAAGTGCGTATGGGTATTCTGTGTTATTATTTAGTTAGTTAATAAATAAATAATTAAATCAATTTGAGTAGTACAGAATTTATTTTATTTAACATTTATTTAACTGGGCAAGTCAGTTAAGAACAAATTCTTATTTACAATGATGGTCTACCAAAAGGCAAAAGGCCTCCTGCAGGGACCTGGATTAAAAGAGAGACAACACAATGCTACATAAAGAGAGACGTAAAGACAATAACATAGCAAGGCGGCAACACATGACAACACAGCACGGTAGCAACACAACATCACGCAAAGCAGCCACAACTGTGGGTAAAAGTGTACATGATTGAGTCTTTGAATGAAGAGATTGAGATCAAACTGTCCTGTTTGAGTGTTTGTTGCAGCTCGTTCCAGTCGCTAGCTGCAGCGAACTGAAAAGAGGAGCGACCCAGGGATGTGTGTGCTTTAGGGACCTTTAACAGAATGTGACTGGCAGGACTGGTGTTGTATGTGGCGGATGAGGGCTGCAGTAGATAACTCAGATAGGGGGGAGTGAGGCCTAAGAGTGTTTTATAAATAAGCATTAATCATTGGGTCTTGCAACGGGTATACAGAGATGACCAGTTTACAGAGGAGTATAGAGTGCAGTGATGTGTCCTATAAAGATCATTGGTGGCAAATCTGATGGCCGAATGGTAAAGAACATCTAGCTGCTCGAGAGCACCCTTACCTGCCGATCTAGCTGCTTGAGAGCACCCTTACCTGCCGAGTGACTAAAATTGTCACTCCTGCTCACGCTCTTTCCCCCTGGCGCTCGAGGGCACCGGGCTCCCCAGCATTACGCACTCCTGCCAACATCATTATGCACACCTGCTTCCCTCGTCACGTGCATCAGCGATCTTTTGGACTCACCTGGACTCAATCACCTGTGTTATTTCCTTCCCTATGTCTGTCTGTCCCCCAGCTCTGTTCCCCGCTTCTGCAGCTCTGTTCCCCACTTCTGCATTTACGTTCATATCTCGTTTTGTTACCCGTGTGCTGACGCTCTTCCTGTCTTGTTCCTTGTCTGTTCCTCATCAAATGTTTGACTCCCCGGTACCTGCTTCTTGACTCCAGCGTCGGTCCTTACAAAAATGCAATATATGTCACAGGTCTAAATATATGTGTCATGACAGTGTTATGACCATATTATGTCAGCTGTTATGACATGTTATGACCCTAGGTGTCAAGTAAGGTATTACTGTGCATTACTGTAATCATATTACGGTAATTGTAACAAATTAATGAATGCCTGAATTAATTAGTGACATTTATTGAGGGGAGATAGGTTTGTATTTTACCATAATTGCAAGCGGTTGGTGCAAGCAGGTTGGATGCTAATTCATGTGTCTACATATTACAGCATATCAATGAATGCAAGTTTGGAAGCCTTTGTTAAGGCCTCTAGAATTGCAAGTGATATATGATACAAAATGTTGCGTTTTACATCACTTGCACGTCTAGAGCAAAGGCTTCCAGTGACTACAGGGCAAAACAAATCAATAGACATGGCAAATTCTCAACCATTAAAGGTTTGTTGGGTCACTACTACCACATGTCAGTGAAATTGGTGTAGCACTCTCACTAACGGATAAAGTTACGGATTTTGTCCGGAATTTGTCCCTTTGTCTCACGTCCCACAATCAAACAATTTGGATAAAAAAAATAAAAACACCACTAAAGGTTGTTTTGTCCTGTATTTGAGGCAGACATTCCAACCTGTCTCTTGGAGTTACGTTGCACTTATGACAAGCCACATACTTAAGTGATAATGCCCGAGAAGCCGGTGTTTGTTGGATATATTGGCGTGGTTATATACAACAAACATCGGCTTCTCGAGCACTATCACTATTATACAATGGGTTACCAACATATTCAAATAATGAACAACATTTTTCATTAAAAACTTCATTTTTATTAATTTATTCATACTATTTCATCATGCCACAATACTTTTTTTGTTCTTTTTGATCTGTATATATAGATGCAACACAGTCGTTTGTTCTAAAGGTTCCATTACCATACTGACCTGGCAAAGTTTTTATCCCTTGCTTGCTAGCTAGCCAACTATGGCTAATTTACAGTCACGTCAAAAAGTGCAGCCAGAAAAATAACAAAGTATTTTGCATTTGTTTAAGCTGTTTTCTATTTAAGATTTATTTGGATACATCCATATGATGTGAGACTTTGCCGGGCAGAAACAAATTGCTCTAGTCAGGACACTGTTCAGATAATAAAAGGACAATTCATGACATAAATCTGAGCTGATTTTAATAAAAGAAACCATACATTAGTTTTTGTTAACAACCACAGCTGGCATAGCTATAGCTATCCACTGGGCATAGTGGGTTCCCTGGCTGCTCGAACATGAATCCCATTTTGGACTCCCTGCCCCTCTCCCTTGAGTCCAGATTATTATTTGTGATAGTGACATATCTGAGAGAGTGCGTTAATAGTGCAGCTTAACACAGACAGATCTAGTCTGTTTTTACAAGGAATAAGTTGGGATTTAGTTGTCTGTTCCCCTCTTTTCCTCTTCGACCCAGATGTAACTGGAGGTCGAACCACACTTTCTGAACCAGACCCCTTGGTGTTCCGGGATTCAGAGCCTGGGAATTTTGGAGCTGGGCCATGTCCTTCTCGGTGATGGGAGGGTGGCTGTGTGTGATATCTTTTCCTTGCCTATTTAGCTGTTGGGTGGTTGGGTCATTTAGAAACCAGTTGAGCTCACGCCGGAGTGCCAGGTAACTATTTATACAGTGCTGCTCCCCCTACCCATTTCGTACATTCCATAAAACTGTTGGAGAAGGATGTTACACTCTTCCTTAGTGACAGTTTTGAAGTCAACAACTTTTTTGTTCTCTGCTAGCCAGCCCTTGAAGCAACACACAGCCCCGTTTTGTATTCTTAACTTCGTTTTTTTCGTTGCTGCTTTTCTCTAGAACATTCAATGCAGCATCCTCCAAATCTGCATGCCTGGGTATTATTGCCATCTCTTTTTCCCATTTTACAAAGTCATGAAAAGAAATGTTCCACTCATCCATTTGAGTTTTTGCAACAAAGTATTGATTTTGCCAGTCAACTGAAAAAAGTGTTGTACGTTGCTACGACAACCAGCTCAATTTGCAGTCAGTGTCGTTCGGACACATTCACTTTATATTGGACGGTGGAGATCAGAATTCAATATTGAAGCAAGCACTATGATGAAACTGGCTCTCATGAGGACCGCCACAGGAAAGGAAGACCCAGAGTTACCTTTGCTGCAGAGGATAAGTTAATTAATGTTACCAGCCGCAGAAATTGCAGCCCAAATAAATGCTTCACAGAGTTCAAGTAACAGACACGTCTCAACATCAGCTGTTCAGAGGAGACTGTGTGAATCAGGCCTTAATGGACGAATTGCTGCAAAGAAACCAGTACTAAGGGATACCAATAAAAGGAAGAGACTTGCTTAGACCAAGAAACACAAGCAATGGACATTCCTTGGTCTGATGAACCACCATGTCTTTGTGAGATGCAGAGTAGGTGAACGGATGATCTCTGCATGTGTGGTTCCCACCGTGAAGCATGAAGGAGGAGGTGTGATGGTGTGGGGGTGATGACACTGTCTGTGTCATTTATTTAGAATTCAAAGCACACTTAACCAACATGGCTACCACAGCATTCTGAAGCGGTACGCCATCCCATCTGGTTTGCGCTTAGTGGGACTATAATTTGTTTTTCAACAGGACAATGACCCAACACATCTCCAGGCTGTGTAAGGGTTTTTTGACCAAGGAGAGTGATGGAGTGCTGAATCAGATGACCTGGCCTCCACAGTCATCCACAATTATCGAATATGGCGTAGCAGTCTGCAGTTTTTTCCGTATATAGTTAGTATATATTTCAATCTCACTTTCCATCTACGGACTGAATATACTCTACTGCAACCCGCCTCACTCAATGTGGTACGGATCTGCTATTTTTATACCTTAGAACCGGAACCCCCATCAGTAGCTAGCCAGCTGCTAGTAGTCAGTTAGCCGCTGTTAGCGGTCTTCACCATTAACTAGGACATCAGCCAGCCTCAGCTCGGTCAATAACTGCCAGTCTGCACATCGCGATATCAACCAAGAGCATATCGGACAGCTTTTTCTCTACCACATCTCCAATGTCCTACCGCAAGCTCTGGACCATTACACCAGATCATTGCAGCTAGCTAGCTGCAATCCGAGTGGCTACTCCTGGCTAACGCCTCTGTCCCGAACAAGCACCAGTCAGTCATGAGCTAGCCTCGAGCTAGGCCCATCTCACGGCTAGCTGAAGAGGTCTACCAGCTAATTATTGGGCAAGAATTCCTCTTTTGTCAATTGGCCTGGACCTTTTATTGCCGACACGGAGCCCCGCTGATCCATCACAACTGGTCTGCCGACGTAATCGTCCAAAGTGGTTTCAAAGGGATTTTCCGTTGCGACGCCGCTAAAGACCCATCTGCTGACCCCGGCCCGCTATCTTCTTGAATCGCGTGTCTCCAGCTCGCCTAGCACAGTAGCAACTACCGAACGGCTCCCTGACTCACCAATTGCTGCTCATTGGACCCTATAATCACTCGGCTACACATGCCGCTCCATAATGTCAATGTGCTTTGTCTACTGCTGTTTAGGTTAGTTATTATTGTTTTATTTCACTGTAGACTCCGCAGACAGGCCCTAAATGCCTTAGATAGCTCTTTTGTCCACATGCGGAGACCTCATCTGGCTTAACTGGTGCCTCCAGAGACGCAACTGCTCTCATCGTCACTCAATGCCTAGGTTTACCTCCCCTGTACTCACATCCTACCATCCCCTTGTCTTTATATTATGCCCTGATTCTACCATGCCCAGAAATCTGCTCCTTTAATTCTCTGTTTCCAACGCACTAGATGACCTTTTCTTCTAGCCTTTAGCCGTACCCTTATCCTAATCCTCCTTTGTTCCTTGGGTGATGTAGAGGTTAACCCAGGCCCTGTCGTCCCCAGCACCACATCTATTCCCCAGGCGCTCTCATTGGTTGACTTCTGTAACCGTAAAAGCCTTGGTTTCATGCATGATAACATCAGAAGACTCCTACTTAAGTTTGTTTTATTCACTGCGCCAACCCTTAGCCGTATCTGACTCCTGGCTTAGGAAGGTCACCAAAAATTCTGAAATTTCCATCCCCAACTACAACATTTTCCAACAAGATAGAACTGCCAAAGGGGGCGGAGTTGCAATCTACTGCAGATATAGCCAGTAGAGTTCTGTCATACTATCCAGATCTGTGCCAAAACAATTCGAGCTTCTACTTTTAAAAATCCAACTTTCCAGAAATAAGTCTCTCACCGTTGCCGCTTGTGCACTGGACACCATATGTGAATTGATTGCCCCCCATCTAAGATAGATGCCCTCAATGTCACACAAATGATCAAGGAACCTACCAGGTACAACCCTAAATCTGTAACCATCTTAGATATCACCCTGACCAACTTACCCTCTAAATACACCTATGCTATCTTCAACCAGGATCTCAGCGATCACTGCCTCATTGCCTGAGTCCACAATGGGTCCGTGGTCAAACGACCACCCCTCATCACTGTCAAATGCTCCCTAAAACACTTCAGCGAGCAGGCCTTTCTAACAGGCAGTTAACCCACTGTTCCTAGGCCGTCATTGAAAATAAGAATTTGTTCTTAACTGACTTGCCTAGTTAAATAAAGGTATAAAAAAAATAAGAATTGCAACACCCATCTGTTGCACGTTCTCCAACAGGTATATGTCACTGGTCATCCCCAAAGCTAACACCTACTTTGTTCACCTTTCCTTCCAGTTCTCTGCTGCCAATGACTGGAACAAATTGCAAAAATCACTGAAGCTGGAGACTTATATCTCCCCCTGTAACTTTAAGCATCAGCTGTCAGAGCAGCTTACCGATCACTATACCTGTACACAGTCCATCTGTAAATAGCACAATCAACTACCTCATCCCCATATTGCTATTTTTTTGTTGTTGCTCTTTTGCACCCGTATCTCTACTTGCACATCATCATCTGCACATCTATCACTCCAGTGTTAATGCTAAATTGTAATTATTTTGCCTCTATGGCCTATTTATTGCCTTACCTCCCTAATCTTACTACATTTGCATACAATGTACATAGACTTTTCTATTATGTTATTGACTGTACCCTTGTTTATCCAATGTGTAACTCTGTGATAGACCCTCCCCAATAGGTTCAGGTTTTGCGGCCGGAGTCCGCACCTTGGGGGGGGGGGGGGGGTGGTACTGTCACACCCTGACCATAGTTTGCTTTGTATGTTTCTATGTTTTGGTTGGTCAGGGTGTGATCTGAGTGGGCATTCTATGTTGGATGTCTTGTTTGTCTATTTCTATGTCTGGCCTGATATGGTTCTCAATCAGAGGCAGGTGTTAGTCATTGTCTCTGATTGGGAACCATATTTAGGTTGCCTGGGTTTCACTGTGTGTTTGTGGAGGGCTGTCTCAGTGTTTGTTGTCACCAGATAGGCTGTTTAGGTTTTCTCGTTACGTTTGTTTTTGTTAAAGAACCATGAATAGAAACCACGCTGCATTTTGGTCCACCTCTCCTTCACCTAAAGAAAGCCGTTACAGTGATGATGTTTTTGTCACACTGCTTTGCTTTATCTTGGCCAGGTCGCAGTTGTAAATGAGAACTTGTTCTCAACTGGCCTACCTGGTTAAAAAAAGGTGAAAAAAGGAAAGGCAGCCAACAAGTGCTCAGCATATGTGGGAATTCCTTCAAGAAAGCTGGTTTAGAGAATGCCAAGAGTGTGCAAAACTGTTATCAATGCTATAGGGGGCAACTTTGAAGAATCTCATATAAAATATATTTGTTTAACACTTCTTTGGTTACTACATGATTCCATGTGTGTTATTTCATAGTTTTGATGTCTTCAATAATATTCTACAATGTAGAAAATAGTACAAATAAAGAAAAACCCTTGAATGAATAGGTGTGTTCAAACTTTTTACTGGTACTGTATTTGCTGCTACTTCACCCAATTCCATTTTAAAAGTCTCCCTGCCTAACTGTTGAACATTTCTGGATGGTCTCAGAGAATGTAATCTTGGACAAATATTTCCAGAATGTAATGTAACATTCACACGTAGTCTCTCATTCTGCATCAACACATTTTGCACAAGGCAAAAGAGTAGGCAAGGTATGATTCAATTAGCTCATTAGGTGCAGCGGGATCAGAGGTGAAATGGTGCACTCAGCCACTTCTCACAATGGTGACAATGATCACATAGTGATTCATTTGTATTCTACATAATATAAACAAATATAATAACATAGTATAACGATACTGTTACAGCAAAACACCACCTAATCTTTTATGAGATTTTAGGATGGTTAGCTGAGTAGTCACACTTTTTTTCTTATTCGCCCAAATCAAAACCGTGAGCGCCAATAGGCAGAATGTGCTTGGATTGAAACAAAATACATAGGCTATAGTTTGTTCACACCATCTGCTCTAATTTGTTCACAAAACAGTAATTCAGTGTGATCTAAATGTAATATTCCCTTGAATCTGATTGAGATCAAATGATTGGCATGCAGATGCAGTTTACATTTCACATTGAAATGTAAATAATTTTCATTCACATTGACAGTGATGATGGACTAATTTGAAATGATGTATGCCTAACTTGGTGTTTGAGGTTATTAAAATTTAAAATGTTCTTGAGACAATATGTGTGATCATAGGCATACGTGAGATTCAATAGGCTAAATTTGTCAGTGCTGCCAAAAACGTTTTTCATGTAGTTGATGTTTTTCACTGTCCCACTAAATCATCCTGTTGTCCCGAATTTGGGCATTTCAAATATGATAGCTGGTTTGTGCGTCAGAGGGCAACATTTTGATATTTAGATAAGGCATTTCGCTTATTTGGATTAATTGGGACAATAACAGAGATGTCAGATTTATAAGCCAATCCTTGTGATCACTATGACTGAAATTGTCATCGAGAAGCATTTTCGCGAGGTTTCGCGCAAACACTGGACCTGAAAGAAAGGGTTCCCCTTCTTTTCATCTAAAGTGTGTATCATCATGGTGTGGCAAAAGCCGTGGTGAAAATATACATTTTAGCAGTCTTTCAAAAAGTCTGCAATTGTGCAGACAGTGAAGTTTTTCTAACCAAACTCGATCTCTTCTCTCCTTAGTGAAAATTACTTGACTCACTTCCAGTTTCGCTCAGCCTCAAAAGGCCATGACTTACAAAGCTATAAATTGCAAGCTATCAATCCTGTACCGAAGTGCCACAGGAGACTGAGCTAGTGGTGCTTTGACTTCATAAGTGGATATCACTTGGGGGAGGGGACTGGAAAGTTCTTGGAGAGTTCCCATGCCTTGTACACACCTGGTGCTTCAGCCACGAGACACATGTTTGGCTCCAGACCCCTCTCCCTACCTCCCTCCACTCCTCCCTCCCTTCCACGCTAAAAAGTGGCAGTGTGTTTTTCGTTTGTGATGCTATCGGTTCTGCCTGTTGGCTTGGCACCTGCAAGTTGCAGGCATGTAGCCCCTATCCAACCAGGCAGCAAGGCTGAGCGTGGAGCTGAGGAGGAGGAGGAGGTGGAAGCGGTTAGAAACCGTTAAAGCTGTGGTCGAGAAGGTGTAGGCCTCTGTGGCGGATGGTGGGAAACAGTCGTTAGGGAGGGGGACGGGTGGGAGTTTCTTCACCCAGCACAGATAGAAGATAGGAGAGAGAAGGAGGAAGAGAGAGAGAGAGGTACATAGACACTGTAGATACAGTAAGAGAAAAAAAGAAAAAGAGAGCGAGAGAGTATACTTTTATTTGAACACACTCTCTTTTCTGTCAACAGTTTGAATGCCCATGACACAGTTCTGTGTACAGCGTTTCACTGAAACAAATGTAGTTTACGAATATTCAATCAGGAAGGCTGGTCTGAGTGATCATTTAACTTCATGTCGTAAGCATAAAATAATGTATTTTGTTTCCCATTGTACTGGCATAATGGGAATGAATTCAAAGGTTTCATCATCAGCATAGGGTCTTGTTTCTTCTCATTGGCTGAATGTCATTCACCTATTTACCTTTTAACCTGCAGATGTAGGATCTTAATTTCATCACCCTGTTGCATGAGAACTTGTAGGACATGTTTTACTTGGAGTGTATTTGAGGTTTATAAAGGCTTCAGAAATGTCCATTAATTATAATCATAATCATAATAAAAATGTCCTTTTGCTGCAGGATTATTTTCCTGTTGTAGCAAACTGGCTCAAATGAAGCCTAGATCTGTATAAGCATGGCACAATAATGCACATTCCTCAGGCTTGCCGTTTAACCTATGGACTCACCCTTGCAAATATCACCTTCCTCTTTCTCAACCAATGGGCGTAAATCTTGGGACGTATTTATATGTCAATTTACCCTCGTTCTCTCACCAACTGTTTTTCAGCAACAGTTTTTTAATGATGGTCATTGCCTTCGCTTTTGGTTAGTCATGTCAGACGGCGTAATCTCCACCTGAGGGAGAGGATACTGTAGCGACCAGCAAAGACAGCTGTGTGTTAAGAGTTATGCTTTTAGTTTGTTTTGTTGTACTTACCAGTACCCAATGTTCATGGGGTCTGACATGCCTGTCAACCTGCTATCTGCCAACCATGGGAATGCCTGGAATGTTCCGGTGCCGGGTATCCTTGTGGTTGGTGGAGCGGCGAGGGGTTTGGAAGGGGGTGGAGCACTGCACGTTTAAGACCATGCTTAGCCATTGTTCTCGCTCTTTACGTCTGTTAACAAGAGATGGGTCACCGGTGTTTGATACTGTTTTCCTTGGTTTATTTGGCGTGTGCTACGGCCAAACAGTAGCATGTGTTGAGTTTGGTTAATAAACCTCTGTCTGGACGTTTGTTAATTTATGATCTAGTCATTGGTGTCAGAAGTAAAAACTTAGGTAAAAGTGAGCCAGCTAGCTAGCTGACTACCGTGGCTAGCAAACGTTACATGGAGAACGGGGGTTGAAAATGCTTCGAGGGAATCCGAAATTGAAGGAGGAGGCAGGGGACGATTATGGCCCAGGAGTTGCATGTGCATGGCCAAGGGGATCGCCAGGGCATCGGAGCACTGAGGCCGCATGAGGGTGACCGTTAGAAGGATGGCAACTGTGCTTTGCACGGATTCTGGGGGTTGGACCGAAGGGGTGACATCGACGCTAGGTGACGAGGAGGCTGGAGCTCGGGTTGTAAACAAACATGGCGGTGCCCAGTCCCCGATGGCATCCGTATCTGTGAAGACCACAAAGTACTCCAGTAAGGCGGATTGGGGAGCTTTTCATCCTTAGTTTGAACTGTTAGCTCATGCTGGGGGGTGGTCAAATGAAGATAGGGCACTGCAGCTGGCTTTGTGCATCACAGATGATGCTCTGTCCTGTTTGATATTGATTAACCCCGAGGACATTAATAGATGAAAGCAGCCTGGAGAGCAACTACGGGTGCTAGCTAATAACATTGAGAGCCTCTATCAGCGGGCATATGCTCACATGCCCCACCTCCATGCAGAGCGAGCTAGCACGAGACTAGTTCATACAGGCGCTCTCTCCTATGGAGCTGCGCATACAGACCCAGCTGGCATCCATGAAAGGGAATGGGAATAATGATCCTGACAGTAGTGGTAGGACTGTGCGTCATCCTGCATGGAGACACACCCACTGTGCGGGCTGTGGTGCAGAGCAGCCCAGAGCTAGAAAATCCTGCATGGGTGGCTGAAATGACTGAACTAATTTGTGCTGTGTCGCTACAGGTGGCATGGAACACCCACCCTGGTCCCATGGTCTGCTGGGGGTGTGGCCAGCCAGGCCATCTGTGCCGCAATTGCCCCATGTCCCCCAGAGCTCAGGGAAAGGCTTGGGATCCGCATAGATGGGGCAGTGCGGACCCCTGGTTTTCTTTCCCAACCACCACCATCGCCAGGAGGAGCACCCCGACACAGACAAAGGAGCAGATGGAGCCTGTTGTTGTGGTGGGCCAGACCTGTGTTGGGGACTTTTGTCATGTCACTGTGAAGGGGGTGGCCTGCTCTGCCCTGGTGGACACTGGGTCCACAGTAACCCAGGTGAGGTTGAATATTGTGCCAGGATGGACTCAGTTTGCACAGCTCTGCACAGTCACAGGTGAGCTGGTACCCATGAAAGGGAATGGGAATAATGACTCTGAGTGTTGTCCTGTGTGGGTGGCAGCTGTTCAAGACCCTTGTATCCTGGGGTTGGACTTTCTTAGGAGCACAGGCTGCCAGTTAGACCTAAACGGGGGTACACTGAGCTTCCAGGGAGGGCCGGCAGTCACCATAGCCCCCCCTAATGTCACATTCGCACAACCCCCTTGCTCCAACAGTTAAAGCAGCAGAGACTCATGGCTGCCCCCCCTCCCCCACATATGTGTGTGACCTTTCCCCATCCCCTCTGTCACCTACGGCTGTGTGTTACATTCCCCCAGCTACTACCATGGCATATCCCTCCGTGAGCACTGGCCACAACCCCCCAGCCCAGCTACCCCAGATGGGAAAGGAGAGGACACTGTCTGCAGTGAGGGAGATATGGGGGAGGAACTGTGTTTGTCTTGACCTCGAGCTGCAGGAACGATTGTGGCAGTTGCTGTTTGAGTTCATAGACAGCTTTGCTCTGAGTGAAGAAGAGGTGGGTCAGACTCATCTGTGTCCCCGCCGTATCCAGCTGGCGCGCCAGGAGGCGGCAGACAGGGCTGTGTTGGAGTTGCAGCGGGCAAACTTCATTGAGCCCTCAGACAGCCCCTTGGAGGCACCAGTCGTCATGGAAGGGGGGCAAGATGTGGTTCTGTGTGGACTTCAGGTGGCTGAATGAGGTAACCAGGAAGGACGCATACCCCATACCACACATCGATGAGTCGCTGGACTTGGTTAGGGGGTCCTCCTGGTTCTCCTCACAAGACCTCCGCAATGGCTACTGGCAGATGCCCCTCTCCCCAGAGACCAGAGTCAAAACTGCGTTCTTCCCCTAACAGGGGACACTGGCTGTTCAATGTCCTGTGCTTCGGCCTGTTCAATGCTCTAGCTACTTTTGAGCGTTTGATGGACAAGATGCTGGATTGCTTTCCCCAACAGGAGTGTCTGGTATATCTCATGGCAGCTCCATCCAGACAGCCCTGGGGGCGCTACAGCATGTGCTGGAGAGTGTGCCGCAGGCCTGAAGCTCTACCCCGAGGCGCAGCTGAAACCACAGTGGGAAGAGATGGCAGGGCTCTCACTCGCAACCAAAGGGTTGTGGTCAAAGTTTGAGAGATTGCAGCTGGCTGATGGTGTGCTACAGCGGGCATAGAAGGAGCCAGCTACAGGAAAGGAGAGGTGGCAGGTGGTGGTCCTATAGAAGGGTGGGGACTGGACACCTTGGGGTCACAAAACCCCCCCAACGCCTCTGGAGGACTTTGCTGCCTCTGTGACAACTGCACAGCGAGAAAGGGCCCTCCAGGCCTTTCTCATGCTCAGCTCCAACAGTTCCCAGTTGGGGTTCCAATGGAGAGGGTGGGGGTGGATGTGGTTGGGCCGTTCCCCACCACAGACAGTGGAAACCGGTGGGTGCTCATGGCCATGGACTATTTCACAAAATGGCCCGAGGCCTATGCTCTGCCTGACCAGGGTGCAGAGACCATCGTCGATGCCCTGACAGCGGGGATGTTCAGCAGGTTTGTAGCTGCGGAGTCCATCCACAGTGACCAAGGCAGAAACTTTGAGTCCCGTGTTCTTGTCACCATGTGTGAGAGGCTGGGTATGCACAAGACCCGCACTACTCTTCTCCATCCTCAAAGTGATGACCTTATGGAGCACTTCAACAAAGCGCTTGGACAGCAGCTGGTCATTGTCTCTGCCAAACATCAGCGTGACTGGGACAAGCACCTGCCCATGGTCCTCATGGCATGCCACTCCGCTGTCCAAGACTCCAACTCCTGCACACCTGCCCTACTCATGCTAGGGAGAGAGATCCGCACCCCTGCAGAGATGGCCTTTGGTCGGCCCCTGGATAGCCCTCCTGTTCCCCCGGGGCCGGAGTATGCCCGGAGACTCCAGGACCACCTGGAGACAGCCCACACCTTCGCCAGAGAGCAGCTGATAAATGCAGGTGTGAGGCAGAAGAGGAACTATGACGTGCACACCTGGGGAAGTCACTTTGTGGCTGGGGAGCTGGTCTGGTTCTACAGCCATCTGAGAAAGAAAGGCAGATGCCCCAAGTTGGATAGCTTCTGCAGCGTCCTGGAGAGGGTAGGGGTGGTTGTTTACTGGGTGCAGCTTCCTCCCAGGGAGAGAAAGGTGGAACTGCACCGGGACAGGTTAGTCCCATACAGAGGGCCCGCTTCTCCCCAAACCCCAGGGACTCCCACAATCCCCCCCTCTGACAATGAAATTCCCCAAGTACCCACACCAGGCACCGCAGACAAGGCTACAGACAGCCCACTCACCCAGTCTTCCTCCCTTGAGTCACGGGCTGTATCCCCTGTTCCCTCATCCTTGTCCCCCATGTCCTTGCCTTCATCCGCTGGGCCCCAGAGGGACAGCCCTCTATCACAGACTGAGCCACCTGTTCCACATGTGGACACTCTGCTCCCATCACAGCCACGCAGGCAAAGGAGACATCCAAGTCGCTTCAGAGACTTTGTTTGTTACCTCGGGGATGAGGGACTTTGTGGTGGGAGGGGGGGCTGTGTAGCGATATTTACAGACAGCTGTGTGTTATGAGTTACGCTGTTCGTTCGTTGTGTTGTACTTACCAGTACCCAGTTTTTGCGTGGTCCGACATGCCAGTCAATCTGCCAACCACGGGAATGCCAGGAATGTTTCGGTGCCGGGCATCCTTGTGGTTGGTTTGGAAGATGGTACAGGAGAAGAAGGCAGATGTTTTACGTGCCCCCCAGCCGATTGTGTTTTTTTGTTCTTTTAAATGCGTTGTTTGTAACATATTTTTGTACTTATTTTGCACATAATGTTACCGCTACCATCTCTTATGACCGAAAATAACTTCCAGACATAAGGATTACTCACCACGGACTAGCAGAATCCTTTTTTTCCTTTCATGATTCTGAGGAGCCCGACGCAAAGGATATACTGCTTCCTTGGGAACAGACCCTGATCCCCGCGATCTGGTTGAAGAGTCGGAGAAAGAGGGGCCGGACTGCCTACCTGAGAATTCGTAGGAGATTGAATAAACCCCCACTTCCCTCCATTCTTCTAGCAAACGTGCAATCTAATGACACTCACCTGGACTCCATCACCTCCTTGATTATCTTCCCTATATCTGTCATTGACTCTGTTTCATGTCAGTGCGTTATTTGTGTTCAGTGTGTCTTTTATTTATTAAATCACTCACTCCCTGAACTTGCTTCCCGACTCTCAGCACACTCGTTACATTGGCTGGTTATACGATGTACCGGCAGGGTAGAACGGCGGTCTATGGTGCTGCGGAAACGCGAGAACAAATCTGAGGAATTTGGATATAAACAGGGACTTTATCGAACAAAACAAACATTTATTGAGTAAATAGAAGTCTTGTGAGTGTAACCATATGAAGATCATCAAAGGTAAGTGATTAATTTTATCTCTATTTCTGACTTGTGTAACTCCTCTACTTGGCTGGTAACTGTTTGTAATGATTTATCTGCTGGGCGCTGTTCTCAGATAATCGCATGGTATGCTTTCGCTTGAAATCTGACACTGTGGTTGGATTAACCAGAAGTTCATCTTTAAACCAATGTATAACACTTGTATGTTTTATTAATTTTTATAATGAGTATTTCTGTTTTTGAATGTGTTGCTCTGCAATTTCACTGGATGTTGGCCAGGTGGGTCCCACGTACCCTAGTGAGGTTAAGGCCATTTTTCTGGGGTCAAAAACGAGTGCTAATTTAACCGCTTCCCTTCAAAGTACATGAACGTACGATGTCAGGAAAAAAGGAACCAGCCATTTATCTATCGTAATTTACGAGAAATCGTACAATGTACAATTGGTGATGGTCAAAGAAATGTGGGGGGGTTTTCCCAAAAAAGTTCAGTTGATCCAGTGTTCAGTGTGTTCAGACGAATCCGTTAAGGCAGGTTTCGGAGCTCTACGTGATTCCTGTGATTTTCTGAAATCATACACACACAGGCAATGGGGAGTAACACAGTTAGGGGCTGAAAGACACACAGAGCCTTTAACTCTTGCAACGAGCAATCCCGTATCCGGGAGCGAAATCATAGCCTCAAACGCATTAGCATAACGCAGCGGACATAAATACCCCTAGAAACTTTTCCTGTTCATGAAAATCGCAAATGAAATGACACAAGCTTAGCCTTTTGTTAACAACACTGTCATCTCAGATTTTCTAAATATGCGTTACAGCCAACGCTAGACAAGCATTTGTGTAAGTTTATCATGGCATAATGCTATGCTAGGCTCTGCTGGCAGCAGGCAACATTTTCACGAAAATAAGAAAAGCAACCAAATTAAATGTGACCACATGCTATATATGGTCCCTTACAGCTATTCTTCAACGGAAATGCCTTAAAATATGCTTAAAAAATGCTGTAGACACCTTGGGGAATACGTGGAAAACGTAAGCTCATTCGTAGCTCATTCACATCCATATAAGGAGTCATTGGCATGAGGCAGTTTCAAAAAATGCGGCACTTCCTGGTTGGATTTTTATCTGGGTTTCGCCTGTAACATCAGTTCTGTGGCACTCACAGACAATATCTTTGCAGTTTTGGAAACATCAGAGTGTTTTCTTTCCAAAGCTGTCAATTATATGCATAGTTGAGCATCTTTTCGTGACAAAATATCTTGTTTAAAACGGGAACGTTTTTCATCCAAAACTTTTAATAGCGCCACCTAGTCGCAAGAAGTTAATAGTTACCTGCAGTCGAACTATCAAAGAACTGTCAGACCTTGAGCTCTGAAACTTATATACATGTTCTAGAGCTTAAATCGATCCTGCACAGTGAGTTATGTGGCTCTAGAAGGTTCTCAGGCCGAGAAACAGCCTCATACATTTGCAATAAATTAAATTCACTTTGACCATTGCGAAAATGACTACATAGAAAAGTAACAGAGTCACAAGTCTAGGTGCATTGAAACCGCCTCGGCCTATGGAGACGGACCCTAAAGTTTATGTCCGATAGCTCTTTCAGGGACCCCATAGCAATGCCTGGAAAAAGTGAATTTATAACACTAATTAAGGTCACTGCTCGGGCTCCAAATGACCTATCGAGCCAAAACTCGGGATTCGGGGTCTCCTCAGCTAGGCCTAAACATAATGTCGGAACTGGACCCACAGCTAGAACGTAACTACGTGTTTTAAGCTTTTATTGTTGTTTAAACAGAAGGCGCTGTGAATTTTGGGCCTGCTCTGAAATATGTGATAGTTGGCTTCCAAACAAGTTTGAAAAAGTGGGTTTGGTGTCAGAATGATATCTTATTGATTAATGGACTCTGACTTGCTGGCTGACTTTTGTACATTTGCAATAAGTTTAAACAGTGAAAAACCATAACCAAATGGACATGATGAAATCACCATAACGAGTGATGGAGAGGAACCACTATCACTGCCCGGCCATCCCGAGTTCATCGGGCCAATCAATTTCGCATTTCTGCAATATTTTTGAGCATGTCAAATTTGTGATGGTAAATGCCCATTGAAACATTTTGCAAATGGACAGCCGTGCACCTGGTGATCGGAACAGGTTACCAGGAGCCCATTTTAACCTGTTGAGTGTAGGGGGCAGTATTTTGATGTTTGGATGAAAAACGTACCAAATTAAACTGCCTATTTCTCAGGCCCAGAAGCTAGAATATGCATATAATTGTCTGATTAGGATAGAAAACACTCTAAAGTTTCCAAAACGGTCAAAATATTGTCTGTGTGTATAACAGAACTGATATTGCAGGCGAAAACCTGAGGAAAATCCACCAGGAAGTGCCTCTCATTTTGAAACCTCCCTGTTCCATTGCATGCCTTCCCTCCATTTAAAGGGATATCAACCAGATTCCTTTCCCTATGGCTTCCACATGGTGTGAACAGTCTCTAGACATAGTTTCAGCCTTTTATTCTGAAAAATGAGCGAGAACGATCACATCGCGTCAGTGGATGACTGGGTGCCAGCAGAGTTTTGCATGCGCCAACAGCTTTGAGCAGACATTTTCTCTCTCTCTCTTATTGAAAAAGCTACGGTCCGGTTGCAATATTATCGATTATTTAGTGTAAAAACAACCTGATTGATTATAAAAAACGTTTGACATGTTTCTACAAACTTTACGGATACTATTTGGAATTTTAGTCTGCCCCGTCGTGACCGCTCGAGCCTGTGGATTACTGAACAAAACGCGAGGTTTTTGGATATAAAAATAATCTTTATCAAACAAAAGGAACATTTATTGTGTAACTGGGAGTCTCGTGAGTGCAAACATCCGAAGATCATCAAAGGTAAGCGATTAATTGTATTGCTTTTCTGACTTTCGTGACCAATCTACTTTGCTGCTAGCTGTTTGTAATGTTTTGTCTGCTGAGAGAGATGTCCTTACATCAACGCTTGGTTTGCTTTCGCTGTAAAGCTTTTTTGAAATTTGACACGCCAGGTGGATTAGTTAACAACAAGCTAAGCTGTGTTTTGCTATATTGCACTTGTGATTTCGTGAAAATTAAATATTTTTAGTAATTCAGCGGATGTTGACACAAATGATCCCGCTAACGGGATGGGTGCGCCAAGAAGTCAAAAATGTTTTTTTTATGCCTTTAGGGCGGTGCAATGAGTCCACGGCTGGGTAGGGAGCACCCCCCACCCGTGCCCATCCAATAGGGGGCGCCCCTGATGACTTTGGATGTTTTTTAAAAAAAATTCAAAAACGACAGTCCCACTTCTCTTATCGAACATGACAAATAGACCTTCAATGGTTAACATAGTGGCTTAACATAATGAATAATATAATTTGGGCAGTATAAAAGTAATTTGGACATGGTTCACTGAATTTTTGGTTCGGAAGCCGACTTCCTATGATCATATATGGCAAATGGACATAACATCCTGATTTGGCACTTTCAATACTTATATATTGCATTTGGACATTTCTTATTAAATTTAGCAATGGTTCATTGACTTTTGACTTTGACTTCCTATGATAACATATTGCTATTGGACATAACAACCTGATTTGGCACTTTTAATACTTATATATTGCATTTGGACATTTCTTATTGCATTTGGCAATGGTTCACTGACTTTTGACATCGACATTTGACTTCATATAATAGCATATTGCAAATGGACAAAAACATATGCCTTATGGACAACTCAATAAAATATTACAAAGGTACGTTCATACAGTTCTTATACATGTACAATTGACAAAACATTCAAAAGAATTTCAAAAACCGGTCCAGAAAGCACTTTTTTAGAGGGTGATATACATTTTTTTTTTTACTTTCAAATGTTCAAAATTTGACACTTGGGTCTTGACATCATGTCCATTTACAATATTTTGGGGATTTTTGCTGTGTGACACTTGGCATTTGCCATATGCCAGTTGCCATAAGCTTTGGATGAATTGCCGTCCAATTGAGTGGTATTTGTCATTGTGTATATGTTTCGCCCAATGGCAATATGTTCCCATTATTTTTTGTCCAATTCAGGGGGGTATTCCCTTACTACAATAACTTGGGTGAATTTTGGCTCTGGTGTAACTGAGCCAGGTTTGTAGGCCTCCTTGCTCGCAGAAGCCTTTTCAGTTCTGCCCACAAATGTTCGACAGGAATGAGGTCAGGGCTTTGTAATGACCACTCCAATACCTTGACTTTGTTGTCCTTAAGCCATTTTGCCACAACTTTGGAAGTATGCTAGGGGTCAATGTCCATTTGGAAGACCCATTTCCGACCAAGCTTTAACTTCCTGACTGATGTCTTGAGATGTTGCTTCAATATATCCACATAATTTTCCTCCCTCATGAAGCCATTTATTTTGTGAAGTGCACCAGTCCCTCCTGCAGTAAAGCACCCCCACAACATGATGCTGCTACCCCCACAACATGATGCTGCCACCCCCGTGCTTCACGGTTGGGATGGTGTTCTTCGACTTCTCCCGCTTTTCCTCAAAACAAACCGATGGTCATTATGGCCAAACAGTTCTATTTTTGTTTCATCAGACCAGAGGACATTTCTCCAAACAGTTCGATCTTTGTCCCCATGTACAGTTGCAAACCGTAGCCTGGCTTTTTTTATGGCGGTTTTGGAGCAGTGGCTTGTTCCTTGCTGAGCAGTCTTTCAGGTTACGTTGATATAGGACTCGTTTTACTGTGGATATAGATACTTTTGTACCTGTTTCCTCCAGAATCTTCACAAGGTCCTTTGCTGTTGTTCTGGGATTGATTTGCACTTTTTGCACCAACGTACGTTCATCTCTAGGAGACAGAACCCGTCTCCTTACTGAGCGGTATGATGGCTCCATGGTCCCATGGTGTTTATACTTGCGTACTACTGTTTGTACAGATGCATGTGGTGTTTGGATATTGCTCCCAAGGATGAACCAGACTTGTGGAGGTCTTATCTGATTTCTTTTGATTTTCCCATGATGTCAAGCAAAGAGGCACTGAGTTTGAAGGTAGACCTTTAAATGAAATACATCCACAGGTACACCTCCACTTGACTCAAATTATGTCAATTAGCCTATCAGAAGCTTCTAAGGCCATGCCATCATTTTAGGGAATTTTCCAAGCTGTTTAAAGGCACAGTCAACTTAGTGTATGTAAACTTCTGACCCACTGGAATTGTGATACAGTGAATTATAAGTGAAATCAATTGTAAAAAATTGTTGGAAAGATTACTTGTGTCATGCACAAGGTAGATGTCCTAACCGACTTCCCAAAACTATCGTATGTAACAAGAAATTTGTGGAGTGGTTGAGAAACGAGTTTTATTGACTCCAACCTAAGTGTATGTAATCTTCCGACTTCAACTGTATATTCAACAAGCTTTGGACGCACGACCTTTCACAGGGCCGCCACCTCCAAAGTTCACTAAAAAAGTACATCGTTCTGTCACACCCTGACCATAGTTTACTTTGTATATTTCTATGTTGTGGTTGGTCAGGGTGTGATCTGAGTGGGCATTCTATGTTACATGTCTAGTTTGTCCAGTTCTATGTTCGGCCTGATATGGTTCTCAATCAGAGGCAGGTGTTCGTCATTGTCTCTGATTGGGAACCATATTTAGGTAGCCTGGGTTTCACTGTGTGTTTGTGGGTGATTGTCCTTAGTGTTAGTTTGCACCAGTTTAGGCTGTTTCGGTTTTCATTACGTTTATTATTTTGTAGTGTTTGTATTTTGATTCGTGTTTTACGTTTGTTTAATAAACATGGATCGCAATCTACACGCCGCATTTTGGTCCGACTCTCCTTCTCATACAGAAAACCGTTACAGAATCACCCACCACAAAAGGACCAAGCAGCGTGTCAACAGGCAGGAGCAGCGCGAGGAGACGCGCAATAAGGATTTCTGGACATGGGAGGAAATCCTCGACGGGAGAGGACCCTGGGCTAAACCAGGGGAGTGTAGCCGCCCAAAGGTGCAGCAGGAGAAGAGGCCACAGGAGTAGCCCAAAGAGGAGGTATGGACATGGGAGGACGAATTAGAAGGAAGAGGACCCTGGGCTCAGCCAGGAGAATATCGCCGCCCCAAAGAAGAACTGGAGGCGGCGAAAGCTGAGAGGCTTAGATATGAGGAGGCAGCACGACGTAGCGGATGGAAGCCTGAGAGGCAGCCCCAAAAATTTATTGGGGGGGGGCTAACAGGGAGTATGGCTACGCCAGGTAGGAGACCTGGGCAGACTCCCTGTGCTTACCGGGGGGCTAGAGAGACCGGACAGGCACCGTGTTATGCAGTGGTGCGCACGGTGTCTCCAGTGCGGGTGCATAGCCCGGTGCGGTATATTCCAGCTCCGCGTGTCGGCCGGGCTAGATTGAGCGTCGAGCCTAATGCCATGAAGCCGGCTCTACGCAGCTGGTCCCCAGTGCGTCTCCTTGGGCCGGCTTACATGGCACCAGCCTTGCGCTCGGTGTCTCCGGTTCGCCTGCATAGCCCAGTGCGGGCTATTCCACCTCGCCGCACTGGCAGGGCGACCGTGAGCATTCAACCAGGTAAGGTTGGGCAGGCTCGGTGCTCAAGAGCTCCAGTGCGCCTGCACGGTCCGGTTTTTCCAGTACCACCTCCACACCCCAGCCCTCCGGTAGCAGCTCCCCGCACCAGGCTTCCTGTGCGTGTCCTCGGCCCAGTACCACCAGTGCCAGCACCACGCATTAGGCCTACAGTGCGCCTCGCCTGTCCAGCGCTGCCAGAGCCTTCCTCCTCTCCAGCGCTGTCGGAGTCTCCCGCATGTTTAGCGCTGTTAGAGCCTTCCTTCTCTACAGCGCTGCCGGAGTCTCCCGCCTGTTCAGAACTGCCAGTCTGCATAGAGCTGCCAGTCTGCAAGGAGCTGCCAGTCTGCAAGGAGCTGCCAGTCTGCAAGGAGCTGCCAGTCTGCAAGGAGCTGCCAGTCTGCATAGAGCTGCCAGTCTGCAAGGAGCTGCCAGTCTGCAAGGAGCCGCCAGAGCTGCCTGTCTGCAGGATGCCGCCAAAGCTGCCAGTCTGCAAGGAGCCGCCAGAGCTGCCAGTCTGCAAGGAGCCGCCAGAGCTGCCAGTTAGCATGGAGCAGCCAGGGCCGCCAGTCAGCATGGAGCAGCCAGGGCCGCCAGTCAGCATGGAGCAGCCAGAGCAGCCAGTCAGCATGGAGCAGCCAGTCAGCATGGAGCAGCCAGAGCAGCCAGTCAGCATGGAGCAGCCAGAGCTGCCAGTCAGCATGGAGCAGCCAGTCAGCATGGAGCAGCCAGAACTGCCAGTCAGCATGGAGCAGCCAGTCAGCATGGAGCAGCCAGAGCTGCCAGTCAGCATGGAGCAGCCAGTCAGCATGGAGCAGCCAGAGCTGCCAGTCAGCATGGAGCAGCCAGTCGACCAGACTCTTCCAGATCTGCCAGTCGACCAGACTCTTCCAGATCTGCCAGTCGACCAGACTCTTCCAGATCTGCCAGTCGACCAGACTCTTCCAGATCTGCCAGTCGACCAGACTCTTCCAGATCTGCCAGTCGACCAGACTCTTCCAGATCTGCCAGTCGACCAGACTCTTCCAGATCTGCCAGTCGTCCAGACTCTGCCAGATCTGCCAGTCAGCCAGGATCTGCCAGATCTGCCAGTCAGCCAGGATCTGCCAGAACCGCCAGCCAGCCAGGATCTGCCGGATCCAACTACCTGCCTGAGCTTCCTCTCAGTGCTGAGCTTCCTCTCAGTGCTGAGCTTCCTCTCAGTGCTGAGCTACCCATCAGTCCCGAGCTACCTCTGTCCCGAGCGGTCATTAAGGAGGGTAACCTATCTAGGGACGCTAAGGAGGTGGACTAAAACGATTATGGAGTGGGGTCCACGTCCAGCGCCAGAGCCGCCACCGCGGACAGATGCCCACCCAGACCCTCCCCTATAGGTTCAGGTTTTGCGGCCGGAGTCCGCACCTTGGGGGGGGGGGGGGTACTGTCACACCCTGACCATAGTTTACTTTGTATATTTCTATGTTGTGGTTGGTCAGGGTGTGATCTGAGTGGGCATTCTATGTTACATGTCTAGTTTGTCCAGTTCTATGTTCGGCCTGATATGGTTCTCAATCAGAGGCAGGTGTTCGTCATTGTCTCTGATTGGGAACCATATTTAGGTAGCCTGGGTTTCACTGTGTGTTTGTGGGTGATTGTCCTTAGTGTTAGTTTGCACCAGTTTAGGCTGTTTCGGTTTTCATTACGTTTATTATTTTGTAGTGTTTGTATTTTGATTCGTGTTTTACGTTTGTTTAATAAACATGGATCGCAATCTACACGCCGCATTTTGGTCCGACTCTCCTTCTCATACAGAAAACCGTTACACGTTCTGAACTGGGTTTGATTAAATTTTAGTTTTAATTATTAACATTTTGTTAATTGTTGTTTAAACTTCCATTGGTTAATCTATTGCTCAGTTATGTAATTGTCCCTTTAAACATCCTATGGTCAACATGCCCATAATGTTCACATTTCTCTCATGTAAATATTGTAGCTACATAAAATGATTAAACAATTAATTTGGCAAATATCCAGTTTTTGCTCTTTTCTTCATTACCATACTGGAGATTCCAAGTTGTATTGGATTTATTTTTATTTGTTTGACATTGAATACATGTTGTTTAGCATATTTAATACATTTGGTATGTTTTTTTTTCTCTGTGAAGTAAGTTAATATGGGTTATGTAGATACATTACAATGTTTAAACACACAGTAACCAAAATCCTGATCTAATTTTAATATTCATACTGAGTTTGTAGCAAACAGAATGTTCGCCACAAGTTTCCCAGAATTGTTTGCCAGAAGTTCACAAGTTGCCCAAAATTACTGCAACAGTTTGCCACGAAACGAATTTGCATGTGAAAATATAAGCGCGCTGCAAATTGGCCAAAGGTTTGCCACAACTGTTTGCCAGAAGCCTGTTTTTGTCAGTAAAGCCAGGCCTGCCAGTCGGGGAACCCTGCTATACAGTGTTTAAACAACACCCCAAAATAAGTTACTGTAACACAGGTGTTAATTCCCAAACCCTGAGAAAGTGTAACGGCATCAGCTATAATGATGTTAATTTAAGTCAGTATTTGCAATACCTATGGTGTTAGGGACCCAACACTCTTGAAATGTGTTAGTTAAACACTATTTCGGTGGGTCACATACACACTAAAAAAGTGTTAAGTTAAACCCTGTGGGTGTTACAATTCTGATCTAAAATGTGCTGTGTAGCGTTGAGGCAGAGGATGCTGGTGGGGGGAGATTTAGGAGGACGTGCTCATTGTAATAGCTGGAATGGAATAAATAGGACGGAGTCAAACGTGGTTTCCATGTGTTTGCTACCGTTCCATTGATTACATTCCAGGCATTGCAATGAGCCATAGGAGAGCTTTCAATGAGCCACTCCTCCCACCAGCCTTCACTGCAGGGCAATCATTAGTGTGCGTGGGAAGCAACACACTACTGTTATTTGTTATTATTCCCGCCACTACTCCTCCTACAGCTTTTATGCAAAACATATCATAACTTTATAACATAACTTTATAAAGTTGCTTACATTTAAATGTTTAATACTCATCAGACTTGTATAATAAAATTAAAATCACTAAAAAATGCCAATTTTAACATGGAGGTCTATCATGACCAAAATATGACATTTTTGGACCCTGCTGTTCATACACACTCCAAACCAACTTTAACCTTTTACTGCAGTGTGCTAAATCAGGGTCACACAGAGTGATTAATGGTAGTCTTAAACAAATCTACTTAAAAAAAATGTCAGATACAGAGTTGAAATGTATTCAATTTTGAGTTTGCATCCATATATTACACTTTATACACATTACAGAAGACTGAAATATAACAAAACTGCTTGACATAGAAAAAACTGATTTTTCTTGTTTAAAAAAACAACCTTTTTAATTATGAAAAATATAACATTCCAACCATGACGCGAAAGAGGGCGCTTTCGGTCATTAACTGCAGGAAAGGAATACAATGTGCAGAACACTCCAAATTACTAAACCTATAAAAAAAGAATTCTAGCTTTTAGAGTATTCAACTTTTTCCTATTCCAAAAACTCCCATTAGTTAACATGGTGTTTCAAAACTAAACTTAATTGCCTAACAACCCAGCAACCAGTTTCATATGAGCAAGTAAATTGTTTTATAAAATGAATTATGCAAATGTGAAAATAACATTTGTAAAATCAATACCTGACATTTCCAATAGTCATACAAATGCTTTTTCACTGATAAAATAAGCCATTTAGAAGATAGCCAATATCACTAATGCTAGCGTCAAAAGTAGCTTATGCATCTACTTTAATGTATTTTATTTGTATTTAACCTTTATTTAACTCTGCAAGTCCGTTAAGAACAAATTCTTATTTACAATGACGGCCTAAGGCAAAAGTCCTCCTGCGGGGATGGGGGCTGGGATTAAAAATCAAAAATATAAAAAAATAATAAATATAGAACAAAACACAAATCACAAATAGAGAGACAACCCAACAATACATAAACAGAAGCCTAAGACAACAACATAGCAAGGCAGCAACACATGACAACACAGCATGGTAGCATAACAACATTACAACAACATGGTAGCGGCACAAACATTATTGGGCAGAGACAACAGCACAAAGGGCAAGAAGGTAGAGACAACAATACATCACGCAAAGCAGCCACAACTGTCAGTAAGAGTGTCCATGATTGAGTCTTTGAATGAAGAGATTGAGATAAAACTGTCCAGTTTGAGTGTTTGTTGCAGCTCGTTCCAGTCGCTAGCTGCAGCGAACTGAAAAGAGGAGCGACCCAGGGATGTGTGTGCTTTGCAGACCTTTAACAGAATGTGACTGGCAAAACGGGTGTCGTATGTGGAGAATGAGGGGTGCAGAAGATATCTCAGATAGTGGGGAGTGAGGCCTAAGAGGGTTTTTATAAATAAGCATCAACCAGTGGGTCTTGCGATGGGTATACAGAGATGACCAAATTAAAGAGGTGTATAGTGTGCAGTGATGTGTCCTATAAGGAGCATTGTTGGCAAATCTGATGGCCGAATGGAAAATAATATCTAGCCGCTCGAGAGCACTCTTACCTGCCGATCTATAAATCTGAATCAGGGTTAGTTTGGCAGCTGGGGTGAAAGAGGAGCGATTACGATAGAGGAAACCAAGTCTAGACTAAACTTTAGCCTGCAGCTTTGATATGTGTTGAGAGAAGGACAATGTACCGTCTAGCCATAGTCCCAAGTACTTGTATGAGGTGACTACCTCAAGATCTAAACCCTCAGAGGTAGTAATCATCTGTAATCATCTGTGGGGAGAGGGGCATTCTTCTTACCAAACCACATTACCTTTGTTTTGGAGGTGTTCAGAACAAGTTTAAGGGAAGATAAAGCTTTGTTGTAGAGCATTTAACACAAAATCCAGGGGCCAGTTGAGTATAAAACTGTATAATCTGCATATACAGTTGAAGTCTGAAGTTTACATACACTTAGGTTGGAGTCATTAAAATCAGTTTTTCAACCACTCCACAAATCTCTTGTTAACAAACTATAGTTTTGGCAAGTCGGTTAGGATAACCGGTTAGGATAACAAGTAATTTTTCCAACAATTGTTTACAGACAGATTATTTCACTTATAATTCACTGTATCACAATTCAAGGGGGTCAGAAGATTACATACACTAAGTTGACTGTGCCTTTAAACAGCTTGGAAAATTCCAGAAAATTATGTCATGGCTTTAGAAGCTTCTGATAGGCTAATTTACATCATTTAAGTCAATTGGAGGTGTACTGTGGATGTATTTCAAGGCCTACCTTCAAACTCAGTGCCTCTTTGCTTGACATCATGGGAAAATCAAAAGAAATCAGACAAGACCTCAGAAAAAAATGGTAGTCCTCCACAAGTCTGGTTCATCCCTGGGAGCAATTTCCAAACGCCTGAAGGTACCACGTTCATCTGTACAAACAATATCACGCAAGTATAAACACCATGGGACCATGCAGCCATCATACCACTCAGGAAGGAGATGCGTTATGTCTCCTAGATATGAACGTACGTTAGTGCGAAAAGTGCAAATCAATCCCCGAACAACAGCAAAGGACCTTCTGAAGATGCTGGAGGAAACAGTAAACGAGTCTTATATCGACATAACCTGAAAGGCCGCTCACCAAGGAAGAAGCCTCTGTTCCAAAACCGCCATAAAAAGCCAGACTACGGTTTGCAACTGCACATTGGGACAAAGATCTTACTTTTTGGAGAATTGTCCTCTGGTCTGAGGAAACAAAAATAGAACTGTTTGGCCATAATGACCATTGTTATGTTTGGAGGGAAAAGGGGGACGTTTGCAAGCCGAAGCACACCATCCCAACTGTGAAGTACGGGGGTGGCAGCATCATGTTGTGGGGGTGCTTTGCTGCAGGAGGAACTGGTACACTTCACAAAATAGATGGTTTCATGAGGAAGTAAAATGATGTGGCTATATTGAAACAACATCTCAAGACATTAGTCAGGAAGTTAAAGCTTGGTCGCAAATGGGTCATCCAAATGAACAATGACCCTAAGCATACTTCCAAAGTTATGGCTTAAGGACAACAAAGTCAAGGTATTTGAGTGGCCATCACGAAGCCCTGACCTCAATCCTATAGAACATTTGTGAGCAGAACTGAAAAAGTGTGTGTGAGCAAGGAGGCCTACAAACCTGACTCCTGACACCAGCTCTGTCAGGAGGAATGGGCCAAAATTCACCCAACTTATTGTGGGAAGCTTTTGGAAGGCTACCTGAAACATTTGACCCAAGTTACACAATTTAAAGGCAATGCTACCAAATACTAATTGAGTGTATGTAAACTTCTGACCCACTGGGAAATGTGACGATAGAAATAAGAGCTGAAATAAATCATTCTCTCAACTATTATTCTGACATTTGACATTATTAAAATACAATTTTCATCCTACCTGACCTAAGACAGGGAATTTTTACTAGGGTTAACTGTCAGAAATAGTTCAAAACTGAGTTTAACTTCTTATGGCTGGGGGGCAGTATTGAGTAGCTTGGATGAATAAATTGGCCAAAGGAAACGGCCTACTCCTCAGTCTCAGTTGCTAATATATGTATATTATTATTAGTATTGGATAGAAAACACTCAAGTTTCAAAACTGTTTGAATTATGTCTGTGAGTATAACAGAACTCATAAGGCAAGCAAAATCCTGAGGAGAAATCAAAACAGGAAGTGAAAAATCTGAGCTTTGTATGTATTCACCAGAGTCCCCAATGAAATCCCCTTGAGATATTAATGATCTTGCACTACCTAGGGGTTCCACTAGATGTCAAACATCAATATAAATTATAATGAGACTTCTATGGTGCTGTGGGAGTGAATGATAGCAGAATCAGTCAGATGTCTGGCATTCAGCCATTTTCTGATCATGCTTATTCCTCATGGTAGTCACTTGCGTTCCATGGTTCATGAAGACCAGAAGAAATAGTCCGGTTGGAACTTTATTGAGGGTATATAAAAACATCCTAATGATTGATTCTGAGAGGATTCACTGTAATAGAGGATTCACTGTAATACAGTTTGAAATGTTTCTTCGACCTGTAAAATAACTTTTTGAAGTTTAGACCTGATACTCAATTTTATAATAAAATGTGTAATGTGCAAAAATATTGAAGGAAAATTCAATTTTGCAGTGTACAAACATAACATCATGAACATGCATGACACAGGTGGCTAAAAATAACTATCTGAAAGCCATGCCCCAAAGAGGACATGCCTTTGGATTACCCAAACGTGTTTTTTTAACCATCAATTGTGTTTTTATTCACTTTCATGCTGGGAATTTTAAATGTAATCCGTACGTTATTTTCAGAAGCCATGGCTTATTGGAGGTGTGGCTTTCAGATAGGTATTTTTAGCCACCTGTGAGAGTAAATATAATTCCTGTTCATGTTACACTGTGCCGTAGTGTTAACTATCATTAAATGTGAAGAATGTATATTATCAAATAAATTATCTGTGTAATTATTCCATAATTCAACAAATCACGGAATAGTAATTAACTAAGAAGTCGGGGCACCACAGAAAAATGTTGTTCATAGAGTTTTCCATTTCCCTATTATAACTCTTCAGATATTTTATTATCTTATCGATCACAGCCTTCTATTAATGTATTATTCCCTCATCAGTCTCATTACTGAACGTCGCAAACCCTTGGCTATCTGCATGAACCCTAAAATTGAGCAATTGTCAGCAATATACAAATTGGCTTAATTTTTATTTACTAACTAACTAAATAATCACACAGATTTACATAAACACACACACAATTAGGTCATGCATTGGTTTCTGACATGATACACTGAAAATACCCTAGTGGGCTAAGCCGATATGACGGCTTGATAGATAAAGGAAAGGGGTGGACATATCAATAGTGGGAAACTCAGAGGATTCACTGTAATACAGTTGATAACTACACTCATGAAGTGCTAATATTTTTAACATGAAGAGCCGCTCAATCGAAAATAAATAGCAATTTACATATTTACGAGTGTATGCCTTTGTTGTCCCTCTCTGCAATTACCGGTCCGTCTGCTGAGATTAAAGTCTGTCGGAGTTGTAGGTTGTTTTTAGAGTACTTCAGAGTACCACTTGGAAATGTTCTTAGATCTGATGCATTTACCAGACTAAAGTATGTAAACAGCTGCAGCCTGAATAATTGTTCTTTAGTTTGTAGATTTCTTAGCCATTTCAATGTGGGAATGATCTCCACGCTCTCTGGTCTTGTCGTTTGGTAGAGTTGCGTTGCCAACCATTTCAACATGTAGCAACAGCTTCTATGTTTTCTGGTCAAATTTTGTTGGAAGTGGCGTTTATACTAGAGTAGAAAAGGGGGCGTTCCATGACACCGATGTAAATGTCTGTACTCATGGGACGTGGTCACTGACAAGTTAAAACTTTATATGAAAACCCATACTCTCATTTAGAAGGCTAACATCACATTTCATATTTTCAAAGTATTCCTGTACTCAAACATTTATTTTATACAACATTCAGATACAAACGCCACAATTGAGAAGTGTACACAAACAAAGAAACAGTAATATGTGTCTCCTGTCCTTCATGAGGTAACCAAATGAAATAAACTCGACATGACTGATCCTTAAGTGTCCACGGACTACTCCAACTGCTTGGAATACAGAAATACTGTTCAATTATTCAACCTTTTGATGCTACCATCATGCAAATTCTTTCTCTGCGGTAACAAAGGGATTCTCATCCTTCATTTTGGCAGAATGGGGAAAGGAGTTTCGGTAATTACGACCATCATAAACCTGTGATGTGTGTGTGAGAGAGATAGAGGGGGGCTATGATCCTCACCCAAAAAGGGTGCAAATAAAAGTTTCCCCTTCAATATATTTGCATATTACATATTTGTATATACAATTAATAATGTTATGATTTAAATATCATAACAAAGTGGTAACTATCCCAACATTGGCCAATGCATAGGCATACAAGGGTAATTTTTTTAGGTTGTGTACCCAAATCAATTTAAAATGTTTAATAAACAGTTAAATCAATAAATATGAGCAAAATAGGCAGATAAAATCAGAAGGCAAATCAAATTCCATCAAGTTCAACAGAAAAATCAATTGAGAAAAAGATCCCTTCAGTCTTTTCCAGTCCTTCACCCGGTTCCGGCCTTGTCTGCTGGACCAGAAAGGCACCGCCAGCCACAGTCAAGCCTCTGTTACCGATGCTGTCTCCTGGTCCATCCAAATGAAAGGATAATAGAGAGAGGGCAGAGAGAGGGACACAACTCCAGAAAATCTCCAACACACAGGGTTGTGTGTAATGAAGCAAAACCGGAGTCAATGTGTGTTAGCCTTATTAAGCTATAAAAGTGTTAGTGCCCAATCTAACATGTGTTGACAATACAACAGAACAGATGAACTGCAAAGACATTTACTCTCACATGTGGCCAAAAGGAGCTAGCAGAAAGCCACGCCCCTGCTAATCCACGCCTCCAGTCTTCTGATCTGACCCAGTGGATCATGTCTCAATAACCCAACTGGACAGGCCACCCAATTGGCTGGGTCAAAAATAACCCAACATTTTTTGTCTACTATTTACCCAGCGCTGGGTTGTTTTTTACCCAGCACTTTTTTTTAATCAATGAAACACTACATGACAAAGTATGTGAACACCTGCTCATCAAACATCTCATTCCAAAATCATGGGCATTAATAAGGAGTTGGTCCCCTTTTGCTGAAATAACAACCTCCACTCTTCTGGGAAGGCTTTCCACTAGATGTCGAAACATTGCTGTGGGGACTTGCTTCCATTCAGCCACGAGCATTAGTGAGGTCGAGCACTGATGCTTGGCGATTAGGCCTGTCTCCCAGTCGACATCCCAAATTATCCCAAAGTTGTTCGATGGGGTTGAGGTCAGGGCTCTGTGCAGGTCAGTCAAGTTCTTCCACACCCACCTCGACAAATCATCTCTGTATGGACCTCGCTTTGTGCACGGGGGCCTTGTTCTGTTATAATCTCCGCCCGGCACAGCTAGAAGAGGAATGGCCACCCTTCATAGCCTGGTTCCTCTCAAGGATTATTCCTAGGTTCCGGACTTTCTAGGGAGTTTTTCTTAGCCACCGTGCTTCTACACCTGCATTGCTTGCTGTTTTGACATCAGCTGATGTAAGGGCTTTGTAAATAAATTTGATTGATTGAATCCACGGATAAAATGGGGAAACCTAGTTATTTTTCTTTGATTAGTCTCCCCTTGTTCATCTTCTTATTCTGTGGTTTTATGGCAGTTGGCAACCAACTTTAAGTTGACTGCCCACGAGCAGTTTGGATGAAACGATTGAATAACATGTGACAAATAAGATTTGATTTGCCAAAAACCTAGCAGCACCTCGTCCTATGTACAGTCAAAAATCATTGGACTTGATTGCTTTAACTCAATGTTGTCAGGTTACTATATATTTTATACAGTGGGTTAATTTTTTACAATTGCATTATCGCAAAGTGAACAAGCAGACAGTTCTTTAACACCAAGGAACTTGAAGCTCTCAACCTGCTGCATTTACAGTCCCGTCGATGAGAATGGGTGCGCGCTCGGCCCTCCTTTTCCTGTAGTCCACGATCATCTCCTTTGTCTCGATCACATTGAGGGAGAGGTTGTTATCCGGCACCACACTGCCAGGTCTCTGTCCTCCTCTCCATAGGCTGTCTCATAGTTGTCGGTGATCAGGCTGTTGGCGTTGGAGTTGTGCTTGGCCATGCAGTCATGGTTAAAAAGGGAGTACAGGACGGAACTGAGCATGTACCCCTGAGGGGCACACGTGTTGAGGATCAGCGTGGCAGATGTGTTGTTACCCACCCTTACCACCTGGGGGCGGCCCGTCAGGAAGTCCAGGATCCAGTTGCAGAGGGAGGTCTTTAGTCCTAGGATCTTTAGCTTAGTGATACGCTTTAAGCTACAGTGTAGCCTACAATGTTGAAGATATTCTACCATTTAATTTGGTATCCTATCAAAGACATGCACGATTGCATGATTTCATTGGTAATTGGCACCGAGAGCTGATCCGATCGATGTATGCAACATTTGTATTCAAAGTTTTAGGGAATATCTTGCTGTTTACATAATTTAGTAATGCGAGAATACACTAGGCCTTCTTCCACATATTGTGTTTGGGAAGGATATGTAGACTACAGGTGGTATGAGGGGTTATCCCCGACCAATGGTGTGCCTGTTATGATCAAATGGATGTCTTATTTTCTCCTATTGTTAATTATTGAATGGCTAATTTGCCCATTCACCTTGACAAGGGCTCCGAACACTAACATTTCCTGTTTGGCTATACAGGGAAAGGGAAAGGGGTGTACCTGGTCAGCTGTACAACTGAAATGTGTCTTCCGCATTTAACCCAACCCCTCTGAAACAGAGAGGTGCAGGGGGCTGCCTTAATTGACATCCATATCATCGGTGCCCGGGGAACAGTGGGCTAACTGCCTTAATAAGGGGCAGAATGACAGGTTTTTACCTTGTCAGCTCTGGGATTTGATCCAGCAACATTTCGGTTACTGGCCCAACTCTCCTACTGCCAGTATGTATTGGTGCAAAGTTTGTGTTGGTCGGAGCGGATTTGGGTGAAACCAAATGACCAAAACAGTCTTTGGACATGTTTTTAGTGCTGTGCCGCTGTTTATCAGAAGCAAATTGGAGCCCAATGTCGTCTAGCTACATACTTTTTTAAAGGTGTGATCTGTATTGTTAACTGCATCTTACAGACGAGTCGTGAAGCCTGCATGTCTAGTTATGGTGACCTGCATGTGTAGTTATGGTGATGCCAGGATGATAATAAGGCAGGTGCATTGATTTGACGGATGTTTAAATGTGTCTATTTTAAGGTAAACATCCAAAACATGTTTTTCTTTCTTTAGCTGGTTCAATGCATCCTTTTGATAACTGTTAGGCTATACTTATTAAAACGGTAAGCATTTCAAGTTGCATTAATCAACATTGGAACATTGGTTTAAATGGTCATCAAATATTTACTTTCATTGGTTTTATTGGAAGATATCTCAAAGATATAGTCCTAACTAACTATCTCACTATGTAAACTTCTACCACTACCATTAATAATAATTCTTTCAGCCAGCTGAGCAAACACAAAGTTTCTTCCTTTTCTAGTTCATTATTACTCATATGTATCAATGCGAGGTACTCAGCAGGCCAACATTGTGTCAGACATTCTTTGGCACATGTCCTTATCGCTTCATATTACCACATGCATGACCGGATTCGACGCAAAGCAAAGGTTTAATTTTATCATACAAATCACATTACAGAATGCGTGGATGGGTTCTACATACAAGCATGCGTAGTATTTTATCTGAACAAATCAGTAAATATTTTATTCTGGTGCTCATGCCTTGAAAAAAAAAAAATCACATACTTTCCATTACAGCATAATCTCACTTTTGTCCTCGCATGAATCTATTTTAATTAATCATTGTTTTTAATATTTAGATTGTCAGTTAAGAACAAATTCTTATTTACAACATTTGCCTATCCCGGTCAACCTGGACAAAACTGGGCCAGTTGTGATACAGCCTGGAATTGAACCAGGGTCTATAGTGGCGTCTCCAGGACTGAGATGCAGTGCCTTAGACCGCTGCACCACTCGGGGGCCCCTTTGAGATGAGGCCATTCACCAAACGATTTAATAGTCTTTGTTGTTCATCCAGTTAAGCCTGTACTCAATGATGTTGAGAGAATATGGTGGAGAGCCCTGGTTAGCTTTAACCCTCCCCTGCTATCCTACTGTCAGACCTGACAGCCACTCCAAGAGTCAAGCCATAGAAAACATTGGAAACTTCCAACAGATTCACACCAAATCCACTCCATGTGAAACCATCCATATAGATCACTACCCAGAGGGCAAAACTGATTGAAATTACTTAATTACAACTATACACTGTAACAGAATACTGTAATTTATACAGTAATTTGGGGTATTGTCAACAGTAAAATACTCTGAAATGATTTACTGCAGCATATGTGGTTTGAGCTTTGTGCCAGTAACTGAAAGGTAGCTGGGGTTTGAATAATGTGTCAATGTGCCCTTGAGCAAGGCACTTAACCCTACATTTATCCAGGGACGCAATGCTGCTGTGGCTGAACCTGTAAAACAACACATTTCACTGCATATCCGGTGTATGTGATATATATATATACAGTTGAAGTCGGAAGTTTACATACACTTTAGCAAAATACATTTAAACTCAGTTCTTCACAATACCTGACAACCCAGTAAAGATTATATAGTAATTGGTCAGTTAGGATTACCACTTTATTTTAAGAATGTGAAATGTCAGAATAATAGAAGAGCGAATCATTTATTTCAGTTTTAATTTCTTTCATCACATTCCCAGTGGGTAAGAACTTTACATACTAATTGAGTGTATGTGGTAACATTGCCTTCAAATTGTTTAACTTCTGTCAAACATTTCGGGTAGCCTTACACAAGCTTCCCACAATAAGTTGGGTGAATTTTGGCCCATTCCTACTGACAGAGCTGGTGTAACTGAGTCAGGTTTGTAAGGCTCCTGACTGGCACACGCTTTTTCAGTTCTGCACACATATTTTTTTATAGGATTTTGAGGTCAGGGCTTTGTGATGGCCACTCCAATACCTTGACTTTGTTGTCCTTAAGCCATTTTGCCACAACTTTGGAAGTATGCTTGGGGTCAATGTCCATTTGGAAGACTCATTTGCGACCAAGTTTCAATTTCCATACTGATGTCTGAAGATGTTGCTTCAATATATCCACATCACTTTCCTCCCTCATGATGCAATCTATTTTGTGAAGTGCACCAGTCCCTCCTGCAGCAAAGCACCCCCACACCATGATGCTTCCACCCCCGTGCTTCACAGTTGGGATGGTGTTCTTCGGCTTGCAAGCCTCCCTTTTTCTTCCAAACATAATTATGGCCAAACAGTTCTATTTTTGTTTCATCAGACCAGAGGGAAGTACGATCTTTATCCCCATGTGCAGTTGCAAACAGTAGTCTGGCTTTTTTATGGTGGTTTTGGAGCAGTGGCTTCTTCCTTGCTGAGCGGCCTTTCAGGTTATGTCGATATAGGACTCGTTTTACTATGGATATAGATACTGTTGTACCTGTTTCCTCCAGCATCTTCAGAAGGTTATTTGCTGTTGTTCTGGGATTGATTTGCACATTTTGCACCAAAGTACTTGAATCTCTAGGAGACAGAACGCATCTCCTTATTACCCTATTACAGTTTATACACTGGCTTACTAGGGCTCTTTCATACCGTCCCTAGGAGGGATGCGTCACTTGAGTGGGTTGAGTCACTGATGTGATCTTCCTGTCTGGGTTGGCGCCCCCCCTTGGGTTGTGCCGTGGCGGAGATCTTTGTGGGCTATACTCGGCCTTGTCTCAGGATGGTAAGTTGGTGGTTGAAGGTATCCCTCTAGTGGTGTGGGGGCTGTGCTTTGGCAAAGTGGGTGGGGTTATATCCTTCCTGTTTGGCCCTTTCCGGGGGTGTCATCGGATGGGGCCACAGTGTCTCCTGACCCCTCCTGTCTCAGCCTCCAGTATTTATGACGCAGTAGTTTATGTGCCGGGGGGCTAAGGTCAGTTTGTTATATCTGGAGTACTTCTCCTGTCCTATCCGGTGTCCTGTGTGAATTTAATAAGTATGCTCTCTCTAATTCTCTCTTTCTCTCTTTCTTTCTCTCTCTCTCGGAGGACCTGAGCCCTAGGACCATGCCTCAGGACTACCTGGCATGATGACTCCTTGCTGTCCCCAGTCCACCTGGCTGTGCTGCTGCTCCAGTTTCAACTGTTCTGCCTGTGATTATTATTATTTGACCATGCTGGTTATTTATGATCCCCCAATGTTTATATTTGAATGCTATTGTTTGTACAGATGAACGTGGTACCTTCACACGTTTGGAAATTGCTCCCAAGGATGAACCAGACTTGTGGAGGTCTACAGTTTATTTTCTGAGGTCTTAACTGATTTATTTAGATTTTCCCATGATGTCAAGCAAAGAGGCACTGAGTTTGAAGGTAGTCGGGTACACCTCCAATTGACTCAAATGATGTCAATTAGCCTAGAACCCTTTGCCGTACAAAGAACCCTTGTCTTTCAAGAAGTGTTCTTCTGATCAAAATTGTTCTTGGTTGAACCCTATTTCTCTTCAAAGAAGCCTTCTGGAACCTTTTTTTCTAAGAGTTTTGCTAGTATGCCATTAGCTAACTAGCTAAATTGAAACTGCTCGGAGAAAGCTAGCTAGTCTGATGTTAAGGTTTTATTTGTATTTTAATTTGTATTATTAGTTTGAACTCTGCATCGTTGAGAAGGGCTCGTAAGCAAGCACTTCACGGTAAAGTCTACACCAGTTGTATTTATTTGCCTGTGACAAATCAAATTTGATTTGATTTTGATTTGAATAATAAAGATTTTTCAGACTTTGGTGATAGTAATTACAGCTGCCTTTGTTAGAATGTTAATAAAATTCAGTATAATATTTATAATATATAATATAGTAATATTCATTTTATTATACATTCTATAACATTATTATTTAAATATTATAACAAAGTGGTACCTCTCCCAACATTGAGATATGAATAGGACATGAGGAACTAATATTCTTGTGTAATCTTTATAAAACCTACAAAAGTGTTCAAGAGTGTTCAACCTTTACATCTGATGGCAATACAACAGTGCATGAACCATACCATAACTCCAATAACCCAATGTCGTGTCTTTAGTATCATTAAATGTGAAGACTATTATTTTATCAAATCAATTCTCTGTAATTATTATAACGTGATTAAACTAATCATGTAAATTTTATTAACTAGGAAGTCAGGGCATCACGGATAATGTTCAGATTACAAAGTTATAATTTTCTGAATATAGTCTTCTATTAATTCATTATTATTATTATTACCTTAGTCAGTCTCATCTGAATGTCGTAAATTGTTGGTTATCTGCACAAACCCAGCCTATACTATGAATCATCCATACACCAATTGGATCAATTATTGATTTACTAACTAACTTACTAACTAAATAATCACAGAAATACATAAACAAACAGTAGATATTGGTTACTAACAATGGATTGGTGGACAAAGGAAAGGGTTGGGACTGAGAGAGAGTGGGAAAGACAAATGGATTCATTACACATAGTCTATAATTATATACAGTGCCTTGCGAAAGTATTCGTATAAATTATAAATGTGGCAAAAGGTCGCAAAATTCAAGGGGGCCGAATACTTTCGCAAGGCACTGTACATTGAAATGATAATCCTGCAGCAGGGATTTTGGCCCACTCCTCCATACAGACCTTCTCCAGATCCTTCAGGTTTCGGGGCTGTCGCTGGGCAATACGGACTTTCAGCTCCTTCCAAATATTTTCTATTGGGTTCAGGTCTGGAGACTGGCTAGGCCACTCCAGGACCTTGAGATGCTTCTTACGGAGCAACTCCTTAGTTGCCCTGGCTGTGTGTTTCGGATCGTTGTCATGCTGGAAGACCCAGCCACGACCCATCTTCAATGCTCTTACTGAGGGAAGGAAGTTGTTGGCCAAGATCTCGCGATACATGGCCCCATCCATCCTCCCCTCAATACGGTGCAGTTGTCCTGTCCCCTTTGCAGAAAAGCATCCCCAAAGAATGATGTTTCCACCTCCATGCTTCACGGTTGGGATGGTGTTCTTGGGGTTGTACTCATCCTTCTTCTTCCTCCAAACATGGCGAGTAGAGTTTAGACCAAAAGCTCCAGTGCTCCCCCACAGCCCGGTTTATCCGGTGCCTCCTCTATGCACCAGGCCTTCTGTAGGTCTCCCCAGCCCGGTGGGCCCTGTGGCAGCACCACGCACCAGGCTGTCTCTGTGTCTTCTCCTTCCAGAGCCGCCCTCCTGTCCGGCGCCGCCAGAGCCGCCCTCCTGTCCGGCGCCGCCAGAGCCTCCCGCCTGTCCGGCGCCACCAGAGTCTCCCGCCTGTCCGGCGCCGCCAGAATCTCCCTCCTATTCGGGGCCCGCTGCAAGGGTTGTTGTCGCTGTTTGGGAATCATACTTAGGCAGCCTGGTTTGACACCTTAGGTTGTGGGATGTTGTTTTTTGTTAGCTCTGTGTAGCCTTCAGAACGTGACGTTTGTTGTTCCTTTTGTTGTTTTGTTTAGTGTTCAGTTGAAATAAAGTATGAACACTTACCACGCTGCATCTTGGTCCACTTCTTCCGACGAGCGTTACATATATATTCAGTTTATACATCTTATACACATTTAACAGACACAATATATTTTACAATTGTTAAGTCTGCCGTCGGAATGAGACCAAAGCGCAGGGTGGAAAGCGCAGCGTGGAAAATCTTTCTTTATTTTAGATGAACACCAAAAAGACAACAAACAAAAAACGACCGTAACGTTCTGCAGGCTCCACAGTAACTGAACAAAAACAAGATCTCACAAACTCAGGTGGAAAACAGGCTGCCTAAGTATGATTTCCAATCAGAGAGACAATGATAGACAGCTGTCCCTGATTGAGAACCATTCCCGGCCAACAAAGAAATAGAAAACTAGAATGCCCACCCAAATCACACCCTCACCTTACCAAATAGAGAAATAAACAGTCTCTCTAAGGTCAGGGCGTGACAACAATAGTTATATTTTGTTTGTTTTTAGTCCTTCCTCTATTCTGATGTTCTATTTGTAACTGTGCTATTTCACAACATTTCTGAACCTATATACATTTTACAGACCCCGTATGTTTTACTTTGGTTATCTTGTTAATAGTCCCATCCTTCAGCTCCATTCAACCCCTCCCATCTATCTCTCAACACCATTCACCATTTTGGATTCCTATTTGCCATATATTTTTCAGCTGTGATGCTTCACGGAAGTACTGAACCTTTCTATTCTCATGGCTTCTACAGATTGTAAATTAAAAATAAACGTTTTTGCTAAAATAATTATTATATTATTGATTGATTGACTATGGCTTTTCAAATCACCCAGTATTACTATCTGCAGTGTTAGCTCTAGGAAAATGTTGCAGTTCTTCAGCTATTCCTGGACCTGTGACCAAAAACGAGCTGCATATGGACAATACCAAAATAAATGACCCAATGACTCTGCCTCCTCACAGCAAAACCTGCAGCGCTGGGAAGATTGTATCCCCCATATATGTAACATTCTATTGGTTGCAAAAATGTTGTATAGTCATTTAAATTGAAAAATGTGAAGTTTTGAATCTGGCGTTGTTTTGCGTATCAATTCATAAACCATGTGCCATGGAATGGGTACATCGAAAATCTCTTCCCAATTATTTTGCAATTTATATGGCACAGCTGTCAGATTCTTGGTCCTTAAATGAAATTGGTATATGTTTTTATTTATCACACTAATCTTTAACCATTATGTTCTTTAATACAGGGCCGACATACATAATTCCTTACTTTTTTCCCCTTCTACTTGCCTCTTCCATTTTTGTGGTAATGCTGCAATTAGTTGGTTGTAATTTTGGGTAGAGCAGACATTTCCATATGTCTGTGTTAGCTGCATGTGTGACATAACTCCACCAGTCCTATTTATGATATCATTCACTAAAATTAGACATTTCTTAAAAATCTCTTAGAAAAATCTATTTTTTTTAATCAATTAGTACATTTGAGTTTAACCACAATATTTGTTGTATTATTTGTTCTGTCTTTTCAGGTTGATTAAACTGAAATTGCAACCAACTTTCTAAGGCTTGTTTAAAAAATAACGATATTTTGGAGATTAGCAGGTGTAATCTGAATAAAGGGAAAAAGGTCATTCTTGAACATAGGATGAGACATTCCTACCAATTTACTAGAGAACTAGTTTGGATTTAAGTATAACGTTTGTATGACTGATGCCTTTAGTGAGAGGTCTAATGCTTTAATAGTTAATAATTTCTTCCCTCCGAATTCATATTCGTTATATAAATAGGCCCTTTTAATTTTGTCTGGCTAGCCATTCCAAATACTATTGAATATTTTTTGTTCAAATAATTTAAAAAGCAGGTCACTAGGTGTAGGCAAAACCATAAGCAAATAGGTAAACTGTGATATGACTAAAGAGTTAATCAGGGTGATTTTTTCACAAATAGACAGGTATTTTCCTTTCCATGGTAGGAAGATCTATTTTTGCTAACTTGCTATAAAAATGTATTGGAGTGAGATAATTTATTTCTTTTGGGATTTGTATACCCAGTATGTCCACAGCTTTGTCGGACCATTTAATTGGTAAACTACATGGTAATGTAACATTTGCATTTTTTTTGTGATCCAATATGTAATATAGCACACTTATTAGTTTTTAAGCAACGGATTTCTAATCCCGTAATATTATTGTTTGATCTAATTTTAACAGCTAACAATTCGATGGCAATAATATGATGATGCGACCGACTATCTTGATTAAGCCTCCACCATGTATATCTCACTAGGTCAGGGTATTTAAGTCTCCATATATCCACTAATTCCAATATATCCATGACATTCATGATTTCCTTAAGTGCCTGAGAGTGATAGTTTGTAGTGTGATTTCCTTTCCGGGCTATAGAGGTATTTAAGACCGTAAATAAAATCTCCCACCACAATAATAGTTGCTTGTAGAGTGGATAAATTCTTATATATATTTTCAAAGAATCTTGGATCATCATTATTTGGACCCTATAGGTTATTAAGCCATATATGTTTATTGTCCAATAACACATTTAAAATAATCCATCTGCCTTGATGATCTTTTTGGACAATTTGCACATTTGGACAAAATTACTGTTAATTAAAACCATCACCCCTTTTGAATTTCTTTGCCCATGGGAGAAATATATTTCACCCGCCAGTCCTTCTTCCACAAAACTTCATCTAAAATTGTTGAATGAGTTTCCTGTAAATAAATATATAATATTCCTTCTTTTTTAGCCAGGTAAATACTGATCCTCTTTTCTTATTATCTGCTAAGCCCTTACAATTGTAACTGGCTATACTTATTTCACTTACCATAAGGAGACACAACTTTCAATTCTATTTCTCAAAATATATATGTTTGTAAATGTAAACGTACCATTAAAAAGTAACATGATGATTGAGTGTCTATATAGCTGTACCACGATATTTGCATTGTACAAGTATACCAATTGGTCCCCACTATTACACCCGCTAAAAGCCCTCCTCATTACGAGTTGGGTTCGTCAGTCTTTGTCGGTAATCCTGTAGAATGCAGATGTTTTTTTTATGTATTGCGTTGTGGAGCTACATTACTGTTGCTCTACACTTTCTGGAGGATCAAGTTTTGAAATCAGTGGAATTAGAGTATGATAGCTAAAGAGATGGAGAAAACACCTGTCTACGGATTACATCTTCAAACTAAGGGCAGCTGTGGTATGGCATTCCTGACAGGGAGACGCGTCCATGATGCATGATTATGTATACAGGTAAGATAGTGTAACATTAGCTAGCTACATTTTCATATATTACACATTTCTAATTTTGACAGAAAGTGGTTTCATTTCAAGCTCAAGTGTACTGTTAGCTAGCTGGCTAACGGTAGCTGGCTGGCTCCCTAGCTGTCGTTATTATTTGTTTCCCAGAACCGTTTACTTTTCTAGTTAGATTCTAATGTTGGCTAGCTAACATTATACCTAATTGGTTAGCTCCCAGCACTGTGGCATAGTTGGCACTTTGTTCATTGTTGTTAGCTAACGTTAAACTGGCTGGCTCGTTAGCTAACATTACGGGACGTGTGTGATCTTAAATGTTGTTTACCTAGCTAGCTAGCTACAGTTGAAGTCAGAAGTTTAAATACACTTAGGTTGGAGTCATTAACACTAGTTTTTCAACCACTCCACACATTTCTTGTTAACAAACTATAGTTTTGGCAAGTCAGTTAGGACATCTACATTGTGCATGATACATTGTGCATGACACAGTGACTGTGCCTTTAAACAGCAAGGAAAATTCCAGAAAATGATGCTTCTGATAGGCTAATTGACATAATTTGAGTCAATTGGAGGTGTACCTGTGGATGTATTTCAAGGTCTACCTTCAAACTCAGTGCCTCTTTGCTTGACATCATGGGAAAATCAAAAGAAAGCTGCCAAGACCTCAGAAAAAATGGTAGACCTCCACAAGTCTTGTTCAGCATTGGGAGCCATTTCCAAACACCTGAAGGTAGGTACCACGTTCATCTGTACAAACAGTAGTACGCAAGTATAAACACCATTGGACCACGGAGCCGTCATACCGCTCAGGAAGGAGACGCGTTCTGTCTCCTAGAGGTTAACCTACTTTGGTGAGAATAGTGCAAATCAATCCCAGAACAACAGCAAAGGACCTTGTGAAGATGCTGGAGGAAACAGGTACAAAAGTATCTATATCCACAGTTAAACGAGTCCTATATCGACATAACCTGAAAGGCCGCTCAGCAAGGAAGAAGCCATTGCTCCAAAACAGCCATAACAAAAGCCAGACTACAGTTTGCAACTGCACATGGGGACATAGATTGTTGTTTTTGGGGAAATTGAACTGTTTGGCCATAATGACCATCGTTATCTTAGGAGGAAAAAGGGGGAGGCTTGCAAGCTGAAGAACACCATCCCAACTGTGAAGCACGGAGGTGGCAGCATCATGTTGTGGGGGTGCTGGTGCACTTCACAAAATTGATTGCAACATGAGAAAGGACAATCATGTGGATATATTGAAGCAACATCTCAAGACAAGTTAAAGCAAGTTAAAGCTTGGTCGCAAATGGGTCTTCCAAATGGACAATGACCTCAAGCATACTTCCAAAGTTGTGGCAAAATGGCTTAAGGACTACAAAGTCAAGGTATTGGAGTGGCCATCGCAAAGCTGTGTGCGAGCAAGGAGGACGACAAACCTGACTCAGTTACACCAGCTCTGTCAGGAGGAATGGGCCAAATTCACCCAACTTATTGTGGGAAGCTTGTGGAAGGCTACCCGAAATGTTTGACCCAAGTTAAACAATTTGAAGGCAATGCTACCAAATACTAATTGAGTGTATGTAAACTTCTGACCCACTGGGAATGTGATGATAGAAATAAAAGCTGAAATAATTCTCTCTACTATTATTCTGACATTTCACATTCTTAAAATAAAGTGGTGATCCTAACAGACCTAAGACCACTGGTTTAAATGTCAGGTATTGTGAAAAACTGAGTTTAAATGTATTTGGCTAAGGTGTATGTAAACTTCCGACGTCAACTGTAGTCGTCTTAAGCTAAAGTTTACTGTTAACTAGCTAGCTAACTTTAGCTGGCTAGCTCCCTAGCAGACGTTAATTTTCGTTTCCCAGAGCTGTTTGCTTTTCTAGTTAGAGCATTGTTGGCACTTTGTTCATTGTTGTTTAACTAGCTGACATTAGCTGTCTCGTTAGCTAACGTTACGTGACGTGTGTACAACACCCGTTGGATATGGCCAGTGTCAGTAAATGTCTGCAAAAAAAGTGTAAAGAAATCTCGTCATGGTATCTCTGTGCATTCAAATTGCCATCGATAAAATGCACTTGTGTTCATTGTCCATAGCTTATGCCTGCCCATACCATAACCCCATGGCCACCATGGGGCACTCTGTTCACAACGTTGACATCAGCAAACCGTTTGCCCACACAATGCCATACACGCTGTCTGCCATCTGTCCGGTACAGTTGAAACCAGGATTCATCCGTAAAGAGCACATATCTCCAGTGTGCCAGTGGCCATCGAAGGTGAACAATTTCCCACTGAACGCGGTTACTACACCAAACTGCAATCAAGTCATGACCCTAGTGAGGATGCAGATGAGCTTCCCTGAGAAGGTTTCTGACAGTTTGTGAAAAAACAATTAGGTTGTGCAAATCCACAGTTTCATCAGCTGTCCAAGTGGCTGATCTCAGACGATCCTGCAGGTGAAGAAACCAGATGTGGAGGTCCTGGGCTGACGTGGTTACACGTGGTCTGCTGTTGTGAGGCCGGTTAGACTTACTGCCAAATTCTCTAAAATTATGTTGGAGGCAGCTTATGGTAGAGGAATGTACATTCAATTCTCTGGCAACAGCTCTGTTGGACATTACTGCACAATTTATAGTGGTCTTTTATTTTCCACTGCACAAGGTGCACCTGTGTAATTATCATGCTGTTTAATCAGCTTCTTTATATTCCACACCTGTCGGGTGGATGGACTATCTTGGCAAAAGAGAAATGCTCACAAACAGGGATGTAAACAAAATTGTGCACAACATTTTAGGGAAATAACCTTTTTGTGCACATTTTGGGGATCTTTTATTTTTGTTGAAGTTTATCTGATAATCACACACTGCTATGTATTGCTGACCAACATATGTCACTAATGTGCATTGTAAACCATTAATGAATCTCCAAATAATGCACAATTTTTGTGTACAATTTGGTGAAAGCTCAGAAGCGTTCAAAAAGCCTCAGTTTCCCATCACTAAATATGCTATTTTTCTACACTTCATTTGGATAGCCCAGATTTTCCATCTGTAGATGCTCTAAAGATGGTCATACTATTAACAAATTATCTGTTGATATGCAACTGCTTGCTAAGGTTATGTTTAGGGTTAGGTTTAGAATAAGGGTTAGGGTAATGTGTCATTTCATACACAGCTTCTGCTCTGATAATCATTATTTTTTTTCAGAGTAATCTGAAATTTAAGAAATAGAACATTGTAACTATTCTGCTACCCAGTGCAATCTATAATTAGCTAAAAACAATGACAAGAAGTGTATACAATGCATTATCATAGATTATGTTCAATCTAAAAAGAAAGTTAATGCACATTTGGCTCACACAAATGTGTTGTTTCTTCTCTGTCTCATCTTCCCAGCAAATTCATAAATGCAGCTATTCGTGCCGATATGAGGGCTGTTTTTATTCAGTTGGGTACATTGCAGGCTGAATTGAACTCTCCCAGGCAGAGGCAGTGTCACAAGAATGCAGTGAAGCCTGCTTGATGTGTGTATAGCTCGGCTCTCCTCCCTTCGGGTGTACCGCGCATCCATGGCGTATGGTCTACATGCTCACTCGAGCGTGAGGCAATGCAGCCTCAAACTAGCCACTCTTCAACTTTAGACTTTGTCATTTATCCCCACAGATTTATGCTGAAAAACATAATGTAGTGTTTGCACACTGAAAGATTCAACTGTAAAGTGCTTGTGTTTTTGTTATTTTGGATCTCTCATGTAGTACTCCTTAGGTATGATTAGCCTAGCAACTGTTAGCACCTGTGCATTTTTTTTTTATTTTATACAATTAGACATCAATATTATATTCCTTCTTTTTTTAAGGCAGGATGGAGATGGCAACATGTTAAAATACATTGAGAAATCCCTCAGTGATAATGAGTTGCCTTGACTCAAGGATTTTCATACTGTCAACACATTTTTGCGAGAAGAGTAAAACACAAATCAGACCTGGCATAAGTATTTTGCATTAAACATGATATTGCTCTCCTTTTTTTGCTACTGAATAAATACCACAAAATATGTGCAGGATTTCAAATGAATATACGTATAAATCCCTGCATTTAATGATCACACATACACAATGTTGTCTATGCACGGTGTTTGGATCAAATGTATATAGTTGTAGCATACAGTGAGGGGAAAAGTATTTGATCCCCTGCTGATTTTGTACGTTTGCCACTGACAAAGAAATTATCAGTCTATAATTTTAATTATAGGTTTATTTGAACAGTGAGAGACAGACTAACAACAAAAAAATCCAGAAAAACGGGAAATAAGTATTTGACCCCTCTACAAAACATGACTTAGTGCAAAACCCTTGTTGGCAATCACAGAGGTCAGATGTTTCTTGCAGTTGGCTACCAGGTTTGCACACATCTCAGGGGGGATTTTGTCCCACTCCTCTTTGCAGATCTTCTCCAAGTCATTAAGGTTTCAAGGCTGACGTTTGGCAACTCGAAACTTCAGCTCCCTCCGCAGATTTTCTATGGGATTAAGGTCTGGAGACTGGCTAGGCTACTCCAGGACCTTAATGTGCTTCTTCTTGAGCCACTCCTTTGTTGCCTTGGCCGTGTGTTTTGGGTCATTGTCATGCTGGGAAACCCATCCACGACCAATTTTCAATGCCCTGGCTGGGGAAAGATTTGACAGTACATGGCCCGGTCCATCGTCCCTTTGATGCAGTGAAGTTGTCCTGTCCCCTTAGCAGAAAAACACCCCCAAATCACTATGTTTCCACCTCCAAGTTTGACGGTGGGGATGGTGTTCTTGGAGTCATAGGCAGCATTCCTCCTCCTCCAAACAAGGCGAGTTGAGTTGATGCCAAAGAGCTCCATTTTGGTCTCATCGGACCACAAAACTTTCACCCAGTTGTCCTTTGAATAATTCAGATGTTCATTGGCAAACTTCAGATGGGCATGGATCTGTGTGCTTTCTTGAGAAGGGGGACCTTGCGGGCGCTGCAGGATTTCAGTCCTTTACGGCGAAATGTGTTCCCAATTGTTTTCTTGGTGACTATGGTCCCAGCTGCCTTGAGATCATTGACAAGATCCTCCCGTGTAGTTCTGGGCTGATTCCTCACTGTTCTCATGATCATTGCAACTCCACAAGGTGAGATCGAGCATGGAGCCCCAGGCCGAGGGAGATTGACAGTTCTTTTGTGTTCCTTCCATTTGCGAAATAATCGCACCATCTGTTCTCACCTTCTCACCAAGTTGCTTGGCGATGGTCTTGTAGCCCATTCCAGCCTTGTGTAGGTCTACAATCTTGTCCCTGACATCCTTGGAGAGCTCTTTGGTCTTGGCCTTGGTGGAGAGTTTGGAACACAGATTGCTTCTGTGGACAGGTCTCTTTTATACTGGTAACAAACTGAGATGACCCTTTAAGAGTGTGCTCCTAATATCACCTCGTTACCTGTATAAAAGACACCTGGGAGCCATAAATCTTTCTGATTGAGAGGGGGTCAAACACATATTTCCCTCATTAAAATGCAAATCAATTTATAACATTTTTGACATGCGTTTTTCTGGATGTTGTTATTCTGTATCTGGATGTTGTTATTCTGTATCTCACTGTTCAAATAAACCTACCATTAAAATTATAGACTGATCATTTCTTTGTCAGTGGGCAAACGTACAAAATCAGCAGGGGATCAAATACTTTTTTCCCTCACTGTATATACAACAAATATTACATGTCTCTCTTTGGTAAATGGCATTATACAGTAGGCAAAGAAAACCACACTGTATTGCCAGGCTGATGCCAGATCCAATCACATCCAACCACTGATAGACAGCATTGACATTTCTTCATCAAAGTCATTCTGCTTGACTGCAATGACCTTTCAAAATGCCCTTTCCTTTAAGTATGTGTAATGGAGGTACATCGAAACCATGCTCACCTGATGAATAACCTTGTCTGATGAGTAACCTTTAGGCTTGCATAGTTAGGCTAAATGCCTAGGCTTTAGCTCAGAGTACTAATACAGTCTTGTGACATGCAGGAAACACTGATTTGAACCCTGGTCAGTCACACACATTCTCAGTACTTAGAGCATTGATAGTGCCAGTGGTATTTAATAGATAAAAATATCAAAAGTCACCTCAGCACAGGGCAGAAATGGACATGGTATTTTATGCCTTGTGTAGGTGGCACAGCCTCGTTTGATCTGAGTTTTGTTTTGCCCTGACAGTGACAAGCCATTGATTTAATACATCTTAATGGAGGTTTACTCATTCCTTTCAGCTGACTTGCTAGGTTTCAAATGCATGATTCATAGAATAATTGGCACAGCCAATTATGTTCATATATCACAAATGATGAGCTCTGGTAATGGCAAGAATAAGAAACATGTTAAAAAACATGTTTTCATACATTTTAGTTGATAGATATTTAATCCATGTAAACTGAAACCCCGACACGCTAAAAAATGCTGGGTTAAAACAACCCAATTTGGGTTAATTGGTAACCCAGCACTCTGTAAATATTTGACAGAACACACGCTGGGCTATTTTTACCCAGCTAGTTGGGTTGTTGGGATTACCAAAACATGGGTCAATTTAACCATCGAGGGGGTATTATTCATTTTCATGCTGGGTTGATAGAGCAGCTGGGTCTTTTTTATGTTATTTTGAGGAGGCGTGGCTTGGTAGAGATGATGTTAGTTATTTTTGGCCACCTGTGAGAGTAAGTGTCAATCCTGTTGATCATATTACATTTATACATTACACTTTTCACTTATTCTTGATTTTTTCTTTGCACATGACATATTCTATGGTATGTACTGCCTGACGGGGCAGCGGCTCCTAAATGGCATAAGCTGCTCATCGACAGTAACATTGGACCCTGGGTTGTAATACAGGGGAGGGTGGTCGGCCCACTGATTGCAACTAGCTTCTCTCCGAGTGGGTCTGGTGTCTCGGTTGTCGAAGTGAATAATCCTGGAAATAATGTGGAAGTTTTCCAGAGACGTTGTTGCACGGAGAAGTTCTCTGCCATTTTCTGCATCCCACAGGGATTCTGTGGATTCCTCATTTGGATCTGAAAACACCAGCAAGGATAAGAACCCCAAAGCGTGCATGTAAATGAGTTTCGTCCATCTCCTTCCATCTCTTTCCAAAAACACACCAAATTAGTGCAGTGCAGATTTATTTTCTGGATGGTGTCTGGAATAAATAGTTCAAAAGAAGACTTTATGTCCTGAACATGAGTAACAACCATCCGCGTCGAACCTGGATGCATCCTCATCACATTGGCAGCCGTGCGGGGTGGTTCATTCCTTTGGCAAGAAGACAATTCAATTTCACAATTTTTTGACATCCATATTTCTCCTCCTGTAGGCTGCTGATGAGCTGGTTGCTGACGGGCTGGTCCTGGGTCTGGCTGAGGGTCAATCTGATCCTTTTCTTCCAACTCACTGACATGATCTTCATATTCGGAAAATTCTTAATCTTCCAAAGTGGAAGACGCTCCTTCCCCACTAGATTCTCTCTCTCTGCAAAAATTATTTCTAAGGCCCTCTAAGCAGAGATAATTTTTCCATACTGATTGATTGTGGTAAGGAGCCACACAAGCAAAGCTGTTTATTTGTTGTGTCCCTCTCCCAATTTGCACCTGGCTGGGTGGGAAAATACGGATTTTTGTTTTTTACAATGTATCGAAATACTGTATTGTAATAACAGTTTCCCACAAGACATTGTGTAGTTTCACACACTACAAAGGGTAAAGATTGCGAGAAAAGTGGGAGACAGACAGACAGGTAGGGAGACAGAAGGGTTCTTGGTGCTATGTTGAAACAGCAGGCCCAGGGAGGAAGAAGACAGAGTGAAGGCAAACAGCAAACCTTTTTGTTTAAATTGTATTTGTTTTCACCCACAATCACACTTTTCCGCACTTTTATTACCTCGGGTCCAGTGGGCCCGAGCACCACATATGTAATATAAGGGGGTTCAGTGTGCACTAAATGAACATTTGTTATTTTACATGTTCTTCACAGAAAATGAGTCAAGGCCAATGAGTCTCAGGTTTAATGTTTTATTTATTTTAGTAAACATTAAAAATGGGTCCCATAGACCCGAACACCATACAAGGGTTAATCCATTACAGTTTAAACCCTGTCTATGCTGGGGGGAGGGGTTCTACTGAACTATATGGAATTGTTTTAAGGTCGTGTACCACGGATTACTTTGCTACTTTATTTAGAATTTTAAAAACCCCCTGAAGTTTCCCCCAAAAGATGTTGATAAAAAATTGTATTTGGCCTTACTGCTTTTACCGCATACAAATACATTGAATAACCAATTCACTACATGGAACAACAGATAGTACCCCCCATGTAGATTGATGAGGGAAAAAAACAATTTAATTCATTTAAAAATAAGGCTGTAGCGTAACTAAACGTGGAAAGAGTCAAGGGGTCTGAATATGTTCCAAATGCACTGTATTTGATATCATTCCATCTATTCCACTCCAGCCATTACCACGAGCCCATCCTCCCCAATTAAAGTGCCACCAACCTCCTGTGCTACAAGACTATAGTGCTTGTCTACAGAGCAGCAAGGGGAACTGTCCCTCCCTACCTTCAGGCTATGCTCAAATTCTACATCTCAACCCGAGCACTCCATTCTGCCACCTCTGGTCTCTTGGCCATCCTACTTCTACAGGAGGTCATCTCCCGCTCAGCCCAGTCAAAGCGTTTAACTGTCCTGGTAACCCTGTGATATTTGGTTGTCTCTCCTAGCTATCTTAACATGAATGCACTAACTTTAAGTCGCATCTGCTAAATGACTCAAATGTAAATGTAATTCCTTATCTTACCTTACCTTACCAGTCTGGGATGAGATCACTCTTTGTCCATAGACTGCTTCCAAGAAGTGGAAACAAATATTTATTGTAAAATCACTGAATTAGCCCTTTAAACTTGGGTCATATTACATGAAAGGGAGTATTCATTGTTTAGCAGTGTATATTTAAATAAAATAAAATAATACTTTTTTAATTTGACCTTCATTTAACTATGCAAGTCAGTTAAGAACAAATTCTTATTTTCAATGACAGCCTAGGAACAGTGGGTTAAGTGCCTTGTTCAGGGGTAGAACGACAGAATTGAACCTTGTCAGCTCAGGATTTGATCTTGCAACCTTTCGGTTACTTGTCCAATGCTCTAACCACTAGGCTTCCTGCCACCCCCAAACACTGAAAAGATTGGACTGGATGTACAAATAAGATATTCAGTTAACAAATATTTTCAAATAAGTGAAAACATAGGGTAGTTCAAGAACATTCTATTTTCCTCAAATTCAGGCTGCTGTATCAATATGAATTGTCAGACAGCTCTCTCCAAAGAATAAGAATACAAATTATCAGACAAAATATCCTTCTCCATAATGTGTGACTAATTCCTGCGGTCCAAAGGGGGTCCTCTTCGAGACATCCACTGTGGAATATTGATCTCCTTCAGTGTTCAAACCAGGCCCTACCTCCTCCTCCCACCACCGGCCCCCACATGCCCCTGTGGTGAAAGTAGATGACATTGTGAACCAAGTGAGAAGGCTTCCTTACACCTCTTTTTGTCTCAGGCTAATTCCATTGTCTAATCTGGAGAAAAGGAGCCCTCTCACAATGGGCCTCTGAAGCATGACCCCTCATTATGTCCGGGCCCTCCCCTCACACCAGCAAGGGCCCCTAAGGGCAGCTAGCATCCCACCAGAGAAAAACAACACATAAATGGGAAATGATTTGGAGCACATTATTCTCCCTCTCTCAATATATAATACATATAGAAATATGGGTGTTCTTGTTTATATACAGTTGAAGTCAGAAGTTTACATACACCTTAGCCAAATACATTTAAACTCAGTTTTTCACAATACCTGACATTTAATCCTAGTATAGATTCCCTGTCTAAATCAGTTAGGATGAACACTTTATTTTAAGAATGTCAAATGTCAGAATAATAGTTTAGAGATGTATATATTTCAGCTTTTATTTCTATCATCACAATCCCAGGTGGGTCGGAAGTTTACATACACTCAATTAGTATTTGGTAGCATTGCCTTTCAATTGTTTAACTTGGGTCAAACGTTTCAGGTAGACTTCCACAAGCTTCCCACAATACGTTATGTGAATTTTGGCCCATTCCTCTTGACAGAGCTGGTAACTGAGTCAGGTTTGTAGGTCTCTGTCCACAAATGTTACATGGGATTGAGGTCAGGGCTTTGTGATGGCAACTCCAATACCTTGACTTTGTTGTCCTTCAGCCATTTTGCCACAACTTTGGAAGTATGCTTGGGGTCATTGTCCATTTGGAAGACCCATTTGCAACCCGGCTTCAACTTCCTGACTGATGTCTTGAGATATTGCTTCAATATATCCCACATAATTTTCCTTTCTCATGATGCCGTCTATATTGTGAAGTGCACGAGTCCCTCCTGCAGCAATGTAACCCCCCCCCCCCCCCCCCCTTCACGGTTGGAATGGTGCTTGTCTGCTTGCTTGCTTGCTTTTCCTCCAAACATAACAATGGTCATTATGGCCAAACAGTTTTATTTTTGTTTCATCAGACCAGAGGACATTTCTCCAAAAAGTACGATCTTTGTCCCCATGTGCGGTTGCAAATCATAGTCTGGCTTCTTTATGGCGGTTTTATGGCAGTGGCTTCTTCCTTGCTGAGCGACTTTTCAGGTTATGTCGATAAAGGACTCGATATAGAAAATTGGAACGGAAATGGCGCCACACCAAACTGGAAGTCTTCCGACTAGCTTGGAAAGACAGTACCGTGCAGTACCGAAGAGCCCTTACTGCTGCTCGATCATCCTATTTTTCAAACTTAATTGAGGAAAATAAGAACAATCCGAAATTCCTTTTTGATACTGTCGCAAAGCTAACTAAAAAGCAGCATTCCCCAAGAGAGGATGGCTTTCACTTTAGCAGTGATAAATTCATGAACTTTGAGGAAAAGATCATGATTATTAGAAAGCAAATTACGGACTCTTTAAATCTGCGTATTCCTTTAAAGCTCAGTTGTCCTGAGTCTGCACAACTCTGCCAGGACCTAGGATCAAGAGAGACGCTCAAGTGTTTTAGTACTATATATCTTGACACAATGATGAAAATAATCATGGCCTCTAAACCTTCAAGCTGCATACTGGACCCTATTCCAACTAAACTACTGAAAGAGCTGCTTCCTGTGCTTGGCCCTCCTATGTTGAACATAATAAACGGCTCTCTATCCACCGGATGTGTACCAAACTCACTAAAAGTGGCAGTAATAAAGCCTCTCTTGAAAAAGCCAAAACTTGACCCAGAAAATATTTTAAAAATATCGGCCTATATCGAATCTTCCATTCCTCTCAAAAATGTTAGAAAAGGCTGTTGCGCAGCAACTCACTGCCTTCCTGAAGACAAACAATGTATACGAAATGCTTCAGTCTGGTTTTAGACCCCATCATAGCACTGAGACTGCACTTGTGAAGGTGGTAAATGACCTTTTAATGGCATCAGACCGAGGCTCTGCATCTGTCCTCGTGCTCCTAGACCTTAGTGCTGCTTTTGATACCATCGATCACCACATTCTTTTGGAGAGATTGGAAACCTAAATTGGTCTACACGGACAAGTTCTGGCCTGGTTTAGATCTTATTTGTCGGAAAGATATCAATTTGTCTCTGTGAATGGTTTGTCCTCTGACAAATCAACTGTAAATTTCGGTGTTCCTCAAGGTTCCGTTTTAGGACCACTATTGTTTTCACTATATATTTTACCCCTTGTGGATGTCATTCGAAAACATAATGTTAACTTTCACTTCTATGCGGATGACACACAGCTGTACATTTCAATGAAACATGGTGAAGCCCCAAAATCTTATGTTTCAGACATAAGGAAGTGGATGGCTGCAAACGTTCTACTTTTAAACTCGGACAAAACAGAGATGCTTGTTCTAGGTCCCAAGAAACAAAGAGATCTTCTGCTGAATCTGACAATTAATCTTAATGGTTGTACAGTCGTCTCAAATAAAACTGTGAAGGACCTCGGCGTTACTCTGGACCCTGATCTCTCTTTTGAAGAACATATCAAGACCATTTCAAGGACAGCTTTTTTCCATCTACGTAACATTGCAAAAATCAGAAACTTTCTGTCCAAAAATGATGCAGAAAAATTAATCCATGCTTTTGTCACTTACTAGGTTAGACTACTGCAATGCTCTACTTTCCGGCTACCCGAATAAAGCACTAAATAAACTTCAGTTAGTGCTAAATACGGCTGCTAGAATCCTGACTAGAACCAAAAACTTTAATCATATTACTCCAGTGCTAGCCTCCCTACACTGGCTTCCTGTCAAAGCAAGGGCTGATTTCAAGGGTTTTACTGATAACCTACAAAGCATTACATGGGCTTGCTCCTACCTATCTCTCTGATTTGGTCCTGCCGTACATACCTACACGTACGCTACGGTCACAAGACGCAGGCCTCCTAATTGTCCCTAGAATTTCTAAGCAAACAGCTGGAGGCAGGGCTTTCTCCTATAGAGCTCCATTTTTATGGAACGGTCTGCCTACCCATGTCAGAGACGCAAACTCGGTCTCAACCTTTAAGTCTTTACTGAAGTCTTTACTCGTCTCTTCAGTGGATCATATGATTGAGTGTAGTCTGGCCCAGGAGTGGGAAGGTGAACGGAAAAGCTCTGGAGCAACGAACCGCCGTTGCTGTCTCTGCCTGGCCGGTTCCCCTCTTTCCACTGGGATTCTCTGCCTCTAACCCTATTACAGGGTCTGAGTCACTGGCTTACTGGGGCTCTCTCATACCGTCCCTGGGAGGGGTGCGTCACCTGAGTGGGTTGAGTCACTGATGTGATCATCCTGTCTGGGTTTTTCCTAGCCACCGTGCTTCTACACCTGCATTGCTTGCTGTTTGGGGTTTTAGGCTGGGTTTCTGTACAGCACTTTGAGATATCAGCTGATGTACGAAGGGCTATATAAATACATTTGATTTGATTTGTTTAACTGTGGATATAGATACTTTTGTATCTGTTCCCTCCAGCATCTTCACAAGGTCCTTTGCTGTTGTTCTGAGATGTATTAAATTTTTTCGCACCAAAGTACGTTCAGCTCTAGGAGACAGAACGCCTCTCCTTCCTGAGCGGTATGACGGTTGCATGGTCCCATGGTGTTTATACTTGTGTACAATTGTTTGTACAGATGAACGTGGTACCTTCAGGCGTTTGGAAATGGCTCCCAAGGATGATCCAGACTTGTGGAGGTCTACCATTTTTTCCTGAGGTCTTGGCTGATTTCTTTTGATTTTCCCATGATGTCAAGCAAAGATGCACTGAGTTTGAAGGTAGGCCTTGAAATACGTCCACAGGTACACACCTCCAATTGACTAAAATGATGTCAATTAGCCTTTCAGAAGCTTCTAAAGCCATGACATCATTTTATGGAATTTTCCAAGCTGTTTAAAAGTCACAGTCAACTTAGTGTATGTGAACTTCTGACCCACTGGAATTGTGATACAGTGAATTATAAGTGAAACAATCTGCCTGTAAACAATTGTTGGAAAATTACTTGTGTCATGCACAAAGTAGATGTCCTAACCGACTTGCCAAAACTATAGTTTGTGGAGTGGTTGAAATCAAGTTTTAATGACTCCAACCTAAGTGTATGTAAACTTCCGACTTCAACTGTATCTCAGGTGAATTTAAATTGTGCTAAATACAAAGAAATGTGGCAGTTCGAGGGGGGGTGAATGTTTATCCCATTGTCATCCTGAAAACTTCATCATGGTGTGACAAAGTGAAAATGTAAAGTTTCCATCAGCCTCGCCCGCAATGTAGATATCAAAGAACACCTTAGTTTGGGGGAAGAGTAGTGGGTGAAACCATTCACTTCAGGAAAAGGTGTGATATAAATAATTTTTCCTTTCATTATGTGTTATCGAATTCATCAAAATATTTGCCTAACCCTAACCCATTGTAGGAAGATTGGCAATACGAGCGGTCCATTGTATTATTCTCCTTGAAAGAACAACTAGTGGGTTTCGAGTGCTTCTCCCCTATTTGGAAAGTTGGTCTGCCTGCTCTTCTGTCAGAGAGATATTCTGAGAGCAGGTTCGTGTCTCCTTCCTTTGTACATAAAAAACTGTTTAAAACTGTTTACCACATTAGTGTCTTTGGAAAACGGATTTATATTCAATAGTGGATGTGACTATGTATATATATATCTTACCGTTAATGTATTTAAGGCCTATTTCGGCAAGTTAACCAAGTTTTTGCTGGCTTAGCCAGCCATGTTAATGACGAGCTGACTAGCACCGTCAGTCAATGCAATGTAATGTCACACTAGCTATTGCTAGCAGGTGATTTGCTAGCAGATGATTTATCTAAATATTGAGTGAACGTTTATTTTCTTACTACCTTAAAGGGTTTATATGAAAAGGGTTGTACTTGTGCTCTGTATTTATGGATTAATATAATTTCACATTGAGGGAATGTATCATTACAGTTGCTCCTGTCTAAAATATATATTGTGTCCTACCTAACCAGTGAACACAGTGTGGCTGTGACCATCTTGTCAATGCCTGTCATCACTGTTTGATATCCTTTACTGCAGATAAAAACCAAGTCAACCTGAAGTGTGGGTGTCCGGGTGTCTTTCTTCTGGGGGGCTATGTGAAGTTGGTTACACTGGCACGTTTTTGCAAAAAGGTCAAATGTCACGGACGTTTTCCTCAATACATTGCAGTCAAAGGGGAAAAAATTGTGTTACAGGGTTGACGTTTTTGTCAATAAATTGCAAACACTAGGAAAAGATGAGTGTCACCAGGTAGGCATTTTTCTCAATTTATTGCAGTCAATGGGATAAGATAAGCATCAACCAATTGAATAGTATTTCAATAAACTACAGTCAATAGGAAAAGATAAGTGTCACAGGCTTGGTGCTTATGTCAATACATTGCAGTCAATAGTAGAAGATGAGTGTCACAGGGTTGTCAAGCATGTGCTGACCAACTGGCAAGTGTCTTCACTGACATTATCAACTTGTCCCTGACCGAGTCTGTAATACCAACATGTTTCACGCAGACCACCATAGTCCTTGTGTCCAAGAACACCAAGGTAACCTGCCTAAATGTGCTTTGAAAGGCTGGTCATGGGTAACATCAAAACCATTATCCCAGAAACCCTAGACCCACACCAATTTGCATATCGCAATCAAGAACATAAGAGCTCTTTGCCTAGGCAAATGTAACCGTGATGCCTCTTTCCCTTTCCTTGCCCCAACCTGGGTTTTGAACCAGGGACCCTCTGAACACAACAACTGTCACCCACATAGCTTTATTACCTATCACTCCACAAAATCCACAGCCCTTGCAGAGCAAGGGATACAACCACTTCAAGTGACATCACCGATTGAACACGACAACCACATAACTTGGCCCATACTATTACTGTACCACAGAGGGAAAGGGGGAAGGAAGGTTTGCCTTCAGGCAAATTCTTCTAACTGTTATTTATTCCTTTTGAGAAGATAACTGTTTGTTTTTATATGTTTGTGTGTGGGTTCATGAGCACACCACTGACTCACACAGACAGTTGTGATTAAGGCAGCTGGGCTCTGAAAAGATGTGTCACAGAGATGGATAAGCAGGAGTTGTGAGCAGGAGTTGTGTGGATGATGTCGAATTGCACAAGCCCTAAAGCGACCCGGGTGCTTTAGGGCTTGTGCAATTCGACATCATCCACACAACTCCTGCTCACAACTCCTGCTTATCCATCTCTGTGACACTCATCTTTTCAGAGCCCAGAGCCCTAAAGCACCCGGGTCACGTGACATGGGTATAGTCATACAAGAAGCAGTCCTCGGTAATGAGTTGAACAAGTAGGACGGTACTCATTACAACTATTTGTTACATTACTGCAGTTGTCTGAGGCAAAAAGGGTTCATTATTTTCTGCATTAGAAATTCAATGGGTAGACGCACAGAAATTATTTGTTTTCAAGTGCTCTAATGAATTTAGTGGTCAAATGAATGAATGACGTAGAAAAAAATTGACCACTGTGTCATTCATGTTTTAGTTACTCTTGAGTATCAGATATTTGTCAACAACAGCCTTTCATCTATTCAGTCAAGAGAAACATTTTAAACACAATATGAAAGTCAAGAAAAAATCCCAAGCTATGGTGTTAAAATGACAGGATTTCAAATGCGGATTCCAAAAATCACTTGCACTCCTCCTATTCCTCCTCCTCGTAGGAGTGTGTTTGGCTTTCATATCTAACCATGACTAGTCTAACACCCCTACAACTTCTCATGCTTCCTCTCCAATACACCTTCCCACTCCAACCGCAACAGAGCCAACACTGATTAAACCAGAGAGGAAGAGGCGAAACGAGTCGGTCGTTTATAGCATTAAGCAGACCAAGTGATGAGTTTTTGTATGGGGGGCAATGAGAGAGTGCCGAATTTTGTCAAGATAAAAGTTAACTGCTGGACCTCCCGAGTGGCGCCGGGGTCTAAGGCACTGCATCGCAGTGCTTGAGGCGTCACTTCAGACCTGGGTTCGATTCTGGGCTGTGTCACAACCGGCTGTGACCGGGAGTCCCATAGGGTGGTGCACAACCAGAGTCGTCTGGGTTAGGGGAGGGTTTGGCCGGGGGGGGCTCATTGCGCTCTAGTGACTCATCGTGGCTGGCCGGGCACCTGCAGGTCGTCAATACAGTTGTACAGGTTTTCCTCCGACACATTGGTGTGGCTAGCATCCGGGTTAAACGGGTGGGTGTTAAGAGGAGTAGTTTGGTGGGTTATGTTTCAGATGACGCATGACTCAACCTTCGCATCTCCCGAGACTGTTGGGGAGTTACAGCTATGAGACAAGATCAAAATTGCATCGCAATTGGATATCACAAAATTGGGGAGAAAAATTTGTTAAAAATACAAACAAGAAAAAAAAGTAAACTGCTATTTTTATAGATGAGGCTTATCTGATTGAATAGAAGTTTCATAATGCTTAGGTTGTTACGAGTTTATTGATGTTTTCTACAAAAGATCATTGTCTAGAATGTTCCCACCTGATCTCGCCTTCTCCTGCCTACCATTTGCCTTTGCGGAAATGTATTTCCATTGTTAGAGTGGTCATTTGACCATCTTGTCAATATAATAGATCATCTTTGATTAAACTCTCCTCTGCGGCCAGAGGGGGTCACTGAATAGACTACAACTTCCTGTAGTTTAGGGACAGTGATCTCTACGCCTCACTTCCTCCCATTCGGGGAGAGCAGAGAAAAAAAATGGGGGAGGTTCCTCAAGGTGCCTACTCAAACACACAACCGCAGTAAGAGGTTCTGTTGTAGGCCCACTTCCATTGTGGAATGAGGAGGAGTAGTGGATAGAAACCTCATAGCCATAAAATTCTCATGTTTCGAACCAACAGTCCCTTTCTGCGCTGGGCGTTGCCCCTAATTACAATGCTATTGAGACACCTTGCCTGTAATTACGCACCAGCCCTCCACATGGAGCTCAAAGAGGGCCTCCCCATTTTGCATGAGAATCATCCCAGCCACATTGTTAAAGTCTTTGTTTGGCTACATGAGGTGCAGAAGAAGAGGATGCTGTTAACACTCCAAATTCAAAATGGATTAATCATTTATGTTGTAGTAATACATGTTTAGTGAGGCACCTTTCTGAAACTCAAGGACATGGAAGATACAATTTCCTTCATATTGAATGCCTCAATTTTAAATGGACTCAATCATGTTTTTTTAAAACAATTATCCATTTTTACAAATATTTCCTGGAAGATAAGTCTTTAAACCTTTGCTTAATTTGTCAAAGATTAACACACATCTAATTACTGGTTCTAGGGCTCAAACCTGGGTAGAACCTTCACAAAACAATTGATTTGTCATTTCATGAGTCACTAATGGAAGCTAAAGTTCGAAGTCAGTGGTTCTGCAGAATGCCAAACACACTCAAAATCGAACCCCATAACCTACCTTTGTTACATCATGCTGTTGTTTTGCATCAGTGTCCCCACTCAAATACAACCAGTCGCATTTCGGAGACAGGTGGGTAGCCTCGACCCCATAACCCCACATTTTCAGATTTCCACTGCATCCTGTTCCCGACCACAGCTGAGCTTAGCTTCAGGCTAGGCTCTAGCATGAGCCTAGCATGAGCATTCTGCATCATCAAAAACACAACACAGGCATTGCAGAAAGTCTGACCTCCAATGAAGTCATACCAAAGCAGGTGTGCCACAAAACATATTTTCTTATGCTCCGACTGCTAAACAAAGGTTGTGAATCAACCACCACAATCAATAGTTGGTACATCGACACTCTTAAAGGGATAGTTCAGTAGTAGCTAGAAAGTGGATAGTTCATAGTTTCACATATTTACATATCTGATTCCACTACAAGACAATGGTGTTTGCCTACGGAGCAGCAAGGGGAACTACCCCTCCCTACCTTCAGGCTATGCTCAAACTCTACATCCCAACTCGAGCACTCCATTCTGCCACCTCTGGTCTCTTCGCCTTCCCACATCTACAGGAGGTCATCTCCAGCTCAGCCCAGTCAAAGCTTTTCTCTGTCCTGGTACCCCAATGGTGGAGCCAGCTTCACCCTGATGCTAGGACAGAATCTTCTGAAAATGTCTGAAACCCTACCTCTTTTAAGAGTAGGATATTTCAGTCTTATCCCCCCCCCCCCCCCCCCCCGCCAAAAAAGCTGTGCACTTGTCTTTTCCTACTAGCACTGACTTTGCTGATAACTTCTTTATTGAGGATTTATTTACTCGCTACGACTATGATATGTGGTTGTCTCACCTATGAATGCACTAGCTGTAAGTCACTCTGGATAATGACTAAAATGGAAATGTAATTCCTTATCTTACCTTACCAGTCTGGATTGAGATCCCTCCTTGTCCATAGACTGTAAAATCACTGAACTATGCATTTTAACTAAGGTCATATTACCTGAAAGGGTGTATTCATTGTTTATGAGTGTATCTTTAAAATACTGAAAAAAAATGGACAAGATGTAACAAATAAGATATTCAAACAAATCTTTTAAAATTTGTGAAACATTCTATTTTTATCAAGAAGCGGTACAAATTCAGGCTGCTGTATCAAAAATAATTGTCAGACAGCTCTCTCCAAAGAATAATAATGCAAAATATCAGAGAAAATGTGACTAATTCCTGCGGACCAAATGGGCCCTGTTCGGGACATCCACTGTGGAATATTGATCTCCTTCATCATTCAAACCAGGCCGTACTTCCTCCTCCCTCCATCGGCCCCCACTTGCCCCTGTGGTGAAAGTGAGAGGGCCTCCTTACACCTCTTTTTGTCTCAGGCTAATTCCACTGTCTCATCCGGAGAATAGGAGCCCTGTCATAATTGAACCCTGAAGTGTAAACCCTCATTATCTCTGGGCCCTCCCTTTACACCAGCAAGGGCCCCTAAGGGCAGCTAGCATCCCACCAGAGAAAAACAACATTTCACACATAAAGTAGTGAAATTATTTGGAACATGTTATTCTCCCTCTCTCAATCAAATATGTTCATCCCATTATCAGCCTGAAAACTTCATCCTGGCACGTTTTTTGCAAATATTTCAAATGTCACAGAAGCTGATGTTTTCCTCAATTACATTCCAGTCAATAGGAAAATATGAGTGTCACAGGGTTAATGTTTATCGCCACACATTGCAGTCAATGGTAAAACATTTGTCACAGGGTTGACGTTTTTCTCAATGAATTGCGGTCAATGGGAGAAGATGAGTGTCACAGGGTTGATGCTAATGTCAATACATAGCAGTCAATGGGAAAAAATATGTGTAAAACAATTTAATCTTATGTCAATATTTGCAGTCAGTGGGAAAAGACGAGTGTCACAGAGTTGATAATTATGTAAATACATAGCAGTCAACGTGAAAAGGTACGTTTCAACAAATTTAATCTTATGTCAATATTTACAGTCAGTGGGTAAAGATGAGTTTCACAGTGTTGTTGCCTAAGTGAATACATTGCTTTCAATGGGGAAAGATAAGCATCACAATATGGACACACAGGGAAAGGCATCAGACATCAGACATCAGTCTCTCTCTCTCTCTCTCTCTCTCTCTCTCTCTCTCTCTCTCTCTCTCTCTCTCTCTCTCTCTCTCTCTCTCTCTCTCTCTCTCTCTCTCTCTCTCTCTCTCTCTCTCTCTCTCTCTCTCTCTCTCTCTCTCCTTTGCTTCTTCTTCTGTATTACGGTGGTCTGCAAACAAATGTTATAGTTGCATGCTGCCATCTACTGTGTTGGATGTGTATCAGCCTACTATTTTGTAGTATGAATTTATTACACTTTGTGAATAACAATGCCCTACCATCTAACCCTGCACCCATTATTTGAACATCACCACTATTCCTCTATGTTGGCCCTATCTGATCGTAATAAAGGAGGACGGGACACTATCGTTCAAAACATCTTGTAACTCTTCTGCAGTAAAATCTCATACACCCATGTACTTCTCTGCAACTGCCACCACAACATCTATCCGCTGCGATTTATGTTCCATTCCTGCAGTACAATTGACAACCACGTACACAGACAGGATATTGACGCATACATATGCATCAAGGGTATTGGCGCATAAATCAATACATCCCATTGAAGGCAAAAGTTGGATATAGATGCAATGGGTAAATTGGTGAACGATTCAGACAGACAGACAGACATAAACACTCACATACCGACAGGCAGGCAGACAGACAGACAGACAGATATTAAGTGGACAAAACATTAGGAACACCTTCCTAATATTGCCTTCAGAGTTGCTTCAATTCGTCAGGGCATGGACTCTACAAGGGGTCAAAATTGTTCCACAGGGATGCTGGCCCATATTGACTCCAATGCTTCCCACAGTTGTGTCAAGTTAGCTGGATGTCCTTTGGGACCATTCTTGATACACACAGGAAAACCCAGCAGCATTGCAGTTCTTGACACACTCAAACCAGTGCACCTGGCACCTGCTACCATACTCTGTTCAAAGGCACTTAAATAATTTGTCTTGCCCATTCACCCTCTGAATGACACACACAGAATCCATGTCTCAATTGTCTCAAGGTTTAAAATTCCTTCTTTAACCTGTCTTCTCCCTTTCATCTACACTAATTGAAGTGGATATAACAGGTGACATCAATAAGGGATCATAGCTTTTACCTGGATTCACCTGTTCAGTCTGTCAGGGAAAGAACAGGTGTTTTATACACTCAGTGTATAAACTCACAGACAGACATGGGAGTCAGGCAGGCAGGCAGACAAACTCTAAACTCAACCCTAAACCTGACCCTAGTTTCATGTCCACATTAGGGTTGTGTATTTTACAAATATTCCATCATGAGAATAAATCACGTTTATTCCGGGTAACCGGAAATGTAATTCAAAAGCATTATAAAGCATAGAAATAGGCCTATGTCAGGATTTAATTAGAGCTTCAAACCTGATGCTACCTGAGCCTGTAGAGCCATACATTAAATACATTTTATGAGCCCTACATTGAAGATTTTTAATGAGCCCAAGCCCAAAAGAGTGTGGTGTTATCCAATACTGTAAAGAACATAAGATAGTGCCAGAGCAGAAGGCAGACGTTTTACGTGCCCCCAACCGATTGTGTTTTTTTGTGTCAGTTTCTCCCTAGGAGAGGTGGGTGTGGAGTCAGGCGCAGGAGAGCAAGAATTTCAATAACGGCATTTTATTTACTGGTCCACCAACAAAAAAGGTACATGACCACAAAAGCAGCCACTAGAAAACAGGAACGCATTCTAGTCGAAAACGGAGGTACACACTCCTCTACTAAACTAACGTGCGGGAAAAACAGTCCTGTGAAATAAACCTGCTTAACAGGGAAAAACCCAACCCAAGCCAACGACAGTAACACAAACAATCCAGCACAAAACCTAGTGGGTAGGGCGAGATTAAATACCCCACTGATTAGCCTAAACTAGACACAGGTGAACACAAGACAGACCAAACCAAACAAAAAAGAAAAGGGATCGGTGGCAGCTAGTAGGCCGGCGATGGACGCCCGCCGAGCGCCGCCCGAACAGGGAGAGGAGCCACCTTCGTTGGAAGTCGTGACATTTTGTTTGTTTATCTGCGTTGTTTGTAACTTTTTTTTAAACTAATTTTGTACATAATGTTGCCATTACCATCTCTTATGACCAAAAATAACTTCTGGACATCAGGACTGTGATTACTCACCACGGACTAGCAGAATCTTTTTTTCTTTTTTCACGACTTTGACAAGCCCGAGGCGGGGGTTATACGGCTCCCTCCGGAACAGCCCCCCGTGATCTGCGTGAAGAGGAGGCGGAGAAAGAGAGGCCGGAGAGCGGGCTGCCTTCTGAGAAATAGGAGAAGATTGAATACACCCCCACTTGCCTATTGTCCAAAGATTGCTAGCAAACATGCAATCTTTGGACAATAAAATCGACGGGTTACGGGGAAGATTAAACTACCAACGGGAAATGAAAAACTGTAACATCTTATGCTTCACGGAGTTGTGGCTAAACAACGACAATATCAACATACAGCTGGCTGGTTATACGATGTACCGGCAGGATAGAACAGCGGTGTCTGGTAAGACAAGGGGCGGCGGACTATGTATTTTTGTAAATAACAGCTGGTGCACAATATCTAAGGAAGTCTCAAGCTATTGATCGCCTGAGGTTGAGTATATCATGATAAGCTGTAGACCACACTACCTAACGAGAGAGTTCTCATCTGTATTCTTCGTAGCTGTTTTACACACCACCTCAGTCAGAGGTTGGCACTAAGATAGCATTGAATGAGCTGTATTCTGCCCTAAGCAAAGAACAAAACTCTCAACCAGAGGTGGCGCTCCTAGTAGCCGGGGACATTCATGCAGGGAAACAAATCAGTTTTACCAAATTTATATCAGCATGCTAAATGTGCAACCAGAAGGAAAATAACTACAGTGGGGAGAACAAGTATTTGATACACTGCCGATTTTGCAGGTTTTCCCTACTTACAAAGCATGTAGAGGTCTGTAGTTGTAGGAAAACCTGTTAAATCGGCAGTGTATCAAATACTTGTTCTCCCCACTGTATACTCCACATACAGAGAAGCATACAAAGCTCTCCCTCGACTTCCATTAGGAATATCTGACCATAATTCCATCCTACTGGTTCCTGCTTACAAGCAAAAATTAAAGCAGGAAGCACCAGTGACTAGATCAATAAAAAATTGTCAAATTAAGCAGATGCTAGGCTACAGGACTGTTTTGCTAATACAGACTGGGATATGTTCCGGGATTCCTCCAATGGCATTGAGGAGTACACCACATATGTCACTGGCTTCATCAATAAGTGCATCGATGACATCGTCCCCACAGTAACCGTACGTACATACCAACCAGAAGCCATGGATTACAATCAGCATTCGCACTGAGCTAAAGGATAGAGCTGCCGCTTTCAAGGAGCAGTACTCTAACCCGGAAGCTTATAAGAAATCCCACTATGCCCTCCGACAAACCATCAAACAGGCAAAGCATCAATAGAGGACGTCTGTTGATGTGAGTGCTTTGAAAGGCTGGTCATGGCTCACATCAACACCATCATCCCAGAAACCCTAGACCCACTCCAATTTGCATAACGCCCCAACAGATCCACAGATGATGCAATCTCTATTGTACCCCACACTGCCCTTTCCCACCTGGACAAAAGGAACACCTATGTGAGAATGCTATTCATTGACTACAGCTCAGCATTCAACATCATAGTGCCCTCAAAGCTTGTCTGTAAACTAAGGACCCTGGGACTAAACACCTCCCTCTGCAACTGGATCCTGGACTTCCTGATGGGCCGCCCTCAGGTGGTAAGGGTAGGTAACAACACATCCGCCACACTGATCCTCAACACAGGGGCTCCTCAGGGGTGCATGCTCAACCCCTCCTGTACTCCCTGTTCACTCATGACAGCACGGCCAGGCACGACTCGAACACAATCATTAAATTTGCCGATGACACAACAGTGGTAGGCCTGATCACCGACAACAACCTCTCCCTCAATGTGATCAAGACAAAGGAGATGATTGTGGACTACAGGAAAAAGAGCACCACGCATGCCCCCATTCTCATCGACAGGACTGCAGTGAAGCAGGTTGAGAGCTTCAAGTTCCTTGGCGTCCACATCCCCAACAAATAACATGGTCCAAACATACCAAGACAGTCGTGAAGCAGGCATGACAAAACCTACACCCCCCCTTGAGACTGAAAAGATTTGGCATGGGTTCTACAGCTGCACCATCAAGAGCATCCTGCCTGGATGCATCACTGCCTGGTAAGGCAACTGCAGAGGGTAGTGCGTACGGCCAGGAAACATCACCAGGGCCAAGTTTCCTGCCATCCAGGACCTCTATACCAGGAGGTGTCAGAGGAAGGCCCTAAAAATTGTCCAAAGACTCCAGCCACTCTAGTCACAGACTGTTCTCTCTGCTACCCCACAGTAAGTGGTACTGGAGTGCCAAGTCTAGGTCCAAGAGGCTTCTAAACAGCTTCTACACCCGAGCCATAAGACTCCTGAACATCTAGTCAAATGACTACCCAGATTATTTGCATTGCTCCCCCTCCCCTCCCCTCCCCTCCCTCTCCACATCATTGCCACTCTCTGTTGTCATCTATGCATAGTCACTTTAATAACTCTACCTACATGTACATACTACCTCAACTAACCGGTGCCCCTGCACATTGACTCTGTACCAGCACCCCCCTGTATATGTAGTTATTTTTTACTGCTGCTCTTTAATTACTTGTAACTTTTATGTCTTATTCTTATCCGTATTGTTTTGAAACTGCACTGTTGGTTAGGGGCTCGTAAGTAAGCATAATGAACATTACCCATGACAGAAAAACATAAAAACCCATACATGTATCTAGATATATGCGGTCTTGGGGAAATACATGAAACTAGCTCCAAAAGGCTAATATTTTTTAGTGTAAACTGTAGTGTATTGTATAATGTGGGCTGGAATTACACACATCGTTCAAACCATGGTAAAGCAGGAACAGAACATGAGATTCCGGTGTATGACATGCGGCCTACAAAGTGTAGGCTAGCGAATTTGATTTTAACAAAGTGTAGGCTAGCGAATTTGATTTTAATTTTGAAATATAATAGGGCCTATTTGTATAATTAGTAGGCTGATGCATACTGTATATACCTTTCATAATATTTCCCCTAATGTTATTAGCCTACCTCCTCTTTCTCTCTTTATTGTTGCTTCATTCCTTCCTCGCTTTAACTTCTTATGGCTGGGGGGCAATATTGAGTAGCTTGGATGAATAAGGTGCCCAGAGTAAACTGCCTGCTCCTCAGTCCCAGTTGCTAATATATGCATATTATTAGTATGTTTGGATAGAAAGGCAAAAACCTGAGAAAAAATCCAACCAGGAAGTGGGAAATCTGAGGTTGGTCGATTTTCAGCTCAGCCCCTATTGAAGTTACAGTGGGATATTGGTCATCTTGCACTTCTTAAGGCTTCCACTAGATGTCAACTGTCTTTAGAAACTTGTGTGATGCTTCTACTGTGAAATGGGGCCGAATGAGAGGGGATTGAGTCAGAGGTTTGGCAGCAGTCACGCGCTGGTGACGCGCATTTCACATGAGAGGTTCCTTTGCTTTTCTGAAGACAAAGGAATTCTCCGGTGGGAATATTATTGAAGATTTATGTTAAAAACATCCTAAAGATTGATTCCATACATTGTTTGACAAGTTTCTATGGTCTGTAACGGAACTGTTTGACATTTCGTCTGCAACTAGTGAACGCGCTTCGTGAGTTTTGATTTGTTTACCAACGCGCTAACAAAAGTAGCTATTTGGACATAAATGATGGACATTATCGAACAAATCAAACATTTATCGTGGAACTGGGAACCCTGGGAGTGCATTCTAATGAAGATCATCAAAGGTAAGTGAATATGTATAATGTTATTTCTGACTTCTGTTGACTCCAACATGGCGGATATATGTATTTGTTCTCTGGGCGTCGTTCTCAGATTATAGCATGGTTTGCTTTTTCCGTAAAGCTTTTTTAAAATCTGACACAGCGGTTGCATTAAGGAGAAGTATATCTTTAATTCCATGTATAACACTTGTATTTATCAACATTTATGATGAGTATTTCTGTAAATTGATGTGGCTCTCTGCAAATTGATGTTTTTGGCACTACTGAACATAACGCACCCAATATATACTGAGATTTTTTTATATGAACTTTACCGAACAAAACATACATGTATTGTGTAACCTATGAGTGTCATCTGATGATGATCATCAAAGGTTAGTGATTAATTACATCTCTATTTCTGCTTTTTGTGACTCCACTCTTTGGCTGGAAAAATGGCTGTGTGTTTTTGTGACTTGGCTCTGACCTAACATAATCGTTTGTGATGCTTTTAGCAGTAGAGCCTATTTGAAATCAGACACTGTGGTGGGATTAACAACAAGATTACCTTTAAAATTGTATAAAATACATGTATGTTTGAGGAATTTTAATTATGAGATTTATGTTGTTTTGAATTTGGCGCCCTTGTCACGCCCTGGCCTTAGTATTTTGTGTTTTATTTATTATTGTGGTTAGGCCAGGGTGTGACATGGGTGATTATGTGTTTGTCTTGTCTAGGGGTTTTGTAGATTGATGGGGTTGTGTTCAGTGTAGTATTCTAGGTAAGTCTATGGTTGCCTAGAGTGGTTCTCAATCAGAGGCAGGTGTTTATCGTTGTCTCTGATTGGGAACCATATTTAGGCAGCCATATTCTTTGGGTATTTTGTGGGTGATTGTTTCTTGTCTCTGTGTTTTGCACCAGTTAGGACTGTTTTGGTTTTTCCACGTTTTCTTATTTTGTATATGTATATTGTTCACGTTATCATCTTTATTAAAGATGTTCAACCATAACCACGCTGCATTTTGGTCCTCCTCTCCTTCCCAGGAAGAAAACCGTTACAGCCCTGCATTTTCACTGGCTGTTGTCATATCGATCCCATTAACAGGATTTCAGCCCTAAGAAGTTTTTTAACAGTAAAATTAAATATGTTTTGTTGTCCTAATCTTTATCATTTGAATGACAACCTTGAGTAATATAGGACTAGAAATAGATGCAGAAGGCTTTCACTTCTCTTCACAAAGATTGTATGCTTATGGGTCTGAATAAATAACTGCTATAGCCTACTGCCATTGCACATTTACTCTTCATTCAAACTACTGGCTGCTGTATCTATTGGCTGCTGTATTTAACATTCAGCAAACAATTGCTTGCCTCCCTCTTAATCTATTGGTATAAGAAATGATGAACAAATGATGTCCAGCAAGCTATTCTATTCTATCGTATCCTGCAAGGGACTCCAAAAGCTAAGGAACGTTTCTTAAGTAGAGAGGCCAGTGGAGCACAGGTATTGCGCAATAAACAGAAGTTGGAAGCTTATTATACATAAACCATCATTAATTAGCTAAATATAAGGCTAATACTGCATTGAATGTATTACCTGAAAGATGCATAGTGCTTTGCAAATGTATTCATCGGTGAATTTATTCACTCCCTTTGCTATGAAGCCCCTAAATAAGATTTGGTGCAACCAATTACCTTCAGAAGTCACATAATTAGTTAGATAAAGTCCACCTGTGTGCAAGCCAGGTCACAGTTGTAAATGAGAACTTGTTCTCAACAGGTCTACCTGGTTAAATAAAGGTGAAATAAAAAATAAATGAAAAATCTAAGTGTCACATGATCTGTCACATGATCTTAGAACACAGTTGAAGTCAGAAGTTTACATACACCTTAGCCAAATACATTAAACTCAGTTCTTCACAATTTCTGACATTTAATCCGAGTAAATATTCCCTGTTTTAGGTCAGTTAGGATCACCACTTTATTTAAAGAATGTGAAATGTCAGAATAATAGTAGAGAGAACAATTTATTTTTCTTTCATCACATTCCCAGTGGGTCAGAAGTTTACAATACACTCAATTAGTACTTTGTAGCGGTGCCATGAAATTGTTTTACTTTTGTCAAACGCTTCGGGCAGCCTTCCACAAGCTTCCCACAATAAGTTGGGTGAATTTTGGCTCATTCCTCCTGACAGAGCTGGTGTAACTGAGTCAGGTTTGTAGGTCTCTGTCCACAAATGTTACATGGGATTGAGGTCAGGGCTTTGTGATGGCCACTACAATACCTTGACTTTGTTGTCCTTAAGCCATGTTGCCACAACTTTGGAAGTATGCTTGGGGTCATTGTCCATTTGGAAGACCCATTTGTGACCAAGCTTTAACTTCCTGATGTCTTGAGATGTTGCTTCAATATTTCCACATCATTGTCCTCCCTCATGATGCCATCTATTTTGTGAAGTCCACCAGTCCCTCCTACAGCAAAGCACAACCACAACATGATGCTGCCACCCTCATGCTTCACGACTGGGATGGTGTTCTTCAACTTGCAAGCCTCCCCATTTTCCTCCAAACATAACAATGGTCATTATGGCCAAACTGTTATATTTTTGTTACATCAGACCAGAGGACATTTCTCCTAAAATAACTATATTTGTCGCCATGTGCAGTTGCAAACCATAGTCTGGCTTTTTTTATGGCGGTTTTGGAGCAGTGGCTTCTTCCTTGCTGAGCGGCTTTTCAGGTTATGTCGATATAGGACTTGTTTTACTGTGGATATAAATACTTTAGTACCTGTTTCCTCCAGCATTTCCACAAGGTCCTTTGCTGTTGTTCTGGGATTGATTTGCACTTTTCTCACCAAAGTACGTTCATCTCTAGTTGACAGAACACGTCTCCTTCCTGAGCGGTATAACGGTTGCGTGGTCCCATGGTGTTTATACTTGAGTACAAGTGTTTGTACAGATGAACGTGGGTCCTTCAGGCATTTGGAAATTGCTCCCAAGGATGATCCAGACTTGTGGAGGTCTACAATGATTTTTCTGATGTCTTGGCTGATTTCTTTTGATTTTCCCATGATGTCAAGCAAAGAGGCACTGAGTTTGAAGGTAGGCCTTGAAATACATCCACAGGTACACCTACAATTGACTCAAATGATGTCAATTAGCCTATCAGAAGCTTCTAAAGCCATGACATAATTTTCTGGAATTTTACAAGCTGTTTAAAACCTCTTAAGCCTACCCCCTCCTTTTTCGAACATTCTGTTAAAAATCGCGCAACTTTTCAGCGTCCTGCTACTCATGCCAGGAATATAGTATATGCATATGATTAGTATGTGTGGATAGAAAACACTCTGAAGTTTATAAAACTGGTTAAATCACGGCTGTGACTATAACAGATCGTGTGTTTCATCGAAAAGCGCAAGAAAAACTGCTCACTGAAAGCTAAAAATAATATCCATGCGTCACTTTCATGGATTGTTAAAAGGGCACAAAATTAACTATGGACCTGCATGCAATTTCTACAGATTCCACACGATGTCGCCATTGTCGTCATTATCCGGGGAGTTTTTTGTTGGTAAATCCAACTAACTGGATTCCATTTCTTCCGGTCTCCGCCAGGATGTTTTGAAGTGCACATTTTCGGCCATTGATTTGAAGACGAGGAGCTATTGAATACACATCGCCCCGTGATCATTTTGATAGATTATTAACGTTTACTAATACCTAAAGTTGGATTACAAAAGTATTTCGAAGTGTTTTGTGAAAGTTTATCGTCGACTTTTTTAATTTTAAAAAATGACGCTGCGTTTTAAAACAATGTTTTTTTCTGAATTACACAGCTTCCATAGATGGCTATTTTGGGTATATATGGACCGATTTAATCGAAAAAAAGACCCAATAGTGATGTTTATGGGGCATATAGGAGTGCCAAGAAAGAAGCTTGTCAAAGGTAATGAATGTTTTATATTTTATTTCTGCGTTTTGTGTAGCGCCGGCCACGCTAAATCTTTTGTTTACGTCGCATTCAGGCATTTTGGGGTGTTGCATGCTATCAGATAATAGCTTCTCATGCTTTCGCCGAAAAGCATTTTAAAAATCTGACTTGTTGGCTAGATTCACAACGAGTGTAGCTTTAATTCTATACCCTGCATGTGTATTTTGATGAACGTTTGAGTTTTAACGAGTACATTTAGCATTTAGCGTAGCGCATTTGCATTTCCAGGTGCCTAGTTGAGACATCTGCGTCTCAAGTAGGATCAAGAAGTTAAAGGCACAGTCAACTTAGTGTACGTAATCTTCTGACCCACTAGAATTGTGATACAGTGAATTATAAGTGAAATAACTTGTTGAAAAAATGACTTGTGTCTTGCACAAAGTAGATGTCCTAATCAACTTGCCAAAACTATAGTTTGTTAACAGAAGTTTGTGGAGTGGTTGAAAAACAAGTTTTATTGACTCCAACCTAAGTGTATGTAAACTTCCGACTTGAACTGTTCTGAATGGCCCCAGAGTCTGCAACACCACTAAGCAAGGGGCACCACCAAGCAAGCGGCACCATGAAGATCAAGGAGCTCTCCAAACTTTGAACATCCACAGAGCACCATTAAATCCATTATTAAAAAATGGAAAGAATATGGCACCACATCAAACCTGCCAAGAGAGGACCGCCCACCAAAACTCATGGACCATGCAAGGAGGGCATTATTCCAAGAGGCAACAAAGAGACTGAAGATAACCCTGAAGGAGCTGCAGACCTCCACAGCAGAGATTGGAGTATCTGTCCGTAGGACCACTTTAAGCCATACACTCCAGCTGGGCTTTACGGAAGAGTGGCCATAAAAAGGCCAGAGCTTAAAGAAAAAAATAAGCAAAGACTTTTGGTGTTTGCCAAAAGGCATGTGGGAGTGTCCCCAAACATATGGAAGAAGGTACTCTGGTTAGATGAGACAAAAATTTAGCTTTTTGGCCATCAAGGAAAACGTTATGCCTGGCACAAACCCAACACATCTCATCACCATGAGAACACCATCCCCACCATTAAGCATGGTGGTGGCAACATCATGCTGTGGGAAATTCTTGAGGGAAACCTGCTTCAGTATTCCAGAGATTTCAGACTGAGAAGGAGGTTCACCTTCCAGCAGGACAATGACCCTAAGTATACTGCTAATTCAACACTCGGGTGGTTTAAGGGGAAACATTTAAATGTCTTGGAATGGCCTAGTCAAAGCCTAGACCTCAATACAATTGAGAATATGTGGTATGATTCAAAGATTGCCAGCGGAACCCATCCAACTTGAAGGAGCTGGGGCAGTTTTTCCTTGAAAAATGAGCAAAAATCACAGTGGCTATATGTGCCAAGCTTAGAGAGACATACCCCAAGAGACTTGCATCTGTAATTGCTGCAAAAGGTGACTCTACGAAGTATTGACTTTGGGGGGTGAATAGTTATGCACATTCAAGTAATTTCTTTTGTCTTATTTCTTGTTTGTTTCAGAATAAAACATATTTTGCATCATCTATTAGGCTTGTCGTGTAAATCAAATTATACAAATCTATTTTAATTCCAGGTTAAAAAACATCAAAATAGGAAAAATGCCAAGGGGGATGAATACTTTTGCAAGCCACTGTAGGTTAGGAAATCTATAGAGCTATATATAAATCTTGAACAGGATTATCTATTTATTTTGGATGCAATTTGAATGGTGTTGATGGAGAGAGAGAATGACTGTGAGAGAGTGCTTCAGCATGCACTGATTTAAAGTAATTATATTTGAGTGACAGGCTGTTTTAAAACTCTGCAGCTGCAAAAAAAAATAATCCTTACAAAAAAAAAAACTAAGGTGACCCCGAAGGCCAGATGGAGATGGATAAATTAGATGCGCATTTGGTCTTTATATTACAGTAGCATTGACTATTCTGCAGCTAATGCAGGCCTACCTGTCACATTAAAAAAAGTTAACATGTTGAGATCTACATACATTGTGAACTGTGCTCCATACTGAGATGGGCTGTCTGTCCCCACCATGAGCATTGATGATTCATCATGCCGAGACCATAGAGAAGCCAGATTTAGACATCACATATAATTTAACAGTTCTATATCATTCCATTCTGTTCACATAAAAAAAATCTTATAATTTACCGGTTTCTTGAAGTTATTTATTTTGAGAAAGGAAGTAAAAAAAAAAGGTACATAAATACAAAGTATTGAACACTAAGGTCATATAAAGTATAATCTTCCCAAATTGTATATATTTGTGACCGGGGCATATTAAATCTGAAATCAATCGACCGAAAAGCATTTTTGATCTCCATTGGATACAATGGTCTTGTAGTTCTAGAAATGATGAACCTTGTCATGAATTGTTGAATTAATATTGAAGAGAATATTGGTTAATTTGTTTTTGACTAACTTGAAACTGTTTATTTCTTTCTGTCTGTCTGTCTGTCTGTCTGTCTGTCTGTCTGTCTGTCTGTCTGTCTGTCTGTCAGATTTCGGGAAGTGACTTAATTGGGAGTAATAGGGGTCTGTTTTGAAGGGTTGAAAAGGTTTAATTTTCCCATAATTTACATATTTGTGCTTGGGGGAACGTCATGACCTGGCATATCAAATTGGAAGTCGATTGAACCAAAAGCATTTTTGACCCCCATTGGTCTCAATGGTCTTGCAGTTCTAGGAACAAAGCGCATTGTTATGACTTATTAAATGAATTCTGAAGAGGATATTGGGCACATCGTTTTAGAATGAGGAAGGAGAGAGAGAGAGATGAGAGGAGGGGGAGGCAGGGAAAGGATGAGGGTTAGAGAATGGGGGGTATAAGGGGGAGAGTGAGGGAAGGGGAGAGAGGGGGTGAAGGAGGCATGGATGGGAGAGACAGGAGGGAGAGAAAATGGAGAGGGAGACGAGAGAAGGTAGAGGAAGGGAAATAAGGAGGGAGAGAGAAAGAAGGAGGAGAGTGAGGGAGGGGGAGAAAGACAGAGAGGGTGAGAGAGGGGCGAGAGGGTGGAGGAGGTGAATGAAGGGAGGGAGAAGAGAATGTAAATGACCGCACAGACAGACAGTATTACTTTATGTCATTATCATCCTCATCATCATCTTTTAGCTATAAAAGAGGAGGCAGAGAGTGAGATAGACAGACATGAGATGAATGAGAAAAACATCAACCCCGTGACACATCTTTTACCATTGAGAAATGTATTGAGAAATATGTAAACTCTGTGACACATATTTTCCCATTGACTGCAATGTACTGCGCAAAAAGTCAAGCCTGTGACACTCGTCTTTCCCATGGATTGCAATGTATTGAGAAAAACGTCAGCTACCTTTTACCAAAAACGTGCTGGAATGGCATTTTCCTGTGATATCATGTTGGAATATTTCCTACCCTTTTAACAATTTCCTTTCACTTCCAGATTCATTAAAATGAATGGAAAAGCCTTAATCTAGTCTAACATGCACTTCATCCGTTTGGTTTGTAAAAATTCTGAAAATATTTTATGTGTCGGTCGGGTGTCTCTGTCCCATATACGGCAGGACGCAACCCAGCAACCCAGCTGTCACTGAACTGATGTTCGTCACTTGCGTGTGGCTTTACGGGGATCTCTGGAACACTGCAAAACATATGTGGCTCATTTGGTAGAGCATGGCTCTTGCATCATCAGTGTTGTGGGTTCAGTTCCCATGGGGGACCTGTAAGAAAATGTACTGTAAGTTGCTCTGGATAAAAGCTTCTGCTAAATTACTAAAATCAAATGTATTTTGCACTGTAATGCGTAAAGCTATGTGTACTGTTAGCTATTTTGGCTTATATTAATTTCTATTAGACATGGACAATGTTATTTTACATGCATGTAATTTCGCTTTTGTCATTTGAACATTGTCAGGTAAACGCATAATGAATGTAAAGAATCCTGAAACAACGCAAAATCCATCTGTACATTTAAACATCCCTAAAACACAATGCTTCCCAATATGATAATAGACGGAAAATCATCTTCATGCATACTTCAGGATGCTTCATGTTTACCAGATATTCAGAGGATAGGATATGATGGGATAGGATGGAGGAGGACACTGCCTGGCCACAGCTGGTGTGCTCGCATTGTATATTTTCTGATCAGAAATATAAATGTAACATTGCAACAATTTCAAAGAGTTGACAGAGTTACAGTTCATATGAGGAAATCAGTAAATTGAAATAAATAAATTAGGCCCTAATCTATGGATTTCAGATGACTGGGAAGACAGATATGCATCTGTTGGGTCACAGATACCTTAAAAAAAAGGTAGGAGCATGGATCAGAAAACCAGTACTTTTCTGGTGTGACACCCATTTGCATCATGCAGCGCGACCCATCTCCTTCGCAGAGTTGATCAGGCTGTTGATTGTTGCCTGTGGAATGTTGTCCCACTCCTCTTCAATGCAAAGGAACTGGAACACGCTGTCATACACATCGATCCAGAGCATCTCAAACTTGCTCAAATGGGTGACATGTCTGGTAAGTATGCAGGGCATGGAAGAACTGGGACATTTTCAGCTTCCAAAAATGGTGTACAGATCCTTGCAACATGGAGCCATGCATTATCATTCTGAAACATGAGGTGATGGCGGCGGATGAATGTCACGACAATGGGTCTCAGGATCTCATTAAGGTATCTTTGTGCTTTCAAATTGCCATCGTTAACATACAATTGTGTTAGTTGTCCGTAGCCTATGCATGCTGATACCATAACCCCACAGCCACCATGGGGAACACTGTTCAATCAGCAAACCACTCGCACACACAACACCATACACACTGTCTGCCATCTGCCCGGTACAGTTAAAACCAGGATTCATCCGTAAAGAGCACACTTCTCCAGCGCGCCAGTGGCCATTGACGGTAAGCATTTGCCCACTGAAGTCAGATCAAGACCCTGGTGAGGACGAGCATGCAGATGATCTTCCCTGAGACGGTTTAAAAAAATTATTTGGTTGTGTAAAAACACAGTTTCATCAGCTGTATGGGTAGCTGGTCTCAGACGAACACGCAGGTGAAAGAGCCTGATGTGGAGGTCCTGGGCTGGTGTGGTTACACATGGTCTGTGATTGTGAGGCTGGTTGGATCTACTGCCAAATTCTCTAAGATGACGTTTGAGGAGGCTTATGGTAGAGAAATTAGCATTAAATTCTCTGGCAACATCTCTGGTGGACATTCCTGCAGTCAGCATGACAATTGCATGCTCCCTCAAGACTTGAGTCATCTGTGGCATTGTGTTATGTGACAAAACTGCCTAAAAGTGTCCTTTTATTGTCCCCAGCACAAGGTGCTGTGTAATGATTGTGTAATGATCATGTTGTTTTATCAGCTTCTTGATATGCCACACCTACCAGGTGGATAGACTAACTTGGTAAAGGAGAAATGCTCACGAACAGGGATGTAAACAAATTTGTGCATGAAATTTGAGAGAAATCAGCTTTTTGTGCGCATGGAACATTTCTGGGATCTTTTATTTCACATGAGGCCAACACTTTACATTTACATTTATATCTTTGTTCAGTATAAATATAACCATGTTGTGCCTTTAAAGCAAATGTAATCTGAAAGGCAGGCAAAGGCGAGGGGACACAGCTGTCGGCGGAGCATGTCTCTTTTAAAGGCTGCCCCTAATGATTGGAGACAGTTGGCAATTACATAAGGATCACTCCGAGGCCAGCGGGCCATGTGTGGAGGAGGAAGAAGAGGAGGAGGACGAAGCTGGCCCCAGACCAATAGGGGAGCAGCCAGCAGCATACATGCAGGCTCAGAGACACATGCCAAAAGAGAGAATGGAGGGGGGGGGGGGGGGGGGGAGTGGCAAGGGAAAGAGAGGTTGTAAGATGGGGAAATTAGAGAGGGGGGAAGGAGGAAATAGATAAATATGTGGTGAGAAAGAGAAGGGACAAGTAAGAAGTACTGCAAGTAAAACAAAAGCAACCAGAGCGAGTGTGGGGTGAGAGTGAGGAGGAAGAGAGGGGGGAGAGAGGGAAAGAAATGTAGAGAGAAATACAGGGAGATGGATAGGCAAGGTTACAGAGGGGTGTGATAGAGGGAAATTAGACAGACAGCAAGAGGAAAAAGACATGAACAGGGAACTGAAAGTAGAGAAATAATGGAGGGAGGGATGGAGGAGAGAGACATTGAAGAGAGAGGGGGAAGGTATATTGCCATACTGTATGTGCAAACTAATATCAAATTCTGAGGCTTGCTTAACTTTGCCAAGGCAACAACAAAAACATTTCAGTGTAATAGCTATTGTAAATTGGACACTGCAGTTAAATTAACAAGAATTAAGGCTTTCTGCCAATATCAGATATGTCTATGTTCTATATTAGCTCAACCGTCCCGTGGAAGGGACAACGATCCTGAAGAAAATAACATGATGCAGCCACCACCATGCTTGAAAATATGGAGAGTGGTACTCAGTGATGTGTTTTGTTGGATTTGCCACAAAACTAACACTTTGAATTCAGGACAAAAAGTTATTCCTTTGACACATTTTTTGATGTAATACTTTAGTGCCATGTTGCAAGCAGAATACACGTCTGTACAGGCTTCCTTCTTTTCACTCTGTCATTTAGGTTAGTATTGTGGAGTAACTACAACATTGTTGATCCATCCTCAGTTTTCTCCTATCACAGCTATTAAACTACGTAAGTGTCACCATTGGTGAAATCCCTGAGCAATTTCCTTCCTCTCCGGCAGCTCAGTTAGGATGGCCACCTTCCCATAGAGGGGTCATATTAGTATGTAGCCCAAACTGTTCAGATGCTACAGGCAGAAGTTGACAGATGAGCGTTACTGACTTCAGGCAAGCCCTGTGACGTTTGTGGGGTTCATAGAGCAAAAGAGTGGTTATGTTTGTATTCCAGGCCAAACCATTCGGACACTACAGACATTCTCGGATGTTTCATGTCTGACAAAGACCGCTGTAGCTCAGCCACCTTCCACTACAGATGCGCAAGGCTGCGATTGGCGGATGCGGTGGACTGAGATGCAACCTATGCAAAACAACAGGTTGCTTTTTTATTATGCTAATTGATTATGCTAATTCGATTTTCACAGGGGCACAGACATATAGAAATACATTTGCATGCTGCCAACATGAACAGCAACAATGCTCAGTAACGGTTACAGAAACGTTTTACTTGCTATGACGATGATATGTTGTTGTTTGAATGCACTCATTGTAAGTCACTCTGGATAAATGACCAAAATGTAAATGCATATGTGAAAATGAACATACCAAAATTAACTGTAAAGCACACTGGGTGTTATTATTGGCCTTTTTTTAGGGTAATACTCAGCATTCTTTGGAATTATTCATTTTTGCACATACATTTCTATTTATACTGAACAAAAATATAAATGCTACATGCAACAATTTCATTAATTTTACTGAGTTGCTGAGTTGATATTAGGAAATCAGTCCATTGAAATAAATTCATTAGGCCCTAATCTATGGATTTAACATAATTGGGAATAAAGATATGAATATGTTGGTCACAGATACCTTTAAAAAAATGTAGCGGAGTAGATCAGAAAACCAATCAGTATCTGGTGGGACCACCATTTGCCTCCTGCAGGCCATAAAAAAACTGGGCCATTTTATACCTTCCAGGAATTGTGTACAAATCCAGCATTATCATGCTGAAACATAAGGTGATAGCGGCAGATGAATGGCATGGCAATGTGCCTCAGGAGGTAATCTCGGTATCTCTGTACATTCAAATTGCCATCAATAAAATGCTATTTTGCACGTTGTCCATAGTTTATTCCTGCCCATTCCATAACCCCACAATAATCCCACCGCCACCATGGGGCACTCTGTTCACAACATTTACATCAGCAAACCAGTAGCCCACACAATGCCATTATTTAGAATTTGTCCAGTTTAATTTGATTTCAACCTCTTCAATGATAGATCGTTCAGAGTTCTTCATGATTATGTAATATTTGTTTGTTTTCATTGTGTGCACTGTCTGCTATCTCTTCACAACTGAAACTGTGATTCAGCCGTGAAGAGCACACTTCTCCAATGTGCTAGTGGCCATCGAGGGTGAGTGTTAGGCCACTAAAGTCGGTTATGAAACCGAACTGCAGTCAGGTCAAGACCCTGATGAGAATGACGAGCACATAGATGAGCTTCCCTGAGACGGTTTCAGTTTGTTCAGAAATGATTCGGTTGTGCAAACCCACAATTTCATCAGCTGTGTGGGTGGTGAAGTGAAGAAGCCGGATGTGGAGGTCCTGGGCTGGCCTGGTTACCCGTCGTCTGCGGTTGTGAGGCCGGTTTGACGTACTGCAAATTCTCTAAAACAATGTTTTCTGTTAGAGAAATGAACATTCAGTTCTCTAGCAACAGCTCAGGTGGACATTCCTGCAGTCAACATGCCAATTGCACTCAAAACTTGAAACATCTGTTCTTAATATGCCACACCTCTCAGGTGAGTGGATTATTTTGGCAAAGGAGAAATTCAGGGATGTAAATAAATGTGTGCACAGAATTTGAGAGAAAAAAGCTTTTTGTGCATATGGAACATTTCTGGGATCTTTTCTTGCAGCTCATGAAATATGCAACCAACAGTATATATTTATGAAGGATGTTGTAAACAATAACGGTAAAGTGATGTCACATAAACAACTAACAACAGTGTATGGAGGTGTGTGCTCAATACAAAATTATAACCAACATCATGGCTCAGCCACAAAATTGGAAGAGACAATTACTTAAAGAAGAAATTAAAGAATTAGTCGGTCTGCCACCCATAAAAAATTCCTAAATGGCTTAAAATGATTATTGTAAATCCAAAAATGTATCAGTTTCAATTAAAGTCGAAAGATTTGACAGCAATATTGTATAAAATTAAAATCAGTTGGGAACAGATTTTTGATGTCCCAAATTCCTTGGCATCGGGTCTATGAACTGAAATATAAAACAACAATTGACACAACAAACAACAAAACAACTCCAACACCATCATTACGTTTGCTAACGACACAACAGTAGGCCTGATCACCGACAAAGATGATACAGCCTATACGGAGGAGGTCAGAGAACTGGCGTCAGGTGTCAGGACTACAACCTCTCCCTCAATGTGAACAAGACAAAGGAGACGGTCATGGACTACAGGAAAAGGAGGGCTAAACAGGCCTCCATTAACATCGATAGGGCTGTAGTGGAGGGGGTCAAGAATTTCAAGTTCCTTCGTGTATACATCACCAACAAAATATCATGGTACAAACACACCAAGATAGTCGTGAAGGGGTCACGACAACACCTTTTCCCTCTCAGGTGACTGAAAATATTTGGCATGGGTCACCAGATCCTCAAAAAGCTATTTAGCTTGAACCCGATGTTCAATCGGGTTCCCAGTCCCTGCCGCTGAAAACATCCCCACAGCATGATGCTGCCTCCACCATGCTTCACCGTAGGGATGGTACCATGTTTCCCCCAGACGTGACGCTTGGCATTCAAGCCAAAGAGATCAATCTCGGTTTCATCAGACCAGATAATCTTGTTTCTCATGTTCTGAGAGTCCTTTTGGTGCCTTAGGGAAACTCTAAGCGGGCTGTTGTGCCTTTTACTGAGGAGTTGCTTCCGTCTGGGCGCTTTACCATAAAGGCCTGATTGGTGGAGTGCTGCAGAGATGGTTGTCCTTCTGGAAGGTTCTCCCATCAACACAGATGAACTCTGGAGCTCTGTCAGAGTGACCTTGGGACCTTGGGGTCACTTCTCTGACCAAGGTCCTTCTCCCCAGATTGCTCCTTTTGGCTGGGCTGCCATCTTTAGGAAGAGTATTGGTGGATCCAAATTTCTTCCATTTAAGAATGATAGCGCAGCGGTCTAAGGTGTCACTAGAGACCCGGGTTCGATCCCAGACTGTGTAGCAACCGACCGCTACTGGGAGACACATGATGTGGTGCACAATTGGACCAGCGTCATCCGGGTTAGGGGAGGGTTTGGCCGGCTTGAAGGTCCTTGTCCCGTCGTGCTTTAGCGACTCCTTGTGGAAGGTCGACGTATTGGAGCGGCTGGCTTCCGTGTTAAGCGAGCAGTGTGTCAAGAAGCAGTGCGGCTTGGCGGGGTCCTGTTTCTGAGGACTTATGGCTCTCGACCTCACCACTCCCGAGACTGTACAGGAGTTGCAGCAACGGGACAAGACTGTAACTACAAATTGGATATCATCAAAAAGGGGAGAAAAAGTACCAAAAAATAATAATGAAATAAAATAAAAGAATGATGGATGCCACTGTGTTCTTGGGGACCTTCAATGCTGCAGAATTTTTTTTGTACCCTTCCCCAGATCTGTGCGTCAACACAATCCTGTGCCGCAGCCTCCAATGTGCTCGTGATGGCTATTTAACAGTCTGATGGCCTTGAGATAAAAGCTTATGTTCAGTCTCTCGGTTCCATCTTTGATGCACCTGTACTGACCTCGCCTTCTGGATCATAGCAGGGTGAACTCAGGTGGTTGTTGTCCTTGATGATAATTTTGGCCTCCCTGTGTTATCGGGTGCTGTAGGTGTCCTGGATGGAAGGTAGTTTGCAAAGGGTCTGAATGCTTTATGTAAATAAGGTACAGTGCCTTGCGAAAGTATTCGGCCCCCTTGAACTTTGCGACCTTTTGCCACATTTCAGGCTTCAAACATAAAGATATAAAGCTGTATTTTTTTGTGAAGAATCAACAACAAGTGGGACACAATCATGAAGTGGAACGACATTTATTGGATATTTCAAACTTTTTTAACAAATCAAAAACTGAAAAATTGGGCGTGCAAAATTATTCAGCCCCCTTAAGTTAATACTTTGTAGCGCCACCTTTTGCTGCGATTACAGCTGTAAGTCGCATGGAGTATGTCTCTATCAGTTTTGCACATCGAGAGACTGACATTTTTTCCCATTCCTCCTTGCAAAACAGCTCGAGCTCAGTGAGGTTGGATGGAGAGCATTTGTGAACAGCAGTTTTCAGTTCTTTCCACAGATTCTCGATTGGATTCAGGTCTGGACTTTGACTTGGCCATTCTAACACCTGGATGTTTATTTTTGAACCATTCCATTGTAGATTTTGCTTTATGTTTTGGATCATTGTCTTGTTGGAAGACAAATCTCCGTCCCAGTCTCAGGTCTTTTGCAGACTCCATCAGGTTTTCTTCCAGAATGGTCCTGTATTTGGCTCCATCCATCTTCCCATCAATTTTAACCATCTTCCCTGTCCCTGCTGAAGAAAAGCAGGCCCAAACCATGATGCTGCCACCACCATGTTTGACAGTGGGGATGGTGTGTTCAGGGTGATGAGCTGTGTTGATTTTACGCCAAACATAACGTTTTGCATTGTTGCCAAAAAGTTCAATTTTGGTTTCATCTGACCAGAGCACCTTCTTCCACATGTTTGGTGTGTCTCCCAGGTGGCTTGTGGCAAACTTTAAACAACACTTTTTATGGATATCTTTAAGAAATGGCTTTCTTCTTGCCACTCTTCCATAAAGGCCAGATTTGTGCAATATACCGACTGACTGAGTCTCCCACCTCAGCTGTAGATCTCTGCAGTTCATCCAGAGTGATCATGGGCCTCTTGGCTGTATCTCTGATCAGTCTTCTCCTTGTATGAGCTAAAAGTTTAGAGGGACGGCCAGGTCTTGGTAGATTTGCAGTGGTCTGATACTCCTTCCATTTCAATATTATCGCTTGCACAGTGCTCCTTAGGATGTTTAAAGCTTGGGAAATCTTTTTGTATCCAAATCCGGCTTTAAACTTCTTCACAACAGTATCTCGGACCTGACTGGTGTGTTCCTTGTTCTTCATGATGCTCTCTGCGCTTTTGACGGACCTCTGAGACTATCACAGTGCAGGTGCATTTATACGGAGACTTGATTACACACAGGTGGATTGTATTTATCATCATTAGTCATTTAGGTCAACATTGGATCATTCAGAGATCCTCACTGAACTTCTGGAGAGAGTTTGCTGCACTGAAAGTAAAGGGGCTGAATAATTTTGCACGCCCAATTTTTCAGTTTTTGATTTGTTAAAAAAGTTTGAAATATCCAATAAATGTCGTTCCACTTCATGATTGTGTCCCACTTGTTGTTGATTCTTCACAAAAAAATACAGTTTTATATCTTTATGTTTGAAGCCTGAAATGTGGCAAAAGGTCGCAAAGTTCAAGGGGGCCGAATACTTTCACAAGGCACTGTATTTCAGTTTTTTCCTTTTTTTATAAATGATCAAAACTGTCTAAAACCTGTTTTGTCTTTGTCAATATAGGGTATTGTTTGTAGATTGATGGGGGAAATGTTTTATTTAATCTATTTAGAATCTCGCCAAATACAGGTGTGCCAAGCTTGTAGCGCCATACCCAAGAAGGATCGAGGCTGTAATCGCTGACAAAGGTGCTTCAACAAAGTACTGAGTAAAGGGTCTGAATACTTATGTAAATGTGACATCTTAGTTTTGTATTTTTAATAAATGTGCAAAAAAATTGAAAAACCTGTTTTTGCTTTGTAATTCTGGGGTATTGTGTGTAGATTGATGAGGGGGGAAAACAGTTTAATACATTTTAGAATAAGGCTGGAATAATGTAACAAAATGTGGAAAAGGTCAAGGGGTCTGAATATTTTCTGAATGCACTGTAAATAAAATGCATAACAAAACTAATCCAATCTGTTCGTAGTTTGATTTACTGAGATGCTCTATAGGTAACTAGAATGACAACTCATACTAAATTATTCCACTGCTCTGTCGTTAGCAACATACGTTGAAGTCGTTTATAGTGACAGAACGAAGTCATCAGCAAATGGATCGATTCTAAAAAATAAGAGTATCAAAGCCAATGACGAATTTTCAAACTGCCGCTTTACCCATGTGTGTTCTCGCCCAATCCATTGGTTTCTGGACCAACCAGACGGCCCCGAATATGTCCACATTCGGTGAAGGGTCGGGGAGGTACTCAGAGTTGCTTTTTGATTTCTTTGTGAAACACACCCCTTTAACTAATAAGCAACTCATCTGCAACTTGGCTGCATCCAGTTGAAACATTTAAACTTTGTGCAACTAGTTGCACGCAACAGCCAATCAAAACTAATGCTTTTGTCACATGATCCTGTCGAAGGTTCGGAACTCTGCCCAGTTGTCATGTCGCCTACACAGCTGTCACCGCCTCTTGTTCTGGTTCTGTGACTGGGTCTGGTGCTGGAAGCTGCAGAGGGGAGGAAGGACAACCTGAGGAGAGATGCACTTGGAATCTCAGAACCTGGAGGTTGATGATGGTACTCTTTTGTAGCCTGCTTGCTCTGGGCATAAGTCTAGATCTTTGTCCCTTCCACCACGCCTCTTCTGGTGTGGTGATGAATGGTTCCTGGTTCTGGTTCTGTGAGAGGGATAAGTGTAGAGGGAGGAATGGGAAAAGGGATGGTGAGGGAGCAGGAGGGAGTGGTGGTGGAGGATATGTCCATTGGCCTGGGCTGGTGCTGGAGGAGGAGCAATGCGGAGGTAAGGCTGGATTCTAGAGGATGGAGGACAGAGGGAACACACAGGGCCCAAACCCTCCAGGCCACAGTGCACTCACAAACAGTTGGTAGGTGTGTTCAGTGTAAGTGCATCTGTGGGGGCAATTCTCTGTACGTACTTTGTGCCATTTATGGATGAATTCCCTCGTCGGGAGACAACCATGTACAATCATCTAGAGTGTGTCTTTCTTTTCTAGGTATATTATCAGGGTCATGGTGATGAGTTATTTCGGGGGTTCCGGCCCGCGTTTGATCATTCCGTTGCAGAGGTGGATGAGGGCATCTAGCGGGTCTTTTGTTTTGTTGGATGGTTCTTGGCTGTTCAAAGGTCTTGATATGCCTCCCGACTGACTGCCTGGTGGCCCTCTGTACTGACTTGGTAAAATAATGGGAGGTGCTGTGAGTAGTGAAGGCCACGGGAGGTTGGTGGCACCAAAAGAAGCAGGGGAGGAGGGCTGGAGGGGTAGAAGCAGTAAAGGCTAGCCATGACAGAGCTTCTACTCACCTCGAGGCCTGCAGTCCATCATCTTCTCAAGCAGCTAGGCCGGTGCTGGTTCTGGATGCTGGGGGGTGGAGTCCAGAGTGGTCCGTGTACTGGGGAGTTAGGTCAGGCCGCGGTCAAGAAACTGTTACCTTTCATTCATCCCCAGCCCTTCAGGTGTCGGGGTAGTCCATGGACTAAGGAGTCAGGTCGGGCCACATTCAAGCCACTGTTACCGCTCCTTCTTCCCCAGGCCTTCCGGTGTCGGAGTAGTCCGTGGACTTGGGGAACTGCACCAGCCGTGCTTGAGCCAATGTTACTAGCAGTGTCCACTAGTCCGTCAAATGAAAGACACCAGAGAGGGTAGAGAGAGGGATACAACTCTCCACACAGGGTTGTGCGTAATGAGGAGAAACCAGAGTTTAATTTCTATGATAAAATAATCAACACTCACTTGATAAAAACTACTGGACTGAAAGCCATTGCATTCAACAACCATGTCTCTGTCACTAGCAAACACAGTCGTGAAATATGCAACTAAGGCTATACCCCATACAGTGTTAAAACACCCAAAATCCTTTTTAGGGGTACTTTTTTTGCCACTCAAAAGGAACAAACATATTTTTTTTTTATGGTGATACCCTAAAAAGACACATTTGTACCATTTCTAAAGGTACGCTTTTGTACCTGTACTATCTTGTCCCCTAAGGTACACTATTGGCTCTTTTTAAGGTACAATTATGTTCCTATAACTAAAGGTACAAAGGACATACCTTACAGGGTACCGCTATAGTGTAAAGTGTTTGTACCCCTTTAAGAACAAATCTAAACCTTTATTTCTGAGTGTATAGTAAACAGTATACTGTAACTGTATAGTGATTCATCTCATCCTTTGGAAACTATATAGCCTAGATCATTAAATCCCATTGCAAATTATCCGAAACAACATTTGCAATGTTGATGGGCTGTGAAAATATAAGCCCCTCTCCATTCATCTTAAACAATTACAAAATCAAAGCCTGGCAACCCAACGTGCGAGCTTTTAAAATGCCACCTAATTTGCATGTGCTGTTTATGAATAATCGGCGCCCGATGACACGCAAGGAAAGTTTGTGTCTCCTCTCTACCGTCACTCTATTTCTAATCATTTGTAAATTCCAAGTGGATTACCTCCCGTTTCTGACGAGTGTCAAAACCCTCAGACTTCCAAAGTTGCAGGGAGGCTTGTTAGACGGCTTTCTAATCTATGAGAGGGATTTGAATACGTTTCTCAATCGTTCCCTCACTGCATCTCATCCCCTCAACCCCTCAGAGCGTCACACGCCTCATAAGGAGGGCATCCACTCCTCGAGAGTCCCACGCTAAGATACATTAATTTCAACATCGTAAATAACTGGGGATCAGCATTTCTTTATTTTATTTAACTAGGCAAGTCAGTTAACTTCTTATGGCTGCAGGGGCAGTATTGAGTAGCTTGGTTGAAAGGTGCCCAGAGGTGCCCAGAGTAAACGGCCTGCTCCTCAGTCCCAGTTGCTAATATATGCATATTATTATTAGTATTGGATAGAAAACACTCTGAAGTTTCTAAAACTGTTTGAATGATGTCTGTGAGTATAACAGAACTCATATGGCAGGCAAAAACCTGAAAAGAAATCCAAACAGGAAGTGGGAAATCTGAGGTTGGTCGATTTTCAACCCAGCCCCTATTGAATACACAGTGGGATATTGGTTATGTTGCACTTCCTAAGGCTTCCACTAGATGTCAACCGTCTTTAGAAACTTGAATGAGGCTTTCTCCTGTGATGTGGGGCCGGATGAGAGCTCTTTGAGTCAGTGGTCTGGCAGAGAGCCAGGTCCTGGTCATGCGAATTTCACATGAGAGCGACCTGCATTCCATGGCATCCAGAACCAGAGCAGCCACCGAGGTTAGATGCCCACCCGGACCTTCCCCTATAAGTTCAGGTTTGCGGTCGGGAGTCCGCACCTTTGGTGGGGGAGGGGGGGGGGGGGGGGGGGGGGGGGGGGGATTGTACTGTCATGCCCTGACCTTAGTTATCTTTGTTTTCTTAATTATTTTCGTCAGGTCAGGTGTGACTAGGGTGGGTATGTTAGTTTTTGTATTGTCTAGGGTTTTTGTATATCTAGGGGTTTTGTAAGTCTAGGTATATGTAGGTCTATGGTGGCCTGAATTCGTGCCCATTCAGAGGCCGCTGTCTATCGTTGTCTCTGATTGGGGACCATATTTAGGTAGCCATATTCCGTGGGTATTTTGTGGGTTCTTGTTCTGTGTTTAGTTGCCTGTCTGAACTATCCATATTAGCTTCACGAATCATTTTGTTAGTTTGTTCAGTGTTTCGTTCTTTAATATAGAAGAATGTACGCTTACCACGCTGCGCCTTGGTCTCCTCCTTACAATGACCGTGACAAATTGAATTCCATTGATCCAATCTTCTATAGTATAGTACATTTTCAGGCATTTGAACCATAGAAATACAATCTACTTATTCTATGTCTACGCTTGGAAGTGGTCCATACTTCCAACAATCCAAGCTGGGGTTTATTGTAAGGATGCACTGAGGATGGCAGTTTATTGACTATTCATATGTTTCAGCTATAAAGATGTCTGCTTCCGAATACATGAATACCTAAACGCACAAAAAAACATTTCACAAAACAAAAACAGAAAGATGTTGGAAAAATGATTCATTTAAGCAGGGTTGACCTTAACTCAGTCAACCTCTTCCAGTTCGCACCTTGCAGTTTATTTGCATTTGTTTGTTAGTCTTCATTTATTTTTGGTGTCGTGGCTTGTTTTGGCTTGCTTACAGTTAATAGGATAAACATGAACAGGCCAAATAGCTGCCCATTCATAAGCTTGTTTGTACTGTACATACAAATATTGGAGATGGTTTGCATCAACAGGGCTGCTGCCTGGCTGCCTGCGACTCTACAGTAGCTCCCCATATCTGCATGATGACAAATGAGAGAACGTCCCAGGTAAATTAAACTGTTAACCCTAACCCTAACCCTATGCCTGTTAGGAAAATGTGTATTTATGCTATGTGTTGAAATTTCAACCAACAACGTAGTGGTGATAACAATGACTACAATGTCTAAATATATACATACACTACTGGTCAAAAGTTTTAGAACACCTACTCATTCAAGGGTTTTTCTTTATTTTTACTAGATTATACATTATAGAATAGAATAGTTAAGACATCAAAACTATGAAATAACACATATGGAATCATGTAGTAACCAAAAAAGTGTTATACAAATCAACATATATTTTATTTTTGAGATTCAAATAGTGTTGATGACAGCTTTGCACACTCTTGACATTCTCTCAACCAGCTTCATGAGGTAGTCACCTGGAATGCATTTCAATTAACAGGTGTGCCTTCTTCAAAGTTCATTTGTGGAATTTCTTTCCATCTTAATGCGTTTGAGCCAATCAGTTGTGTTGTGACAAGGTACTGTAGGGGGGCATACAGAAGATAGCCCTATTTGGTAAAAGACCAAGTCCATATATGGCAAGAACAGCAAAGAGATACGACAGGCCATCATTACTTTAAGACATGAAGGTCAGTCAATACGGAACAAAAAAACATCAAGTGTTATGGAAGACCCAGAGTTACCTCTGCTGCAGAGTATAAGTTAATTAGAGTTACCAGCCTCAAAAATTGTAGCCCAAATAAATCCTTTACAGAGTAACAGACACTTCTCAACATAAACTGTTCAGATGAGACTGTGTGCATCAGGCCTTCATGGTCGAATTGCTGCAAAGACTCCACACTTAAAGGACAAAAATAATACGAAGAGACTTGCTAGGGCCAAGAAACACGAGCAATGGACATTAGTCCATTGAAAATTTGGAAACCGGTGTAAGTTTGTCCTTTGGTCTGATGAGTCCAAATTTGAGATTTTTGGTTACAACCACAGAGTCTTTGTGAGACGCGGTGTGAGTGAACAGATGATCTCCGCATGTGTATTTCCCACCGTAAAGCATGGAGGAAGAGGTGTTATGGTGTGGGGTGCTTCGCTGATGTCTGTGGCTTAACTAGCATGGCTACCACAGCATTCTGCAGCGATAAGCCATCCCATCAGGTTTGGGTTTAGTGGGACTATCATTTGTTTTTCAACAGGACAATGACCCAACACACCTCCAGAATGTTGGAAAAGCATTCCAAGTGAAGTTGGTTAAGAGAATGCCAAAGCGTGCAATGCTGTCATCAAGGCAAAGGGTGGCTATTTGAAGAATCTCAAATATAAAATAGATTTTGACTTGTTTAACACTTTTTTGGTTACTACATGATTCCATAAGTGTTATTGAATAGTTTTGATGTCTTCACTAATATTCAACAATAAAATAAAGAGCATCTACTCATTCAAGGGGTTTTCTAAAACTTTTGACCAGTAGTATATATATATATATACAGTTTAAGTCAGAAGTTTACATACACTTAGGTTGGAGTCATTAACTCATTTTTCAATCACTCCCAGTGGGTCAAAAGTTTACATACACTAAGTTGACTGTGCTTTTAAAAAGCTTGGAAAATTCCATAAGATGATGTCATGGCTTTAGAAGCTTCTGATAGGCTAATTGGCATCATTTGAGTCAATTGGAGGTGTACCTGTGGATGTATTCCAAGGCCTACCTTCAAACTCAGTGCCTCTTTGCTTGACATCATGGGGAAATCAGCCAAGACCTCAGAAAGAAAATTGAAGACCTCCACAGGTCTGGTTCATCCTTGGGAGCCATTTCCAAATGCCTGAAGGTACTACGTTCATCTGTACTAACACTAGTACGAAAGTATAAACACCATGGGATCAACCAGCTATCATACTGCTCAGGAGGGAGACGGGTTCTGTCTACTAGAGATGAAGGTACTTTGGTGCGAAAAGTGCAAATCAATACCAGAACAACAGCAAAGGACCTTGTGAAGATGCCGGAGGAAACAGGTACAAAAGTATCTCTCTTCACAATAAAACGAGTCCTATATCAACATAACATGAAAGGCCGCTCTGCCAGGAAGAAGCCACTGCTCCAAAACAGCCATTAAAAAAGACAGACTACGGTTTGCAACTGCACATGGGGACAAAGATCATACTTTTGGAGAAATGTCCTCTGGTCTGGTGAAACAAAAATAGAACTGTTTGGCCATAATGACCATCGTTATGTTTGGAGGAAAAGGGGAGGCTTGCAAGCCGAAGAACACCATCCCAACTGTGATGCACGGGGGTGGCAGCATCATGTTGTGGGGGTGCTTTGCTGCAGGAGGGACTGGTGCACTTCACAAAAGAGATGGCATCATGAGGGAGGACAATTATGTGGATATGCAACATCTCAAGACATCAGACATCAAGTTAAAGCTTGGTCGCAAATGGGTCTTCCAAATGGACAATGACCCCAAGCATACTTCCAAAGTTGTGGCAACATGGCTTAAGGACAACAAAGTCAAGGTATTGGAGTGGCCATCACAAAGCCCTGACCTCAATCCTATAGAAAATGTGTGGGCAGAACTGAAAAAGCTTGTGCGAGCAAGGAGGCCTACAAACCTGACTCAGTTACACCAGCTCTGTCAGGAGGAATGGGCTAAAATTCACCCAACTTATTGTGCGAAGCTTGTGGAAGGCTACCCAAAACGTTTGACCCAAGTTAAACAATTTAAAGGCAATGCTACCAAATACTAATTGAGTGTATATAAACTTCCGACCCTCTGGGAATGTGATGAAAGAAATAAAACCTGAAATAATTCATTTTCTCAACTATTATTCTGACATTTCACATTCTTAAAGTAAAGTGGTGACTTAATACAGGGAATTTTGACTCTGATTAAATGTCAGGAACTTTGAAAAACTGAATTTAAATGTATTTGGCGAATTCAACTGTGTATTATGCTTTAGTGGTGCTTGTTTGAGCTGCTTGGCATGCTGACTGCAGGGGATGTCCACCAGAGCTGTTACCAGATAATTTAATTTCTCTAACATAAGCCGTCTCCAACAACGTTTTAGAGAATTTGGCAGTACGTCCAACCGGCCTCACAACCTCAGACCAGGTGTAACCACGTCAGCCCAGGTGTAACCACGTCAGCCCAGGACCTCAAAATCCGGCTTCTTCACCTGCGCAATCATCTGAGACCAGCCATCCAGACAGCTGAAAAAATTGTGGGTTTGCACTACCACAGAATTTCTGCATAAACTGTCAGAAACCATCTCAGGGAAGCTTATCTGCATGCTAGTTGTCCTCACCAGGTTCTTGACCTGACTGCAGTTCTGGGTCATACCCAACTTAAGTAGGCATGCGCTCACCTTCGATGGCTACTGGCATGCTGGAGAAGTGTGCTCTTCAAGGATGAATCATGTTTTCAACTGTACTGGGAAGATGGCAGACAGCATGTATGGTGTTATGTGCTAGAGCAGGTTTGCTGATGTCAATGTTGTGTCTGATGGTGGCGGTTGAGTAATAACCTCTCACCCAACATCAACAAAACAAATAAGCTGATCGTGGACTGCAGGAAACAGCAGAGGGAGCACAACCCATCCACATCGATGGGACCGCAGTGGAGAAGGTGGAAAGCTTCAAGTTCCTCTGCGTACATATCACTGACAAACTGAAATGGTCCCCCCACACAGACAGTGTGGTGAAGAAGGCGCAATAGCGCCTTTTCAACCTCAGGAGGCTGAAGACATGTGGCTTGTCACCTAAAACCCTCATGAACTTTTACAGATGCACAATTGAGAGCATCCTGTCGGGCTGTATCACTGCCTGGTACGGTAATTGCACTGCCCGCGATCTGCCCAACGCATCACTGGGGGCAAACTACCTGCCCTCCAGGACACCTAGAGCCCCCGATATCACAGGAAGGCCAAAAAGATCATCAAGGATAACCACCACCCGAGATTGTTCACCCCGCTATCATCCAGAAGGCGAGGTCAGTACAGGTGCATCAAAGCTGGGACCGAGAGACTGAAAAAGGCCATCTCAAGGCCATCAGACTGTAAAATAGCCATCACTTGCACATTAGAGGCTGCTGCGCTACATACATAGATTTGAAATCGCTGGCCACTTTATTAATGGAACTCTTGTCACTTTCACAATGTTTAAATATTTTGCATTACTCATCTCATATGTATATACTGTATTATATCCTGTTCTACTGTATCTTAGTCTATGCCACTCTGACATTGCTCGCCCAAATATTTATATATTCTTAATTGCTTTACTTTAGATTTGTGTGTATTGTGTCTATTGTTGTGAAAGTGTTAAATATTACTTCACTGTTGGAACAAGAAACAATCATTTCGCTACACCCGCAACCACATCTGCTAAACACATGTATGTGACAAATAACCTTTGATTTGATTCGATTTGACTATGCCACTAATATAGTGTTATGACTTAGTTTGCCTCCAAAACATCTTGTTCGGGTCTCAAAGCTAAGTGAGGGTTCGGCTCCTCACACTTGGTCTAATAGAAGATGGGTGGGGAGACAAACCCTGACACACAAACACAGTCTGAATTTAAATTGGATTACATTTAGATTTGTGTCACTGGCCTACACACAATACCCCATAATTCCAAAGTGGAATTATGTTTTTAGAATTTTTTACAAATGAATTAAAAAAAACAAAAGGCTGAAATGTCTTGATTCAATACCTCTCTGTTTTGGCAAGCCTAAATAGGGTCAGGAATAAAAATGTGCTTAACAAGTCACATAATACATTTCGTGGACTCTGTGTGCCATACTAGTGTTTAACATTTTTGAATGATGATCTCATCTCTGTTTCCCACACATACAATTATCTGTAAGGTCCCTCAGTTGAGCAGTGAATTTCAAACACAGATTCAACCACAAAGACCAGGGAGGTTTTCCAATGCTCAACAATGAAGAAGGGCACCAATTGGTAGATGGGTAAAAACAAAGCAGTCATTGAACATCCCTTTGTGACTAATTATATATTGGATGGTGTGTCAATACACCCAGTAACTGCAAAGATACAGGCATCCTTCCTTACTCCGTAGCCAGAGAGAAAGAAAACCACTCTGGGATTACCAACTAGCTCTCACAGTGTCACGTCATGTTTCTTAAATGTCAAATTTAGAAATTGTTGCAAACGTCAAATTCCAAAGAGTTTAAGGTAAAGTGTAGGCATTCACTCAGAATTTTTAAGGTTAGGTTTTACATTCATTCCAAGATGGCGTAGCAGTCGGACGTGTGTCTTTGTCTTGTCCTATGTGTATATCGTTATCATCGTATATATTTTAATCTCACTTTCTATCTACGGACTGAATATACTCTCATGCAAACCGCCTCACCCAATGTGGTACGTATCTGCTATGCTTATACTTTAGAACCGGAACCCCCTTCAGAAGCTAGCCAGATAACTAGCTACTAGATAGTAGTCAGTTAGCCACTGCTAACGGTCCTCACCGTTAACTCGGACATCAACCAGCCTCAACCCAATTCCTGCCAGTCCGCACAGCGCAATATCAACCCAGAGCATATCGGACTGCTTTTTCTCTATCATATCTCCGGATTCCTACCGTAAGCTCTGAACCTTTTACACCGGATCATCGCAGCTAGCTAGCTGCTATCCGAGTGGCTACTCCTGGCTAAAGTCTCTGTCCCGAAGCAAGCACCAGTTAGCCTGGAGCTAGCCTAGAGCTAGGCCCATCTCCCGGCTAGCCAAAGAGGTCCACCGGCCAATTCTTGGGCTACAATAACTTTTTTGCCAATTGGCCTGCACCCTTTACTGCCGACATGAAGCCCCGCCGATCAATCAGATCTGGTCTGCCGACGTAACCGTCTGAGGTGGTCTCAATAGGCTCTTCTGTTGCAAGGTCGCCGGATGCCTATCTGCTAGCCCCAGCCTGCTAGCTGTCTGAATCGCATGTCTCCAGCTCGCCTAGCGTAGCAGCAACTACGGAATTGGCTCCCTGACTCATCTAGTGCTACTCATTGGACCCTATCATCACTTGGCTACACATGCCTCTCCCTAATGTCAATATGCCTTGTCTATTGCTGTTTTGGTTAGTGATTATTGTCTTATTTCACTGTCGAGCCCCTAGCCCTGCCCAATATACCTTAGATAGCCCTTTTCTTTCACCCCCCACACATGCGGTGACCTCACCTGGCTGACCTGGTGCCTCTAGAGAAAAAACCTCTCTCATCGTCACTCAATGCCTAGGTTTACCTCCCCTGTACTCACATCCTACCATACACTTGTCTGTACATTATGCCTTGAATCTATTCTTCCGCGGCCAGAAATCTGCTCCTTTTACTCCCTGTTAACAACGCAGAAGATTACCAATTCTTATAGCCTTTAGCCGTACCCTTATCCTACTCCTCCTCTGTTCCTCTGGTGATGTGGAGGTTAACCCAGGCCCTGCAGTACCCAGCACCACTCCAATTCCCATTTGTCTCATTTGTTGACTTCTGTAAACGTAAAAGCTTGGTTGGTTTCATGCATGTTAACATTAGAACATTAGAAGCTTCCTCCCTAAGTTTGTTTTATTCAATGCTTTAGCACACTCCGCCAACCCTGATATCTTAGCCATGTCTGAACCATGACTTAGGAAGGCCACCAAAAATCCTGAAATTTCTATCCCTAACTATAACATCTTCCGACAAGATAAAACTGCCGAAGGGGGTGGAGTTGCAATTTACTGCAGAGATCTACTGTCATACTATCCAGGTTTGTGCACAAACAATTAGAGCTTCTACTTTTAAAAATCCACCTTTCCGGATACAAGTCTCTCACCGTTGCCGCTTGTTATAGACCCCCTTCAGCCCCCAGCTGTACCCTGGACACATATACTGTATGTGAATTTATTTTCCCCCATCTATCTTCAGAGTTCGTAATGTTAGGTGACCTAAACTGGGATATGCTTAACACCCTGGTCGTCCGACAGTCTAATCTAGATGCCCTCAATCTCACACAAAATATTAAGGAACCTACCAGGTACAACCCTAAATCCGTAGCCATGGACACCCTCTTAGATATCATCCTGACCAACTTGCCCTCTAAATACACGTCTGCTGTCTTCAACCAGGATCACAGCGATCACTGCCTCCTTGCCTGCGTGCGTGATGGGTCCACGGTCAAACGACCACCCCTCATCACTGTCAAAAGCTCCCTAAAACACTTCAGCGAGCAGGCCTTTCAAATTGACCTGGCCCGGGTATCCTGGAAGGATATTGACCTCATCCCGTCAGTAGAGGCTGCCTGGTTGCTCTTTAAAAAGTGCTATCCTCGCCATCTTAAATAAGCATGTCCCTTTCAATTTTTTTTAACTAAGAACAGATATAGCCCTTGGTTCACCCCAGACTTGACTGCCCTTGACCAGCACAAAAACATCCTGTGGCGTACTGCATTAGCATCGAATAGCCCCCGCGATTTGCAACTTTTCAGGGAAGTCAGGAACCAATACACTCAGTCAGTTAGGAAAGCTAAGGCTAGCTTTTTCAAACTGAAATTTGCATCCTGTAGCACTAATTCCCAAAAGTTTTTGGACACTGTAAAGTCCATGGAGAATAAGAGCACCTCCTCCCAGCTGCCCACTGCACTGAGGCTAGGAAACAATGTCACCACCAATAAATCTACGATAATCGAGAATTTGAACAAGCATTTTTCTACGGCTGGCCATGCATTCCACGTGGCTACCCCTACACCGGCCAACAGCTCAGCACCCCCTGCAGTAACTTGCCCAAGCCCCCCCCCCCTCCCCTCCCCTCCCCCAGCTTCTCCTTCACCCAAATCCAGACAGCTGATGTTCTGAAAAAGCTGAGAAATCTGGATCCCTACAAATCAGCTGGGCTAGACGACCCTCTCTTTCTAAAATTATCCTCCGAAATTGTTGCAACCGCTATTACTAGCCTGTTCAACCTCTCTTTCGTATCGTCTGAGATCTAAAAAGATTGGAAAGCAGCCGTGGTCATCCCCCTCTTCAAAGGGGGAGACACGCTAGACCCAAACTGTTCTAGACCTATAGCCAGCCTGCCCTGCCATTCTAAAGTCTTCGAAAGCCAAGTTAACAAACAGATCACCGACCATTTCGAATCCCATGGTACCTTCTCCACTATGCAATCTGGTTTCCGAGCTGGTCATGGGTGCACCTTAGCCATGCTCAAGGTCCTAAACAATATCATAACCACCATCGATAAAAGACAGTAATGTGCAGCCATCTTCATCAACCTGCCCAAGGCTTTCGACTCTGTCAATAACCGCATTCTTATCAGCAGACTCAATAGCCTTGGTTTCTCAAATGACTGCCTCGCCTGGTTCACCAACTACTTTGCAGATAGAGTTCAGTGTGTCAAATCGGGAGGGCCTGTTGTCCGGACCTCTGGCAGTCTCTATTGGGGTGCCACAGGGTTCATTTCTTGGGCCAACTCTTTTCTCTGTTTATATCAACGATGCTGCTTGTGATTTTCTGACCCAGCTCTACGCAGACAACACCATTCTGTATATATCTGGCCCTTCTTTGGACACTGTGGCCCTTCTTTGGAAACCTCCAAACGAACTTCAATGCCATACAACACTCCTTCCATGGCCTCCAACTGCTTTTAAATGATAACAAAATTAAATGCATGCTCTTCAACCGATTGTTGCCCGCACCCGCCCGCCCGACTAGCATCACAACTCTGGACAGTTCTGACTTAGAATATGTGGACAACTACAAATACCTAGGTGTCTGGTTAGACTGTGAACTCTCCTTCCAGACTCACATTAAGCATCTTCAATCCAAAATTAAATCTAGAATCGGCTTCCTTCACTCATGCTGTCAAACATACTCTCGTAAAACTGACTATCCTACCGATCCTCGACTTTGGAGATGTCATTTACAAAATAGCCTCCAACACTCTACTCAGCAAACTGGATGTAGTCTATCACAGTGCCATCCATGCCATTGTCACCAAAGCCCCATATACTACCCACCACCGCGACCTGTATGCTCTTGTTGGCTGGCCCTCACTACATATACGTCGCCAAACCCACTGGCTCCAGGTCATCTATAAGTCTTTGCTAGGTAAAGCCCCGCCTTATCTCAGCTCACTGGTCACCATAGCAACACCCACCCGTAGCACACGCTCCAGCAGGTATATTTCCCTCTCTAACTTTAAGCATCAGCTGTCAGAGCTGTTTACCGATCACTGTACCTGTACACAGCTAATCTGTAAATAGCACACCCAACTACCTCATCCCCATATTGTTATTTATCCTCTTGCTCTTTTGCACACCACTATCTTTACTTTCACATCATCATCTGCACATCTATCACTCCAGTGTTAATGCTAAATTGCAATTATTTTGCCTCTATGGCCTATTTATTGCCTTACCTCCCTACTCTTCTACATTTGCACACACTATACATATATATTTCTGTTGTGTTATTGACTGTACGTTTCTTTATCCTATGTGTAACTCTGTGTTTGTGTCGCACTGCTTTGCTTTATCTTGGACAGGTCGCAGTTGTAAATGAGAACTTGTTCTCAACTGGCATACCTGGTTAAATAAAGGGGAAATCAAATAAATAAATAAAAAGTTTAGGCAGTAAGGTAAGGGTTAAGGTCTGGGATAGGCTTAAAACAAAAATGTCAAAAACAACTTTCTATTGCTGGATTTGAACTATCAACCTTTGGATTTAAAATCAGAGGTTTGCGACCATCCACATCACCCTAGCAAAACTGAAAAATAACATTGCTTACTGTTGCCCCTAGTGGCTGGTTTCATCGCCATCTGACATCCTCAGACATGGATGGCTGTCGAATACTGACTTGTATCCCGGGCGACCTGGCCAGGGATTTCACCATAAGGCCAATGATGACTTTAAAACAGTTACAGAGTTTAACGGCTGTGATAGGAAAATACAGGATGGATTAACAACATTGTAGTTATTCCACAATACTAACCTAAAGGACACAGTGAAAGTACAGGATGGATTAACAACATTGTAGTTATTCCACAATACTAACCTAAAGGACACAGTGAAAAGTACACACTGTACATACTGCAAGTATTCCAAAACATGCATCCTGTTTGGAATAAGGAACTAAAGTAAAACTGCAACAAATGTTGCAAAGAAATGTACTTTATGTCCTGAATACAAAACATTATGTTTGGAGCAAATCCAACAAAACAAATCACTGAGTACCACTCTTCATGTTGTCAAAGATGGTGGTGGCTGCATAATATTATGCATTTGCCTGTCATTGGAAAGGATAAACATTAACGGAATAGAGCTAAGCACAGGCAAAATCCTAGAGGAAAACCTGGTTCGGTCTGATTTCCAACAGACACTAGGAGAAAAATTCACCACCTTTAAGCAGGACAATAACTGAAAACAAAAAGCCAAATATACACTGGAATTGCTCACCAAGACAACATTGAATGTTCCTGAGTGGCCTAATTACAGTTTTGACTTAAATCGGCTTGAAAATCAATGGCAAGACATGCTCTCTAGCAATGATCAACAACCAACTTGACAGAGCTTGAATCATTTTCTATCCAGGTGTGCAATGCTCTTAGAGGCTTACCCAGAGAGACTCACAGCTGTAATCACTGCCTAATGTAATCCTAACATGTATTGATTAATTCAGGGGTGAATACTTATGTAAATGAGACATTTCTGTATTTCATTCTCAATAAATTTGCAAACATTTCTAAAAACATGCTTTCAATTTGTCATCATGGGGTATTATGTGTAGATGGGTGAGAACAAAATGTATTTAATCCATTTTAAATTCAGGCTGTAACACAACTGTGTGGAATAAGTCAAGTGGTGTGAGTACTTTCTGAAGGCACTATACTCACACATGGACAGATCAGGACATATGTTGCAGGATATTGCCCTTAGGCAGCATTTAGACCGGCAGCTCAAATCTGATATTTTTTCCAGTAATTAGTCTTTTGACCGATCTTTTCGCGTCAGATCTTTTTCAGATCTGATAGGTCAAAAGACCAATTAGTGAACAAATGAACCAGAATTAGGCTTATTACAGTTCATGTTTTATTCACGATTGGCCACTCAGTAACTATGCAAATGATATGTCAGTTCACATGTGCGGACATGCACACATATGATTGTACTTGTACATGCTAATGAGGTTAGGTTACTGTGTGTGTGTGTGTGTGTGTGTGTGTGTGTGTGTGTGTGTGTGTGTGTGTGTGTGTGTGTGTGTGTGTGGGTGTGTGTGTGTGTGTGTGGTGTGTGGTGTGTGTGTGTGTGTGAGAGAGAAGGTCTGGTTAGAAAAAAATAGTAAAAAATAACTACAAGCGAATAAATAACTGGCAGAACAAAGTTGTAGATTGTGGTGATACTGTGGACTTATATTACTTCCTGGTCTTATGGGAAGTGGGTATATTTGCATATTAGACAACTTCTAATTGGGTAAACCCCCAAGTTATGTATGAGCTAACAACTGGGAGTTAACGATGCAAATAAAGCATTTCGATTCTAGAATACTAAGTATAATAGTTTGTGTTGAACTCCACGCACGTATACATGCACAAACACATAAACATCAAATCAAATGTATTTATATAGCCCTTCTTACATCAGCTGATATCTCAAAGTGCTGTACAGAAACCCAGCCTAAAACCCCAAACAGCAAGCAATGCAGGTGTAGAAGCACATGCGCATATACACACACACTGAAAGACATAACGCCTCTGACATTGAACAAGACCATTGTACCATTACCGAGTAAAACTACACCATGCCATCAAATGTATTCACAATAAGCAGCACATACCATCCAAAAATAGTCAGGAAAGTTTAGAATACAGCGCCTCCATTACAAGAACCTGTCAACCCAGCACATCTCTCTTTATCTCCTTCAGTTTCTGTCTCCGGAGACAAGTAGTGATATCTCTCAACCACAGAGCCAACTCTGGTCAAAAGTAGTGTACTACATAGGCTGTGTTCAAAATGAAACCCTATTCCCTATCTCAACCCCATTCTCACCTGATCAGTGTTGTGGCTGTACAAGTGAGATTGCGTCCAAAAAGGCACCCTATTACGTACATAGTGTATTGCTTTTGATCAGGGCCAACAGGGCCCATAGTGGCCTATGTACTGAATAGGGTGCCATTTTGAACGTAGACAAATTGTTCCCACTATCAGATGTTCCTCCCTCTACATACATCTCCTATGGTTAGGCTATACAGTACATTTCAGAGATTTAACTTGAAGGGGTAAAGTGTACTGAACTATCATATTCAAGTAGAAGTACTGTTACTGTAATGAGATTTTACTCAAGTAGAAGTAAAGCTACTGTTGTAAAAAGCTACACAAGTGAAAGTAAAAAAGTAGCTAATTTAAAAAGTACTCAGAGTAAAAGTAATTGAGTTACTTTAAAATAAAAACATTGACCTTATAGCTAACTTTGCATTGGTTACCTGAACATTGTTATACAATAAATGTAAAAAGGAAGAGAGGAAATTAATGTACAGTATGAACTAAGTTAATTTATTGTTTGCGTTGCAGCAAGGATGTTTCAAAAATAAATTCAAATATAAAGCAATTCAAATGTGTTAATGAATTATCAGCAATACAAAATAAAGTACAAAAACAAAAAACAACCAATTTGTGCTCTTATCCTCACTCACAAACTCTCTCATTGACTCATTTTCTCCATCACTCAATCACTCACTCTCACCCATACAAGGCCAAATGGGGACTGCCATGGTACATCGGGCATAGCTAAAGGATTTCATGTTAAATTAGTCCGCAGGTAGCAACAGAACATCATAGAAATAAATATGAATGAACAAACTCTGTAGATGTTGCATTAGATTGCATTGGAAAAGTATTCAGACCCCTTGAATTTCAACATTTTGTTACGTTACAGCCTTATTCTAAAATGGATTAAACAAATGTTTTTCCTCATCAATCTACACACAATACCCTGTAATAACAAAGAGAAAATAGGTTTAGATTTCTTTTTAAATGTATTAAAAATTAAAAAACAGATACCTTAAGTATTTAGACCCTTTGCTATGAGATTCAACATTGAGCTCATCTGCATTCTGTTTCCATTGATCATCCTTGAGATGTTTCTACAACTTGATTGGAGTCCACCTGTGGTAAATACAATTGATTGGACATGATTTTGGAAGGCAGAAGCCTGTCTATATAAGATCTGTCGTGGAAATGTCCTGTATTTACCAAATCATGAGAGCAAACCACACACAAGTCAGAGTTAGTTATCACAAAGTCCATCTTTAATTATATGAGCTCCATCACAACCCTGTGACTCTCAGATCAATTCAGTCTCTATAAATGAATTCTCTGAGAGTCCCTTACACATTGCAACTGAGATCCTTTATAGCAAAGACATACATAGCCAGACAGCATTGGCATAATTTATCATTCAGCTTTGACTCCTAAACTATGTTATTTTCAAAAACTCAGAACCTAAACAAATCCTCCATATCAACAGGCATATATCAAATCCATCCTATCTTGACAAGATCACAGAGACACATTGACTGGCACACAGACATTGTGGAGCCAAGAGATACACGCTTGACCTCTCCCCTCTCTGCGGCCCAAATAACTTAGTCTTGACAGAGACCAGATAACTGCAAACCCAGCCACAGTATTATACAAAAATAAACATTCTGATGAGAAGTAACTTACAAACATATGATGAATATAAAACATCTTACCTATGTTACCAACTAATTCTGATTATTCCCCAACAGATCTCACAGTTAACAGTGCATGTCAGAGCAAAAACCAAGCCATGAGGTTGAAGGAATTGTCCGTAGAGCTTCGAGACAGGATTGTGTCGAGGCACAGATCTTGGGAAGAGTACCAAAAAATGTCTGCAGCATTGAAGATCCCCAAGAACACAGTGGCCTCCATCATTCTTAAATGGAACAAGTTTGGAACCACCAAGACTCTCCTAGAGCTGGTCACCTGGTCAAACTGAGCAATCGGGGAAGAAGGGCCTTGGTAAGGGAGGTTAATCAATTAATCAAATGTATTTATAAAGCCCTTCTTACGTCAGCTGATGACACAAAGTGCTGCACAGAAACCCAGCCTAAAACCCCAAACAGCAAGCAATGCAGGTGTAGAAGCACGGTGGCTAGAAAAAACTCCCTAGAAAGGCCAGAACCTAGGAAGAAACCTAGGGAGGAAGCAGGCTATGAGGGGTGGCCATTCCTCTTCTGGCTGTGCCAGGTGGAGATTATAACAGAACATGGCCAAGATGTTCAAATGTTCATAGATGACCAGCAGGGTCAAATAATAATACACACAGTGGTTGTCAAGGGTGCAACAGGTCTGCACCGCAGACCTTTCACAACTGCTCCTGCTGTCTGGGAAGGTAGCACGTCCGGTGAACAGGTCAGGGTTCCATAGCCGCAGACAGAACAGTTGAAACTGGAGCAGCAGCACGGCCAGGAGAGAGAGAGAGAGAGAGAGAGAGAGAGAGAGAGAGAGAGAGAGAGGGGGAGAGAGAGAGAGAGATACTCTTCCAGAAGGACAACCTTTTCTGCAGCACTCCTCCAATCAGGCCTTTATGGTAGAGTGGCCAGAAGGAAGCCACTCCTCAGTAAAAGGCACATGACATCCCGCATAGAGTTTGCCAAAAATCAAAAGGACTCTCAGATCATGAGAAACAAGATTCTCTGGTCTGATGAAACCAAAATAGAACTCTTTGGCCTGAATGCCACGTCATGTCTGGAGGAAACATGGCACCATCCCTGCTGTGAAGCATGGTGGAGGCAGCATCATGCTGTGGGGATGTTTTCAGTTGCAGGGACTGGGAGACCAGTCAGGATTGAGGGAAAGATTAAATGAGCAAAGTACAGAGTACTTGATGAAAACCTGCTCCAGAGTGCTCAGAATCTCAGACTTGGGCAAAGTTCATCTTCCAACAGGACAATGACCCTAAGCACACAGCCAAGACAATGCAGGAGTGGCTTCGGGACAAGTCTCTGAATGTCCTTGAGTGTTCCAGCCAGAGCCTGGACTTGAACCCGATTAAACATCTCTGGAGGGACCTGTGCAGCGACGCTCCCCATCCAACCTGACAGAGGATCTGCAGAGAAGAATGGGATCAACTCCCCAAATACGACTTGTGCCAAGTTTGTAGTGTCATACCCAAGAAGACTCAAAGCTGTGATCGCTGCCAATTGTGGTTCAACAAAGTACTGAGTGAATTGTCTCAATACTTACGTAAATGTTGTATTTCAGTTTTTTATTTGTATTGTATTTGCAAAAAAATATACGTTTTTGCTTCGTCATTATGGGGTATTTTGTGTGGATCAATGACGAAAAAAAAAAAAAATCAATGACGAAAAAAATCTATTTCATCAATTTTAGAATAAGTTTATAACGTAACAAAATGTGGAAAAAAGTAAAGGGGTCTGAATACTTTCCGAATGCACTGTATGTACTGTATAGGCTACATGTACAACGGTGGCGGTCAGTGTTATTTAAGATGAGGGAGGACTAAAACAAATGTTAAGCATGGTCTCATTTCTATTACAGCGTATTGTTTGACTGTCATTCATATTCCATTCACCCGGCTCAATGTAACATTGATATGATGGGTATAGGGAAAAATAGTATCATGTAGTAGCCTAAACCTAAGGTTGCTACAACCTAGCCTAGCCTATAAATTGACATTTACAAAGAGGTCAGAGGAATTTGAGTTATCAGGGTGACAGACATTGACACATTCAATACCACCTTCCACACTCTTGCCTGCATCTAGCTGATCTAGGGTGTAATCATTAATCCAACAGCTGCAAACGAGAGTTTCTATTGGACAAATTCAGGTTCATTTATCCCAATTTCGTTCCATTTGCTTCCGTTTAAGAAACTTTTGTCAACAGAAACGTGTGATGGTATTTTTTTTTACTATCAAATGAGGAGAGACAAACTCATCACACAAATCAGAGTTATACTTGAACTAAATCTTTATTCACTTATTAATAAGGGAGCAGGTCAATACAACAAACACATGAATCGATTGAGTGCTCTACAATAATGATGGCTGGTCGAGGAATCACCCTCAGATGATTCGTTGAGAGTCCCGAGACAAAAGTACAAAGTTATTTTATAGCCAAGATACACTCCCTTCAGTCTACAAGACAAACAACAGATGTATGAAATGGGTCACAAGGTTAAGATTTATATGAAATATAAAAACTGTTGCTGTAAAAACTGTTCTCATTGTGTAGATACCAGCGTCTGGCACTGGAGTCATCTCTCCCTGGTACCTTATAGAACAGAAACATTAATTCTGGAATACGGTCTCTTTGGGTTTTATTACCCAAAAGACATCGTAAATCTCCTGTCAGTGTTAAATCTCCCAGAGACCCACTTTCAGTTCACACAGACACAATAGAGTTATAAGAACCCTCTATTCTGTTGCATATAACAACAATTTGATGCAATAAAACTATTATAACAACATCTTGTTATAATTGTTATAGTATAACAACATCTAAACTATTATAACAACATCTAATATCTCTCACAATAGGCAGAATGAATACAGCCCTGATCACATGCAAACACAGTTGACTTTCATAGAAGGCACATACCAACACCATGATCCCTTTGATCATTGTACAATTCCTTCTCACATCTTCTCCTCTCACGTTTTCCCTTCGGTTGTGAACTTCAGTGCACAAGGCATCAGCTGTCTGCAGGAGAAAACAAAACTTTCAGAGCCAAACCTTCATATAATAGCTGCTACACACAGCCTACATCCTTGTCATCATCCTTGTCATTCAACATAGCTACTAGAACTAGAGCGTTAGTAAACCCGTTGCAATCCTTCAGTACAGTGTTCAGTCAGCAGCAAGCAGTTTAGCAGTTATACTGACGAGCCGTGATGGCAATAAATTAATAAAAACAAAAGCTTACCTTGACTTGGAAGAGTTCCAATGTTAGATAACCATAGCCAGCTAGCTAACACAGCATCTCTCTCTGATTGAGTAGGCTAAACTAGCTAGCTGCACAGGCTAGCTAGCTATCTACACAGGCTAACTAAGTAGGTGAAAGAGACAAACAATACCACAAAATATATATATTACAACAAAATACTATATTAACAACATTACATTTTTATCATAAACATCACAATTATCCAAACCACAAGCTAGAACTTGCACACTTTCATTTCACTGGTAGAATCGTGAAGTTTCGACTCCCTGTGGATTCGTCTGCTCATAGTGAACCACCAAGTCCGGCATTCATAGCAAATGCTGATGCCGCCCGCTAGGTAGAGGGGACATCTCAAAACCTTGAATAATGGTGCTGTTTACTTCGAACGACCACCTCACAGTAATCTCAGAACTTCTATAGGCAAGATTGTTTTGAAAACATTTGTTTTTCACTAATGTTTGTCAGCATGCCCGTGTGGTGTTCAGTGCCTGGCAGTGCTAATTACATACAAACGCAAAAATGTGTTACCTTTCATCGTTCTAGCTACCAGAGATTTCCCCAGATTCTGCCAGTGGCTTGTGGCTATCAGGAATGATGCTGTAGCTTTCATGTATATATCTACCTCAAATACCTCATATCCAAGCACATTGATCTTATATTGCTATTCCCTGTACATAGCTCCATTCTTGTGTATTTTATTCCCTGTGTTACCAAAAAAAATCATACTTTTTTTTACTGCATCATTGGGAAGGGTTTGTAAACAAGCGTTTCACGTTTAGATCTACACCCTTTGTATTCGGCACATGTGAAAAATACAATTTGATTTTGAATATCCTCCCGACACTGTATGGACAAAGTTGACAACATGTTATTGAGATAAGGTGTAACCATAGAGAATGATAGATGAATGATAAAATGATAGGGCTTCCGAGTGGCACAGCAATCTGAGGCACTGCATCGCTAGTGCTAGATGCGTCACTACAGTCCCTGGTTCGATCCAGGGCTGTATCACAACCAGCCGCGATCGGGAGTCCCATAGGGCGGCGCACAATTGGCCCAGTATTGTCCTGGTTAGGGGAGGGTTTAGCCGGGGTAGGCCGTCATTGTAAATAAGAATTTGTTCTTAATTAACTGACTTGCCTAGTAAAAAAAAAGTCTAATAAAATTGAAAAGATGACTCATGCCCAAAAGCCAGTTTTTGCCGGGGCAGTGCCACTGAGGACTTTCGCAATTTCCACAAGTGGGAGGGACTTCCTATCGGTTAAGGAAGGATCACATAATTCCATCAGCCAATGAATTAAACTCATGAGCAAACTGCAGGTGGCAGTACAGTGGTTCCTTCTTTAAAAGTTATGAGTTTATGCCACTACCATTAGTCATAGATGCTGGCATTCTGTAATTGCACCACACTATCACAAGGGGGAGTTAGAACGCTGATGTATCGGTAGTCTAAACTGTGTCAATTAATGGAGGCGTTTTCAGTCTGAGAGTCTCTCCTCTGGCACTAGAGTCCTGCATCAGACACCAACAATAAAAACTGTCGGTGGTCCTAGAGTTATTAATAACCACTTAAGGAGCCGCCCCTTTTTTTTATTTTAATTTAAAATTACATACCCAAATCTAACCGCCTGTAACTCAGGACCTGAAGCAAGGATATGCATATTCTTGATACCACTTGAAAGGAAACACTTTGAAGTTTGTGGAAAAGTGAAATTAATGTAGGAGAATCTAACACATTAGATCTGGTAAAAGATAATACAAAGGAAAAAGCATGAGCTTTTTGACATTTTTTTGTACCATCATCTTTGAAATGCAAGAGAAAGGCCATAATGAATTCCAGACCAGGTGCAATTTGGATGTTGGCCACTAGATGGAAGCAGTGTATGTGCAAAGTTTTAGACTGATCCAATGAGCCATTGCATTTCTGTTAAAAAAATTGCATCAAGACTTCCCTAATGTGCCTAATTGGTTTATTAACAACTTTTCAAGTTCATAACTGCACTCTCCTCAAATAATAACATGGTATTATTTCACTGTAATAGCTACTATAAATTGGACAGTGCAGTTAGACTAAGAGTTTAAGCTTTCTGACAAAATCAGATATGTCTATGTCCTGGGAAAAGTTATTGTTACTTACAACCACATGCTAATCACATTAGCCTATGTTAGATCAACCATCCCGTGGGGGACCCACCGATCCTGTAGAGGTTTTAAGAGACAGCTTGGGTAAATACAATGTGGGAATTTCTCTTGACATACAGAGAGACGAATATTTAGAAATATTTCTAAATACTAAACTGGCTTTACTTACAAATTAGTAAGAATGTTTCAACCAATGTTTAAGAATGGCTTTTCCCCTTTATTCAGATTACAATCGCTCACTTTTGTTTGGGAAATGAAATAATCTCCAAAATATCATTATTCTTTAAACAAGCCATAGAAAGTTGGCTGCAATTTCAGTAAAAAAAAAATGTTTAAGGAACTTGTCTGTCGGCCCTGCATTAAAGACCAAAATTGGTTGATGAAAATTGTGATAAATAAAAATATATACCAGTTTCACCAAAAAAAATGACAGCTGTCATTTATAGATTACAAAATAGTTGAGAAGAGATTTGATGTACAAATTCCATGGCAAATGCTTCATGACACATCATTTCTCGTTTACCTTCTGAATGAATGATTATATTGAAGATAGAAGCCACCTCTTAATGAGTTCTGAGAGCTGATCTGTTATCTAACGATTATTATAATTATAATTAACATGCATTAAAATTTCATAAAAGCCCCTTTTAGATATTCTCACAGACTTACGAAAAATGCTTTGACTGTTTTGTGTAGCCCATCATGCAAAAACATTTTCCATGATGGGCTATTAGCAGGACAATAGACTCTTCATGCATCGATTTGTTTACAAAATGGTAGCCTGGCTATTGTAGGTGTGAAAATCCCCCAACTTGCAATGTATTCAATGTGTATTTTAATTACATTTTAGTTGCACTTCCCCCCAGCTCCACGGCCACAGGTAAAACCTTGCCGAGATGCTCAATGTATTTGTTGCTTGTTGGCTTGGCAGAGTTGCGGATGAATGTTTTCAGTTGATGCCAAACAAGTTAGATCGGGTTTAAATCAGGAGACCTACATGTAGAGACGAAAACATATTTTTAGATACACTTTAGGCCTACCGTAGGCGACATGAGTCTCACTAGTGTTGAGTAATGTGCTGTTAAAAATGTTGTAAGTATTTTATTTATTTTTATTTAACCTTTATTTTACTACATACATACTGCATAAAAGGTATAGTTACTCTGCTGGCGTCTTGACCCAGTTTATGACCTCATTTACAATGCAAATCCGGGGGCTGTGTGTTTTGGGTCATTGTCTGCATTTGGAGACACAGGGATTCTTTAGCTAAATAGCCAAGTACTGTACTCCCGACCATCACGTGTACAACGTGCCATATTTTCCATTCCATCCTAATGTTTTTCTTGGAATAGAAACCCCATAATATTAATCAAATTAATAAAGCAAGTTCCAGTCAAAAGTTTGAACACAGCTACTCATTCCAAGGTATTTCTTAATTTGTACTATTTTCTACATTGTAGAATAATAGTGAAGACATCATAACTATGAAATAACACATATTGAATCAGTTAAGAACAAATTCTTATTTACAAGGAAAGCCTACTCCTGTCTCCCCGTCTGGAAATTTAACCCTTGTCTCCCTTGTGCCCGCATTCTCTAGTACAGCCATTATTGAAGGCTATCAAATGCTTCTCAAAGATGCCCTCTGGTGGTCAAACTAGCACTAACAAGCATTAATGGTACCAGTGGTAAATAACATGCCATAGAACTCTGCGGCACCATGCAAGCTGCACCACAACTTTTAAAGGAGGAGACACCGTATTTCAACTATTATCTCATTGATAAGGGAGATACCTAATCAGTTGTACAACTGAATGCCTTCAACTGAAATGTGTCTTCCGCATTTAACCCAACCCCTCTGCATCAGAGAGGTGCAGGGGGCTCCCACAATCAACATCCATGGTGCCTAGGGAACAGTGGGTTAACTGCCTTGCTCATGGGCAGAACAACATATTTTTACCTTGTCAGCTCAGGAATTTGATCCAGCAACCTTTTGGTTAGTAGCCCAACACACTAACCACGAGACTACCTGATTGAGACAGGTGGATTTCCACCCCAAAGTGTTGCATGTCATGATGACAGAGACCTGTCTCGATCAATGAGTGAGAAGACTTGAAATAGACACCATGGCAGTAAACATATTGTTGGATTACTTTATTATGGAGCAAAAACATTTTTTATTTTAATAACAGAGCATTATCTAAATTCAAATTGACCTCTTGCAACTGGACACAAACATTTTATGAGACCCCTGCAGTCCCTAAATTAATGACGAAGATGGCATCGCTAAGGTAGATCAGCAATGAATAATCATTGGTTAATTTAATTTGTTATAACAATCTGTAGCTAAGAGAACTGGTGATCAGCAGATGATGGGAGAGGTGGTCATTATGAAATTGCCATTACAGATAAACATACAGTAAGTTCAGGGCATCCCTAGCCGCGTCTTCAGAGCATGCGCAGACCAGCTGGCTGGTGTTATTACGGACATATTCAATCGCTCCCTATCCCAGTCTGCTGTCCCCGCATGCTTCAAGACGTCCATTGTTCAAGAAGGCAAAGATTGCTGAACTAAATGATTATCGCCCCGTAGCACTCACTTCTGTCATCATGAAGTGCTTTGAGTGACTAGTCAAGGATCATATCACCTCCACCTTACCTGCCACCCTAGACCCACTTCAGTTTGCATACCGCCCCAACAGGTCTACAGACGATGCAATCGCCATCACACTGCACACTGCCCTATCCCATCTTAACAAGAGAATACCTATGTAAGAATCCTGTTCATTGACTACAGCTCAGCATTAAACCCCATAGTACCCTCCAAGCTCATCAATAAGCTTGAGGCCCTTGGTCTCAACCCCGCCCTTTGAAATTGGGTCCTGGACTTTCCAACAGGCCGCCCCCAGGTGGTGAAGGTAAGAAACAACATCTCCACTTCGCTAATCCTCAACACTGGGGCCCCATAAAGGTGCGTGCTCAGCCCCCTCTTGTACTCCTTGTTCACCCATGACTGCATGGCCATTCACGCCTCCAAATCAGTCATAAAGTTTGCAGCCGACACAACAGTAGTGGGTTTGATTACCAACAATGACGAGACAGCCTACAGAGAGGAGGTGAGGTCACTCGGAGTGTTGTGTCAGGAAAACAACCTCTCACTCAATGTCAACAAAACAAAGGAGATGATCGTGGACTTCAGGAAACAGCAGAGGGAGCCTCAGGAGGCTGAAGAAATTTGGCTTGTCACCTAAAACCCTCACAAACATTTACAGATGCACAATTGAGAGCATCCTGTTGAGCTGCATCACCGCCTGGTACGGCAACTGCACCGCCCTCAACCACAAGGCTCTCCAGAAGGTGGTGCGGTCTGCACAACGCATCACTGGGGGCAAACTACCTGCCCTCCAAGACACCTGCAGCACCCAATGTTACAGGAAGGCCAAAAAGATAATCAAGGACAGTAACCACCCAAGCCACTGCCTGTTCACCCCGCTACCACCCAGAAGGCGAGGTCAGTACAGGTGCTTCAAAGCTGGGAACGAGATACTGAAAAATAACTTCTATCTCAAGGCCATCAGATTGTTAAACAGCAATCACTAACACAGAGAGGCTGCTGCCTACATACACAGACTCAAATCATTGGCCACTTTAATAAATGGATCACTAGTCACTTTCAATGATGCCACTTTAATAATGTTTACATACTGTATCTTGCGTTACTCATCTCATATGTGTATACTGTATTTTATACCATCTATTGCATCTTGCCTATGCTGTTCGGTCATTGCTCATCCATATAATTATATGTACCTATTCTTATTCTATCCCTTTAAATTTGTGCGTATTAGGTAGGTTACTTGTTAGATATAACTGCACTGTCAGAACTAGAAGCACAAGCATTTCGCTACACTCACATTAGTGTTGTCATGATCAAACTGTCATCTAGCTCCTCATGGTAATCTGCTTGAAATGCAGCATAATGTCTAATTCATGGGATACATTTATGCTACAATGACACATGCATGCAAAGGAATTCTGTATCTAGAATCCACTCCAGGAAGATGCCCAGACACCACACGATATTGTCTGTAAAACAAAAATCAAAAAATCTTATGCTCTACTGTACAATTTGAACAAGAGTTGAACCGTGCCAGCATAACATCAACATTAGGGTAGACTAGTTGAACATACATACATGTGCACAGGCACAGAGATTACATTCACAACAATATCTAGCCTAATAGAAATAAATAAATGCATAACCCTCAACCTTTGAGCCTAGGTGTCACACCCTGACCTTAGTATTCTTTGTTTTCTTTGTTATTTTGGTTAGGTCAGGGTGTGACATGGGTGATGTATGTGTTTTGTCTTGTCTATGGGTTTTGTATGTTTATGGGGGTGTTTTCCTATCTAGGTGTTTTTGTACGTCTATGGTTGCCTAGATTGGTTCTCAATTAGAGGCAGCTGTCTATCATTGTCTCTGATTGGGAACCATATTTAGACAGCCATATTCTGTGGGTGATTGTTCCTGTTCCAGTGTTTAATGTTCACGTTACGGGCTTCGTTCCTTTGTCGGCTTGTTGTTTTGTTCAGTGTTTAAGTATTCCCATTAAATATGGATTATCATCACACTGCATCTTGGTCCTCCTCTCTTTCACCCGAAGACAATCGTTACACTAGGTAGGTAGGCAGATAGTATCTACTTACAGCCATGTGTATCAGGCATGTTTATGCAAATGTCTCTATTGTAAAACCAGCTTCCGTTTTAGAGATTTACAACAGTAAATTGTTGAATTAATGTTTCTCCTTACTGTTTGCTAGTAAACTTAGAGTGCTTGCTAGATATACAATACTTGTTATTTACATCTGTTTGGAATTCTATTTTACATCATACCTATAATTTTGTGAGATTGAAATGCATCCATGGTCATAATCATAAACAATGTCAACCCTCATAAATTTTGTTACATTACAGTAGCTAGCTAGTAAAATTATTTACAGTTGCTGATGTTACACATGTTTGCTAATAAGTCACATGCGATGTGTGGCGCATAATAACATAGTAGGTGCCAGGAGTCACTTGAAGCCGTTGTGTCTGGTCAGTTCTTTCAGTTTTGCCCAAAGGATTGTTGTTAGTGTCCGCCTCCTTTTAAAAAAAGCCTCTCTTGAGGGAGGGGCGGGGGCCAGAACATGAAGCACTGCCCAACTAAAGCTGTAGTCTTTTAGAGACTGGAAAAAATGTTTCTGCTTGTATATTTAGCAATGAATCCACCAATAGGAACATTGCTGAAAGACATCCAATGGCTCTATCCAACAAGGATAACCATATCTACACCCACAAAAACATATAGTGCAATCAGCATAACATAGAACCGTCGCGAAATGCCCAAAGCAGGACACCGGAAGCCATCATAGGGTGTATCATTCAGCAAGCGAAGAATGTGCTCACTTTTCCTAAATGTGATTGATACGAAACAGGACAGTTAACCTGTGCTGCCCTCAAACCAAGCCACGCTGCCTGATAATTATTTATAGGCTCTGTTTCAACTTGTCAATTTGTAATTATTTTCTAACAAGATTTATTTTTTTAACAACAATTTGAATTGAGGTGTGTTCCGCCTCCTCATTAACTCATTTAAGAAGTATCCCATTTAAATTTTGCGGACAATTTATGTTTGAGGCTTTACTGAGCCAGAAAAAACTTCTCTCTTCAACAAGAGCCCAAGCACTTTCCAGTGTTTCCCCCAGATCAAGTATGAAGATATTGCGCATCTCTAGTCAGAACAGGCCTTTCACAAACTTTTTCCCCCGGCACATTTTCTGGCTGGCGCCCGCATTGCCTTCATTGTTGTTTTCCTTCCTACTTGGACATCGGGCATGTGTGCATTCCTATCAAAGTAAGTGCCTTATTGTCTGTATATTGTGTTATTGTTTATACTGTAGCATACTGTATTTTCTATTTTATTCACATTTTCTAGTACTGATGAAAAATCATGAATTCTGATTCTTGCATAGATAGAAATGGACACATATGATGTGTGTAAAAAAAAATGTGAAGGTTGTACTGATTATGATGAGCTAATGCTAAGCTTTATACCAGCTGTGTGGCGGCGCCATGTTTGTTGACATCATACAATGCATTCTGGTTGTCACGTAAGCGTCTGTCAGGCTTAAGTTATAACAAGGGATAGCTCACTCAACTGATTTATGGTGCTTTCAAGACAACTGGGAGACAACTGTAAGGTCGGAGCTCTAGAAAGAGGCCGATTCCAAGTTCTGACACGCATCTCTTTTCGTAACAATATTACATTTCTCCTTTGTGCTCACCAGAGATGTTGTACATTGTAAACAAGTCTAACTGTTAGGGCGCTAACTTATGTCTAGTTTTTTTGCCAGCACAACCGGTTATTTAGATTGATTTAGGAATGAGTTTGGCTGTGGATGTGTTCCGTGTGATGTTTGGATGAGGAAGTTCGTATTGATCTTTTACAATAAAAGGTGTAGTTGAGGAATAAAGTTGTGAAGAGCTTTATTTCCCAATAGTGCAAAACATTGTTTAGATGCTTTTGTTTGTTGCATCATACGTTCTGTTGCTACTGTTCCAATCACATATTTGTGATGGTACACTGCAGGGACCGGTCAACAATGATCACAAATATGTGATCGTATGGGTCAAAGGGTTAATTGCTTCAAAACGGTTCAACTATTTTCTTTCTCTCTCTTTGAGCCAACTACACACCACATTTTATGCATTGCAGTGCTAGCTAGCTGTTGCTAAAGATTTTAGTACTAGATTTATTCTCAGATCTTTTGATTTGGTGGACAACATGTCAGTTAATGCTGCAAGAGCTCTGATAGGTTGGATGACATCCTCCGGAAGTTGTCATAATTACTATGTAAGTCTATGGAAGGCGGGTGAGAACCTCCTATGATTTGTATTGAAGTTAATGTACTCAGAGGAGGACGGAAACTGGCTGTCCTCCCGCTAGACCATGGTGCTAGCTTACAGAGTGCTGTTGAGGCTACTGTAGACCTTCAATGCAAAACAGTGTGTTTTAAACAATTATTTGGTGACCTGAATATATTTAGTATAGTTTTACCTAAAAAGGATAACTTTTGTAATATTACACTCTTTATTTTTATGCAATTCACTGATTAGATGGTCCTCCCCTTCCTCCTCTGAGGAACCTCCACTGATGTATAAAGTGCATTAGGTTATGTGGGTGCCTTGCCTGTGTGTCAGATGAGATGGATTTGCCCCATTCCTTTTCATACATAAAGAAGCTGTCCCTCAATCTGAACACGGGCCTGCCTGCCCATGCCACCTGTGATCGTCTTTTTAGCTGTGTTGGACTGCTTTTCATTGAAAAGTGAGGATTGATACACTACACAGTGCCTTCGGAAAGTATTCAGACCCCTTGACTTTTTCCATATTTTGTTACGTTACAGCCTTCTTCTAAAATGTATTCAATTGTTTTTTTTCCATCAATCTACACACAACACCCCATAATGACATTTTTTGCAAATGTATACATTTAAAAAAAAAATATCACATTTACATAAGTATTCAGACCCTTCAGACTCAGTACTTTGTTGAAGCACCTTTGGCAGTGATTACAGCCTTGAGTCTTCTTGGGTATGAATAAACTTGGCCCACCTGTATTTGGGGAGTTTCTCCCATTCTTCTCTGCAGATCCTCTCAAGCTCTGTCTGGTTAGATGGGGAGCGTTGCTGCACAGCTATTTCCAGAGATGTTTGATCGGTTTCAAGTCCGGGCTCTGGCTGGGCCACTCAAGGACATTCAGAGATTTGTCCCGAAGCCACTCCTGCATTGTCTTGGCTTTGTGCTTAGGGTCAATGTCCTGTTGGAATGTGAACCTTCGCCCCAGTCTGAGATCCTGAGTGCTCTGGAGCAGGTTTTCATCAAGGATCTCTATGTACTTTGTTTCTTTCACCTTTGCACCGATCCTGACTAGTCTCCGGTCCCTGCCGCTGAAAACATCCCCATGATGCATGATGCTGCCACCACCATGCTTCACCGTAGGGATAATTCCAGGTTTCCTCCAGAAGTGACACTTGGCATTCAGGCCAAAGAGTTCAATCTTGGTTTCATCAGACCAGAGACTCTTGTTTCTCATGGTCTGAGAGTCTTTAGGTGCCTTTTGGCAAACTCCAAGCGGGCTGTCATGTGCCTTTTACTGACTGGCTTCCATCTGGCCACTCTACCATAAAGGCCTGTTTGGTGGAATGCTGTAGAGATAGTCCACAGAGGAACTCTGGAGCTCTGTCAGAGTAACCATTCGTTTCTTGGTCACCTCCCTGACCAAGGCCCTTCTCCCCCGATTGCTCAATTTGGCTGGGCGGCCAACTCTAGGAAGAGTCTTGGTGGTTCCAAACTTCTTCCATTTAAGAATGATGGAGGCCATTGTGCAGAAATGTTTTGGTACCCTTCCTCAGATCTGTGCCTCAACACAATCCTGTCTCAGAGCTCAACGGACAATTCCCTCGACCTCGTGGCTTGGTTTTTGCTCTGACATGCGCACTCAACTGTGGGACCTTATAGACATGTGTGTGCCTTTCCAAATCATGTCCAATCAATTGAATTTATGACAAGTGGAGTCAAAATCAAGTTGTAGAAACATCTCAAGAATGATCAATGAAAACAGGATGCACCTGAGCTCAATATCGAGTCTCATAGCAAAGGGTCTGAATACGTTTTATTTTTAATACGTTTTCCTTTTTGTCATTATGGGGTATTGTGTGTGTATATTGATGAGGAAAAACATGTATTTAATCAATTTTAGATTAAGCCTATAACATAACAAAATGTGAAAAAAGTGAAGGGGTCCAATGCTTTCTGAATGCACTGTACATGACTAGCTAGCTAGCCACCACCACACATAGTGACATTGACGTGCTAACCATAACAGCTATCATCATCAGGTGGTGGTTAGCCATGTAGCTAACATAGCTGCAAGAATAGCTTGTTAGACAACTAGACAACTTGTTAGACAACTAAGCTAGCACTAACGTACGTAAGTTATACCATTAGATAGATAGCTATACTAGCTGCTAAAGCCATCCATAACGTTTTAGAACTCATACCTAACTAGATATCTTACATTTACAGTGAGCAAGATTACATGCAATCGTTCCATGCCCTCATGATCTACATACTATTATGGGCAGCCTACAAAATTGTACTGTAACAGATAGCATTTTTTTTTTAACTAAGTACAATACTTAATTCAAAACATAATTAAGGAAAAGGTAAATTACTGACTTTGAAAAAGTACTCGAAAAAGCTACTCAATTACAGTAACAAGAGTATATGTAATTCTTTACTTCCACCCCTGGATTTAATGAAATACGCACACCATCAAATGGTGATATTACATTTTCTTATATGGAATTAAAAAGCAGGTGCAAATCAGTACTAGATGAATTATAGCCAAAGGGAAAACAATTATATTGCCTTTGGATTGAAGCTAAAATATCGTCGTAGAGCATACGCCTTTTTCTTCTTCTGATTTGAAATATTTTTGTCAACCTACCTGAAACAACGGATATTCATATACTGTGGTATATTCTTCCTGTGGTTCTGACAGTTCAGTATAGTAAATATTCATATGGAGGACTCTCACGATGGAAAGTGTGTGTGTGTGTGTGTGTGCGCGTGCGTGTGTGTGTGTGCGTGCGTTTTAAGGAGGAGACGCCACATTGAGCAGCCTAAGGAGGAAGAGAGGAGAGCGAATAGGAGAGATAGAGAAAGAAGAGTGGATTCGGTCACATCTGCTGAGTGTTGTATGGCAGCCCTCCATCTTGCCTCAGATGAACCCCGGTTTAAGTACGGGCTTTGGGTTTCTTCCCAGTTCAAAAATAGTCCCTGCTAAATTCTTCACTCGCAACTCACAGCTACACTGGATGAATTGTATGGTGGGGTTTCAGTGTAAACATTGGCACTTTTTTACACTCTTTTGCAAATGGAACACCATGTGCCAAAAATATTCTGGTGTGTGTAGGCTTACAGAGCTAACATCTGTAAATGTCTGCACTGCCAAATTTAAATTGTGGTCATACATAGGCCAATACTCCTGTCAGCAAGAGCACTCTATGCCGAGGGAAAGGTCTCCCATTGAAATTCATATGTCAGGAAAATGCCTGTAAAAGGGATTGGGTGAACTATCCTAGACAAGCTGTGAAGTGGTACATTTTTTGCAACCTTTCCCTGCTATCATATCCGAGCATTACTGCAATAACAAATGGGCAGCTATTGGAAACCATAGCACACAATAGTAGCATAGTAGAGAGTGAATAAGCTGAAACTAACAGGGTGCCCTTTAAAGAAGATGCTTTATGGCTGACAATGGTGTGACCCAACAGCCGGAGGAGGCTGGTGGGAGGAGCTATAGGAGGACAGCTCATTGTAATGACTGGAATGGAGTTAATGGAACGGAGTCAAACGGATCAAAGTTATGGAAACCACATCTTTGAAGCCGTTTCATGTATTCCATTCCAGCCATTCCAATGAGCCCCGTCCTCCTATAGCTCCTCTCACTAGCTTCCTCTGGTGTAATAGCCCTTTACACATTAGCAGGCCCACAGCTACAAAACGCTACAATCATCAGCATGTGGTGGTGAAGTGCAGCTGTCCCGTTAATGAGATTTTAACGTGTGCCATAATGCCCCATAAACGGGTCCTACATTCATTGATTTTGATTGGTACTCCGGGAGGTAGGAAGGGAGGGGGTTATGTGTGTGTGTGCGGGGGGGCGCGAGTGTCTGTTGTATGTTCATTCAGGCAACAAAGGGCAATAGCTGTGAAGGACTGCCATCGCTCTGTAGGACATTTCTCATAGTCAGTCACATTCATTTCATTAATACATATGTATCGAATGTACAACTTTTATAAAAATGTACTGTGCACAATATTAATTTTCAATGTTAGTACAGTGACACAGTAAAACTGATTTTAGAACTGGATAGTTCTGCAGTGCATAATAAAAAAATATGAATCGAAATAAAAACAGGGAAGTGTAGCCCTATTTCTGAATAGGCCCTATTAAAGGAAATCAAGTAACTACGCAGCTGATGAATATATCCTTGTCTGTGCATATAAAAGAGAGAGCATGCTTGTTGCTTGTTTAAGGGAATAGAAGGCAGGGGCTGTATCCCAAAATACACCATATTCCCTCTATAGTGCACTACTTTTGACCAGGGCCCATAGGGCTGTGATTAAAATAAGTGCTATATATAGGGAATCACATGGCATTTGTAACGCAGCCTAGACTTCTCATTGAGGTCCTTGGTTGCTTCGTTGATTAACTGAGGGCAGTCATTTGGGGGTGGAAGGGACAGTCGGGCAGTTGAGATAGTAGGAGAACAAGGTTACTTGATATTTGGGGGACTTGGGGAGTGTATGAAGAGAGAGTAGAGTGTGTATAGAGAGGGACGGACTGGGGGGGGGTGAATTTCCTCATTGTGCTGTTTTTGTGTGTGTGTACCAATGGAGAGCCGCTCATATGGAGAAGGACCAGCTGTGAGGGGTGTGTGTGAGTGTGTGCGTGCGTGCGTGTGTGTGTGCTGTGGGCCTGTCTGAGACATCTTTTGTGTGAGATATGTATGCTCTTTGTGGGGGAAATTGAAAAACATTAGCATGATAAAGAGTGTCTGGGCCTGTCTCAAGGGTCACGTGAAAACATTACTCAATAACCACAAAATGACAGCCAGGCCATTCATGGGTCTGTGCCTCTCTGAGAAAACCAATGGCTATGCCAATATCTGGGACCATTCATTGTGGCTACTTCAATTCCCTGCCTGCCTGGGACTGCCGTATAAGTTTTTTTTTGTCCAGTTGTTTGTGTGTAAAATCATAAACGATGGTGTTGTGTTATTGTCCCTTTTCTTTTGTCTCCTCTCTTCCTCTTCTTTTTTCATTCTCTTTTTCACTTATGCCCTCTCCTTCTCTCCCTCTCTTTCGCTCTCTCTCTTGTTCTCTCAACCTCTTCATTCATAACACATTTTCCGAAACAAAGATGACTATTTATATGTCTACCACAGAAATCCCAGGCATTCAGAGTATTTTGGCTGTGAATGGCCTCTCTCTCTCTTTTATCTCTCTCCCTCCAGTGTGGGCTGTGGCTTAGATTTCAGACCCATGTTTTTCAGAACCATTTCATTGGGCTTGAGACAGAAGGTTTATTTTAGGATGGGAGAACGTGTTGGTTTGCCCCAAAACTCAGCATTGGTCATGTAAAGCGATGGTACCGGTACTACTTCAGAAAGGGCATACACAGTGAAAACAAAACACTGAATGCCTGGGATTACATTTACATTTTTACATTTTAGTCATTTAGCAGACACTATAATCCAGAGTGATTTACAATTAGAGATTTTTGGGGAAGACATAAACAAAAATTGAACATTTGTTGTGAATGAAGAGGTCATCCTCAAATAATATTTTGTTATCTCCACCGGGCTGGGCAGCCTATGCTTTTGCTATCTCATCAGCCATAAGACTGCTAAATAGCCATACGACTGCTACATAGTAAATTAAATGATTTTCCGGACTACCTGCACTGACACTATCTATACTCAATAACAATACTATATTCAGCTAAAGTCGGAAGTTTACATACACCTTAGCCAAATACATTAAAACTCAGTTTTTCATAATTCCTGACATTCAATCCTGTCACGTTCGTCGTAAGAATTATCGGACCAAGGTGCAGCGTGATATGGTTTCCACATGTTTATTAATTGAAACGCACAAAAACAATAAAGAATGAACGAAACGTGAAGACAATGGAGTGCTCACAGTTAACTACACATAACAAGATCCCACAACACACATTGAGGAAATGGCTGCCTAAATATGATCCCCAATCAGAGACAACGATAAACAGCTGCCTCTGATTGGGAACCATAACAGGCCAAGATATAAATACACAGCCTAGATTACCCACCCTAGTCACACCCCGACCTTAACCAAAATAGAGAATAAAAAAGGCTTTCTATGGTCAAGGTGCGGACTCCGGCTGCAAAACCTGACTCTATAGGGGAGGGTCCGGGTGGGCATCTAGCGTCGGTGGCGGCTCCGGTGCGGGGCGAAGTACCCACTCAGTTTGTGGATCCGTCAGCATCGGTGGCGGCTCTGGTGCGGGACGAAGAACCAGCTCATCCACCAACATCGGGGGTGGCTCTGGTGTGGGCCGAAGAACTCGCTCAGACCCTGGATCCAGCCAACCAGCCGGGCTGAACGCCATGCCTGGACATCGGTGCAAAAGAGGGCTCCGGCCATGGAAATGGGTTGGCCGTCGTGCCTGGACTGAGCTCCGGCGCAGAGGAAGGCTCCAGCCTTGGAGCAGGACTGGACGCCGTGCCTGGACTGGGCACCGGCACAGAAGAAGGCTCTGGCCATGGAACAGGACTGAACACCGTGCCTGGACTGGGCACCGGCGCAGGGGAAGACTCCGGCAATGGAGCAGGACTGGACGCCGTGCCTGGACTGGGCATCGGCGCAGAGGAGGGCTCCTGCCGTGACGCTGGAATGGACGCAGTGTTTGGACTGGGCATCGGCGCAGAGGAGGGCTCCTGCCATGACGCTGGAATGGACGCAGTGTTTGGACTGGATATCGGCGCAGGATGTTCCAGACTGTGGACCGTCGTAGGAGGTCCCGGATTGTAGACCGTCGTAGGAGGTTCCGGATTGTAGACCGTCGTAGGAGGTTTGGGACTGTCGGCCGTCGCAGGAGGTTCCGGACTGTCGACCGTCGCAGGAGGTTCCGGATCGTGGACCGTCGCAGGAGGTTCCAGATCGTGGACCATCACAGGAGGTTCCGGACTGTGAGCCGTCGCCGGAAGCTCTGGACTGGGAATATGCACTGGAGGCCTAGTGCGTGGAGCCGGTACAGGTGGCACCGGACCGGTGACACACAATTCAGGTCTAGTGCGTGGAGCCGGCACAGATGGTACCGGACTGGGAAGGCGCCCTGGAGGCCTAGTGCATGGAGCTGGCACAGGACGTACTGGACTGTGGATGCGCACTGGAGACCTGGTGCTTATAGCCGGCATCATTTGTTCCCGGTTCGATGACACACTTCGCACGGCAAGTACGAGGAGCTGGCACAGAACACACTGGGCTGTGGAGGCGCACTGGAGACCTGGTGCGTGGAGCCGGCACAGATTTTACCAGACTGATAGCACGCTCCTCAGGACGAGTACGGAGAGCTGACTCAGGTGGCATTAAACTGATAACACGCTCCTTAGGGCAAATGTAGTGCATCTTCCACCAACTCAACAAGTCTCTCCGTTCACTCTCCTCCAGTTTCTCCCTCTTCTCCCAGACTGGCTCTGGTTCACTCCTCGGCTCCGTCGACCACCCCTTGTGCCCCCCCAAAATATTTTCGGCTGTGTTTTGGGCTTTCTTTGTGGCCGCGAACCCCGGCGTTGTCACTGTCCTCCCTTATCTCCTTGCATCTGCCGCCAAGGAAGGCTATCCTGTCCTGCCATGATTTCCTCCCAAGTCCAGGATCCCTCTCCTCCTGGGTACGCTGTTTGGTCCTGTTATGGTGGGATCTTCTGTCACATCATTCTTGCCTTCCAAAGAATCATCAAAGATTCCCTTCTTCCTAAAAGGGTTCTTCTGATCAAAACAGTTCTTGATAGAACCCTAACCCTCCGAAAATAACCCTTTTGGAGTGTACACCCGTTGTATTCGGCACGTGACAAATACAATTTGATTGATTGATTGATATTGATGTCGTTTGACATTTTGGCAGTGTTGAATTTGTAGCTAAACTCTGAAGACATCAAATATTGTATTTCATAATTAAAATGATCAGAAAACAGAAATGTTGGAACACAATACCTGCTCTCCAAACTGTAGGATGATTTTGAGCTACACATCGCCCTCCAGTGAAAAACAGAGAGTACAGTGTGAGACTGGTTCATTTGATGCAGCTGTCATACAGTAATGCATTTCAGCCATCCAAATGAAATCCTCAAATGTGGTGTGTGTGCGTGCGTGCAAGTGGATGTGCTCGCACATGCAATTGAGTGCACAGTCTGTAGGAAGTAATAAAAATCGATTGAGTACACAGCTTCCTGAATGGAACACAAATCTATTGACTCCAGTCCATACACTGACTCCTTCAACACTGACTATACCATTACCAAAATACTTGACACGTTGTATGCCTAACATATTCCTTGGCTAATTCCACCAAGTTGCCAGACACTATTTGTTTTGGCACATATTGCTATAGGCCTACTTTGGACCTGTCTGTTTCATAAATGGTTTCTAATCAGTGTGCCTCAAAACCCAGGTTTTGTGTCACCGTCCAGAGTGCCAACATCTTAAAGCTTTACCAACAATATTGAATAAGAATGGTCATGTGATTCTGTACTAACCTGTTACATTTACATTGGTATTCAGCTACATTGGTATACAGCTACACATCCTGATACATGTGGTTGTCCCACCTAGCTTTCTTAAGACAAATGTTCTAACTGTATGTTGCTCTGGATAAGAGTGTCTGCTAAATCAGGGGTTCCCAAACTCAGGCCCCCATTCCAGCATTGGGCAACATCCCCTGCACGCCACGTCTATTTCTATGGGCACACGCACTATTCATGACACAAAATGTTCACACCCATCTTTTATTTATTTATTTAAAATATATTTATTGGCATATTTTACAATTTAATAATCAGCTAAATATGACACAGATAATGCCCCGTTATTCCTTCCACCTACACAAAACAGCATGATACATGGGAGCACATCATGCAAAACCCTTCCGTCCCCAACACATAAACATCCCCTTCCCTCCCCTCTACCGGTATTAGCTTCAATGATTAACAACTACAAAAGAAACAGAATAAACTTCACATTCAATGCGAGGCTGTGGGGGCTGTGCTTTGGTATAGTGGGTGGGGTTATATCCTGCCTGTTTGGCCCTGTCCGGGAGTAACGTCGGACGGGGCCACAGTGTCTCCCGACCCATCCTGTCTCAGCCTCCAGTATTTATGCTGCAGTAGTTTATGTGTCGGGGGGCTAGGGTCAGTCTGTTATGTCTGGAGTATTTCTCCTGTCTTATCCGGTGTCCTGTGTGAATTTAAGTATGCTCTCTTTAATTCTTTCTTTCTTTCTCTCTCTCTGAGGACCTGAGCCCAAGGACCATACCTCGGGACTACCTGGCCTGATGACTCCTTGCTGTCCACAATCCACCTGGCCGTGCTGCTGCTCCAGTTTCAACTGTTCTGCCTGCGGCTATGGAACCCTGACCTGTTCACCAGACGTGCTACCTGTCCCAGACCTACTGTTTTCAACTCTCTAGACACCGCAGGAGCGGTAGAGATACTCTGAATGATCGGCTATGAAAAGCCAGCTGACATGTACTCCTGAGGTGCTGACCTGTTGCACCCTCGACAACCACTGTGATTATTATTATTTGACCATGTTGGTCATCTATGAACATTTGAACATCTTGTCCATGTTCTGTTATAATCTCCACTCGGCGCAGCCAAAAGAGGACTGGCCACCCTCATAGCCTAGTTCCTCTCTAGGTTTCTTCCTAGGTTCTGGCCTTTCTAGGGTGTTTTTAGGCTGGTTTTATGTACAGCACTTTGAGATATCGGGATGATAGAAGAAGGGCTTTATAAATAAATTGGATTTGTTTGGAATGCTAGAAAATAAATTATTCAATAAATGATTCAACGCAAAAACTAATAATAATAATAATAATAATAATACATTGATGAAGAAAATACTAATGAGGCAGCTCAGGTGATGACTCCAGAAACTTCTGAAAGTCCCCACAGACATCAGTAAATTCAAAGGGTTTATTACGTAAATTGTACATTATTTTTTCCGATGGAATATAGGAAGTTAGTTCTTTTAACCACTCTTCCATATAATAACTGTGCATTTATTGGCTGCAATGACTGGCAATTTAATTAATCTGGTTTTGCTACTAGTATTAACTGGTAGAACAGAGTCATCTCCAAGAAGAGTAAGGGAAGGATCTAGTGGAACCGTCATGTTAGTGACCTGTGCTAAGATCTGAATGTCTTTCCAATAATTGCCTAGTTCACGGCAGGACAAAATCATATGCATAAGTGTGCCCACCCCCGTTTTACACCTAGGGCAAAATGTTCAATATTTAGAATTGATATTTTCAGTTTCTCTTGTGTAAAGTAGACTCTATGTAAAATATTGAATTGCATCAACTTGTGCCTTGTGTTAAATGAAAGACGCTGAGCATCTAAAAAGAGCTTTCCCCATTTCTCATCCTCAAAAATGAGACTAAGGTCATTATGCCACTTCATGCAAGCCTTCAGAGCTTCATTGTTCCCCAACAGAGCTTGAAGACTGGAGTACACGTAAGAAATGAAACCTTTTACCCCTTTCCTCTCAAGCCAAATTTGATCAGTTATAGGTTTACTCATGGGCGGAATCCTAGCTCCCTGCTGAGTGGCAATATAGTGCCTAACCTGTAGGTACTTGGAGAAATGAGTTTGAGGTAACTGAAAATGAGATGTTTGAAAAAATCTTTGGGAATAGGAAAACGCAAGGTTTGAAAAAGGTACAAGAATTTTAGTAGTATATTCATCTTTACAGAATTGACCTGCCCAATAAGAGAAATTGGTGAATCCCATTATCTATCCAATTCTTTCCCAACCTTTTTGAGAAGTGGAGTATAGTTAATTTGATAATCATTTCAGAAGGAATTTGCAATCCAAGATATGTCCTTTTCTGAGGTCTTCAAGAAAATGGCTGGTCTAAGACTGGGTTCTGCATAGCTGCCATGTTAGAAGGCATAATTATACTCTTTGATAGGTTTATTTTATATCCTGAAAAGGTCCCATATTCTTTCAGGGTGTCAACTAATGCTCAGAGTGAAATTTCTGGTTTAGTGAGGTAAAGCAAATAGTATATAGTATGCATATAGTATACAGAATACAGCATATAGCACGCCCACCTATACGAACACCATCAATGGATGGATGAGATCTAAAAGCTTCTGCCAGTGGCTCTATGGCCAAAGAAAAAATGAGAGGACTAGTGGGACAACCCTGTCTTGTGCCACGTGATAGAGAGAACTGTGAGGAAACATTTCCATTAGTCAGGATCTGAGCCAGCAGACAGTAATCTAATGAGACCTACATACTTTGGTCCAATATTCATCCTCTATAAAACTTCAAACAAGTAGTTCCATTTTATGTGGTCAAAAGCTTTTTCCGCATCTAATGAAGCCGCCACTACAGGTTATTGGTCATTCTCTACATAATGCACAATATGAAATAATCTTCTGATATTATCAGATGAGCGGTTTCTTACAAAGCCTGTTTGGTCCATATCAACCAAGCCAGGAAGAACCTTATCTAGTCTAAGAGCTATGAGTTTTGCAAGAATCTTATATGAAGTATTCAATAAAGATATTTGTCTATACGACCCACAAAGCAGAGGATCTTTCCCAGGTTTTAACAAACTGTGATCAGTGCCTGTTCAAGTGTGTCTGGGAGCTTTTCTGTCTCTATGGCATAATTAAACATATTGCAAAGAGGCTCAATTAGTTTGAGTTAAAAGGATCGCTAGAATTCAATAGGGAATCCGTCTAACCCTGGTGATTTTCCCCCAGCAGGGTTGAAAATTGATTCCCTAATTTCGTCGGGTGTAATCTCTTCCTCCAAGTACTCTCTATCCGAATCAGTTAAAGTTTGTAAATTGAGTTTGTTCAAAAACTTGTGCATTGTGGCATCCCCTTCATACTTGTACAATGTTTCATAAAACTCCCTAAAGACTAGATTGATTTCCTCAGGACTGTGAACAATGGTGTTATTGGGCTGCTTAATAGAGCTAATAACTTTGCTAGCTTCCTCTCGTCTGATCTGCCAAGCAAGCAACTTTCCTGCTTTATCTTCATGTTCATAGTAGTATTGTTTTGTTCTCCTGAGATTTTTCCGCTTTGTGGCCGTCAGGGTGTTTGTTATATTCCAATCGCTGTGAGTGAAATCTTTGTAGAGTTGAGTCTTCAAATGTTATATACTATGTTCATTTTACAGATCTCTAATTTCTTTCTCCAATGAACCTACTTGAGTCTTATACATCTTACGAGCACCTGAACTAAAGGATATTATTATTTGCCCCCTCAGATATGCAAGGAGAGCTTCCCATAAAATTAGGGGGGAGGCAGAGTTGTTATTGGTGCTACAAAATATGTCGATATGAGTGTTCAGAAATGTTACAAATGTGGGATTATTTAGTAAGTATGTGCCAAACCTTCACCTTCTTGAGGGTGGTTATGTTTTACTGACTGGTAATGAAGCCAGCAGGTTAGAATGATCTTGGCAAGTACTTACACCCAGAGGTTAAACTTACCTTGCCTGCAGGAATAAGAAATAAGTCAATTCTAGAGTAACTGTTATGGACAGGGGAGTAAAATGAGTATTCTTTAACCTTTTTGTTGTGAAATCTCCATACGTCTACCAAATCTTTAATTTCAGCTTTTAAAATGTTTGCTGCCTGCATGAGGTTGATACTATTATAGGAAGAGCTATCACTGGAAGGGTCCAGTACCAAGTAAAAATCCCCTGCCATTATTATCTCTGATGTTGGGCACTGTCAGCAAACACTGGGCAATAAAATAAATACAACAACAAAATCACATAGGTGTGGCTCAGTCTTTCTGCTCAGCTTCTGCTCTGTGTCAGTCTCTCTCTCTGTTCTTCCTCGAGGTGTGCCACAAGTGCTCCTTTTATGTGGCCTCCACAGCTGGTTGGCACTTTCCCCTAATTACCATCCATGTTGGGGTGCCCAGCCCGTGTACTCCCAGCAGAGGGCGCCAACGTCACAGCACGTACCTCCCCTCTATTACCAACCCCTGAGTTAGACCTCCTGGGACACCACATCAACTTCAAAAAGATGTCTTGGTAAAACGTAGGATCATCATGGTTAGGCCCGATACACGTTCACAATGGTAGTGGGCTCAGTGTTAATGAAACCTTGAATGATCACAAATCTACCCCCTTTGTCTTTCATCTGAGATTGTAGCTGAAAGGGGCAATGCTTATTAATGAGTATGGCCACCCCTCTTGCCTGAGAGGTGAAAGATGAATAGTACACTTGACCCACCAACTCTCTCTTCAGTGTATCATGCTCAGAGTCAGTCAGGTGGGTCTCCTGAAGAAGAGCTATATCAACCTTATACTGCTTTAGATAACTCAGAATGTGTTTTCGCTTGACTGGGCATTTAGTACCCCTAATGTTAAGTGTCATAAATGGGTAAAGGTGCCGACATCTTTAAAGAAAAAAAATAGGGGAAAATATAGAAACTAAATTGAGTTGTGTAAACAACTTATACAAAATGAAATTATGAAAGTATAAAATAGTAAACATCTCAGGAGCTAATACTCTGACCCTACCACAAACCGACTCAACCCCCTCTCCAACTGAGGTAGTTAAAGAACACATACCCTTAGACGCTAGTCTTTCAACTAGATGTACCTGCTATGCATAACGTCGCCCAAATTAGGTTAATTGTAAATTATATGTATATGGCATTAGAAGTGCATTGACTGTTCCTTGTAACATTAAAATATAGTTAGTCGAGTTACGAAATACAATTTGAATCAAAGCGACAAACATCGGCAACAATAATGACCGGACTATTTAGCCCCAGTTGAGCATGTCTCAACAACAACAACAAAAAACAAAGGATGCGTTCATAGTCACCAACAGAGCCTACCTGCACACTCAAATGTCAACCAATCCGCATTCCCCAAGGCGCCCTGAAACCTGTGCCGTGCGGCAGGCAAAAGTGATGACCTGATTTACTCCTGAGGTGCTGACTTGCTGCACCCTTGACAACTACTGTGATTATTATTATTTGACCATGCTGGTCATTTATGAACATTTGAACATCTTGGCCATGTTCTGTTATAATCTCCACCGGGCACAGCCAGAAGAGGACTTGCCACCCCTCATAGCCTGGTTCCTCTCTAGGTTTCTTCCTAGGTTTTGGCCTTTCTAGGGAGTTTTTCCTAGCCACCGTGCTTCTACACCTGCATTGCTTGCTGTTTGGGGTTTTAGGCTGGGTTTCTGTACAGCACTTTGAGATATCAGCTGATGTACGAAGGGCTATATAAATACATTTGATTTGATGACCACAAACTCATCCAAGCAGCACAGGAAAAAAGACATCAAGCTATGATGAATAAATGAAAACCTTTACCAGATGATAACTATCATCCCTCAAATATAAAATAGGGACAAGTAGTTAAACAATCACCATCCTTCTGAGTTCACCCTCCCCCCAAAAAAGATTATATCTACACATGTAAGCACATACACAACTGTAAAGCTATCAGCTAGCTGGCAATTAGGCGGCCAGCCAGTGAGTAGCTTATCCCTGCCTCGGTATCACTAACGCTAGCGTACCTCTAACAATAAACAAGCCTGCAAACGTAATAGTAGCTCAAATTCCCTGAAGTAATATAAACAACATATTTAGGCTTGAAACCCAGTCAAAAGTCCCATAACTATTTAACCAAACCATGTGAACAGCAGGGCCCATCTGGCTTGCCTGGAGTTGAGGCGGTTGGCGGTACGGAGATACTCCAGGTTCTTGTGGTCGGTCCACACGATGAAAGGGTGTTCCGCCTCCTCCAGCCAGTTCCTCCATTCATTTTGTAAGGACCAACGCCGGAGACGAGAAGCAAGTACGGGGTGTTGACATTTAATAAGGAATAGACAAAGAGCAAGACAAAAACAACGTCAGCACACAGATACACAATGACAAATGACAGTCAATGCAGCAGCGGAGAACAGAGATGGGGAACTGACAAATATAGGGGAAGTAATAAACAGGTGATTGAGTCCAGGTGAGTCCAAAAATACGCTGATGCGAGTGATGGGGGGAAGGCAGGTGTGTGTAATGATGGTGGTAGGAGTGCGCAATTGCTGGGGAGCCTGGCGCCCTCGAGCGCCAGGGGGGAAGAGCGAGAGTAGGCGCGACAAAATGTAAATGTTGAGGATAGGGAATATATACCAAATGGCACCCTATTCCCTTTTTAGTGCACTACTTGTGACCCGGCCCTGCTCACAATTGGTACTTTATTTAGGGGATAGGGTGCCATTTGGGACGCATCCGTGGTGGGGGTATTTTAGACCTGCTAGGCCTAGAGGGTTTCCTTCATCAGGGTGGTGACTGGCTGGTGTAGGCACGAGGCAGAGAGAAATGCTTCCATCTAGTGATCAAAGTCATGTTATAGCAGCTTTGTGGCCTCAGCATGAGCCCATGGCAGAAGGATATTGTGGATCCTATATAGGCCAGGGATGGGTGGCCAACCCAAATTGAGAGAACTGTCCATCTGCAAACTTTGGGCACCTTTGCCATTGCAGCAAACTACAAATCACCTTGCATCATTAATAACTACTCAATATCATTTGTAAATCAGTCAGTTACACACAATTTACCATGACACTGTAGATCATGGTTTTGATGCTCTCGAACTTTTGCTCCAACCTGATTCTACTAATTAGCATTTCATCTGAACCTTCACAGAGTCAGGGAGGTGTTTAACGGAAACGATGCCGTACTGAACGACAAGTTGAAAAATGGGGAGGGGCTAAGTTGTGGAACACTGTCAGCATGGCCACTGCCCATTAAAAAGGCCCATGTGCACCTGGTCACCTAAAAAGGCCCATGTGCAGCTGGTGACCCAAAATGGACGTTGTGCACCTGGTGACCTAAAAAGGCCCATGTGCACCTGGTGACCTAAAAAGGCCCATGTGCACCTGGTGACCCATCACTCATTGCTTCAAGCCACACCTCGCCACACCCACCAAATGGGAACAAATGTACCTCAAAGTTTGCTCAAGAACGTACAAGAATGTTTTGGGGAAATGTATCATTCAGTAGAAACCATTTCGCAACGTAGCAAACATTCAAGAGAAATGAACGCACCACAGGTGTATTACAACAACTGGGTTGGAACAAAAGCCAGCAGCATACTCAGTACAGTAACTCTCCAAGACACTGATCTAAGATTAGTGTTGCATTTTACCACCTTAGAATTTACGTACGATGTGTAGGATGCTGTGTAGGGTGGAGTCTACAGGCAAACCTAGCAACTCAACCACAAACAGCTCAAACCAACTTCCATTATCAACCAATTTAGTTTATGTAGGCATTCATTGTAGAATGATAATAAAAAAGGATTTATGTCAATGATATAATTATATAATATAATCATAATCACAATACTGTGAATACTTTTATTATTACTGCCCACATTGGTAACACTCTATATTAATGTCCCTTAATAATAAACCATTTATAAACAGTTTGTAAAGAGTGTACTTATTATTTATTAATAATTATTCCTACATTTGTAAATGTCAATAAGCAGTCTCTAAATAGTCAATTACGCATTTATAAACCCTATTTAAATTATTTATGATTTATAACATCATTACTAAGGTGTTTGATCATAGTATGTTCACAATTTGTAAATGATTACTAATGTATTACCAACGAACTCAGTTATAAAGGAGTAAGATTATTCATAAGGTATTTGATAATGGTTAATTTATGGTTTGACTCACCATTTACATACATATTTATACATGTAATTATGTTGGTAATGAATGGTATTATTATTCATTTTTAATGAGGTCATTTATAAATGTGAGTGCATGCACTTACTAATACCTCAGTTGATGATTTATGAAAGTGTGGACTATATATACTTTACAACATTTATAAATGACATGTTACTTCCCAAAAGCTGGCCACATTAGTAGACAGTGCTTGATGCTCCACCAATGGCTAAACATATCCTAAAACATGCAATAGTAAAAGTACAGTCTAATGCAATTAGCATGAGGTTGTAAGTAACAAGAATATTTCCCAGGACATAGACATATTTGATATTGGCAGACAGCTTACATTCTTGTTAATCTAACTGCACCATCCAATTTTCAATAGCTATTACAGTGAAAGAATAACATGCTATTGTTTGAGGAGAGTGCATAATTTTGAACATGAAAAGTTATTAATAAACACATTAGGCACATGTTTGCAGTCTTGATACAACATTTTTAACAGAAATACAATGGTTCATTGATTAGTCTAAAACATTGCACATACACACATAAGTGGCCAAAATCTAAATTGAACCTGGGCTGGAAAAATACATTATGGCCTTTCCCTTGCATTTCAAAGATGATGGTACAAAAAAATACAAAAGAATGGTTGTTTTTTTCTTTGTATTGTCTTTTACTAGATTTATTCTGTTATATTCTCCTACATTCCTTTCACATTTCCACAAAGTCCAAAGTGTTCGCTTTCAAATGGTACCAAGAATATGCATATCTTTGCTTCAGGGCCTGCGCTACAGGCAGTTTTTTTTTAAGCGCTGATCCTTATTAACCCAGGTCTGACCCACATGATCTGTTTGTTGAAAAGGGTTCAACTAAAATGGGTGCTTTGAACATCCACTGATCTTTCAACCACTGAACAGTTTACAATCTGGACAGTGGGAAGATCTGAATTGCATATGCCTGGCATTCTTTCTCCTCTCACCTTTTCAAAACCCATTGGATGAGAAAGCCAGAGTGCCTCCTCCTCTGACCTACTCCTCCAATGGGTTTTGAGAAGGAGATGAGAGGAGTATGCAATTGAGATCTTCCGAGTGACTCACAGAGAGAACATGAGGGAAATGAGAGAGAGAGAGAACGAGAGACAGAGAGCCAGGGCTGGTGAATTCAAACTAGAAAATGAATTACAGTATGTCACATTTCTTAATGAGGAAAACCTTGGAAGAAAATCAGCCGGTACAGGTCGTCTCATCAATAACAAAACCTCAACAACAGGTAGTTAGTTACCTGGAATGCATTTCAATTAACAGATTTGTGGAATTTCTTTCCTTCTTGAGCTAATCAGTGTTGTGACAAGGTAGGGGTGGTAAACAGAAGATATCCCTATTTGGTAAAAGATGAAGTCCATATTACGGCAAGAACAGCTCAAATAAGAAAATAGAAACGACAGTCCAGACATGAAGTTCAGTCGATATGGAAAATTTCAAGAACTTTGAAAGTGCAGTCGCAAAAACCATCAAGAGCTATGATGAAACTGGCTCTCATGAGGACTGCCACAGAAAGGAATACGCAGAGTTACCACTGCTGCAGAGGATAAGTTCATTAGAGTTACCAGCCTCAGAAATAGCAGCCCAAATAAATGCTTCACAGAGTTCAAGTAACAGACACATCTCAACATCAACTGTTCAGAGGAGATGAATCAGACCTTCATAGTTGAAGAAGAGACTTACTTGGGCCAAGAAACACAAGCAATGGACATTAGACCGGTGGAAACCTCTCCTTTGGTCATACGAGTCCAAATTTGAGATTTTTGTTCCAACCACCGCGTCTTTGTGAGACGTAAAGTAGGTGAACAGATGATCTCCACATGTGTGGTTCCCACCATGAAGCATGGAGGAGGAGGTGTGATGTATGGATGTGCTTTGCTGGTGACATTGTTGGTAATTTATTTAGAATTCCAGGCACACTTAACCAGCATGGCTACCACAGCCTTCTGCAGCAATATGCCATCCCATCTGGCTTGCGCTTAGTGGGACTATCATTTGTTTTTCAACAGAACAACGACACACCTCCAGGCTGTGTACGGGCTATTTGACAGAGAAGGAGAGTGATGGAGTGCTGCATCAGATGACTTGACCTCCACAATCAACCAACCTCAACCCAATTGAGATGGTTTGGTGTGAGTTGGACCGCAGAGTGAAGGAAAAGCAGCCAACAAGGGCTCCGCATATGTGGGAACTCCTTCAAGACTGTTGGAAAAGCATTCCAAGTTAAGCTGGTTGAGAGAATGCCATGTGCAAAGGGTGGCTACTTTGAAGAATCTAAAATCTAAAATATATTTAGATTTGTTTAACACCTTTTTTTGGTTACTACATGATTCCATATGTGTTATTACATAGTTCCACAATGTAGATAATAGTAAAAATAAAGAAAAACCCTTGAATGAGTAGGTGTGTCTAAACTTTTGAATGCTCAAAAAAATAAAGGGAACACTAAAATAACACATCCTAGATCTGAATGAATGAAATATTCGTATTAAATACTTTTTTCTTTACATAGTTGAACGTGCTGACAACAAAATCACACAAATTATCAATGGAAATCAAATTTATCAACCCATTGATGTCTGGATTTGGAGTCACACTCAAAATTAAAGTGGAAAACCACACTACAGGCTGATCCAACTTCAATGTAATGTCCTTAAAACAAGTCAAAATGAGGCTCAGTAGTGTGTGTGGCCTCCACGTGCCTGTATGACCTCCCTACAACGCCTGGGCATGCTCCTGATGAGGTGGCGGATGGTCTCCTGAGGGATCTCCCCCCAGACCTGGACTAAAGCATCCGCCAACTCCTGGACAGTCTGTGGTGCAACGTGGCGTTGGTGGATAGAGCGAGACATGATGTCCCAGATGTGCTCAATTGGATTCAGGTCTGGGGAACGGGCCATAGCATCAATGCCTTCCTCTTGCAGGAACTGCTGACACACTCCAGCCACATGAGGTCTAGCATTGTCTTGCATTAGGAGGAACCCAGGGCCAACCGCACCAGCATATGGTCTCACAAGGGGTCTGAGTATCTCATCTCGGTACCTAATGGCAGTCAGGCTACCTCTGGCGAGCACATGGAGGGCTGTGCGGCCCCCCAAAGAAATGCCACCCCACACCATGACTGACCCACCGCCAAACCGTTCATGCTGGAGGATGTTGCAGGCAGCAGAACGTTCTCCACGGCATCTCCAGACTCTGTCACGTCTGTCACATGTGCTCAGTGTGAACCTGCTTTCATCTGTGAAGAGCACAGGGCGCCAGTGGCGAATTTGCCAATCTTGGTGTTCTCTGGCAAATGCCAAACGTCCTGCACGGTGTTGGGCTGTAAGCACAACCCCCACCTGTGGACGTCGGGCCCTCATACCACCCTCATGGAGTCTGTTTCTGACGGTTTGAGCAGACACATGCACATTTGTGGCCTGCTGGAGGTCATTTTGCAGGGCTCTGGCAGTCCTCCTCCTGCTCCTCCTTGCACAAAGGCGGAGGTAGCGGTCCTGCTGCTGGGTTGTTGCCCTCCTACGGCCTCCTCCACGTCTCCTGATGTACTGCCTGTCTCCTGGTAGCGCCTCAATGCTCTGGACACTACGTTGACAGACACAGCAAACCTTCTTGCCATAGCTCGCATTGATGTGCCATCCTGGATGAGCTGCGCCACTTGTGTGGGTTGTAGACTCCGTCTCATGCTATCACTAGAGTGAAAGCACCGCCAGCATTCAAAAGTGACCAAAACATCAGCCAGGAAGCATAGGAACTGAGAAGTGGTCTGTGGTCACCACCTGCAGAACCACTCCTTTATTGGGGGTGTCTTGCTAATTGCCTATAATTTCCACCTGTTGTCTATTCCATTTGCACAACAGCATGTGAAATTTATTGTCAATCAGTGTTGCTTCCTAAGTGGACAGTTTGATTTCACAGAAGTGTGATTGACTTAGAGTTACATTGTGTTGTTTAAGTGTTCCCTTTATTTATTTGAGCAGTGTATACATATTGCATGAATTCTCAGTACACTAAATATTAACATAAACAGTCAACATCTCACAGTTTGGTCCAAATTCGCAAAAAGTTACATTCATAAATAACATTTTTTTTTTTGTAGTCACAGATTGCAAAGGAAAATGATTTCTATAGCCTATATTTGTTTAATTTACTTCTATGGCGGAATGTTCTCTTCTATGCTCTCTTTCCTTTCTCTTCTATCTCTTCTTATTATTTTCCTTGTTTAGTATTTTATCCCTCTCCTCTTCACAGGAGGATGGAGTGGAGGAGCCAGAGGAGGAGGAGGAAGAAAAGGAGGAAGGTGACAATGCCAATATGCCTTTGTTCTTAGCTCATACAGAGCAAAAATAAAAATCAAAGAGAAGCAAACAAGCGGCCAATAGTTTGAGATGAGTTCATCTGTACACTCATTTACCAAAAGGGACAAAGTATGCTTGTGGCTATGGTTTTGTCACAGGGATTATAACACTACTTTTTCACATACAATGTGTATAGGTATAGTGTGGGGGGGGGGGGGGGGGGGGGTGCATTGAATCAAACTTATCACATCCATTGATATGCCAACCACAGGGCGAGTTGCCTCTATTTAATACAATTTCTATCCTCATTACATGTTCTTCACTCTAGGGAAAAAATGTATACAATGAACCATTTATCACTAACTGTGGCAACATCGTGAGTAATAAGAGCTAGGCTGTCCAACTCATATAATCGAGGGCAGTGTGTCTGCTGGTTTGTGTTATTTTGTTTTAATTTGTGTCCAATTAAAGGTGCAATATGCAGAAATCGCGCCACCATTTCCTGGTTGCTAAAATTCAAGCGCTCAGTATGTAGGGAATCATTGTACCAGCTAAACCGCAGCTAAACCGTTTTCAATAAATGTACCAAAAAAAATGTAAACATGTTTTCACTTTGTCATTATGGGGTATTTTGTGTAAACAGGTGAAAACATATTTTTTAGCATTTTGAGTAACACAAAATGTGCAATAATAAAATTAACAGTGTCACTTAGTAAATAACATTACTAGCGATTACTTTGATAATCAAATGTTCTGCCGGTTTCATGACCAAACCTTTTTGAAGTAGAAAATTCAAGATAATTAATTCTTAAGAAATGCATTGTAGGCTATAGCATACTGTGTATAAAGTAATGAAGTTGCCATGGATAGATTAAAAGTTTTACAGTCTCTCTTTAAATTCAAATACATTTCCATTCAATCTGCTTTAATGGCATAAATAGCAGGGTCAATTTTGCCAAAGTGATACACACAATTATGAAAACAGCGACAATTCCATTCTCCTTCGTGTAAAGTTTTTTTTTTTAAATAATAAAAAAATATGAATTTAAGTAGCCAGCAGATCCGACCCGCTTGCCTACAGCTGCACTAGGGTTGGACATTCCTGTGTATATTAAAACACCGCAGAGCTGATGTGACGTGGCTCGGAAAATGTACCTCAATCCAGGAATGAAAAATACATTGTACTCCGAATTATCCCAACTGTTACACCAATAAGATTGAACAACTCCTTGTTTTTCTGGATAACTGTCCTTTTCGTCCTCATGCTAGGTAGCAGAAGCCACAGCAGCCATTTTAGAATGGCAGTGTCAGCCAATCAGCTCCTTTTGTGGAGACCAATTTATATATACACTAGATTACTAATAGGGGGTGCTGTCTCTCCATCTTGGCACTCCCTCACTATTGTTAAAAAATATTTTAGCTGTAGACATGCATTTTATTTTCTACATTCGTTTTTGTAACATTTATTCTCTTACAGACTGACTTTTAAATGATGCATACTTTTAAATTACATGTGAGCTAAACAAAAATGCTAAATATATCATTTTCCTTAAATTATAATTTTGAGATTACTACTGTTACTGTCCCCATTACAACAACAAAAATACTTAAATCCATGTAATTTAGTCCTTAACATTTAATTGAAATACTATAGAATTACATTCATTCATTCCTATGGAGGACTGTGCCTACTGGGGAGTGCCATATGGGCGACCAGTGGCTTCAAAGCCTCAAGACATAGCATCAGCAATCCAGGGTTGGTCCATCGGTCTAAGGCACTGCATCTCGGTGCTAGAGGTGTCACTACAGACCCTGGTTTGATTCCAGGCTGTATCACAACCGGCTGTAATTGGGAGTCCCATAGGGCGGCGTACAATTGGCCCAGTATCGTCCGGGTTTGGCTGAGGTAGGCTGTCATTGTAAATAAGAATTTGTTCTTAACTGACTTGCCTAGTTAAATGCAATTTTATATATACGTCATTTATTGAGACAGGTGGTTCCACCCCAAAGTGCTGCGTGTCGTGATGACCAAAACCTGTCTAGATCAATGACAGAAATGTTGGAGTAACAATGAAATGCTAAAAAATGCAAGGGGGTGAATACTTATGAAAGACACAGTATATTTACTAATCTGACTTGCCATGACTTCAGACCAATGTCCTGTCGGAAGCATTACTTGCGCTTGCGGTGGATGCTCAGCTGTCCTGTTGTAACTTCACTGGTAGCTGGCATGTACCTAGCTAGGCTTAAAATAGAATGTCCAATGAATATCATGTGGTGTGGGATTCTACTAAGCTGTAAAGAATTGTTTTAAGAAGGTCATACAGGGATAATTTTAGCTATTGATTTTACATTTTACGACCCCTTTGAAGCATCCCCAAAATACATTTAATAACTTGATGAAAAAAAAATGTGCGCCTTACTGCTTTTAGCCGATACAAATGCTACCTGGTTAAATAAAGGTGAAATAAAAAATATTTAAAAAATAACAGATTCACTACATGGAACAACAGTTCCATGGTCTGACAAACACACATCAGTTGATGCGGTGGATTTAGACTAATAAAATGCAAACAAACATATCTCTAGCTTCAACTGACTTTAGGGGGAATTTTGCTAGTTAGATTTCCACGTGGGTGCTGACATAGTTCATATAAAGTGTCACTCACACATTGACTACCAACAGCAAGGTATTCTTATGAGCTATATTATTGTTTTCACAGAAGCAAATTTTGCTGGCTGAAAAATGTCTGAGGCCTATAGGTCTGAGGTTTGTAATGAGTTGTGGTGGGGGAACGAAGTGGCGGTGGTTTCAGACTAGTGACCATGGAGTCGGATGAACCCTGGCTGGCGACGCTACTGCTCTTAACCTTCCCTCTCCTTCACTGTGACAGGGCCCGCATTACAGTAAATGATAGTTACTCACCCAGCCACCGTAAAGTGATTTGACCTGCCAGTGTCTCCCTGGCCTAATGGGGCCCCTATGGGTGGCCGGGCCCCTCCTGGGGACTGACTGAACATACTCTTTTGGGTGAATGGGGAAAAGGGAGGGGGGTGGGGGGCTGTCTGATGGAGGGGGAAAATGGGTTAAAGATGAGAGGAGCCGGAGGTCTGTTTATGTGTCCCGCTGTCTGGGCATACATGCTAGTGAGTGAAAACACACACAGACTCATAAGCACATTGTCCAAGCACACATACTCTGCGTATATGTGTGTACAATGTACATTTGTCCATTCACAGTGCACAGTTCACACAATGACTACCACAAATGTCTGCAAATCTCTGTCTCTCCACATACTATAAGCTTTTCTCATCTGAAATTACAGCAAATGATGAGCCCATAGTAGGGACACTTAGCACATAAGAACAGTACAGGACAGAGGAAAGAAGGAACGGTACAAAGAAGATCGAAGGAGGGAGGGAGTGAGTGGATGGTGACCTGGTGGTGACCCCCATCGCCAGGTCAGCCATGTCACTTTTCTAATTTGGAGCGGGTGTCTCAGAGGTGGCTGGCTGGCTGAGGAATGTGGTGGAGGTGTCTTATTAGCACATAATGGTGTAGGGGGGCAATCTGCTGTCCGTCGGTTCCAAAACACTGAGCCGGGAGCCCGGTTGCAGCGCAGAGCTGGGGGGGAGGGGCTAGATTTACGAGGCACGCATGACCATTGTGGAGTGCTCAGCCACTGAGAGATGGGACACTTTTAGACCCTCAGCATATCCCTCTTTCTTTTTTGGAGGTGGAGGGAGGAAAAGAGGAAAAGGGAGTGTGGGTTGAGGGGATGGGGTAAGAAGGGTCTAAGTGTGTGTGCAGGGGGGGACACACTGATTAAACCAAAAAACCCTGTTCCCTGCTGCATTTTAAATGTAATCAAATAAATAATCTTAAAAAGCACTACACCTGTGTGGTCACCACAGAGGTTTATATTTGAGGAAAGACACATTTGTGTGGGTGTTTATAGTTCTATCTGTCTGGGATGTATGCACTCCTTGAAATTGAACCACCTAATTGGTTGAAGTCATTGGATTTGAAAAATGTCTGATTTAATCAGGTGTTCTATTTGTGTAGAAGTGGGTAAATTCTGCCGATATTGCTAGAGAATTCTAAACCAAGAACGTCAATAGCCTATATTTGTGGGAAATACCTCTACTGACCAAGATGAATAGTATTTGATTAAATTATGCACATCATCACACTCTATTTAACAATGAAATAGTCTACCTCTGAGTTTGAGGACAAAATGTGAATTAATTTTCATTTGTTGCAGGGAAGATTTTCAAAACATAAATCTTTCACTAGATGGCAGAGGAGTGCTTGCAACGTTTTTCCCCCAACACACTGTTTCACTAAACGTCTAAATAATTTCCCCACAATTTAACTGGGGGGGTGGAGTAATATATCAAAAGGTTCTGTGTTAAAAGTATTGTTATTTATGTCACAAACAAGTTGTTAGACATGCTTAGTGTATTTAAAGTACCTTATTTCAGTAGTGTGTTTGTCTCTCAAACTGCCTGTCACTGTTTCTAAACATAAGTCACCTTTTAGCCTTTAACACTTATGCTGTGATGAGGCATTTTACCAAGACACAGACACCACTGATTTCTTACTGGACAAAGAGCAGATATGATGCTAAAATTCAACACATTATTGAAAAGCAATGAAGAAAATTGGAAGTCAAATTAGAATTTCAGTTTCTTCCTGAATAGTCTCAATTTAAATGGAATCGATCCCAACCCTGATAAAGATTCAATCTACCTAGGAAATATACTATCTACTTTATGTAGACCACAAAGTTTAAAAAACGTACATTTCTTAGACAATGTTATATTTATGCCTCTGAACTTGGATTCCAGATACACTACTACTGGTTTATAGTTCTATACAAGTGTTTTGCTGTGGTTTTTTTTGGTGGTGTTGTGCTGAGGTCACACACACACCTCTGATGACCTGTGAGTAAACACCCTGACAGAGTGTGTGTGTGTGAGAGAGAGTGAGTGAGTGTTGGAAATAATGAGAGAAATAAATAATGAGAGAAAGAAAGAGAGTCAGAGAAAAGGGAGCACTAAAATCTATCAAGGCTAAATGTTTGAGTAATAATATGTTTCCGGTGGGTACAAAATACTTTTTTATGAGCAACTATGGGTTTTAATTACTTGCCTAAAATTAATTATATCGGACAATGAAAACATTCAGGGTTAGAATAAATGCTGAATGAGATTGTCATCCTTCAATATTTGAAAATTGCCTCACTTTTTTCAAACTCAAAACCCTATGGTTTGTACACTCTTACAGTATGTAGCCTTACTCTCATCAAATTACAGTAAAATTCACCAAGATGGGAAAGGATTTGATTCCATATTTCAGAGTACAGTACAAACTATCAGCGGTATAGATTTCTTAGTGTTGAAGGTATACTTGACTGAATAATGTTTTCTCAGGCTCTTTGCACCCATTCCTCTAAATCTTAGATATGCAGTGCATTCGGAAAGTATTCAGACCCCTTTACTTTTTACACATTTTGTTACATTAAAGGCTTATTCTAAAATGTATTAAATACATTTTTGTTCATCATCAATCTACACACGATACCCCATAATGGAAAAGAGAAAACAGCTTTTTATAACTTTTCCAAAATAATAATACCTTATTTAGTTAAGTATTCAGACCCTTTGCTTTGAGACTCGAAATTGAGCGCAGGCGCTTCCTGTTTCCATTGATCATCCTTGAGATGTTTCTACAACTTGATTGGAGTCCATATGTGGTAAATTCAATTGATTGGACATGATTTGGAAAGGCGCACACCGGTCTATAAGGTCTCACAGTTGACAGTGCATGTCAGAGCAAAAACCAAGCCATGAGGTCAAAGGAATTGTCTGTAGAGCTCCCAAACAGGGTTGTGTCGATGCACAGATCTGGGGAAGGGCACTAAAACATTTCTGCCGCTTTGAAGGTCCCCAAGAACAGAGTGGCCTCCAGCATTCTTAAATTGAAGAAGTTTTGAACCACCAAGACTATTCCTAGAGCTGGCCGCCCGGCCAAACTGAGCAATTGGGGGAGAAGGCCTTGGTCAAGGAGGTGACCAAGAACCCGATGGTAACTCTGACAGAGCTCTAGAGTTCCTCTGTGGAGATGGCAGAACCTTCCAGAAGGATAGCCATCTCTGCAGCACTCCACCAATCAGGCCTTTATGGTAGAGTGACCAGACGGAAGCCACTACATAGTAAAAGGCACATGACAGCACTCTTGGAGTTTGCCAAAGAGCACCTAAAGGACTCTCAGACCATGAGAGACAAGATTCTCTAGTCTGATGAAACCAAGATTGAACTCTTTGGCCTCTTTGAATGCCAAGGTCACATCTGGAGGAAACCTGGCACCAAACCTACGATGAAGCATGGTGGTGGCAGCATCATGCTGTGGGGATTTTTTTTCAGCGGCAGGGACTGGGAGACTAGTCAGGATAGAGGGAAAGATGAAGAGAGCAAAGAAAAGAGAAATCCTTGGTAAAAAAGTAAAGAAAGTAAAGTACTCAGGACCTCAGACTGGGGCAAAGGTTCACCTTCCAACAGGTCAACGACCTTAAGCACACAGCCAAGACAACGCAGGAGTGGCTCAAAGTCTCAATGTCCTTGAGTGGGCCAGCTAGAGCCTAGGCTGTAATCGCTGCCAAAGGTGCTTCAACAATGTACTGAGTAAAAGTTCTGAATACTTATGTAAATGTGATTTTAATTTTTAATTTTTAATACATTTGCATAAATGTAAAAAAAAAAATAATAATACTGTTTTGGATTTGTCATTATGGGGTATTGTGTGTAGATTGATGAAGGAAAATAACTATTTAATCGATTTTAGGATAAGGCTATGAAAGTCAAGGGGTCTGAACACTTTCCGAATGCACTGGATACCAATATAAAAAGCTGCAACTCCAAATGAATCCTGGTGCTTTTAAAGAGCTGCAGGTAGGAAAATCGGTTAATATTTGACTTTCGTCCTGGGAAACAAATTCGGTAAACAGTTGAGATGTTTTAAAAGTAAGCCTCATTATCATTTTCAAAGGGATGACAGTCAGAGCTTTTTGTCAGCGGGTGCAACTTGGATCTACAATTTTGGGGTGAAATGAGGCGCCCTAATCAAGATGTTTACCCAGATACACATGCACAGTATGTGGAGAAACAGAGAGCAACAGACACACATACACGCTAACAATACTTTTGATGTTCGAAGAACGTAGCCATAGCTCTTGAATATACATTGGGTAGCGTCTGTTTTGTGATTACTTCAGACAGTGTGTACTGTGCCGCTGAGAGTGTTTCTCTCTGTGTGTGTTCCTCTCTCTGTACGTGCGTGTGTGTGTGTGTTGCTCTCTATTTCTCCACACAGTGGTCTGAAGTTAGATGCTCCAAATTGAATATGTCGAAGATTTGAAGTCACACATGGAGTGCTTCATGATATCTGATCCTGTCATGAACTGAACTGTTATTGGTTTCTGCAAAGAAAATACTATGATTTCAGTTGGTGAATGCATCAACTGGTCGACACACATGAGACACACAGACACACCGTCATGGACACACACACACAGACACAACATGGTCTGGCTCTGCCCGGAAGCTCTCTTTTAATATGGATAGGAGTCAGGTCTCCCACCAAATCTCCTCTCTGACTTCAAAGCACTGAAAGCAACAGTCCACTCTTGACAATATTAGAGCATTCAGAGGTTGCAACCCAAAATGGCATCCTATTTCCTATATAGTGCACTACTTTTTACTAGGGCCCACGGGATCTTTATAGGGAAAAGTGTGTAATTTGGGGGGGACACATACTCTCCAAAACAGTATTAACTACCACTTAGTTGGTGTGTCTTTGAACCCCAACATGGGAAGACAATGCCTGTGTGTGTGTGTGTGTGTGTGTGTGTGTGTGTGTGTGTGTGTGTGTGTGTGTGTGTGTGTGTGTGTGTGTGTGTGTGTGTTTGTGTGTGCGTGCGTGCGTGCGTGCGTGCGTGCGTGCGTGTATACAGTTAAAGTCGGAAGTTTACATACACTTAGGTTGGAGTCATTAAACTTGTTTTTCAACCACTCCACAAATTTCTTGTTAACAAACTAAAATTTGGGCAAGTCAGTTAGGACATCTACTTTGTGTATGACACAAGTCATTCTTCCAATAATTGTTTACAGACAGATTATTTCACTTATAATTGTATAACAATTCTAGTGGGTCAGAAGTGTACATACTGTGCCTTTAAACAGCTTGGAAAATTCCAGAAAATTATGTCATGGCTTTAAAAGCTTCTGATAGGCTAATTGACATCATTTGAGTCAATTGGTGGTGTACCTGTGTAAGTATTTCTAGGCCTACCTTCAAACTCAGTGCCTCTTTGCTTGACATCATGGGAAAATCAAAAGAAATCAGCCAAGACCTCCACAAGTCTTGTTCACCCTTGGGAGCAATTTCCAAACACCTGAAGGTACCACGTTCATCTATACAAACAACAATACGCAGGTATAAACACCATGCAACCGTCATACCACTCAGGAAGGAGACGTGTTCTGTCTCCTAGAGATGAATGTACTTTGGTTGAAAAAGTGCAAATCAATCCCAGAACAACAGCAAATGTGTGAAGATGCTGGAGGAAACAGGTACGAAAGTATCTATATCCACAGTAAAACGAGTCATATATCGTCATAACCTGAAAGGCCGCTCAGCAAGGAAGAAGCCACAACTCCAAAACCGGCGTAAAAAAGCCAGACTACGGTTGCAACTGCACATGGGACAAAGATTGTACTTTTGGAGAAATGTCCTCTAGTCTGAAGAAACAAAAATAGAACTGTTTGGCCATAATGACCATCGTTACGTTTGGAGGAAAAATGGGGAGGCTTGCAAGCTGAAGAACACCATCCCAACAGTGTAGCACGGAGGTGGCAGCATCATGTTGTGGCGGTGCTTTGCTGCAGGAAGGACTGGTGCACTTCACAAAATAGATGGAGGAAGGAAGGACAAATATGTGGATATATTGAAGCAACATCTCAAGACATCAGTAAGGAAGTTAAAGCTTGGTCGCAAATGGGTCTTCCAAATGGACAATGACCCCAAGCACACTTCCAAAGTTTGATGTTTCCACCCCCATGCTTCACAGTAGGTATGGTGTTCTTTGGATGCAACTCAGCATTCTTTGTCCTCCAAACACGACGAGTTAAGTTTTTACCAAAAAATTATATTTTGGTTTCATCTGACCATATGACATTCTCCCATTCTTCTTCTGGATCATCCAAATGCTCTCTAGCAAACTTCAGACGGACCTGGACATGTACTGGCTTAAGCAGGGGGACACGTCTGGCACTGCAGGATTTGAGTCCCTGGCGGCGTAGTGTGTTACTGATGGTAGGCTTTGTTACTTTGGTCCCAGCTCTCTGCAGGTCATTCACTAGGTCCCCCCGTGTGGTTCTGGGATTTTGCTCACCGTTCTTGTTGATCATTTTGACCCCACGGGGTGAGATCTTGGGTGGAGCCCCAGATCGAGGGAGATTATCAGTGGTCTTGTATGTCTTCCATTTCCTAATAATTGCTCCCACAGTTGATTTCTTCAAACCAAGCTGCTTACCTATTGCAGATTCAGTCTTCCCAGCCTGGTGCAGATTTACAATTTTGTTTCTGGTGTCCTTTGAAAGCTCTTTGGTCTTGGCCATAGTGGAGTTTGGAGTGTGACTGTTTGAGGTTGTGGACAGGTGTCTTTTATACTGATAACAAGTTCAAACAGGTGCCATTAATACAGGTAATGAGTGGAGGACAGAGAAGCCTCTTAAAGAAGAAGTTACAGGTCTATGAGAGCCAGAAATCTTGCTTGTTTGTAGGTGACCAAATACTTATTTTCCACCATAATTTGCAAATAAATTCATTAAAAATCCTACAATGTGATTTTCTGGATTTTTTTCTCATTTTGTCTGTCATAGTTGAAGTGTACCTATGATGAAAATTACAGGCCTCTATCATCTTTTTAAGTGGGAGAACTTGCACAATTGGTGGCTGACTAAATACTTTTTTGCCCCACTGTATGCATGCATGCATGAGGGCGCGTGTGTGCCTGCGTTTGAATATGTGTGTGTGTGTGTGTGTGTGTGCATGAGGACTCGCATGTGTTCGTGTGTGTGTGTGTGTGCATGAGGACTCGCATGTGTTCGTGTGTGTGTGTGTGTGTGAGTGCATGCATGAGGACGTGCATGTGCGTGCCTGTGTTTTTTCTTCCCATCCGGAGATTTAATGAGATATAGGATATGCACGGAACACGTCAGAGTTGAAAGAATCAGTCACCGGTGGCTAGTGTGCTGATACATCAAGGGTAGCACCTTTACCCTGAAAACGCTAACTCAGGAGGGCAATTAACTCCTCCGCAACGAGGGTCAGAAATTAGTTCACAATTTCTCCCCTGTGGACGCGAGGCCGGGCATATACGTCCCTTGTGTGTGTGTTTGTGTGTGTGTGTGTGTGTGGGGGGGGGGGGCTAGGAAGCTGGGAGATGCATGCAGGTAAGGCCCTCCACAGAGTAATTATCCACAACCTCAGGTGAGTTTACATCAAGGCATTGTGGGTGTTTTTTATTTGTTTTAGCGTTGTTCTTTTTTTCTCATCCAGTATTTGAATGAAATATCAAAATGCACATCAGTAGTCGGTGTCCAGTGACTACACTTAAAACTGCAACCATTTGCATATTTGGATTGATGTTGGAAAATGTGATCTCTAGACACACATCTCGAGAATTAATATGCGTTTGATAGTTATGCTCTGAGCAGTTCATGCATATTCATAAGCCTTAATGTCTGCAACCAGTATCAATGTCCGTCAATATAAAACATTTTATATTGTTTTATATTGATTTCCGTGAACGCCAAACTCCCATGAACACCTTCTTCATATTGGAAATCTTTCATGACATGTCCTAATTAAATAACTTCCAATTTAAAATAGTAGTGTGAACTATGATCAGAGCCATTACCCTTCTATTGCATTTTGTTAGATCTCAGATCGAAAGCATGCATTGAGAAGAGTCAAGAAAAAAAGATAGAATACCAAATTAAAACTCAATATTGATCATATAAATCATATAAGAGTTGGTGAGGTATATGATTATAGCATAATGATTTATTATGACTAGGCCTAATATTCCCCTCAACTGTTGGCACAACAATGGTCGTTATCATGAGGCAAGGCACTGAAAATATTGACCTAACAAATTAACATCAGACCCTAGAATGCTTTTAATTCAATTATAAATTCCTATTTTTTATTTATTTAGCCAGTTTTGTTGCAATTTTGACTTTTACACTATATCTGAGTGGGCCTTACCATTTTATGATGTCAGATAGTAATTCATTGCACTGTCTACTCCATATATACTGAACAAAAATATAAACGCAACATGTAAAGTGTTGGTCCCATGTTTCAGGAGCTGAAATTAAAGATCCCAGAAATGTTCCATATTCACAAAAAGCTTATTTCTCTCAAATGTAGTGCACCAATTTGTTTACATCCCAGATAGTGAGCATTACTCATTTGTCAAGATAATCCATCCACTGACAGGTGTGACATATCAAGAAACTGATTAAACAGCATGATCATTACACACGTGCGTGCACCTTGTGCTTAGGGGCAATAAAAGGCCACTATAAAATGTGCAGTTTTGTCACACAAAACAATGCCATAGATGTATCACGTTTTGAGGGAGCTTGCAATTGGCATGCTGACTCCAGTTGTTCCCAGATAATTTAGTGTTCATTTCTCTACCATAAGCAGCCTCCAACATAATTTTAGAGAATTTGGCAGTAAGTCCAACCGGCTTCATAACCACAGACCACGTGCAACCAGGACCTCCACATCTGGCTTCTTCATCTGCGGGTTCGTCTGAGACCAGCCACCCGAATAGCTAATGAAACTGTGGATTTGCACAACTGAAGAATTTCTGCACAAACTGTCAGAAACCATCTCAGTGAAGCTCATCTGCGTGCTCGTCGTCCTCACCAGAGTCTTGACCTGACTGCAGTTGGGCGTCTGAACTGACTTCAGTGGGAAAATGCTCACCTTCGATGGCCACTGGCATGCTGGAGAAGTGTGCTCTTCACAGATGAATCGTGGTTTCAACTGTACCAGGCAAATGGCAGACAGTGGGTATGGCGCCGTGTGGGTGAGTGGTTTGCTGATGCCAGCGTTGTGAACAGAGTGCCCCATGGTGGCGGTGGGGTTGTGGTATGGGCAGGCTTAAGCTACGGACAACGAACCCAATTGCATTTTATAGTTTGCAATTTGAATTCGAAAAATCATTACGAGATCCTGAGGCCCATTGTCGTGCCGTTCATCCGCCGACATCACCTCATGTTTCAGCATAATGCACTGCCCCATGTCACAAGAATCTGTACACAATTTCTGGAAGCTGAACATGTGCCAGTTCTTCCATGGCCTGCATACTTACCAGACATGACACCCATTGAGCATGATTGGGATGATATGGATCGAAGTGTACGACAGTCTGTTCGAGTTCTCGCCAATATCCAGCAACTTCGCACAGCCACTGATCTAAACACAATACCCCATAATGTCAAAGTGGAATTATGTTTTTAGAAATGTTTACAAATTAATAAAAAATGAAATGTCTTGAGTCTAAGTATCAACCCATTTGGTATGGCAAGCCTAAATAAGTTCAGGAGTAAAAATGTGCTTAACAAGTAATACATAAGTTGCAATAATGATTTTAACGGCTGTGATAGGAGAACTGATTGATCAACATTGTAGTTACTCCACCATACTAACATAAATGAATGAAATATTCCAAAACATGCATCCTGTTTGATACGAGGCACTAAAGTAAAACTGCAAAAAATGTGGCAAACAAATTAACTTTTTGTTTTTTGGGGGGCAAATCCAACACAACAAATCACTGAATACTAGTCTTTATATTTTCAAGCATGAGGGTGGCTGCATCATGTTATGGGTATGCTTGTCATCGGCAAGGACTGGGGAGTTTTTTTTTTAGGAAATTAAATGGAATAGAGCTAAGCACAAAATCCTAGAGGAAAACCTGGTTAGGTCTGCTTTCCAACAGGCACTGGGAGACAAATTCACCTTTCAGCAGGACAATAACCTAAAACACAAGGCCAAATATACACTGGAGTTGGTTAACAAGACAACATTGAATGTTCCTGAGTGGCCTAGTTACAAATCTATGGCAAGACTTGAAAATGGCTGTCTAGCAATGCTCAACAGCCAACTTTACAGAGCTTGAAGATTTTTCAAAAGAATAATGTGCAAATATTGTACAATCCAGGTGTGCAAAGCTCTTAGACTTACCCAGAAAGACTCACAGCAGTAATCGCTGCCAAAGGGGATTCTAACATGCATTGACTCAGGGGGTTCAATACTTATATAATCAAGATACTGTATATTAGAGTTTAATTTTCCATTAATAAAAAATGAAATAGTAGTTGGCCTCCTGAGTGGTGCAGCGGTCTCAGGCACTGCATCGCAGTGCTAGAGGTGTCACTACAGACCCGGGTTCATTTCCAGGCTGTGTCACAACTGGCCGGGATCGGGAGTCCCATAGGGCGGCGCCCTATTGGCCCAGCGTTGTCTTGGTTTGGGGAGAGTTTGGCTGGTGGGCTGTACTTGGCTCATCGCACTCTAGCGACTCATTATGGCGGGCTGGGCGCCTGCAGGCTGACCTCGGTCTTCCTCCGACACATTGGTGTGGTTGGCTTCCGGGGAAGAAGCATGGTTTGGCGGTTCCTGTTTCGGGGATCGCATGACTAGACCTTCGCCTCCTGAGCCCGTTGGGGAGTTGCAGCGATGTATAATAGAGTATTTTGTGTAGATCGTTTAAAAAAAATTACAAATACATTTTATAACACAACAAAATGTGGAAAAAGTTGAGGGGTGTACATACTTTCTGAAGGCAATGTATACAGAGCAATATGTTTGGAACTTCAAACCGCAATAAAATTGCAATACATATAGAATCGTGAGAATCGCAATACATATCGTGTCAGCACCTAAGTACAGTCAGTGCCTTGCGAAAGTATTCGGCCCCCTTGAACTTTGCGACCTTTTGCCACATTTCAGGCTTCAAACATAAAGATATAAAACTGTATTTTTTTGTGAAGAATCAACAACAAGTGGGACACAATCATGAAGTGGAACAACATTTATTGGATATTTCAAACTTTTTTAACAAATCAAAAACTGAAAAATTGGGCGTGCAAAATTATTCAGCCCCTTTACTTTCAGTGCAGCAAACTCTCTCCAGAAGTTCAGTGAGGATCTCTGAATGATCCAATGTTGACCTAAATGACTAATGATGATAAATACAATCCACCTGTGTGTAATCAAGTCTCCGTATAAATGCACCTGCACTGTGATAGTCTCAGAGGTCCGTTAAAAGCGCAGAGAGCATCATGAAGAACAAGGAACACACCAGGCAGGTCCGAGATGCTGTTGTGAAGAAGTTTAAAGCCGGATTTGGATACAAAAAGATTTCCCAAGCTTTAAACATCCCAAGGAGCACTGTGCAAGCGATAATATTGAAATGGAAGGAGTATCAGACCACTGCAAATCTACCAAGACCTGGCCGTCCCTCTAAACTTTCAGCTCATACAAGGAGAAGACTGATCAGAGATGCAGCCAAGAGGACCATGATCACTCTGGATGAACTGCAGAGATCTACAGCTGAGGTGGGAGACTCTGTCCATAGGACAAAAATCAGTCGTATATTGCACAAATCTGGCCTTTATGGAAGAGTGGCAAGAAGAAAGCCATTTCTTAAAGATATCCATAAAAAGTGTCGTTTAAAGTTTGCCACAAGCCACCTGGGAGACACACCAAACATGTGGAAGAAGGTGCTCTGGTCAGATGAAACCAAAATTGAACTTTTTGGCAACAATGCAAAACGTTATGTTTGGCGTAAAAGCAACACAGCTGAACACACCATCCCCACTGTCAAACATGGTGGTGGCAGCATCATGGTTTGGGCCTGCTTTTCTTCAGCAGGGACAGGGAAGATGGTTAAAATTGATGGGAAGATGGATGGAGCCAAATACAGGACCATTCTGGAAGAAAACTTGATGGAGTCTGCAAAAGACCTGAGACTGGGACGGAGATTTGTCTTCCAACAAGACAATGATCCAAAACATAAAGCAAAATCTACAATGGAATGGTTCAAAAATAAACTTTCGCAAGGCACTGTATTGTGATAATATCGTATTGTGAGGTCCCTGGCAATAACCTACTAGTTAAGTGGCTAGCTTTAGTGTGTCCACCCACTCTGCCCAAACTGCAATTTCGTAACCTAATACATCCAATTATCCATTTTAATCTCACCTTGTAACACATGTGAAAGTCAAAGGGTGTGAATACTTTCTAAAGGCACTAGATTATCTGTGTTACAACATTTTATTTAGATAGGCCTTGAACATGTTTGTAGACTTGAACAGTAGATCTTTGGCGGAAGTTCTATGAACCCACACACCTCCCTATACAGTCAAAAAAATGCTGGGTTGAAAACAACAAAATATTATATTTGACTCTTCCACTGATAACGTTTGGTCCCAGTCTAAAAATAGTAAAATGTACTCTCGCAACAGAGCAATTTACTCTCACAACAATGTACTCTCCCAACACATGCTCAATTTAGTTTTGATGTTTAACTCTACATCATTATGTTTCACTATGTACAGTATTCATTGAAAATAACTTCCTTTTTTAACTCTGCTGTGTTCAGTATTCTAGAGTTAATTATTTAGAGTAATGTATACTCTCAATAAAGTCATCTATAAACCCCATCTCAAATGGGGTTTATATGGTCCCATTTGAGATGTAAAGCTGTGAAGTCTGATTTACATATTACGTAATGTGTCATATTATGGTGGTTTGCAAAATTGACATGCAATATCTAGTGTTATCCATTAAAGAGGGAGCAGGGGCGGACTGGGACCAGAAGTAGGCTTTGGCCTTTCTAACACACCAGCCCATTATTTTTCTTGAGGCCCCCATTATTTAGACACGTAATTTTGCACGCCCAGAAATGCCAGTCCACCCCTGAAAGGGAGAATATCCAGCCATTTTACATCACCCAAAACTTACATTCAGCAGGCATGTCAGAGCCGGAAGGAGAATCCTGTTGTTAGCGACGACCTATATCATATAAACTGGAACAGCCTTCTCAGTAACCGTTGCAATAAATCCAACCACTCACAGGTTAAAAATATATATATATATTTTTAAATGTATTTAATATTTTTTTTTATGTATTTATTATGTAACATACATAACATGTATATTACATATTAAATAAAGGTTACATTTTTTAAATACTTTTAAAAAATCATTCTGTAGCATAAGACAATCAATTTACATGCGAAAAACACAGATATTGAAACAAACAATTCTAAAAATATGACAATGACTCCATTCCCACATATGTGTGTACTCCATAGTTTTAACTCCCTGTCTCTGGTTACTCTTAATGGAGTTAAAAGTACTCCGTTCCAATCAACTCCAGTTACACTAACTCCAGAGAGCGTATCACTTTGAGGGTAAAAAAAAATCCAGTAGTGTTCATTTAACTTTATTCATTTTAACCCATTCAGTTGGGTTGTGTGAATAACCCAACAAATTAGTTTGTTGAGATTACCCAAACATTGGTTCATTATAAACATAAATGGGATATTTTTTACTTTCATGCTGGCAGGCCTTTCTCTGCCAGCCATTGGCTACGCCTTCAGAAGGTGGAAAAACAAAGGTGTCATTGTACGCTGATGATTCATGCTTTCTGTTAAATATAAAATTTGAATCCCCTTCACAGCCTCATAGAGGATATAGATACCTTTTCCAACCTGTCTGGATTACAACCAAATTATGATAAGTAAATATTATATATTAGATCACTAAAAAATTATGCTTTTACATTACCGTGTAGTTTACTAATAAAATGGTCTGACGGTGATGTGAACATAATGTTTTTAATGAAAATATGTCACTCATTATTTGAATATGTTGGTAACCCGTTGTATAAAAGTGATAATGCCCTCGAAGCCCGTGTTTGGAGGATATTGTCACGGTTTGCTCGACTTCGTCTCGGGCATAACAACACCCGTGCCAATATATCCTCCAAACACGGGCTTCGAGAGCATTATCACTTAATTGTAGTAGTGCGACAATATTAGTAGTGACATGACAATGGCTATGGTGGCTGCAGCAGCTGTTATCAACTTCAAGGTGGATGTTGCTGCTAATTTGGCAGCATTACCCTTTTCACGATTACCTTTCAGACTTTGTTTACAAATGATCATCATCTGGTGAGTGGCACTGTTTTTTGTTGCAGCTCGCTTTCTGTTAGCTATCTCTTTGAAAATAATGATTGAAACATTGTTGTGTTTAAACTTTAGATCATCGGTTCGTGTGAAGAACGTGATAAAATATATTTGCAATGGGAAGTAATAGCTGGTTTGTTAATTTCATTTTGGACATCAAATGGTTGTGCTTTTGTATTGGTGTGATTTCATGGGTCCTACTGGAGTGAATGGGCTTTTTATTCTTTATCATTATTTGATGCTGTGCGTCTGCTGTCGCCTGTCTATCAGCCACGTCTACCTTTTGATGTGACGCTGTTGTTGTCGCTATTGGTGATGGTGTGACAGTGGTGTTGGCTACCATAAGTTATTTTATGCAGTGTGTCATGTTGTGTCCATGCCGGTTTTGTCTCTGTGTGTGGCAGCCCAAAGCTTGGCCTGAATTTGATTTATTCATAATGTCATCAAAAAGTATTGCTCCTCCTTCACTAGAACTAGAATGGTCCGACTACAGAAGATATTATGTCAGGTGACACTACGTTTTCTGTTATTTTCTAGATTTTTTGGTTTGATAAAACATACTGGACAATGTTTTCTCCCTCTGAAGGCATAGGTCCCATAATCACGGTTCACCACTGCATGCTGGGTTTACCTAGCAGCTGCACTGTACAAAAAATCCTGTTGTTTTTACAGTAACTTATTGGCAGTACTGTTAAAACAAAGTTTCTTTGGAATTTAATGTAACATACTAGTGGCGTCACTACATACCCTGGTTCAATTCCAGGCTGTATCACAACCGGCTGTGATTGGGAGTCCCGTAGGGCGGCACATAATTGGCCCAGCGTCATCCGGGTTAGGGTTTGGCTGGGTAGGCCATCATTGTAAATAAGAATTTGTTCTTACTGACTTGCCTAGTTAAATAAAAGGTTAACTAAAATAAAACATAGATAAATACTTTTAAGTTACTTATTTTACAATAACTTAAAGGTAACTAGCTGCCAGTAAATGACCATAAAAACAACAGGATTTTTTTTTTAGGTTATTTTCAGGTGTAGCTCATTAGGAGCTTGTCTTTCTGATATCTTATTGGCCAGCTGTGGGAGTAAATTACAGTCCTGTTCATAATTTTAAGTTTACATTCGGCAAACAAAATGTTGCCAATTTGACACATTTTTCTAGTCATTTATTACATATTATGATAAGGGACTCCACCTTATTTTAACAATGGGATTTAGGTAGGCTTTCAACTTATACACTGCCATACACCTCATTGAAACGTCAAAATTCTCTGTTTGACCTCAACATGTGATAACTACACAACAGAACAGACAAACAGGAATGTCATTTACTTTCATGGGTGGCTAAAAATAACTATTTGAAAGCTACGCCCCCAGTCTTCTGATCTGAGTCTGACCCTTCTGGGTAATACAGTATCTCAACAACCCAGCATTTTTTTTGTGTAGTAGCCAAACTTAATTTAGACTTGAAGAAGGAACGGAAATGTGAGGACTTGCCATGCGAACAGTAATTAATACTGTTCCACAACTAGATAGCCTATCCTTACCCCCTTGTTCATTTTTAACATCATAAATAAGATGACCGGGAATGTGTCGAGGGGGGGTGGAGGGGGCAAGAAGCGGCTGGCTGGGTCGCCATCCATCACGTCTCCTACGCCCAGTAAACGCTCGAGTTGGACAACAGGCAGCGGAGAGCCAAGAAATCCGAGCTGTGGTAAGAAAAACACATGCTCCTTCCAAAATAACAATGCACTCCTGTGACACTCGCAACCCACCGCCCGATGCGATTCAAATGTGCGGCATTCTGACATTGTAATGCTCAGCAGCGGTATTGTGTTACTTTGGCTTGCAGTTTGAACTTGGCGGGCTGTTCTTTCAAAAGAAGGGGGGTGCACTCATGTTGCATTGTCTCTGCAGTTTGTCATAAAAGACACGTTTTTGCGGGAATTGAACTGTAACCAATACCAGAACATTTTCATTATTCCCTGACCTGCGACGCATCTTCAGAATGTGTAGGCATGTCTTCAGAAGTGGCCTATATCAGAAAACCTAAATGGAAAACTGTAACAGCCAACAGTAACTGTCTGTTCAACATGCTTGGGAGTGGATTTGTTATAGCCTAGCCCCCTTCACATGTCTTCTGGACTAAACACAATATGAGCCTTCTCAAGACTTTTGTTATGAGGGGGGGCAGGGTAGCCTAGTGGTTAGAGCGTTGGACTTGTAACCGAAAGGTTGCAAGTTCAAATCCCCGAGCTGACAAGGTACACAATCTGTCGTTCTGCCCCTAAACAGGCAGTTAACCCACTGTTCCTAGGCCGTCATTGAAAATAAGAATTTGTTCTTAACTGACTTGCCTAGTAAAATAAAAATAATAAAATGAGAAGGACACACAAAATGTTAAAGTCAAAATGTCATAAGAGCAGAATCCACAGCTCTGACTCTAGACTAGAAACACCTCTAATAGTTCTACAACTTCTCACAAATTAGTGCTTTTGAAGAGGATGTGTTATGTCATTCATAATCTCTCATCTGTCAGTAAAATATCATTTTCTGTCAAAGAAGGAAACAGCCTTGAGCAAGACCTCTGTGCCGTGTGCTAGACCTCAGCTGCCAGTCGATGACATGACAAAGGAGGTAAGGCCAGTAAATCGGTAAATCCACCGACCCATGGAGATAGTAGGCCTACAGTACATAATTGGTAGTGTTGATATTTTTCCTACAATCGGTAGGCCTACACAAGAATGAGTTTTTATTTCAGTATTGGTTAGCTATTGAATTAAACAATATGAGCATTTGTGGTGTATCTGCTGCTATCTCATTTTGATTGTTTTAAATAAGAGCTAACACATATTATTTAAAACATTTTCAGTGCTACGTGCCCAAATAGTTATTGGAAGCTCACAAATATTAGTTTTGGGGTGGCAAGAACATTGGTTTGAAAATGTAAAATTATTTGGTATTTGTATGGTCCTGTGAACCTGTATTTTTAGAAGACTCAACTTGCCTTTCCTAAGTCGTAAACAATGTCTCTCACACACACACATATACAGTGCATTTGAAAAGTATTCAGACCCCTTGACTTTTTCCACACTTTGTTAAGTTACAGCCTTATTCTAAAATGGATGACATTTTTAAAAATCCAGATCAATCTACACACAATACCCCATAATGACAAAGCAAAAACAGGTTTTAGACATTTTTAAACATTTCTAATAAAACAATTACCTGAAATAATCCATTTACATAAGTATTCAGACCCTTTGCTATGAGACTCGAAATTGAGCTCAGGTGCATCCTGTTTCCATTGATCATCATTGAGGTGTTTCTACAACTTGATTGGAGTCCATCTGTGGTAAAATTCAATTGATTGGACATGATTTGGAAAGGTGCACACCTGTCTATAATAAGGTCCAACAGTTGACAGTGCATGTCAGAGCAAAAACCAAGCCATGAGGTCGAAGGAATTGTCCATAGAGCTCCTTGACAGGATTGTGTCGAGTCACAGATCTGGGTGAAGGGTACCAAAAATTGACTGCAGCATTGAAGGTCCCCAAGAACACAGGGGCCTCCATCATTCTTAAATGGAACACATTTGGAACCACCAAGACTCTTCCTAGAGCTGGCCGCCTGGCCAAACTGAGCAAATGGGGGAGAAAGGCCTTGGTAAGGGAGGTGACCAAGAACCCGATGGTCACACTGACAGAGCTCCAGAGTTTTTCTGTGGAGATGGGAGAACCTTCCAGAAGAACAACACTCTCTACACCACTCTACCAATCAGGCCTTTATGGTAGAGTGACCAGACAGAAGCCACTACTAAGTAAAATGCACATGACAGCCCGCTTGTAAAAATTACCAGTATTTTTGGGGGGAGGGGAGGATCCATTGTGAGCGCCAACGTCTTCTCACATTTGTAACGACTGGTTACTCTTTAAGAATATCCAACGAATCTCAACTGATTAGATATCATTGTCTCATTTGATTTAATTGCCAAACAAACCTTTTACTAGGTTGATCTATGGATACGGACCAAATTAATTTGTTCCAACCGATGAGACATTTTAAACTTTTCCACATTAACCTAGATACAGTGACACTTTCAGGTTAATTAAAGTTTAATTCCCAGATAGCCTATACAGGTATGATTAATCAGTAACATTGATTAAATCAATTACATGTTATTTTGCAAGCTCATTGAAGCCCAAATCCCACATTACTGATCCAGTATTGATGATTGATTAACGTCTCTAAATAGATTACATTCGTTTTTGCAAGTTCCAATGACTCAAAACCCAAAGTTTGGAGAATAATTTATATATATATATATATATATATATATATACATACAGTATATCACAAAAGTCAGTACACCCCTCACATTTTTGTAAATATTTGAGTATATCTTTTCATGTGACAACACTGAAGAAATGACACTTTGCTACAATGTAAAGTAGTGAGTGTACAGCTTGTATAACAGTGTAAATTTGCTGTCCCCTCAAAATAACTCAACACACAGCCATTAATGTCTAAACCGCTGGCAACAAAAGTGAGTACACCCCTAAGTGAAAATGTCCAAATTGGGCACAAAGTGTCAATATTTTGTGTGGCCACCATCATTTTCCAGCACTGCCTTAACCCTCTTGGGCATGGAGTTCACCAGAGCTTCACAGGTTGCCACTGGAGTCCTCTTCCACTCCTCCATGATGACATCACGGAGCTGGTGGATGTTAGAGACCTTGCACTCCTCCAACTTCCATTTGAGGATGCCCCACAGATGCTCAATAGGGTTAATTTCTGGAGACATGCTTGGCCAGTCCATCACCTTTACCCTCAGCTTCTTTAGCAAGGCAGTGGTCGTCTTGGAGGTGTGTTTGGGGTGTTATCATGTTGGAATACTACCCTGCGGCCCAGTCTCCGAAGGGAGGGGATCATGCTCTGCTTCAGTATGTCACAGTACATGTTGGCATTCATGGTTCCCTCAATGAACTGTAGCTCCCCAGTGCCGGCAGCACTCATGCAGCCCCAGACCATGACACTCCCACCACCATGCTTGACTGTAGGCAAGACACACTTGTCTTTGTACTCCCCACCTGGTTGCTGCCACACATGCTTGACACCATCTGAACCAAATAAGTTTATCTTGGTCTCATCAGACCACAGGACATGGTTCCAGTAATCCATGTCCTTAGTCTGCTTGTCTTCAGCAAACTGGCTGACCCCCCACCCCTTCAACCTCTGCAGCAATGCTGGCAGCACTCATACGTCTATTTCCCAAAGACAACCTCTGGACATGACGCTGAGCACGTGCACTCAACTTCTTTGGTCGACCATGGCGAGGCCTGTTCTGAGTGGAACCTGTCCAGTTAAACCGCTGTATGGTCTTGGCCACCGTGCTGCAGCTCAGTTTCAGGGTCTTGGCAATCTTCTTATAGCCCTGGCCTTTATGTAGAGCAACAATGATTTTTTTGAGATCCTCAGAGAGATCTTTGCCATGAGGTGCCATGTTGAACTTCCAGTGACCAGTCAGTATGAGGGAGTGTGAGAGCGATGACACCAAATTTAACACACCTGCTCCTCATTTACACCTGAGACCTTGTAACACTAACGAGTCACGTGACACCGGGGAGGGAAAATGGCTAATTGGGCCCAATTTTGACATTTTCACTTAGGGGTGTACTCACTTTTGTTGCCAGCGGTTTAGACATTAATGGCTGTGTGTTGAGTTATTTTGAGGGGACAGCAAATTTACACTGTTATACAAGCTGTACACTCACTACTTTACATTGTAGCAAAGTGTCATTTCTTCAGTGTTGTCACATGAAAATATATACTCAAATATTTACAAAAATGTGAGGGGTGTACTCACTTTTGTGATATACTGTATATATATATATAAATATATATATATATATAAATATATATATATATATATATATATATATATATATATATATATATATATATACAGTATATCACATACCTATATATATATATTTAATGTGCAAGCTGTCAGAGGGGATGGCCCCCATTCCCCCGCTAATTAGTGAACCCCCACCCATGGACAGATTGATTGCTGACCTGAGAAATTGCAAAAAACATCCTCCAAAATAAACCATCAAGCGCAGGCATTGTAAAGGTTTAGCCCTGGTGTATGGTCGCCATCAGAGATTGACATCGGTCCAGTACTGCAGTGCACAGCAGAAGCACGAGCAAGAAACAGACATGAAGGGACAAGGAACCAGGAAACAAATGGCAAATACTTATGATGACAAACGAGCACAAACTCTTCAACAAACCTGTCTTCCTCAGGAACAAAAACGTCTTCTACAGGAACAACTCGATTTAGCTAAAATGAAATATGACGAAGTCTAGGCAAACTAGATAAATCTGACAAGTTATCTACAAACAGGGTGCGCAACTTGATAACAATGCATAAAGTTTTGATCAACAACACTCAAAGCAGTAATGTTCTAGTCCAATGCAGCAGACCAAAGATGGTCAATGAATGAACACGATGACCAAGTTGGAGGAAAAAACTGTGGAACTGATTGAAGTCGCTGATCAAATGATTGATGAGAAAACCCAGGTGAGAAAGATGAAAAAAATGATTTCTTAGCAAGTAAAGGATATCTCATCACTGAATCTCTCGCTCCGCACTCAAGACCTCTACCTGCAAACCATGACAGATAAGTATGAGGCAGAACGGAGCAAGTGCAACACTCACGTGTCTAAAATAAGTACTCTAAGCGCCCAAGTGGACTCTGCGATGCAGCAGAATAGCACCCTTCGGTACCATCTGGAGGAAATCCAGAATGGTCACACGCTACAGTGTGACTACGCAACCAAGCTCGCAACCGGAGCTCGGTACACAAAGGAGTGAAGGACGACAAAAGATTTTACACTTTGCCTCTCTCAGGTGTCCCTCAGTCTTCTCCTCTTGGCCATTTGGCACAGAGTAATATGGCGCCTCCACACCAAAAAGTTTGCCCTAAATATTTCTAAAACTAAATGCATTGTATTTGGAACAAAACACTCACTAAACCCCAAACCTCAACTAAATCTTGTAATAAATAATGTGGAAATTGAGCAAGTTCAGATGACTAAACTGCTTGGAGTAACACTAGATTGTAAACTGTCATGGTCAAAGCATACAGTATTGATGCAGTAGTAGCTAAGATGGGGAGAAGTCTGTCCATAATAAAGCGATGCTCTGCCTTCTTAACAACACTATCAACAAGGCAGGTCCTACAGGCTCTAGTTTTGTTGCACCTTGACTACTGTTCAGTTGTGTGGTCAGGTGCCACAAAAAAGGACTTAGGAAAATTGCAATTGGCTCAGAACAGGGCAGCACGACTGGCCCTTGGATGTACACAGAGAGCTAATATTAATAATATGCATGTCAGTCTCTCCTGGCTGAAAGTGGAGGAGAGATTGACTTCATCACTACTTTTATTTATGAGAGGTATTGACATGTTAAATGCACCGAGCTGTCTGTCTAAACTACTGGCACACAGCTCGGACACCCATGCCTACTCCACAAGGCATGCCGCAACAGGTCTCTACACAGTCCCAAAGTCCAGAACAGGCTATGGGAGGCACACAGTATTACATAGAGCCATGGCTACATGGAACACTATTCCACATCAAGTAACTGACACAAGAAGTAAAATTAGATTTAAAAAACAGATTAAAAAACACCTTATGGAAGGAACTGTGAAGCAACACGAAGATTGGCACAGACACATGCATACACACACATACGTATGATAAAATACACAATATACGTACACTGTAGATACAGTTGAAGTCGGAAGTTTACATACACCTTAGCCAAATACATTTAAACTCAGTTTTTCACAATTCTTGACATTTAATCAGAGTAAAAATTCCCTGTCTTAGGTCAGTTAGGATCACCACTTTATTTTCGTTCAAACGCTTCAGATAGCCTTCCACAAGCTTCCCACAATAAGTTGGGTGAATTTTGGCTACATTCCTCCTGACAGAGCTTGTGTAACTGAGTCAGGTTTGTAGGCCTCCTTGCTCACACAGGCCTTTTCAGTTCTGCCCATGTCACATTCATCATAAGGAGTAGACCAAGATGCAGGGTGGTATGTTTCCATCCATTATTTTGGAATAGAAAACTTCAAAGAACAAAATATCAAAGCAAACAAATGAAAGTTGAAGCTATAATAATGCTCACAGTCAACTATACATAGACAAGATCCCACAAAGCACAATGGGGAAATGGCTACCTAAATATGATCCCCAATCAGAGACAATGATAAACAGCTGCCTCTGATTGGGAACCATACCAGGCCAAAATAGATACACAATTCCCCTAGATAAGCCACCCTTAATCACACCCCGACTTAACCAACATAGAGAATAAACAGCTCTCTATGGTCAGGGCATGACAGCCCACAAATTTTCTATGGGATTGAGGTCAAGGCTTTGTGATGGCAACTCCAATACCTTGACTTTGTTGACCTGAAGCCATTTTCGACACCTTTGGAAGTATGCTTGGGGTCATTGTTCATTTGGAAGACCTATTTGCAACCAAGCTATAACAAGACTGATGTCTTGAGATGTTGCTTCAATATATCCACATAATTTTCCTTTCTCATGATGCCATCTATTTTGTGAAGTGCATCAGTCCCTCCTGCAGCAAAGCAGCCCCACAACATGATGCTGCCACCCCCGTGCTTCAAGATTGGGATGGTGTTCTTCGGCTTGCAAGCCTCCCCCTTTTTCCTCCAAACATAACGATGGTCATTATGGCCAAACAGCTCTATTTTTGTTTCATCAGACCAGAGAACATTTCTCCAAAATGTATGATCTTTGTCCCCATGTGCAGTTGCAAACCGTAGTCTGGCTTTTTTTTATGTCGGTTTTGGAGCAGCGGCTTCTTCTTTGCTGAGCGGAGACAGAACGCGTCTCCTTCCTGAGTGGTATGACGGTTGCGTGGTCCCATGGTGTTTATACTTGCATACTATTGTATGTGGTACTTTCAGGCATTTGGAAATTGCTCCCAAGGATGAAACCAGACTTGTGGAGGTCTACTATTGGCTGATTTCTTTTGATTTTCCCATGATGTCAAGCATAGAGGCACTAAGTTTGAAGGTAGGCCTTGAAATACATCCACAGGTACATTGGCTCAAATTATGTAAATTAGCCTATCAGAAGCTTCTAAAGCCATGACATAATTTTCTGGAATTCTCCAAGCTGTTTAAAGGCACAGTAAATTTAGTGTATGTAAACTTCTGACCCACTGGAATTGTGATGCATTGAAATAATCTGTCAGTAAACAATTGTTGGAAAGATGACTTGTGCCATGCACAATGCATGGCACAGCTCTTTATTAAAAAAAGCATATTGCCTCAAATGTGTGGAGTCAAGCAAGCTCAGCTCTTGAGTCTCAGATGGTGATGTGGAAAGAGTCTCCTAACCAGGAGTCCTTGCTAGTCCCGTTCCTAACCGACTTGCCAAAACTATAATTTGCTAACAAGAAATTTGTGGAGTTGTTGAAAAACAAGGTTTAATGATTCCAACCTAAGTGTATGTAAACTTCCAACTTCAACTGTATCTGGTAGCGGTGGAGTGGGAGCCTGAGGGAACACCGTGTGTTGTGAAATCTGTGAATGTATTGTAATTTTAAAAAATTGTATAAAATGCCTTAACTTTGCTGGACCCCAGGAAGAGTAGCTGCTGCTTTGGCAACCCTCTCCGCACACTTATTACGGAACGCCTTGACAAAATCGTCAAAAACTTCCGCAACTTTGATCCCGTTCCAGGGAAGCCAAACAACACTGAGACGCTCTTAGTAGACATAGAGAACGCCTTGGATGGCTACCCGAACACTACGGGTACTGACAGGCTTTACCTGTTGAAGCGAATATCGAATAGATACATGACATGGTTCATGCGTCTACAACAGCAACACGTGCAAAACGACTACACTAAACTTGTCATGGCTTTGAAAATACAATTCTGTGGTTCTGCCACATTCAAACACGACAGCTCACTGGCTAATGCTGTCAAACAAGCTTGGAATGAACACCCACAAGCATGCAATCATAGGCCACGTTCAGCTTACTTTGGCCTACTGACTGAAACAGGAATGGAAGAGCTATTACCATTCAAACAAATGCTTGACGACAGGTCCGCCAAAATTAACTCCATTAGCGAGGACGTAAACAATCAAATTACTCCCGCTCTCACTCGAGACCCTATCCAGGGCAGGGCCCACTTGATCAAGAAACTCTGCCTATAGACTCGAATACAAATGTTGCGACTCACAAGGTAAACATCGCAATAGCCAATTCCACTCAAACTCCGATGAGTCATTCTGTTTTGACCATGAACATAAATTACACATCACGCCGTTGTGAACATTCACTCCACTTTGTGGGGAATATAACAACAAAACGCAACTCAAAGAGGCCATACCTGGAAACAGTCCTGAAAGACTGCTTAACCTGTGATGTGCTAATTGATTTGCGCTCGACAATATCGCTCATCTCTGAAATATTTTTCAATGATCTCAAAAGGGCTTTAAACCCAGCTAAATGTTGGTTAAAAACAAAACGATACGATACTAAACTTCGAAGTTTCACTCAGACTACCTCGCCTCTCACAAAGGGAGTCATGTTGAAACTACACTTCCAAGACGTGTCGCTTGTTCACCCTGTGTAAGTTACCAGCCTCGAAACAGAACACCTGCTACTCTGAGCAGACTTGATGGATCGTTTGGTCCCACTGATGGATTGGAAACTCAACCAATTGTGGTCACAGGTAACCGTGCCGTCTCCACTGACCACACTGTCTTCACCTTTCACTGGCTGCCACACAGTCATCCGCAAGGAGTATCTGTCGAAAGTACCCCTTGGGAAAAATAAGTTTTGACACCTCAGACTCAAGCAGATATTACAATATCTCATCACATTCAATCAGCAAACCTGATTGACTATTATGTTCATGATATTGAGCCAGAAGTCACTGTGAGTGAGCAACTTCCCTCATCCTTGGAGTCATGCGATGCTGTAGCTAAGATTAACTTATCTTGTCCTTTGGACACTTCCGCCAGCACCCCAGCCGTCTCAGGAAACAAAGCATCAATGTGGACTATGCTTTCGATGATATTGGTTCCGCTTTGAGAGGGACTGAAATCACTTTCTATGGCACTAACGGCGTCAGTCCCGCCACTGACCTGATAATTCCCACTGGTGAAACACTGTGCGATATCGCATAAAATATACTTATCTCAGTTCATAGGTACTGGAACGGTTGCCACAAACGGACGATGTGGTGACTGGCAGGCCACGACAGCCCCTGTGCATTTTGAAGCACAAACACCAGAAGATTTGGTTGAAAGGTTACATCTACTAACAACGCGGTTGCTGACAACTCATACAAAAGTGTCCAACCTTTTTGTTTGTGCCTCGGAAACCAACACTAACCGCTGGTGGGGGGGTCCCGAGGCACAAAGGGGGGGAATACTAGCCTAGACCCATCAAGTTGTAAACTTCCCCACCAGAACAGAGAGGAGTGGACAAGCCCCTTGAGGGGATAACCTTCACTGACGTGTACCACACTGGTTGTAAAAAAAAGTATGCACACCGCGTCAGTGCTTATAGAGTACTTCCGCCATGAGAATAGCTCCTCCATGGATAACATAGCTATGAAATAGACTCCTTCATACCTATCGCAACTACAATGGTGTAAAACACATTGACTTGTAGTAAAACCACTGGCATATGACTTAAGTTCGGCACCGATTCTTACTGACACACAATCATTGATACGGAAATGATCTGATGAATTCAGACTCATTCTGAACAGGTCACATCCTACCAGGATACTTGGTTTTCAATCCTACCAGGATACTACAGTTCAATTAGATGATTAACGTGTGGTAACTATATTTTGTATAACTTTTGGTTGTTTTTATTCATTGTTTCATTTTCTTTGACACTTAGGAAGTGATAGAGCCTCAAACAAGTTCCCCGTACAGCCACCAGTAAGTGCCAAAAAGCCACTCATTTTAGGAAGAAATGTAATGATGTATTGCGTGAGTGTTGCTGCCTAGATCCACCAGCCTGGACAACCAGGCGACGGGTCTGGAATGACTATATGGTGGTCTGCAGCTTGCAGAAAACCACCAGAGCGGGTCCGCTACGATGATCCTCAAACCAGGACATCTCGTTGTAATTTGTATGGTGGGTTGCAACTTGCAGAATCCTTCCAAGGTTGAACCCACCAGAGGGGGACTGTCATGACTGTCCTGTGAGAATCCAATGGCCCAGATCAGATTGGCAATGGTTGACAATAACCAGACCCTCTCTCATCCATAGAAGAGGGGAGGAGGGCGCTGGGCCGGTTTGACAGCTCACGCCTGGTTGTCAATTTAAGTAGAATAGGGGCCTCTCTCTACACCTCCAGTATTGGTGAAAGGAATCTGCCTTTGTTTCAAAAACATGTTACCACCAAAACTCTCACATCCAAAAAGTAAATACCGGAACAATATTTCTAACATAACAATGAGGGGAATGGTCAGTGGGGAACTATGGAAAACTAATGTAATATTGGTTTTCATTTTGCGATGTCATTAAAAACGGAAATACTGTAAATCTGTCAAGTTTTCATCCCAATATGTTATGCATTTCTGATTTTAGTTTTCTAATAAGATAATTGTTTTTATAATACTTTGCACAGTAACTAGCCATGCCCCGAGTGAGGTGAGAGAGCTTGTCAGCATGACTGAATGCCCTTTTGACCAAGGGTGCATAAAGGCTTGGAAGAGAAATCAACATTTAGACCAGAAAAGCATGAAGCGGTCACTACACATCTGAAATGGTTGGAACTTTGAACCTCACCACGAGGTGAAGAAAATGAACTCACCTACCAGACCAGGACACCGCCAGTCTGCAGCTGCACGTGTATAGTGGTTTGGAACTTTAACTATCTACCTGAAGTGGAGAGAGGAGAACTCCCCTCTTAGACAATCACTGGTCCAGCTAAGTAGCTGTTCTGAGGAATGAACACCCAATGGAGACCAGACAACTAAGAAGAATGACATTGTGATCTCTTGTGGACAGTCAGAGACTTACACATGTGGATACCCAACCAAACCCCTTTCCAAGGAGGCTCGTGTTCTGACAGAGATGAACAACGAATGAAGGCATTAACACGTAAATACATTCATGATTTCTTACTCCAAACGGGCAGTGGTTTTGTCGCTTCCTCTCTCTCTCTCTCTCTCTCTCTCTCTCTCTCTCTCTCTCTCTCTCTCTCTCTCTCTCTCTCTCTCTCTCTCTCTCTCAATACCCCTCCCTCTTTTGGTAAACAAGCAGTCATATTTTGTCAGTCCGCAAGGGACCTTTGTCTCATGTAAAGGGTGCATGTTTATTCTGTGTTATTATTTAGTTAGCTAGTAAATAAATAATTAAACCATTTTGTGTTTTACTGAATCATGAGCAAGGCTGGGGTTTTTGCAGATGCATGAGGTTACGACTGATATGATAAGAGGTAAGTTAATAAGATGACTGTTTATCGATGAAATAGATATAGTATACCTTATCGAGTTTAATTCGGGAGATGGTAACTCTTTAAACAACCTCTTCTGTGGTGCCCCAAATCCTAATGAGTTAATTGTTACATGATTCATTTAATCGGGTAACAATTAAACATAGTTAGTTGATTAAATAAATAACAGTCATCAGATTAATGAAAGTGAAGTCACAACAGTGCTTCATCAAAGTACTGAGTAAAGGGTCTGAATACTTATGTAAATGTGTGATTTCAGTGATTTCAGTAATTTTGTATATATATTGTTTTTTTGCTTTGTAATTATGGCGTATTGTGTGTAGATTGAAGAGGGGGAAAGATAATTTTATCCATCTTAGAATAAGGCTGTAACATAAGAAAATGTGGAAAATGTGCATTCGGAATACATTTCCCGAATGCACTGTATTACATCCCTCAGTGGGCTTTTCACTCTGCTAACTCCCTTCATTTCCCTGTTGTTTGTGTAGATGTATGTTTGTGTGTGCAATGTCTGTAGAATTGTTTTTCTGATTGTGTGTGTATGCATGGACAAATGTGTGTGTGTGTGTGTGTGTGTGTGTGTGTGTGTGTGTGTGTGTGTGTGTGTGTGTGTGTGTGTGTGTGTGTGTGTGTGTGTGTGTGTGTGTGTGTGTGTTCGCGCGCTTATATGCATCTGTGTGAGTGTGTGTATGTAGTAGCGGGGGTAGTTTAGGGTCCCTGGGCGCCTGACTGCTGAAGTTCCTCCAGCTGCTCTCTGCAGCCCCTAGATTTACAGGTGCCACTGACCTTTTCATCAGAGGAAGTCTACTCAGCGGGCTGGCTGTCTGCCCCACAAAACTTCTTCTTCTGAAAGCCAGGGATCTTTTGATGGCTCCATCTTGTCAGCCGGAAGGGGAGCCATGCAGGAGGCCAGCCAACCACCAGCCTGTGTTTGATTCCCCAGACCTGGGTAGTGTTCATTATGAAACAGTGCACACAATCGCAAAACATTTAACTGAATCTTCTGAAGGCTTCATAAAGCCTTCATATAGGTTTCATAAGCACTACATAGATGCTTCACAAATCATCTACAACTGTATATCATGCTCTATAAAGATTTATAATGTGGCATAACTGTGTGACATAACCATCTATTTGTTTGTTCACATTTATTAATATTTTATAGAGCATGAAATAATGTTATAGATTATTTTGGACCCATTTATGCAGTGCTTATGGAGCCTACATGAATGCTTTATGAAGTCTCTGTAAGATGGGACCACATTTGGTAATGGAAACGAAAACAAGCTTTCTTAGTGGATAAGTTCAAGTAGTCCCTCCCTTTTTAAGTCACTTTTCTTCCGTTTTGTGCCTAATGAACACGACTCTGTACTTGGTTAGGCTTTAGTGAGTAGGTTGGAATTTATTGTCATTGCCCTGGAAACAGCTCTGCAGAGTGGTCACTAGCTGGCACAGCTACAAATTCATAAAATAGATTTTAAACCTATACTTGACCGCATTGCAACCCCTTATGTCTAACCCTACCTTTAAATTACAACCAAAAAGCACACTTTTGTTTTATATAATTTTAACAATATAGACAATTTTGACTTTGCAGCTGGCCGAGCTAACGGCACTCAATCAGTTCTGCCTCCAGGCCAAGATATCTGACAATAAACATCAACCTGCCTTGAGCAAAGGTCTGTTCTGTTTGGATGGAAACTATCGTGGAGCGATTATTCTGAGAAGCTTTCATACTCGGAGTCTAGGGTTTAGATGTTATGTGGTGTATCTGATGTGATTGTGAAGCAATGTGTCCTGTGATGTAAAGACAGCAGCTACACAGTTAGATTTAATTATAAAATCCGCTTGCCATTTTAATTCAACCTAAGTATTTCCCCACTAAAAAAACGTTGGTCAGTGACATGGCATAGACAGTCTTTAGTCATATTTTTCAGAATACATAATTCAGCCATATTGGCAATCTTTGTGCCAAAAGTTGGTTGCAAGAAAACATTCTGAAATGTGTCATTTTGTTGTAAGCATTGCTACCCCTAATATTGATTTTGTCTGAATGTTGAACAGAAGCAATAGTCTCACATTAATGTTTTCCTACTGTTCAGAAAGCTTTTGCATAATTTTTAGGTATTCCCAACCAAAAGTTTATCAACAAGGTATGTCAGTTTTGTAATATACAGTACGTCAATGGATTGGCACACTGGTGTGATTTCATTAACATACATTTGACATATTTAGATATTTGTTTCCTTGCCTTGAAACAGAGGAGGGACTGCAACCACTTTAAACATAACACTGACAAAATATATTAGGTGTAAGTTCTCACAAAATAATTCAAACACAGTTTAGTTTTTAACATGTTGTATCACATGGATTAGTGTAAATAACTCCCTCTAATAGGTAAAGCCAATTACACCTTAATGTTTGTAATAATGAACTCATGAACCCAGCTCTATTGGAAAAGCTTGAGAGATCACGATCAATACAAATGGATGTGGAAGTCATTGGGTAATGAGTTGTGTTCAGAACCAGATTCACTGCTCTACAGCCTCTCCAAAGTCTTATTTATTTGCATGTCAATGGAACTCTACAAACTCCACCTTGCCTGACCATTTGGCCTAGAGTGCTTATTTAGCAAGGAGTGATATAAGACGTTGGGTGGGGGGATCTACACTCATAGAAAAAAAAGGTGCTAAGATTAACCAAACAGGGTTCTTTGGTTTGGCCCCATAGGGGAATCCTTTTTGATGCTTTGTAGAACCCTTTGCAGATAATTCGATCTAGAACCCACTATACCAGCTCCTCGTATCGGCCGGGCTAGAGTAAGCATCGAGCGAAGTGTCATGAAGCCGGCTCTACGCATCTGGTCTCCAGTGCGTCTCCTTGGGCCGGCTTACATGGCACCAGCCTTGCGCACGGTGTCCCCGGTTCGCCTGCATAGCCAAGTGCAGGCTATTCCACCTCGCCGCACTGGTACGGCGACCGGGAGCATTCAACCGGGTAAGGTTGGGCAGGCTCGGTGCTCAAGAGCTCCAGTGCGCCTGCACGGTCCGGCCTATCCAGTACCACCTCCACGCACCAGCCCTCCGGTGGCAGCTCCCCGCACCAGGCTTCCTGTGCGTGTCCTCGGCCCAGTACCACCAGTGCCAGCACCACGCACCAGGCCTATAGTGCGCTTCGCCTGTCCGGCGCTGCCAGAGCTCCCGCCCCTCAGTCCAGAGGCGCCAGAGCCCCTCATTCCAGAGGCGCCAGAACTCCTCAGTCCAGCGCTGCCAGAGCCTTCCTCCTCTCCAGCGCAGCCGGAGTCTCCCGCCTGTCCGGCGCTGCCAGAGCTCCCGCCCCTCATTCCAGAGGCGCCAGAGCTCCTCAGTCCAGCGCTGCCAGAGCTTTCCTCTCCAGCGCTGCCAGAGCTTTCCTCTCCAGCGTTGCCGGAGCTTCCCGTCTGCCCAGCGCCGCCTGAGTCGCCAGTCTGCCCAGCGCCGCCTGAGTCGCCAGTCTGCCCAGCGCCGCCTGAGTCGCCAGTCTGCCCAGCGTCGCCTGAGTCGCCAGTCTGCCCAGCGCCGCCTGAGTCGCCAGTCTGCCCAGCGCCACCTGAGTCGCCAGTCTGCCCAGCGCCACCTGAGTCGCCAGTCTGCCAGGATCCGCCAGTCTGCCAGGATCTGCCAGAACTGCCGGAACCACCAGTCTGCCAGGACCCGCCAGAACTGCCGGAACCACCAGTCTGCCAGGATCCGCCAAAACTGCCGGAACCACCAGTCTGCCAGGATCCGCCAGAACTGCCGGATCCACCAGTCTGCCAGGATCCGCCAGAACTGCCGGAACCACCAGTCTGCCAGGATCCGCCAGAACTGCCGGAACCACCAGCCAGCCAGGATCTGCCGGAACCACCAGCCAGCCAGGATCTGCCGGAACCACCAGCCTGCCAGGATCTGCCGGAACCACCAGCCAGCCAGGATCTGCCGGAACCACCAGCCAGCCAGGATCTGCCGGAACCACCAGCCAGCCATGATCTGCCAGATCCATCAACCTGCCTGAGCTCCCCCTCAGTCCCGAGCTCCCCCTCAGTCCCGAGCTCCCCCTCAGTCACGAGCTGCCCTTCAGGCCGGAGCTTCCCCTCAGTCCAGTGGGGCCCGTTGTTAGGGTTCCTAGGCCAAGGTTAGCGGCGAGGGTCGCCACTCAAGGGACGCTAAGGAGGTGGACTAAGACAATTATGGAGCCACCACCGTGGACAGATGCCCACCCAGACCCTCCCCTATAGGTTTAGGTTGTGCGAGTCCGCACCTTGGGGGGGGGGGGGGGGGGGGTACTGTCACGTTCTGACCATCGTTCTTGCGTGTTTTCCTTGTTTTAGTGTTGGTCAGGACGTGAGCTGGGTGGGCATTCTATGTTGTGTGTCTGGTTTGTCTATTTCTATGTTTGGCCTGATATGGTTCTCAATCAGAGGCAGGTGTTAGTCATTGTCTCTGATTGGGAACCATATTTAGGTAGCCTGTTTTGTGTTAGGTTTTGTGGGTGATTGTTCCTGTCTTGGTGTTTGTGACACCAGATAGGACTGTTTCGTTTTTTTTCACGTTTTGTAGATTGTTGTATTTTCATCTTTATTAAAGATGTACAAAAATAACCACGCTGCATTTTGGTCCACCTCTCTTTCACCAGAAGAAAACTGTTACAACTACCTCAATCATTTAAACTAGAATAACCATCTCAGTAACAGGTGTAATACATCCAAGTACTAACAAATTGGATTTGTTTAGAAAACTGTATGCTATTTATCTTTGTGTGGCATAAAATGTATCAACCAATCAATGTACTGCATATGCAGATATTGCAGTAAAACAAACTATTCTGAAAATCTACCTGCAATAGAGCATGCTGGGAAATATTATATATGGTTCTATGTAGAACTCTTCATGTTTTTCTAAGAGTGCAACTCTGTAAGATGGACATTTACACATTTGTATAACACAACCCCTTACTAATGGCCAATAATTAATATATGTTATCTAGTTCTACCTGCACACTGTTCCTAATATTGCTATTAGCCGGTATGGATTGACCCCTTGGGGGGTATTTTGGGGTCTCTGGGAGCACTGGGGCTGAATTAAGTGAATGGCACCATCGGACATATGTGAGAGTTGAAGAAGAACTGTACGTGACCTGGGACGAGAGCGAGAAGATGTCCAACCTTTCATTCAGATGGGTTCAAAGTCCACTGACCTCCATTAAGGAAAATGTACAGTATTTGAGGAATAGCTTAACACTATTTAAAAAAGAGTCAAGTGGGGTCAACATGATATTGATTATAAGTCATGTGCATTTGAGAGTAGACATCAGTTCCCGTATTACTGGAAATAGTCGTATTGTTTTTGCATACTATTAGGCCATTGAAGGAAAGATTGTTCGATGAGAAGTTGATGTAAAAATGGTTTAGAACAGATATTATCTGTTTTTGTAGCAACAGATTAGCTTCCGAAAAACCACACTAACGAGATTACCACTCTCTTAAACGTACTTTTGTGCCATGGCTTGCAAACGTAGCATTTGGTTATAAAGTACATAAGTAGCCATACCTCCAGACTTTACAGAGTAAGGTTTCTGTTTGATTGAAGCGAAGCAACATAATAATGATTGTCATCCATTGCCTGATCTGGGAAATGTCATCTTTAAAAGATAATGTGTGAGTTGGTTTGTATATTCATCTTGTCTACAGTATATGTATTTGTTTTAAGAAGGTCATACCAAGGATCACATAGCTGTTTGATTTAGAATAGTAAGACCCCTTGAAGTATCAAAAAAATATATAAAACAATTATTTGATTAATAATTTTTTGGGGCCTTACTGCAATTAGCCAATACAAAAGCATTGAAAAACAGATTCACTACACGGAACAACAGATAGTTGTATCAAAAAAATATCAAAAGAAAGTTTGTTCTAAAGTGTCTCTCTTATATCTGAGAGAAAAAAGACATATCAGGAAACATTTCTTTGTATTTAACCCCATGTATTTAACCCCATATTTTTGGGCATTAAACAGTCTCCATACTGTATATAGTGAATTCGGAAAGTATTCAGACCCCTTGACTTTTTCCACATTTTGTTACGTTACAGCCTTATTCTAAAATGTATTAAATTGTTATTTTTCCCACATCAATCTACACTCAATACCCCATCATGACAAAGAAAAAACTGGTTTTTAGAAATGTTTGGAAATAAAAAAACAGAAATATCACATTTACATAAGTATTCAGGTCCTTTACACAGTACTTTGTTGAACCACCTTTGGCAGCGATTACAGCCTCAAGTCTTCTTAGATATGACTCTACAAGCGTGGCACACATTTATTTGGGGAGTTTCTCCCATTCTTCTCTGCAGACCCTCTCAAGCTCTGTCAGGTTGGATGGGGAGCATCGCCGCACGGCTATTTTCAGGTGGCTCCAGAGATGTTAGATCGGGTTCAAGTCCGGGCTCTGGCTGGGACACTCAAGGACATTCAGAGACTTGTTCAGAAGCCACTCCTGCATTGTCTTGGCGGTGCGCTTAGGGTCATTGTCCTGTTGGAAGATGAACTTTGCCCCAGTCTGAGCGCTCTGGAGCAGGGTTTCATCAAGGATCTCTCTGTACTTTGCTCATTTCATCTTTCCCTCAATCCTGACTGGTCTCCCAGTCCCTGACGCTGAAAAACATCCTCACAGCATGATGCTGCCACCCCTATGCTTCACCATAGGGATGGTGCCAGGTTTCTTCCAGACGTGACAACTTGGCATTCAGGCCAAAGAGTTCAATCTTGGTTTCAACAGACCAGAGAATCTTGTTTCTCATGATCTGAGAGTCCTTTTGCCTTTTGGCAAACTCTATGCGGGCTGTCATGTGCCTTTTACTGAAGAGTGGCTTCCGTCTGGCCACTCTACCATAAAGGCCTGATTGGAGGAGTGCTGCAGAGATGGTTGTCCTTCTGGAAGGTTTACCATCTCCACGGAGGAACTCTGGAGCTCTGTCAGAGTGACCATTAGGTTCTTGGTCACCTCCCTAGCCAAGGCCCTTCTCCCCCAATTGCTCAGTTTGGCCGGGCAGCCAGTTCTTGGAAGAGTCTTGGTGGTATCAAATTTCTTCCACTGAAGAATCATGGAGGCCACTGTGTTCTTGGGGACCTTCAAACCTGCAGAATTAGTTTGGTACCCTTCCCCAGATCTGTGTGTCGACACAATCCTTTCTCTGAGATCTACGGACAATTCCTTCGACCTCATGACTTGCATGTCAGGGTTTTTGCCCTGACATGCACTGTCAACTGTGGGACCTTATATAGACAGGTGTGTGCCTTACCAAATCACGTGAAATCAATTGAATTTACCACAGGTGGACTCCAATCAAGTTGTAGAAGCATCTAAAGGATGATCAATGGAAACAGGATGCACCGGAGTCTCAAAGCATAGCATAGCAAATGCTTATGTAAATAAGGTATTGTTGTTTTGTTTTTTTTATACATTTGCAAACATTTCTAAAAACTTGTTTTTTCTTTGTCATTATGGTGTATTTTGTGTAGATTGTGAAGGAAAAAAAGATTTAATAAATTTTAGAATAAGGCTGTAACGTAAGAAAATGTGGAGAAAGGGAAGGGGTTTGAATACTTTCCGAATGCACTGTACTTGTGAAAATTGCACCAAAGTGATTGAAAAAAACTGTAATAGGTGAGTCCTATTTAATGAGCAGGAGAGAGATTGTGGAGGCTTGTAAAGACATTCGACCACCACCTCTTAATATTTAAGTGATGAATGAAACCTGTCTGTCTGTGTTCTGACTCCACCCGTCGACATATTAAGTCATTCTCACACCCAGCCACTGCTACTTCTTATCGTGTCCTCAGAAACACCAATCCATTATGTGTGAGGGCATCAAGAGGGAGAAAGTGGTTCCCATGAACACACATATTATGTGTTTAACAAGATGCCACTGCCTCTGAAGTGGAGCTCTGTGAAGCCCTGTCTCTTTTCCTGGTAATTCTGCCTTCCTCCCATCAACCCTCCTCCTAGCGCCTCTCTCTCTCACACCAGACCTGGGTTCAAAAACTATTTGAAATCTTTCAAATATACTGAGGGTTTGTTTGAGCCTGCCTGGAGTGCCAGATGGGAGGGTTACCGATGTGGGACTATTCCGTTAGGCCGTTAATCCAGGCAAGTGCAATCAAGAACACATTAAGTGTTTGAAATGATTTAGAACAGTATTTGAACCCAGGTTTGCCTCTCTCTCTCCCACACACAACATGGGAATAGTAGCACGGGATCCTCAGGATGGGACGTAACGCTTTCAGCAATTACCCGCCTCGACAAAACCCTCTGAAGCCAGCCTGCGTGTTTTATTACTGGCCGGCGAGTATGAAAACAAACTGACCTGCTCGGCACGGCGCTTTGATCTTTGTTTCCTGTCCATTATTTTATGTCTGTTTCTCACAAACTACTTTTTCTTTCTCTTTCACTTGATTACTATTCACTTCCTCACACATTTAGTCTGACCCAGACAATACATTGTTATTTAGTAGTTTCTCTGACAGGAAGCTATAAAATAGCTTTTTAGTCACTGTAATTATTCCCTCAAAATATTAATTCAGCCTGTGTAGTAGATGTAAGTTAATCAGGAGTCTAGCCACATAGTATGAGAAAAATGGCATAAACCCTTTATAAACCCTTCATAAAGGTAACCTTGTTATTGTAAAGTCTTGCCAAGAAACTTAATGCCAAAGGCCGCACAAAAGCAGAACAAAGGCAAATAAATAGATACATTTTAAAGTCATATCCATCAATTAATGAAATATACCCACAGATTTTTTTTATAGAGGACCCTTAACTGAATTGGTTATTTTACTGTTGTCAAATGAGATAATGAAATTATGTATAGCTTTAAAACATGTTTTAAAAGTAATGATAATACATTTCACATAATATAATATTGAATTAAAGACAATTTACATAAGAAGTACAGTATTTTGCAGAGCTAATCTCTGCTAGTTGTGACTCCCGTGTACAATCTTAGAAAAAAGGGTTCTACATAGAACCATATATAATATTTCCCAGCAGGTATAACTAGGCCCTCATGATAAACTGAATGTAATGTATTGTCATAAATAATACAATTTTAAAGGGGAATAAGGCTGGTGGAACCGTTCATAGAGGATTCTAGGTAGAACCACACACAGGGGATTCTTTGAAGAACCCTGCAAAGGGTTCTACCCATCTCCAAAAAGGTTTCCCCTTTGGGGACAAACCAAAGAACCCTGTATGGTTCTACTTTGCTTATTTTTTTCTGAAAGTGTAGTAAAATGTGACTTATTAGCAGTTTCCTAATCTTTAGTCTAGACTCATGTGTTAACCCCAAGCAACATAATGTATATCTTTCTGACTCTAGACTCTTCCCTTATGTTTATTGGGAATAACATCTTCAACGCACGTTCTAATGAACTCGCTCACCGAATCAGCGTATTCGTCAATGTTGTTGTCTGACGCAATACGAAACATATCCCAGTCCACGTGATGGAATTAGTCTTGGAGTGTGGAATCAGATTGGTCAGACCAGCGTTGAACAGACCTCAGCGCGGGAGCTTCTTGTTTTAGTTTCTGTCTGTAGGCAGGGATCAACAAAATGGAGTCGTGGTCAGCTTTTCCGAAAGGAGGGCGGGGCAGGGCCTTATATGCGTTGCGGAAGTTAGAATAGCACTTGTGTCTATAAGGTAGTAGTTTTGGAATTGTTAGCTAGATTACTTGTTGGTTATTACTGCATTGTCGGAACTAGAACCACAAGCATTTCGCTACACTCGCATTAACATCTGCTAACTATGTGTATGTGACAAATAAAATTTGATTTGATTTGATTTATGTTTATTGTGTATTTTTGTTAGAAACACACCCAGCAAATTATTTTAAATATCTTTGTGTTTTTCTGGTTTTTATATGGCTAAAATGAATGAATGATCAAGAAAACTAAATATTTACTATTTCTAATTTATTTAAACATTTATTTATCGTTTTAACAATTTCATATTTATTTAGGGTTCGTTGAAACAAACACAATGATGTACCATTATGTAATTCCCAAATGTGTGGAATTCTGTAAGAACCTAAAAGTACACATAATAACTCAAATATTTTGGGGGCAAATACCAGGTCAACTAGCAAAAATTGGAATGTAAAATGCAGTGTTACCAAATATATTCCTTACGTATACATACATACACAACTTCCAAGCTTACTAATTGAGAGTAAAACATTTGATTCATACCACTATTTGACTTAGATCCATGCAGAAAACAGTGAAACAAAATGACAAAATGAAAAGGTGAAATTAAATTATAAAAGAAGAAGTAAGGGGTTCTGTCTGATTCATCTAAGGGACCGGGGTCCATTCTGTGTCTGACCAGTGGGCTGACCACCATGTCTGTCCCCTTGACCCACTCGCTGTACCAGCTCAGCAGATGTGCAGAAAAAGCCCCACTCTCAGTGGAAACTGCTTAAATTGGGATGCCCTGTCTGAGCCAAGATGGTGGATGTCATTAAAGTCCCTGCTGCTGAGGGTCATTGTGTGCCCCAGTCTGTGTCCAGGTTTCATTTGATGTATGATCCTTTAGTGTAGTTCATATTTTTGCACTTGTACAGAGGACAAGTTGAGGGAGTGTGTGTGTGTGTATGTGTGTGTGTGTGTGTGTGTGTGTGTGTGTGTGTGTGAGAGAGAGAGGGTGTTTGTGCATATGCCTCCGTCTGCTGAAATTGTCCTAGTGTCGCTCTATGGATGAGGTATGAAATTGTCAGTGCATAGTGTGCCTAACGTCCTTTGGTTGCTTTTGCTTTTTATGTTGGTCTCTCCTGTCAGTATCAAGCAGACATAAACAAAATGTCCACCACACAGATTAGGGTTATACAGAAGCTAATGAATGAAATATATTTGTTCAGCCAATCAACCGATCGTCTGTCAGTGTGTCTTTACCAAGCATCCGCTGGCCTGGTCTCAATATCAGAGAACACTAAGGACCAACGGAGAGATGAGATAGGGAATGCATGGTGTCCCCTCACCATGGCTAGGTTTCTAGTGCCCTTTCAAATAATTTACCCATTTTAGGCCATTTAACCAGACACAGCTAACTTTAAGGTTCCCATCCATGGGTCCACAAGTCCACAGATGAAAGGGTTGAGGGGGGCATGTGGTTGAGAGACGGGAGGGGGGAGGCCAGACATCACGTGTTTGAAAAGCAGCAGTTAGGAGTTTGATGACAGAATGGGTCTTTGGGAATTTAAGAGTATGGCTTGGAGTGTGCTTTTCCCCCTGGATGACAGGTCCAGGAAGGAAGGCTAGGCTTTTTCAAAGGAACCCATTGCCTTTATTTATAATACATAGTTTCTTCGGTCCGATTTTCAAAGGGAGGAGGCTTTGGCTTTTTTCGACTCCATAGCGTTTGTTTGGTCTTTTTTTTTTCAGTCTCCGGCAATGTATTGGTTTCAGGAGCAATACTCGTCTCAGCCCACGTTTTAAGGAGGGGTGTTTACTACAGACAGCTGAAGTGTTATTGTTGGACCCGGAGAGAGTGATGGAGTTTATGTGATTGTTTCTCGTCTTCCAACTTTTTTCTAATATGGTCCACCTAGAGAAGGATAGCAACAAAAAAACAAAGGCACGTAGTCCTTGAAACAATTGTACGATGATAGGTGGTCTCTGGTGCGGCAAACACATTAGTCTTTCTGGAGAAAATAGCCATTGTTTTTTCCTATTGAAATTCCATGTGCGCTCGTTAACTTGGATTAGAACAACTGAAAGACAGTAATGGATGTATTGTTGTATTGTATGAGATAACAGATCATTTTGAGGACAAAGATACAAATCTGTATAGTTCATCCTTTGATGAAACACAAAGGGGACAGAAAGTTACACACACACACGTGCGTGAGCAGAAACACACACACATGCACACACACATCTTCTCCCTTGGATGTCAGTCCCAGGCCTAGTCACCGGTGGCACCATTAACTATCATTAATCCAAGACAGAGGGTGACGAATTAGCTGTTCATCAGAGACCTCTAAATCATCTGGAAGCCATATCATCAGAGGACAAACAGTAGTGTCAGTTGACACTGTCAACTTATCAACCTCCCCCTCAAGAGTGTGGGACCACCCCGACACACCCCCTACACCCAATCACAGCCTTCCGTCGGGACAGGGGAATCATAGAAGTTCTTGGGTGAAGTTGCGTGTAGATGCTGATCTTGGGTCCGTATTTCCCCACTAATGGTTAAGGTTAGCATTGGGGGAGTGGAAGCTGATCCTAGATCCGCACCTAGGGGAAACTTAACCCAGAAGTTCCAGATCATCAAAGGAAGGCCCTTTCACATGTTAATTAACCTACCTGTGACTGAGCTCAACCTGTGTCACCGATGTCATGCTCCATGTAAATGCTCAGGTAACTGGTTACTACACAATAAGCTTCATCTCTCCCAGGTGTGGGTACATTTACTGGTGTAACCTACACTTCTATTGCCCTCAGTAATCTTTGAGTCTTTTCAGTTTTTGCTTAGGTTTGAAGGTTTGTTCATGTGAGTGATGGACTGTACTGTATACAGTAGTTTAGGTCATTGTCCTGTTCATGCATTTGCTGAGAAATAGGAAGGTTAGTTATTTAGGGCCTATGTTCCTATTTCTTATTCATCAGTAACAATGAGCTGACTGTCTGTGACCATTTATTTTACAGTCCTGTTTCAGTTGGTATGTACTAGAAAAGTATGGATTTACAATGGATACCTGTTCATGTACCATTTCAGAATAGACCGTATATGGCTAACAAAAAATGATGGAAATCTGGTTTTAAAATGTCTAAAAATGAAACAACTAATAATGTAACTATAATTGTATAATAAACCAGAAATTATAGTATTATATTAATCATGAAATTATAGTAATATACAGGATATGTGTGTATCAGTGGATGTCGGTGTCATTTAAGATGAGGGAGAACGCTCATGTTTTTATGGGCGTGGTCATACAGCATATTACAGCATATTGGATGACTGTCATTCATATTCCATTCACCCAGCCCAATATAACATCGATAGGTTTAGGCTACTACATTATTCTCTAATTATCCCTATTCCCATCATGAGGTTGCTACAACCTAGCATATGAACGTACTGTAGGTGCACAGGTCGAGGGAAAATTGAGTAATCAAGGTGACAGACATTGACACATTCAATACATTCAATTAATTATGTTGTTCCCTCTGCTGCTATTGGACCAGGTCTCTCTTGGAAAAGAGATATCTAAATGAGAAAAAACCTGTATAAATAAAGGTAAAATAAAAAATAAATAAAAAATACTGCCTTGCACAATCTTGCCTTCATCTATCTGATCTAGGGTGTAATCATTAGTCCAACAGTTGCTAACACTAATAGTTTCTATTTCAGGTATGTGATCCCTGTTTCATTCCGTTTGCTTCCATTCAAGAAACATATTTCAACAGAATCGGCAGAATGAATACACCCCTGATTACACGCAAGCACAGTTAACTTTCATAGCAGCCACATACAAACAGCATTGGATAATTCCTTCTCGCATCTACGCGCTCTCCTCCTCTCACCTTTTCCCTTCGTTTGTGGACTTCAGTGCACAACACATCAGCTATCTGTGACCAGGTGAAAAAAGACATTAATATGGGGTGGCAGGTAGCCTAGTGGTTAGAGTGTTGGACTAGTAACTGAAAGGTTGCAAGATCGAATCCCTGAGCTGACAAGGTAAAAATATGTTGTTCTACGCCTGAACAAGGCAGTTAACCCACTGTTCCCTAGGCCATCATTGAAAATAAGAATTTGTTCTTATTTTGACTTGCCTAGTCAAGTAAAAAAAATGTAAAATGCCATAACCACTAATGGCTACACATAGCCTAAATTGTTGTCACCATTGAAGTCGGAGGTATACATACACCTTAGCCAAACACATTTAAACTCAGTTTTTCACAATTCCTGACATTTAATTGTAGAAAAATTCCCTGTCTTAGGTCAGTTAGGATCACCGCCTTATTCTAAGAATGTGAATTCCCATTCCCAGTGGGTAAGAAGTTTAATTAGTATTTGGTAGCATTGCCTTTAAATTGTTTAACTTGGGTCAAACGTTTCAGGTAGCCTTCCACAAGCTTCCCACACTAAGTTGGGTGAATTTTGGCCCATTCCTCCTGACAGAGCTGGTGTAACTGAGTCAGGTTTCTAGTTCTCCTTGCTCGCACACGCTTTTTCAGTTCTGCCCACAAATGTTCTATGGGATTGAGGTCAGGGCTTTGTGATGGCCACTCTAATACCTTGACTTTGCTGTCCTTTAACCATTTTGCCACAACTTTGGAAGTATGCTTGGGTCATTGTTCATTTGGAAGACCCATTTGCGACCAAGCTTTAACTTCCTGACTGATGTCTTGAGATAATATATCCACATACGTTTCCTTCCTCATGATGCCATCTATTTTGTAAAGTGCACCAGTCCGTCCTGCAGAAAAGCACACCCACAACATGATGCTGCCGCCCCTGTGCTTCACAGTTGGGATGGTGTTCTTCAGCTTGCAAGCGTCCCTCTTTTTCCTCCAAACATAACAATGGTAATTATGGCCAAACAGTTATATTTTTGTTTCATTAGCCCAGAGGACATTTCTCCAAAAGGTACAATCTTTATTCCCATGTGCAGTTGCAAAATGTAGTCTGGCTTTTTTATGACGGGTTTGGAGCAGTGGCTTCTTCCTTTCTGAGCGGCCTTTCAGGTTATGTCGATATAGGACTCGTTTTACTGTGGATATAGATACTTCTGTACCTGTTTCCTCCAGCATCTTCACAAGGTCATTTGCTGTTGTTCTGGGTTTGATTTGCACTTTTCACACTAAAGTACATTCATCTCTAGAACGCGTCTCCTTCCTGAGCGGTATGATGGCTGCATGGTCCCATGGTGTTTATACTTGCGTACTATTGTTTGTACAGATGAACATGGTACCTTCAGGCGTTTGGTAATTGCTCCCAAGGATGAACCAGACTTGTGGAGGTCTACAATTTTCTTTCTGACGTCTTGGCTGATTTCTTTTGATTTTCCCATGATGTCAAGCATAGAGGCACTGAGTTTGAAGGTAGGCCTTGAAATACATCCACAGGTACACCTCCAATAGACTCAAATGATGTCAATTAGCCTATCAGAAGATTCTAAAGCCAAGACATCCTTCTCTGGAATTTTCCAAGCTGTTTAAAGCCACAGTCAACTTAGTGTATGTAAACTTCTGACCCATTGGAATTGTTATACAGTAAAATAAGTGAATATAATCTGTCTGTAAACAATTGTTGGAAAAATAACTTGTGTAATGCACAAAGTAGATGTCTTAACTGACTTGCCAAAACTATAGTTTGTTTACTTGATTCTACTTGAGACGCATATGTCTCAACTAGGCACCTGGAAATGCAAATGCGCTACGCTAAATGCTAAATGTACTCGTTAAAACTCAAACCTTGATCAAAATTCACAAGCAGGGTATTGAATTAAAGCTACACTCGTTGTGAACCTAGCCAACAAGTCAGATTTTTAAAATGCTTTTCGGCGAAAGCATGAGAAGCTATTATCTGATAGCATGCAACACCTCAAAATGCCTGAATGCGACGTAAACAAAGACTTTGCTTATCCGGCGCTGCACAAAACGCAGAAATAAAATATAAAACATTCATTACCTTTGACGAGCTTCTTTCTTGGCACTCCTATATGCCCCATAAACATCACTATTGGGTCTTTTTTTCCTTTAAATCGGTCCATATATACCCAAAATAGCTTTCTATGGAAGCTGTGTCATTCAGAAAAAAACATCGTTTTTAAACGCTGCGTCATTTTTTAAAATTAAAAAAGTCGACGATAAACTTTCACAAAACACTTTGAAATCCTTTTGTAATCCAACTTTAGGTATTAGTAAACGTTTATAATCTATCAAAATGATTACAGGGCGATGTATATTCAATAGCTCCTCGTCTGCAAATCAATGGCTGCCAATGTCCACATTCAAAGCATCCTGGTGGAGACCGGAAGAAACGGAATCCAGATAGTTGGATTTTCCAACAAAAAATTCAATTGAAAATGACGACAATGGCGACATCGTGTGGAATTTGTATGAATTGCATGCAGGTCGATATTAAATTTTGTCCCCTTTTAACAACCCATGAAAGTGACTTATGGAAATTATTTTTAGCTTTCAGAGAGCAGTTTTTCTTGCGTTTTTCAATGAAACACACGATCTGTTATAGTCACAGCCGTGATTTAACCAGTTTTAGAAACTTCAGAGTGTTTTCTATCCACACATACTAATCATATGCATATACTATATTCCTGGCATGAGTAGCAGGACGCTGAAAAGTTGCGCGATTTTTAACAGAATGTTCGAAAAAGGAAGGGGTAGACTTAAGAGGTTTTAACAAGAAATTTGTGGAGTTGTTGAAAAACTAGTTTTCCAACCTAAGTGTATGTAAACTTCTGACTTCAACTGTAGCTACTAGAACTAGCACGTTAGTAAACAATCATGCAGTACAGTGTACAGTTAGCAAGCAGTTTAGCAGTTAAACCGGTGGGCCACGGTGGCAATAAATGATAAAACCAAAAGCTTACCTTGACCTGGAAGAGTTTCAGTGTTGGATAGCCATAGCCATCTTAACTAGCTAGCTGCATTCTCTAGCTAAGTAAGTGAAAGTAAAACTAAATACAAAATATAGCGCTCTCGCTTCTCCTTAATTTCAACTGAAAAAATCTGAATAAAACTAAATATTACTAACTTTTAATTATTTTTGTCACTATTTTTATTTAACAAAAGGGGCCTTCGCTAGTGTTAGCGGACTAGTTATTGCCCTGTCCCTTTCTCTGCGATTGTCATTCTAATGGAATCCAGAAAGAACAAAACCTTCTGCTCAATCATTTATATCAAAAGGTGCAGATACAAAACCAACATCAAATTTTTAAAAATGATTGATCAAATAACATGGAAAACTAACACTTTTTGTGCTGTATTCATTTATCATCCTTACAAACCACTTAATGTAAATGTACATTACTGTATTGTGCATAGGCTGGTTATCTAGGCTTGTACCTGTAGACTTTCTATCACTATGAAGAAAAATATTGCACCATACATGAATAGAGTACATTGAGACATCAACTGGCTTGTGATGATGTGATGTGACTCAGTTGGTAGAACATGGCACTTGCTATGCTAGGGTTATAGGTTCGATTCCCGTGGGGGACCAGTACGATAAATGAATGTACACACTACTTGCTTTGGATGTACTCACTAAGTTGCTCTGGATAAGAGCATCTAGTAAAAAGGAATGAATGGACCATTTTAGTTTTCACAAATAAATAATTTGCATTTGCAAAGTATTTCAAGAAACTGGAAAACATATACCTAGACAGTATTTTTATATACCACAAGTATTATCAGATTAACTTTTTTGCACTGATAATTATCAGACTCTGGTAAACACTGAAATACATTTAGTTTAAATGTTTTCACAAAAGTAGTGCACTTGGCCTTTACTAGTCCTGTATCAGCAGACCAATATATATATAAACCTCCCCCACACATATGCAATGCAGTGCTAGCTAGCTGTAGCTTATGATTTCAGTACTAGATTCATTCGCTGATCCTTTGATTGGGTGAACAACATGTCCGTTCATGCTGCAATAGCTGATAGGTTGGAGGGCGTCCTCCAGAAGTTGTCATAATTACTGTGTAAGTCTATGGAAGATGGTGAGAACCACAAGCCTAGGCTTTGTATTGAAGTCAATGTACCGAGAGGAGGACGGAAACTAGCTGTCCTCTGCCTACACCATGGTGCTATCCTACAGATTGCTGTTGAGACTACTATAGACCTTTATTGCAAAACAATATGTTTTAATACATTATTTGGTGATGTGAATATATTTAGTATAGTTTTATCTAAAAAATGATACCTTTTTAAAATGTTTCACTATTTATTTTTCATAAAATTCACTGAGGAGTATGGTACTCACCTTCTTCCTCTGAGGAGCCTCCACTAGCCTCTAAAGTATTTAATTTGATTGCAAAATTTTGTCTCATCTCATTGATGAATACATGATTTCAGAAAAAAGAGACAAAAGTAGTTCCTCAGTAAGGTAACTTCGGATAACTCCACTCACTCGACGCTCCCCCACCACCCTGCATTGCGTTGCTTAATTAATTAAGAAAAGGCGACAGTTGCCATGGGGCCCTTGAGAAATCAAACGAGGCAAATTACAGCGTGTGTTATTTGTTGAAGGGGGCTGTTGTTGTTGTTGTCATTGTTCTTGCCGAGGTTGATTAATTTATCCCGACACCAGTGTGCATGTGTAGCCTGTCACCCTGCCTATGTGTCTATTCATCACCACAGGGGTAAATCTGACGGGGAGGGGGGGGGGCACCATGTAAACAAGATGGGGATGTCTAATAAAAGGGCGACGCTCCGATGACAAATGTCTGATAATGTCTGGGGACAGAGGCAAAGTGTATTGATTAGCCTTATTACCCAAAGCATCAGTCTTGGGGGCGGAAGGGAGAGAGGTAGGGAGGGAGGGACGGAGGGATGGAAGGAGGGGGGTAAATTAGCTGGGCTCCACCCTCGCTGACGGACTGATTGCTCCTGGGGCCGTGAACAGAACAAATGGCCCCTTGCTTGTCTATACCCTGACACACACACACACACACATTGTCGTTCCATTTGTTAAAATAATGGAGTGATATTAACACACATACACACACACTGGAACACTTGTGCACACACACAAACACACATATACACAGAAACAAACACACACACACACACAAATACAAACGCACACACACATTTAATCACACAGACAAAAGCACACACATGCACACAGTCTAGCATGTACCTTAGCGACGGCTGCCCTATGTACACAGAGTCATTGAACACTGGTCACTTTAATATATATATTCCAGACTCTGACATTGCTCATTCTGATATTTCTTAATTTCTTAATTTTTTTAACTTTTGGATTATGTGTGTATTGTTTTGTATTTCTAGGTATTACTGCACTGTTGGAGCTAGAAACGCAAGCATTTCGCTTGATATGAGTACTGTCCGATTCACTGCTGTAAGCTACTTGGTTGCTACCTGTAAGCTACTTGGTTGCTACGTTGTGTTTGGCACTTTTTTTCACCATGTGTTCCGGTACCTCAAAGCCCCCCTCTAGCGCTCACTATGTGTTCCGGGACCTTCCGATTTACAAATGAAGCACTGCCCAGCACCCAGCATCAATAACATCCCAAATAAGTGACCCAATACCTGCAACTCAGCAGTTGGGTTAACCAAACAACCTAGTCTTTTTTAGAGTGTAGATCTTCAACATCTACCAAATGCTGTAATTTAATGCAAGGATTATGATTCTTGTGATTAATAATCTGTGCCTTATGTGTAAGAACAAATTTAAACAGTTTGTGAATGATTGTAAGACGCATATAATACTATTTATGCACATATTCATCATTTTATTTAGCTCTTTTGACTCTACGTACTGTACCCTACAATTATAATTTATCATTATTATAATTTATTTTGAGATCAATTAATTAAACACCTGCAATTACTTAGCTCAATATCTCTCCCCATTAAATCAGCCTCAGAAATGTTTCATGTATCCATTTATCTGCTTGGCTTGGTATTGGATGTGGTGTTGGCTACAAAGGTTGGCTCCATTCATATTTTAGTCCAGTGCGATATTGCTTAGCTGATGGCTTGCCAGTAATTCATAATGTTAAGAGTGCTTAATAGCCTATAGTGCATAGATTCTACTGATAGGAAACACAGTTTCTAGGGATTTCCATCTCATTTATAAATCAACAGCCACTGGATTGTTTTTCAATTGCTTTTTTCCCTACCTAACTTGGGGGACATAGCATAGGTGATGGCCGGGTACTTTATAAACATATAAACAAATATAAATGTAAGTTAAAAAAAAAAAAAAATAACAAGAATAATTATAGTTTCCACAGATTCGACATTAGCAGCATTTTTTTTTACTCAAGACTTAAAATTACTTTTTCCTGAAGTGCTGACTTAAAACTAGAGGTCTGGTTAGGTCACTGTAAGCCTGCCCATCTAAGCGCCGCAAAAATGAGGTCACCTTTTTCTGCTGTTCCGCCACAATTTCCCAGATGTCTTTGCCAGCAGCACTAGACTCCACACATAACCTCACCTCTCTTTCTCACTGAACAGTACCTCTGTCTTTACTGTATTCACTACTCAGTACTCTGGTATGAAATACTAGTCATATTCCACCTGGTATTTAACAGAACACTACTATACCAAATTATTAATATTTCCCATGTATTTTCTAACCAAACAGGTATCTGATAAAAATTATTGTTGACATATTACTGCAATTGCATAGAAACATCTTCCTTACTATATTAATACATTTTTCCACAACATTTCCCATCTAACTGAAAGTAAAATCATTAAAGTTATTTTCCCCCTGTATTTTCTGATCATGGTATGATTGGACTGAGATGCCCAGGTTCGTTAAACCTATGGCCTGGGGGCCAAAGGCTTAATCGATCAATAGTCCTCTCTTCCCTCTGCCTTACTGTAAAGGTGCTTAAGTATTTATGAATTAATTGACTTCCTCCATCCAAATAAGAGCCCATCATGTGAGCCGTGATGTGGAGGTCACAGGCTCTCTCTGGGTATTGTGGGTAATAAATAGGGCTTTTTTAAACTGTGGTGTAGCTGGCAACTACTGCATCATAACCTACGGTTAAAATGATAGGATAAGGCCACTCAAATTAATATCACTCCATTACCGTAACAAATGGAACCACAATGTATGTGTGCTTGTGTGTATTATTGTCATTGTGTGTGTCTGAGAGTGTATTGATGTGTGTTTACTTGTGTTACATGTGTATACCCCATTTTTCATGTGTGTTGCCTTTGTGCGTGCTAGTGCTTGCATCCATAAGGACCACTTGTTCCGATTAGAGTTGTTACTCTTGCATTGATGCTTAGGTGCATGTGTGTGTGTGTGCGTGCTCACGTGGGTGGGTGCATGCGTGTGTATGTGCATGTGTGCGCATGCATGTGTGTTTGCCACTCAGACAGATCCATTCTGATTTGGTGAAGGTCGTCCTCATTGTTGTGAACGCTGAAGTAACTGCACTGACAGATTGCATTGGAGGCTATATATGTTTAATCTCTGCTGCGTTGCTCCGGTGAAAAACCAATCACCCCAACCCACCCCTGCCCCCAGCACTCAACTCAACCTCCAGTCATTATTGGACAACCGAAATATAGAGAATAGTGTATGAATGAGACTCCTGGACAAACATGCACATGCCACTGTAGAATGTTACTTAAATATTAGACAAATTAGCCTTAAAGACTCTAGTTCAAGGACAAAATTAACTAATATATAAATGTGTTTTTCCGGGGAGGGTTTGACATATACTCGCAGTCTGTACTTTAAGTCATCTAAATCATGTGATGTCATCTGTTTGATGTCATACGCAGCCCCCGTGTTGAGGGCTGTCTCGACACTTGGGTGGTATTGAGGAGGCAGGCCAGTAGAAGGGGGAAACATGTTGAACAAGCTTCTTCTTTGCCACGGTCTAGCGACTCGGGGAGTAGGATGGGCAACCAACCACCCAGTGAAAACATTGTGGTCCGCAGCCACTTATGACAGAGGGAGAAACTAAAGAGGTTATGGGGATCCTTTCTCAGAGTGGAGGGTTGTCTTTCTGCTAAAAACACTCCCTCTAAAAAGACCCCATATAGCCTCTTTAAAGGCCCAATGCAGTCAAAATTCAGTGTTTTGTATCATATTGTAGAGCAGCCAATGAAACTAACACTGTACAAGTGTGAACATTTTTTATCAGTGTCATTTCCTGATGGCTGGTTGAAAAAATAATCTACACTGGACCTTCTAATCAGCAGGTTTGCATGGGCAGGAGTTTTGGCTTTCCATGGTGACATCACCACGCGGTAAATTGGTTAATAGACCAATAACAAAGAGAGTTTCAAACCTCTCTGTCAATAAAAGTTTTCTGTTTTCCCCTCCCCACTCAGATCACTCCCAGACAGTCCTAGCAAAAGTATTGGTTGAGAAATAGTTTTTTGCTAATTTGAATGGAAATGTATTACAGTAAGGTACTTAATTGTTACCCAGAAATGATTTGATATTAACATGAAAATGTCTGCATTGTGCCTTTAAAATAAGTTTATTAAAAATAATAGTTTGGATGTGTCATTCCTGAAACAGGATCCTGAAACAGAATTCGTATTTAGTTCAGAAATCCAGTCAAACAAAAGGAATTGCCTTTTCCTCAAAGGTAATTGCGTTTTTCCCTTTTGAGGGTTTTGTCTCTTTTTTTATTATTGGGAGAGGTCGTTTTTCTCTTTCGGGACTAGCCACAAGGCCCGCCAGCGTCCAGCTGTGATATTAACTTCTGCCGATTTAGGTGAGACCACACATGTAGCCCTCTTACCCCGACACAGCATCCAGACGAGAAAAATTATGATTATTTTTAGGAAAACTCACTCTCTGAAATGTTGCTTACAGATTCATAGGGTGTTTTCTTCCTACGATTAAAACAAATAAATATTGTTCATGTTCAAAGGACTTCCCAATGATCAACTCCTGATGTTTTTCGTTCCTAGTTTGGCTTTTGTCTCCGAATTCAGCATGAATAAAGCATTGATGTCTCATTATCAATTTTTCAGTTGGCCTGCCGTCCTCTTTCAACTTGTTTTGTTGTTTGTGCGTGGTGTGTGTTTGTGTGTGTACAGTCATAGTTTTTCTGCATACGTGGCTTATATATGTGACAACACATGTACACACACACGCACCACACCCCTGCCGTAGCTTCTTTCTTGAATAGTGATATGTGTGTGTGTTGTGCATGTGCGTGTGTGTGAGAGACTGAGGGGAGGTTTCTATGCAACTCCCTCTGGCCTATCTGCATCCTCCTAGGGATGCATCCCATTTCCGTGCGACGACTCAAAAATAACCATGCCCTCTGCTATGTTGTTTCCTCCTCACGGCACACCATGACATCGATCAAGAGTGTTCCTGGGCTTCCTATCTCTCCCTGTGACAGACGACCAAGAGGAACTAGCAACAAAAAAAGAGGGTGAGAGAGGCAGCTGGATTGTTTCAGCCATGGAGAGTGACTCATGCACCTGCTTTAGCCCACTTAGCTAGCACCTGAGAAAAAGGCTAAATACTTCCCGCAACTTTCCCACCCGTCCTGGAAAACCTGTTTACTTTCCTCGATAGCAACAAGGAGCTGTCTAGCATGTATTGCTCTGAGAACTGACTATAAACGTCCATATCAATTCACAAGACAATTATCTCCATATACACCAAAGCAAACAAACTCTAACAACGAAATGCATCGCCAAGAACAATGGGAAGTCCTTTGTATAGCAACCATTTTGGGTCTGTGTGTATTGTTTTTTTTGTCTGTTTGTCCTGTTTATCGCTTTGGCATGTGTGTATTTGATGACGTTTGAAACATGGAAATCTCAAAGTAATCCCTCACATCTCTGTGTGGTCAACTTAACGGTGCTTCTGGAGTCCATCACCATGGCCTGGAATTTTTAGTTTATTTCCCCGTTGGGGAGGAAACAAAGGGAGAAAGCCTGAGGGAGAAAGCCACGCAAAGGACTGCAGACTGCAGCCTGAGGGAGAAAGCCACACTAAGGACTGCAGACTAGAACATGTGTTCTCTTTCTCAGGCTGCAGAATTCCATGTTCAGTCCAGCCATTGGTTATTAATTGCTACTTCAACAGTTAAAAAAAAAAATGTTGGTGGGAATAATTAATAAACAACAGGAGTCCACCTGAAATCAGCCACAGACCTGTGGAAAGGAATAATCCACATTTTTCATGCCAGTCGTTTTACAGAACCAGCAATAGAAATGTTTGAGAAAAAGATATGTGACCTTAAAGCTTTCAAGACTTGAGGATGAGGAGGATGATGCTCACATCTAATTTATTTCCATTACGAGATAGATTCAGACTTGAGTTCCGTGACCTCTTATAGAATATTGAATTAAAAGCATTGCAGAGTTCCAGCACCTAAATATAAACAATTCCAGGACCCAAAATGACCACCAGCACCTATTTCAGTCCAAGTCAAGCACTGGACAAGTTATAATGTACTTTATGGAAAAATCTTAGCCATTAAGAAAATATATAGATATATTATTCTGTATTGGCTTTATACATTCGTTTTTCTGTCTGTGTTACTCACACGAGATAAGCTTTACTCCGCCAGCACTCTGAAACACTCAGTAATAATCTATGTAGGTGATCCACGTTGGGCCTGCCTCGCCAGGCTCTCTCGGCACTTTATGTATATATACCAGTTGTGGATGGGAGTCTTGTCTTGGGGCTGGTATCAAACACATCAAACAAAAGGTTTCCAAGGCTTCTCCCACTGGATGCCACTGATATGTACAGTGATTTGAATACTCTTTCTCTACACATGTTGGTAACTGAAACAGGTCCCTCCACTATGCTAGCTAGCTCCACAGATATTTCCTGAGGAAAACATATCAGCCTAGGGATGGATAAATAGAACTGACTGAATACTTTCTTACCATTAATAATTGTCTCTGCAAGGTTTGCACCTTCTTTCTTTTCATGATTGCAGCAGTGACAATCGCATATAGCATAACAGCGCTCTTGACATGGACGTGCTGTTCTGTGAGTTAGAAGGGGCTGATGTGTCCCAGAGGAGAAGGGGCAGCCTTTTTTAGATAGTTAAAGCGGGGTGAGAGGGTAGCCCTCGGTAGTACCTCCTTCCTTCTCCCTGGTCCTCAACCACGCCTGAAGCATTGTCAACGTCTTTGCAAGCTGCGGCAGAAAAGAAGACATGATGATGTGTTTTATGTTGGGAAGGAGTGACGGGGAAGGAGAGGGGGAGAGCCCTGTGGACTGATAGTAAAACAGGGAGGACATGTTAAACATATTGATACAGTCGCGTCAGGAAATTCCTTACCCCCATGCCTTCCTCTCATCCCCCCCAGTTTTCATCCACGACAGTAGCAGCAGCTACATACCCAAGGTCTGTCTGCGCGTCTGTCTGTGTTCCCCATAAACAACTTAATTCAGTACCAAATACTGGGAAGAGTACTTGGGAGAGTGGTTGCTATTTAGGTTCTGCTGTATTGTAAATTGTTATAAGGAATTATCAGTTGTGATAATGATTTTCTCTGATATACTGTACTGAAAATTCCCCCAAGATCCACAATAAAATTATATTATTTGTATTCACTCAAATCCGTTATGACGAAACTACCTTTCTTCTTTTGTTGATGTTGTTTGGGCTCAAGGAAACAATGTTGGAGGTAAAAAAAACAAAGAGAAACTCAAATCTGTAACTGTGTTTGTAACTTTTCCAGCAATATTTGCTTACCAGTTTAAGATTGAATAGGGTTATTAAGCATTGCATTTAGCAATTCACATAACCGCTAAGAAAAATGAGTTCTGACGGCTGCCCTGGTTCTCTTCTCCTTCTCTCTTCAGCCTTCACACCCATCACCACAGCCACCTGCAGCTGCTCCACACCACACACATAGATGGACACAGACACATGGACACGTGGACAGACGGACTGCTTGCCAGTGAGAGTGATACCTACCTGCACTGATCTGGAGCCTGTTGGAAGTCAAGGTAAACAGGGCCATTATCACTAGGTCTATCTCAGCGCTAGTCAAGCCACTTCACTTATTTTGAGGAATGGCTCTATCTGTCTCTCCCAATCTCTCCATTCGCCATCCAGGCAGTAATATTGGCCAGTTGTTGCAATGATTTCTTGGAGATTTGATCCCCTCTCATCCATGATAATTGATTTAATTGCATAATAAATGGACATCTAATAGTTTACATGGATCATAAGTTAGTCGACACAGAGGATTTGTCTGTAAAAGATTACTGGCCACAGTGTATGGACAGAATACAACCATAGATTCTTACATTTTCTCAGTATAGTCAGTTTAATATCTTTTCTCTTTTTAGTTAGTTTGTCCTCATGTAGAGTATATTCAAATGTCTGATGAGATACTGAAATTATACTGAAATTAAATTGAAATTATATTGAACTGAAATGATACTGAAACATTAATCTGATAATCCCTGTAACCCTGAAAACACAAAAACAGATTTGGTGTAGAGGATGCATGTCGTGTGCGTGAACTTTTGAGGTCTAGTTCAGCTCAACCTCTTGCTCCGCTTCCTGTCTTTAAATCCGTCATATGCCTGCCAGTTTTCACATACTATCATCAAATCACTAATTCCCCTTTTATTTTTAATACATTAAACCAAATCAAGTCTTATGTCCTAAGAAAATGCACAATTCTAGATTTTCCTCCTCCGAACAGTGGAAATAGACACTGCGACAGTATGTCCTAATGAAATATATGTTGTCAGACACATATCTGTCTCTATAGGGTGGCGTACAGTGCAAAACAAGGCCTCCCGACAGGAAGAGTCGAATGTCATCTGCTTTGACGGATAGGTTCCCATTGGTGTCCCACAGGTTACAGAGGTGGGGGGTGCTGGGGTGGAGATGGAGGGGAAGGGGGTATGTACTGGGATACTCTCTCTCCCCCATCGCCCCTGGCCCTGTAGGTCTGCCTAAAGGGAGCCGAACAATAGAGCAAAGCTATAAGGCCCGGCTGCCTGGCTGGCCGACTGACTGTTTGGCAGGCATGTGTCTCGGGGTGCATGTGGCATCTGCAGGAAGCCCAATCTCCAGCAGCAGTAAGGGTGTGGGCTCTCCCTGGCCGCACAGATCTAGTTTCCACATTCTTCCTATCGCCACACCTTAATCCTTAATTGTCTGGCCACAGACAAAGTATTTTGGAGACCACACCGCTGCAGCCAGCGTTCAGCTGCAGACCCGGAGTGTTTAAATTGGTCCTGTACCCAGTCTGTAACTTGATGTTTCGTGCAGGACCGGAGTGAGAACGAGATGGAAAAAAAAGAGAGAAATCCTTTTCGGAATTTGCATCTGGCATGTAAGACTGAGCAAATACATTTTTAAATTTTTTGTTATTTCAATCACCACAATTCTGGAAATGAATATGGGCGGATGGAGATGTTTTTTTGAAACATTTCGATTTCAGTTTCATTTTAAATTGTATACTGTGAAATAGAAATAGAGATATGCTTGCTTGCTTTTTCAAGAGCATTTTGACACACTGAATGGATTTTTGATTCTACTTTTCTCATTCTGAAAGATCGCCCTGAAATATGAAGGCAGTTATAATCATCTGCCATCCTCTCAAAGAGGTGAGTGGCTTAGTGAAATGAGCACACACACACCACAGTATATTTTGTCTAATGGCATCATTATCGCGCCATCTATTTAAACCGAGCCCTACCATTTGAATTTACTGCGCTGGGGAGTCTATAAAAAAATCTGGTGAGAACATCATTTTCCTGGATGTCAGACGTTTCCCCCCCCCCTCCCCTCCTCCTCTGTTGTTTCTGATCAATAAAGGTCTATTTTCTCCCACACACAAGGTTCCCCATTCAATACAGCTTCCACTGGGTTTAAAAACATAGAAGCATGATCCATTTATTATTGGCTGTTACTATGATTTATCTGCCAAGATACCTGCCATTGAAAAAAGGTTCTGTTTATTTCCTGTATATGGTCTTATTGACAGCCATTGGTGGATGGCCCATTCATCATCATGCGAGGGAGCTGTGCAGGATTGAATGCATGACTCCACACCGTGTGGAAAGCCACATCTTCATCTGCCTTCCATTGCATAGTGGTGTGAGCGGGATGGGGAAAATGTTAAATAAATATTTAAATGGAGTAAAGATGCTAGTACTGGAGTAAAGATAGTATTGTGCTGGTACTGCATGTTATTTTTATAATAATTGAACATCAACTTTGGCCACGGTGATTTGAATAGTGCTATTGTTATTGTCTGTAGTAGCAAAGGAGATGCGGTCAAAAATATTGGCACCCTTGCACTTTACAATGGGGTGCAATGGAGCAGAATGTTCTGTTTTCTCTTTTCAAAACTGGTCCCCTGTAGGCACCTGCAACTTATCACAGGTGAGATCAATTACATATAAACGTGAATCACTGGCCCCCAACCAAATTCATTTGTATTGTTAATAATAATTTAGCTTAATAATAATTGAACTTTGACGTTTTGATTTGTTTTATTTTATTGGGTCCCGTGCTGTTGTAAATCAAACAAATACACGTGTGAACACCAAATATTTCAACTTATTATTAGAAGAATTTGTGAATTGTGCATGGGTGCCAATATATTTGGCCGCATCAGTACTTAGGAATCGTACTGTATAGTTAGTAGTAGTGATTGTTGTAGTAGTAGCAATAGTGCTTCTGATATTGAGCTTTGTAATAGCTCAATATGCACATTAGTCTACTTGTCTTATTGAAAACAAAGTACACTCTACATTATTATGGCCACAGCAGATGGACTTAGCCGAACCGTGAATATTTTATAGCATGAATTATTACGCTGACTCAAAAATAGTAATCGATGAGTGTCTGCATTTGGGATGGGGGGTGGGGGGGGGGGGGGTTGCGTGTAAGTCTGCGTGCACGTGTGTGTGTATGGTGAATGAGATGAGACTCATTGAAGGCAAACAAATGTGTATTCCCAGGGGGATTCAAAGTGGCCCGTTTTGGATTTTTGGATTCGTTTACTTGTCATATCCTGCTTTTTTTTATGATAGGAAATGTGATAGTGCAGTTGGAACCCCTTTGACTAAACAGAAACTGACATTTTCTATTGTGCTGTCATGCAGAAACCAAGAGAAAATAAGCAAACACCTCCCTAGTTAAGTTGTTGAATTATTCTGGTGATTTCTTTAAGCCTGTCTGCCAAACATTGCCGTTTCATTTAAATGTTTTTAATCCAGGTTTCACAATGAAATCTGAATTTTGTTATGCTCTACATGCCAGTTTATGAATGACACTTTGAAATGCGAGTGATTGTGTGTGTGTGTGCTTGTGAGTTTGTGTATGTGTGTACATGTGTGTGAGACACCCTATGCGTGTCCCTCAGAATCCTGCCAAACTCTTCAAATGCCAACCGTAGTCTCGAGGGGAGTTCTTTGTCAGGTTGTTGGCTGCTAAAGCCCCACATTTGACCATTTTAACTTGGAGGTACTTTATTAATGTGGTCTGTTACAAGCCAACTTTTATATAGCTACATTCAGCCATACATCTCCCGATCAGGGCCTGTTATAAAAATGGTTTTGAGTAGCCTCAGCACCACATTCTATAAATACCACACACGATCCCCCCTGTTGGTCCAACTTCACTTCAATAACTTCATACACAAACTTTCCACAGTTTTTTTTTTCTCAAATACAAATTGCATGTAAGCAGATTCCCTGGCCACTGTTACTACTCAGGAGAATACACAGTGCGAGAAAAAGACAGAAACATTTTGATTTTGGGGCCGAAAACATCACAGGTGTTTTTTTTGCAAATCTTTGGGAATATTGATGAGGGGAAAAGGATTGGAGACGGAGGTTTCAACGTCTTTCCTAAACTTGCTTACGACAGGATGTTCTCCCTGGTCAGCGGAAAAGATGCGGGAGCCATTTTGTCCGGATGATGAATGGGGAAGGCTGACAGGTCACTTCTCTCACCCCCACTCCTCACCCCACTCTCCTCGCTCCCTCCCCCGAAAGACACAATTTGTTCCCTCCAGCAGGCGAGAGACGGATCTTCTCGGGGTGACAGATTTATTGGTGTCTGCATGAGGTAAAACGCCTCAAACCCCCGATAACGCCTCGAGACCACTGCCGAGAGAGATTGAACCACCATTTATATCCAGTTGGCTATCCAGTAAAGAGCTTCACCGATATATTTCATCCACAGGGCCTGTATGTGGGGCAGGAATGGATTCCAACACCAAAACGTCTCTCCCCTCGAAAGCTTCAAAACCGGATAACATTTTTGCATGGGGAAATTTTTTTGCCCTTTTTATTTCGGAATAGGTCACATTTTTACAGGAGTTTAAACAGTATTTAGATTTCGTTCTCTTTTTACATTGTACTTTAACCAGCATAAGAAACAGATGTCAGAGATTTCCTTCTGTCTGAGGAAGCTGGAAGCCATTTCACCGTGCCGAAGCAAAGTCCGTCTTGAGGTTTTGGTGACAGCCCACATCTGAGTTCACAGGTGTCCCCACCACAAAACCACCTCACACAGGGCCCTCAATTAGGCCATACCCAGGCTTCACCGAGAGGAGCAGCCTATGGGTGGTCCTCAAACACACACACACACACACACACACACACTTAGATCCCCCACCATCACACAAACCCTGCACACACACACACACACACACACATGCACACACACACAGCTAGCTGCCTTGCTCGGAAAATATACAGTACAAACCCCTCGCCACCCTCTCAGGCCAAGTCTGTCAGAACGACGAAGGGTTCCTTCTAGCCCAATTTAACTCTAGATCCCCCAAACCCCACATGCACCCACCTCCATTCCCCATGTCAGCATAAAGAACAACTACATTTTGCACAGCAAATTGGCCAGTGTTGACTTTTCAGTGTAACATTTCTGTCTTTGATTCAGGAGTTAAATTCACTCTGTACGAGTGAAATTAACCCATTACAGTCTAAGCCCTGTCTAAGCCGGTAGGGGGGGGGGGGGGTTCTACTAAGCTGTATGGAATTGTTTTAAGAAAGTAATACCAAGGATAATTTTGCTATTTGATTTTGAGTTTTAAGACCCCTTGAAGAATCAAACATAAATAGCTGCTATTAGCCAATACAAATGCATTGAATAACAGATTCACTACATGGAATAACAGATAAATAAAGATAAAGTGCCTGTACTATATCGTAGAGATAATTCTTTTACATGTATTTAACCCCTTATTTTTGGCACTAAACAGTCTCCATATATACTTCCAATCTGTTTTTGTACGTGTTCATGAGAGACTCGCCTTTCCACAGAGGGGTCATATTTGTCACGCCCTGACCTTAGTTATCTTTGTTTTCTTTATTATTTTGGTTAGGTCAGGGTGTGACGAGGGTGGTATGTCTGTTTTGTCTTGTCTAGGGTTTTTGTACATCTATAGGGTTTTGGTTTGTCTAGGTAAATGTAGTTCTATGGTGGCCTGAATTGGTTCCCAATCAGAGGCAGCTGTTTATCGTTGTCTCTGATTGGGGATCCTATTTAGGTTGCCATTTTGGTTTTGTGGGTTATTGTCTATATGTAGTTGCATGTCAGCACTCGTTGCAGTAGCCATCTGACAAAGAAATGCATGTCGGTGTCATAGCATGCCACTGGCATATCTCTATTTCTCTGGGGTTAGGCCTGAGCTTCTCTTCCTTTATATAGGCTACATATCACATTGTATGATTTTTAAGTAATGAATTTGCATTTTATTGCATGACATAAGTATTTGATCACCTACCAACCAGTAAGAATTCCAGCTCTCACAGACCTGTTCGTTTTTCTTGAAGAAGCCCTCCTGTTCTCCACTCATTACCTGTATTAACTGCACCTGTTTGAACTCCTTACCTGAATAAAATACACCTGTCCACACACTCAATCAAACAGACTCCAACCTCTCCACAACGGCCAAAACCAGAGAGCTGTGTAAGGACATCAGGGATAAAATTGTAGACCTGCACAAGGCTGGGATGGGCTACAGGACAATAAGCAAGCAGCTTGGTGAGAAGGCAACAACTGTTGGTGCAATTATTAGAAAATGGAAGAAGTTCAAGATGACGGTCAATCACCCTCGGTCTGGGGCTCCATGCAAGATCTCACCTCGTGGGGCATCAATGATCATGAGGAAGGTGAGGGATCAGCCCAGAACGACACGGCAGGACCTGGTCAATGACCTGAAGAGAGCTGGGACCACAGTCTCAAAGAAAACCATTAGTAACACACTACGCAGTCATGGATTAAAATCCTGCAGCGCACGCAAGGTCCCCCTGCTCAAGCCAGCGCATGTCCAGGCCCGTTTGAAGTTAGCCAATGACCATCTGGATGATCCAGAGGAGGAATGGGAGAAGGTCGTGTGGTCTGATGAGACAAAAATAGAGCTTTTTGGTCTAAACTCCACTCGCCGTGTTTGGAGGAAAAAGAAGGATGAGTACAACCCCAACCCCATCCCAACCGTGAAGCATGGAGGTGGAAACATCATTCTTTGGGGATGCTTTTCTGCAAAGGGGACAGGACGACTGCACCGTATTGAGGGGAGGATGGATGGGGCCATGAATCGTGAGATCTTGGCCAACAACCTCCTTCCCTCAGTAAGAGCATTGAAGATGGGTCGTGGCTGGGTCTTCCAGCATGACAACAACCCGAAACACACAGCCAGGGCAACTAAGGAGTGGCTCCGTAAAAGCATCTCAAGGTCCTGGAGTGGCCTAGCCAGTCTCCAGACCTGAACCCAATAGAAAATCTTTGGAGGGAGCTGAAAGTCCGTATTGCCCAGCGACAGCCCCGAAACCTGAAGGATCTGGAGAAGGTCTGTATGGAGGAGTGGGCCAAAATCCCTGCTGCAGTGTGTGCAAACCTGGTCAAGGACTACAGGAAACGTATGATCTCTGTAATTGCAAACAAAGGTTTCTGTACCAAATATTAAGTTCTGCTTTTCTGATGTATCAAATACTTATGTCATGCAATAAAATGCAAATGAATTACTTAAAAATCATACAATGTGATTTTCTGGGTTTTTGTTTTAGATTCCGTCTCTCACAGTTGAAGTGTACCTATGATAAAAATGACAGACCTCTACATGCTTTGTAAGTAGGGAAACCTGCAAAATCGGCAGTGTATCAAATACCTACTGTATATATTTATTTAAGGACATGTCAATGTGGCTTATTTGCCCAACATCCCTTGTTTATTAATGGCGCTGGCTGCTCCAGGTTTGACCTGAATGCATATGGATGTCCGTAAAATTTCACAAATTTCAGTAAATTAAAATCTTCCCTGTCATGTTGTCCGGTGTTAAATTTTCCAAAAGGAATCTGAAATGGCACATTGTTTTTATGAAGATTTTAGAACATTCACAAGTAAATCTGTCGCCAATTGGATGGAAATCTAGCTAAAGACACCCTAAAGACTATGCAAGTGCGCTAGTCCACTTGATTATGCCTGCACATCATTGTTCACCAGGAGCCCCAAACATCTAAAGAATAAGCTACCAGCCAAACAAGCTTGTAAGAATTTCACTCAATCTCCCCCCTCATACTCATCTGGAGGTTGAACATCTTTTTGTCTCTATCTCTGAAATTTGTATCTACAGTATCTAATTGTCATTTAGATTTATTAAAAATGGAATGGAACCACAATGGAAATAAGTCCCCGACTTTATTGTGCCATCCCGGTCACTTAAAAACAAATATTTATGGATATATGTATTCTTTTTACTGACAAATAAAATAAATCAATCAATCCAAACTGCCAATCGATGAATGAAAAGAGACATCTGTTACATAACACCAAAAAGATTATTGAAATTCAGAGATGGTGGTGAGGGTAGGTAGCAACACATCTTCCACGCTGATCCTCAACACTGGAGCTCCCAGGGGTGCATGCTCAGTCCCCTCCTGTACTTCCTGTTCACCCATGACTGCATGGCCAGGCACGACTCCAACACTATCATTAAGTTTGCAGACGACACAACAGTGGTAGGCCTGATCACCAACAACGACGAGACAGCCTATAGGGAGGAGGTCAGGGACCTGGCCGGGTGGTGCCAGAATAACAACCTATCCCTCAACGTAACCAAGACTAAGGAGATGATTGTGGACTATAGGAAAAGGAGGACCGAGCACGCCCCCATTCTCATCGACAGGGCTGTAGTGGAGCAGGTTGAGAGCTTCAAGTTCCTTGGTGTCCACATCAACAACAAACTAGAATGGTCCAAACACACCAAGACAGTCATGAAGAGGGCACGACAAAGCCTATTCCCCCTCAGGAAACTAAAAAGATTTGGCATGGGTCCTGAGATCCTCAAAAGGTTCTACAGTTGCAACATCGAGAGCATCTTGACTGGTTGCATCACTGCCTGGTACGGCAATTGCTCGGCCTCTGACCGCAAGGCACTACAGAGGGTAGTGCGTGCAGCCCAGTCCATCACTGGGGCTAAGCTGCCTGACATCCAGAATCTCGACAACAGGGGGTGTCAGAGGAAGGCACTAAAAATTGTCAAAGACCCAAGCCACCCCAGTCATAGACTGTTCTCTCTCTACTACCGCATGGTAAGTGGTACCGGAGTGCCAAGTCTAGGACAAAAAGGCTTCTCAACAGTTTTTACCCCCAAGCCATAAGACTCCTGAACAGGTAATCAAATGGCTACCAGGACTATTTGCATTGTGTACCCCCCCCCCCCCCCCCCCCCCCCCCCACAACCCCTCTTTTTTACGCTGCTGCTACTCTCTGTTTATCATATATGCATATTCACTTATATTCACTATACATTCATGTACATACTACCTCAATTGGGCCGACCAACCAGTGCTCCCGCACATTGGCTAACCGGGCTATCTGCATTGTGTCCCACCACCCATCACCCGCCAACCCCTCTTTTATGCTACTGCTACTCTCTGTTCATCATATATGCATAGTCACTTTAACCATATCTACATGTACATACTACCTCAATCAGCCTGACTAACCGGTGTCTGTATGTAGCCTCGCTTCTGTATATAGCCTGTCTTTTTACTGTTGTTTTATTTCTTTACCTACCTATTGTTCACCTAATACCTTTTTTGCACTATTGGATAGAGCCTGTAAGTAAGCATTTCACTGTAACTACACCTGTTGTATTTGGCGCACGTGACAAATAAACTTTGATTTGATTTGAGATTGTCAAACCAAGCCATTGATACTGGGCAAGCCTACAACTTAGGGAGGGATGTATTTTCTGTTTGTCAAAATTGAAATAGTCTATTAATTGGGATGTTGAAAACGCAAACCATTATATTAAATTGCCTGTAGTCGGTATGCGTTGCATATTGTTTGTGTGGTGCATTGGCACAGAAACCTGTTGGTGGAAAATTGCATATATTTTATATAATTATAAATATGGCATCAAAATGTTGAAAATCTGATTTCCCCCTATCTGATTATTGTCTACAGCTGGTTCTGTGTAATCGTAGTGTAATAAATCGTAGTGTAATAAAACAGGTGGTCAGCAAACCCTCAGCCTTCTGGTCCGTAGCCCTGTGTGGCATCAACTGTGCCACAAAAGCATGCTGAAGTGACAAAGTCGATATCCACGTTTATAAACACAGTTATTGTTATTTGTGGTCGTAAACATTATTTTTAGTTAATTCTATGAGGGGGGAGGGTGTTCAATTTATTTTACAGTACAATAGGAGGGTCATGTGAAAATAGTTTTCACATTGGGGAGGGGGGTGCATTTTTTTTATGACACTTTGAATTGGACCAGCCCCTCCCCCCAGTAAATTTAGATCTGTACCAAGGAATTACACATCACTTTGCAAGCCAGCATAACGTGACTTGTATTCCTGATTTGGCCTGTAAACCAGGAGTTTCCTAACACCACTGTGTTAGGGTAAAACTAGGCCAATAAGTAAGGCCTTATGATATAGTGTCATAGATATTGTCAATGATAACATTCGACAAGAAACTTGCAGGGGTGGAAGCAATGGGCCTTGAAAAGGAAATAATTAAACAGCCATGTCTTTGTCACTAACAAATACAGTCATGGGTGTTAACTCTACAATTTACTCAAAAAGAAAACGTACCCTGGGAAATATGCTAATTAGACTTTACAACATACAGTGTTAAAACGTCACCCCAAAATGATTTACTGTAACACTACAGTTGTTAATTTCTTACACCGAAGAAAGTGTAACAGCGTCAGCACTAAGCAATGTGAGTCCAATTTACTCTAAATCAAATGTTATGTTTGACACTTTAGGTGTTGTTAATTACTCTACAGTAGAGCTATGCAAACATGAGTTACTTTGAACACTTTAAGAGTAAAATGGGGAACACTGCAACAGAGAAAAACCTTCAACACTTTCAAAATAGTTATTTTAAGAACAGTTCAGTGGGACTCATGTGAACTGAAAATGTTTTACACTTTACACTTTCAGAGTTAAATATACAACATTGATTTGATGCTGTGTGTTTTTTAAATTCAAGTTGAAATAGATGATATCGTTTTGCTGTCGCTTAATCAAAGAAGAATCTTTTATATTGGAATAACTTCCAAAACTTTTTCTAAAGGTTGGGTTCAGTGCCATGAAGAGAAGGAAGGAATAGACTTGAGTGAGCCTTTGCACAACGCAGATTGATCTGGGCCAAAACAAACAGGAGCCATTCAACCTTCATGACATTTTAATGGCATGGTGTCTAAGGCATCACGTTTAAGAATGGCCCTTTAATGCCAATGGTAGAAGGAGCTGTCTGTTCTTGTCTGCGATGCTTTATTCAGAAGCATGATGCACAGAGTGAAGGGGATTGGCATTGGAGATCTCTCACAAAGAAGAAGTGTGTGTGTGTGTGTGTGTGTGGGTGTGTGTGAGTCTGTGCATGAGTGCATGCTTGCGCGGAAGTGTGTATATGCATGTATGTGCGTATGTTGCATGTGTGTGTGTGTTATGCTTTACTGTAAGTGCTCAAACACTCACATGGGAGTGAGAATTCTCCCTGGTCACTAGGATTTCACCTTTCGTGACCTGTTGGTCTAATGGGTTAATGATCGGCTTGTGAGTTAGAGTGCCATTATACGTTATGCAAACTGTATTTAGCACATGGCCATAATACACACACACATACCGTTCATATCTTGCTCTGCAATAACATAATATCACTGTATATCTATGGGGTTGCACAAATTATGTGATTGAAAAACATTTTAGAGGTTCAAATTGATAAGTGCTCTATGAAGCTATAATGTCATGTTTAAGATCAAATCAGTTTATTTGTCACATACAAATAATCCCAAGGGGAAAAAAATAAGAAACAAGAGATTGAACCTGTCAGAACTACCAATGTCAGAACAAGCAATGTCAGGAGGGGGGGGGGGGGGGGGGGGGGGGACAAGGGCCATGTCCATTTATTGTTTATCATCACAAACAGGTAAGATAGCATCAACCTTACACAGAAAACAGGTTACCATGATTTTGACAGTAACTTACTGGCAGCTCGGTGGCAAGTGAAATGCTGTATTTGAAATTACAGCACACCTACTGTAATATAAATAAGGTATCAAATCAAGTACTGTGTCATGAAAGTACAATACTGTAAAATTGACTGTATTATACTGTAAAAATAAAAAATAAAAGTCAATGCTAGCGCAATTGAAATGAATGAATGAATTAATGGCTGAATGAATGAAATTTGTTGAGGGTGTGTATTTTCACACTATTTACTGTAATTACAAGGGATGTACAAACATTACAGCATATTCAAATTGATGTTACGTTTGATACTGGAGCTTCGAGGCGTGCGTTGAAATCGCTAAGCAGTGTGCCTATGCCTGTATCACTTTATCAGAAGCACATGATCAATGGTCAATCAGGTGTTTTGTAAAAAAAAACCACCTGATTGGTTTGGTATAAGAGAAAAAGGCTACGCTGCGCATGCGGTATAGAGTGTGGGACATCATCTATAATAATTTGTCTGCTCTATAATAATTTGATTAAAGCCTCGAGGGTGGAACCTATTTGAGACACAATTGGCCAGAAAACCTCAATGTTACAAGAAGCATTGTTTCCCCATTACTACATATTAATGAATGCCGTTTTATATCACCCGCACTTCTAAAAGCCAAAGGCAGCGAGTACAGGTCAAAACAGGCCAAAAGGACATGGCAAAATGCTCAACCATTTAAAGTCTAAGACTTAATTACACGCTTAATTGTCCCCTACACATTTTAAATTGATGAGGCACTATAAACGTATAGAAGTTAAATTGGTACAGCATTCTCACTCACGGGTGCAACAAATATGGCCTTTTACAAGGCACGCCTCAAAATACATTTTATGAGCCAGAAACAACAATACCATGCATCCACTAGCGGTCAAAATATGTTTTGGTGCTCCAAAGATACAGTACTGTGTTCTGTGGGGTGGAATTACAGTACCATTCGAAATACAGAAATTATATCCCCACCCAAAACATTTATGCACAATGCACCATCATTTACAGTATGCTGCAGTAAAACATTTCAAAGTATTTTACTGTTGATAATACAAAAAATGACAGTTTAATTTAATTTACAGTTTTCTGTTACAGTGTACACCTTATTTCCATATTTTCCTCCTTACCTGAACCACATTCAAATGGGGGGCCCAGCCATAAATGCCATTCCCTTGTATTGACCTGTCCAAACACAATTACACTGTTAATGGTTAGGCCCAGTATTTGCCCTCCATTAGTACTTGGTTAACCGGCGCAAAGCTAAGTCTCGATGACAGAAGGAAGTAAGGAAGTACACACAGCAAGAGATGAGTACATGGGGCAGCTTACAACCATGGGGTGTGTGTGTGTGTGTGTGTCTGCCGCTGTCTCTTATGGAGAGGTGTGCAAACAACAGTATTTAGCGGAAAGAACTAGTCAAACCTTGCTGAGTTTGTGTGCACGCTGTCTGACAGATATCCACCCTGGGAGTTTATCTGAAGAAAACAATGGTTCTTTAAGTCCCTCTTTAGTCTGAGAGCTATTTCAGTCTCTTAGAGCCGTAAACCGCATCTTTCGACCTCCTCACCTCACCTGTCTACATTGATAGATTGACTCGCTGCGATGAACCTTTATTATGGCCCGCAGTTGACGCTGCTGTTAATGTTGGACCTAATTGAAAGGTATCACATTGATTCAGAGGTGTTTGCACATCAAATGAGGGTGGGGGGGGGCATTTTATCTCATCAATGGTTAATAAGGACGATATCTTAATGCTTGTGCTCTGAAGATTGGTGGTTAAGAGGCTTTGAGAGTCTCTAAGCAGCCTCTTAACTGTTCTGTGTCATTAGCGTGGTGTTAGATGATACCTTTGCGAGGGCCGGTGGTGAAATAAAAAAGGTCCGCTCCATTGGGTTCAGGAGTAGAGTGTAGATAGCAGTGAATGTGGTGACCTGGGTCACATAGAGGGGACGGGATCACTCTGTTACAACTGACTGCTCACCAACACACACACACACACACACTCTGGCCTGGGATGTGTGTGTATGTGTGTGTGTGTGTGTGTGTGTGTGTGTGTGTGTGTGTGTGTGTGTGTGTATGTGTGTGTGTGTGTGTGTGTGTGTGTGTGTGTGTGTGTATTTAACAACCAGAAGTCCTCACAAGAATAGTAAACAAACAAAAATTGGACCAACTGGGGATATTTTGTTAGTCCCCACGAAGTCAAATGCTATTTCTAGGGGGTTTAGGGTTAAGGTTAGAATTAGTGTTAGGGTTAAAATTTCATTAAGGGTTAGGAGCTAGGTTTAGGATTAGGTTTAAGGCTAGGTTTTTCGGTTAATGTTAGGGTTAAGGTTAGGGTAAGATTACAGGTTAGGGTTAGGTGTTAGGGAAAATAGGATTTTAAATGGGACTGAATTGTGTGTCCAAACAAGGTTAGCTGTACAAGACTGTGTGTGTGTGTGTGTGTGTGTGTGTGTGTGTGTGTGTGTGTGTGTGTGTGTGTGTGTGTGTGTTTCACAAATTACCTTTCACCTACCTGGTACACAAAACAATCACCTGAGGTCAACTGGATGAAAGAAAGAATGCTAAGTTATATACAGTACCTTCGGAAAGTATTCAGACACTTTGACTTTTTCCACATTTTGTTAGGTTACAGCCTTATTCTAAAATTAATGAAATAGTTGTTTTCCCCTCATAAATCGACACACAATACACCATAATGACAAAGCAAAAATAGATTATTAAATGTGTTTTTCTAATTTAAAAAAAATATGTAAATGTGATATTTAAGTTTTTAATATATAAGTATTCAGACCGTTTAATCAGTACTTTGTTGAAACACCTTTGGCAACAATTACAACCTCGAGTCTTCTTGGGTATGACTCTACAAGCTTGGCACACCTGTATTTGGGGAGTTTCTCCCATTCTTCTCTGCAGATACTCTCAAGCTCTGTCAGGTTGGACGGGTAGTGTTGCTGCACAGCTATTTTCAGGTCAGATGTTCGATCGGGTTCAAGTATAGGCTCTGGCTGGGACACTCAAGAACATTCAGAGAGTCCCAGGAGTCCCGAATCCACTCCTGTGTTGTCTTGGCTGTGTGCTTAGGGTCGTTGACCTGTTGGTAGGTGAACCTTCACCCCAGTCTGAGGCCCTCAGTGCTTTGGAGCATGTTTTCATCAAGGATCTTTCTGTACTTTGTTCTGTTCATCTTTCCCTCGATCCTAACTGGTCTTCCAGTCCCTGAAAAAATAAAACACAGCATGTAGCTGCCAACACCATGATTCGCCGTAGGGATGGTGCCAGGTTTCCTCCAGACGTGACGCTTGGCATTCGGGCCAAAGAGTTGAATCTTGTTTTCATCAGACCAGAGAATCTTGTTTCTCATGGTCTGAGAGTCTTTAGGTGCCTTTTGGCAAACTCCAAGCGGGCTGTCAAATGCCTTTTACTGAGGAGTGGCTTCCGTCTGCCCACTCTACCATAAAAGCCTGGTGGAGTGCTGCAGAGATGGTTGTCCTTCTGGAAGGTTCTCCCATCTCCACAGAGGAACTCAAGAGCACTGTCAGAGTAACCATCGGTTTCTTGTTCACCTCCCTGACCAAGGCCATTCTCCCCCGATTGCCTAGTTTTGCCACGCGGCCAGCTCTTGGATGACTCTTGGGGTTCAAAACTTCTTCCATTTAAGAATGATGGAGGTCACTGTGTTCTTGGGGACATTCAATACTGCAGAAATGTTTTGGTACCCTTCCCCGGATCTGTGCCTCGACACAATCCTGTCAAGGAGCTATACGGACAAGTCCTTCGACCTCTGACATGCACAACCAGCAGTGGGACCTTATATAGACAGATGTGCACCTTTCCAAATCATGTCCAATCAATTGAATCTACCACAGCTGGACTGCAATCAAGTTGTAGAAACGTCTCAAGGACGATCAATGGAAACAAGATGCACCTGAGCTCAATTTCGAGTCTCATAGCAAAGGGTCTGAATACTTATGTAATTGTGATATTTCAGTATTTTCTAAATTTTAAATTAGCAAACATTTCTAAAAACCTGTTTTCGCTGAGGATTTTTATTAAATACATTTTAGAATAGGGCTGTAACTGAACAAAATGTGGAAAAGTCAAAGGGTCTGAATACTTTCCGAAAGCACCGTAGCTGTAGAAAATCCTATTTTTGTATTAATACTTGAGTTTCTTAAAATAATTATTACGTTCATAGAATAATATATCACCAAAATCACTGTATCTGTAATCTGTCTGTAATTTAATATGATGCGTTATAACAACACCATATTTCCCTTTGAGCCTCCAATCAATCATCGGTGTGGCAGGGTAGGAGGGCAGGGTAGCAGGGCAGGGTAGCCTAGTGAGAGTTAGAGTGTTGGACTAGAAACCAGAAGGTTGCAAGTTCAAACCCCCGAGCTGACAAATCTGTCGTTCTGCCCCTGAACAGGCAGTTAACCCACTGTTCCTAGGCTGTCATTGAAAATATGAATTTGTTCTTAACTGACTTGCCTAGTAAAATTAAAAAATCTAACCTAAATATCCATGGCAATATAAACATATATATCTAAACATATTTGTTGAAATCCTCCCTCACACACACTAATACTGAGGCTCCCAAACGACCCCCATTTGGGGTCGCCTGATATGAAAATGGAGTAGCGGGAGAATTGACAAAAAAGGGCCTCCCGAGTGGCACAGTGTTTAAAGGCACTGCATCGCAGTTCTAGCTATGTCAAGTGCAGCTCCTGGTTCAATTCCAGGCGGCGCACAATTGGCCCAGCGTCGTCCGGGTTAGGGGAGGGTTTGGCCGGCCGGGTTGTCCTTCTCCCATCGTGCTCTAGCGACTCCTGTGGCAGGCCGGGCGCAATGCACACTGACACGGTCGGCAGGTGTACGGTGTTTCCTCCGACACATTGGTCCGACTGGCTTCCGGGTTAAGCGAGCATTGTGTCAAGAAGAAGTGCGGCTTGGCGGGGTCGTGTTTTGGAGGATTAACGGCTCTCGACCTTCACCTCTCCCAAGTCCGTACGGGAGTTGCAGCAATGGGACTAGACTGTAACTACCAATTGGATATCACAAAATTGGGGGTATATTTTTTTTCAAAAAAAATTATGTAATATACAAAAAAATAACATCTTTGTATCTCAAAATCATTGTAATATGGTTAACCTTAAAAATTTAAATTAATTCAAATCTAAAAGATCAAATTCAACCAGAAAGCGCTCTTAGATCATGGGAAAAGGCCGCACTTGACCATTGTACTTGAATCGTTCCCACAGTGAATGGCTAGGCCTGCTACGCTATGAAACCACACACTATTGCAGAGACTTTGATATTAACGGCCACAATTGATATGGTGAAAACAATGTGTGGGGAGGCAAAGGCACATAAATTCACATTAATACTTTTGTCAGATAACACTGTTAAACAAATCATTTATGCTGTTGCTAGCCATCAAGAGGAAACTTTGACTGAACGACTCAAAAACTCCCAAGCTTATGCTCTCCAAATGGATGTTAGCTGTGAGGGTTGAGATCCCCATGCATTCACTTTTGTTTGCTATACATGTCGGGAGATGCTATTCACAAGGAAATATTGTTCTGTATCAAGGCATAGGGGATGTTCAGTGGACAAACAAATTGTGGGCTTTTGCACAGACGGAGATCCATTTATGTAGTGTAGTTATGAATGTCTCCCTCTGCCATATGGACGCATTGTATGATACACTGAGTGCTACTATGTAACAGACATATTTGGGAAACTGAACACAAGCGTGCAGGGGAAATACAACAACATTCTACAAATGAGTGACTGAATCAGGGAAAGATTTCTTGATGGAGAGTCTTACAAAAGCAAACCATGCACCCTTCTCTCAGCTGTGCATATTTCTAACAGAAAACAACATCAGTAAGTGTCCCGAACGAGTGATGACTGCTCACCTCCAATGCTTGGAAGATAACTTTGGGACCTACTTCCCAATCTGTTTAACAGTGATCCTGGCTCAGCTGGCATGCCGGTAAGTGAAATCGAAAACAGCTGATCAAGCTGTCATATGACCGAATTTGCAATTGACTGTCATAGCCCCACTCTAAAAGTATGTGATGGTGAGTTGAGAAAACAGTCAGAAATACTGTTAGAATGTTTTTCAATTGACTGTTATAGCCACAATTAAAAAGTAAACATTGGCTGTTAATTCAAAAATACATTTTACATGGTTGGGGTCGAGATACTTTTCAGATATCAAAAGGGGTCGTTTGCCAAAAAAGTTTGGGAACCTCTACACTAACACAATGCACCGAATGTACTGTACATTCTTCACACAGCTGTTTTCACATTCACAGTCCTTCTCTGTGGCACATAAGAAAACTATCGTTAACAAGTCAAGTACTAGACTTACACCCCAGCTCAGGAGATATAGGCTATACTGTAAACAGGCTTTCCCATGTTCGGGCTCAGACGGACTGCTAGACCTTGATAAAGCCTCTGAGCCTACTGTCTCTTCACTGTGACGCAAACCTGGGTTCAAATACTATTTGGAATCTTTAAAGTACTTTGCGTTAGCCTGCCTGGAGTGCCAGATTGGTGGGGTTTGCAGTTTTGGGACTATTCTATTGGTCCATTAAGCCAGGCATGCTCAATCAAGCACAGATAAAGTATTTGACATGATTTCAAATAATTTTTCAATCCAGGTCTGGCTGTGCTGTTCTTGTTTTCACTGAGGCGCAAAACACACAGTAACCCCGCCTTGTTATGGTTCGAGCCCTAGCCGCCCCTAGTCGCACACCTGACAGCAGCTAGCAAGTTGCTGCTATTGTTCCTTCGACCTCTTGAAAAAAATGATCATATAAGGAAGCAATGAACAATGACCGTTGCTTGACCTGCTAATGGTTCTAACAGTGTTTTAGGTTTTTTTCTCACTGCGTTCTAGTTTGCATGCCGTGGAGAAGTCAGCATCTCTATGAGTCGGAGGAAAACATATGGAATTTAATTAGAATAGGACACAACATAATATATACAGAAATACGATGAGGGCATTTTGCTGGTAGGAGATGAATGCCTACTGTACATGCCGGGAATGGGGGAACTACTGTAGAAGTGCAGGGGCACGGGAATGTAGACTACACCAGTGATAAACATGTGTGTACTGTAAATTGCGTCCCAAATGGCACCCTATTCCATATATATTGCGCTACTTTTGAAAAGTAGTACACTAAATAGAGAATAGGGTGTCATTTGGGATGCCAACTAGGTGTCTGAGAGGGGATGCGTGTTGAGAAGCGACCTACCCGACATGAGCAGGGTTGGGTAGGTTACTTTCTAACCATAATCCGTTAGTTACTAGTTACCTGTCCAAAATTGTAATCAGTAACATAATGAAATTACTTTCAGTTACTTTCGATTTCTTTCCCCTTAAGAGGCATTAGAAGACAAAAATGAATATTACCAATTGAACGACATCTATTGCAGGATAAATCAATGTTAGAGTTCATATAGCTGGTCATAAATGGATGTTGCATTTAACTTTAAGGGTTGGTTATGTAGGTTTCTTCTAACCCACTGCTTTCCACTACAGATAATAATATGATTAGGCTATATCTTTATTATATATTAAAAACCAAAGTTTATCATCTGATAGACTCCGGTTTTTAATACATTACAATTAATTGAATACCCCTTGATCTTCATGAATCGGACATGGAAATAAGGAAATATAGATTTGCCATATTGTTTTACCTGAGCATAACCCAAAAACAAAAGATTTATTAGCCTCCTCTGTTGTTTAGGATTTTGTTGTCATGGAGGACTGATTGGACTCATTGCTTCAATTTAAAAAAATAAATGCTGCTCTGATGGAATGGCATGCTTTGAGCACTACTGAAAAGTGCTATTTGCATGTGAAAAATGAATGCCATATGCTGCATTTGCAATACGCCTATTGTTTACATTTTAGTTTTTGTTTGACACTTTGATATCTCGATAATTTGCAGGTGTTTAGGCTGTCCATCAAATGTGTGCGAGTTTGAACATGTGTCCGTTAGCCCTATGGAAATAAACATTTGGATTCAGCACGAATTAGATTGAGAATAAAAGCCCCACTCGTGGTTATCTTAAATTAAACGTGTCTTTGACAGTATAGAGCACATTACCGCGGAGGAGTTTAGAAGGGACGAACTCCCTAAAAACTTTTAAAGGCTGGGATCTGCACAATGCACTATTGTTGCAAGAGAACAATTTTGCCCACTGGTTTCAAAAACAAAGATTGATAGGCAGTTTAAACTTCTTCAATTCAACCATTATTGGGTTAAAATACACATATACATTTGTGAACAGCCATCCACAACCACAATACGTATATCGCAAATAGCTCATGAGAGAGCAGCAGTGCGCTATGTAGATATAACTAATAAGTGATATCCGTATCGCCCATAGGCTACACCACTGCTGTTGTCCTTACCTCCAAGCGTTTATTCAAATTGGATAATCTTCGGATGCCGACATTAATCGCACTATTGGAAGGTTTAGTTTGAACTGTAGCCTACAAAAACCTATTCCTGCTCTTTTCTCGCGATCCACCGAATGCATGTCATCATAGTGGACTCGCTCAGGCGGAACAAATGTACGTGCAACTTTTTTCAATGCTGATTTGAATGTCATTGTGAAAACAGAAAGTTGTCCGCAATCATCCTTTCTGAATTTAAAAGTCATCATAGAAGTTGTCGTCTCGTTTTCAAAAGTATCTGTAATCTGATTACAATATTTTAGCTAGTAATGGTCCTGGATTACAGTTTATCCATGGAGGTTATTACAAACTTAACTCTGTTGATCTACGTACGTGAATGGGCACTTTTCGCTAACATGGTATCCTCGCTGGTCCCATTCCCATTCACAAGGGGGTGATAGCAGCGTTAATTTTGGGGGGTCTTTTCATTTTGTGAAAGCAAGGAAGAGTCACCTTCCCTTACTATTAGTGGCTAGCTGGCAGCCTGGCTAACTAAATACATAGTTGGCTAGCTAGCCTTTTTGTAAAATAATCAGATTTACTGCTTATGTATCCATTCCCATATCAGCTAAAAAATAGTTTAGCTGATCATGTTCTGGTCACAGAGAACAAAGCACATGGCTAGCTAGTTGGCCAAAGCAGGTTCTACCATTTCATAATAGCCTGTAATCACTAGTTATTACTTTTAAACAAGATACCTTTTTTTGGTGGATTATTGTTGTTTGGTTTACTTTATGAACAGTCACTGAGATTATATTTGGTTATCAATGCAAAATAGGCTACTTTGATGAATAGTCTATATAGCCTATAGATCAGATCAAGGAACCAAGCACCTACACTGCCCCCACGGCTACGGAATAAATTATATGTTATATGGTGTGTCTCAAAGTTCAATGCCAGAGCGTATTGCAATGAGCCACCCCTTTGGTGACAAAAAAAATGACATTGCAACACTCTGAACCTTGCGTCTGCGTAGAGCTTGTAGTGGGCTTTACTCCCCAATACTGTGCATGAGTCATGACTGTCGTGACCGTGGCACACATCCCTGTGCTTTCCAGGGTCAAGTGTTTAGTATTTTTTCCCGCTCTCTATCGCTCTATTTCTCTCTGTCATTTCCACCGTGTCTTTCTCTCTCTTCATTCATATCTTTCCCTCTCTACCTCTCTCTTACTTTCCCCCTCTGCCTTATTTCTCACTTTTACTTTGTTATCATCCCTCCTCATCATTCCCAAGTACAATAAAAATGTTTATTGTTGGGGGTACTCTAGGACCAGGGTTGGGAAACACTGGCCTACATGATGACATTATTATGGACAAAAGAGCAAGATCATTTTTTGTCAAAAGGCAACCAAGCGTCGATGATCAAGTCAACAGAATAAGACCCTCAATATTTATTGGAAAGGAGGATCAACCTTGCACTTTCCCCACCCTGTGAAGTTTATCATAATTTATTTAATCTGTAGCGTAATAAACTGCATTATTTTCCAATGAGTCATAGTGGGAGGATCACACAACATGTTATTGTGTGACTGCAAGTTTACTTTGATTTGATGGTTATTGTATCAATGTTTGTCCATAAAAGCGTTTCCACCGACATTTCATACATAATTCACTTTACGGACACAAAAAGATCCCACATTGTCTGTCATATTTTGTTTTGTCAATATTTGGAAAGTTGACAGAAAAAAATTCTGTTTCCATTATCTGACATGTACTCGCATAAAAACGTTGGCTGGGAACCTGGTTAGCAACATACAATGGTAAAAAAAAAAGTGCCTGAGTGCCTGAAAGTGCATCATTCTCTGTTAGAGGTGAATAAAGGACTCCCTCTAATGGAACTTTTTTTTCAGAAACCATTTTTAAAATGGATAGCCAGCTGAAGCATAATGGTTATTAATAGCACCACAAATGTAATTTGTGTCTGTAATGGGACCAGAGGCTGTCATAACCTGCTGGGGCAATGAGGGGGTGATTTGATCACTTTCAAGAATTTTGCTGGATTTCCACCACTCTCAGATACACAAACATATATTTCTCAAATGTCTGAAGGACTGCTAGTCAAAGGTAGAATCAGTCAATCTAGCCTTAGCCAAAGCTACGTTTCTTTCATGAACATTTTCTGACAATTCATTTGTGAATCATGGGTTAGATCTGTCCTTAACTCTTAATCTCTTATGGAGCAGGCTAAACCGAGAGGTAAAACATTTAAGGACCTGATCTGAAATTAGAGATAGAAGACACACCCTACCAATCATACAACACCATACAGGAAATGTTGCTAGTTGAAAGTTTTAAAAAATGCCTCTTTGTAATAATGCGTGGACATGATTTAGGTAGTTTAGTATCTCTAAAGCAGGCAATGGGACAATGGTCACTGAGCTCATTAGCAAAGATCACATTGGCTGTAAACTTATGAGGGGCGTGCTTATGAGCATGATATCCAAAATAGTTGATTTTTAGAAGGGGTTGTAAGTTTGGACGGATTAGTTTAGTTATCAGTTTAGTTTAATTTAGCTGAGTACAAATATACTTCAGTCTATCTGACACAGGCATCTACCAATCCAGGTTTAGATCACCCAGTATTAATCATTCAGATTTAGCATAGTTAGACAGCAAGCCAGACAGTTTGCTGATGAGAGCAATTGGGAGGGCCGAGGGAGGGCGATAAACTCCCACTAAAGTTAGTTTGATATTATTATGAAGACTATCATTTAGGACAAGATATTCAAATAGCTTAGGGACAGATGTGATAATATACACAGGAACATCCAAGCTGTTCTTTATGAATATGTCGACAACCCCACCTCTGCCAGCCCTGTCAGATCAATAAGAATTACAGTGCATTCGGAAAGTATGCAGACCCCTTGACTTTTTCCATATTTTGTTACGTTACAGCCTTATTCTAAAATGTATTAAATACATGTTTTCCTCATCAATCTACACACAATACCACATAATGAATAAAAATACCTTAAGTATTCAGACCCTTTGCTATGAGACTCAAAATTCAGCTCAGGTGCATCGTGTTTCCATGGATCATCCTTGAGATGTTTCTGCAACTTGTTTGGAGTCCATCTGTGGTAAATTCAATTGATTGGACATGATATGGAAAGGCACACACCTGTCTATATAAGGTCAGACAGTTGAATGTGCATGTCAGAGCAAAAACCAAATCATGAGGTTGAAGGACTTGTCTCTAGAGAGCCGAGACAGGAATTTGTCGAGGCACAGATCTGGGGAAGGGTACCAAAAAATGTTGGGAGCATTAAATGTCCCCAAGAACACTGTGGCCTCAATAATTCTTAAATGGAAGTAGTTTCTTCCTAGACCTGGCTGCCTGGCCAAACTGAGAAATCAGGGAAGAAGGACTTTGGTAGGGAGGTGACCAAGAACCAGATGGTCACTCTGTCAGAGCTCTTCCGTGTTCCTCTGTGGAGATGGGAGAACCTTCCAGAAAGACAACCATCTCTGCAGCACTCCACCAATCAGGCCATTATGGTAGAGTGGTCAGACAGAAGCCCCTCCTCAGTAAAAGGCGCGTGACAGCCCGCTTGTAGTTTGCCAAAAGGCACCTAAAGGACTCAGACCATGAGAAACAAGATTCTCTAGTCTGATGACACCAAGATGTAACTTTTTCGCTTGAACGCCAAGCGTCACGTCTGGAGGAAACCTGGCATCATCCCTACGGTGAAGCATGGTGTTGGCAACATCATGCCTTGTGGATGTTTTTCACCGGCAGGGACTAGGAGACTAGTCAGGCTTGAGGGAAGGATGAACAGAGCAAAGTAAAGAGAGATGCTTGATGAAAACCTGTTCCAGAGCACTCAGGACCACAGACTTGGGCGAAGGTTCACTTTCCAACAGGACAACGACCCTAAGACAACGCAGGAGTGGCTTCAGGACACGTCTCTGAATGTCCTTGTGTAGCCCAGCCAGAGCCCGGACTTAAACCTGATCGAACATCTCTGGAGAGACCTGAAAATAGCTGTGCAGCAACGTTCCCCATCCAACCTGACAGAGCTTGAGAGGATCTGCAGAGAAGAATGGGATAAACTCCCAAAGTACAGGTGTATCAAGCTTGAAGCATCATACCCAAGAAGATTCGAGGCTGTAATCGCTGCCAAAAGTGCTTCAACAAAGTACTGAGTAAAGGGTCTGAATACTTCTGTGAATGTGATATTTATATTTTTTAGTTTTGAATTAATTTGGTAAAATTACTAAAAAGCAGTTATTGGTTTGTCATTATGGGGTATTGTGAGTAGATTGATGTAGATTGAAAAAATATTTAATACATTTTAGAATAAGTCTGTAACGTAACAAAATGTGGGAAAACTCAAGGGGTCTGAATACTTTCTGAATGCACTGTATATATTTATTCAGAGACTCATCAGAGTCTGGCACAGACATTTTAATCAAGTCTCAGTAATTATCTAAATGTCTATGTTAGTTTGAGAAGCAAGAATTACAATAACATCCATTTTCGAAACCAACTTCTGACATTTACATGAACCAGTCCAAGGCCATAGCTGCAGGATTTCAGATCAGACGGAGTCTCTAACACAAACATGCTGTGAACAGTAGGTAACCCTCTATATGAAATAGCCATAGCCATGGTTGGCTTGAAATGGTATAGATACAAGATTGCTTAGAACTGTGCCATTTGCTCTATGCCTTGAACGAGAACGTGGATTAATACAAGACTCAATGAGGATTACCTGTTTCAGGCAAGGACTGATATCCCATCACTTTCTTAGTACTTTTTCAATGTTAGCATTCAGTAACCAAGCTCCTTTCCTGTTCGGGTGCAGGCCGTCCCTTTTTAGGAACTGCAGTTGCTCCCAAAACAGATTGAAATTGTCAAAAAGATTAAATGCTTTTTCAGAGCAGAATAGCCAGTAGACGTGATCAACTCCATGATCGTGTGTTGGGATAGGGCCAGAAAAAACAATATGCTTGCCCGTAGCCAATAGTCTGTATTTGAAGACCCGTCTCAACTCAGCCCATTGCCGCAGCTTGATGTCATTTGTACCAGCATGCACAATCATCATGTGCAACTCCAGGTTTTGGTCTAGAATGACCGTATGCTCCCGAGTGATGACACGCACTCTGGCACCAGGGAAGCAGAATGTCTTTGTGCCATCAACCACCACATCCCTTACAATGGAACTCCCAATGATGGCTATCTTGGGAGGGAAGAGCGCCGTTGCCTAGAAGTAGGGGGGGTGCCTCAGAGAGAGGGGTGCCTCGAAAGAGGTGTTGCAGGGGGCGACGAGGGCCTCCGTTGGCTCGGTGATCCAAAGTCGCTGAAGTTCGGTGGTGTGCAGTCGGGTAAGGCAGGGGACACGGTCTGGCTGTCAGCTGAAGGCGGACCAGACAGGTGGACATGGGTAAAGGGACTGATGTTGTCGCCCTGTTGTTTGATGTTGGTGATCACTTGCCTGGCATCAGGGTCAGAATATGTGAGCATTGGAAAACTGAGTTGTGCGGGCGGAAATCCTGCTCATCGCTCATGGAGCACTACTTGCGCACGACTTGGTGTTTCACATCCTTTCCAACCTTTCAGTTAAGATTAAAAATTAAACAAAAAATGCCTTATTAGGCTCAATCTACCGTGCCTTTGAATTCATTTTTAGAAACACCCGTTTGGCCAGAATCTGTTGCTTCAGGCTCATGCGATGGTGCCTGGAGAGAGTATATATCTCTCTGCTCTTGCAGAGCGACTGGGGATGCTAAATACCCTGTTGGCCACTCTTGCCAGGCTAGGCAGGGATGCATTTTTTTATATATAGGTAGGCCTAAAGGTCTTTATGCAAAATAACCCACTCAAAATGGAAAGCTCCTTGAAAGTTGGAGTACGCCATGCCTATTCGGCTAAAATCAATGATTTTTGTTCTAGACAATAGAACAAAAATGAAGGAAACTTTTAAGAGATCAGATTTTTAGTTTATAAATACTTTGGGTCAGAAACATGGGTCAGAAACCAGGTCCGAGTCCAAAAACAGTACAAGGGGATAGGCAGGTTGGTAGTCAGAACAAGCAGAGTGGTCAGGCGGGTTCGGAGTAGGGACAGGCAAGGGTCGAAACCAGGAGGACTAGAAGCAAACAGAGACTGGGAAAATAGGTGCAAGGAAAACCGCTGATTGACTTGGCAAACATGACAAACTGGCACAGAGAGACAGGAAACACAGGGATAAATACACTGGGGATAATAAGCAACACCTGGAGGGGGTGGAGACAATCACAAGGACAGGTGAACCAAATCAGGGTGTGACAATAATTGAAGATAAAAATAGCTCACAGATGAGTGTAACTACTCGCTCTATTACTCGCTCCAAACACAACTTACTACACGTCTTCCCAGAATGCTCTCTGTGTGTGTGTGTGTGTGGGCGGGCGGGCGTGTGTGTGTGTTTGCAGGCTTTCCTGAATTCGAGCGTGTGCATGCAGACTTGTGTTTGTGTGTGTAAGTGTCTGCTTGCTTGAGTGTGTGTGTGTGATGTAAATCTTCTAGATAAGTAAAGCGCTCTTACTGTGTTAGCTCTTTTGGCGTTATCAGCAGACGTCCACTTATGATAGTCAGGACACGGAGCGAGGGGTCAATTGTACCAGCGGCGACTAAGCAACTTCGGGTCACAGGGGGCCTTTCTTCAGTCAATAGGCCAGCCTTTGTTTGGCCACTTGTCCCACAAGGGTTTATCTCTTGACCTTCAATGTAAACGTCATGTTGTTGACAGACTTAACATCTTGCCTGGTCAGAAACGACTGATTTTACAGCCACTCTTACCACAATGAATGCAGGTGACCATAGAATGGAGAATAGACCCCCTATAGGACAAGAGTGATTTTAAATATAATCAATGTTTATAACTGCTAATCAGATGTGTTGTGTAAAACGAGCAAGAGTTGGGTATATGTTTAGTATAATATATCTTGGGTATATTGAAGACAATGTTTCCGATTTTTTTAGCGGAAGCTCCATTTTACTCTACCTCCAAACACAACAATTGTATTGTAAGAACAGGTTATCAATTGAGTTGCCTTGTTAAAGGATGGTTAAAGACGCGCTCCAGCTATTTTTGAACTTTTCCTGTTGAAAAACGATATCCAAAGTAAAAATACAGTAATGTACACATTATATTATTTTTAACCACCCGTGATTGGGGGTCCCATAGGGTGGCACATAATTGGCCCAGCTTTGTCCGGGTTAGGGTTTGGCAGTGGTAGGCCATCATTCTAAATAACATTTTATTCTTAACTAGTTAAATAAAGGTTAATTTTTTTTTAAATGTAATAAAACATGACACATTTTTTTTGTAAAAAAAGAGTTTTTTTGTAAAAAAAGAGTTTATTTGTAAAAAAATAGTTTTTTGATCAAAACCGTGCAAACTTCATGGAGTAGGCCATTCAGAGTTGGTCTGATGGTGCCCTCTGATGTCATCGACCTCCCTCATTTTCACCTTATTTAACACCTGATTTACTTCACAAAAGACAGTACTTAATAGGTTGTCCACCTATTAAGTATTGACATAGCACAAGTGTGGGGGGGTGGGTCTTTCCTCTTTTGTTTTCTATTGTTCCTCAAGCAAGGGTGGGAGGACGATGTCCTCATGGATTCCCGTCAGACCAACACCTTGAATGCCCTACTCCTTGAAGTTTGCAGTTGTGTCTAAAAAACACTATTTTCTCAACAACACATTTTTTTTAACCCTTTTGTGTGTACTGTATTGACACTTGAGATATCGCTTTTCAACTGTAAAAGTCACCTGAGGACATCTTTAACAGAAAGCACATCTTAATAGGTGGTCCAAGTAAGTCATGACATTGCACAAGTGGGGGGGTGGGCCTTTCCTCTTTTGTTCTCTATTGCTCTTCTTTCATTCCTCAAGCAAGGGGGGAGGAATGAACTCCTTGAATGCCCTACTCCTTGAAGTTTGCAGTTGTGTCTAAAAAACACTATTTTACTCAAAATATATATATTTTTACCCTTTATTTAGTGTGTGTACTTTACTGTATTTATACAACAGGAAAATGTCCAAATTTACTGGAGGAGGACGTCTTTAAATAAAAAATACGAATAAACTTGAATAAACACCTTCTGAACTCATCAAGAGGATCTCATGTCTTGGCCTATCAGCCAACATGTTGGGTTGACAGTTGCAAGGCTGGGGTTCAAGCCCCGGTCAGAACTACCCCCTGACTTCACTACAATACGTTGTCCACTCACCTCCTGATACAGTATTTACAACTGAGAACGACACAATGGATGCCGATCTTGGACTGTATTTTTGGAAGCAACTGAATGTTTATATTGTCCAGCGGATGAAGAGAACAAGCGGAGTGATCTGGTTTCCTGGATATGAGGCGCTAGGAGCAGTTGATTAGACTTTAATGATGCTGGGCAGTGTGTTGTTGGACTGAGCTCAGGTCATTATAATGAGTTCCTTATCAGATCGGGAAGGTCAATGGAACCTGCTTCAGGATTTGGTATAAACACGTGTTGCCCCCTGCCAGATAGGAAAGTAATGTGTCCCAAGAGAAAGTTTGGGTTTTTCATCCCCTTCTTTCATTTGTATCTGGAATCATTTCAGAGCCCAGAGACAAATGTTGCATTGCCTAGCTAGCTACTTGGTTTGATGCTGGGGGTGAAGCTGTTGACGGGAACAGCAGATAAGTCTCTACCCCCCGTCAAAGTCTATGCCAAAGCTCGCACACTAGCCCCACCCCTTCCGAAAAGTCCATCTGTGTTTTCAGTCCTTCATGCTTAAAATCACCGCCTCGACTTCAAGCAAGACCTCTGCGAATTCAAAGTAAGTGCCAATAAAGTGCCATTTAATTAACAGGGTTGACTGTAACAGGGTTGAGGTTTTCATCTTAAATCAGCCATAAATCCCCTTGTGACAGAGGGAATGGAAGCTTGATGATAGTAACAAGGTGGGGCAATTGAATGCAAGTTCCCCCAAAATTGTTTTAATTGTTAGAACATTTCTAGCTTATCTATCTATGGGTAACAGGAATGAAGAGTTATGCTCAACGTGCACAGTTTTCAACCACAAAACCCCAGAAAATGGCCAAAAAGAGTCAAAACCAGCTCACCTGCTTTTCCACTATGATTTGACTATTATATGTTCAATATTTATTTTGAAGAACTTACTTCAAAAGGAAGAGTTTCATATTAAAATGAGAGTTCAGTTCATGTAACAGGGTTGACCTTAAAATGTATCACTAATCACATGAAATTGATAAACATCTCCAGAAATGACTTTGTCAAAGAAAGAACATAACTAGGGCTTTACAATGATGGTGAAACATTTGGAAAATGCTGAGGTTAAGTGGGTTAAAATATTCTTAGAAAAGCATATATTTGGCACTTCAGCCAGTCTATATTTCATTTCATTTCAGTCTATATTCCATATTTCATGTCATCCCATATAGTCTCTTGTGACAGACTGATGACCTGATACACCAGCCCACCAGTGCAAAATGGGCCAGTCCACTAAACTATTTTGGGCCGGTGTGAAATGGGACAGCAGACCAATAGCCAAATGATGATAATTCTGCACAAAAAATCATTATAACATTTCTTAAGAGTCCCACTGGCCTAAAGATGGACCAGCCCACTACACTCCAATGTATTTTGTTTCAAAATACTTTAGAGAGCTGTAATTTGTATATTCAAAATACAAAACACTTTTCTATAGCATTTTCTATGGCGGTTTATCATTTCGCGTCCCTCTTTCAGCCTGCATTGGTATCACCCTGCATTGATAAGAGCATCTGCTAAATGAACAAAATACAAATGTATATGGAAACATTAACAATTGCAAAGCGGAGGGGAATTAGTTCTTAGTTCAAAGTCTCTCCCTCTCCCTCTCTCTCTCTCTCTCTCTCTCTCTCTCTCTCTCTCTCTCTCTCTCTCTCTCTCTCTCTCTCTCTCTGTCTGTCTGTCTGTCTGTCTGTCTGTCTGTCTGTCTGTCTGTCTGTCTGTCTGTCTCTCTGTCTCTCTCTCTCTCTCTCTCTCTCTCTCTCTCTCTCTCTCTCTCTCTCTCTCTCTCTCTCTCTCGTTAATCATTCCAGCAAAGATCTGCCAATGACCCCATATCTGTGTCACTTTATAACCAGCCCTTATCAACCACCTGACCACCCCAGGACCAATCACAGCCCAGCAGTTTGAATACTGTTGATTAGTGCTTCAGAGATAGGATGCCGCTCTAGTTTAACGCAGGTCACTACAGGGATTGGATGGGGGGTGGGGGAGGCAGGCTATTTGTGTGTGCATATAAGGGGAATGTTTGAAAGTGGGGAGGGAGGGAGGGAGGGAGAGAGAGAGGGAGGGAGAGAGAGAGGGAGAAAAAGAGAGAGAGGTTCACCAGGGCGAGTTCACTTGACTTCAGAGCAAGTGTACACTAACTTTTTTAAATATTTTTAACCCCTAAAGTCTCAGCCCTCTTCATTGCTCTGATTGTCCCAATGAATTCTCACAGAATGAAAGAGGTTACGAGTGTCGATCACTGTTGTTAGGAGTTAGATGTTTACTCTCTGGAGCTGTGGATTGGGACTCTAGCATGTCTTCTTCCAGCCCTGAGAGTGAGAGCGACCAGTGCAACTCTACAGAGGACCTGACTGGTGCAGGTGAGTAGGGACTAATGTGTTGTAACATGGCTCCGTGTGCAGTTTATGGTGCAGTGTGCCATGATTCAAGAGGCCCCTCTATACCTCATTTTTTTATTAGACTTTTTTATTCGACTTTTGATGTTTCAATTAACCTTTTGATTGTCCATTTTGATTTGCGTTGTTGAATAACAGCCATGACATTTTCCCTCTTAGGCTTATATACAATGTACTGTTCTTTTTTGCTACAAAAACACAATGCAAATGTTCACACAATGTAATGCCACGTTTTTATATGCATAAAATAGTAATTTGTGTTAAAGGTAAGGAATGTTAATTTCAGGAACTGAATTTAGCAGATGTTGCAAATGAGGTAGCTTCAACGTGTGGTCTCGATTGCAACAAGTCGGGGCATCATCATCGATACGCTACAGCTTGCATTTGTTTCAGGAAAATATCAGAGAAGATGATGAGCTTTTCAACATTGATTAGTATTCAAAGTTTAGTAGATTTTAAAAGTAAATAATTGGTGCATTCTAATCGCAAACATAACAGCCAAACGCATTCCAGCAATCTGACTGAAACGAGTTGCCCAACACTTTACAGTCAAAGTGTTATATGAGGCTATTGTGTTTTACAACTTTGCTCTGACATTTTGATGTGCTTGTAGACGTACAAGTGTTCGGTTAAAATGTTAATTCTCTAGATGAAATAATTGCAGAGTAGCCGTATGCTCGGAAATTATCAAGACTTTAAATTATATGGTAATTTGGGGTATTATCAAACGTAAAATAGTCTGAAATGTTTTACTGCAGCTTATTGTAAATTAATGGTGCAATGTGGGGAAATGTTGTGGGCGGGGAAATAATTGCTGTATTTCGAATAGTACTGTAATTCCACCCCACATAATCCATTCTATATCTTTGCAGTGCCAAAAACCTTTTGACCACTAGCGGGTGCATGGCATTGTTGTTTCTGGCTCATTAACATACCAATTTACCAATTTAGTTATATTGCCCCATCAATTTGTATAGGGGACAGATTGGAGTGGCAGCAAGACTTGAACTTTAAATGGTTGAGCAGTTTGCCATGTCCTTGTGGTCTATTTTACCATGTAGATGCTGCCAGCTTGGAAGCCTTTGTTAAGGCCTCTAGAAGTGCAAGTGATATAAAACATCAAATATACATTAACATACTGTAATGTGTGAACACTTTACCTAGAAGCCAACCTGCTTGCACCAATCCTTTGTAATTACAGTAAAATACTATGAAATTCATCTATTCATTAATTAATTTCGATTACGGTAACATTTCTTTTTAAAAGTATAATCCAGTCAATGTTATGGTATTGTACTGTGTCATTACACAGTACTTGCTTTGATACCGTATTTATATTACAGTAGGTGTACTGTAACATGAAATACAGAATGTTGCTTGCCATCAAGCTTCCTGTAAGCTACTGTCAAATTCATAGTAACCCCTTTACACCGCATGAACAATATGCATGAGAAATTCAACAAAATTCATGTTATTTAGAATGATAAAACACCTACTATTAGTAGTATTGCCTATTTGATAGTTTGGAAATAATTATTAATTTGTAGTTTATGTAAGAAAAGAGAATTACATTTGAATTAAAAGATTATGTCTAATGGATAGGGTATAATGAAATCAGTGTGTGTGTGTGTGTGTGTGTGTGTGTGTGTGTGTGTGTGTATGTGCGTGTGTGTGTGTGTGTGTGTGTGTGTGTGTGTGTGTGTGTGTGTGTGTGTGTGTGTTTCACAAATTACCTTTCACCCACCTGGCACACAAAACAATCACCTGAGGTCAAGACAGTTATTTACAATTTAAAATATTACATTACATTTCATAACAATTTACCCAATACATTTAGTGTGTTCCCTTAGGCCACTACTCCACTATCACATATTTACAATACAACATCCATGTGTAGAGTGCGTGTCTTATCAGGTGTCTGTGCCTGTGTATGTGTCTCTTCACAGTCCCCGCTGTTCCATAAGGTGCATTTTAAATCTTACCATGATACCATGATGGCCCCTCAAGGAACTTCACTGGACTCTACGCAAACTGGAAACCATATATATATATATATATATATATATATATATATATATATGGGATAGGGCATTTATCCGTAGGCTGCATTTATTGTAGCTGGGGATTTAAAAAAAAAAGCTAATTTGAGAACAAGGCTGCCTAAATTCTATCAGCATATTGATTGTAGCACTCGTGCTGGCAATACACTGGATCACTGCAACTCTAACTTCCGGGATGCATACAAGGCCCTAAATGACTATCACTAGCACTCACTTCTGTCATCATGAAGTGCTTTGAGAGACTAGTCAAGGATCATACCACCTCCACCTTACCTGCCACCCTAGACCCACTTCAATTTGCATACCACCCCAATAGGTCCACAGACAATGCAATCGCCATCACACTGCCCTATCCCATCTGTTCTTAGTTCAAAGAGGAATACCTATGTACGAATGCTGTTCATTGACTACAGTTCAGCATTCAACACCATACTACCCTCCAAGCTCATCATTAAGCTTGAGGCCCTGGGTCTCAACCCCGCCCTGTGCAATTCGGTCCTGGAGTTCCCGACGGGCCGCCCCCAGGTGGTGAAGGTAGAAAACAACATCTCCACTTCGCTGATCTTCAACACTAGGGCCCCACAAGGGTGCGTGCTCAGCTCCCTCCTGTACTCCCTGTTCACCCATGACTGCGTGGCCATGTACACCTCCAACTCAATCATCAAGTTTGCAGACGACACAACAGTAGTACGCTTGATCACCAACAACGACGAGACAGCCTATAGGGAGGAGGTGCGGCACTCAGAGTGTGGTGTCAGGAAAACAACCTCTCACTCAATGTCAACAAAACAAAACATTCCACCTTCTCCACGGCTGTCCCGTCGATGTGGATAGGGGGGTGCTCCATCTGCTGTTTCCTGAAGTCCAGAATCATCTCTTTTTAAGTTCTGCAGCGTACATATCACAGACAAACTGAAATGGTCCACCCACACAGACAGTGTGGTGAAGAAGCCGCAACCTAAGGAGGCTGAAGAAATTTGGCTTGTCACCTTAAACACTCACAAACTTTTACAGATGCACAATTGAGAGCATCCTGTCAGGCTGTATCACCGCCTGTTAAGGAAACTGCACCGCCCACAACCGCAGGACTCTCCAGAGGGTGGAGCGGTCTGCACAATGCATCACCGGGAGCAAACTACCTGTCCTTCAGGACACCTGCAGCACCCGTTTTCCCAGGAAGGCCAAGAAGATCATCAAGGGCAACAACCACCTAAGCCACTGCTGTTCACCTCGCTACCATCCAGAAGGTATGGTAAGTACAGGTGCATAAAAGCTGGGAACGAGATACTGAAAAATAGCTTCTATCTCAAAGGCCATCAGACTGTTAAACAGCTGTCCCTAGCACAGAGAGGCTGCTGCCTACATACGTACAAACTTGAAATCATTGGGCACTTTAATAAATAGATCACTAGTCACTTTAATTATGCCACTTTAATAATGTTTACATATTACTCATCCCATATGTATATACTGTATTTTTATAACATCTATTGCATCTTGCCTATGCCACTCAGTCGTCACTCGTCCATATATTTTCATGTATTCTACCGTTCAAAAGTTTGTGGTCACAGAAATGTCCTTGTTTTTGAAAGAAAATCACTTTTTTTGTCCATTAAAATAACATCAAATTGATCAGAAATACAGTGCAGACATTGTTAAAGTTGTAAATGACTATTGTAGCTGAATGCCTCACAAGTCCTCAACTGGCAGCTTCATTAAATAGTACCTGCAAAACACCAGTCTCAACGTCAACAATGGAGAGGCAAATCCGGGATGCTGGCCTTTTAGACACTCTAATGTCCTCTTGCTCAGTTGTGCACCAGTGCCTCCCACTCCTCTTTCTATTCTGGTTAGAGCCAGTTTGCGCTGTTCTGTGAAGGGAGTAGTACACAGCTTTGTACGAGATCTTCAGTTTCTTGGCAATTTCTCGCATGGCATAGCCTTCATTTCTCAGAACAAGAATAGACTGACGAGTTTCAGAAGAGTTTCTTTGTTTCTAGCCATTTTGAGCCTGTAATCGAACCCACAAAAAATGATGCTCCATATACACAACTCGTCTAAAGAAGGCCAGTTGTATTGCTTCTTTAATCAGGACAACAGTTTTCAGCTGTGCTAACATAATTGCAAAAGGGTTTTCTAATGACCAATTATCCTTTTAAAATTATAAACTTGGATTAGCTAACACAGTGTGCCAATGGAACACAGGAGTGATGGTTGCTGATAATGGGTCTCTCTATGCCTATGTAGATATTCCATTAAAAATCTGCTATTTCCAGCTACAATAGTCATTTACAACATTAACAATGTCTACACTGTATTTCTGATCAATTGTATGTTATTTTAATAGACAAAAAATGCACTTTTCTTTCAAAACAAGGACATTTCTATGTGACCCCAAACTTTTGAACGGTAGTGTATATGTTCTTATTCCATCTCTTTACTTAGATTTGTTTGTATTAGGTAGTTGTTGTGGAATTGTTAGATTACTTGTTAGATATTACTGCACTGTCGGAACTAGAAGCACAAGCATTTCGCTACACTCGCAATAACATCTGCTAACCATGTGTATGGGACCAATAATATTTATTTTATTTTATTTGAAATAGAGTTCCATGTACCCATGGCTCTATGTAGTACTGTGCATCTCCCATAGTCTGTTCTGGACTTTAGGATTGTGAAGAGACCTCTGGTGGCATGTCTCTCCATGTATATTTAAGGGCCAGCCATGCTGTTCTGTTCTTAGCCAATTGTAATTTTCCAATGTCCCTCTTTGTGGCACCTGACCACACGACTGAACAGTAGTCCAGGTGCAACAGAACTAGAGCCTGTAGGAACTGCTTTGTTGATAGTGAGTGTTGTTAAAAAGGCAGTGCAGCATTTTATTATGTTCAGACTTCTCCCCATCTTAGCTCCTGTAGCATCAACCTGTTTTGACCATGACAGTTTAAAATCCAGGGTTACTCCAAGCAGTTGTGTGTGTGTGTGTGTGTGTGTGTGTGTGTGTGTGTGTGTGTGTGTGTGTGTGTGTGTGTGTGTGTGTGTGTGTGTGTGTGTGTGTGTGTGTGTGTGTGTGTGTGTGTGTGTGTGTGTGTGTGTGTAAGTGCCTTAGGACCTCTCAGATACAGTGTGTCTCGAGTTGACCTTTGATATGTAATATTTGGTTCTAGGACCGCTGTGCATAATTTTTCAATAAGACTGAATTATGTTGGTTTCCGCAGAGCCAAACCTTAAAATAAAAATGTGTGTGTGTGTGTGTGTGTTTGTGTGTGCATACATGCATGTGAAAATACCCTAATGTCTTATTTGCCTATTTTAACACACACAAATCCTGATTTTCCTTTTGTGGTTTTAATTCAATGGTCCATGTCGCTAATGTTGCCTCTCCTCGTTATGCCTACACTTTAAACCGCAAGTCATCCTTCTAGTAAGTTGAACTCAGCAGTAGCCGTGTGTGGGTAAAATCACTGGGGAAGCCAAGCCAGGGAAAAAAAGCCATATTACAACCTATGTGTTGTGATAATTGTGTTGTTTGCTCTATAACCGGTTAGTTCATATGCCTTGGCACCGTGATATATAGGCCTAAAGCCGAGGCAATAAGAAGACACAGTGGCAAAGTAAATTCAAACAAACCTTTGTTTCATCACAAAACCGGAGAGCATCATCTGTCCTGTGAAGTCCACAAAACATATGGCATGTAACAAACAGTTACATAACATAAAGCTCTGACTACGGCCGTGAGGCTGATACGTAAAGCTTATGAAAGAGCAGTGATACTATCAAGAGCAGTGTGCGGGTTCCTTCTTTTTTCTCAACATAATCTAATCACCTATGCTTAGTCTAATATATTGACAACTAAAATATACAAAAAAAACTATATAATCCAATCAATGTAAGCTAAATATGATGTGGCTTTCCATTGTACTTATTTCCGTGTGTGTGCATGCATGCGCGCAAGTAGAAAAAACATAGTTGACTCACCCTACTTGTAGAGAAACGCCAATGCCATCCTCTTCTTTCATGTTGCCTAAACAGGTCTATGACTCTGTCAGATCCGCTTTTAGTTTTTGTTGTCCTACCTGACTAAAATCCTTGCTCACTAGCCTAACTTCCTTTCATGGGCAATGATGAACCAGGCCAGCTAGTTAACATTAGCCTAACGTTACTACATCTAGCTACATGTTGAATTTCCATACTCTCAAGCCAGGTGCACAATGTATGAATTTATGGTTGGATCAGAATAGCCGTTATAATCATTGGCCAGTACGGAGAATTAAGTAAACCTACAAGTCCACAAGTCCAAATCCCTATTTCCATCCATGGCTAATTTAGAAAAGGGATGATTTTAGCTAGCTATCTAGCCACCGGAGGACAATGACACAACGAGATGCAACAATTCAAGTTTTCTGTCAATGACATTTGGCTTCTAATGAAATGTGATTGGTGTGAAGCCAAATTCAAACGGGCTTCCCTTGACACTTTTTTTTGGTGCGCCAGGACCATTCACAGCTGAGATCACTCAGTTTAGCTCAACGCTGATTGGTTATTATTTTATACTTTTTGTATCAAGGGAGGCCAAGTGCTCACTGGCTTCCCTCGCATTCAATGCTATGGGTGGCAACAATGTCATTCTCTTTTTAACCAGACAGTATAGATGGGCTACACATACAGAGACAAATGGGCACTGTAAAATATTAATTAAAAGATAAATTATTTTGTATGTTTATTTATTTATTTAAAAATGTGTGTGGGGGGGTCTGGCTTCCCTTAGCATTCATGAGTACATGCCACTGGAACTAATCCAATGAAAAGTAAGTATTACAGTAACTAAATGAGAAGTCACATCAACTTACTCTTGCAAGTTGTAACAGTAGAATGCATAAGGTGCAATTTTGAAATTGGGTAGTGCATAATCAGTTTTCCTCATCATGCCAGTCATTGCATATTTTAGAGAGCTATTTATATACTGAACAAAAATATAAAAGCAACATGCAACAATTTCAAGATTTTACTGAGTTACAGTTCATATAAGGAAATCAGTCAATTGAAATAAATAAATGATGCCCTAATCTATGGATTTCACATGACTGGGCAGGGGTGCAGCCATGGGTGGACCTGGAAGAACATAGGCCCACCCACTGGGGAGCCAGGCCCAGTCAATCAGAATTAGTTTTCCCCCACAAAAGGGCTTAATTACAGACAGAAATACTCAGTTTCATCATCTGTCCGGGTGGCTAGTCTCAAGACATTCCGCAGGTGAAGAAGCCGGATGTGGAGGTCCTGGGCTGGCATGGTTACGCGTGGTCTGCGGTATTTAGTCCGGTTGGATGTACTGCCATATTCTCTCAAATTAAATTGGAGGCGGCTTATGGTAGAGAAATTAACATTCAATTATCTGGCAACAGTTTTGGTGGACATTCCTGCAGTCGGCATGCCAATTGCACACTCCCTCAAAACTTGAGACAACTGTGGCATTGTGTTGTGTAACAAAACTGCACATTTTAGAGTGGCCTTTATTGTCCCCAGCACAATTGAGGTTTAGAGTGTAGGCCTACATGAATTGATATTTCCCGTCCTGTATTGATTTCTGTAAATATTAAGGAGAGAAATTAGATCATTTATACAAGTAATTGAGAACGTTTGGTAGCCTATTTAAAAAACGCAAATACATTTCGCCTTTAGCAATATAGCATATTATAACTTTGCTACTTTTTAAAATGCAAATATTTTGCCAAAGACATGGCAATATGTTTTGGGATATTAGCCTAAAACAAGGAACATTTGGGTCAAATGTATGGTTTTGTCACAATTGCATCGGATGGATATAGACAATATTTTAGAATTCATACATCCAAGCGTAAAACGAACATGGCATTAGGTTTCAGTAAAATGAAACGTTTGCGCGCAAAGTTTCCCCGTAATTTATCCGCTACCTGTTCCTTATAAAAACCCTAATTAGAACGAATACGTTATAACTCGTTACTATTATCACACTGTACCTCATTGTGTAGGCTATTTGTCTTCCGCTCCTCTGTGTCTAAACTCGTTTTATTTTAACATTCACCTTCGTTTATTTCCTTGTTATCCCACTGCTTTTATTAAGTCCATCATAAACTGTATAAACAGCTGTGATTTAGACAGTGTGTGGAAAACCGGTTAGAAGTGATGTTGCCTATCTCCGCACGCGATTGGAGCTAACGGTGTGATGTCAGAGTCCATGAGCCCCTGATTGGCGCGAGGCAGCGGTGTCAGTGTGGAGTAAACAAAGCAGCAAGGATAGGACCGAACTTCACATCCCACTACATCACAGATAGACCGAGTCCAACCTTTCGCGAAGGAGGGGCCGGCGTGACAGTCTTTGCCATCCAGCCCGAAAGTTCCTTACAGTTCGCTAACTACACTTTCAAGACCCTGGTCAAAAAAGACGCGGAAAGGCCAGCGTATAGATAGATGTATCGTTTCCCGGGTAGATTTGTTATTTTCATCACAGACAGAGCTAGAGAGAGAGAGAACTGGAAATCAGTGCGCTCCACTCCTCAACTTCGCGGCGAAACCATGCTCATATTCTAGGTTCAGCGGCATTGCTCCGTGTTGCAATTTATGCAAGAGCGCTATTCAGAATTAATTTACATTGGGCTCGCTGTTGCAGGCTACCCACTGGGTATGTAGCCTAGACATATGATGTCAGTTTAACCTGAGCCGGCTGCAGTTGAGCCACACAGTGAGCGCGCGGGATTTGGGAAGTCACTTTTCTCTGGTGTGTGTGTGAGAGAGAACTTGTGGTGACCTTCTCCCGTCCAGGTGGTCCACCGGACGGAGCTGAGTCTCCCGCTCAGCCCAGCGGAGCTGTCATGCTGCCCAAAGCCGACACGGAATCTTTGGGACTCGTTCGATCGCATGGAGAACAGGGGCACATGCAAAGGAATATGCAAGGTAAGAGACTGAGATCGATGTACGCAATATTGTAGACCGCATGTCCCTTGTGCCTTATCACAATCGCAAGTCGTGTCATTTGTGCACAATACCAGGCGAAAGACCTGGCAGTGTTAGACAGAATAAGACAACAGACTCGTCTTGCCTCTCGCGCTTGCCTCTCTCATAGTTAACGTATTTGCTGATCATGCATTGTGCAACAATATCAGGGACCGTCAAGATGTTGCACTTGCGAATTCACCCTACCCAAATTCGATCCAAATAGTGCATGCCAAATGATTGTTTTGTGCACTCTATGAATTCATTAAAATCCCAATACTCACTGTCAGATATCATTCGGTTTAATTCATTGTTTTTTATTCCGACATATTACGAAATTAAACGCCACAGTTTATCTATCATATAGCCAACGTCATCTGATGATATTTTACTAGGCTAATGAGTAAACCACCCGAAAGTTCACCGATATCTAAAATTTGCGTAATATGCATGATCTGATTCGCCAGCAGTTGTTGAATCCTGAAAAATTGGAATTCCCAAAATGTCACTAACTCTGGGCTATTATCTTTTAAACCTCGATTTCAGTACCATGCAAAATTATGTCAGTGATATTAAAATAACTGTTTTATTCTGGATAAAATATTTTAGTTAACGTCACGTTTCTGTCAAAAGGCAAAAGTTGATATAAAAAAGGGTGATACATGTAGAATCTTTACTCCAGAATGCAAATGCGAGCGTGCAAATCATATAGTCTAGTCTTTGCGTCAGAGTAGCAATAGTCCTAAAACAAAACAAAAATTCGGACAAAAGTAGGCCTATGTAATGATTGAAAAATACCCAGTTGAGTTGGATACATTTTACTTGGATACATTTTAGTTTAGTTTACAAACTATCACCTATAACCCGTTGTGGCAATTTAGTTTTGGTGTTATTTCTCACAATTCTAGACTAGTGCTTGCTTGAATTTCCCAAAGTTTAATAAGATATGGAAATAAAATAATAAAAAATTCTCATCGAAAAAAGACTTCTCTGCAGGCCTATCGAATTAATATCTGTAAATCCCTTTCATTTTGCCAATTGCACATTTACATTTGATTTAAAATCAAGTCTCATGTGGCTTTGACTTTTTTTTTAAACACCTGATAAAGGGACACCAACCTCAAGGAATAAAGGGCTAGAATTTCTTTGTGACATTCTGTTTCACTTTGCACGGGTAGTTTCTCTGTGTGAGTGCACAAGCAAATGCCTCTCTCCAATTCATTTAAACATATATTTAAAAAATCTACATTTTAACTGGATATAGTTTTGAGGCTGCACGTGCTTAAGAGACCATAAGTAAGATTCGATAGCTTAGGTGATATCCGTAGGTTACAGAAAAGCTGTCTGAACTTGGCAAAAATCCAAACGGCTCAGAGTTCGCATACAACTTGGGCTATCCATGGGTTCTGCTCTCCTGTCATCAAAATACGAGGCCTGACACTTTCCTATCGAAGGGATTTTTCGTGCAGGCAGATATGTTTGTAATATAGTAAGTAATAGGCTACATTATCAGTTAATTTCTATTAAAAGTTTCAAAACACAAGAGGACTTGTTGCCTCTTTCAACTTAATATTCAGCGCTTATAAACGCTGCGAGATCAAATGGTCAATGGAGAAAGAAATCAGCAGGCACAGGCAGAAAGATGCAATTGCAATTGAAAGTTAGCCAACATTATTTTATATAGAGTCTAATGTCGGGAAATAATTTGCCAGTTTTCCAGTCTGCTCTGGAATTCATTGGGATTTTTCTGTTTGATGTTTGCCACTTTTTATAAGAACAATAAAACATTTTGTAACCATTGTAAATGTCAGTTCAGCAGTTTGCTTAGCACTGTCATATATCCTCTCATCAATGCAACTATTGCCTTCGGCATTCATGCACGTAAAATGTGGGCTAAAGCAGTGGCTTATGGAAAGTCAATACAAATGTAGGCCTACACATACAGGCCACAGCAGATAGGAACAATTGCGATTTAATGAGCGCATTTGTAAGTTCAATTTCAGTATCAGTTTTGTATTTTTATTTCGCCTGTTAGAGCGAAAGGTTACACTGTATGTCTTCATTTGTCTGTGGGCGGTAACATTTTCTCCTCGAATCCCTTACTCTATTTTACCATTTCCCGGATGAATTCACAACTTAAAATCATGAATATTTATGAAGCTCAGTTTCATATGTTTGCCCTGTCTGCGACTGGCGAGCAAGAGTGAGTGCTGCAAAGAGGGATACAGAGGTATATTTTCTTTCAGCTCCATCAAATAACATTATTCCTTCAAAAATTATAGTTTTGTGAAATGCCCTTTTTTGTTTAAAAGCTTTAAAATACAAATAAAAATTATATTGAACATTTTATGGATGTCGCCAAAAATATTGCAGAACCTAAGCTCATTGTGAAGTTATTCAGATGTATACGTTAAAGATGACTGCATTAGGCAGAGATGGTCTTTCAAACGAAACAGTCTTCTTTGTGTGCTCATGTGTGTATTTTATCTATTGCAGCCCCCCACTATAAAATGATGGACTACTCGTATGACGAAGACTTGGATGAGATGTGTCCGGTTTGTGGCGACAAGGTTTCTGGATACCACTATGGGCTGCTCACCTGCGAAAGCTGCAAGGTTTGTGCTTGTTTTTTTCTCTACCCCTTTTCTACCCTTTCATCAGATTGTCCATCTGTGCTTCTCTTGAACATAGCCTATAAGCAGCTAACTCCTACATTTGTTTGTCCGATGAAGTTTCAAGTAGCCTATTTTAGTCGTATTTTCTAAAATGTTAATCTCTAATGTCAATTTGTGTATAGCTAGCCGTTCTGTGTATGCGGTACATATTTCTGCCTACGCTGGCATCATTTAAAACAGGTGTTATAGATTTCATCCGTTTTCTGACCATGAGATGTTACATGTTTTCTTTGAGGATACCTTCAATAGCAACATTGCTTAAAATGAGATCTCAAATGAGTGTCTTCAGCGAAATCATCTTGTATTTGCGATAAACTGTGGCAAATGTCTACCGGCACAGTTCTAAATGGGATCTGTCTGGGTTTTAGGAACATATTTGGGGTGTCATTTTTTTGTACTGTGTAGTTATTTCAACGGAAGCTGTGTGTTTTGGACTGGAAAAAGATTGGGTTTGGAGCGTTTTTATCGTTTCTCGCCAGTCTACCACACTGCCGTGGGTCTGAGAAGGGTGGTATCAGGACTCATGTCTAAACGCACACAAAGTAATACAGTGTTAGTCTACTTTAAACCTATACAGACACACATGCGCACATACACACATACATAGGCCCATGCAAGCGGACACAAACATGCACACACGCAGGCAAGCAGGATGCATGCACGCTCACACACACGCACACACAATCACTGACTTGAAAATGTGTGAAATACTGTACATTTTAACTGGGTTGCGTTAGGCTCTTCCCATATTCCCATAACCGCTGCTAGACACAGAAGCTGTGGGAAAAGTCTAGATTTGGATAAAGACACAGATACAGTGTACAGACACACAAATTCAACATAGGCCACATACTGTACACTAAGCACAAATGAGAAGTTGGGACAACCTGGACGTTGAAATCTTGCGGCTTTACGCAAATTCAGTTGTTGGTATCCACGCTCTATTTTGTGGCTTACCCGTTGTTTATAGAACGCACGGTATTTTTTAAATATTTTTTTTTTTTTGGGGGGGGGGGGGGTGGGGGGGTGTGGGGGGGGTTATTACGTTGATGCTTGTTTGTCTGGCCGAAGTGAGTAGACTGTCTCTCCACTGTGTCTAGTTTCGAGTCTAGTGCGGTTTTATTTTCATGTCACGACCCTGCATCGCGATTGTACATTAAATCTATGTTTGGAATTTGGTGAAATATTGATCATTTTACTTTTAAATGGGCAGGTTTAGGGGATTCTCCTGCTGGTATGGATCGGGAATACGTTAATACCTTTTCCCCATTAGATTTTTCCTGCTGCTTCTGAAAATGAATTCAATGGTGCAGATAGAACGGTGTAATCCCGGAACTGTAAATTATGGATATAATTTATTGGATTTTTTACTCTAACACTCATATTTTTAAATAATTAAATTGAGAGATAGATAGAGGAGATTTTATAAGTCAATTTTGAAGTCTTCATAGGGCCGTGTAAGTGTGAATACCAATGTATATATGGCTGGAATTGCAACAGGTTGCTTCATGAAAATACTGAACACCTATTTGATGATGTTACTTATAACATTGTATTAACACTCTGTTTAAACTCACAATGAGAACAGAAGTATATTCTATACTTTTCATCAAACACTAATTCAACTATAAGTAACATAGGAGTCGTATTCATGCATCCGTCTCATCACTTACCCAAAGTACATATTTATGTATGAGGAAAATTATGACTTTTATGTGAGTAAAAATTCAGCATTAGCACTGAAAAGTACTAGGGTGATGTTAGTATGTTAATTGCATAAGAATAAGAATTAGTATGTGTTATACCAAGTAGGCTATATCAGATTTGGGGTTTGCTGCTTTGTTAGGGTTTTAAGCTTTCTTCAGTGTAAACATTTGATATCAGCATGTTCATTATTTAGTGTAGTTTACTTCAGTACCAGACATTGAACACTGAAGCCCAATTCCCATATCATTGTCATGAACAGGAGCTGGTATCAATACATATTTTATTTGTGTGTGTTTGTGTGTCTGTTTGGGATCATTTATTTGTATTTATGGCTGCAATTATGTGTATACATAGTCCGTTTATCAAGTATATTTGTTTTGTGTGAATATAGTTTGGTAGTTTGTTTTTTCTGTGCCTCCATTCTGTGATTCTGTGATTCCTAGTGTTCACATCACTGTGTTTATGCCTGTGATTGCTTCCCATTATGTGTGTGTGTGTGTGTGTGCGGCACGCTCTAGTATGTGTGTGTGTGAATAGGGCAATTACAAACGTTGGGGTCATAAGTGTTGACATCTTAGTTCTTGCCTTTCCACAGGGCTTCTTCAAGCGCACTGTTCAGAACAACAAGCGGTACACATGTATAGAGAACCAGAGCTGCGCCATCGACAAGACACAAAGAAAACGCTGCCCTTACTGCCGCTTCCAGAAGTGCCTTACCGTCGGCATGAAGCTGGAAGGTAAGGACAGCTCTTGTTAATGAGATTATGAAACAGTAAGACAAGGTCATAGTATAGTTAGGGTCAGGGTTTGATTTAAAGTTGGTGAATGACAGACTTGTGTTCAAGTAGTATTTGTTTGTCTTTCAAAAAGTTTGAGGACTTTGATCGAATCGTGCAGAGTGCCAAATGTTTGGGTTTTGCACTTTTGGGACTACTCCATCGGTTCCATTGCGCCAGGCGAGTTCAGTCACACCCAGCTAAAGTATTTGAAAGAAAACAAATACAATTTGAGCTCAGAGTCTGGTGCACAGACCACACTTATTGGAGTGGGAATTTAGCATGGGCAATCAGTAAAGATGTGGAAATTCTCCAGTCCACTATCTTTGATCTCTCTAGAGTTAATTTGAACGCTACGGCCATATTCAAACAAAACTGTTATGTGGAAGTTTTGGGGCAAAGGAAAAACAAACACGTTTGAATTGGTATCACCTAAGGTTTTCAAAGGTTTCTACTGTTGTTGTATAGACATAGGTTGATGTAGAAGTTGCCCTAAACCACAGATCGAGGATGAGATACTCCTACCCCAATCCTAACTTTTACCAGGTTAGGATTAGGGGGATGAACAAATATCTGACCCTGTATCAATGATGAGGGCCAAATTCAACCTACTCTGTAGAAATAATCCAAACATGTCCTGCAGGTACACAGAGGGGCGAGAAGTGAAAGGCAACATTGGCTTGATTTACCCCTGACACTCATATCTACTGGGCCCTCAGTCTTTAGCCTAAACCTTTCCTCGTTGAACCACAATCTTCATAAAACCATCCCATATTCATGTGTACTTTTAAGCGTTTTTTAAGATAACAGTTCTTTTTTTGGAGTCTTTTCCTCTTAGCCCGCAGGAGTGTGGTTTTAATTACTATTAATTGTGAATGGCCGCGGGGCAGAATTTCCACGCCTGTCATTTTACAGCTTACTACGATGTGATTTGTTTTCATATGCCAGCAGCTGGGCGGAGGGGCCCTGCAGCGCTCTGTCTACTTCAGCCCAGGGGCAGAGCCAGGCAGGCGGGTGGACAGGCAGGGAGGCAGTGTGGAGAGTTGCCACAACCTGTAAAGAGCACCGAGCTAGAATCCTGATCTTCCAGACACAGCTTTCCAGTAAACACATAAATATATTATAAATATATTCAGACGCACCAAAAAAAGGTGTTTAGAGCTAGACCCGTTCAGTCCTTCATTTTGGGCTGATTTTTGAAAAGAAAAAATGGTCGAATTGCAGTTAAATCTATTTTTAAAGGTAGGATAATTTTGGGGTTTGTTTTGCTTGTTGGAAGTTGTTCCTGTCTACCGATAAGTCAATAGACCTAGTCAATATCCAGTACAGTGTTGGGCTGGGGCTGTAAATAATGGTGAACATACAGGCAGTCATATCTGAGTGACACAGACAGTATCCTGAGTCTGACATGTCTGCCATAGAGAGATTCAGTCCCTGTTATCTGGACTGATAAAAGCATGGCGACGCCTATCTATCCTGGAGGAAAAGGAGTCATTATGCCGCCGTGAGATATCCTTTTGTTGTGTATTTATGCCCATGATAAATAGTTTACCTTTGGCCTAATGTGCAGTCTGGGCTCATGATCTGATTTCAGATTCACTTTTCCTGTTGTTGTGTCTTTCCTGTTGAGTGTGAATGAGCAATGTACAGATTACACTCTTCTTTTCCCTTGAAAAGGTGCATTGGCACTGGTATTTTAACATTGATGAGTGTTAATATGAGTTAACATTTCTGAGTGTTAAAACATGTTTTAAAACATATTAGTGTTAAAATGTACCATACTTACTAATATCCGTAATTCATATAATTTGGATAATTTACTTTGTTAAGTATGGTGGGAATTCTTTATTCCTGTTTTATTGCCCAAAGCTAAATTGTCAGTAAATAGCTACTGTCATCCAAGAGCCTAGCAAGATGCCTGTCCCAGGTATCAAGAGTAGGATTCAACCACCCGCACAATGCATGCACTACTAGCACACTGCTGAAAAATCTCATGCTTCTAGGCCTAAAAAAACATATATTTATTTAAGCATATACTTTATAGTAAGTACTATTCAGTCATTTAAACAAAACGTATTATCCCATTTAGATTCTCACTGTAACATGCAATATCGCTGTTAAGGAAAAACATCACTTTTTTTCCCCGCAGTGCAGGTTTGATTGAACCCCTGCCCGAATCCTAATATTTCCACACAGATAAACGGAATTGTCTCCTGTGTGTTTGTGTTTTCCCTCCGTCCTCCTTTTTTTCTCCTCCCTTTCTCCCTGCCCTGTCTTGTTTCCCTTTCTACCTGCCGAAGAAACGGAAGCCAGACTCCTGTCCCATTACTTATGCATAGGTATCATAGGTATTCATGTGTGTGCGTGGGGTAGCGCACATCCAGAGTGGGAACCGGGCAGACATGACAAACAGGGTGTCAGAACCTGGCCAGGGGAGCCATTAATATGCTGCTGCCCGACAGGGATCCTCACCTACGCTCACTTAATATTCCTGTATATTAAACACTCATAAATCAGACCATAAGCAGAGCCCTTTGTGCCGTGGCGGGCCGGGCCCGGGATGGAGTGTAGAGTGTGTGTCTGTGTGTTTGTACCTAAGCCCCAGCCTTATACTACAGTCCTATACTCTAAACTTATACCACAGCCCCATCATTGTACCTCAGCTCTTGCCTTATACAGTACAGTATTCTCCCCAGTATCAAACCCCAATCCCAACCTCAGCTAGCCCTAACCCCCAATCCCCCAGCTAAAGCCCCATCCTCTCCCAAACTCCATCCCAGATTAATCTGTACAACATGCATGTAAATAACCTTGTTTAATTAGACACAAGGAGGGTGAAAGAGAGAAAAAAACTGCTATCAAAAATGCTCCAGTATTCATGATGTGAGTCCCAGGTTCAGACCTAATTGTGTTTTCCCCAAACGGGCCAACTATTAATTTTCAGCTTATTAATTACCCTGTTGCTCTGAGTCATTAATAGTTAAAGGCGCTACAATAATGTATAATGGATACACGGGATCCACGTTCCAAAATGTTTTCCTTTATAGTGCACTACTTTTGACCAGGGCCCATATATACATTATATATTTGTTTGGTGTGTGTCACTTAGCCAGTGGCAGGCTCTTCTTCTTAGGTGCCAGTGTCTACGGACCCTATGTGCTTGACCTTACCTCTCTCTCTTATCAGTGCTGCATCAGTGTGTGATACCCTCTGTACTGTGTGTCTGCGGCCCCTGTGCTCTCCCCTCTAAGCCCCTCTTGGCCCCTTTCTCAGATCACCGCCACTGTGACAGACACTGCTGTGACAGAGACCATTAAAACTACTCCCAAGGCAGCTGTTGGTCCAGCCCCCTTCTAATCACTTTATGTATTTCAATACATACTCCCTACTAGAGATATTAGATATTAGTGGCCTGAGTGCCCAACGGTGTGTCCGCCCTGACCCAGTATTGTAGGGATGGAACGGGGGTGGGCGGATGGGGGGTGAATGGTGTGGTCCCGCCTGGTTCACTCTCCCACCGAGCCCAGCGTAGCCAGTCTGCTGCCTGCTCCACTCCACCACAGCTTGGGCATAAGAGATAAATAATTAACCATAAATAATTAACAGGGGGGCACCCGAGAGAGAGAGGCAGAGAGACAGTCTCCCCCCTTGGCATGCATGGTGCAGATCATACATGGTCCGCCGTGCACCATGGAGACAGTCTCATTCATTAGCCTGAATGAAGCTGTGATCCTCGGAATCTTGGGATCATTCGGGATTCTGCTGGGGTTTTCATATGATGTTTTGGGATCATTAGGAAATTTACAATTTTTGTCATGTTTGTACTCTGGTTTGATTTTCAGTGTTAACACTTTTCAGTGTTTTGAATGAGTGTCATTTTCAGTGCTAACACTTTCCAGTGTTTTCAATGAGGGTAAATAATTTTCAGTGCAAACACTTTTCAGTGTTTTGAACGAGGTTAAATAATTTTCAGTGTTAACACTTTTCAGTGTTTTGAATAAGTGTAGGCATAAATAATGTTGATGTTGTCACTCTTCTCATTTGGACTGACGATATATGCTTGGAGAAATTACTAACAGCCTTGTTGTCTGGTATGTATCAGGATTACATAGGTTAATAAAAGTTATTGTTTCAGTAACTAGTGTTTACAACCTGTCAAGCTGAGTGACAAAGCGTGCCATGCTTGTGAAAGGTAACATGTTATGACAAGGCTGTATTTCCCTGCTCTGAGACATCCGAGTTCTCCAGTGCAAAGGTCAACACAAAGTTTAGTAGTTGTTGATCGTTTTTTTTTCCTTCTATGCATGACCTATAAGATGAAACGGGAGCTCTGTGTTAAATGGCCATTGTAGATATCTCTATGATCCATCAATGCTAATAGTTTGGTGTGGGTTCTTGTTATGAACACATGGGGGTCATGAATGACATTTGTCACAAACTCCTGGCTCATGAGCTGCCTATTTGTGGCCCGCGGATTGGAAGTTTCAGAACACTGGCTTAAGTAGACTCCAATTACTTTTTATTTGATCAGTTTATCAATATTGCTAATATCTTTTTCTCTCCTTCCCCCTTCAACACCCGCCAGGAGAATGTGCTCCTCGTCACCTTACCTGCTAAAATAAATGGAAACACATGTGGATGTTATCATGTCACTAACGTCCTCTTCTCTTCTCCTGTCCTTCCTCTCCTGTCTTGTCTGTCTCCGTCAGCTGTTAGGGCTGACCGCATGCGTGGCGGCCGCAACAAGTTTGGCCCCATGTACAAGCGCGACCGGGCGCTCAAGCAGCAGAAAAAGGCACTGATCCGTGCCAACGGCCTGAAGATCGAGGCCATGACCCAGGTGATGCAGGCGGTGCCCACCGACCTCACCATCTCCTCGGCTATCCAGAACATCCACCAGGCAGCTTCCAAGGGCCTGCCGCTCAGCCACCATGGTCACCCGCACCACGCCGCCCTGCCCCACACAGACTACGACCGCAGCCCCTTCGTCACGTCACCCATAAGCATGGCCATGCCCCCCCATGCCGGTTCCCTCCAGGGCTACCAGGCAGCCTACGGCCACTTCCAGAGCACCCGCACCATCAAGTCCGAGTACCCGGACCCGTACACCAGCTCTCCCGAGTCCATCATGGGATACAACCCGTATATGGACGCGTACCAGACGGGTTCGCCGCCCAGCTTCCCTCACCTCATAGTGGAGCTGCTGAAGTGCGAGCCTGACGAGCCCCAGGTGCAGGCCAAGATCCTGACCTATCTGCAGCAGGAGCAGGCCAGCCGGGGGAAGCACGAGAAACTCAACACGTTCGGCCTAATGTGCAAGATGGCCGACCAGACGCTGTTCTCCATCGTGGAGTGGGCCCGGAGCAGCATCTTCTTCCGCGAGCTCAAGGTACGTGGGAACACTACACACAGACACCATGTTGAATTTTACACACACACTGTATACTGTATGTCTGTTTTAATTGTTCATGTGTATCTTTCAGAAGGTTTAACATGCATATAGACAAACACTAGTCAAACACATATACAGTACATCTGTATTGTATATTACAGTACATTGGTTTTCTATATTTTCACAATGTTTCACATACATCATTTTTAGTGGTTGCTAAACTACTGATGATGTGAATTAAATGAGATATGTTGGTTAGCTAACTACAATATACAACAAGTCATGCATATTACACATATCAAACTCGGTCATATACATGTATTATATCTTGATATATTTTCTGATCAATAGACAATAGGATCGTTATACCTACCCTATTTGTGTGGCTTTGCATAATGCATCCTGCGTTTTGTCCAAACGTTCAATGTTTCAACCCAGTGTTGTTATCCACAATTGACAGTTTCACACACACACACACACCCCTGTGATCTCACTCCTCGTCAAACCCCCCGTAATATTTTATCTTCGCCCGCCTTTAATCTTTCCCTTTTATGTGTCTGCTCGACACTAATGCAATGTGCACGAAGCTGAGAGGGAAGGCTGCGGTGTAGCTTTAGCCGTCTATCTCTCATCCTGATCAAAATTCAGTAGCCTGCCCTATTTACACACTGTGACACATTTCGGGTATGGGTTAGGAAAACTTTGACTGGCCGCCTTCAGGCTCTTTTCATTCAAAGCAGCGAGATCCCCTGCTCTTGGTTTGGATTTGAATTTTGGATTTGATGTGCCCTTTTTCCCTGTATCATTTTTGAGATCCAAGTAGGCAGGGACTGTATGAAAATATTGAAATACAAAATAAAATATGATCACAGGCCCACAAATGCATGCATCATCACAGCGGCAGAGGTAAATGGAAAATACTTGAAAAATACAGTCTATTAATTACTATTACTATTAATGATAATGCATTTCATTAATGAATGAATTAGGATATTGATATTCTCACCCGATCAACCCATTTAGTAGTAATGCATGCCTAATTGAAGTATTTAAATTTCATTGATGTGTTATCGAACTCTGTTTCCGAAAGCCCTGCTTTCAGTGAGGATACTGCAGCAGACAGTTTTGGCCAGGCCTGGCCAGTTTGGAGCCAAAGTCAAGTTTGGTTGACATACTTTGTCATGTTTTGTCAACCAATCACTAACAGCTGCTTACCAAAACAACCCTAGATGGCCAACGACGAGTCTTCCTGTAAAAAACAGATTATTCCAAACATTTTCAGAGGAACGGGAAATGTTTCCAAGCGTGGTTTCGTTTGCTCCGAGGTTTATTCGTTCAGTAGAGAAGGTTAATATGCGGAGAGCAACATGAAAAAGCTCTGATGAGTCTGTGTGGATCACCTGTTTTTCTTTAATTCTCTTTCTCTGCCCCCTCTCTTATCTCACTCTTTTGTCTGTTTACTCGGTAGCCAAAGGCATGACTGCATATTCATGTACTAGGGCCCCCATTACAGTCCTCTGAATTTTTAGGGGAGGGAAATAAAAATGTAATATTCAACACAATCCAATTCTGTATTAGGGGCAAGAGCTCTCGAAAACACATGTTGACATTTATCACGCGGCCATTCCCTATTGACATTTTCTGTATCTGAATTAGCATAAAATAAAAATGTTTTATTGTACAGTACTTCACTGAGTATATGGACAGGAGAGTTGGGCGTGGTTGTCCATGTTTTTTTTTTTTTGCCCATTTAAGCCGCTGAATGATCATTGTGCAGTGTGTGGAGCAGCATACCTCTCTAAACTCTCCATTCGAATTCAATTACCTATATCCACTTGTAGATGTCGCCCCTCGTTCACTTCAGAATGAAATATCATTATGTCCAAGCTAATGACTGTCCATATTACTCATGGACTCAAGTGGAACAGAGCCTCAGGTGTTTTAAAATGGTGGAGAATGACCCACGGTAAATTTGGGGGCTAATTCCTGCACCAATATTCCTGTGTCCGCTGCCCCTTCTGTAGTGGTACGGGGACACGCGGTAGCAGGCGAGGTCACGGAGGGGCGGGGTGGGGGGTTAATTCACTGATTCGCTGAAGTTACTGAATAATTAGGGGGTGCGTTTTTTTACGCTACCTCATCTAGCTACTCGAGTTTAGACTAAAGGCGCTTGCCTAGCAGGGCTGAAAAATAGTGTGCTAGCAGGCAGGCACTAACAGCTTTCCCTGTACACTAGACCCCACCCCCTCTTGTTTGTAATTAGCAGATAGTTGTACAGCTATTGTTGAGCAGAAAACTTAGTGTTGGTGATGAGAGAAAAGCCCTGTGTAAGCCCTGCACTGTTTCCACAAGTGCTGGCAAATTGGAGCTCTGCTAAGCTAAGGCAGCTACTGATACAGTAGACAGAGAGGCTTTGTGGGATGTTGCCCCCCTGCATTTTGGCCTTTTCAACACGCTGAACCACACATGCTGCTGTAGGAAGATAAATGTCTACATTTACTTGTACTGTATGTAGTGTTTTCATACTAATTCAATGATTTAAAAGTGCTGTTTTCAGACAGATTTTCAGGTGATTTGACTCAATCTGTGATCGTCAGTGTCCGAATCATAAAATGTGTGTATGCGTGTGTCCGTGTGCATTTCTGCACTTCACCATATCTCAGAGAGACATTCAAATACTACTTACTACTGGTGACCTCTGTAGACTGCTACATCTAATATATAAATAATTTCAAAATGAGGACAGAGAGCGGGCGATAAACACAGGAAATACTCATGGAATAAAAGCTGGTCTGAGACCCCGGCTCCGAGGGCACTATAAATACCCCTCCATCTACAGGCCCCTATTATTAGCTTGGTAAGAACAAAATAATTGATATGGTAATGGAGCCGAGTGGTGAGAAGCTTCTGCCAAAAGTGTTTAAAGATTTATTTTCCATAAGTTGGACCTGGTTACAGGAGTCATAAATATTTAGCCATTAGATATCACTGAAGAGAGGAGCCCCATTGTGTTGCTCTGCAGCTGAGCAGCCGGAGAAGAAAGACACTTGGCCAAGAATCGTTTCACAATTCTCACACCTTTGGATTGGATCTTTAACTGTACTTTTATGTATCTTTTTTTGGTTCCAGCCCTACCTACCTCAGTCTTAACTCGTTTCACATTTGGACTTTTTTAAGCCAGGTGTCCTGGTTTGGTTATTACTGTAATAAATGGTAATATGAGAGGGGAAAAGTATGGAGTTTTGGGAGGGGTGTCTTTTTGCATGTGAGTGTCATTTTGATTGCAAGTGTGCATGTGTGTGTGTGTGCTTGTGAGTGTGTGTGTGTTTTAGGAGTAGCGTCCCTTCCCATTATTGCTGGGCTCGCTCTGGGCACAGAGGGAAACAGATGTGTGGCTCAGTGTGGCTAGATGTCACTGAGGGGGTGGTACCGCAGGGTTGGCATGTGTCTGTGGCACTCCTCCCATATCCTGGCAAGCCTTTATGCCAGGCACCATTTAATAAACACCCAATCACACCAACCTGTGGAATGCAATGATAATAAATGACTAATTGACATGTTTACATTTCATCAACGTTTTATCAACCTCTTTCTCCGAGGGCATAATTTCTAGTGGGGTCGTTATTGGGATTGTTATTGATGCCCCTTCTAGACCAGATCTGAGCCAAGGTTAAGTTTGGTTGACACACACACACACACACACACACACACACACACACACACACACACACACACACACACACACACACACACACACACACACACACACACACACAAGCGCAGTCCCTCCGCCTTAAGAGCTTTTTCCAACCAATCATTACCCAGACTATTAGTGTGTCTCTTCTCAGGGCCGGGCTGCCATTGGGTTCACAGGTACGATCAGACTTACTCATGCTGCGCGTGTGTGTGTGCGTGCGCGTGCATGTGTGGTGCATGTGTGCATACATGCGTATGTCTGTCTCTGTGTGTTTACTCTATGTGTGGCTTTGTAAATGTGTTTCTGTGTGTATGTCAGTTTGTCTGTGTCTGTATGTGCAGGCATGTGTGTGTGTGTCAGGTTGTCTGTATGTGCATGAGTGTGTGTGTGTGTGTGTGTGTGTGTGTGTGTGTGTGTGTGTGTGTGTGTGTGTGTGTGTGTGTGTGTGTGTGTGTGTGTGTGTGTGTGTGTGTGTGTGTGTGTGTGTGTGTGTGTGTGTGTGTGTGTGTGTCATTAGCCGCTCTGCCCATGAGCTGAGGAATGATTCATACCGGGGTCCATGGAGAGAACCACCTCGGCTTCTGGGCCTCTCCACCATTGTTCCAGGGATAGGATGCGTGAGCCGCGCTTTTCCTCTAGCTTCCACCAACACAATGGGACCGAATTAAGTCTCCAATTGTGGTTATTGATTCATCTGTTTCTATTATGTTTCTATTATTCCTCCCTGCTTTTAGTTTTGTTTTTATCCTCTGATACTTTATAACCCCACTATTATTGCTCTATTATTCCACCACAGAATAATTGTGTTGTGACAAGACAACTTACTTGTTTATTCTGCAGTTAAAATGGACCCGACACGCGCACATGCACGTACACACAAACACACACACTGTAACATAACAAGTAGATTTAGTCCGTCAACCTGATAAAACTAAACTGGGTAAAGCCCATGACGCTTTGACATGTGGCGGCAATATTTATTTTAGTCCTTTCACGGTTGTTCTGGGACAGCTTGGGCTTTGGGGTTCCTCTCCTCCGAGGTAATGACGATGACAATACCAGACCTGCCATTAAGTGAGGGGGGACTGTATTAGGGCCTTGTTTCTGGGCCCATACCCAGCTGTGCTGCCCAGGTCCTTATTGGATTAGCAGCTGGAGATGACAGGAGAGGACAGGAGAGGAGAGGTGGGGGGGTGGGAGGGGAGAGCGAAGGAGAGGAGAACGGAGGAGAGGAGAGGGGTGGAGAGGAAAGTATAGGATAGGAGAGCAGAGAAGCCTCAGTCTGCCTCTTGACTTCACTGCTTGTCTTTGACTTAAATGCTTCATTCAGTCAAACACATATTGCAGTTTTAACACAGTATTACGTAGACATATTATTTTTTGTGGTTGAATTAAATTGTTAAATGGTTTTGTTTTGGGTACTGGAGATATACCTAAATGATCTCTCCAATTAATTCAGTCAACTGGGCACAGATGTCATTTCAACATCTAGTTTTGATTTACATTGGGTAGATTTGTCAACTAACGTGAGTTCAACATGAAATCAACAAAACATGTCACCATGTCATTGGATTTAGATTAAAAGTTGAGTGAAACAAAGACAAAATTCCCTGACGTTGATGACGTTTTGCAAATCCAATCAGTTTTCCACGTTGATTCCATGTTATCGCATAGATTTGAATTGTTTATAACTTGGAATCAACATTGATTCAATCAACCAGTGAGTAAAGATGTATTCACAAAAAATGTAAGGAACAGCAACATTGACTCTAAGCTATGTAAGGCCTATGAAAGAAGAAAGATAGAATCGCAAAAAAAAACATTTCTTCAATTGAAAAATATAGATCAGCAATGGAATTATTTACAGTGCTTACTCTGTGTACTGCCATTCATACGTCCCTCTATAGTCTATAGGGCGTAGATGTGTGTGTGTATGTGCAGTGTGTTTGTGTACATGCATTTTTTATAGCGTGTACGTCAGTAAATCTCTCAGGACGACAGTCAGAATCCCAGGGGTTTTATAACGTACCTGAATATTCTCAATTTATAGATTTATCTGAGTGTATAATGTACTGATCTGATGCTTTCCCACACAGCCGCATAATTTCACCGGCCATACATATTACATGAATTTACTTTTGTGAAATTGCAGCCTTTTTTCTACAACCTCCCCGCATTCGACCCCTCCTCTCTCCCCTCCCACTGCAACCTCTCTCTGAGCGATCCAATTTTAAGGTGCTGGCGGGACACACACACACCCTGATTGTGTTTTTTTACGCCCCATAACCGGGGGAAATTAATAAGGCGTTTTAGGCGTGATCTGTGAACTCGAGGGGTGAAAGGCGGGATGGAGGTGAAGGGGGGTCGGATTTATATCTACACCCCCTCACCCACACCCCCGCCACCCCACTGCCATCCCCAAGCCATACTTCCCACCCCCCACTCTCCCTCTCGTCGCGCTCTTGTCACTGAGGTCAGCTCTGACAAACTGCGTGCGCGCCGCTGGCGTCCCAGCTGGCAGAGATTTGTAACTGTGTCCCTGGTCCATTGCATTTGAATTATTCCACAGGCTAGCCCCCTGTCTCTCTCTCTCTCTCTCTCTCTCTCTCTCTCTCTCTCTCTCTCTCTCACTTTACATTAGTGCCCCAGTGAGAGAGAAAGAGTCAAAAAGAGGAAGAGAGTGATGGAGAAGAAGAAAGGAGGGAGGAGGGGGAAGATGAACAAGGCCCGGGGAGAGGCATACCAAGGGCAAGGGTGCATGGTGAAGGACAGGGGGGGAAACAGGTGGAAGGTTAATGGGCCTGGACCGGATCCACCAGACGCTCAGGCTTGATATATGGGCCCTGGGCCTGGTGCAGGCATAGGTTTTCAAAGATATATTATTTCATTTGAGGAGCAGCATTCTCAGTCCCTGCATTTGTCCACTGATAGATGATATCCCCCCGCCGTGCCCCGCCAGGCAGCCACAATTGGAGATGGCGTGTGAGTTTTTGTAAGGGCCTGCTCCTGTACATATTTTTTTTGCTCACTTGCTCATGCTCCCTCTCTCTCTCTCTCTCTCTCTCTCTCTCTCTCTCTCTCTCTCTCTCTCTCTCTCTCTCTCTCTCTCTCTCTCTCTTGCTTCCCACTCTCTCTCACCAAACTTCACTCTTGCTCACTCACTCTGCCCCCCCTCTCTCCCTCTCTCTCTGTCCACCCTCCCCTCTGTCCCACCCTCCCCACCCCCTCTCTCTCTTGTCTCTGTCCCAGGCTGAAGTCTGCTGGCAGCCTGTTTTTTTAAGTTGCTATTTTAGTGGTAACAAAATCTGGTTGATCAGGGCAGGATGGAGCGCGAGGGAGGTCATAAAAGCCGCTTTTCATTCATAAATGACTGAACAACGGGCAACAAAAAGCTGCGTATTTTAGCTTTCCGATAATTCCGATATATGCCGAAATGTTCCTTTTTTTAATATAGTGTCAGATAATATGATGGATTTTAGACAGAGAGCATATAGACATCTGGCAAGCAAGGTTCTCAAAATGGAACCATTTTAAGTCTTGAGCTACTACAAGAATCCAGGATATACACAAAATTACATCGACATTTGACAGATCACTCACTCCGTTTATTTACTGCTAAACCATGTCTGTTTTTTCATGCCTAGTCGCTTTAGAGTCGCTTCAGCCCCATTTGACCATTGACAACCACTCTGGACCGTTCTTTCCCCCTGTCTGTCTTGTTCGACCATTACTTCCCATTGTCGGTCCTCCCTTGGTCCCTGGACAGCAATATCCCCGGCCTAGAAGACAAGTCTGGACAAGTCCAGAACGTTGCATCCTAGAGCCCCGGTAGTCTCCTGAGACTCTCCCCGGGACCGGAAGGAAGCGGAGGCACTTGTTAAAAGGAAAGATTTAGGGCTGGCTATCCCCACAGACGGGCGGAGAACGAGACATCGGGGAGAGCTTCGAGGATTCGCTGAGTCTGCTCATCCACTTGTTGCTTTGATGGTGGATAAAAGGCTGGCATGAACTACAAGTTCCTGGAGAAGAAACTGATAGACTCATCCGCCTCAGACTCTTCTCTTCCGCGCTTGCCGTTTCCCCCCCTCCTCCTTCCTTTCGTTCTCTTCCTCTTAGACTGGCAAAGAAATATGCAAAGGAAGAAGGGGAAAAAATAATCACACCCCCACAGACAATTTCAGAAGTGAAACATTGCAGAATTCACTGATACTCATCCGCACCAAATCTTCTGATGTCTCGCCGTTCCCTTTTTCCTCCTCCCCTTCCTCCTCGTACTCTTTAACTGCTTCTGTTATGATGGCAATGGAAACAAAATAGAATGTCCCCCCCCCCACTCGCAATTTTTCCGAAGTTGAACATTGTTCATCATTGGAATTCGCATTTGTGTGCACTTTGGCTTCTCTGCTAGTGTAAGCGAAGAGAGCAGGTCCATGTTAAGTCTTATTTATGGACGATCAGGGTAAGAGCCTTTTTAGTGGCAGGCCATGGTGCTGATTAAGGTGTGGAGTCTGTGGATGCTCGGCAATGCTGTTAGCGCGGGGGCCCACACTACTCCTGTGCAGTTCCACGACGCCGCCCACGACTAGGCGTGCAAAATCAGCGGGCGAGTGAGTGGTGGCGAAATGGGAAAACAAAATGGATATTGGGAGTTGATTTAGCCGGCTAGCCTGCTAACAAATCAACTCAACGGCTCTGATGCTAACGCTAACTCGGGCGGTGTCTCCATCGAACAAACTCTTAGACTTCTCAACCCTCACTATTGTTATGAGCCGACATTAAAAACAATAGCGCATACGGAGGGAGTCCACTTTCCAGTGTCTTCCATCAAAAAACTTAACAACAACATATTGCTCAAGAGTTCACAAGAGCTGAGAGAAAACAAGTGGCTTCCAGTAAAGCATTGTTATCTGCAGGTCTGCTGGTAATGTGTTGTCACAGACAATACATATACACACCAAGCGCTAGTATTTACTCCCTGAGTTTCCTTTAGGTCAAAGGGGCTAAGGTGTGGCCTCTCTGGACTCATGTTGACCGGACCCTGCCATCTCCAAACTAAACTCACTACACAAAGCCATGTGGTCACTTCAAGTGATTTATAAACTTAATAATAATGTTAATGAAAAAGCACTTGTAATTGCTTAGATACATGTTTATAAAATGCTTATGAATAATTATATACACATTTTTAATTGTACTTACACTATCTATAAATCATTTATCAATGCTTAATCATGAAAGTTATTATGAAGTGTTACTGATGTATGTATCCCTCACATGTTTTCCATCCACTTGTTTTCCATCTAAAGATACATCTCATGTATCTTACTATGTCCGACTACAACAGGGCCTTGTCTCTCTCCTACAATCATGATTCAGGCTTATTGCGGGTCTCGCTCTCCATTGTTAGCCCCGGCCTTAATTATCTGCTTGTAATTTGGGGTGCTGGCTGGAGGTTGGCTGGCTGAGGTCTGCCACCCTCGTCACACAACCTGTCAACAGTTGTTCTCTACGTCTATTTTTGCTGCTTATTTACGGGCGGCTATTCTGGACACAGTGGACAGAGGCGTCTCGCTGAGAGAGAGAAACAGAGAAAGAGAGAGAGGGAGAGAGAGAGAGACCAAAGACAATAGATAAGCAATAGGATGAAAGGATAGAGAGAATGCAGGCTTACAACAGGGGGGGGGGGGGGGAGGGGTTCGGGGGAACTTATGTTTAACCAACGTAGGGGTGATTAGATTTGTACTCTGATGAATGACATGTGGGTTCTGGAGGGGGTAACGCTAGACGTGAGCGTCAGTTACGACGGGCGAGAAATTCACGAGGCCCACCATGCACCTATAAAATGTATTTTGCATCACGGACCGCAATAGTAGGAGAAAAACACCTGTTCGTAATCGTGTTTCTTTCTTTTTCTTTCTTTCTCTCTGTCTTTTTTGACTTTCTCTCTCTCTCGCTCTCTCTCTCGCGCTCTCTTTCTCTCTCGCTCTCTCGCTCTCTCTCTCTCCTTAACTCAGCACCTGGCATGGTGCAGAACTAAATTATCCATACATATTAAATAAGCGTATAGTCTAATAATAGATATTATGACTGCGTTCCTTTTAGATTGCACACTTAAAGGGGGATAAAGGGGAACTTTTTTACGATCACTGAAACAATGAAAAATAAAAACAAAATATTCCGAATGGACTCAAGGCCCAGCACGTTTTAACTGCCCCAGAACCCACCCTGCTAGGGGTGTCGACAGGGGATTCAATTGAGAGAGGTGAATAGATAGACAGATTGTTTCAGAGGTACACACACGTGAACGCAGGTACACACACACACACACACAGACACACACAGACAGACAGAACTGTAGCGGCCTTCAGTCTCTCAAAAGAGTTATGTAAGCGTGATACACACAAACACACACACTCTCCCTGATACATTCGTCACAATGGTCTGTTGATAAAGAAGGCTTTTCACTATCCACAAGAGAGACAACCTTTCACAGCCTAGTCATTCAATTACATCTCACTAATTGTTTGTGTTTAGATCACACATCCATAGATCAATTTGTTTAATTCAGATGTTAATTTCATATCAAAGCCCCAATCAAAGTGGGTTTCTGAGTGGCCCCAGCTGTGAAGTGCCAGAGCCAGACAGTCTGTTAGTGCTAATGGGAATGTATGTCTCCTCTTCAGACTGAGAGAAGCATCTGTCTGTGCATTTTAAAACACTCTTGTCTACTCAACGAGGCTGGGCAAGTGTATCTCCACTGGACTGCATTATAAAGGCTAGTCTATATCCATGTACCTGCATGTGTATGTGTGTCATTTCCCATACAAACACTCATATACTGTACATACACACACACACACACACACACACACACACACACACACACACACACACACACACACACACACACACACACTCCTTTCCAAACACACACACACACACACACACACACACACACACACACACACACACACACACACACACACACACACACACACACACACACACACACACACACACACACACACACACACACACACACTCCTTTCCAAACACACACACACACACACACACACACACACACACACACACACACACACACACACACACACACACACACACATACATACAGTGGCTTGCGAAAGTATTCACCCCCTTGGCATTTTTCCTATTTTGTTGCCTTACAACCTGGAATTAAAATGGATTTTGGGGGGATTTGTATCATTTGATTTACACAACATGCCTACCACTTTGAATATGCAAAATATGTTTTACTATAGAACAAACAAGAAATAAGACAAAAAAAAACGGAAAACTTGAGCATGCATAACTATTCACCCCCCCAAAGTCAATACTTTGTAGAGCCACCTTTTGCAGCAATTACAGCTGCAAGTCTCTTGGGGTATGTCTCTATAAGCTTGGCACATATAGCCACTGGGATTTTTGCCCATTCTTCAAGGGAAAACTGCTCCTGCTCCTTCAAGTTGGATGGGTTCCGCTGGTGTACAGCAATCTTTAAGTCATACCACAGATTCTCAATTGGATTGAGGTCTGGGCTTTGACTAGGCCATTCCAAGACATTTCAATGTTTCCCCTTAAACCACTCGAGTGTGGATTTAGCAGTATGCTTAGTGTCATTGTCCTGCTTGAAGGTGAACCTCCGTCCCAGTCTCAAATCTCTGGAAGACTGAAACAGGTTTCCCTCAAGAATTTCCCTGTATTTAGCACCATCCATCATTCCTTCAATTCTGTCCAGTTTCCCAGTCCCTGCTGATGAAAAACATCCCCGCAGCATGATGCTGCCTCCACCATGCTTCACTGTGGGGATGGTGTTCTCGGGGTGATTTGAGGTGTTGGGGTTGTGCCAGACATAGTGTTTTTCCATGATGGCCAAAAAGCTCAATTTTAGTCTCATCTAACCAGAGTACCTTCTTCCATATGTTTGGGGAGTCTCCCACATGCCTTTTTGGCGAACACCAAACGTGTTTGCTTATTTTTCTCTTTAAGCAATGGCTTTTTTATGGCTACTCTTCCGTAAAGCCCAGCTCTGTTGAGTGTACGGCTTAAAGTGGTCCTATGGACAGATACTCCAATCTCCACTGTGGAGCTTTGGAGCTCCTTCAGGGTTATCTTTGGTCTCTTTGTTGCCTCTCTGATTAATTCCCTCCTTGCCTGTTCCGTGAGTTTTGGTGGGCGGCCCTCTCTTGGCAGGTTTGTTGTGGTGCCATATTCTTTCCATTTTTTAATAATGGATTTAATGGTGCTCCGTGGGATGTTCAAAGTTTCGGATAATTTTTTTATAACCAAACCCCGATCTGTACTTCTCCACAACTTTGTCCCTGACCTGTTTGTAGAGCTCCTTGGTCTTCATGGTGCCGCTTGCTTGGTGGTGCCCCTTGCTTAGTGGTGTTGCAGACTCTGGGGCCTTTCAGAACAGGTGTATATATACTGAGATAATGTGACAGATCATGTGACACTTAGATTGCACACAGGTGGACTTTATTTAACTAATTATGTGATTTCTGGAGGTAATTGGTTGCACCAGATCTTATTTAGGGGCTTCATAGAAAAGGGGGGAATACATATGCACGCACCACTTTTCCATGTTATTATTATTATTTTTTATAGTTATTTTTAAAATTTCACTTCACCAATTTTGACTATTTTGTGTATGCCCATTAAATGAAATCCAAATAAAAATCAATTTAAATTACAGGTTGTAATGCAACAAAATATGAAAACTCCAATGGGGATGAATACTTTTGCAAGGCGCTGTACATACACACACACACACACACACACACACACACACACACTCATATACACACACACACACGCACACACACACACACACACACACACACACACACACACACACACACACACACACACACACACACACACACACACACACACACACACACACACACCCTCCCACCCACCCTACACACACAATATCGACAGCCCTCCTTACCATAAAGTAGCCTATAGCCATAAATCGCAGAATCAAGTCAAACAAGGCATGGAATGAAAATCAAATGAGCCCACCACAGATCACTCAGGGATCGGCTGCCCAGGCTTAATGCAGAGTATTGCCTGCTAGATTGAACACTGTGGAACAGATCAATACTACCCAGCGCCTTAGACTTACAGAGCACAAACTCATTTCACATTTGGAAGTCATTATTTTCTCACTGTATTTCAGTTTGGAGGGAGTTTGGTTGGTGGGTGTCGGGGAAGGATTCGGAGTGTGTTTGTGGGGCGGGGGGTTAAGGAGTGTGTGTGTATATATGTGTGTGTGGAAGTGTGTGTGTCTCAGGGAGGGTTACTTTTGGGGGCTCCCCTTGCGTCATCTATATTAGGAGCCTAATGTTAATTTGAATAATTGATTACGCCTCTCTGTTTTTGATAATTAGTTGATAGCTTCTTAGCGTTAAGCCCTCAAGATACCATGCAGCAAACTCCTGCCATTTTTAAAAAACGTATTATGAACATATCAGCAACGGTACTCATAGATGGTCTACTCCATGCACTTAACTGACTATTTCAAATCCAGAAATGAAGCAGCTGTACCAACTGTGTTTCTTTCTCATAACCACATTTTTGTGTGATTTTGCCTTGTGTTTCCCTAGCCTGGTCCCAGATCTGTTTGTGTTGTATAGCTGTGGCATGCCACCAGATCTGAGGTCAGGCTACAAACAGTTTGCTATTCCTAAAATGCATCTCTACTCAATGCTGTACATTTGATTCTAACTGGCAGCTCTGGCGGCTCCTTGCAGACTGGCAGCTCTGGCGGCTCCTTGCAGACTGGCAGCTCTGGCGGCTCCCAACTGTGTTTCTTGCAGACTGGCAGCTCATAACCACATTTTTGTGTGATTTTGCCTTGTGTTGGCAGCTCTATGCCTGGCAGCTCCTTGCCTGGCTCCCAAAGATCTGTTTGTGTTGTATAGCTGTGGCATGCCACCAGATCTGATGTTATATCAATCAAAGATGTCTAGATTTTATTTGGTAGTGTTTTATAATAACTCCACAAAATAAAGCATTTATATTGTATTAGTAAATCATGTATTTATTATTTATTAATCATTACATAATATATGTCCTTATAAACCATTTACTAATCATTAGCCCTTTAACGCGTACGATTTACGTGACATCCAGACATGATCAACAAACATGGTGCCACACATCCTCATCATGATCAGTACAACCTTCCAAAAAGCATTTTACACACATCATATGTGTCCATTACAATCTATACAAGAATCAGAATGCTTTATTGGTCACCAGTACTTGAAAACATGAATAACATGAATAAAACACAAAATACACTATGGTCCATACATACACACAATGGTGTACTGCAGTAAAAACGACAACATGATATACAGACACTGTAATGATAACGTGATAACATTTCTACCAAAACACACTTTGGTTTTGGTAGAAAAGTGATTGCAAAGAAACTCTTAGCGTTTTGTTAGCATTTTTGGACTAAGAACGTTATTTTACTCAGCATAGAGTAACATTATTTCACTCAACCATTTTGAGACCTTAAGGAGCATCAGGTACAGCAGGAACCAATGGCATGTCCATCTTTTTGTGAGAAATTAGACTGGTCACTCAAAACATTGATAAAATATATATAAATAGCCCACACTTTAGATGAGGCTGCGCAGAAAGTCTTAACTAATGATTAGTAAATGGTTTATAAAGACCTATATTAAACATTGTATGAATGATCTTATTAATTATTATTTAATATTTTAAATGTAGTAACTAGGTTACTAACATTTACAAATGTGGGAGTAATGATTAATAAACTATGAATAAACTATTTACTAATCCATTACAAATGCTTTGTTACATGGAGTTATTATAAAGGACTACCTTTTATCTATTTTAGGGCTATCCAGTTGACTCCAGTGTACCCCACTGGTAGAATTTAAGGAGTATGGCGAACCTCAAACTAGTCAACAATAAGTACACCATATAAATATGTCTATTGAAATTCATGACTAGCGTCTCTCTGGTCAGTTTCTCTCTTGCCTTATTGATTTTTTATATCTTTCATATGCTTATTCATCGGGGGAAAAGGAATACATAAGTTGGGATACCTGATTTTGTCTGCAAATCCCTGTCTGAAATCTGAGAGGAAGGGTTTGTTACTTTCTTTAGTGACCTTGAAAACAACAAGACACTCCCAACAACACACACCAAAGAGACTTTGTGTTTACCTCTTCTCTGTGTTGGCCAACTGTTCTCATAGTTCGCTCTTTTAACTGTTTGTATGTAGCTAGAGCAACTAGTGTGGACAACTGCTGCCCGTCATGTATCCAATTAATTCAGTGTCTATTTTGGATATGTGGAAACTTTGACTGTAGCTCATTAAAGACACACTATGTAAGTTTAGTTGCTAATTGTTTACGCAAAATGTGGGCTTGATTGTTGGCAGTATGATTCATACTCTATTATGATTTCTTAATTCATTAAACCACACAAAACACACGTTTTGGGCCTTCGTTTTATGTGTTTGCCTATTGGTGTGGGGAGGTGTGCCCCTTTCTGACAAAAGTTCAGTTTTCCCTCTTTAATGCTATAATCCTTAGTTGCTACACCCACTTTTGGACTTATACATGCATAATATATACCCATTGATTCTTGAAGAATACAACTTACAAATGTCTCATGAACTTAGTTCCCCATCAGAACCCAAAAGATATAGTACGTAAACAATGTCTACTAACATGGCTAACAATAGAAAAAAATGGCTAACAATATCTAAAAATGACAGATATCCCTCCATCAGAGATGCATCTCTAATTTCTCCAGTGGATCTGTATCAGTGCTGAGGCGTGATGAGGTGAGGAGCGCACAGGAAGGACCTTATTAGAGCAGGGTTAGCGCCACTTTAAATATTTTCCTTTGCCATTGGGCATGGGATAGGAGGGGAGGAAGGGTTTGGGGTGGGAGGCGTTGGGATAGGAGGGGAGGAAGGGTTTGGGGTGGGAGGCGTTGGGACAGGAGGGGAGGAAGGGTTTGGGGTGGGAGGCGTTGGGATAGGAGGGGAGGAAGGGTTTGGGGTGGGAGGCGTTGGGACAGGAGGGGAGGAAGGGTTTGGGGTGGGAGGCGTTGGGATAGGAGGGGAGGAAGGGTTTGGGGTGGGAGGCGTTGGGATAGGAGGGGAGGAAGGGTTTGGGGTGGGAGGCATTGGGATAGGAGGGGAGGAAGGGTTTGGGGTGGGAGGCGTTGGGATAGGAGGGGAGAAAGGGTTTGGGGTGGGAGGCGTTGGGATAGGAGGGGAGGAAGGGTTTGGGGTGGGAGGCGTTGGGATAGGAGGGGAGGAAGGGTTTGGGGTGGGAGGCGTTGGGATAGGAGGGGAGGAAAGGTTTGGGGTGGGAGGCGTTGGGATAGGAGGGGAGGAAGGGTTTGGGGTGGGAGGCGTTGGGATAGGAGGGGAGGAAGGGTTTGGGGTGGGAGGCGTTGGGATAGGAGGGGAGGAAGGGTTTGGGGTGGGAGGCGTTGGGATAGGAGGGGAGGAAGGGTTTGGGGTGGGAGGCGTTGGGATAGGAGGGGAGGAAGGGTTTGGGGTGGGAGGCGTTGGGATAGGAGGGGAGGAAGGGTTTGGGGTGGGAGGCGTTGGGATAGGAGGGGAGGAAGGGTTTGGGGTGGGAGGCGTTGGGATAGGAGGGGAGGAAGGGTTTGGGGTGGGAGGCGTTGGGATAGGAGGGGAGGAAGGGTTTGGGGTGGGAGGCGTTGGGATAGGAGGGGAGGAAGGGTTTGGGGTGGGAGGCGTTGGGATAGGAGGGGAGGAAGGGTTTGGGGTGGGAGGCGTTGGGATAGGAGGGGAGGAAGGGTTTGGGGTGGGAGGCGTTGGGATAGGAGGGGAGGAAGGGTTTGGGGTGGGAGGCGTTGGGATAGGAGGGGAGGAAGGGTTTGGGGTGGGAGGCGTTGGGATAGGAGGGGAGGAAGGGTTTGGGGTGGGAGGCGTTGGGATAGGAGGGGAGGAAGGGTTTGGGGTGGGAGGCGTTGGGACAGGAGGGGAGGAAGGGTTTGGGGTGGGAGGCGTTGGGATAGGAGGGGAGGAAGGGTTTGGGGTGGGAGGCGTTGGGATAGGAGGGGAGGAAGGGTTTGGGGTGGGAGGCATTGGGATAGGAGGGGAGGAAGGGTTTGGGGTGGGAGGCGTTGGGATAGGAGGGGAGAAAGGGTTTGGGGTGGGAGGCGTTGGGATAGGAGGGGAGGAAGGGTTTGGGGTGGGAGGCGTTGGGATAGGAGGGGAGGAAGGGTTTGGGGTGGGAGGCGTTGGGATAGGAGGGGAGGAAGGGTTTGGGGTGGGAGGCGTTGGGATAGGAGGGGAGGAAGGGTTTGGGGTGGGAGGCGTTGGGATAGGAGGGGAGGAAGGGTTTGGGGTGGGAGGCGTTGGGATAGGAGGGGAGGAAGGGTTTGGGGTGGGAGGCGTTGGGATAGGAGGGGAGGAAGGGTTTGGGGTGGGAGGCGTTGGGATAGGAGGGGAGGAAGGGTTTGGGGTGGGAGGCGTTGGGATAGGAGGGGAGGAAGGGTTTGGGGTGGGAGGCGTTGGGATAGGAGGGGAGGAAGGGTTTGGGGTGGGAGGCGTTGGGATAGGAGGGGAGGAAGGGTTTGGGGTGGGAGGCGTTGGGATAGGAGGGGAGGAAGGGTTTGGGGTGGGAGGCGTTGGGATAGGAGGGGAGGAAGGGTTTGGGGTGGGAGGCGTTGGGATAGGAGGGGAGGAAGGGTTTGGGGTGGGAGGCGTTGGGATAGGAGGGGAGGAAGGGTTTGGGGTGGGAGGCGTTGGGATAGGAGGGGAGGAAGGGTTTGGGGTGGGAGGCGTTGGGATAGGAGGGGAGGAAGGGTTTGGGGTGGGAGGCGTTGGGATAGGAGGGGAGGAAGGGTTTGGGGTGGGAGGCGTTGGGATAGGAGGGGAGGAAGGGTTTGGGGTGGGAGGCGTTGGGATAGGAGGGGAGGAAGGGTTTGGGGTGGGAGGCGTTGGGATAGGAGGGGAGGAAGGGTTTGGGGTGGGAGGCGTTGGGATAGGAGGGGAGGAAGGGTTTGGGGTGGGAGGCGTTGGGATAAGAGGGGAGGAAGGGTTTGGGGTGGGAGGCGTTGGGACAGGAGGGGAGGAAGGGTTTGTGGTGGGAGGCGTTGGGATAGGAGGGGAGGAAGGGTTTGGGGTGGGAGGCGTTGGGACAGGAGGGGAGGAAGGGTTTGGGGTGGGAGGCGTTGGGATAGGAGGGGAGGAAGGGTTTGGGGTGGGAGGCGTTGGGATAGGAGGGGAGGAAGGGTTTGGGGTGGGAGGCGTTGGGATAGGAGGGGAGGAAGGGTTTGGGGTGGGAGGCGTTGGGATAGGAGGGGAGGAAGGGTTTGGGGTGGGAGGCGTTGGGATAGGAGGGGAGGAAGGGTTTGGGGTGGGAGGCGTTGGGATAGGAGGGGAGGAAGGGTTTGGGGTGGGAGGCGTTGGGATAGGAGGGGAGGAAGGGTTTGGGGTGGGAGGCGTTGGGATAGGAGGGGAGGAAGGGTTTGGGGTGGGAGGCGTTGGGATAGGAGGGGAGGAAGGGTTTGGGGTGGGAGGCGTTGGGATAGGAGGGGAGGAAGGGTTTGGGGTGGGAGGCGTTGGGATAGGAGGGGAGGAAGGGTTTGGGGTGGGAGGCGTTGGGATAGGAGGGGAGGAAGGGTTTGGGGTGGGAGGCGTTGGGATAGGAGGGGAGGAAGGGTTTGGGGTGGGAGGCGTTGGGATAGGAGGGGAGGAAGGGTTTGGGGTGGGAGGCGTTGGGATAGGAGGGGAGGAAGGGTTTGGGGTGGGAGGCGTTGGGATAGGAGGGGAGGAAGGGTTTGGGGTGGGAGGCGTTGGGATAGGAGGGGAGGAAGGGTTTGGGGTGGGAGGCGTTGGGATAGGAGGGGAGGAAGGGTTTGGGGTGGGAGGCGTTGGGATAGGAGGGGAGGAAGGGTTTGGGGTGGGAGGCGTTGGGATAGGAGGGGAGGAAGGGTTTGGGGTGGGAGGCGTTGGGATAAGAGGGGAGGAAGGGTTTGGGGTGGGAGGCGTTGGGACAGGAGGGGAGGAAGGGTTTGTGGTGGGAGGCGTTGGGATAGGAGGGGAGGAAGGGTTTGGGGTGGGAGGCGTTGGGACAGGAGGGGAGGAAGGGTTTGGGGTGGGAGGCGTTGGGATAGGAGGGGAGGAAGGGTTTGGGGTGGGAGGCGTTGGGATAGGAGGGGAGGAAGGGTTTGGGGTGGGAGGCGTTGGGATAGGAGGGGAGGAAGGGTTTGGGGTGGGAGGCGTTGGGATAGGAGGGGAGGAAGGGTTTGGGGTGGGAGGCGTTGGGATAGGAGGGGAGGAAGGGTTTGGGGTGGGAGGCGTTGGGATAGGAGGGGAGGAAGGGTTTGGGGTGGGAGGCGTTGGGACAGGAGGGGAGGAAGGGTTTGGGGTGGGAGGCGTTGGGATAGGAGGGGAGGAAGGGTTTGGGGTGGGAGGCGTTGGGATAGGAGGGGAGGAAGGGTTTGGGGTGGGAGGCGTTGGGACAGGAGGGGAGGAAGGGTTTGGGGTGGGAGGCGTTGGGATAGGAGGGGAGGAAGGGTTTGGGGTGGGAGGCGTTGGGACAGGAGGGGAGGAAGGGTTTGGGGTGGGAGGCGTTGGGACAGGAGGGGAGGAAAAGGTTGCGGTGGGAGGCTAATCGAACAAAGTGTGTTCTATAGGTCAGGGGACAGCCTCCTGAGTCTGTTAATGCGGTCACTATGGGAACTTATCAATCTTTGTGCCTCAGCAGTATCGATCACAATACGACTCTCTGTGAGACACACACACACACACGCTCCCTCCCCTCTTCCCGGCCTCTCAGAAAGGCAGACGGTCTGCTCTACCCCAAGTAACCAATCAGAAGCCTCGGCCACTGCTTCTTTATTCTGTCATCTAATTAATTTATAGGCCCATATATATATATATATATATATATATATATATATATACTGTTGAAGTCGGAAGTTTACACACAACTTAGCCAAATACATTTAAACTCAGCTTTTCACAATTCCGGACATTTAATCCTAGTAAAAATTCCCTGTCTTAGGTCATTTAGGATCACCACTTTATTTTAAGAATGTGAAATGTCAGAATAATAGTAGAGACAATTATTTATTTCAGCTTTTATTTCTTTAATCACATTCCCAGTGGGTCAGAAGTTTACTATCACTCAATTAGTATTTGGTAGCATTGTCTTTATATTGTTTAACTTGGGTCAAACGTTTTGGCTTCCCACAATAAGTTGGGTGAATTTTGGCCCATTCCTCCTGACAGAACTGTTGTAACTGAATCAGGTTTGTAGGCCTCCTTGCCCGCACACGCTTTTTCAGTTCTTCCCACAAATGTTCTCTAGGACTGAGGTCAGGGCTTTGTGATGGCCACTCCAATACCTTGACTTTGTTGTCCTTAAGCCATTTTCCACACCTTTGGAAGTATGCTTGGGGTCATTGTCCATTTGGAAGACCCATTTGCAAAAAAGCTTTAAGCTTTAACTTCCTGACTGATGTCTTGAGATGTTGCTTCAATATATCCACATTACTTTCCTACCTTATGATGCCATCTATTTTGTGAAGTGCACCAGTCCCTCCTGCAGCAAAGCACCCCCACAACATGATGCTGCCACCTCCGTGCTTTACGGTTGGGATGATGTTCTTCGGCTTGCAAGCCTCCCCCTTTTTCCTCCAAACGCAACGATGGTCATTATGGCCAAACAGTTCTATTTTTGTTTCATCAGACCAGAGGACATTTCTCCAAAATAGTATGATATTTGTCCCCATATGCAGTTGCAAATTGTAGTCTGGCTTTTTTATGGTGGTTTTGGAGCTGAGGATTCTTCCTTGCTGAGCAGCCTTTCAGGTTACGTTGATATAGGACTCGTTTTACTGTGGATATAGATACTTTTGTACCTGTTTCCTCCAGCATCTTCACAAGGTCCTTTGCTGTTGTTCTGGGATTGATTTGCACTTTTCGCACCAAAGTACGTTCGTCTCTAGGAGACAGAAGACATCTCCTTCCTGAGCGGTATGACGGCTGCTTGGTCCCATGGTGTGTATACTTGCGTACTATTGTTTGTACAGATGAACGTGGTACTTTCAGGTGTTTGGAAATTGCTCCCAAGGATGAACCAGACTGTTTTTCTGAGGTCTTGGCTTATTTCTTTTGATTTCCCTATGATGTAAAGCAAAGAGGCACTGAGTTTGAAGGTAGGCCTTGAAATATATCCACAGGTACACCTCCAATTGACTCAAATTATGTCAATTAGCCTACCTACTTCTAAAGCCATGACTTCATTTTCTGGAATTTTCCAAGCTGTTTAAAGGCACAGTATGTAAACTTCTGACCCACTGGAATTGTGAAATAATCTGTCTGTAAACAATTGTTGGAATTGTGTCATGCACAATTACTTGTGTCATGCACAAAGTAGATGTCCTAACCGACTTGCCAAAACTATAGTTTGTTAACAAGAAATTTGTGGAGTAGTTGAAAAACAAGTTTTAAGGACTCCAACCTAAGTGTATGTAAACTTCCGACTTCATCTGTATATTTATTTATATATATATCTATGCATATATTTATACTTAACTCTTTGCCTTGTAAAATGTCCACTTCAATATGAATGTTCTGCGGTTTTCCATGGTATAGAGAAAATGCTCCTCTGTTGATATTGTGTGAAGGCTAAAACAGATGAAAAAAAACAGTCTGAGGGAGGATGAGTTATCATTTCTCTGGCCCATTGTATAGGCTTAGTTTGGACATTGGTATTTCTATTGCTGTTTAGAGACATAATATCTGTATAGGGTTTCTGTGTGGTCAGGGGATAGGCCTGCATACATTGGCCTAGTTACTTGATATAAAATCTAGATCTAACTTCTAAACAGGTGCAAGACGGAGAAAAAAGTTCAAGCATATGTGTTCTACCTACCATTAGCCCCCCTCTATTCCACACTAGACTGACTGGTCTGGCACCAAGACTAGAATGGACAGACAGACAGACAGACAGACATAGAATCAGAAGCAGTTGCCAATGACTTCACAGAATGCTTCAGATACAAACTGACTGTACGGAACAGAACAAATGTCAACTTCATCAGATCCAGCACCATCCCAACCTCAACATATGTGAAAATTGTGTTTTTCTATGTTTTATAGTAAAAAAAGATAGATGAAGATAAGTGTTCTGTCGTATAAAAATTAAGATAAGCGTTTCCAATGACATCATCAACCAATTAGTAGACAATTAGTCGGCAACGCCTACTCATAATTGGTTAGAATCACATGGCGCACACCGATGATGTCATTGGAAAAAAGTATCTTCCTCAATCTTTTCTTCCACAAAACAGAGAAATGTGCCATTTTCACATTGATGGAGTGGTGCTGGAGATGATGAATATGAAGTGGATTTTTTTTGTAAATGTCCCTTTAACCCTAATTTGCTCCAGGGGCATTGCACTACCACAGTATGGCTGACCCTGTAAAACAACACATTTCACTCCACCCATCTGGTGTATGTGGAAATCAAAACATATACACTACCGTTCAAAAGTTTCAGGTCACTTAGAAATGTCCTTGTTTTTGAAAGAAAGCTATTTTTTGTCCATTAAAATAACAGCAAATTTATCAGAAATACCGTGTAAACATTATTCATGTTGTAAATGACTATTGCAGCTGGAAACTACTGATTTTTAATGGAACATCTACATAGGTGTACAGAGGACCATTATCAGCAACCATCACTCCTGTGTTCCAATGGCACGTTGTGTTAGCTAATCCAAGTTTATCATTTTAAAAGGTTAATTAAACATTAGAAAACCCTTTTGCAATTATGTCAGCACAGCTGAAAACTGTTGCCCTGATTAAAGAAGCAATAAAACTGTCCTACTTTAGAAGGCCGCAAACACTAGCCTCAGAGTTAGTTCGGTAGGGAGTGTTGCAACTGAGGACAGATGATTTTTACGCGCTGCATGCTTCAGCACTCATCGGTCCCATTCTGTGTGGCCTACCACTTCGCCGTTGTTGCTCCTAGACAGTTTCACTTCACAATAACAGCACTTACAGTTGACCGGAGCAGCCCTAGCAGGGCAGAAATATGACGAACTGTTGGAAAGGTGGCAACCTATGACGGTGCCACGTTGAATGTCACTGAGCTCTTCAATAAGGCCATTATACTGCCAATGTTTGACTATGGAGATTGTATGGCTATGTGCTCGATTTTATACACCTGTCAACAACGGGTGTGGCTAAAATAGCCGAATCCACTAATTTGAAGGGCTGTCCACATACTTTTGTATATATACTGTATATACTGTCTATACTGTATATATAAATTCCCTTTCTAGCTGAAAAGCATTTCTGTGTCATCGCACCCACTTCATACATGCGGCCCACATAAGGCCCAAGGATTTTCCCAGCATGCTTATCACCATTAGCCACAGCAGGGGAGAGGCCGAGGCCCAAACAGAGGCTGTGCCATGATAAACAGACTGGGATATTTCCACAGGATCATAGATAGGAGAGATTAAATAGGCCCTGTCTCTCGGGAGAAACTAGCTGGCTGGCTCCCCCTAGGTCACATACTTAGCACATCCCAGGGATTTACTCACTCACTTAGGCTATTTTGCCCTTTCATTATTACCATAGGAAAATAATTACTAGAAAGGACATTACAATTATATGATTATTAAACCACTCTTTTGTGTGTTGTTTCTTTTATATTGTTTTAAAGCGTTATTGGTAGTGTGCAAAACGAGGTGTCACATTACTTACAGATTTTTCTTGTAAATATCAAGACACATTTCAGGTGAATGCATTCAGTTGTACAACTGACTAGGTATCCCCCTCTCCCTTACAGTCACTATCGATTATATTACATTTGGGAATGGCTTTCTCCATGGTTAAGAAAAATGCTTTACAAACGAAACCCAAATCTAAACACCTACACCTAAGTACTGTATGTCTAGGTTAGAATGTGTTTTGAAGTGAAGCAGGCTGAGTAACAGCCTGAGAAGAGTGGAACCTACTCTAGGTGATTAATTCCTATCCCCAAGTGAATAGTACCATACACAAGGCCTGTTCGCCACCAGACGAACAGATGCCAACAGAAGAGAACTCAAACGATGCCATGCTCGAGAGTCCCCTCATTGAAGTGAACTTCAAACCTCACCTGTAGTTCTCAGAGAGAACATTGATACACATCCAGCTAGTAGGAGGGAAAAAAGGACAGAGAGAAGTAGTGAGAAAGAGAGCGAAATCAGATGCGCATCTTGCTTTATGTAAATGTAATTTTGGATGTGAAGTCGCTGCGTTCGTGGGCAAAAATAATGCAATTCACTCTGTTCATTAAGGAGCACTGAAGGAGATTCTATTAATCTGTTCATTAGGCCACATCAAAAATGGAGCTACTTATTAAAATCAGATCCAGCTGTGTACCCTCGTTAGGCCGCGATACCCTCCACGCTTAACAATGCTTGTGGCACTCGACCAAAAACAGCCCAAAAAAAGGGTGAAGGAAAAAATAAAAAATAACACGCTTTGACACATTTGCCAGTTTTGACTCCAGACCATTATCAACATTATCAGTGACCTCTTCTTAGCAGGGGAAGATGAATACATATTACTGTTGGGTTCTCCAAAAACACCATTCCCAATGAATTTACATTCCCGAAAAATGGGGGAAATGTTATTTTCTTAATCACTGTATTTTATTTTCTCTAAACCCTTAAGTCCTCTCTCTCTCTATCTCACTCCCCCTCTTATTCTTTCTCTATCTCACCCCCCCTCTTATTCTTTCTCTATCTCACTCCCCCTCTTATTCTCTCTCTCTCACTCCCCCTCTTATTCTTTCTCTATCTCACTCCCCCTCTTATTCTTTCTCTATCTCACCCCCCCTCTTATTCTTTCTCTATCTCACTCCCCCTCTTATTCTCTCTCTCTCACTCCCCCTCTTATTCTTTCTCTCTCTCACTCCCCCTCTTATTCTTTCTCTATCTCACTCCCCCTCTTATTCTTTCTCTATCTCACCCCCCCTCTTATTCTTTCTCTATCTCACTCCCCCTCTTATTCTCTCTCTCTCACTCCCCCTCTTATTCTCTCTCTCTCACTCCCCCTCTTATTCTCTCTCTATCTCACTCCCCCTCTTATTCTCTCTCTCTCACTCCCCCTCTTATTCTTTCTCTATCTCACTCCCCCTCTTATTCTCTCTCTCTCACTCCCCCTCTTATTCTCTCTCTCTCTCACTCCCCCTCTTATTCTCTCTCTCTCACTCCCCCTCTTATTCTCTCTCTCTCTCACTCCCCCTCTTATTCTCTCTCTCTCACTCCCCCTCTTATTCTCTCTCTCTCTCACTCCCCCTCTTATTCTCTCTCTCTCACTCCCCCTCTTATTCTCTCTCTATCTCACTCCCCCTCTTATTCTCTCTCTCTCACTCCCCCTCTTATTCTTTCTCTATCTCACTCCCCCTCTTATTCTCTCTCTCTCACTCCCCCTCTTATTCTCTCTATCTCACTCCCCCTCTTATTCTCTCTCTCTCACTCCCCCTCTTATTCTTTCTCTATCTCACTCCCCCTCTTATTCTCTCTCTCTCACTCCCCCTCTTATTCTTTTTCTATCTCACTCCCCCTCTTATTCTCTCTCTCTCTGTGTGTGAAGTAGAAAACATGAATCTGCGCTTGTGGTTTTGAACAAAAGCTATGAGCAAAGCGATTGATCTGGACATTGATGTCCTCGCCTCAATGGTCATGAAGGTGTTAAATTGGTTTCTGGGAGAATATGTATTTTTCATTACAAGCACTGAGAGAAGTTCCTTTTTGAAAATAAGAAAAAAGGAGTGATGATATTAAAGTATAGAGAAAGAACACCTTGAAAATAGCCTTAAATGTGTTAAATGAACATAGTTTGGGCCTATCAGAGGTATAATACTCTTCTTAAGGGGGCTATTCAACCACTATCAATGCCAAACCCAAAGCTAACATGCTAAAGCCTTTGTCATGACTGTTTCATGATTTCAAGGATAGATCACTTATTGCTTGGCGGGTTCAAGTCAGACCATAGAAAGCGATAGGTAGTTTAAGGCCTAAATGAAATCAGATCAAGTGTTTACCGGCGATAGCAGACACCCGCATAGCGGATGTTTTGGCGGTGTCAGAGGTGCAACTGCATTGGAGCCATTAAATCAGTGAGCAGCTGCTCTTGTGATCATTGCCATGAAGCCACACCCACCTCACTTGCGTTAGAAGTTCAGAGTGAGAAAGTGTAGGCTATATAGAAATAATGGTGCTCAAATTGAAAAATTGTTCACAATGAAACCGGTATTTAAATATACTACTTTTAGTAATAGTTTAGTATTGATGATGTAACTGTGATGTCTGTTTTCTGCAGTGGAATGAAGCTTGATTCTACAAACGTAAAATTACTAGATAACGCCAAGAAGTCTCAATTGTAAGGGTTTGGTCATCAGGAAAGGTTGGAATCTTTTTAATGAAGTAGTACATTGATCGTGGTTAGCAACTAACTGCCTATCGTCCATGTTATCCACAGTTTCCATGACTACTTGGTATGGTAATTATTAACCAGACAGTTTTATTGCTCCCATATAGTTCAATGAACTATAGGCCTAACATCAATTGAAACTTTATTAGACCATTTACTCAATAAACCTCATTGTCTAAGATCACATTCTGTTCTGTTGGCTTGGCTTTGGCTGCATACTTTTTTTTATTTACAACACGTTCACAATATATTCCTGTTCACAAGCAATCATACTGTGAACAGAATACATAAAAGGCATGGATAGTCAAACAATCCCCTCCCTTTTGTCAGACCACCAAGTATCTCAGTGGACAGACAGATGGATTTGTGAAATCCAGGGCCTGTCGTGTTCAACCATGTGACAGTGCAAAGGAAAATCTTGTCAGGAAAACAGCCAGTGTCACTGGCACTTAAAGGGTCGGCAATCTCTCTCCCCGCCTCACTGTGCTCGTCCTGTCTTGGTTGCTGTGCGGGTGTCTCCTGCTCCCACCTCGTGTTCCCCTCATCTCCCCTTGTCCCCTTTTGATGACCCAGCTCTGTCGAGAGTGATGCTGCCAGGCAGGCAGCGTGAGGACGGCTCCCTTTGATGAGGACCCCGACGCTCGCCGGGGCCCTTGACAGGCCTGCTTTGAAGAGCGAGGTCTAGCTGCACATCCCACTCCACCACCTCTCTCTTAGACTCTCTCGCTCCCTCTATCTCTCTCTCGTCCAATCTCACTCTCTCTCTGAGAGGGTATTTTACTACTAATGCTGAGGCTTTGAGACGAAGACAGGGATGGGGGGAGTGTGGGGGGGTTAAAGTACAGTAAGGAGGACACTCGTTCACCATCGCCTCCCTCACGCCCTCCCTCGCTTTCTGATGGTTTTAATGATGGCATTTGAATTTTGCTCTCGCATGTCGCCTCTGGTCACCCACCCCACAGAAAGGAGGGATGAGAGAAAAAAAGAGGAAAGAAAGGGAGTTCACCCAACTTTCAGAAGTTGTGGTAATGGTCACAGCGGCTTTGTTGTATTTCATTTTGATAAAAATAGGAATGAGACAAATCATGTCAGCGTTCCTGGGTTTGAGACACAGACAGACCCGGTTTGAGTCTCGACTATGAAGTTCCATGACCCGGCACCACCAAGCGAACGCTCAGTGATACTGCCATTGTTATGACTAGGTGGAGAATAAACAACCCCTATGCAGTCAAAACAATCAACGCCAACAACAGTTGTGCTGAAACTACCACACTGTCATTCAAAGTAATAAAGCATTTCACGTACAGTAGACATCTGTTAGCTCAGTGATATCACAGCGCTTCGATTGAAACAAATGGCCTCTTTTACAAAGTTACAATAAATAATATAATAATACTCATAGGAAAGGTTTTCATCTTTAGCTCACAATCTGTACTATATGATTAGAAAGGTTAAAAATTATATATAAAACATCACAGCACTATTGAAAAATATATGGGCACATGGAAACCAAACTAGGGTGGTCTATGGTGATAAGTGGGATGGGCTGAGAGCGGCTGAGGGTTGGGATTAAAGAGCTTATGTTTGGTAATGTATTATTGTTATGTGACTGCTTTATATACGTAAAAGTACCAGGTATGTAAAATGCGTATGTAAAATGCATATGTAAAATGTACATACACTACCGGTCAAACATTTTAGAACACCTACTCATTCAAGGGTCAAAATGTTTACTCTTTTCTACATTGTAGAAAATAGTGAAGACTACAACACTATGAACTAATACTGTACATAGGGAATCATGTAGCAACCAAAAAAGTGTTAAACAAATAGCCACCCTCTGCCTTGATGAAGCTTTGCACACTCTTGGCATTCTTTCAATCAGTTTCACCTGGAATGCATTTTCCAACAGTCTTGAAGGAGTTCCCACATATGCTGAGCACTTGTTGGCTGCTTTTCCTTCATTCTTCGGTCCGACTCATCCCAAACCATCTCAATTTGGTTGAGGTCGAGGGATTGTGGAGGCCAGGTCATCTGATGCAGCACTCCATCACTCTCCTTCTTAGTAAAATAGCCCTTACACAGTCTGGAGGTGTTTGGGTCATTGTCCTATTGGAAAACAAATTATAGGCCCACTAAGCCCAAACCAGATGGGATGGCGTATCGCTGCAGAATGCTGTGGTAGCCATGCTGGTTAAGTGTGCCTTGAATTCTAAAGACAGTGTCACCAGCAAAGCACCCCCACACCGTCACACCTCCTCCTCCATGCTTTACAATTGGAAATACACATGCAGAGATCATCCGTTCACACACACCGTGTCTCACAAAGACACCAAAAATCTCCAATTTGGAGGACAAACTTCCACCGGTCTAATGTCCATTGCTTGTGTTTCTTGGTCCAAGCAAGTCTCTTCTTATTATTGGTGTCCTTTAGTAGTGGTTTCTTTGCAGCAATTCGACCATGAAGGCCTGATTCACACAGTCTCTTCTGAACAGCTGATGCTGAGATGTGTCTGTTACTTGAACTCTGTGAAGCATTTATTTGGGCTGCAATTTCTGAGGCTGGTAACTCTAATGAACTCATCCTCTGCAGCAGAGGTAACTCTGGGTCTTCCAATCCTGTGGTGCTCCTCATGAGAGCTAGTTGCAGCATAGCGCTTGATGGTTTTTGCAACTGCACTTGAAGAAACTTTCAAAGTTCTTCAAAATTTCCATATGGACTAACCTTCATGTCTTAAAGTAATGACGGAGTGTTGTTTCTCTTTGCTTATTTGAGCTGTTCTTGCCATAATATGGACTTGGTCTTTTACCAAATGGGGCTATCTTCCTTACATTGTCACAACACAACTGATTGGCTCAAATGCATTAAGAAGGAAAGAAATTCCACGAATTAACTTTGAACAAGGCACACCTGTTAATTGAACTGCATTCCAGATGACTACCTCATGAAGCTGGTTGAGAGAATGCCAAGAGTGTGCAAAGCTGTCATCAAGGCAAAGGGTGGCTATTTGAATAATCTCAAATCTAAAATATATTTTAATTTGTTTAACCCTTTTGTGGTTACTACATGATTCCATATGTGTTATTTCATAGTGTTGATGTCTTCACTATTATTCTACAATGTAGAAAATAGTAAAAATAAAGACAACTTCTTGAATGAGTAAGTGTTCTAAAACTTTTGACCGGTAGTGTATATGTAGCACAAAATCTGTGGAAAAACAAAAATATATTTGTCCTCCGAAGAGGGGTTAATAAAACAATATATAACAAAGTAAAAGTTCCAGTATGGATAATAGCATTCCTTTCTCCGTCAATTGTACCATACCTGTTAGTGAGGTAGTTTACATCATCGATTTACGCATTCTTCTCCAATTCTCATTGACGTTTTCGAGTGCAGCGTCACAGATTGTAACTGTCAACCCAAGGATTTTCTCAGACTCAGGCAAAGCACATTTCACCAGAACAACACATGCCGAAGAATTTCGCGAAGCCACATCATTCCGCAAGTCAGATAAATAATATCGAATGTGACACTTTTTTTGTCGGGGGAAAAAAGGAGGGGTGTGAGAGGTTCTCCCTGTCTTTTTCCTCATTCTTTCTCTTCTGAATGTGGCCTTTCTATGTGTGTGGCTACAGTGTGTAATGATTAACATAGTGAGCCCTGGGAAGTTGCAGGAGTTCACAATGGATGGTTGTTGCAGTGTATCAGACTCCCCTTTGGCCTGCGTCAGTCACCGGAATGGGAGTGGGGCCGCAGTGTTGCGTAGAAACTCACAACTTAATCACTGGGAATGGAGAAATCCCTCAGCCACTGGTATTCCAGGGCAAACAGCTAACCAGTAATGCTGTCAAACAGGGACGTTCCTGGGCTTTTTGAGAGAGCGTGGTGTTGCTAAGTTCACATGAGAAAGTAGTGGTGTGGTTGTGTTCAGACGGGGAAGGGGGAGGCTATGTGAAACTACAGTATCGTGTGAAGTTGTCTTCCTCCACCTGTGGAATAGTAATCAATACGAGTCAATCTACCCCAAGATGTGTCTACTTGTCAAACCATAAAAGTGGTAAAGCTTCACCCAAAAACTTTTCACCAAGAGAATAATGCAGCATCGTAAATCTTTAACCTTTTGTCAAGATGCGGTTTTTTATTCATCGTTATGTATCCTTTTTATTCAGAGGGAAAATATATGTAGCATGACACATTAGCATAGCATGAGCTACGCACATACATTAGCATTAGCATCAACAACTGACCTCATCTTCTATTTCTCTACCCTTTTGTCACAATCAGGTGGATGACCAAATGAAGCTCCTCCAGAACTGTTGGAGCGAGCTCCTCATCCTCGACCACATCTTCCGTCAGGTGATGCACGCCAAGGAAGGCTCCATCCTATTGGTCACCGGCCAGCAGGTAAGTCACCTGACTCCCCCAATTCCACCTACCCCTTCCTGCCCCACATGCCCCTCCCCTTCTCTCCACACCCTCCCCATAGACCTCATCAGCCACTCAGCACGAGCACATCAACACCCTTTAAAGCACTATCGACCAAGCCGGCCCCCGCGCAGTCACCGCTCCATTAAAAATAGATTACGCTTATAGGTATAAGCTAATGTGACCAGAATAATCAATTAAACATTTTCAATTTATTTATTTTTTATTATTTTGCATCAAGCAAAGACTCCAAACAGCGAATAAATAAAGCGCTTGGTTAAGCATGCCGGTAGAGTCATAGCTGTAGAAAAAAAAGCCTATGATGATTTACCTTTGCGGGGCCCCCGAGGAGCCGGCAAGGGCCGATGCCTGAGGCTCCTGACGAGGCTCTCAACACAGAGTGGACCTGTGATTCCTCAGTCTTTTTCTCCACTGGCAGAGAGAGAGCGAGAGACAGAGAGAGGGAGATAAAGAGAGAGAGAAAGAGGAATGAAATTGCTCGTTATGAATATGGCTCTGAACGCCCGGCACCTCTCGCCTGTCAGCAAGACGAGCACGCTTAATTATTGATGGGGCGGTGTTTCCAAAACGTTGCTCTTCAACAAAATGTTCTCCAACAATAGATGGGGGCATTACTATTGAGGCGAAGCAAGGAGGGTCTGAGTGGAGTTAGGGAGTGTTGTTTTTACCTTTGTTTACAGTTACAGACTTACTGTAGATGAGCTTTACTGACGTGATTTGGAAAAGAAGATGTTGTGAGAGGAGGGACACAAGAGTGGTTCTCCCGATGAACTCCAATAATTAGTGGTCAGAAAGTTGAAGTTGTTGTGTGTGAGTTCATGTAGGGAGAGAGACAGAGAAACAGAAAGAGAGAAAGCGCAAGAGAGGGGGAGTTTTCATATCACTGCTATTTTATCAGACCACATATACCCACACATACACCAACCCACACACAGAGTGCCCTGAGTCACTGCCCCCCCCCCCTCCCCCTCCCACGTCCAGTGCAGAGTGCCGAGCGGTGGCTCGTACTCCCAGCAGTGTCTTTGCTGCTCTGTGTTTGATTAGTGAAGGTTGGCTGTGAGCAGGGCTGAGCCAGTGAAGAAGGAGGAGGAGGTGGAGGAGGAGGTGGAGGAGGAGGAGGAGGGGGAAGAGTCAGGGGAGGTGAGGACCAGGTCTCGTTTGCATATTTTGGTTAATGAACAGCTGGTGTTGGGGGGCCGGTGTGGGAGACAGGAGGGGAGTTCCTCTCAAACCGTTCATTATCTCCTATTATTCTCCATGAAGCCAGAGGTGACAGCAGCACTGCTTTAAAGCCAGGGCCCACCACCACAACCACCATCACTACCAGCAACACCTCCACCAAAACACATGGATAAGGTTACTATGGCAGAACTCAACAGCCTCTTGCGATATCTCTCAGATAAGGGGTTGGGTTGATCACGGGTTGGCGTTACTGCAAAAATATTTTGAGGATCTTTGGGAGGGCAATTGGGTCAGGCCAGGGCACCGTGACCTGTTTGGGCGTGCCGACCACTTCCACGCTGTTACCTCGTTGCGTGAGCATTTGTGTCTTGGCCGTTTTGCCAGCAGTCGTCGGAATGGTCCAAGTGCACCATGGGGGATTAAAGGAGAAATGCGAGCAACACATGACACCCCGGGAGGACGGGCTTCAGAACATGCTACTGTCCCTTCCTTCCGTATTCCCCCTCCCTTCCTCCCCTCTTCTCCCTCCCTTCCTCCCCTCTTCTCCCTCCCTTCCTCCCCTCTTCTTCCTCCCTTCCTCCCCTCTTCTCCCTCCCTTCCTCCCCTCTTCCCCCTTTGAATACAGATCCCTCACCGCCCTCCACTCTCCTATCTGTCAGCTGGTAGCCTTAGTCACAGTACACTGACCTTCGGAGGAATCTGATGTAGCAACAGATACAATATATAATCACACAACATTCACGTCTAATTTATACAGCTCTTTGGCCTGTCTTGTACTGACCTGAACTGTCCTTGGCTCAAACACAAGACATGACTGCCGGTGTCATGTGAAAACACAGGGTTATGGCTGTATGGCAGTTCAGTAGAGTATGAATGTACAAGCAAGGTCTCGCAAGATAAGTCTTTGATATTACTTGATATCAATGGCACTTGCACATGAAAGGCAAATGTTAAAGCATTGCTAAAAAATATTCTCTGAACTAATTTATTCGGCAGGTTTACACTACTTTTCAGTGGCATTGTCTTTTTAAACTAACTCGTCTTCTTTGAGCCATAGTATTATTAGGAGAATGTGGTAATTTAGCAGACACTTTAATCCAACTTTCTGTGCAATTTAACTTTAGACATTTTTGTTATTATATGACCCAACTTACTGTGCTATATGAGTCACCCAACCATATTAGCCGTCTTTTCCCATTTTTATGCTCGTTTGTCATTTGGCAAACCATGTTAATTTTGTTTGCCTTTGTTTGATGTATTAATGACAGGTTGACCTATGAATCTTTATAATATGCAGACATAGAGATGATAGATAAGTGTATTTTTTAAAATTTTTTTTACTTAAGGCTAGGAAACCATAACCCAATGCCATCAAGAGCCCAATCCTTCATTGAAGTTATTTCATGCACAGTTGATTTTATGTAAATTAATTGACACTTTAGGGGGGGCGTTGACATTTCACTGACTCTTAATTTTCACCACCTCAAAAAAGGACAGAGGGAGAGAAGGGGAGAGAAGGGGAGAGAAGAGAGAGGGAGAGAAGAGAGAGTGAGAGAAGAGAGGGAGGGAGAGAGAGAGATGCTGAGCGATATGGAGAGAGAGAGATATAGAGAAAAGGAGAGATGGAGAGGCGACGAGAAGTAGGGAAAAAAAGCTGCCGCACATCTCGGAATCCTCCCAGCCCAATGCTTAAAAAAATTCTACTCATCATTATTTACACAATAAATAAATTCCGATCTGGGCCGTTTTAATTGCAAATGCAGCTCGCGGGGACCCCTCCCCGAGCCTAGGAGGCAGCCGCCTACCTTCCTCGAGAAACCCTGGCTCAGTCAATTATGGTAATGAATTGTCAATAAATATAAAAATTTAATATGGCCTGCTTACTGTGAGTGGCAGCTATGGACTTGCCTCCCAGACAAATTTGCTGCTGCTGCAGATATTAAGTGCACCTGAAAGTGCTCGCGGTGGGCCAATGGGGCCAGTGCCGGGGCCAGAGCATGAGGAGGGGTGGGGGGGGGTCCTGGGGGATATCCGGGGGGGCCCACACGCTCTCACCCCTCTCGGCCCCCGCCTCCAAACCCCGCGTCCAGACGCAGAGGAGGGGAGAGGAGGGGGAAGGCGAGAGGGAGGAGAGAGGGGGGTGTCCCCCCCTTGTTTATCGGCGGGTGATTATGATTCAGCAGTCAGCCCCGGCCCTTCGGCCCTCTCCCTCCCTCTCTTTCTCACTCCTCTTTCCCTCGCTCCCTGTATCTCTCTCCCTGCTGTGCTAGCAATCTACAGTGTGCTGGGCTACAGTGTGGGGAGAGTGAGAAAGAGGGAGAAAATGAGAAAGGCTTGAGAGAGAGAGAGAGAGAGAGAGAGAGAGAGAGAGAGAGGGAGAGAAAGAGAGAGAGAGAGAGAGAGATAATGAGAAAGGCTTGAGAGAGAGAGAGAGAGAGAGAGAGAGAGAGAGAGAGAGAGAGAGAGAGAGAGAATAATATATATATATAAATATATATATTTTCAGGTTCAGTGAGAGTGATAAGCCTCCATAAGAGAGAGAGAGAAACTCTCCTGATAGCCAGCCTACTGTATGCTGATGGGGAGGATGCATCTAGCTGTTGTTGTTAGACACATAGCGCCCTGTATTGTTATAAGGCATACACTGTATTCTTCCTCATTTCTATGGATACACAGTTATAGGGGTCTACCTGCTTGTTTATTTTATTGTTTGTCTTATTGTGTAAGAACGGTAAGCTAACTGCACCCATATTGAGATGGGATCTTACACTGTCAGATTGACCAAAGGGACATTTCATACACATATACTGTATAAGGCATACTGTTGTATAGATAGGCATTATCTAAGGTGCCAGTGAACTACAAAATGGTTTTACTTTCAAAAACCGGTCAAGGTATTTCCATGTTTTATTTAACCTTTATGTTGACAGGGAGCCAATTTTATTTAACTTGATTAGGATTCCAATTAGCCGACGCCAGTGACGACATCTAGTCTTACTGGGGTACGACACTTGACCCCACATGACCCGGGGCGGCAGGGTAGCCTAGTGGTTAGAGCGCTGGACTAGTAACCGGAAGGTTGCAAGTTCAAAACCCCCAAGCTGACAAGGTAAAAATCTGTCTTTCTGCCCCTGAACGGGCAGTTAACCCACTGTTTCTAGGCCATTGAAAATAAGAATTTGTTCGTAACTGACTTGCCTAGTTAAATAAAGGTAGAAAAAGACATTACAGACAAAATACTTTACATGCATTTAAATACATGAACATGTAGTGTGTGTGAGTGTGCATCTCTCAGTCACACATACATGTCAGTACATACACACAACAAGTAAGTCACATGGGGGAGAGATGTTGTCCCATGCAGTGTTTCTTTATTTGTTTTTGGAAACCAGGTTTTCTGTCCACGTGCGCTATATGAGATAGAAGGGAGTACCATGCAGTCATGGCTCTGTATAATACTGTACGTTTCCTTGAATTTGTTCTGGACCTGGGGACTGTGAAAAGACCCCTGGGTAAGGGTGTGTATTAGTGCTGTGTGTAAGTTGACTATGCAAACAATTTCTTATAAAAACAAGTCTTTCCTCAACTCTTAGCCAAGAGAGACTGGCATACATAGTATTGATATCAGCCCTCTGATTACAATGAAGAGCAAAACGTGCTGCTCTGTTCCGGGCCAGCTGCAGCCTAACTAGGTCCTTCTTTGCAGCACTGGACCATATGACTGGACAGTAATCAAGATAAGATAAAACTAGAGCCTGCACGTCTTGCGTCGTGTGGTGTCAAAAAAGCAGAGCATCTCTTCATCACGGACAGACCTCTCCAAATCTTTACAACCATTGAATCTATATGTTTTTACCATGACAGTTTACAATCTAAGGTAACACCAAGTAATTTAGTCTCCTCAACTTGCTCAACAGCCACGGCATTCATTACCAGATTCAGCTGAGGTCTAGAACTTGGGGTATGATTTGTATCAAATACAATGCTCTTAGTTTTAGAGATGTTAAGGACTAGTTTATTACTGGCCACCCATTCTAAAACTGACAATGCTGAGACCAAGGTCTCTTTTCCAGATGAGCCCTGTTTAGCACAACAATACACATCAAGATACAATATACACATTAAACTACACATTAAAATACACAACTACACATCCATACACGCATTATTTGTATAATAATAATAATAATAATAATAATGTATTATTACTCTGTATAACATGTTGTTATACAAAACACCATATAAGTTAACAATTAAGTAAGGTACGGCAGAAGTTTATGCAGGAGGGCTTTATAAACAAAAATAATTAAATCATTCTACGAGACTTCAAAGTATTCTTTCATCGCAGACAAGACCTTTCTCTCACCTCAACTTCAGCACACACTGTAAAGGAGTGTGTTATATTCTATGGGAATGCTATTGAATTGCACGAGATCAAGGAGATTTCTCGGCAACAAACGAGTGATCAAATTATATATACGGATACCGTATATGTGTGTCCTATGAGGCCTAGTGTGTACCCCACAGTGTCTAACAGCTTGTGTGTGCTCCCCCCCTCTCTCCTGCAGGTGGATTACGTTGTAATTGCCTCCCAAGCCGGAGCCACTCTCAACAACCTGATGAGCCACGCCCAGGAGCTGGTGGGCAAGCTGCGCTCTCTGCAGCTGGACCAGAGGGAGTTTGTCTGCCTCAAGTTCCTGGTGCTGTTCAGCTTGGGTGAGTACTATGCTGGAGGAGGCTGGGTAGGGGAGGGGAGGCCGGGTAAGGGATGCTGGGTGAGAGAGGAGAAGGTGGCTGAGGGAGGAGAGGGTGGAGGCTGAACGGGTCGGGGGGAAAGAGGGTTGTTTCCGTGTGGGTGAGTCCCAGGGATGGGAAGAAGGGAGACTGGGTGGGGGAGGGGAGGGATATATAGGGGTATGGATTAGAAGTGAGAAGGGGGGAGGGGAGGGATATTGGGGAAGGGGTTATAGGTGAGGGGGAGGGAGGATGGGTGAGGTAGGAAGAGGAGGGAAAGGGTAGTTTGTGAGGGATGGGGAGTCTTACGATAAGGGATGGGGTGGGAGAAGGGGTAAGGTGAGGTATGGATGACTTTGGGAGAGAGATGGGGCCAGAGATGTGGGGGGGAGGTGATAACGAGACTACAACACACTGGTCATGAATGCCACATAGAAACAGGGCAGGGTCACCGAACGGCCACACAGGGCACGTGCCCTGGGGCACCCGACCTCCAGGGGGCCCACAACCCAGTTACAATGTGTAAAATTGTAGGAAAATTAGCTTTAAAACTGCTCAATTCTCTCTTGGGCTAATGGCAAAATGTGAGGAATAGTAGAACATTTTGTTTTAAAATTGCTACATGTTCTTTCAGCCTCATGGCAAAATGTGAGCAATAGCGTGATGTTAGCTATAAAGCACATTTTTCTCTCTGACCCATGGCAAAACGTGTAGAATATCAGGAAATTAGCTTTTAAACAGCAACATTTTCTCTTAGCCTCGTGACAAAATGTGTAGAATCAATCTGATCTCATAGTTTCACTTCAGGAACTGACGTAATTGGATGAACGTCGATTTTTGACTCATTAATTCAGCATGGTTATAGGTTTCATTCCGCATGGTTACAGGGTTAAAACAAAAACAACTCAAAAGATTAAGTTCAGGTATTAATTCCCGAGCTGTTAAAGTTAGGGCTATGGTTTGGGGAAAGCATAAAACTAAATAATAATACAAGAAATGCATTAACTACTCTCCCTGCTTGCTAAAGCATTATGAACTGCTTTGACGCAGTGGTCTAAGCAGTGTGCTCTGGCTCAAAACATTTTCAGTTTGAGTGCTGTACCACAATTCTCAAAAAAAAAATTGGTGAGCGCCAAGGACGGATTATATCGACGACAACAGGACCTTTTAAAATGTCTGAAATTGACGTATGTTTCGAGTGACCAGCCTAGTCGAAAGCATTATAAAACTGCACATTTTTTCAACCTTAAATGTTAGCTTTTTCAACCGGGAAGTTAGCTGATTTCCCCCAAAAAATGTTAATTCTACAAAAGGTGATCGGTGCCCGGTAGCCCCAAATGTGGTAGTCCAGCCCTGCATATAAACACACACACATAGATGCACGCATGCACACACACACTTACCCTATCTGCAACCGATTGGCCATTTGGTCAGTCGCACGGGTTGCGGATGCAGTGGTCTGTCCTGATGGCAGGTTGTGGTGTGGTCATGGTACTGTGGCAGCTGCAGGATCAATCAATCAATCAAATGTTGATCAAATAAAGCCCTTTTTACTTCAGCCGATGTCACAAAGTGCTGCACAGAAAACCAGCCTAAAACCCCAAACAGCAAGCAATGCAGATGTAGAAGCACGGTGGCTAGAAAAAACTCCCTAGAAAGGCCAGAACCTAGGAAGAAAACCTAGAGAGGAACCAGGCTCCGAGTGGTGGCCAGTCGTCTTCTGGCTGTGCCGGGTGGAGATTATAACAGAACATGGCCAAGATGTTCAAATGTTCATAGATGACCAGCAGGGTCAAATAATAATAATCACAGTGGTTGTAGAGGGTGCAACAGGACAGCACCTCAGGAGTAAATGTCAATTGGCTTTTCATAGCCAATCATTCAGAGTTAGAGACAGCAGGTGCGGTAGAGAGAGAGTCCAAAACAGCAGGTCCCGGACAAGGTAGCACGTCCAGTGAACAGGTCAGGGTTCCATAGCCGCAGGCAGAACAGTTGAAACTGGAGCAGCAGCATGACCAGGTGGACTGGGGACAACAAGGAGTCATCAGGCCAGGTAGTCCTGAGGCATGGTCCTAGGGCTCAGGTCCTCCGAGAGAAGAGAGAGAGAAAAGAGAGAGAGAGAATTAAAGGGAGCATACTTAAATTCACACAGGACACCGGATGAGACAGGAGAAATACTCCAGATATAACAGACTGACCCTAGCCCCCCGACACATAAACTATTGCAGCATAAATACTGGAAGCTGAGACAGGAGCGGTCGGACACATACACACACACAATACACCCCCCCGCCCCCCCCCACACACACACACACACGGAGACAATCACAGACAAACACACCACACACCTCTAAGAAAGGTTCAATATTCTCATATTCTCTGTATGTGTGTTTGTTGGTCAGCCATGGGACTTTCCTCACCATTTCCTGTTCGTAAGTTATGCCTCCTCACTCCCGTAGTTTACCATCATTCATTAATGAAGTCATTTGAAGTCAAGGTAATATGCTCAGGCTAGCCCCACGGTGGACACTGGTTTCTCCTATCAAAGACAGACTTCCAGGGTTGATGGTTACTGCCAGGAAGATTGCTGGAATTGTAATGTACTCGGCTGTTTGTCAACAAGTATTATCATATCACTTGCATTTCCACATCTGAACTTAGTACATAGGTGTGTGTGAGTGTGTGTGCGGGTTTGTTTGTGCGCGTGTGTGCATGTTCTCGCCTCCAATTTACAAGGGGCTTATGTTGACCACCTGGAATCGCTAAGTGAACAGCAAGCCTTTGAATAAACGCAGACCCTCCCCCAACCCCTCTGCACTCCTCCACTTCTCCCCCTTTCCTCCCCACGCTTCAGTCCCACCTGGAAAAGGGCTTTACTTCCCCAACCCTCGCACAAGCCCCTTAATGAAATGCTTTCCTCCTGGCCGACTTGCCGTGCTCAGAGCTAGTGAGATTAATGTTTGTGTTATTGGGTGTTTGTGGCAGAGGGGCGGGTGAGAGGGGAGGCTGGGAGGGTGTGATGGGGGGTCTGGGGGGTTGATGGTCTAAATAATTTGGCGGAAACATCATCCATAATGAAAGGCTCACCTGAGGGATGTGTATCGCCCCCGGCAGTGCGTGTTGTCTGCGCTGCCTGGGCCCCTGTGAACGCTAGACGGTTCGCTACGGAGAGAAAGCGGGAAACCAACATTAAGCCAGGAGATTAGAAGTGCTCTGATTAATATCATCCCACAGTCGAGAGGAGTGTGTGTGTGTGTGTTTTTATATACATGTGAATGCACGCGTGTCTGTAAGTGTAAGTTTTACTGTACAGTGTGTGCGTGTCTCTGTGTGTTTGTATACTGTGTGTACTAGAGTTCATCAACTCCAGCTGAGGAGCCAATTAATAGGGAGTTAATGAAATGAGGCATGAAACTACTCCTGTGCCGTGCTGGGTGAATGCAGAAGGCAACATGAGGTGAAACACTCTCTCTCTATTACTCCTATACTTGCTACCTGGGCCCGTATTCCTAAAGCATTTCAGAGTAAGAGTGCTGATCTACTGTCGGATCAGTTTTTCCTTTTAGATCATAATGACTAAGATTACATGGACAGAGAGGGACCTGATCCTAGATCAGCACTCCTACTATGAGATGTTTTGTGAATACTGGTTCTTTACAGGATCACAAGTTGCTTCTACTATGGGTGTGTGTGTGTGTGTGTGTGTGTGTGTGTGTGTGTGTGTGTGTGTGTGTGTGTGTGTGTGTGTGTGTGTGTGTGTGTGTGTGTGTGTGTGTGTGTGTGTGTGTGTGTGTGTGTGTGTGTGTGTGTGTGTGTGTTTACATAGATAGGTGACCATCACTTGTACCAATAAGCTATCAAGTGGAGCACCCTTTTTTTTGCCAGCTGCACATCACATATTTTAACCAGCTACATTTTGACCATCAAATTTGGACTATCTATCAAATGCATGGGTGCATTCGTGTTTTGACATATGTGCACTGCTTACATAGTAACAAGTTAATTAGGCAATAAGGCCCGAGGAGATGTGGTATATGTTGCATACTCCAATGCGGAGTGCCTGGATACAGCCATAAGCTGTGGTATATTGGCTATATACCACAAACCCCCCAAGGTGCCTTATTGCTATTATAAACTGGTTACCAACATAATTAGAAATGTGTTTAGCCAATCAGCTTTCAGCCAATCAGCATTCAGGGCTTGAACCACCCAGTTTATAATATACAGTAGTTGGTGTCACTCTAACCTTTTATTCCTTTTATTGACAGTCAATTCTCTAGTTTAGATTAGTATTACTCAATCCAAGTATATTCAAGCATATACAACGTCTTTAATCAGATTTAGATTGAATTGAATTTCAATGCATAGACATCTTTTAAAGGCTTTTTTTGTCAGGGGCTCTCTATTTCAGAGATGCCTGGTAGAATTCTGATCACCGAAAGGTAGAGATCGATGTGAGGTAAAAGCACCAGTCAGTCCAAGGCCGAGTGTGTGTGAGACAGGTTAACCACGCACACACCCACATATGCACACTACCGCTTCTATTCATTCTACTACTTGTTATTTTTGACTTGACTCTTTTCACCGTTATTATTGATTATTGTTTAATGTACCGCATTGTTGAGGGATCCAGCACATAAGCATTTCGCTTGCACCTTTTATACCTGCTGTAAACTGTGTATGTGACAAGTAAATTAGATATGGATTTGATTTGACACGCGCACGCACGCAAGCACACACACACACACACACACACACACACACACACACACACACACAGCTCCACAAACTCGCCACACAAGGTCAAATGCAGCTCCGATGAACATACAGACATCAATCCTGGACAGGCCTTTTCTCCTAAAAGCAGCCCTCTCTTAAGCCATTTACAAATGAAGCCTTTTAAAGGAAATCAAAGGTACAATTCCCCTGGCCTGACATGAGCCTAGCCCAATTGCTCCAACTTCTGCGCTTTCTATCAGCGTGCCGACTCCAGCGTGATCAGTCAATGTCGCTCGCCGCCGGACTCTTTGTAAAAGTGGCTGTCGATAAAGAGGAGGATAGACCATCGTTTTTGACCTGGGAAGAGTCACTTGTCTTGGTGGGTGGTGGGGTGTCAAGAAAAAGTGTTGTGTGTGTGTGTGTGTGTGTGTGTGTGTGTGTGTGCGCGTGCGTACATGCAGAGATTTGTATTAACCTTGCTGTCTGTCTCTCCGACATTTGCAACATTGTTTCAATATTCAAATTCGATCTCCAGCTGTCACATAGTAGTTATGAACTTGTCGGGATGAGACAGACAGGCAGGCAGATTTTCTCAACCAGTCGAAATCATGAATCAGCATAATTTTTATGGATACATACAAAGAAATATCAATAGAAAACAAGTAAAACGAAACAAAGTGCAGCTAGTTTACAGTCGTTCCAGCTTCAGTTTGAAGTGATTGTGTTAGCTGTGTTGTTGGCTAGCTCGTCTGAACAACAGTATCCTGATGAGAGAGCACATGTTCTATGCCAGGTGAAGTCGCGACTTCACCTGGCATAGAACATGTGCTCTCTCATCAGGATTAGCTCATTGTTATGGATGTATCCAAATAAATGTGACTTGAAAACAGCTTAAACAATTGCAAATGCAGCTACTTTGTTGTTTTTCTGCCACACTGTTTTTGACGTGATTGTAAGTTAGCTGTAGTTGGCTAGCTAGCAAGGGATAAGAACGTTGCCAGCCAGTATGGCAATAGAACATTTATAATGAACGACTGGGTCCCGTCCATAGATAGAGGACGAACGAACGACCAGCCGGGTTGGGTAGCAACCCTTGATTTGTGTCGGGACTATATCTTGTGGAAGGTTGAAACAGTATGAATAAATTCATCAAAATAATTTTTTTTATGAAAATATGTAAATCATTGTTTGAATATGTTGATAACTTGTTGTATAAAAGGGATAATGCCCTCGATGTCAAGGTATGGTTTGCCTCGACTTCATCTCAGGCCTAACGACATCCGTACCAATATATCCTCCAAACACCAGCTTCTCGGGCATGATCACTTACCTAAACCACGGTCGTTCTCCTAGCATGCCTCTTTCAATACAAATGTACAATAATATAAAGACAACATCCACTACATGACCAAAAGTATGTGTACACTGCTCATTGAACATCTCATTCCAAAATCATTGGCATCAATATGGAGTTGATCCCCCTTTTGCTGCTATAACAGCCTCCACTCTTCTGGGAAGGCTTTCCTCTAGATGTTGGAACATTGCTGCAGGGACTTGCATCCATTAGTGAGGTCGGGGACTGATGTTGGGCTGGCTCGGAGTCGGCGTTCCAATTCATCCCAAAGGTGTTCGATGGAGTTGAGGTCAGGGCTCTTTGCAGGCCAGTCAAGTTCTTCCACACTGAACTCGACAAACCATTTCTGTATGGACCACGCTTTGTGCACGGGGGCATTGTTATGCTGAAACAGGAAAGGTTTCTGTTACGACAAACTGTTACCACAATGTTGGAAGCACAAAATCGTCTAGAATGTCATTGTATGCTGTAGAATTAAGTTTTCCCTTCACTGGAACTAAGGGGCCTAGCACAAACCATGAAAAACAGCCCCAGACTATTATTTCTTCTCCACCAAACTTTACAGTTGGCAGTATGCATTCGGGCAGTTAGCCTTCTCCTGACATCCGCCAGACCCAGATTCGTCCGTCGGACTGCCCAATGGTGATGCGTGATTCATCACTCCAGAGAACACGTTTCCACTGTTCCAGAGTCCAATGGCGTTGAGCTTTACACCACTCCAGCTGACGCTTGGCATTGTGCATGGTGATCTTTGGCTTGTGTGCCATGGAAACCCATTTCATGAAGCTCCAGATGAACAGTTATTGTGCTGACATTGCTTCCAGAGGCAGTTTGGAACGAGGTAGTGAGTCTTGCAATCGAGGACAGACAATTTTTACGAGCTACGCACTTCAGCACTTGGCGATCCCGTTCTGTGAGCTTGTGTTGCCTACCTCTTCGCGGCTGAGCCGTTGTTGCTCCTAGACATTTTCACTTCACCATAATAGCACTTACAGTTGACCGGAGCAGCATCCTATGAAGGTGCCACATTGAAAGTCACTGAGCTCTTCAGTACGGGCCATTCTACTGCCAATGTTTGCATTGCATGGCTGTGTGCTTTATTTTATACACCTGTCAGCAACAAGTGTGGCTGAAATAGCCAAATCCACTCATTTGAAGGGATGTCCACATAGTTTTGTTCGTGTAGTGTATGTAAACCCTTTCCAGGCCTGTTTGGATAATGTATTGCACCATTCAGAGATGCACTTTGTAGCCGACTCTGAAAACGTAACCTGTTTCTGTTCTTACTGTGTGCATAAGGCCTAAGTGTAATAATTGTATTTTGGACACAAATCCTCAGCTCATTTGTGTGGTGAAATTTTTATGGATTCTCCTAATATTTATGTGTACATCTGTGGACAGGTCGAGGTTATCGGGACAGTAGCCTATTACGTCAAGTCTTAAATCGTTGGATAACAAAAGTAAGCTGTAATGATGAGAGTGTAAGACTGTTGACTATAAAAGTGTGCTGTTTTCTGTCAGTTTATACAGCTTGTGTCATAACAGGAGGTCCAAGGCAGGTTGGATTTATTTGCATACAGGGAGGGGCCAGGGAATCTGGTCACAATATGGATGAAGTGGGCAAATAAGAGACACGTTTTATTAGACGCAACAAATCTCGATTTGATTGTGATCGGATGACGACAACCACGTTAATGCAAGGTGTAAGCACGGTTAGTGTGCGTGCTTGAGTGCATGTGCAAAACAACGTGCGTATGTGTCTGTGTGTGTGCGCACATGTGCGTGCATGTTTTGCTTGCATACGTGCTTGTGTATATGTGTGTGTATATGTGTGTGTATATATCTGTGTGTGTGTGTGTGTTACATGCCAGATGCGGCAATAGTGGCATAAGAGTGCAGTTAGGGGAGCTCTGCAGTGACCCCACGGCTCGAGGTCAGCCTCTGTCATGTGTAATTGTGTGAGGCCGCCCCAGTCATAACTTGTCAGAGGCGAGGAAAGCCAGGGATAGCCAGGCTGCGCTGGTAAGTGCTCCCAACGGGGGCCAGATTTGTGGGCAGAGCACTAAATAACACTACTACTATCTGGCCTTTTTTTCTGCTTCTTTTCTAAAAGAACCAGAAAAAACTATAGGAGTAAAGGTTACTCAGATGACTGATTGTGTTCCATTCAAGTCTTACGAGGAGTGTTTCCCCTTGCTAGTATATGTAGGCGGGTCCCTTCCCATTTAGATAGTCTCCTTTGCACCCTTGCCGAAAGAGCTGACGTTTTTGGGGGATGTTGGCAGCCTTTGCTGTTGATTTGGGGATCCTCCCACCTAAAAATAAAACAAATGGGAAATGCTGAATCATTTTCAATGGAACTTTAAACATACAGTCAAATCAAATCAAAGTTGATTTGTCACGTGCGCCGAATACAACAGGTGTAATAGACCTTACAGTGAAATGCTTACTTACAGGCTCTAACCAATAGTACAAAAAAGGTATTACACCACAGTTTCCTTCTCTCTTCAGACATTTGAATAGATCTGATCTGAAATCAGTTCTGGAATAACCTGTGTCTCAAACCTTCCACCCATCCCACCTCCCCTCTATCCCTCTCTCCCTCCCTTCCTTTCATCCCCTCCACCCTTCCGCCCTCTCCCCTGCGCTAGCTAGCATCTCTCATTAACATGTTTAGCACGTCACGTGAAGCCTCTCGCTCTGGGTTCCACGAGGTCAGACACCAATCTGCTGAAACAACACAAAAGTGGTAAACCCTGTTGAAAGAAAAAACAAATTTTCTCTCTCTCTCTCTCTCTCTCTCTCTCTCTCTCACTCTCTCTCTCTCTCTCTCTCTCTCTCTCTCTCTCTCTCACACACACACGCATGCAGGCACACACACATACACTGCTCCCTGAAAGCGAGAAGAAAACATGTAATTCCCAGACAGGTATGTCCTAATTAAGCTACAAGCCTTGCTCCTCTGCTTCCCCAATCAATGCTCTGATCCCGGCCAATGAGTTGGGGAGTTCACTAATGCATGCATAACCCGGGCTCACATAATGCCCCGCAAATATTCATTTCCTGAAACGAATCAAATAATTTGGAATTCAGTCAGGATTGATTAACATTTGGAGGCGGTGAAGTCGCGTGTGGCGTTAACGTGATCAATACCCATATAAACCACGATTGGGTGTGTGTGCTTCCTTCTCAAACATATTCCCTCAATATCTTCTCTTCCGTTTTGGTACTTTTCTTTGTTACATTTTTTATTTAGCAGACACTTATCCAGAGCAACTTGAGACTGTTGCATAAAAATGCTTTCTTGGCATACGCTTGAACTTAGTCACCGCAAAAGCCTCAATTGGCTTCTAGTTGAGTGTCCTGACATTTTCCTTTATTTTAACAGTACAAGGTAGCAGCAACCCCCTAAGCAATGAATCTAGTATTTCTTGATTTTCATCCCTCTCTCTTTGTAAAAAAGCAAACCCACGGTTGTTCGTTGTCGAGCTCCCACTTTGAAAAGCAAGCTCAGTATTGAGACCTTCTAAAAGGCTTTCAGACTTTATCAAGCTGTAAAAGCACCAGATCTCCATGTTGCCACTATTAATGGCCATTACTGATTCAGATTCAGGCTGTTGTTAATTAAAAAGGAGTTTGGGGAGAAATTGTAGCTCTTGCCTTACATTCTCTCCCTTTTGCCTAACATTCAGAACGCTCTGGAAATTAAGCCCCGATTCCGCCTCGATTTCAATACTCGGCTCCTACAGTTAACTGCCAAAATAAAGGAAACACCAACATAACATATCTCAATAGGACATTGGGCTACCACCAGCCGCCAGGACAGATTCAATGCGCCTTGGCATAGATTCCACAAGTGTCTGGAACTCTATTGAAGGGATGCACACACACACCCTTTAAACCCCCTATACTCCTTTGAGACCCCTAGGTGCAGCCTAAACATAATGGGATGTTAATTGTTTAATTAACTCAGGAACCACACCTGTGTGGAAGCACCTGCTTTCAATATACAGTACTTTCCATTGCTCATTTACTCAAGTGTTTCCTTTATTTTGGCAGTTACCTGTACTTTGTAAAACGCTGGACCCTAGCACTTTCTGCTGATAAAGGTGTGATAATGGTAATAAAAAAAACACACACATCATAATTGTGTTACAAGGGGGTCCTGAGAGAAATAATGGAGCCTAGTTCAGTGTGTTAGCAAAATACATTATGCATTCGATTTTTAGATTATGCAAATTTCCTGGGAATGAATACAGGTACAGCCTGTTTTAAACACTCCTTTCCATTAAATGTAGTGAAGATACTGTATGATAACCAAACCAGAGGTTGGAACCGGTTCAGGGAACACTACCAAAAACGGTAAAATAACCAACATTTTAGAGGAACAGAACCAGAACTGAGAACAAAAGTGATCTATACTGTTCTGGAACAGAACCATTATTTTAAAAGCATGGGAACAGGTTAATAACGTTTTTTACATTCTGGGAGTTTTTTTCCAGTCCCACAAAAAGCGCCTATGCAAAGCCCTCACTTTGTCACTTAAAAACATATTCAAGTGTCTGCCTACCAGCTGAAAATCTTTGCCAGTGTGTGTGTGTAAGCTACCTGCCCGTACTACTCCCTCCGAAGCATAGTCTACTATAGCTACTTTCGTTACAAGCATGATTCAGAAATGATTCAGAAATGATTCAGATTTTTTACTTTTTCAATGATAGGTAAGGATACGATAGTTATCACGTTTCACATTGGATTTATTAACTACAAAAAATTGTATTTTAATTCTGGTGCCGCTCTGTACACACAAGCCTGTTAGCTAGCTAACTTAGCTACCTCTGGTCTAGTTCAGGAAAATGCTACGTGGCATTATGTGTAATGTAATGGAACTGAGAGTCATGATCAAGGCCTAGCTCTGGTCCAACGTTAGTTAAGCCAACTCTCCGATGTTCAAAGGTATTCAAAGTTCCTTCATAGAAGCCGCTCCTCTGTAGGTATAATTATTTGGTCCGAATTCAGATAATGCATGTCATAACAACAAGATGCCCAGTGCTTCATGCCCAGTGCTCTTCTCACCCGCAAAATTTCAGTCACATCTCAAACCCTACACCACACTTGTCTGTCCAATCAATTTGGAAAGTATTCAGACACCTCAACATTTTGTTACGTTACAGCCTTATTCTAAAATGAATTAAATAAAACATTTTCCTTGTCAATCTATACACATTACCCCATATTTGCAAAGCGAAAATATGCAAAAATAAAAAACAGAAATACCTTATTTAGTATTCAGACCCTTTGCTATGAGACTTGAAATTAAACTCAGGTGCATCCTGTTTCCATTGATCATTCTTGAGATGTTTTTACAACTTGATTGGAGTCCACCTGTGGTAAATTCAATTGATTGGACATTATTTAGAAAGGCACACATCTGTTTATATAAGGTCCCACAGTTGAATGTACATGTCAAAGCAAATACCAAGCCATGAAGTCGAAGGAATTGCCCGTAGAGTTCTGAGACATGATTGTGTCGAGGCACAGGTCTGGGGAAGGGTACCAAAACATTTCTGCAGCATTGAAAGTCCCCAAGAACACAGTGGCCTCCATCATTCTTAAATTGAAGAAGTTTGGAAACACCAAGACTCTTTCTAGAGCTGACCGCCTGGCCAATCTGAGCAAACGGGGGAGAAGGACCTTGGTCAGGGAGGTGACCAAGATCCCAAATGAGCTCCAGAGTTCCTCTGTGGAGATGGGAGAAGCTTCCAGAAGGACAACCATCTCTGCAGCACTCACCAATCAGGCCTTTAAAGTAGAGTGGCCAGACGGAAGCCACTTCTCAGTAAAAGCCACATGACAGCCTGCTTGGAGTTTGCCAAAAGGCACCTAAAGGACTCAATAAACATGGCACCATCTCTACGGTGAAGCATGGCGGTATCATGCTATGAGGATGTTTTTCAGCAGCAGGGACTGGGAGACTAGTCAGGATCGAGGGAAAGATGAACGGAGAAAAGTACAGTGAGATCCTTGATGAAAATCTGCTCCAGAGCGCTCAGGATCTCAGACTGGGGTGAAGGTTCACCTTCCAACAGGACATCAACCTAAGCACACAGCTAAGACAACGCAGGAGTAGCTTCTGGACAAGTCTCTGAATGTCCTTGAGTGGCCCAGCCAGAGCTCGGACTTGAACCCAATCGAATATCTCTGGAGAGACCTGAAAATAGCTGTGCAGCAATGCTCCCCATCCAACCTGACAGAGCTAGAGAGGATCTGTAGAAAATAATGGGGAAAACTCCCCAAATACAGGTGTGCCAAGCTTGTAGCGTCATATCCAAGAAGATATGTAATCGCTGCCAAAGGCGCTTCAACAAAGTAAAGGGTCTGAATATTTGTAAAAAGTGAATGTGATATTTCAGTTTTTTATTTTTAATACATTTGTGGTATTGTGTGTAGATTGTTGAAGAAAAACAACAATTTAATCCTTTTAAGAATAAGGCTGTAATGTAACCAAATGTGAAAAAATTCAAGAGGTCTGAATACTTTCCGAATGCACTGTACATAGTTTGCCTGCTCCATAGCAAGCTGCTCTAGCCATTGGTGAAGTCATTTAATGTTGAGCTAAATGTAAAACAATGTAGATTTCAGAGGTTTATAAAGGAACAGGAAGGAACAATACATTCTTTGGTTCGAACCGGGTCAGAACTTTTTTTGCTGGTCAGAACAGTGGAACGGAACAGAAAAAAAATATGGTTCTGTTTAGAACGAAAAGATTGGAAAATAATTTTGCTTCCAACCCCAGACACAAACAGACAATAACATTGCTACATCAACTTCCTAACAGTTTCAGGAACTGCTACTTTAGTGTGTAGACTGGACTATACAATCCCATCCACTAAAAAACTGATGAGAACTGGAGGCCTATCCAACGCAACCATAATGTCTGTTCGGATTCAGTAGAATTTAATGCAATCTTAACTCACACTACAGACGACAGGCAGAGAGTACTACAGCGAATGTCCTGTAATCTTTGTCTGCTTTCATCAACACACTGTCCAGCTTTAGTGGGCCACACTGAGCAGACAGATGCCCTGTAAAGTTTTCTTATGAAAAAATATCCTCTTCCCTTCTTCCCTCTCCTTCTTTCCTCCTCTTCTTTCCGCCGGGTGTGATTTAAGCGCGAATGAGCTATTGATGTTGGTGCAGGGAGAAACCGTTGCGCTCCCTCTATCCTAGGCCTTATTACAAGCCTGTCAGTTTATTATAAAACATTAGGAAAGCAGAGGGACACTTGTAGTTACTGTCTTATCGATCGTCGGGATAGATTCCGTGATTTAGTGGCAGACTCCTCTGCCATATCTCCAACATTCTCGGCCCTCCCATTAAGCTCCGGTGCTTTCCTTGCGCGGCTATTGATGTATCAACATTAACAGTTACAAGCAGCTACAGAAAATCAATGCTCAACTTTTATTACCAGGGCTGCATAAGGCTGTGTTTGCCTCCCGGTTAGACCCCTGCATTACAGCTAGCCCCTAGAACATGCTCCCGACAAGTCAGATGCTTCTTAAGTGATATGTGCACTATGGTTGGCCGATGTCAACCTTTGTCCTATTGTGATTATTATCCAATTTACATAAGTATTCACACCCCTGAGGCAGTACTTTGTAGAAGCACCTTTGGCAGCGATTACAGCTGCGAGTCTTTCTGAGAGATTTTCACACCTAGATTGTGCAATATTTTCCCATTATTCTTTTAAAAATTCTTCAAGCTCTGTCAAATTGGTTGTTGATCATTGCTAAACAACCATTTTCAGGTCTTGCCATAGATTTTCAAGCAGGTTTAAGTCAAAACTGTAACTCTGACCACAGGAACATTCACTGTCTTTTTGGTCAGCAACCCCAGTATAGATCTGGCCTTGTGTTTTAGGTTATTGTCCTGCTGAAAGGTGAAGTCATCTCCCAGTGTCTGTTGGAAAGCAGTGTGAACCAGGTTTTCCTCTAGGATTCTGCCCGTGATTAGCTCTATTACGTGTCCTTTTTATTCTAAAAAACTCTCTTGTCCTATAGACTTTCATTATTGTTATTTTTAAAAGCGGCAACTTTAGAGCACACCTTAGGCTAGAATATTTTGGAAATAAGCAACTGTTCATAACTGTAACTTGTCTTAAAGCATTTATGATAGGCCTAGTAGAAGGATGGTTATTGGTTTTCAACTTTTCATGGAAGGATTTTCCCGGTCTGCATGGATAATTTCTTTCTTAATAAGAAACTTGTCATAGTGTATTGATATTGTCTGCTCTCTCTCATTATTAGTACCCTCGCTACCTTTTACTTTTAGGCTATTCAAACAACTTTTTTAGAGATAGAACTTCGTTCTTTACTGCACGGTGCCAGTCAAGTTCAAATAGTCTAAACCATGGGTAGGCAACCCTGTTCCTGAAGTGCCGCAGGTACTGCAGCATTTTGTTCCAACTGGGCACCACACCTGCCAAACTGAGTTAATTGATCAGTTCAATGATTGCCTAAATTAAACACACCTGGTCTTCCAGGTCGGTTAAATCAAAAACATGAAGTGCCTGCGGCACTCCAGGACCAGGGTTGCCTACCCCTGCGCTCAACCACCGTCTGTCACATCACGATGTTGTCACCATCGACTGTCAATCATCATCGATAGACAATGCTATCATAATATCTATATATTATAATACCTATTCTTCTGCTGGGGCCATTTGGGCCTCCTGGGCCTCTGTTCACAGGATGCACATTTGCATGAGAACATGAGAGAACAACATTGCAGGGAAACAAATAAACATACAAACATGATTGCAAGGCTGGATTTTTTAAGGCCAGCATTTTTTCACTCCCAGGTGCTTGTTCGCAAGGCATTTGGCCATATTTAAGTGTTTATGTGTAACTTTTCCACACCAAATTTTCTTCAAACCCACCCTGCCTCTAACAAAAATTAGGGAGAAATATTGAAATAATCACTCCTCCTAACCCCGAGCTGTCCATCACCTGAATTGAAGCGGATTCATTTGAAGCGGATACCTAAACAGGAACAGTAGTGCATAAGGAGCAGAGCGTGGGCCCACTCAAACATTTATGAGCGCTGCGCAGGTCCTGCTGGGACAAGCAGACCGCTCGCAACGCCTCTCATTCCCGATCAATGGACTTAAGTTCATTACACACACAAGCCGTCCAACGCCTAGCGCGTGTGTGTTTGTGTGCATGTGTGTAGGGAGGAGGGGGGCCCTATAGAGCAGCATCAGAATAGTTTACATGACTGGAGGTCCCTGTAGCCCCAGCTTGAGGTTATCATTATGTACAGTACATGGTATCCGCTACGATGCTAATGTTTCACAATGGGTGCAGCAGCAGCGCTATTATAGCCAATGCGCTAGCTTCTGCTCTCCATCAATTATTGGCTGAGGCCTGCCAGGGCATGGAGGAGAGGACAGGCTACCCAGGGCCCAGTGGAGAGCAGGGGGCAAAATAAATGTAAATAATAACAAAATTGTACAATGCTAGCTATTTTGAAACAATTATTTTTGTTTTAATTTTATTGTTTTACATTATCTTATGTTACCTAGTCAGAATTTTTTACCCACTTGAAGCAAATAATTCAAACCTACTTTTTTAAAACAAAAATGTGATTATCTTGGAAAAAGCCTCGTACATTCATGAAACCGGTACACTTATCATCTCACATTATCTAGTCAGAATTTCTTACCCCATTGGAAGCAGATAATATGACCTATTTTTATTTAAATTAATGAAATGATCTCAGGTCAAGCGCCTGATGATCTTGTGGATATATTTATATACTTGTGGGAGAACTGGTATATAAACTTTGTATTTTACGGCATATCTCCTCTCCTAGGAGTATAGTGTCAGGCAGCATGGCCGATGTAAGGAGAGAGAAAGAGCAACTGCCACGGTCAGAATCCGTATTGATCAGTAAGCCAGCCAGGCCTTATTTAAACATTGCACACAAACACAGATAAGGAGTTACACAAGCCCTCCATAAAGAGCTGTCATTTCTCCATCGATCCCTCCCAGGGATTTCTGTGCCGTGGCCATCTATAAAGCTGTCTCTGTCACACACACACACACGAGTATGTACGCACACACACACACACACACAGGCATGCATGCACACACACATGCACAGAGGCATGCACACACGTATTCTGCACACATACGCACACAAACACAAACGTACACAGACACAATCTCTCACACACTGCAACAGTCAGGCCAAAGGCAGCCGTGGCCTCAGGGGCTGCTGTAGCGTAACCCAGGTCTAATGCACAAAAACCACATCGGCAATGAAATAGACCAATCAGATCAAGCGTTAACCGGGCGATATCAGACAGCCGCATAGCAGATGTTTTTGGCGGTGTTGAAGGTGAAACTGTGTTGGAGATGTCAAGTCGGTCAGCAGCTGCTCTTGTGATCATTGTCACGAAGCCACACCCACCCCACTTGCCACACCCCCACCCCTCTCTCAAATTGAAATCCTGATCCTCACTGAGGTGTAGATTGCATCTCACATTCCAGTGTTCGAACTTGTGCAACCAGTGGCAATGTCCAATTTAGGTATTATGCCAAAACAAAACACTAGGCGGATGTCAGCTAAAGTGGATCTGGTTGAATAGAGAGGCAAGTCTGTCAATCATTTGTCAAGCCCGATAAATGTGAGTAGCCATTTACATTTGTGCAAATATTAGCTGATAGTATTTGTGCATTATTCATTATTGTACATTATGAATTGTTTGAATAGTGATTAGCGTAATTTGACTGTCATAATTTGACAGTAAAAAAGTCTCTCTCCGAAACATGAAAAGAAGGTTGCATATGAAGATAGATGAGTGCTAATATTATGTAAAGGAGTAGAGTACAACAGCATACGAGAACTATCGCATCATGATCATTATTACAAAAACGCATACTGACGCTTGTAGACTGAAATTCGGACTGCCTATTCTTAGCGACACAAAGCCGTGATGTAAAATTTGTTGTTTATTTAAGGACTTTTCCTAACGTCCCTTGGTGCATTACAAATCGGCACCCTGGCATCAAGTCCCTGCCAGCTGGCGTGTGCCACCATGGCCTGCCCAGTGAGTGCCCACCCTTGGTGATTGTGTATAAGGGCATCCATGTGGCCAATGTGATGTGAGCTATGGCAGTCAGGTGGCCGGATACTGCTTCCCTTTGCTCTTTGTGCTGGTCGGCTCATGACGGATCCCTCTCACAATGTGGTTATAGGATCCCGGCAGAGAACAGAGAAGGACCAGCGGTAACTGGAGACAGTGATTAAATGGTTTAAGCACAGATGATCCGACAGGTGCTCTAGTCGTGTCTCTTTTTCTCTGGACGCACACACTTGCGCACAGATGCACACGCACACACACATACACACACACTTGTGCATACTTACACACACACCTCCTCCTGCATTGCCCCGCTTGTGCTAGTCTATTTAAAGTAACAAAGCCGTCTGTGGAGCTCACTGTCTTCTCACCCCCCCGTGGAAAAAATCTCCACATCACTCTTCGGTGAGTGTAACCTAAACCTGCAGGCCGGGGCAAGTGTTGGAAACAAGGGCCAGGAGGGCCAAGAGGGAGAGACGCATTTAGACAAAGGGGGTATCAATCAATCAAAACACAGTGAGAGCCAAAATGGACACCCTTGGTTGTCAAAATGGTTGACTGTTGGTAAGGTTAGAGGTCGCGGGGAGGACAAAAGCCATGACATGTGTCCATCGACGGAATAATGCAACTTTATATCATTTTAATGGGGGTGCCAGGTGCCCGCCAGGAGTCTGGTCTAGTGCTAGAGTTGCCGACTCCGAACTAACACATTGCCCCTCTATGTGGGGGGCTCGAGTCCTGAGTCTACCACTTTCTTTGTTGTATTTCTCCCACTTGCCTCTTCCTCATCCTCTCATTCATATCTCTCTGTTATTAAAATCGACCACACATGCTGTGGTGGCACCTGCCATGGATGTCATTGGTGTCCACAGGCATTTGTGATCCCAGGCATTCTTTAGAAGTGTAGGAGTGTTCGCTTCAATACTGTGGCCAGTGTTATAGGATATATAAATAAGAGAGTTTCCTCTGCCAAGTTGTCAGCACTGTTATGCCCTCTTTCTGAACCCTAACTCCTGATAGAGATTATTTCAACCCACTGTCTTCGCTATTGCATATCACCAGTGCGAAACTGTTCTGATCGGGGAAATTATTTCAGACAGCTTTGCGAGTCTTTTCCCCTTCAATGCAGCTTCCGACAACCAATCGATAACGAAGCATTAGACGGATGCAACTGATTGCCTCAATATTGTGTTCTTTCTCCTCCCGTTTATTCTGTTTCATTATTATTTCCACCCTTTGGTACATAAGAAAGATTCAATGAAGCAACGCTCTTGTAAATCAAGCCGACTTTGACAGGCAACACAAAAACAGTGTGTGTCCAGTGGGATGCCATGTTACTTATTGCCATGTTACGACAGCTGCTAACATAGCCAAATAAATGAACCTCCAATTTACACTGACAGAGGAGTAAAATCACAGAGAGAGAGAGAGATTAAAGGTGTGATGAAGATAAAAACCCAATTCTGTAGTCAGCACTCATCAAACAGGGGAGGCAGGAAGAAGACGGGAATGGAAGGTGTGAAGATAGAGGGAGTGAGAAAAAAAACGAGGGAAAAAATGACACTATGGATTAACTGTCCTTCACACAGAAAATATACATCCCCCGGCACTCTTGTTGAATTATCAATTCAAATTTTGTCCGAAAAAGAATGAAAGAAATATATTGATGGGAGCTCGGCTTTAATGGTCTCATTAGGTGTCGAGGTTTCCACTCTGGGCGGGATTTCTACTGCTCCAGGAGTTTAGAAGGAGAGGGGGATACTTGACCCCCCAATGATTTTCTGTCACTTTATCATAAACAAGGAGGTTTTGACGTGCCCCCGCTCACTCTCGCATGCATGTAATTAGCAGGGCCGTAAAAGTACATGCTGAATGCAAACCAGTTACTCCCCTCACCAGCGCCAGCAGTACCATCACCAGAACCAACTACCCATCGGCAAAAGAGAAGGGGAGGAGAGGGAAAATATGGAGAAGGGTAAAGGAGAGGAGCTGACCAGTCTGTTGTTTGTTGTTCATATGAACTCCTCAAAGCTTTAAAGACAGACAAAACACAGGTTACATCAGAGAGACAACCAAATTTACAACACCTTTAGTACATTTATTTGACCTACTTTTATTCTTTCTTTCTTTTCAAATGTCGTATGCTTCTGTCAATTCCATCGCTCCAAACTGCCTAGCACGTGCTTCTTTTCAGAATGACTCACTGTATATTAACTCTAGCCATGAAGTGCTAAAAAAAAAAAAACATGAAGTGCTAGCTAGCTGTGTTAGCTCCTAGGGGTTAACCGCTCATTGAATTCTGATGGCATTAGATAGGTGAGAGAGCACAGGCCTGGGAGTGTGACTGTGCCCTTTGAGGTCAACTCATTGAAAGGCATTTGGTTCCGCCTGGAGGGGGGCTTTAAAAAGTGGCAAAGGAGGCCAGAAGGGGTGAGGAAAGGGGCTCATGGGCCCTGCGTTTTGGTTAATCATGTCACGTTCTTATGTCACCATCCTCAGACAATTGCAGACTTATTTTTGGGCCAATTCTAATTTCTGTAATAAAGGTAAAAATCCAGGTCATGATTAACCAAAACACAGTCACCTACTCATGGCTAATACAACCCCTTTAGTGTCTGCTTTCACAGTGGTGTGCCCTACCTGCCTCTGTATAGCCACTTTACAACACTGTTACTGCAGTTTGGTTTGGATAGAATTTCACCCCAGTCATGAACTGGTAAAAAAAAGCATGACGCCTTGACCTGTAGTGGAAACGGAGAGAGAGAGAGACAGAGGAAGAAAGACAGAGGGAGATTAATTAAGAATCCACCAATGCAAATTGCAGGTGTGTGTGCACTTATACCAAACACACTGTGCAATCTTCTGTTTGTTTGGTTTGACATACTAGATTAGTCACCATTGTGAAAAAGCTCTCGCCTGTGACCATTTTCACGATTTCACGATGTTCTCGTGATTATTCTTGTGGATATAACCCCTCTGCCTCTGAATGTCCTCCACTGCCCTGGCACTTAATAACGCCGACATCGTCATGCCACAGACAGAATCAATGGATGTAAATGCATTTCCCTTCACCTTAGGATCAGACCCTAGTGCATTTCAGCTAGCATAAGTAACAAGACGGCTCTGTGATCCGCCGGCGAGCCTTGTCTCTCTTGTTTATTTAATCAGACCTAAGGCGCTTTTCCTGTCCTCTCTGCGTCTTCGGAGCACCTGACGAGCTCGCCAACCAACCGACCCGTCCTTGGGCGACGGGACCTGCCTCCTCGACTACCTGCTTAGTAACAACAACTGGCGCCGGTTTTAAGTCGGATTTTACTTAATATATCCCCGAATGGACGCCGTTCCTGTTTAATTCTCTTTCATAGCCGCCCGGCGCAGGTCCCGGCGGTCTTCGAGGTTGACGAGGGGCGAGCAAATTGAGCCTTCATGCCTTATTCTGACACATAAAAGCCTGTCCCCACTGGCTCATCAACAGGCCAATCACACATCCCCCCCACTCGAAAGAACAAGGAAGTGTTGTGACGTAATGCTAATGCATCATTGATGCTAATTGTATTTATTTTTATTTTATTTCACCTTTATTTAACCAGGTAGGCTAGTTGAGAACAAGTTCTCATTTACAACTGCGACCTGGCCAAGATAAAGCATAGCAGTGTGAACAGACAACAACACAGAGTTACACATGGAGTAAACAATAAACAAGTCAATAACACAGTAGAAGAAAAAAAATGCATCACTGTCTGGTTATGTGTGGTTGGAGTGGGATTGAATTGGGTATTGGTGTCATTTTGAGGACCAGTATAGTGTTTTAGAAAGTGCTTTCTCGAGTGCTTTCCCAAATGTCTCATTCAACCCCTCACTTCTCCTTTCCTTTCCTTTCCCTTCCTCTTCTTCTCTCTTCAACTCCTCTGCCTGCTCCTCTCCAGCCATTTCACTGTAAAAGAAGCAAAGATAATAGCCAAACAGCCATACACACCCTTAAATCTTTATTGCAGATCGAAATGCATCTCAGTTTGATAATGGCCCAATCGCGAAGGCCTATTAATCCCCCTGTACTTACGTATGCGCTGAATGTTTGGCGCTATCTGTTAGCTTAGCTAGACGTTACTACAGAATGCATGGCGCTAGCGAGCCATTAGCTTAGCTAGCCGTTAGCTTAGCTACTCTACGGTGAATTCCTTCAAATAACCTATTAATGTCAAGAGGCACACTGCTCCAGTTTTCCCTGTTTTAGTCTTAGATGTGGAAACTGAGGGAATTATCCCAGTGGGAATTGGAGGAAACAAGGAAGTGTAGAGCTCCAGGGATCAGGGAAATGTATTCAGTAGATAGAAATATAGATAGGGAACATGGTGCTGTGAAAGGAAGGAGAATCTCTGGTATAACACACACGTCAGTTGAGTTTTGATGAGGTCTGAGTAGGACGTGTGGTATTCGCGGTGAAAGACAGTGTTTGTGTGTTTCAATGAGTGGGTATGTGTGTTTCAGTGAGAGGGTGTGTGTTAATGCATATTTGTGTGTGTATGTACGTATGAAATAGAGAAAGAACATCAAAAGAAATTCACAAATTTCAACAAAAAATGGCTCAACTGTCTCAACACTTCCATTCAGTGTGTACAAACATAGGGTGTGTGTACAGTATTATACAATGGGTGGGTCTAATTAAAAACACATTCCAGACGGTGTCTGTTCCACATGTTAACACTGTCTAAATCTATGATGTTAAAATGCCTAACTGCGCAATCTACTGTCTCATCAGCCAAGCCAAGAAATGTAAAAACTTGATCTCCACATAAAAAGCATCTAGACATTATCTCACATTTCTTTTAGACAAACATTTAGTTTTCAACAGCGGAGATTTGTATAAACCTTGCTTTCTGTCTCTCCGACATTTGCAACATTGTTTCAATATTCAAATTCGATCTCCAGCTGTCCCATAGTAATGAATGTGTCTGGAGTTGGATGAGACATATCAAACCAAATCAAAGGTTATTTGTCACATGCGCCGAATATAACACCTTACAGTGAAATGCTTACTTACAAGCCCTAACCAACAGTACATTTTTTAAGTAAAAAAAATGGTATTAGGTAAACAATAGATTAGTAAAGAAATGTAAAAAAATAAACACAACGCAAATAGTCCGGGGTAGCCAATGTGCGGGGGGCACTGGTTAGTCGGGCTAATTGAGGTAATATGTACTTGAATGGATAGTTAAGCATTTCTCAGCCAGTTGAAATCATGAATCAGCTGGCATCATTTTTTATGGATATATACTAAGAAATGTCAATTGAAAAAAGCTGTGTTGTTGGCTAGCTCGTCTGTTCAAGTGAGCACATTTTTTATGCCAGGCAAAATCCTACCTCATTAGCTCATTGTTATGGATGTATCCAAATAAATGTCACTAGAAAACAGCTTAAACAAATGCAAATGCAGCTACTTTACTGTTATTCTGGCTTCACTTTTTGACGTGACTGTAAATTAGCCGTAGTTCGCTAGCTAGCTAGCAAGGGATAAGTACATTGCCAGCCAGTATGGCAATGGAACATTGAGAGCGAACGACTGGCCAATATATTCTTCAAACACCAATTTCTCTGGCATTATCACTTAACTACTCACCTAGTGACTCAGCAGTATTAACAAACTGGCCCATAGAGTTGACCGGGCGGCCATTGCCCCCCTCTTACTGCCCTGTTTCCAGCATCAGCTCCACACACACACACACACACACACACACACACACACACACACACACACACACACACACACACACACAAAATCCCCCCCCCACCGCCCTCCAACACACACATACTCCCCCTCCCCTCACTCAACCAACCCATCCACAGGTGTGGCATTCCCAGGGCCTACCTCTCCCCACATCAATGATGGGGTCACTGGGTTCCCTGACAGGACTGCCCCACCAGCCTGATTGGAACCTTCCTGAAAGTCAGGTGAGCAGGTTAATGATGAATAAAGGGGAGATTGATGGCAGTGGCTTGGGAGATAGCGGACAGACTGAGATAGGGGGATAATACAGTGATATATCATATCCTACACTCCCCAGCACTACTTTCTGGCCTTTGTGTCAATGCGGTGATAGCCTACTAGTAGTAAAACAATCTCTGTATAGAGAGGTCATGTAAACCCTAACAGGGATTGGACGATCTAGCCAAAGTCCCGCCCCATGAATGGCTCTTAACGGATTGGCTCATTGTTCACTCACGTGTTTAGTTAGACACACGCCACTGTTACAAGTTAGGTATTGACAGTCATTTTTGTGACTAAAGAATTAATGATTAGGTAGTGAGTATCATATTTGCTTGTGATGCATGAGTTGATTACTAGAGTCATTACTGTTTCTCTCTTGATCTGCCCTGTTCTTCTGTCCTTTATTGTTACATTCATATGATCTGCCCTGTTCGTATTGTTTTATTTCACTGTAGAGCCCTCAGTCCCGCACAACATGCCTTAGATAGCAATTTTGTCCCACCCCACACACATGCAGAGACCTAACCTGGCTTAACTGGTGCCTCCAGAGACGAAACCTCTCTCATCGTCACTCAACGCCTAGGTTTACCTCCACTGTACTCACATCCTACCATACCATTGTCTGTACACTATGCCCTATTCTACCACGCCCAGAAAACTGCTCCTTTTATTCTCTTTCCCCAACGCAATAGAAGACCAGTTCTTATAGCCTTTAGCCGTACCTTTATCCTACTCCTCCTTTGTTCCTCTGGTGATGTAGAGGTTAACCCAGGCCCTGAAGCCCCCAGTTCCACTCCTATTCCCCAGGCGCTATCATTTGTTGACTGTAACCATAAAAGCCTTGGTTTCATGCATGTTAAGAAGCCTCCTCCCTAAGTTTGTTTTATTCACTGCTTCAGCACACTCCGCCAACCCTGATCTCCTAGCCGTGTCTGAATCCTGGCTTAGGAAGGCCACCAAAAATTCAGAAATTTCCATCTCCAACTACAATATTTTCCGCCAAGATAGAACTGCCAAAGGGTGTGGAGTTGCAATCTACTGCAGAGATAGCCTGCAGAGTTCTGTCATGCTATCCAGGTCTGTGCCTAAACAGTTCGAGCTTCTACCTTCCGGAAATAAGTCTCTCACTGTTACCGCTTGTTATCGACCTCCCTCATCCCCCAGCTGTGCCCTGGACACCATTTTTATCTTCAGAGTTTGTACTGTTAGATGACCTAAACTGGGATATGCTTAACACCCCGGCTGTCCTAGAATCTAAGCTAGATGCCCTCAATCTCACACAAATTATCAAGGAACCTACCAGTTACAACCCTAAATACGTAAACACGAGCACCCTCATAGATATCATCCTGACCAACCTGCCCTCTAAATGCACCTCTGCTGTTTTCAACTAGGATCTCAGCAATTACTGCCCCATTTCCTGTGTCTGTAAAGGGTCCACGGTCAAACGACCACCCCTCATCACTGTCAAACGCTCCCTAAAACACTTCAGCGAGCAGGCCTTTCTAATCGACCTGGCCCGGGTATCCTGGAAGGATATTGCCCTCATTCTGTCAGTAGAGGATGCCTGGTTATTCTTTAAAAGTGCTTTCCTCACCATCTTAAATAAGCATGCCCCATTCAAAAAATGTAGAACTAAGAACAGATATAGCCCTTGGTTCACTCCAGATTTGACTGCCCTTGACCAGCACACAAACATCCTGTGGCGTACTGCATTAGCATCGAATAGCCCCCGCGATGATATGCAACTTTTCAGGGAAGTTAGGAACCAATATAGACAGGCAGTTAGGAAAGCAAAGGCTAGCTTTTTCAAACAGAAATTTGCATGCTGTAGCACAAACTCCAAAAAGTTCTGGGACACTGTAAAGTCCATGGAGAATAAGAGCACCTCTTTCCCAGCTGCCCACTGCACTGAGGCTAGGTAACACTGTCACCACCGATAAATCTACGATAAACTATAATTTCAGTAAGCATTTTTCTACGGCTGGCCATGCTTTCCACCTGGCAACGCCTACCCCGGTCAACAGCTCTGCACCCCCCACAGCAATTTGCCCAAGTCTCCCCCATTTCTCCTTCACCCAAATCCAGATAGCTGATGTTCTGAAAGAGCTGCAAAATCTGGACCCATACAAATCAGCCGAGCTAGACAATCTGGACCCTTTCTTTCTAAAATGATCCGCCGCAATTGTTGCAACCCCTATTACTAGCCTGTTCAACCTCTCTTTCGCATCGTCTGAGATCCCTAAAGATTGGAAAGCTGCCGCGGTCATCCCCCTCTGCAAAGGGGGAGACACTCTAGACCCAAACTGTTACAGACCTTTATATATCCTACCCTGCCTTTCTAAAGTCTTCGAAAGCCAAGTTAACAAACACATCACCGACCATTTTGAATCCCACCGTACCTTCTCTGCTATGCAATCTGGTTTCCGAGCTGGTCATGTGTGCACCTCAGCCACACTCAAGGTCCTAAATGATACCATAACCGCCACCGATAAAAGACAATACTGTGCAGCCGTCTTCATCGACCTGGTCAAGGCTTTCGACTCTGTCAATCACCGCATTCTTATCGGCAGACTCAAAGCCTTGGTTTCTCAAAAGACTGCCTCGCCTGGTTAACCAACTACTTCTCAGATAGAGTTCATTGAGTCAAATCGGATGGCCTGTTGTCCGGACCTCTGGCAGTCTCTATGGGGGTGCCACAGGGTTAAATTCTTGGGCTGACTCTTTTCTCTGTATACATCAATGATCAATTATTGCTGCTGGTGATTCTCTGATCCACCTCTACGCAGATGATACCATTCTCTATACTTCTGGCCCTTCTTTGGACACTGTGTTAACAAGCCTCCAGATGAGCTTCAATGCCATACAACACTCCTTCTGTGGCCTCCAACTGCTCTTAAATGCAAGTAAAACTAAATGCATGCTCTTCAACCGATCGCTGCCCGCACCTGCCCGCCCGTCTAGCATCACTACTCTGGAATGTTCTGACAACTAAAAATACCTAGGTGTCTGGTTAGACTGTAAACTCTCCTTCCAGACTCACATTAAGCATCTTCAATCCAAAATTAAATCTAGAATTGGCTTCCTATTTCGCAACAATACATCCTTCACTCATGCTGCCAAACATACCCTCGTAAAACTGACTATTCTACCGATCCTTGACTTCGGCGATGTAATTTACAAAATAGCCTCCAACACTCTACTCGGCAAATTGGATGTAGTCTATCACAGTGCCATCCGTTTTGTCACTAAAGCCCCATATACTAACCACCACTGTGACCTGTATGCTCTCGTTGGCTGACCCTCGCTTCATATTTATCGCCAAACCCACTGGCTCCAGGTCATCTATAAGACTTTGCTAGGTAAATGCCTGCACTATCTCAGCTCACTGGTCACCATAGCAGCACCCGTAGCATGCGCTCGGCAGGTATATTTCACTGGTCATCCCCAAAGCCAACTCCTTCTTTGGCTGCCTTTTCTTCCAGTTCTCTGCCGCCAATGACTTGAACGAATTGCAAAAATGACTGAAGCTGGAGTCTTATATCTCCCTCACTAACTTTAAGCATCAGCTGTGAGAACAGTTTACCGGTCATTGCACTTGTCCACAGCCCATCTGTAAATAGCCCACCCCATCCCATAATGTTTTTTTTTTTTTTTACTCCTTTGCACCCCAGTATCTCTCCTTGCACATTCATCTTCTGCACATCTATCACTCCAGTGTTAATTGCTAAATTGTCATTATTTCGCCACTATGGCCTATTTATTGCCTTACCTCCCTAATCTTACTACATTTGCACACACTGTATATAGATTTTTTATTGTGTTATTGACTGTACGTTTGTTTATCCCATGTTTAACTCTGTGATTTTTTGGTACACTGCTTTGCTTTATCTTGGCCAGGTCCTCAACTGGCCTACCTGGTAAAATAAAGGTGAAAAAAATAAATAATAATGATATATATATATATATATATATATATATGTTTGGTAAATAAAACTACAGCAGAAATGTACCCCCCCCCATTCTGAATGAATCCAGGCAGAGCTGATCCAATGTAATTAAAAGGCATTGCGGCATATTGAGAGGCTGTACAGTGTGTGTGTGTGTGTGTGTGTGTGTGTGTGTGTGTGTGTGTGTGTGTGTGTGTGTGTGTGTGTGTGTGTGTGTGTGTGTGTGTGTGTGTGTGTGTGTGTGTGTGTGTGTGTGTGTGTGTGTGCGTGCGTGCGTGTGTGTGTGTAGTGTAGTGTGGGGTCGTCGGGCTCCAGCGTGGATCGCAAGTCAAACGAAACAATATATTCCACGGGACCTCAGGGTTTCCATCTGAGTGCTGTGCACGGCGCTGGAGCACACTGAGCCTGTTTCATGTGAAAAAAAGTTGATAATTAGTCCCTTAGTGACTCAATGGAGGGATTGAGGAGAGGAGGAGTAGAGTAGGAGGAGATACTTACGGTGGTACTTAGCTCCAACCTGACATTTGGGATAGTGTTAATCAGAATGACTCAACCATACAATTCCATCACCCTACTCCCTTTATCGCCATAGCATCATCAAACCCTCTTTTTTGCTGCCGATAAATTACTATTGAAAATGGGGATAATTCCTTTTGCGGCAAACCTGTGTTTTTGTTTGCAGGGGAAAAGAGATCAAGCTATTGTCATCGAACATCAGTGTGCTTTTTGAGCCCCTTTCATTATTTTTTCAAAAGGAGCCTGATAATAATTAGCAATTAAAATGTGCCTTTTTTGCCTCATCTTTCTCTAATTAGCATGACAGAGACATTGGGCTGTTCATCTCTGTAGTTTTGGGTCTCACACACACATACACACACACACCCCACAAACACAAACACGCACGCACACACACCGAGAAAAGTCTTACCATGAAACCATGGCAACATATCATGTGTCTTGTTTTGCCAGTGATCGCAGATAACCCTGTCATGTCTCCTCTAAATCAATGAAATCACATTTTATCAATGGACAGAAGAAAATGTAATCGATAAACAGACAATGACACATCATATTGTCAATATAGATTGTACATTTTCTACATATATCCAAAATAGTCAGTATAGCTATTGTCAGTATTGCTATGTCCTCATCAAGGAAACATGTGTTGTGTTTATTAGGCACCAAATGGAAGAGAATAGATTGAAACATCTGGACTTGTCCAATAACAACCCCTTGTTCTCTTTCAAACACTTGTTTTGATGTATCACATATGGGGGATTCACCAGTATCACCAGATGGACCAATCAAAAGCATCTGTTGGAGACAGACCGGTAGAGCGACGAATGAGGTGAGCCCCTCACCTCCTAATAAGGAGCCACTCTCTCACCCTCTGGTCATTCTCACTTCTCTTCCTCATAAAGAACATTTACTCTCCAGCTCTCCCGACAACTGGATCCCTGGATCCCTGTTTTCCTGCTTAACTGCTCACAAGTGAACCGTGAAGGACATCGCTGCCGAGCGTAGGTCTTCAGACCCTGTCGAGAGGTTGACGGAAAGGTTTTTGCTTTATGTAGAAATGTATTTTCTACTTCTCAGTCTCCAGTTGCACGAAAAAAGTATGTGAACCGTTTGGAATTACCCGTATTTCTGCATAAATTGGTCATAAAATTTGATCTGATCTTCATCTAAGTCACAATAGACAAACACAGTCTGCTTAAACTAATAACACACAAACAATTATTTGTTTTCACATCTTTATTGAACAGACTGTGTAATTATTCACAGTTTAGGGTGCGCAAAATAATTTGAAACTTTGGATTTAATTGATGGTTCACCCTCCTTTGGCAGCAATAACATCAACTAAATGTTTTCTGTAGTTGCAGATCAGACCTGCACAACGGTCAGGAGGCATTTTAGACCATTCCTCTTTACAGTTCAGCAATATTCTTGGTGTGAACTGCTCTCTTGAGGTCATGCCACAGCATCTCAATCAGGTTGAGGTCAGGACTGACTGGGCCACTCCAGAAGACGTATTTCATTCTGTTGTTGATTTACTTCTGTGTTTTGGGTCGTTGTCCTGTTGCATCACCCAACTTCTGTTGAGCTTCAATTGGCGGACAGGTAGCCTGCAAAATGTCTTGATAATCTTGGGAATTCATTTTTCCATCAATGATAGCAAGCTGTCCAGGCCCAGAGGCAGTAAAGCAGCCCCAAACCATTATGCTCCCTCCACCATACTTTACAGTTGGGATGAGGTTTTAATGTTGGTGTGCTGTGCCTTTTTTTCTCCACACATAGTGTTGTGTGTTCCATCCAAACAACTCAACTTTAGTTTAATCTGTCCACAGACTATTTTGCCTGTAGCGCTGTGGAACATCCAGGTGCTCTTTTTGAATACTTCAGACGTGCAGCAATGTTTTTTTTGACAGCAGTGGCTTCTTTCGTGGTGTCCTCCCATGAACACCATTCTTGTTTAGTGTTTTAAATATCGTAGACTCATCAAAAGAGATGTTAGCGTGTTCCAGAGATTTCTGTAAGTCTTTAGCTGACACTCTAGGATTCTTCTTAACCTCATTGAGCATTCTGCACTGTGCAGTCATCTTTGCAGGATGGCCACTCCTAGGGAGAGTAGCAACAGTGCTGAACTTTCTCCATTTATAGACAATTTGTCTTTCCGTGGACTGATGAACACCAAAGCTTTTAGAGATACTTTTGTAACCCTTTTCAGTTTTATGCAAGTCAACAATTCTTAATCTTAGGTCTTCTGAGATCTCATTTGTTCGAGGCAGGTTCACATCAGGCAATGCTTCTTGTGAATAGCAAACTCAAATGTTGTGAGTGTTTTTTATAGGGCAGGGCAGCTCTAACCAACATTTCCAATCTCATCTCATTGATTGGACTCCAGGTTAGCTGGTATCGTGGGGAGCACAATATCCATCTTTTGATTGCTAGCTATTGAGACTCTGAAAAAACTTCTACTCCAGCTTCTCTCTCTTCATCTGACTACGTGTTTTCTCATAGACCAAAAGCATCTGGTTATTGCGGTGGTGGCACAGGACTACTCATTGCTCTTAATGGGAGATTCTTTATTTTCTCCCTCACTCATCTGCCCATCTCCTCATTTGAATTCCATGCGGTCACTGTCACTTGTCCACTCAAGTTTAAAATTGTCATCATCACCCACCATGTGCCCTTGGAGTGATCCTCAACGAGCTTGACATCTTGATAAGCAAATTTCCTGGCAGCGGCTTACCGCTCATCGTACTGGGTGACTTCAACCTCCCGACGTCTGCCTTTGATTAATTTCTTTCCACCTCTTTGTTTCCCCTCTTTGTTTCTTTTTGACCTCACCCTTTCCAAAGTCCCCGCCCACTCACAAGGCAGGCAATACGCTTGACCTCATCTTTAATAGAGGCTGTTCGCCTACTAATCGCACTGCAATCCCCGTCCAGGTGTCTGATCACTACTTTATTTCCTTGTCTGTCTCCCTCTTTTCCAACCCTGCTCACTCAGCCCCTTCCCAGATAATAATGTGCCATCGCAATCTTTGCTCTCTCTCTCTCCCACTGGCCGCTCAGCTTCTCCTGAACATCTCTGGAGACCTCCCATTCCTCACACCCCTCCTCAAGAAACCAACACTCGACCCCTCTGACGTCAAAAACTACAGGACTTTTCTTTCCAAAACACTTGAGCATGCTGTCTCTGACCAACTTTCTCGCTATCTCTCCCAGAACTATCTTGTTGACCCTAACCAGTCAGGCTTCAAGACGGGTCACTCATCCGATACTGCTCTCCTCTCCACACTGCCAAAGCTTACTCTCTCTCCTCTGTTGTCATTCTCCTAGACCTATCCCCCGCCTTTGACACCGTGAACCATCAGATCCTCCTCTCCAACCTCTCAGGGCTGAGCGTCTCAGGCTCTGCACACTATTGGATTGCATCCTACCTGGCAGGCTGCTCCTACCAGCGGATGTGGAGAGGATCTGTGTCTGCAACACGTACTCTCACTACTGGTGTCCCCCGTGGCTCGGTTCCAGGACCTTTCCTCTTCTCTCAATTTACTCGGCTCTGTCATATCCCCACATGGTCTGTCCTATCATTGCTATGCAGATGGCACTCAACAACTTTTCTCCTTTCCCCCTTCTGACAGCCAGGTGGTGACATGCATCTCTGCGTGCCTGGCAGATATCTCAGCTTGGATGTCGGCCCACCACCTCAAGCTCAATCTCGACAAGACGGAGCTGCTCTTCCTCCTGGGGAAGGCCTGCCCGCTCCAAGACCTCTCCATCAAGTTTGACAACTCCACAGTGTCCCCCTTCCAGAGTGCAAATAACCTTGGCATGACCCTGGACAACACCCTGTCGTTTTCTGCAAACATCAAAGCAGTGACTTTCCCTGCAGGTTCATGCTCTACAGCATCCGTAGAGTACGACCTTACCTCACACAGGAAGTGGTGCAAGTCCTAATCCAGGCATTTGTCATCTCCTGTCTGGACTACTACAACTCGCTGTTGGGTGGGCTCTCAGTTTGTGCCATCAAACCCCTGCAGCTTATCCATAACGCTGCACCCTGCCTGGTGTTCAACCTTCCCAAGTTCTCCCATGTCACCCCGCACCTATGCATGCTCCACTGGCTTCCAGTCAAAGCTTGCCTCCACTACAAGACCATGGTACTTGCCTACGGATCAGCAAGAGGAACTGCCCCTCCCTACCTTCAGGCTAGGTTCAAACCTACACCCCAACCTGAGTACTTCGTTCTACCACCTTTGGTCCCTTGGCCCTCCCACCCATATGGGAGGGTAGCTCCTGCTCAGTCCAGTCAAAGCTCCTCTCTGTCCTGGCACCCCAATGGTGGAACCAGCTTCCCCCTGAAGCTAGGACAAAGAGTCCCTGCCCATCTTCCCGAAAATCTACCTCTTGAAAGAGTATTTTAAATAATCCCACAACACCCCCACCTCACACCTACTCCTTACCCCTTGCCTTTCGGGAACTAACACTCACACTTAAATTTTTTCTCCCCTACTAGCACTGACTTTGCTTGTAGCTACTTTATTGAGGAAAATGTACTTACTATGACTGATATGTGGTTGTCCCACCTAGCTATCTTAAGTTGAATGCACTAACTGTAAGTCGATCTGGAAAAGAGAGTTAAATGAGACAAATGAACAATTTTTTTTTCAAGAAAAGTTTACCTCCAGGGTGCCACAGTGACACCCAAGGAGTTGTTCGGGCCCACTGTCCCTGCCATGTGGCAAAGGTGTAACATACTCAACATATAAATAAAGGTTAAATAAAACATTTAAAAATGAAAAAGAAAGCAAAAGTCATTACTTCCTGCCTCTCGTCCCAGTCTCACAGCTGGGAGGGGGCAACAGCTGAACTGATTTCCTCGGCAATGCAGCAGTCTGGCAAGACTCAGGCTAGGCCCCTGAACCAGGCCATTTCACACTTGAAATTAGACGTTTGGAGCAGCTTTGAAATTTGATGTTTGGGGAACGTGGATGAATGTCTAATTCTGCAGTGAGACTGTGAGATCTTGTTGCATGACAGGAATAATATTGTTTTACCAAATAAGGATTTGTCATAAATAATGTGATGCAATAATGTAATTATCTTTTAATAAATGTCTTTCTCAATATGGTAGTGTTAGCTGGTAGGGCATTGAACAAGAACTATCAACTTGAAAATGCAAACTGAAGTTTTGTATTTAAATTTGGTCATTGATTATGTTCACATAAATATAATATTGTTAATGAATGATTAATGGATCATCATCAAATTAGATTATTTTTAGCAGCTATGAAGGCTCCGAATCTGCAGTATAAAGAATAAAATATAGCTCCGGTAGTATGGGTCATATTTGAACAGTTTGGGCTAGAGCAGGGGTCTCCAACATTTCTTTCATAAACACTTTTTTTCTCGCAAGTTACTCATATACAGCCTGCATATTCTGTTATTGTGTAGGGCAAAGTTGGTGAATAGAAACAAAGACCACACATTTTGAACAAAAATCATTCTACTGTAGTCTACCTTGAGAATCTTGCCTTTTTAAAGGGTTTTACATTTATACAAATCTGTAGCCTGCATGAAGGACTAGGCTACTAAATTGTCGTTCTGTTTACTAGTGGCCTTTTGAACAACAACCACAGTGAGTAGGCTACATACTACAGAAAAGTATGAGGAATAACATGTGTGCTCTAAGCAAACACATTAACTGACCATTCTGCATTTCCTCTGCCAAACTTGTTTTTGGCGCTGTTGTTTGAAGCGCTGTCACCATGAAATACATTTTTTTTAAAAATATGTACTTGTCTCAGCAGCATACATATTTGATGCAACAAGGGTAGAAATGGCTTATTTGATCAGTATTACTTACCAAGCCAAGCATAGCGTTTTTATCGAAACACATACAGTGCCTTGCGAAAGTATTCGGCCCCCTTGAACTTTGCGACCTTTTGCCACATTTCAGGCTCAAACATAAAGATATAAAACTGTATTTTTTTGTGAAGAATCAACAACAAGTGGGACACAATCATGAAGTGGAACGACATTTATTGGATATTTCAAACTTTTTTAACAAATCAAAAACTGAAAAATTGGGCGTGCAAAATTATTCAGCCCCCTTAAGTTAATACTTTGTAGCGCCACCTTTTACTGCGATTACAGCTGTAAGTCGCTTGGGGTATGTCTCTATCAGTTTTGCACATCGAGAGACTGAAATGTTTTCCCATTCCTCCTTGCAAAACAGCTCGAGCTCAGTGAGGTTGGATGGAGAGCATTTGTGAACAGCAGTTTTCAGTTCTTTCCACAGATTCTCGATTGGATTCAGGTCTGGACTTTGACTTGGCCATTCTAACACCTGGATATGTTTATTTTTGAACCATTCCATTGTAGATTTTGCTTTATGTTTTGGATCATTGTCTTGTTGGAAGACAAATCTCCGTCCCAGTCTCAGGTCTTTTGCAGACTCCATCAGGTTTTCTTCCAGAATGGTCCTGTATTTGGCTCCATCCATCTTCCCATCAATTTTAACCATCTTCCCTGTCCCTGCTGAAGAAAAGCAGGCCCAAACCATGATGCTGCCACCACCATGTTTGACAGTGGGGATGGTGTGTTCAGCTGTGTTGCTTTTACGCCAAACATAACGTTTTGCATTGTTGCCAAAAGTTCAATTTTGGTTTCATCTGACCAGAGCACCTTCTTCCACATGTTTGGTGTGTCTCCCAGGTGGCTTGTGGCAAACTTTAAACGACACTTTTTATGGATATCTTTAAGAAATGGCTTTCTTCTTGCCACTCTTCCATAAAGGCCAGATTTGTGCAATATACGACTGATTGTTGTCCTATGGACAGAGTCTCCCACCTCAGCTGTAGATCTCTGCAGTTCATCCAGAGTGATCATGGTCCTCTTGGCTGCATCTCTGATCAGTCTTCTCCTTGTATGAGCTGAAAGTTTAGAGGGACGGCCAGGTCTTGGTAGATTTGCAGTGGTCTGATACTCCTTCCATTTCAATATTATCGCTTGCACAGTGCTCCTTGGGATGTTTAAAGCTTGGGAAATGTTTTTGTATCCAAATCCGGCTTTAAACTTCTTCACAACAGTATCTCGGACCTGCCTGGTGTGTTCCTTGTTCTTCATGATGCTCTCTGCGCTTTTAACGGACCTCTGAGACTATCACAGTGCAGGTGCATTTATACGGACACTTGATTACACACAGGTGGATTGTATTTATCATCATTAGTCATTTAGGTCAACATTGGATCATTCAGAGATCCTCACTGAACTTCTGGAGAGAGTTTGCTGCACTGAAAGTAAAGGGGCTGAATAATTTTGCACGCCCAATTTTTCAGTTTTTGATTTGTTAAAAAAGTTTGAAATATCCAATAAATGTCGTTCCACTTCATGATTGTGTCCCACTTGTTGTTGATTCTTCACAAAAAAATACAGTTTTATATCTTTATGTTTGAAGCCTGAAATGTGGTAAAAGGTCGCAAAGTTCAAGGGGGCCGAATACTTTCGCAAGGCACTGTATATCCTGTGCTTTCTCATTTTGTGCATTGGCGCATACAGACACAGCTTGGCTACATTGTAACCGCAAATCGGCCATGGTGCGCTGCTACCATCACACATGGGGCTCAACAAGGTCTGTTACTTTTATGTAACTGATTGATAACATTTTAACATTGTGATTTAATCGATTTAAATGTGGAAAATGGATGCCAAAAATGCTGAATGGTGTTAAATACTAAATATTTCACCAGTGGAGGATCTTCAGAGGAGGAAGGAGAAGACCATCCTCCACAGTGAACTTCATAAAAATAAAAATAGATTTTTAGAAAAAACTATACCAAATCTATTCACATGTCACCAAATAATTGATTAAAACATAGTGTTTTGCAGTAAAGGTCTACAGTAGCTTCAACAGCACTCTGTATATGGTGACAATGATGTAGGCTGTGTGTAGCAGTTATGATATGGTTTGGCTTGGAAAGTTTATTTTGCCTGGTCACTTACAGCTGATGTGTTGTGCATTGAAGTCCACAAGCTAAGGGAAAAGGTGAAAGGAGGAGAGCACGCATAGATGCGAGAAGGAAAACGTGGCTGCTATGAAAGTGAACTGTGTTTATGTGTGATCAGGGATATATTAATCTGCCGATTCTGTTGAAAAACATTTATTCACATTTATTAAACAGAAGTAAAACAAACTAAATGGGGATAAACATACCTGAATTTGTCCAATAGAAACTTTTGTTTGCAACTGTTGGACTAATGATTATACCCTAGATCAGCTAGATGCAGGCAAGAGTGTGCAAGGTAGCATTGAATGTGTCACTGTCTGTCCATGTGTCACTGTCTATCACCTGAAATTTGTATCTCGACCTGTATGCACCTACATTGTAAACTTTCATTCATAGGCTGGGATGTAGCAACATGATGGGCATAGGGAAAATTTGAGTATCATGTAGTGGCCTGAAACTCTCAATGTTACTTTGAACTGAGTGTAGTAGAAAAGGCCATGCTCATGAAAAAATTAAATTGTCCTCCCTCATCTTAAACGGCACGGACCGCCACTGTATTCCACATATTTTAATCATGTAATATTAGGCCTACTGATTATTTCGAACTATCTACTTGTTAGCTACTAGTATCTGGATAATATGTGTGAAATGTTTGAAAATGTATGTGATATCAACTGAGAGGTATATTTTCTGGATGACCTAAATATTGACTGGCTGTTCACTCAAGAAAAAGCTTAAAACTGAACCAGTGCCTGCAACCTGGTTCAGGTTCTCAGTCCACCTACCAGGGTATATTCCTATAGCACAGGAATGAAATCATCCACATGTATTGATCACATCTTTACTAATGCTCTAAAGCAGTATCCAAATCCATTGGATGTAGTGATCATAATATAGTAGCCATATCTAGGAAAACCAAAGTTCCAAAGGCTGGGCCTAATTGTAGTGTATAAGAGATCATATAATACGTTTTGTAGGGATTCCTATGTTGAAGATGTAAAGAATATTTGCTGGTCTGTGGTATGTCATGAGGACCAACCAGACGCTGCACTTGACACATTTATGAAATGCTTATTCCAGTTAATAATAAGCATGACTGTAAAAACTAAGGCAGCAGCTAATGGGGTTCCATAATAAATACAAAAACTCAGAGTCAGAGTCTGCGCTACAGCAAAGCCTAATCAGAATGTGTGCATCATGGTTCTTACAGGAAAAGTGAAATGATATAATGAATTTGCTCATGGTGCACGCAGCTCAAATGATATGTAACAACACCATTGGACCAACACATCGGACATGAAACAACGATACAAATGCAACAGCACAACTACATAGATAAAAAATATACATTTTAAACACCAGTGGTCCAACTAGTGCTTTCTAACTGCACTGAACCAACTGCTCTGTTTGTTCCATTTCTCAGGCACCTATGCCAAATGATTAGGATTACTGCTCGGCAGTTGTTTCCTTCTTCCTCCGGCTATATTGCCTGACTTCCCGAGAGAGCCCACTTCCCGCATCTATGCGGACTGACTTGCTGCATCCTGGTAGAAGCTACGACCCTGTGAGAGCCATGGGGGTGGGAGAGCTGACACACCAATGAAAATAGGGTGATGCCGTATTATTTTCCTCCTATGTTGGCTACCCTCACTTTTCCGTCTGCACAGAGCAAGTGAATAGGGCCTGGGACTCTTGGAAGAGCTTATGCATGCTCTCTGTGTTACAGTTGTTGCGTTTTTCTTGGTAATTGGTATGACTAAATAGATTGTTCTTGCCTACACTCTGTTTTCCATGGTCTTATGCTCCTTGCGAAGCTTTTTTGACAGAGAGAAGGTTTCGTCATTGTTAAAGTCCTGTAGACTCTTTTTTGGCCTGCCAAGGCCCCTACAGTAGTACAGTTTATTCATGTAATGTTGTTCCTAGGAGGGCACATCGCTTACACTCAGTCTCTAAGTCTTAGCTTGTCCTGGGACATGTTTATTGTGTTCAAGATACTTTCACAGCAGCTACTAGCCACTGATAAGCGTGGAGGTGTAATATTTATCCATATTTTTCTTTGCTACTGCCCTTGGCATCCTTAAGTGAGTGTGTGGACTGTGCTCTACCAGCCACTGTTAACACCCGCAGTCTGCCCAGGGTTTTTCCAGATAAATGTACCTTAACCCATCCTTGTTCCCAGGTCAACTTTTTCTCATTGTTGCACTTTGGAGCCTATGGCTTTTCGTCTGTGTCTTTCCCCAGAAGTGCGTACCCGTCATTGTACATGGGTTGCGCATCTACTTGGATTGAACGAGAGGTCATGTAAGGGTGTTATGCGCGTCACTCATTAAGCAACTACCCTCGAAAGAGGATGGGCTCTTGTCCGACGATATCCTACCAGATTATGGGGACTATTATATTGATTTATGATGGCAATTATGATAGTCTTCGGAGGGGCCTGAAAGGGCCTTTATCTACAGAGGCGTTTACCACTTGGGCTCTGGTTTTGGGATATACACTATATATGCAAAGTATGTGGATTCGGCTATTTCAGCCACACCCGTTGCTGACAGATTTATAAAACTGAGCACACAGCCATGCAATCTCCATAGACAAACATTGACAGTAGAATGGCCTTACTGAAGAGCTCAGTGACTTTCAACGTGGCATCTTCATAGGATGCCACCTTTCAAACAAGTCAGTTCTTCAAATTTCTGCCCTGCTAGAGCTGCCCCAGTCAACTGTAAGTGCTGTTATTGTGAAGTAGAAACGTTTAGGAGCAACAACGGCTCATCAGCAAAGTGGTAGGCCACACAAGCTCACAAAACAGGATAGCTGAGTGCTGAAGCATGTAGTGCGTAAAAATCGTCTGTCCTCAGTTGCGACACTCACTACTGAGTTCCAAACTGCTTCTGGAAGCAATGTCAGCACAACAACTGTTCGTCGGGAGCTTCATGAAATGGGTTTCCATCTCCGAGCAGCTGCACAGAAGGCATAAGATCACCATGCGCAATGCCAAGCTTCGGCTGGAGTGGTGTAAAGCTCGCTGCCATTGGACTCTGGAGCAGTGGAAACACGTTCTCTGGAGTGATGAATCTCTCTTTACCATCTGGCAGTCTGACGTACGAATCTGCATTTGGCAGATGCCAGGAGAACGCTACCTGCCCCAATGCATAGTACCAACTGTAAAGTTTGGTGGAGGAGAAATAATGGTCTGGGACTGTTTTCCATGGTTCGGGCTCACCCGAGTTCCAGTGAAGGGAAATCTTAACGCTACAGCATACAATTCTGTGCTTCCGACTTTGTGGCAACAGTTTGGAGAAGGCCCTTTCCTGTTTTAGCATAATATTGACCCTGTGCACAAAGAAATATCCATACAGAAATGGTTTGTCGAGATCGGTGTGGAAGAACTAGCCTGGCCTGCACAGAGCCCTGATCTCAACCCCGTTGAACACCTTTGGGATTAATTGGAACGCCGAATGTGAGCCAGGCCTAGTTTTCCCAACATCAGAGCCCTACCTCACTAATGCTCTTGTGGCTAAATGGAAGCTAGCCCCTGCAACAATGTTCCAACAATCTAGTGGAAAGCCTTCCCAGAATAGTGGAGGCTGTTATAGCAGCAAAGGGGGGACCAACTCTATATTATTGGCCATTAATTTTGGAATGAGATGTTCGACAAGCTGGTGTCCACATACTTTTGGTTATGTACTGTATCTCATTAAACTGAGATGTTGTGTGCCACGTATTGGGCTTCCCCTCACTTTGTTATGATGTTTTTCCCGACAGGTTGTTTCTGCACCTTCTTGGTTCTGATGTTGCACCTTCTTGGTTCTGACTACCCTGGCTTTGGAGAACATGTTTTGCAGTACGGGAGTTGGCCATATCCCCATATGTGATACATCAAAAAGTATTTGAAAGAGAACTTAAAGTACTTTCGAGTGAGATGTATCACCACATTCCCCTGCGCACAAGAGCACAAGGAAGAGAGTCAAACAGACATGCCTGGATGAGATCTTTATGGTCAGGGCCCTCCGCAAGGCTCACAAAATCATTTTAGACTCAAGCCACCCCCTGTACCCAGACTTTGGACTACTCCCTTCTGGGCGCAGGTATAGGGCGCTCCTCGGCAGGAAAGACAGAACTAGACAATAATTTGTGCCAGGTGTGATATCCCTCCTGAATAGCTCGGGCTAATGTTCCTATAGACCCAGTAAGGCCAGCAGGCTAGTCTCTTTTTATTGGTATGTAACTGTCATGAAAATTGTATTGTTAATTTGTATTGTTAATTTGTTAAATGCCACTTTAAAAGTGTACATGAGACTGCAACAAAATTTCCCCATGCGGACAATAAAGTCAGTAAGTAAGTGAGAATGACCAGAGGGTTGGAGTGTGGCTCCTTATAAGGAGATGAGGGTCTCTCCTTATTCACCACTGTACCTGTCTGTCTCCAACAGACACTTTTGATAGGTCCTTCCGAGAGTATTGGTGATCCAGGCGATCCCCTATGTGATACATCTCACTCATATTATCAGAGAACTGGGGTTGTAAAAGTAACCTTAGGTTTTAGTTTCCTGTTGACAAATGTTTTGCTAAGGTGTGTCCTAATGAACATGACATGTGTCAGACTCACTCAGAGTGATGTATGTCCTAACATTAACACCATAAGTCACAGCCCTCTTTTATATTGACCGGGTCAATTGGTTGGAGCTCATTTGGGAGATGTTGATGAGGCTGATGTGAGGTCAGACAGACAGACCACAGAGTGGCAGCAGGCAGGAAAAAGCAAATATCTGTTTGGAGGGTCATTTGTCACTGGCAGAGCCTCTCCTCCCCCTCATCTCTCTTCCTGCCCTTCTCTTGGCCTTATTTAGCCTCTACGTGTCACACTGGGGTCAGGGTGAACACACACTCTCACACACACACAAACACAGGTACACACACACAGGCACACACACACACATTGTAGTAAAGCATCATAGAATGAGTGAGGTGCCTTGAATGACTTCTCATTCTTTAGACCTCATTAGGCGCTGATGTATCTCCTCCTCCTCTCTCTCTCCGCTTCACAGCCCGGATGTGTCTTGGGGGTGCGTGCGTGTGTCTCAGTGTTCACAGCAATGGAGCCTGTGTGTGTCGGTAGCGAGGAGGCTGATCATTTCAGGTTCTTAGAGTTGGCTAGGCGGGTGAGAGGTCTGTTCTAAGTGTGTGTGTCAGCCAGACATGGGGACACCCGTCACATTCCACAAGCACAAGGGCTCCCAGAGCCCACTCAACCTGGGGTCAAAGATGAATAAAAGATCACACACAGATAGCCACTGCGCACACACATAAACAACCATGCACACACCTCTCTCTGTATTTGATTAAATATAGCCCTGTGACACCTATTCATTAGGTGTGCATACATTACTATGTAGTGTACTGACATTCATTTAGCCAGGTGGCCATACTGTATTTATTTCTGATCCATCACAGAATCCAAGCTCTATAGCCCACATGGAAAAGCCGCTACTGTACGAAACAGTACATATATAAAACTTTAATAGTAAAAAGTTTATATTCTTTCAATATTTTCAAATGCCAGCACGAAAATGTGTTTCTGGACATAAGCTTTCTTTACAGTTTGATTTCAATTCAAAATGTAGCCATGTCCACACAAAAGTGTAAAGTACACACCAGTAAAGTAGTCTAGATGCTTAGTTTTAAATGGGGAAGGACTCATTTTAAAGAGTCTTCCATCGCTGTAATGCTGCCCTACATAATTCATATACTCCTGGGGAGAATTTCTCAGAGGAGAGGATTTTTTTTCTTATTTGATTCTCTTTCGATTTTATTCTCTTGAGAGAATCCGGAGCAAAGAAATATAGAAGGGGGAGAATTTGGCATCTTTTTAATCTGTCTTGGATAAAGCATCTAGAGTACCACGTTACCCACTTGTTTCAGGCTCTAGATCAGAGCATCTGCTAAGTTTTGAAAATGTAAATCTAATATATGTTATGTGAACTAAATGTAAATATGTATCGTCCATTTATACTGAACAAAAATATAAACGCAACATGTAACAAAAAAAGACGTTCTGCTGAGTTACAGTTCATGAAAGGAAATAAGTCAATTGAAATAAATTCATTAGGCCCTGATCTATGGATTTCACATGACTGGGCAGGGGCGCAGTAATGGGTGGGCCTGTGAGGGCATAGGCCCACCCACTTGGGAGCCAGACCCATCCAATCAGAATTTTTCCGACAAAAGGGCTTTTTTACAGACATAAATACTCCTCAGCACCTGGGATATTTTATTTCAGCTCATGAAACATGGGACCAACACTTAACATGTTGCATTTATATATTTTTGTTCAGTTTAGTTTCTTGGTTGCTTTCCATGACTTTCCATTGTTGGAATGTTAGCCTCTTCAATCATGTCATTAAGAGAAGGTGTACATATGGTGTCAGGGCCTAAAATTAGTGTACAGGTATCCTCAACATGTGATATATGAAGGTTTTTATACCCATCATCTGAGAAATGTTCAATATACGCAAACTGATGTGTTGATATTGACCATTTCGGTTTCCTTCAAATGCTAACCTCCATTTCCTGTTCCCCCCTCTCTCTTTCCAGACGTGAAGAACCTGGAGAACTTCCACCTGGTGGAAAGCGTCCAGGAGCAGGTGAACGCTGCACTGCTGGACTATGTCATGTGCAACTACCCGCAGCAGACAGACAAGTTTGGCCAGCTGCTCCTGCGGCTGCCTGAGATCCGAGCCATCAGCCTCCAGGCCGAGGAGTACCTGTACTACAAGCACCTGAATGGAGACGTGCCCTGCAACAACCTGCTCATCGAGATGCTACACGCCAAGAGAGCCTGATGAGACTGCAGGCGGGATGCTGGACTCTGAACTAGTTTTTGCAGTTTTGTTTGTTGAGACTCCAGCCCTTACCCGACTCAGAACAAACTCTGCCCATGTTAGAGCTAGACTTTGTGATTCTGGGGCGGGAAGCATCAGTCCTTTTCCTTCATCGTAATGATCAACCATCCTGGCACACAAACAGGAAAAAACACATGCAGAAACTGACACCCACTTACAAATGCTGTGTATGCACACACACACACACACGCAAAAGCACACACGTTCAAATTCACACAATACGCATATTACATATACACACACACATCCCTTTACTCTAAGACAGGTGTGTCTGGGGCCCTGGGTAAAGCTGTGAGAGACGGTGAGAAACAGCGAAAACATTTGTAAACTGTACATTGGACTCTGTACATGGGAGATCATTTTTTTCTGCTTTTAATAAAAACACAAACCATCAAGGTGATACAAGGACTAGCAGACTGTAACTAAAGTAACAAACAAGCAAACCATTAGTATTCTGCACCTCCCATACTGTTGAAGGGTTTTGAGCAATGAAGAGTGCCAGCCACCCTATGATATCTGTGGTGAGGGTTTCAGAAGAGAGCAGTGACTTTGGCCAAAGGCGTGTGGGTGGTTCGCTCTCTTTAGACTGGCCCATGCTTTTCAGTGTTGGTACTGTATTAGCTGACTGCATTGGCCAGACCAGAGCAGACTGTCAGCTGGACAAGAGTCTCTTTAGCCGGCTTCAAAGAAGCTGCATGGCTAACAAGCTGGACAGACAGACGGCAACGAAGAACTGGTGAAAATGTCAGAACCTGACAGAGACTCGTGTGCAGCCCAGTCACCAAAAAACAGATGAACAAAATTAATTAAAACATGACAGAACAAAAGAAGAGAACAAAAAAACTATTTTTGAAAACATTAGTTTTTTCCTCCTCTTGGTCATTCTGAGGCTCCTCTTTGTAATCCACCCTGTAACCACCCCAAAAGGATCTCATATCAACAATGTTTACCATTTACCTCAGTAAAATGTGTTTTACACACCATAGATAAGTTATTTGAATGTTCTACATGGCTATTTTATGGTTGCATAGACAGATATGGAGTGTGATCCCCCCCCCTCCCCCAAAAATATGTATCCCTTTCGTTAGAACTGGAAAGAAAGCATGACTTTAGATTTGAGAAACGCTGCCTTTTGTCCGAACAGACCAAAGCCTGCTGCAGAACAACATCAAACAAAAAAAGTAACAAAACCTTAAGTATCAGTATTATACATTTGTGATGTCACAGTTATGTGAGTCTTGCCTTATTTCATTACGATGCTAGCTAACCGTGCAGATGTGAATGAAAATATGTACAAATATATATATAAAGTATTAATGTAAAAAAAATAAAAACAAGAATAATTCAAGTGGTGTTTACATTCAAGCGGTCCTGTGGGAGATAACTGTGACAAGGCAAATTGCAAAGCAATGATTTCCTAAAAAAAAACTAAAAACACAAAATGGATTCCTCTGGTTTGCTTTATTTGCCGTGTACAGTGTTGAACTTTTTTCTTTGACCAGTACTTAATTATGTCGTGAGACACTAAAATCAAAAAGGAATCTCACTTAAAACATTTCATTTCTAACAGTTTTTCTGTTGGCATTCAAAAAATGTGCATATTGTGTTCGAGTTCAGTTTCAGACACTTGCTTTATTTAGAATTGTTTTTCAATGTTCTAGCTTTCAATGTATGTCACTGGTTACGCTTAAAAATGAAAATAATTTATTGCGTCTTGGGGCTCTATTCAATTCGTAGGGCTGAAGATCCGCTTCATAGCACAAATGAAATTAAAGGCAACGTTCCAGCGGTCGCGGAGACTGCATTCACGGTAAATGCTGCATATGTAGGCTCAATCTGAAATGACCTTTCAATTTTAACGCAGAACTTCCGCAATACTTTGGCGATACAGATTGAATCCAGCCCTGGGTTTTGTTCTTGTGTGTTATAAGCGCAAGGTGACAAGGCCAAATATATTTGTTTACTGTTGCATGTTTTTTTTAAATGTATTGATGCAGTTCAGGAACAAAACAATTATCTTAGAAATTATCAATATCATTTTTTTTTTTTAATTACATGTCTATGGGATTCTGAGCTGTAAATTGGAAAAAAATATAAGTATTGTATTTAAGTTAATGGGTGTGATTGTTACTGTCCTTGCATCAGTTGTTTCTTGTCATTGAATTTCAACTAGCTTCACATTTCAGCCCTGTTTGTTTGATACCAAAGACTGCATCTGTCCCGTGAGCTGTGGTTACCTGTGATGTGTTATAACTGAATGAACAAACAGTCCGCCGTCCACAGCCATCCAGAAGTTTGCCATTCTGTAATGTCCTTTTGTAGAATTACATTGTTGTCTTACACAAATAAGGCCCCAAACATTTGCGATACATATATATATATATATATATATATATATATATATATATATATACACATACATACACACATATATATATATACATATATGTGTGTGTATGTATGTATATATATATATATATATATATATATATACATACACACACATATATATATATATATATATATCAGTCCGCCTGTCTACATTTACGTCAAAACGGATCAAGGGCTCGATTCAATCAGTAGCGCTGAAGACCTGCGCTACAGCGCAATAGAAATGTAAAGGCATTATTCCCACATTCGTGGAGACTGCATTCACGGTAAACGCTGCATATGTCAGCTGAATCGGAACCTTCAAATTTCAATTGCGCTACAGCGCTGCTCTTCAGCGTTATGGATTGTGTTGAATCACAATTATTTTTTACAGCATTGAACCTGTGCTCGTTCCTTCCCTTATAATGTACACTTCAAAACCATCACATCATCCACTTCACATTCGTCTGTGATTCAAAAATATTTTTTGTATCTTCAGTACATACATTTCTGCTTTTGTAAATGTTAGTGGTTGGTTAAATAATTGATTCAGTATCCATTCTGAACAGTGCGTTTTATTAAAGACGGAAAAAAGCTATTTTGGCTAAACTTTTGGCTTTAAACCCCATGAAGTATTGTACTTTCTATTCTCGTCCCCTGCTTAGCTATGGAAGCAAATTCATGCCAAAACAAATACAAATGTTGTTGCGATAGACGTTATTACGAAATGCGATGCACTATGGTGAAAAAAAACCAGATATCGAAAAATAGTCACAAAAAAAGCGTTTTTATTTTGGCATGAATCCACTACCGTACTTAAGTGTGTGTATTTAATGACAATCTCTATCAGTCCCCCATCTCATTCTGTGTGTTCTGGTAAAGTTCTACAGCTGCCTTGGAAGTCCTCAAACACTCTCTCTCTCACACTCAGAAACCACACTCACATACCCCCCCCCCCAATCTGACACTATGTCCTGCCACTTCCTGTTCTGGGGAGTTTCTTTCAAAGCTGATGGACTTTTTCTTCATATTTCAATAAATAATTATATGGCAACACCGCTTTGCTGTCACTTCCTGCAGGTGACTCTACCGTTCATTCATTTTTACACAGAGTAATATTAATTCAATCAGAATGCAACATGGTTCATTTAATGGGGAGGTTTTTAATTGCATTCCCAGTCATTTTAAGCAAATATGCACCTTTATGTACAGTGAAGAGTACTGTATGTTTATTTTAAACACATTTTTGGGTGGAGACATTGATATCACTATTCCATACTACTTGGTAAAAGAAAGTGCTGCCCTATTATTTCGATATATGCATTTATACAGCCTTGAATTCTATTATCGTTTGTTACCTAATTAACAACACGTACGTCGTTCAACAAAACATTACAAAAAGTACCAAATTAAATGACATACTGTACAGAGACCATGTGGAATCAGTATATCAAAAAATATATAAAAATTAACACCACCTCAAGAGACAAGCAGACAAAGAAGAAAAACAACAGCAAAATGACAGAGCGGTAATGAGGGCCGTTCGTCTAAATATACAAGGCTGTAGGTTTTCTGGGGGTTAGGGTTTCGGGGAGGGAGAAACAAGACGTGAGCTCGACGTCCATCATGGGTACGTGAAGGCTACATCCACCTAGCATGGCCTCCATGGCTTTGGGAGGGTTTTCCTGTCAAAAGAGGAAGAAGGCTAAGTGAGTGGTGTGAGTGTGTGTGGTTAAAGGGAAAATCCACACCAAAAAAATCCACTTGTTTTTTTCTTCTTTTCATTCTTCCACTGTTGATACGGCCGTATTTTTTTTGTGCCATTTTACAAGATGCACTTTGCGTCAACTTGATGATGTGGCCGGTGAGGCTTTGCTTCTTGAAAGTCCAATATCATAAAAACTTGACTTCTGACATGCAAAACATTTTGTGACTGTATCAACAGTAGACTAATTAAAAAAATACCAAAAGATAGTTTGAGTGGATTTTCCCTTTAAGACACAGTTTAAAAAAACAAAGTACCCCTTACGCAGAAATTGACATATCTTTGTATACACATAAAGATACATTAATAACATTCACTAAATTATACTATTGTCATTATTAAAATGACCCATGTTGTATTAGCACGTCATACATTGCAGTGCAATCTGACTGACGATTCCATGCGTCGCTATTCAATTCTATCCGTCCCAATCAAATATACACATGAAATATTTATTAGTAGCTGTGGTTATAGTAATATTATTATTATTATTATCATTAGTACAATGAAATTGCACATGCTGGTCAAAAAGCACCTGTCTACTACCCCCCCCTTACTACTATGCAAACTAACTAACTTCCAGCTTTGCTTGCAGTGCTTGTTCTCTCTACTGTCTGTAAATGTATTAAACCTTTTTTCACTCCCTGTGAATTTTTATAAATAATGTATATACATTTATACACAGGCACTAACAAGGGCAGCCTCAGGTAAAAAGACTCACAAATGTATGCTACTCGCATCCCTGAAGGTAGCAGTAGCAAAAACTCTAAGCGCCAACTCTAAGACAGGAAAAAATAAACAAATGAGTAGATAGCCAAAAGCAACAAAAATAAACAGCTTCCCTCTCTCTAACACGCACACACACCACTGTCAGTTTCTAACAAGTGTCCCTCCCACCCTCAATGTCGAAACACCCCGGAGTTGTATCTATGCTCAACCACTTAAGATTATGGCACCACATCATGCACGTTGGCTAGTTCTTCTCATATGTTCCCGGCACCTCCACAACACTAAGTCAACCAGAAGGGGCCGCAAGGAGAGAGGACTTGGACTTCCTCCAAAGAGCGAGAGATGACGCCACTCAAACAGAAGAGAGACATTTGAATTAGACAGGGAGGGGTGAAAAATCCAGAGCAGTCACCTGGTCCTGCTTTCCCCAGCCTCCTCTATCTACCCTGGAGGCCCACAGGGCAGCCAAGTCACAACGTTAACAGGAGGGCTCCGTTCTCGCTGTGTTACGCCACCCGCGTGGTATATCGCACTCTGCCCTGCCATGAAAAAGCCCCACAGTGGCATGGTCTACTAGTTGGTACATATGCAGTTTAGTGGATGTGTTAGCGCATAGTATAGTGGTGGCATGAGTTTCTCACAGTGTTCTGTTGATGACAGAGAATTCACACGTTAGATAAATACATTACTTTTAGTACAATTGGATATCTTTGCGAGAAAAGTGCCTTAAAGGGGCCATCTGCAGTTGCTACATCCATAAATTAATGATAATGTAACCATTGATTCTTGAAGAATATAACTTAGAAATGCCTCATGAGCTTAGTTCAATAGTTGTACCCCATCAGAACCCAAAATATAAGCTTGTTATTTTGATGTCATGGATGGTCACTCCTCCTCATTCATAGCTCTGTCTAGGAATTTGAGAGTGGTTGCATTTCTTCAGCCTAAGCTTTCTACCGAAACAGTTGCAGGGAGACCTTCTATTGTTTCAACTGCAGATTGCCCCTTAAAAGCTGCACTCTGTCGTAGCATTACAAGTTAGATACAAAATCGTGTCTCAAAGCAAACGTTAAAAAACTGTCATTCGATTAACACCAATCAGGACCCATGAACCCCCCCCCCCCCCCCCCCCCCCCCCACCTCCAAAACAAAGTTGCAGGCAGCAATGTAAAACAGCATTACAGTACTGCTCCTCTAAGTGAACAATCATGTCAGAAGCATTTTCTGAGTTACATATACTGTACCAGAAAACCACCAGATACAGTATATCTGGTAGAGGCTTTAATGTTTAAAAGCAAATCTCATTGAATACCAGAAAGAGGCCAAAAATGTCAGAACTCATCTGAGGACCAATTAGCCAAGTTTACGAGAAACACCGACTGTGGCTTATTGTTAGCAGCCCTTTAGACACACACAAAAAAAGGTACGACTTAAATTAATAGGCCAACGTTTGAATAGGATTGCGCTGATTGTTATGCAAAACCTTCACCTTAAGAAGCAAATATGGCGGGTTTTGAAACGGAATGGACCGAAGGACACGGCCTATTCATTTATATGCATGCATAATACATAAATAAGCATTAAGTAGGAACACTACAGCATTAAGCTGTGTTTTTCTTATTATCCTTATTAGTCATTAAGTCGAAAAAAGGGAAAGGAAAAAACGGATACAGGCTTTTTTTTTTTTGAAGCACCTGAACCTCTCTTTCACCATTCCATTAATTGCCTGGACAATGGCGTAGTATCGGATGGAGATTTTTCAATTTCAGAAAATTGAGGAGCATGCATTCAGTCCTGTTCATGTCATACCGGCACTTAAATCCGACATGAAAAATAACTCAAGGTTACGTTCAATTGAAAGACCCAGCCAATGAGCACTTCAGAAATCCATTTAGAGTTAGAGACGGATAGAACATCGAATTCAAATGGCCAAAGTCAAAGTCTTTCCGAAAACTAGTTTTCTCCTCGTTTGCCTCACTCCTTTGTAAGAGACATGAAAATCTTCACATGTAGGCACCAATAATTAATCACACCAGGCCTCAGACAAGTGCCTGTGGACAATACCGGCCGTGGTGGGAATCTGACCTTTGCTTCGCCAATGGCGAGAAGAAAAAGATATGTAACGATGAAATAAGTGACAAATTGAAAACTGTGACATCTTAACATTCATGCTTTCAACAACTCATGTTGTTGAACTCCTTTTTATATCGAATCAACACTTTTCAACACACACTGCCCCAATAGATTTTTTTCCACACTAATTAAAAATCGAGGAGACTCTTGAAAATACATTGATTTAGTGCATCAAATATAGACATCAAACCATACCATTACAACATTAGAACAGAGCTGTAACTCTACTGAGGAGATTGATTAACCTAAACAAGTTAATCTTTACACTGATAATTTCAGATGCATTGTGTGTGGAAGGACATTGAGCCATCATAGCCATTTTTAACTAAGAGCCCCTGTTTAGTTGGGAAATGTGCCTTTGTCAGGTGAAAATAGACTGTGCTGTGAAGACAACATTTGATAAATCAGCATGGGGATGCCACTCAAGGTCACATCTGCCAGCTTATTGGAGAGTGAAACACAGGCACACACACAAACAAAAACACGAATGCACACACACACAAACATGCAAACCCACAGACACATACACGTACACTAACACACACACACAGAGAAAAAGGGAAACAAACAGTCACACTGGACACACACATTATCACAGACACAAAAAAATAACATGACATGTCATATGAATGGAGGTAACCAGTTTCAGCACAGAAAAACTTGCTGATTGACTCACTGACACTAGAAACACGCATCTCCCTTTCCCTTCCTATAGCGCGTACGTACACACACACATATCCCCCCACACCATACCACCCACCCACACACACCCCCACACAAAGAGGCACACAAACACACCCACCTACCACCCCTGGTGGGGGAAGTGAACTTTGAGGGAACCCAGTGCTGCAGCTCTGGCCTGAGCAGGCCTCTGTCTCCTGTGGCTCCCTGCAGCCTTGAATTGTGACCCACTGATGGAGGGCTGAGGAAATAACACAGACCAGCAGGCAGGGGAGGGGAGAGAGAGCGAGCAGGCCAAGCACGGTTCACACTAAAACACACTGCACCTTAAATCAAACCCAATACACAGACCTAGATGTGGCAGATCAGTCTATATGTTTGGCATGACAATGAACATAGGAGTTGGCTACACGGCACAAACTGATCTGGGGCCAGGCTAACTCCAACACATACCTGCTAGAGATTGTAGATAAACCACTCCCAACAGAGCCTGATCATAGATCTGTTTGTAGGGGAGAGTGGGGTAAGTTGTGCAAAAGGGTTAGTTGAACCACCAATTGTTTCTAGGAAACCATACACAAAAAGAACCATGTGACCAAATATTTTGGAAGAAGTTATCATTTAATACATATTTTAATAGGTTACATATAGCCTTCCATTTGTATGTATATTTTTGCTTATTTGATCTGGTCACTAACATAGGCCTACAGCATTGCACCAAGTTCTTGTTTCAAAAGTATCTCCAAGCATCTCGAGTGTTGACCAATGACCAGTCATCAACATTGGCAGAGCATCCAGATTATTGACCGGAAAGCGCTCGTTTAATTTTCTCCAATTGAGCCTGGCAAAAACAGAGTAGCCCACCTACGTTTATATTATCCATATAAAATACCGTTTAGCAATATGTTACGGGCGCATCCCTGCCTGGTGATTTCATTAATCATTTTCATATTTCAGATATGCCTAGTTTGGGTGGGTTACAATTGTTTACCTCGGTGGTGGATATTGGCTATATGTCTAAAGCTAGCTGTAACGTCGCACTACCTTTAATACTTACGGTATGAAGATGTAACATATTCTGGCAAATGAAATACAATATTTGTGAAGAAGAAAAAGTCTATACAGACTGATCATGCTTTCCATCCGATCCTGCAACCTCAACCTCCGCTGCACACAGGTAGACTACATGGACCTACTTACTCTGTACTCCAGAGACGTGAGAATGTGACATGATATCCCTACTTGCTAATATGAATGACTTTCAGCTAAAAACGCAGGTGTAAAACGCAGTATATTTCTGTATCTTGCGTTTTGGAAGTGCATCACGTTTATGGCTGTAATGACAAGACTACATTTGCGCACCGATTGTGCGCGTTCGCAAGGGCATGCACGTGCGCCGGGGTGTCACAAGCTTTGAACCACTCCTTTTTGGGGGTCCGGGTTCAAAAAGTTTGGGAACCACTGAGCTCGTGAACAGATTGATGATTTGATGTACATATTTGCTGTAGGATCTGGGGCAGCGCAAACGTCTAATTGTAGGGAGAGAGAGGATTACCATAATTAAATATGCACCTCCAAAAAAAAATGGTTAATCAGGAATATTAGCTGTTTACTTTGCATGCTCACCAGCAACGGGGCCTTAAGCAACAATTACTAGCATAGGCTTACTGGTCTTTTGGTATGTCAAAATTGCTTGAAATGTATTGTTTACTTACGAAATCTGGAATTTGTTGTAAAGATGAATTATTACATAATCAAAATGTGTTGTAGACATAATAATGAAAAGGACTGTCTGGTAGCCTCAATAAATAGACAAAGCTTTGAAGTTGAACAAGCCATTGCATGTATCGATTTTTTTTTACTTGACCTGAGATCTGATTTGAAAAAAAAAAGTGTGACTTGACTCGACTCGACTTGCTTTTAGAACGTACGACTTGGACTTGACCTGACCCATTCTACTTTGGACTCGACTTGAGACTCGGACCTTGTGACTTGCTTGTGATTAAAATAATAGTGACTTGGTCCCAACCTCGGCGAATTGGCACATCAAAACAACATCCCTGTCCCAGACAACTGGTAAAAAAATGTAACGGTAAGTGATATTGAACAGAGATCTATATCTATTCAATACCTATATCATATCCCCATTCCATGAATTAAACATGAACCTACCAGCACCAACACCCACTGTCACAGGACACCATAAACTTACCCAGTCCTTGTGCTCAATTTACCCCATACCGGGGATAAGTTGCGCCAAGAGACAACTTTTTTTTGGACAAGCTATGTTTTAAAAACTGTTATGTTTACATGAATTCTGATTATTTCCAGGGAGACACCACACCCTGTAATATATGTAGAGATATTTGTTAGTAAGAATACTATATTTCCCTTGGCGTAGTGATGCTGAATGTAATAAATGTTTCACAATACCCTATTCTCCCCTATGTTTAGAATGACACAGACCATAGGAGTCGGTTATAAGGCACATACTGACCTGGGACCAGATTTTCCAACGCAATACAGGAGAAACCTGGTTGAGAAACCACTCCCAACGTAGGCTGGTCCTAGATCTGTTTGTTATGTTTAGAATGAGAACAACCATAATAGTTAGCTATAGATCACAAACTGATCTAGGACCAGGCTAACTCCAATGCAAACAAACTCCATAGACAGAAACCTGCTGGAGAAACCACTCCAACGTAGCCTGGTCCCAGCCCTTTTTGCATGACAATTAAACAAGGAGTCGTCTATAAGGCCCAAACTGATCTGGAACCAGGCTTACTGCAGATTGAATGGGGACTGGCTGATGTTGAGCTGGAGAATTAACACAGAGCAGGGGAGCAGAAGGGTTCACACCCCAAGTCAAACACCATACACATAATCCTGCTGTGAGAAACTAAAGCAACGCAACCACTCACACAAGTCAACTGGAGGGGTCTGGATTCCATCTACATTCAGTCAACTATACCACCATTTTGAGGAGAAGTGACATTGTTGAGTCAGAAGTCAACAGGAGGGGTCTGGACTCCATCTACATGCTGTCAATTAAGCCGCCATTTTGGACAAAAGTGACATTGTTGAGCTCCAAATGTAAAGTCGTTGCTGTGGTCGCCTCTTGACAGGTATGTATTAAAAATTAGAATCTATTCTTAATGCACTTGCCTGTATAAATAAAGGTAAAACAAATTAACATTGTCTGGTCTGGTACTTTGAAGTGGGTTATTTTAAGCCACAACCACCACAGCACCTAAATATTGTTTGTCCTTGAGTCAGGAGAGAAGCGTGTTTGACACTTTGTGTGACAAACAAAAACGTGCACAACCTCCCAATCTGGGGGGAAGATGGGAATGGGAGGTATGCCTTGTGTGTGTTTATGTGTCTGGGTGGGTGTGTTTGTGTACGTACGTACGTTTGATTCGTGCCTGCGTGTGTGCGAGGCACCGACCCACACAGAGACACCTTAAGGACAAAGACAAACTGCCACAACACAAACTCCAACAACAATATCTCTCCTTTCATTCCCTCGCTCTTCCTTCCTTTCTTCCCATGTCTCTCTCGCGACACAGAACAATGTTTGGCAGGCGCTCAGATACAAACAGCTGTTCCTAGCAGCAGCAGATAGGTAGTTGTAATGGGAAACATTGTTTATTTTGGCTGCTGCAAGGTCCCAAGAGGCCCCAAGAAAGAGCCACAGTAAGAGCCCTGGATTCAGGCCCCTGGCGGCAGCCGTACACAATCAGAGGCCCAGGAAAACCACACACTTACACAGAGAAAGCACATCACAGGGCCTGTGGACTCATCACAGGGAACTGGCTGGGGGGGGGGGGGGGGAAGCCCGGGGAATAGGGCTCTGCATCTGTTAGGGTCACGATGGAGAGGAGAGGATAAAAGATGAGGGAAGAAAGGAGGGGAGGGGAAGAGAGGAAAGGGGAAAAGAAAGAAAAGAGGAGGAAGAGGGGAGAGGAGAGGTTGGTTGAGTGTGTCGGCAGGGAGCTGCTTCGCGTCACCTTCAGACAACGACAGCCTGTCAAGCTGTCGTTGACCTGTGGAGGATCAAGCACGCTACTCCTGACATAACAATGACGCTGAGGGTGTGTGTGAAAGAGTGTGTCTGTGTCTGAAATACTGGGGATGTCCTCACACTACACTCACAAAATGTGATATAAGGGAGAGCAGAACACTGATTGAAACGCATACTGACAGATACCCTTCCATTGTGTCTTCAACACAGGGATCGATACAAGATTGATGGCAAGAGCATGTTCTGCTAAAACACCTCCAATTGACTGCCATTCTACCCAGTCTCTCTGAGGACTGGCTATGATATTAGACACTGATTCTCCATTCCATTCCAGCCATCTTTCCAAGTCAAGTATGAATGTTAGCGCTGAACCAATGCGGTATAGAGCGGTGTAGAGGCTGGAGTAGCCCTGAGGCAGTACCACCGAGACTAGCAGGTAGATCAGATCAATATCACGTGCAACCAGAGACTGGCTCAGGGCCAGAGGGGCTCCCGAGAGAGAGCGTGAGAGAGCGAGAGAGAGAGAGAGAGAGAGAGAGAGAGAGAGAGAGAGAGAAAGAGAGTAGGTTGGGTGGGTGGTGAGAGTAGAGGGAGAGAGAGAGAGAGAGGGAGGTGGAGGGAGAGAGGGAGAGAGAGAAAAGGAGGCCATGTCCGAATACCCATCCTTGTATCCTAAATAGTAAGCTGTTTGAGCATGCGAAAAAATAAAGTTTAATAGTATGCAACATTTAAAAAATATACTGAACAAAAATATAAAATAATTAAACCATTTTAAATATTTTACTGAGTTACAGTTTCTATAAGGAAATCAGTCAATTGAAATAAATGCATTATGCCCTAATCTATGGATTTTACATGACTGGGAATACAGATATGCATCTGTTGGTCACATACACTGTTAAAGAAATGGGTCTCACAATGGGCCTCAGGTACTCATCACAGTATCTCTGTGCATTCAAATTGCCATTGATAAAATGCAACTGTGTTTGACATCAGCAAACCGATCGCCCACACGACGTCATACACCTGGGTCTGCTGTTGTGAGGCCGGTTGGACATAGTGTCAAACAGCTCCTGCAGTCAGTATGCCAATTGTACACTCCCTCAAAACTTGAGACATCTATGCCATTGTGTTGTGTGACAAAACTGTACATTTTAGAGTGGACTTACTGTCCCCAGCACAAGGTGCACATGTGTAATGATCATGCTGTTTAATCAGCTTCTTGATATCACAACTGTCAGGTGGATGGATTATCTTGGCACAGGATAAATGCTCACTAACAGGGATCTAAACAAATTTGTGCACAAAATGTTAAGAGAAATACTATTTTTGTAAGTATGGAAAATTTCTGGGATCTTTGATTTCAGCTCATGAAACATAGGCCCAACACTTGTTGTGTGTAACATGTTGCGTTTATATTTTTGTTCAGTACATATACTTTAAATGCTCTGATGTCATACTAATTTTGGCTTTGACAACAGCTGATCATTACAGTTGAAGTCGGAAGTTTACATACACTTAGGTTGGAGTCATCCGTTTTTCAACCACTCCAGACACATTTATTGTTAACAAACTATAGTTTTGACAAGTTGGTTAGGACATCTACTTTGTGCATGACACAAGTAGTTTTTCCAAAAATTGTTTACAGACAGATTATTTCACTTATCACTCACTGTATCACAATTCCAGTGGGTCAAAAGTGTACATACACTAAGTTGACTATGCCTTTAAACAGCTTGGAAAATTCCTGAAAATGATGTTATGGCTTTTGAAGCTTCTGATAGGCTAGTTGACATAATTTCAGTCAATTGGAGGTGTACCTGTGGATGTATTTCAAGGCATACCTTCAAACTCAGTGCCTCTTTGCTTGACCTCATGGGAAAATCAAAAGAAATCAGCCAAGACCTCAGAAAAAAATGGTAGACCTCCACAAGTCTGGTTCATCCTTGGGAGCAATTTCCAAACACCTGAAGGTACCACGTTCATCTGTACAAACAACAGTACGCAAGTATAAACACCATGGGACGTCATACCGTTCAGGATGGAGACGTGTTCTGTCCCCTAGAGATGAACGTACTCTGGTGTGAAAAGTGCAAATCAATCCCAGAACATCAGCAAAGGACCTTGTGAAGTTGCTGGAGGAAACAGGTTCAAACGTATCTATATCCACAGTAAAACGAGTCCTATATCGACATAACCTGAAAGGCCGCTCAGTCACGATGAAGCCACTGCTCCAAAACTGCCATAAAAAAGCCATACTACGGTTTGCAACTGCACATGGGGACAAAGACCGTACTTCTTGAAGAAATGTCCTCTGGTCTGATGAAACAAAAATAGAACTGTTTGGCCATAATGACCATTGTTATGGTTGGAGGAAAAAGGGGGAGGCTTGCAAGCCGAAGAATGCCATCCCAAATGTGAAGCACGGGGGTGGAAGCATCATGTTGTGGGAGTGCTTTGCTGCAGGAGGGACTGGTGCATTTCAGAAAATAGATGGCATCATGAGAACGAAAAATTATGTGGATATATTGAAGCAACATCTCAAGGCATCAGTCAAAGCTTGGTCGCAAATAGGTCTTCCAAATGGACAATGACCCCAAGCATACTTCCAAAGTTGTGGCAAAATGGCTTAAGGACAACAAAGTCAAGGTATTGGAGTGGCCATCACAAAGCCCTGAACTCATCTTATAGAAAATGTGTGGGCAGAACTGAAAAAGCGTATGCAAGCAAAGAGGCCTACAAACCTGACTCAGTTACACCAGCTCTGTCAGGAGGAATGGGCCGAAATTCACCCAACTTATTGTGGGAAGCTTGTGGAAGGTTACCCAAAATGTTTGACCCAAGTTAAACAATTTAAAGGCAATGCTACCAAATACTAATTGAGTGTATGAAAACTTCTGACCCACTGGGAATGTGATGAAATAAATAAAAGCTGAAATAAATCATTCTCTCTACTATTATTCTGACATTTCACATTCTTAAAATAAAGTGGTGATCCTAAATGACCTAAGACAGGGAATTTTTACTAGGATTGAATGTCAGGAATGGTGAAAAACTGAGTTTAAATGTATTTGGCTAAGGTGTATGTAAACTTCCGACTTCAACTGTAGATATCAACGAATAGCGGGAGACAATGCCATCGCACAGTGACGCATTCTCAGTGTGCATTTTTTTTAAAAATAGTATGTGAATTTTCAGCTCATTTCGGCTCGTCATCTAGTAGAATTCGATGCACACTTTTCCACAATGCATTGAAAGAGGTGGGCTGAGAGTAATATGCCCTTAGTTCTCTTCAAGATGCCAAACAACAAAACTAGGCTACTTAATTGGGAAGATGCCAAATAGCGAAGCTGCTGTGGTGGTGTTCAAATATAGGCTAACTAGTTTTTGTTCTCCTTAAAATGAATATTGTATAGATTTTTTATTTTTTAAAGTGGATTTCTGTTTTCTCATTGAAAAGCGTTTCTTGTTCGTTTGGCATTTGTCAGAGTTTTTAAACTAAATACTAAATACCATCTTTCTATTTCTGAATGTCTGCACCAGGGACTGTGGGATGTATGTGGCTACTCTATTGATGTCAAGTTAATCAGGCATCTTGGACATATGTATTGTATTATTTTTTAGGCTAGGTTACAAATGTAATTATTTCATTTATGGATCAAACCTTAGCAGTCATTCTGACCTTGTTCCCAATTATCAGGGCTTTAGTTTATTATGTTGCTGTCCAGCGGGCCAGAATTTGTGATGCACCCGACCGTCAACATTTTTCCTACGCAATAGTTCTTTGACTTGAACATCTGAAACGTTTTTATGTGTGCACTAGGCACAAAAAAATGAAGGTTTGTCTGTACCTCTCTCTGTCCACATAAACACACACTCATGTTTGGGCCCACACATACGCACGCACGTGGTGACACGCACGCACGCATACACATGCACACACCTGCAGGCTGTCATTAGTGCTCCCTGCTTTCTCTCCATCTTTTCTTACTGTGTTAATATTATGAAATCCTGAGTGCCAGTTCATGATTGAGCGAGAGCAGCAAAGTCTCAGGTGATTGGCTGCTATAGACAGACATGCCTCTGAATCTTCCTGTATTATTCAGAGGGAGTATCACAATCATAGCTAACAGAAGGGAAGAATGAAACCTTCCATTCATAGAGTAAAAAAGCTCCATAACACATCAAGTGCTTCCTCTACATTACCAAGATCAGAATTTTCCCTCAGTCTAACCCAAGAAGCCAAGTAACACAGTGGCTGATATAAATGTCCATTTTAATTGGTAAAGTCATAAATAATAAATATAGCAGGGGAACATCTTCTCTGAGGTTGGGAGTGGCGAGCTACTTTCTACGCACGCACGCACGCACACGCTCCAACCCAGCAGTGTTGTACTGTGCGGAAACAGGAGCTTTTAAATTAAACATTCACAGCAGTCACCTCTTTTAGGGAAATCAGCAGGAATAAAACAAACAACCTTTTACAGTACAATAGCTTATGCATGCAATTGAGACATTTTGGTGTTTCGCTGACAATCCCAGCCTCGTCTGGTACAATATGGTAAACCAGAAAATAAACATTATGTGAGTTTCCTTCAATGTCTTTGTTTTGGGACAGAGGGCGTCTTTGTGTGTACTTGTGATGATTACATGTATGCAAGACGTGCTGACCTTAAGGTTAGGTCAGAAGGGACTGGAAGACACTATCTCTCTCTCCTGACCCACACATAAACAGGAAAATGCCCACGGGAAGGAAGTCATATTTTTGACGGCTGGGTGTTTGGGGGGATGGCAACAATGTATAGACCAATGCTACGAAGAGAGAGCTGTGTTTGTCAATGTGTGTGAGTTGACAACTTGCTCGGTTGTACTCAAATACGCTTTCATGACATTTATTAATAAATGGAGTTTCCATTGAGAAAAACAATGTGCAAGAAAATGTCTGATATGATAAACACTTACAATATACTACAAAGGTGAATGGTCGGTTGTCATGATGTCAGGCATTGTGTCTGGCACTTGATCTTCCGTTTCTCTAGCTCTGTTTGAAATGGCAACGTTGTTCCTGCTCAAGTCACCGATAAGGACTTGCCTTTTCCTCAGATAAAGATCAAAGGCAGGTCAGTGAGCACAAGACGTTGAAAGACGTCTCAGGAGGGCGACGCTTTTTACATACACTCAATTAGTATGTGGTAACATTGCCTTTAAATTGTTTAACTTGGGTTTTTACTGTTCCATCAGACCAGAGGACATTTCTTCAAGAAGTACGATCTTTGTCCCCATGTGCAGTTGCAAACTGTGGTCTGGCTTTTTTATGGTTTTGGAGCAGTGGCTTCTTCCTTGCTGAGCGGCCTTTCAGTTTATGTTGATATAAGACGCGTTTTACTGTGGATATTGTCACGGTTGTTCAAAGGAGAGGACCAAGGTGCAGCATAGTGAGCATACATTTTCATTAATTTAATCAAAATGACAGCAAACAAAACACTAAACACTACAAAAACAAACCGTGAAGCTCAAAAGCAAAGTGCTCAAACCGAGTCAACTTCCCACAAACACAGGTGGGAAAAAGGGTACCTAAGTATGGTTCCCAATCAGAGACAACAGTAGACAGCTGTCCCTGATTGAGAACCATACCCGGCCAAACACAAAGAAAGAGAAAAACATAGAACACAAAACATAGAATACCCACTCCAACTCACGCCCTGACCAAACCAAAATAGAGACATAAAAAGGATCTCTAAGGCATGACAGTACCCCCCCCAAAGGTGCGGACTCCGGCCGCAAAACCTAAACCTATAGGGGAGTGGGCATCTATCCGCGGTGACGGCTCTGGTGCGGGACGTGGACGCCGCTCCACCTCAGGCTTGGCCCACTTGGGGCCTCCACTTGGCGCCTCTAGAGCGGGGACCCTCGCCGCCGACCCAGGACGGGGGACCCTCGCAGCGGGCCTCGCAGGAGGGCGGCTCTGGGAGCTCCAGGCTGAAGGGCGACTCTGGGAGCCCCCCGGACTGGAGGGCGACTCTGGGAGCTCCAGGCTGGAGGGCGAATCTGTCAGCCCCCCGGACTGGAGGGTGACTCTGGCAGCTCCGGACTGGAGGGCGACTCTGGCAGCTCCGGACTGGAGGGCGACTCTGGCAGCTCCGGACCGGAGGGCGACTCTGGCAGCCCCGGACTGGAGGGCGACTCTGGCAGCCCCGGACTGGAGCTGTTAACAAGAAATTTGTGGAGTGGTTGAAAAACGAGTTAATGACTCCAACCCAATTGTATATAATTAATATTAATTCAGAGGGCAGAAATGAATAAATATTAAAGCATTAGACCTCTCACTAAAGACGTCAGTCATACAAAAATTATACTTAAACCCAAACTGTTTCTTTAGCAGATTAGTAAAAATGTCTCATCTCCTGTTCAAGAATGGCCTTCCCTTTAATCAGATTACAACCTCTCCCTTTGGTTATTTGAAAATGAAATAATCCCCAAAATATTGCTGTTTTTTAAACAAGCCATTGAAAGTTGGTTGCAATTTCAGTTTAATCCACTAGAAAAAAAACATAACAAATTTTGTGGTTAAACTCAAATATACAAAAAAAAATTTTGGGGTCACTTAGAAATGTCCTTGCTTTTTAAAGAAAAGCACATGTTTTGTCCATTAAAATAACATCAAATTGATCAGAAATACAGTGTAGACATTGTTCATGTTGTAAATTACTATTGCAGATTTGTTATGGAATATGTACATAGGCGTACATAGGCCCATTATCAGCAACCATCAACCATCACTTCTGTGTTCCAATGGCACGTAGCAAATCCAACTTTATAATTTTAAAAGGATAATTGGTCATTAGAAAACCCTTTTGCAATTATGTTAGCACAGCTGAAAACTGTTGTCCTGATTAAGGAAGCAATACAGCTGGCCTTCTTTAGACTAGTTGAGTATCTGGAACATCCACATTTGTAGGTTCGATTACAGGCTCAAAATGGCCAGAAACAAATAACTTTCTTCTGAAACTCAGCAGTCTATTCTTGTTCTGAGAAATGAAAGCTATACCATGCGAGAAATTGCCAAGAAACTGAAGATATCGTACAATGCTGTGCACTACTCCCTTTACAGAACAGCGCAAACTGAATCTAACCAGAATAGAAAGAGGAGTGGGAGGCCCCGGTGCACAACTGAGCAAGAGGACAAGTACATTAGAGTGTCAAGTTTGAGAAACAGACGCCTCACAAGTACTCAACTGGCAGCTTCATTAATAGTACCCGCAAAACACCAGTCTCAACGTCAACTGTGAAAGGGCGATTCCGGAATGATGGCCTTCTAGGCAGAGTTCCTCTGTCCAGTGTCTGTGGTATTTTGCCCATTTTAGGCTAATATTTTTATTTGCCAGTCTGAGATATGGCTTTTTCTTTGCTACTCTGCCTAGAAGGCCAGCAACTTGGATTAGCTAACACAACGTGCCATTGGAACACAGGAGTGATGGTTGCTGATATTTCTTTTAAAAACAAGGACATTTCTAAGTGACCCCAATCTTTTGAACAGTAGTGTATATATTTAAATGTTTTAAAAAAAGTATAATCTTTGTAAATTATATCATAAATAGGACCAGTGGAGTTATGTCAGACATCCAGCTAACAAAAATATATGGAAATGCCTGCTCTACCCAAAATTACAACAAACTAATTGCAGCATTACCGCAAAAATGGAAGAGACAGGTGGAAGCGGGGAAAGCAAAGAACTTGTCTGCCAGCCCTGCATTAAAGACCAAAATTGGATGAAGAAAAAAGTGACAAAGCAAAAACAAGTGTGTTGAATTTTTTGCAAATGTTTAACATTTTTTAAACATAAATATCTTGTTTACATTTCAAGAAACATGTTTTTGCTTTGTCATTATGGGGTATTGTGTGTAGATTGATGAGGAATTTATTTTATTTAAAAATAAGCCTGTCTGAATACTTTCTGAATTCACTGTATTTTCCTTCTTATTACCCTACCACCCCTCCACTAAATGGAGTAAACTTATAGACAACAATACTTAGGCTTGCACTTCCAGCTTATACATACTACATACATTTCACGGGAATTATATTTTGCATGATCTTGTTTTTAGTCCCAGCCTTCAGCTCCCCTTAACCCCTCCCATCTATCTCTGAAGACCATCCAGTTTTGATTTCTAGCTGCCGTATATTTTTCTACTATGCTGTGATGTTTCAAAAAAGTTCTGATGCTTTCTATTCTCATAGTTTCTACAAATGGTAAATTAAAGATACACACGTTTGCTATGGTATTATTATATTATTGATCGATTGACTATGACTTTTCAAAACACCCAGAGTTAGCTCTAAGCAATTATTGCAATTGTTCAGCCATTCCTGAACTTGCGACCGAAAACAAGCTACCAAAACAAGATCTAATGATTCTTACTCTTCGCAGCAAAATCTGCAGAGCTGGGATATGGGGGATACCCCATATATATAACATTCTATTGGTTGCAAGAATTTTGTATAATAATTTAAATTGAAAAACTTTGAAGATTTGAATCTGATGTTGTTTTGTATATCAGTTCATAAACCATGTGACATGGAATTGGTGTGGAAAATCTCAACTATTTTGCGACCTGCTTGGCTCAGCTGTTAATTTTTCTGCCCTTAAATTAAACTGGTCTACATTATGTATCACAGTATTCAGACCCTTTACTCAATACTTTGCTGAAGCACTAGTAGCAGTGATTACAGCCTCAAGTCTTCTTGGATGACGCTACAAGCTTGGCACACCTGTATTTGGGGAGTTTCTCTCATTCTTCTCTGCAGATCCTCTCAAGCTCTGTCAGGTGGATGGGGAGCGTCACAGCTATTTTTAGGTCTCTCCAGAGATGTCCGATCGAGTTCAAGTCCGGGCTCTGGCTGGGCCACTCAAGGACATTCAGAGACTTGTTCCGAAGCCACTCCTGCATTGTCTTGGCTGTGTGTTTAGTGTCGTTGTCCTGTTGGAAAGTGAACCTTCGCCCCAATCTGAGGTCTTCAGAAATCTGGAGCAGGTTTTCATCAAGGAAATCTCTGTACTTTTGCTCCGTTTGTCTTACAAATCAAATTGTATAGGTCACATACACATACTTAACAGATGTTATTGCGGGTGTAGCAAAATGCTTGTGTTCCTAGCTCCAACAGTGCAGTAGTATCTAACAAAGTCCTCAGTCCTGACTAGTCTCCCAGTCCCTGCCGCTGAAAAACATCCCCACAGCAGGATGCTTCCTCCACCATGCTTCACCATAGGGATGGTGCCAGGTTTCCTCCAGACGTGACGCTTGGCATTCAGGTCAAACAGTTAATAATTGGTTTCATCAGACCAGAGAATCTTGTTTCTCATGGTCTGTCCTTTTGTTAAACTCCAAGCGGGCTGTCATTTGCCTTTTACTGAGTGGCCACTCTACCAAAAAGGCCTAATTGGTGGAGTGCTGCAAAGATGGTTGTCCTTCTGCAATGTTCTCCAATCTCCACTGAGGAACTCTGGAGCTCTGTCAGGGTCACCATCGGGTTCTTGGTCACCTCCCTGACCAAGGCACTTCTCTCCTGATTGCTCAGTTTGGCCGGGAGGCCAGCTCTAGGAAGACTCTTGGCTGTTCCAAACTTCTTCCATTTAAGAATGATGGAGGCGACTGTGTTCTTGGGGACTTCAATGCTGCACTCATTCAACGGTTTTTCTTTATTTGTACTATTTTCTACATGGCAGAATAATAGTGAAGACACCAAAACTATGAAATAACAGGTATGGAATCAAAAAAGTGTTAAACAAACTAAAATATATTTTATATTCTTAAAAGTAGCCACCCCTTGATGACAGCTTTGCAAAGGTTTGGCATTCTCTCAACCAGCATCATGAGGTAGTCACCTGGAATGCAATTCAATTAACAGGTATGCTTTGTTAAAATTTCATTTGTGGAAATTCTTTCCTTCTTGCGTTTGAGCCAATCAGTTGTTGTGACAAGGTAGGGGTGGTATACAGAAGATAGCCCTATTTGGTAAAAGACTAAGTCCATATTATGGGAAGAACAGCTCAAATAAGCAAAGAGAAATGACAGTCCATCATTAGTATAAGACATGAAGGTCAGTCAATTCGGACATTTCAAGAACCATCAAGCGCTATGATGAAACTGGATCTCATGAGGACCAATGGACATTAGAACGGTGGAAATCTGTCCTTGAGATTTTTGGTTCCAACCGCCTTGTCTTTGTGAGGCGCAGAGTAGGTGAATGGTCAGCGCATGTGTAGTTCCTACCGTGAAGCATGGAGAAGGAAGAGTGATGGTGCTTTGCCGGTGACACCGTCTGTGATTTATTTAAAATTCAAGGCACACTTAACCAGCATGGCTACCACAGGATTCTGCAGCGATACACCGTCCCATCTGGTTTGCACTTAGTGGGACTATCATTTGTTTTTCAATAGGACAAATTCCCAAAACACACACCCAGGCTGTGTAAGGGCTACTTGATCAAGGAGTGATGGAGTGCTGCATCAGAGGACCTGGCCTCCACAATCACCCGACCTCAACCCAATTGAGATGGTTTGGGATGAGTTGGACTGAGTAGAGTGAAGGAAAAGAAGCCAACAAGTGCTCAGCATATGTGGGAACTCCTTCAAGTATGTTGGAAAAGCATTCCTAATGAATCTGGTTGAGAGAATGCCAAGAGTGTGCAAAGCTGTCATCAAGGCAAAGGGTAGCTACTTGGAAGAATTTAAAATCGAAAATATATTTTGATTTGTTTAAAAACGTTTTTGGTTACTACATGATTCCATATGTGTTATTTCATAGTTTTCATGTCTTCACTATTAATCTACAATGTAGAAAATAGTAAAAAAATAAAGAAAAACCCTTGAATGAGTAGGTGTGTCCAAACTTTTGACTGGTACTGTATATATATAATATATAAATATATACCAAAAACTATATGGGGTATTGGAAATAATGCAGACACATAATGATGGACGCTGCAATATTAAAGCTGATTTACCCCTAAAAATATATATATATAAAATGTTTAAATTCCCCTAGTTGTTTCGCACTCTGTTTTATTCTTACCCCTCTGGGGCCTCATGCTACAGTGCCTTGCGAAAGTATTTGGCCCCCTTGAACTTTGCGACATTTTGCCACATTTCAGGCTTCAAACATAAAGATATAAAACTGTATTTTTTTGTGAAGAATCAACAACAAGTGGGACACAATCATGAAGTGGAACGACATTTATTGGATATTTCAAACTTTTTTAACAAATCAAAAACTGAAAAATTGGGCGTGCAAAATTATTCAGCCCCTTTACTTTCAGTGCAGCAAACTCTCTCCAGAAGTTCAGTGAGGATCTCTGAATGATCCAATGTTGACCTAAATGACTAATGATGATAAATACAATCCACCTGTGTGTAATCAAGTCTCCGTATAAATGCACCTGCACTGTGATAGTCTCAGAGGTCCGTCAAAAGCGCAGAGAGCATCATGAAGAACAAGGAACACACCAGGCAGGTCCGAGATACTGTTGTGAAGAAGCTTAAAGCCGGATTTGGATACAACAAGATTTCCCAAGCTTTAAACATCCCAAGGAGCACTGTGCAAGCGATAATATTGAAATGGAAGGAGTATCAGACCACTGCAAATCTACCAAGACCTGGCCGTCCCTCTAAACTTTCAGCTCATACAAGGAGAAGACTGATCAGATATGCAGCCAAGAGGCCCATGATCACTCTGGATGAACTGCAGAGATCTACAGCTGAGGTGGGAGACTCAGTCCATAGGACAACAATCAATCGTATATTGCACAAATCTGGCCTTTATGGAAGAGTGGCAAGAAGAAAGCCATTTCTTAAAGATATCCATAAAAAGTGTTGTTTAAAGTTTGCCACAAGCCACCTGGGAGACACACCAAACATGTGGAAGAAGGTGCTCTGGTCAGGTGAAACCAAAATTGAACTTTTTGGCAACAATGCAAAACGTTATGTTTGGCGTAAAAGCAACACAGCTCATCACCCTGAACACCATCCCCACTGTCAAACATGGTGGTGGCAGCATCATGGTTTGGGCCTGCTTTTCTTCAGCAGGGACAGGGAAGATGGTTAAAATTGATGGGAAGATGGATGGAGCCAAATACAAGACCATTCTGGAAGAAAACCTGATGGAGTCTGCAAAAGACCTGAGACTGGGACGGAGATTTGTCTTCCAACAAGACAATGATCCAAAACATAAAGCAAAATCTACAATGGAATGGTTCAAAAATAAACATATCCAGGTGTTAGAATGGCCAAGTCAGGCCAGACCTGAATCCAATCGAGAATCTGTGGAAAGAACTGAAAACTGCTGTTCACAAATGCTCTCCATCCAACCTCACTGAGCTCGAGCTGTTTTGCAAGCAGGAATGGGAAAAAAATTCAGTCTCTCGATGTGCAAAACTGATAGAGACATACCCCAAGCGACTTACAGCTGTAATCGCAGCAAAAGGTGGCGCTACAAAGTATTAACTTAAGGGGGCTGAATAATTTTGCACGCCCAATTTTTCAGTTTTTGATTTGTTAAAGTTTGAAATATCCAATAAATGTCGTTCCACTTCATGATTGTGTCCCACTTGTTGTTGATTCTTCACAAAAAAAATACAGTTTTATATCTTTATGTTTGAAGCCTGAAATGTGGCAAAAGGTCGCAAAGTTCAAGGGGGCCGAATACTTTCGCAAGGCACTGTACTTCCTTAGTTCTCAGAGGAGATGCGCCTTTAATCTGTGATAATTCAGAACAATCCTTATCTGGTAGGCCGTCATTGTAAATAAAAAAAAATTCATAACTGACTTGCCTAGTTAAATAGACTGCTGCGCCACTCGGGAGGCCAAATCTTTTTTATTTTCTAACGAAGTTACACTCTCAAAAGGCACTGAATTGGTGGAACAGCCTCCCTGTCAAATAAATTTAACAAAATAAATTAAATGAATACACTTAAAAAGTAAAACAAATCTTCTCTTGCGACTAGCAATCCCGTATCCGGGAGCGTAATCATAGCCTCAAGCGCATTACCATAACGCAACTTTTCCTATTCATGAAAATCGCAAATGAAATGAAATAAATATATTCAAACACCAGCTTAGCCTTTTGTTAACAACACTGTCATCTCAGATTTTCATAATATGCGTTACAGCCAACGCTAGACAAGCATTTGTGTAAGTTTATCATGGCATAATGTTATGCTAGGCTCCGCTGGCAGCAGGCAACATTTTCACGAAAATAAGAAAAGCAACCAAATTAAATCATTTACCTTTGAAGAACTTCAGATGCTTTCACTCAGGAGACTCCCAGTTAGATAGCAAATGTTCCTTTTTTCCAAAAATATTATTTTTGTAGGCGAAATAGCTCCCGTTTGTTCATCCTGCTTGGCTGAGAAATCGACCGAAAAATACTTAAACTATAATGCCAAACTTTTTTCAAAATTTGCTCCATAATATCGACAGAAACACGGCAAACGTTGTTTAGGATCCATCCTCAAGGTGTTTTTAACATATGTATTCAATAATATATCCGTCGAGGCAGTTGGTTTTTCATAAGAAGCGATTGGAAAAATGGCTACCTCAGTATTTTACGCAAGGTTTTCTGCGGGAAACACCATGTGACCACATGCCATATATGGTCCCTTACAGCCATTCTTCAAGGGAAATGCCTAAAAAGACGTCATAATGTTGTAGACACCTTGGGGAAAACGTGGAAAACGTAAGCTCATTCGTAGCTCATTCACAGCCATATAAGGAGTCATTGGCATGAGGCGGTTTAAAAAAATGCGGCACTTCCTGATTGGATTTTTATCTGGGTTTCGCCTGTAACATCAGTTCTATGGCACTCACAGACAATATCTTTGCAGTTTTGGAAACGTCAGAGTGTTTTCATACCAAAGCTGTCAATTATATGCATAGTCGATCATCTTTTTGTGACAAAATATCTTGTTTAAAACGGGAACGTTTTTCATCCCAAAATTAAAATAGCGCCCCCTATATCGAAGAGGTTATGAGAGAAATATAAGGCATATTATCGAACTCAAATTATGTTTTGAAACTGCCTCACAACCTTGACGGTAGTGAAGATAGATAGTAATTGTTTGGGTGGTAGAAAGACTAAGATAAATAAAGCCGACCCCTAAAAATAAATACATATAAAATGTTTAAATTCCCCTAGTTGTTTGGCACTCTGTTTTATTCTCACCCCTCTGGGGCCTCATGTTACTTCCTTAGTTCTCAGAGGAGATGCGCCTTTAATCTGTGATAATTCAGAACAATCACTATCTGGTAGGCCGTCATTGTAAATAACAATTTTTTCATAACTGACTTGCCTAGTTAAATAGACTGCTGCGCCACTCGGTAGGCCAAATCTTTTTTCTTTTCTTACGAAGTTACACTCTCAAAAGGCACTGAATTGGTGGAACGACCTCCCTGTCAAATAAATTTAACAAAATAAATTAAATGAATACACTTAATATGTAATACAAATCTTCTTATGAGAGAAATATAAGGCATATTATCGAACTCAAATTATATTTTGAAACTGCCTCACAACCTTGACGGTAGTGAAGATAGATAGTAATTGTTTGGGTGGTAGAAAGACTAAGATAAATAAAGCCAACTTTTCACTCTATTTTGGTCGTGTCTCTTATTGGTGCTAAGAATACACTCATTATCCCTCTCCTTACAACTGTAACTGAGGTGGTTCAGTGAACCAGGCTCGCAATATGAGAGACCTTGTCTGAGACCTGAGAGACCTGAAAGAGCAACCCCAGCTAACACCATAAATTGGTTTAACACAGTGTTTAGTGAACCTGTAGTACAGTTACTTTGGAGTATGCAAGCTAACGCAACGGGGAACATATATTGTTGACTAACTGTAGCTCTTTTGATACTTCACAAAGAGTGAAACAGACTCAATTATTATGGTGGGAGATTATAATACAGATTTAAATACCTCAATGGACCGTAAAGGAGATCACACTACAAACTATCACCCTCATGCACTTAAAACTTCTTATGGCTGAAATCCCGCTAACGGGATCGATATGACAACAGCCAGTGAAAGTGAGGGCGCCAAATTCAAACAACAGAAATCTCATAATTAAAATTCCTCAAACATACAAGTATTTTATACCATTTTAAAGATACACTTCTTGTTAATTCCACCAGTGTCCGATTTCAAATAGGCTTTACGGCGAAAGCACCACAAACGATTATGTTAGGTGAGTGCTTATTCACAGAAAGACACAGCCATTTTTCCAGACAAAGAGAGGAGTCACAAAAAGCAGAAATAGAGATAAATGTCACTAACCTTTGATGATCTTCATCAGATGACACTTATAGGACTTCATGTTACACAATACATGTATGTTTTGTTCGATAAAGTTCATATTTATATAAAACAATCTCAGTGTACATTGGCGCGTTATGTTCAGTAGTTCCAAAACATCCGGTGATTTTGCAGAGAGCCACTTGAATTTACAGAAATACTCATCATAAATGTTGATGAAAATACAAGTGTTATACATGGAACTTTAGATAAACTTCTCCTTAATGCAACCGCTGTGTCAGATTTAAAAAACGCTTTACCGAAAAAGCAAACCATGCTATAATCTGAGTATGGCGCTCAGAGACCAAAACAAGCCAAACAGATATCCGCCATGTTGTGTAGTCAACAGAAGTCAGAAATAGCATTATAAATATTCACATACGTTTGATGATCTTCATCAGAATGCACTCCCAGGAATCCCAGTTCCACAATAAATGTTTGATTTGTTTGATAAAGTTCATTATTTATGTCCAAATACCTCCTTTTGGTAGTGCGTTTGGTAAACAAATCCAGCAGAAAGTACAGACGAAAAGTCAAAAAAGTTATATTACAGGTCGTAGAAACATGTCAAACGAAGTATAGAATCAATCTTTAGGATGTTTTTAACATAAATCTTCAATAATGTTCCAACCCGGAGAATTCCTTTGTCTGTAGAAATGCAATGGAACAGAGTTAACTATCACGTGAGTGCGCGAGACTGAGCTCGTGGCTCTCTGGCAGACCTCTGACTCATTCCCCTCTCATTCGCCCCCACTTCACAGTAGAAGCCTCAAACAAGGTTCTAAAGACTGTTGACATCTAGTGGCAGCCTTAGGATATGACCAATATCCCACTGTATCTTCGATAGGCAATGAGTTGAAAACCTACAAACCTCAGATTTCCCACTTCCTGGTTGGATTTCTTCTCAGGTTTTTGCCTGCCATATGAGTTCTGTTATACTCACAGACATCATTCAAACAGTTTTAGAAACTTCAGAGTGTTTTCTATCCAAATCTACTAATAATATGCATATCTTAGCTTCTGGGACTGAGTAGCAGGCAGTTTACTCTGGGCACCTTATTCATCCAAGCTACTCAATACTGCCCCCAGCCATAAGAAGTTAAGGAAATTACGAATATTATGGATATAATGGAACTATTGGATGTACGGATGTATGTTGTATGTTGTTTACGCTGGTACCAAAAGTTTAAAGAGTGTTGATAGGGGACAGAATGTGGTCGGACCATCAAATAATTGGTTTACACATTACAGAATTTCCACAAGGACTAGGATATTGGACATTGAATCTCAAAGCCTACTGGATAACAACTTGTTCTAACCAAGACAGAAGAATGTACAACTTTTTCCTACATAACATAGGTACAGCAAATCCCCTTATTGTATGGGACACTTTTAAATGTGCCTTTAGAGGACATACAATTCAATATTAATCTTTAAAACAAAAACAATTTAGGTCAAAAAGAGTTCATCCTAAAAAAAGGAAATAGAGGAACTAACAGTACAGACAGATAGCAATACAAACTAACAGAAACGGAGGAACTTATTCAAGAAAGATCAAGTGTAATATATTATAAAAATAAAGCGAACTGGATGGAATAAGGGAAAAAAATTAACCAAATATTTTTTTATCTTCAACATAGAAATGCTACCAAAAATAATTTACAGAAACTTGTTAGAAATGACGGTCATTCATGATTCACCAAACGATATTATGAAAGGAGAGGCTAAGTACCTTGACCATTTGTTTTCATTTCAGTCTCATTCATTTCCACTAACAGAGGTTAATTGTAAGGATTTTTTTCTATTAATAGTGTAAAATTAACAGCTATACAGAAATACACATGTGAAGGCCTAAATGCAGAGGAGGAACTTCTAAATGCAATTAATGCCTTCAAGTCTGGGAGAACTCCAGGGATGGATGGCATACCAGTTGAGGTTCATCAAATATTTTTCAATGTTTGTCAAAGTTCTGTTAATAACATGTTTTAACGACTTCAATAAAAATGGTAAACTATCAGATACTGAGCAAGAAGGTCTGATTTCACTATTACTGAAACAGGACCAAGATGGTAAATATAAAGATCCAGTCCACCTAAAAAACTGGAGACTCCTTACACTTCAGTGTAGTGATGCCAAAATTCTAACAAAATGCATAGTGCATTGAATTAAAAAGGTATTGTTGGATATTATTCATCCTAATCAGACAGTTATTTTATTATTATTTTTTGACATGGATGATACATTGGAGATAATAATAGATAATAATACAATAGAATACAATAGAAGATTATGAAAAATCTGTGAAACTAGGCCTGGTATTCAAACGCCTTTGATAAAGTACGACTGTAATTTATATACAAATGCGTGGACTATTTTAATTTTGGAGAATCTCTTATACAATGAGTTAAAAGTTATGTATAGTAAATAATGTCTACTTCTCAGAAAGTATTAAATTGTCACCAGGAGTAAAACAAGGTTGTCCACTATCGGCATATGCATTTATTATGACCATGTTAGCTATTAAAATCAGATCCAAAAATAATATCAAGGGGCTAGAAATCCAGGGTTTAAAAACAAAGGTGTCATTGTACGCTGACTATTGTTTTCTTATAATCCACTATTTGGATCCCTGCACAGCTTCATAGAGGATCTAGATCATTATCCTAACCTCTCTGGATGAAAACCAATTTATGTGTGCACCATATTTTTTTATTGGATAAAAAAAAAATACAACTTAAAAAAAAAAAAACTGGTTCTCAGAATAGTAAGAATGTCATGTTCAAGAATGGTCTTTTTCCTATCATTCAGATTACCTCTGACTTTCAGTTATTTGGAAATGAAACAATCTCCAAAATATCTATTTTTTAACAAGCAATAGAAAGCTGATTTTAATTTGAGTTTAATCCACAAGAAAAGCCTAAACAAATATTATGGTTCAACTCAAATATAGTAATTGATTAAAAAAATACTTTAATTATTATTATTTTTTTTAAACAGTATAATCTTTGTAAATTATATCATAAATAGGACTGATGGAGTTTTGTCAAACATGCAACTGATTGCAGCATTACCCCAAAAATGGAGGAAAGGTAAGGAACTTGTCTGTTGGCCCTGCATTAAAGACCAAAATTGGATAAAGAAAATTGTGATACCTACAAAAAGTATACTAGTTTAATTTAAGGACGAAAAAATGTACAGCTGAGCCACACAGGTCGCAAAATAGTTGGGAGGATATTTTTGATGTACCGATTCCATGTCACATGGTTTATGAACTGATATACAAAACGACATCAGATTAAAAACTTCTAAATCTTTCAATTTAAATTATTATACAAAATTCTTGCAACCAATAGAATGTTATATATATGGGGAATACAACCATCCCAGCTCTACAGATGTTACTGCGAAGAGACAGAATCATTAGATCTTGTTTTGGTAACTTGTTTTTGGTCGCAAGTTCAAGAATGGCTGAACAATTGCAATAATGACTTGGCGCTAACTCTGTAAATAGCACTGCTGGGTGTTTTGAAAAGTCATAGTCAATCGATCAACAATATAATAATATCTTAGTAAACATGTTGATGTAGAAACTATGTAGAAACTATGAGAATAGAAATATATAACTTTTTTGAAACATCACAGCATAGTAGAAAAATATACGGCAGCTAGAAATCAAAACTGGATGGTCTTCAGAGATAGATGGGAGGGGTTAAGGGGAGCTGAAGGCTGGGACTAAAAACAAGATCATGCAAAATATAATTCCCGTGAAATGTATGTAGTATGTATAAGGTGGAAGTGCAAGCCTAAGTATTGTTGTCTAATAGTTTACTCCAATTAGGGGAGGGGTGGTAGGGTAATAAAGAAGGAAAATACAGTGAATTCAGAAAGTATTCAGAAAGGCTTATTTTAAAATAAAATAAATTCCTCATCAATATACACAATACCCCATAATGACAAAGCAAAAACATGTTTTTCAAAATGTAAATAAGGTATAATTTCCAAAAACCTGTTTCGCTGTCATTATTGGGTATTATGTGTAGATTGAGGAGGGGAAAAAAATATTTGATCAATTTTAGAATAAGGCTGTAACGCAACAAAATGTGGAAAAAGTCCAGGCGTCTGAATACTTTCCGAAAGCAGTGTATATGGAAAAATATATATATTTAACATTCTATATATATATATTTACCAAAAAATATATGGAGAAAATATATGGAGAATTTGAAATGATGCAGACAATAACACTGATAGGAGCCACAATCTATTTGCAATATTGAAGCTGATCTACCCCCCAAAAAAGAAAGAGTAAGACAGCACACACACAACGATCGATCCCCAGCCCAGCAAGAGGATGCTCGGCGGTAAACCTGCTTAAGGGGTCAGTCGCAGGGCCCTAAAGGAAGTGATTTAATGTCCAAAAAGATGTCAGCTTGTTTTTCTTTTCGGTCTTTCCTGTTGTGTTCTGATATCCACTTCCTCTCAAGCAGGGGTGGACACGAGTGTCATCCTCTGTCCCCCCCCATCCGGAAATGTCACCTCAGTGGACATATCACTAGTGTGTGTTAGTGTGTACAAGAGAGAGACGGGGGGGAGGGATGTTGTTGTTGTCTGTGTATGTGCCAGAGAGAGAGAGAGAGGAGAAGGGCTGTAAGGGTATGTGTATGTGTGTGAGAAAGAGAGAACTGTGTGTGTCAGAAAGAGAGAGAGTGCTACAGTACCTTCAGAAACTATTCACACCCCTTTACTTTTCCACATTTTGTTGTGTTACAAAGTGGGATTAAAATGGATTTAATTTACATTTTTTATATTGTTTGTACTTTGTAAGGTAATATAGCTTGATTAGATAAGTATTCAATACCCTGAGTCAACATGTTAGAATCACCCTTGGCAGTGATTACAGCTGTGAGTCTTTCTGGGTAAGTCTAAGAACTTTGCACACCTGGATTGTTCAATATTTTCAGATTATTATTTTTTAAACTCTTCAAGCTCTGTCAAGTTAGTTGTTAAAAATTATTATGCTAAACACTATTATTGCATACAAGAAGAGTCCATACAATTTATTGTGTGACTGGTTAAGAAAATTTTCACTCCTCAATTTATTTAGGCTTGCCATGACAAAGTTGAATTCTTACCAACTGTAGATATTTCAGCTTTTCATTGTTTATTAATTTGTACATAAATAAAATAAAAACATAATTCCAATTTGACATGATGGGGTATTGTGTGTAGGCCAATGACAAAAAACGATCTCAATTGAATCCATTTTAAATTCAGGCTGTAACACAACAACATCTTGAAAAAGTCAAGAGGTGTGAATACTTTCTGAAGGCACTGTGACCCTCTCTACCTTGTGGACACTAAGTGATAATTGTTGTGGTGACCCCGGGATGATCCTTTCCTGTCTGTCATACTATCTGCCTGGCCAACACCCATTCACTGAAGCCCTGCAGGCTCCAGGACATGTTACTCACTAGAGTGCCACACCCAAATCCAAAAAGCAAACACTGCTCATTCACAGAAAAGGTAGATGTAACTCTTTCAGCTTTTTAATTTGCAATAAAACATCTGAATCCAACTGTAGTGACGCAATAAAACATCTAAAAAAAATCTCCATTCCTATTAGGCAACTGCAAGAAAACGGGACGTAGGTCTCTCAATTATAAGTGTTTGTGTCTGTGCGAGCGTGCGTGCGTATATGTATACGATATGTACTTGAGTGTGTGTGTGTGTGCATAAGTATCACTGAGCCCTAGGTTTCTCAGATGTTGGATGACATTCCACTCTTCCTCTCCTGCTGAGGGATATGTAGGACAGAGAGAGAGAGAGAGAGAGAGAGAGAGACACACACACACACACAGAGGAAATAACATCAGCGGCGGTGTCTAATGCGGATATGAGGCGTGGTGATGGCACATTAACAGCAGGACCCCTGACAGCAGCACACATCGCCAGAACAAAAGACACGACACTTTTAATTCAATGACAATTGTTGGAGTTAAACAATGGCCCCCGCTACAGAGGTTTAATTAAGGGTGAGAAAGATGAGCCTGTCTGCACTTCACCTCAACGGCTTTCTGTTTTTGGTTGTTGTCCCTACGGCTAAATATTTTGGTATCGAAAATAACCTTATAGTGGCGTATCTACAATAGACAGGGCCTGACAGAGACCAGACAATGGTTGGAATGTTCCAGCCATGCCCACCTATCAAAATAAAACTTAACTACAGTTAGTTCATTTAGCTAGTTTGTTTGCTACAATTTGCTAATTTAGCTACAATTTGTTAGTTCATTTAGCTACAGCAAAACACACACACACACACACACACACACACACACACACACACACACACACACACACACACAGCCTGAACTCTTCTTTGAAGATGGGCGTAGATGTGTGTGGAGTGTGTGTGTGTGTGTGTGTACATGCATGGGTCTGTCAGTTGGCAGAGTGGGAGTTACAGTAGGGAGCACGAGCCCTGTACCAGAGCCAGTGTGGCACTAAAGACGTGAAGACGGTTTTAATTGCTGTTGAAACCCTGAGGTCACAGGGGTGCGTTTGAGTCTTAAATATGGCTGCATGTGAAAAATGGCTACCTTCACACTCAGCGGTGAGTTATCTGGTGATAGGCAATTGTACGTTCTTTCCCCCGGCTCTTAGAGGGCTCTTAATGAGGTTGGATTATGGCACGTGTGACCTCTGAGACGGCAGCGCCGACTGCACTAACGGCAGCCTGCAGGTGTGTGAGGTAAAACAGGAACTAGGGCCCTGCCTCTGCTGCGGAGTCACCAGCCTTAGAGAGCAGAGGGAGAGAGTGTGTGTGCTCCAACAGCCCCCCTCCAGTTGACAGGCTGACACCAGTCACCCCCTGCCAGGATGTGTCACAGCACCCGGGCTAAAACAGGAAGCTCAAGCACTCCCCTAGTGATTGACAAGCTGCCCTCGTGACTGACAAGTGGGGGGCCAGGGAGGCCCTGTGGGACCCGGCCCCTGGCTGTGTCTGAATGGAGGGGCCACCTGGGCTGCCAAGGGGGTCCCTATCGCGTGTGACGCCTCACAGAAAGGCCGCTGCTCAGTGTCGGACCACTTGTCCAATTAACAGACAGGCAGGGGGAGGTACGTCAGCTGTACTGGTTTGATAGGGACAACGATATCAGTGAGAGTAGAGATATTTACGCAAACACACATACAACTGTGCACAGAAGCTGGACAAAAAGAAGAGCCACCGTAGAGAAAAATAAAAGTAATGTTGGCTCACTGCAGATACGAGTCCATGTACTATAGTTCAAATTAAAAACGGTAGCTTACAGGTTCTTAAAAAAGGTCTACACAGTGCCTTCAGAAAGTATTCACCCCCTTGACTTTTTCCACATTTTGTTGTGTAACAAAGTGGGATTCAAATCAATTTGATTTACATTTTTGTCAACGATCTACACAAAATACATTGTAATGTCAAACGGGAAGAAAAATGTGAACATTTGTAAAATAATTTATGAAAAATGAAATATTAATATATCTTGATTTGATAAGTATTCAACACTGGGACAATACATGTTAGTATCAATCAAAATGATTTATAAGCCCTTTTACCATAAAAAAAAGTGCTTATAGAGAAACCCAGTCTAAAACCCCAAACAGCAAGCAATGCAGATGTAGAAACACCTTTGGCATCATTTACAGCTGTAAGTCATTGTAGTTTAGTCTATAAGAGCATTCCACACCTGGATTGTACAACATTTGCCCATTATTCTTTTCAAAATTCTTCAAGCTCTGTCAAATTGGTTGCTGACCATTTTCAGGTCTTGCCACAGATTTTCAAGCAGATTTAAGTCAAAACTATAACTCTACCACTCAGGAACGTTCACTGTCTTCTTGGTAAGCAACTCCAGTGTAGATTGTAGATTTGGTCTTGTGTTTCAGGTTATTGTCCTGCCAAAAGGTCAATTCATCTCACAGTGTCTGGTGGAAAGCAGACTGGAAAAGCTAGGATTTTGCCTGTGCTTAGCTCCATTACATTTATGTTTATCCTGAAAAACTATCCAGTCCTTAACGATTACAAGCATACCCATAACATGATGCAGCCACCACTAATTGAAAATATGGAGAGTGGTAATCAGTAATACGTTGTATTGGATTTGCCCCAACCATAACACTGAATTGCTTTGGCATATTTTTTTGCACTATTACTTTAGTGCCTTGCAAACAGGATTATGTTTTGGAATATTTGTGTGGAATATTTTTGTTCTTTACAGGCTTCTTTCTTTTCACTCTGTCAATTACATTAGTATTGTGGAGTAACTACAATGTTGTTGATCCATCCTCAGTTTTCTGTTTTACAGTCACCATTGGACTCATGGTGAAATCCCTCTCCGGAAACTGAGTTAGGAAGGACTCCTGTATCTTTGTAGTGACTCTGTGTATTGATACACCATCCAAAGTGTTCATTTAATCCATTTTAAATTAAGGCTGAAGAACAACAAATGAGGAAAAAGTCAAGTGGGTGTGAATACTTTCTGAATACAATTTACATAAAACATTTGTCAGTTAGCAGACACTTTTATCCAGAGAGACTTACAGTTAGGCTAATGTGTTAGATTATATTGACAAATCAATCATATTTATTTTATTAGACTTTTTTGGGGAATGGGTGTACTGATTCTAGGAGGAATGCCATATCTTGTAGCCTTAAACAACTTGTAGTTAACAATCATGTTTAAGGCTAATATATACATACACTATATATACAAAAGTATATGAAAACCCCTTCAAATGAGTGGATTTGGCTATTTCAGCCACACCTGTTGCTGACAGGTGTATCAAATCACACAGCCATGCAATCTCCATAGACAAACATCAGCAGTAGAATGGCCTTACTGAAGAGCTCAGTGACATTCAAAGTGGTACCGTCATAGGATGCCACCTTTCCAACAAGTCAGTTCGTCAATTTCTGCCCTGCTAGAGTTGCCACGGTCAACTGTAAGTGCTGTTATTGTGAAGTGGAAACGTCTAGGAGCAACAACGGCTCAGCCGCGAAGTGGTAGGCCACGCAAGCTCACAGAACGGGACCGCTGAGTGCTGTAGCGTGTAAAAATCGTCTGTCATCGGTTGCAAGACTCACTACCGAGTTCCAAACTGCCTATGGAAGCAACGTCAGCACAAGAACTGTTCGTCTGGAGCTTCATGAAATGGGTTTCCATGGCCGAGTAGCCACACACAAGCTTAAGATCACCATGCGCAATGCCATGCGTTAGCTGGAGTGGTGTAAATCTTGCCACCATTGGACTCTGGAGCAGTGGAAACGCATTCTCTGGAGTTATGAGTCACGCTTCACCATCTGGCAGTCCGACAGACAAATCTGGGTTTGGCGGATGCTAGCAGAACGCTACCTGCCCAAATGCAGAGTGCCAAATGTGAAGTTTGGTGGAGGAGGAATAACAGCCTGGTGCTGTTTTTCATGGTTTAGGCTAGGCCTCTTAGTTCCAGTGAAGGGAAATTTTAACGCTACAACATACAATGACATTCTAGACAATTCTGTGCTTCCGACTTTGTGGCAACAGTTTGGGGAATGCCCTTTCCTGTTTCAGCAGTGCCCTGCGCACAAAGCATGGTCCATACAGAAATGGTTTGTCGAGATGGGTGTGGAAGAACTTGACTGGCCTGCACAGAGCCCTGACCTCAACACCATCGAACACCTTTGAGATGAATTGGTACGCAGACTGCGAAACAGGCCTAATCACCCAACATCAGTGCCCGACCTCACTAATGCTCGTGGCTCAATAGAAGCAAGTCCCTGCAGCAATGTACCAACATCTATTTGAAAGCCTTTCCAGAAGAGTGAAGGCTGTTATAGCAGCAAAGGGGTTATCAACTCCATATTAATGTCCATGATTTTGGAATGAGATGTTCGACAAGCAGATGTCCACATACTTTTGGTCATGTAGTGTACATAATCATATTTATTTATTATGTTTGTCTTTTTGAAGACACCTCATACTGTCCCAAAACGGTTGGGGGGGAAATCACATGACATAATACAGCATTACTGCATGACATTGCACAAGCATACATCGGGAAGATTGTAATCACGTTGCTGGTCAACACTCGTGTGGAAGAAGGATGCACCAAAAATAAATATATGGCCAATTAATTCTATGTGAGGTGCACCATATCAAAGCAGGATTTATGTGGTTGAGTGTGCGCACATGCACGCACGCATGCGTTTGTCTGTGCATTTACAGTGCATTCAGAAAGTATTCAGACGCCTTCCCTTTTAACAAATTTTGATACGTTACAGCCTTATTCTAAACTGGATTAAATCATGTTTTTTTCTTCAACAATTTACACACACCCCAAAGAGACAAAGCAAAAAATAAGTTAATTAATTAAATTGATTGAACATCTGTTTATATAAGGTCACACAGTTGACAGTACGTCAGAGTGAAAACCAAGCTATGAGGTCAAAATAATTGTCCATAGAGCTCAGAGACAGGATTGTGTCGAGGCACAGATCCAAAATATTTCTGCAGCGTTGAAGGTTGCCAAGAACACAGTGGCCTCCATAATTCTTAAATGGAAGAAGTTTGGACCCACCAAGACTCTTTCTAGAGCTGGCAGCCCGGCTAACCTGAGCAATCGGGGGAGAAGGGCCTTGGTAAAGGAGGTGACCAAGAACCTGATGGTCACTTTGACAGAGCTCTAGAGTTCCTCTGTGGAGATGGAAGAATCTTCCAAAAAGACAACCATCTCTGCAGCACTCCACCAATCAGGCCTTTACGGTAGAGGGGCCAGACCGAAGCCACTACTCAGTAAAATGCACATGAAAGCCCGCTTGGAGTTTGCCAAAAGGGACCTAAAGGACTCTCAGACCATGAGAAACAAGATTCTGTGGTCTGATGAAACCAAGATTGAACTATTTGGCCTGAATTCCAAGCTGGAGGAGTTTCCAAGTCTGGAGGAAAGCTGGCCCCATTCCTACGGTGAAGCTTGGTGGTGGCAGCATCATGCTGTGGGGATGTTTTTCAGTGGAAGGACTGGGAGACTAGTCAGGATCAAGGGAAAGATGAATGGAGCAAAGTACATAAAGATCCTTGATGAAACCCTGCTCCAGAGCACTCAGGACCTCAGACTGGGGCATAGGTTCACTTTCCAACAGGACAACGACCTTAAGCACACAGCCAAGACAAAGCAGGACTGGCTTTGGGGAAATCTCTGAATGTCCTTGAGTAGCCCAGCCAGAGTCCGGACTTGAACCTGATCGAACATCTCTGGAGTGACCTGAAAATAGCTGTGCAGTGACGCTCCCCATCCAACCTGACAGAGCTTGAGAGGATCTGCAGGGAACAATGGAAACTCCCCAAATACAGGTGTGCCCAGATTGTAGCGTCCTACCCAGAAAGACTTGAGGCTGTAATCGCTGCCAAATGTGCTACAACAAAGTACTGAGTAAAGGGTCTAAATGTGATATTTACGTTTTTTATATTTAATACATTTGCAGAAATATCTAAAAAACTGTTTTTGAGTTGTCATTACGGGGTATTGTGTGTATTTAATACATTTCAGTATTAGGCTGTAATGTAACAAAATGTGGAAAAAGGTCTAAATACTTTTGGAATGCCCTGTATATGAAAGTAACTGCCAAAGTAAAGGAAACACTAGAGTAAACGAGGGTTACAAAGTAGATTGAAAGCAGGTGCTTCTACACAGGTGTAGTTCATGAGTTAATTTATCAATTAACCTCCCATCATGCTTAGAGAGATGCCCAGTCGCCCATTATTTTATGTACCATACTAGAGTAAGTGACTTTGAAAGAGTGGTCTCAAAGGACCATATGGGGGTTTGTGTGTGTTTGTTTGTCTGTGTCTCAGTCACCATATCTCAAACAAGAGATTCAGGAGCAGTGCCTGAGTGTTTTCCATCGACAAAATACCAAATTATGGAATTTCCCGTGGAAGAAAGGTATTGCAACCCTCCAATAGAGTTCTAGACACATGTAGAATCTATGCCAAGGTGCATTGAAGCTGTTCTGGTGGCTCGTGGTGGCCCAACTTTACATTAGTGTTTCCTTTATTGTGGCAGTTACTTTACCCACTCTTGTAAACTATGAAAACACTCTGGACATTACTGCACAGTGGGATATTTTCACCACAGCTGATCAGAACAAATCCTAGAACAGGATATCCGATTGGATAATTCTTCTTGTCAAGGCACCACCACCACGGGGACAGCCAACTAGGTCTCAGACCCGCCTCTTTTCCAACCAAAGAAATTCTTAACCTTGAACCATGAGTGGTGAGAAGCCTCTGGCTCTTGTATACAGGTTGAACTGATTCACACCTCTGGGAAAGGTCCTATTTCCCCATGTAACCTCTGGTGTGAACTTAATTGTGTGTACTTAAGTATTAGGTTTCAGGTCACGCCAGGCCCCACAGAGAAACAGACAAGTTCAAACAGCCATACACACTTCACATGGATCGAGTGGACCACCCAAATGAAAACCAAACCAAACAGAGCAAAGGGGCTAAAGTCAAGCATGATCATATCAGAAATGGGACAGTAACTGTTTTTACGCTGCCCTGGACATACACACACCCTGCACAATCAGCTAGAAATACACACACCACTATCCACAGGACACACACGCAAACACACTGGGTTAGCAAGGGATGAAAGACAGTGATGTGACTACTGATGCTCTCCCACCACTGTCCACCAGGGGGCCTATAGTACAGGGGTACAGCATGTCTGATGTGGGCTCTGTCATCTTTATTCCTCCCTCTTAACTATCACAATCTATATTCAAATCAAACTGCCACTTTTGCCTCATTGTTTGTAGTTTCATTTGTTTGATCTGTTTTCACAACATTACATCAGTGTCTGCTGAAATGGGCACCCGATTCCCTATGTAGTGCCTTGCATATGGTGCCATTTAGGAGGCAACCAGTGTGCATGAGGCGTCCCACACGGCATGTCCTAGTCCAGGGTTCCCCAACTGGTGCCAGTGGGTAGTTTTATTTGGCCTCCCAAGTTTTCTGAGCAAAAAAAATCATCTATATATATATATTTTTAATATATATTTTTTTTATGTCGTTGTGAATTTTCATTGTTGGACATAAAAGATTGTAAAAACACAGAAATCATCTCCAAGTTATTTGAATTTTGGAAATATATTCCCGTATTCCCACGCATAATAGAGATATCTGATCGTATACAAACGTAAGAAAGGTTTGAAATGATTGTGTTTTCGTCAAATGTTATATCTGTTTGGGCTTCTTGTGGTCTATTTGCAGTCTACAAATGATTTGTAACTATGTTCCGTCCCCCCGATCATCCACTGAAGAAAAAAATTTGCCTGCGGCTGAATCTACTTGGTGATCCTTGCCCCAGTCAGTCAGAACTTAAAAGGGAAGTTAAAACAACTCGCTTGCTTCAGTACTGAGGACCAAAAGTCAATGTCAGTTCTCTGGGGCCAAGATTCTCAGAGTAGGAGTGCTGATTTATGATCAGTTATGCCTTTTAGATCACAAGGAATACGATTATATGGACAGAGTGGACCTGATCCTAGATCAGCACTACTACTCTGAGACGCTTGATACATATGTCCCCTGTACTGCTCTGTACATACACTAGTTGGGTCTTAGCTACTCAGCCCCAAGTTATTTACCTTACATTAGGCCTCACACTGACCTCCAGCACAGAGGCTTGCTGTGATGACTGAGGACCTCCGGTAGGATCAGACAACAGCAGAGAGAAGGGAGGGAAAGGGGGAGACAGTAGACAGAGGAAGACAGGTGGAGGGAGAAAGGGGGAGGACATGGGAAACCTACTAGTAGAGTCAGAGACCAGGGGAAAAAGAAGGGGGAGACAGAGAGAGGGAGAGGCAGACCTGGGGAGGCCCTGAAATATGGTAAAAGTGGTGGGGATTGAGTAGGGGAGGACAGGCAGGAGGGAAGGAAAGGGAGCGAGAGAAGGGGGAGACATTGGGGGAGGTTGTGGGGAATTAGTAGGGGAGGACAGGAGGGAAGGAAAGGGGCCGAGGGGGAGACTAAAACATTACTGGGCTGCCGTGAATACAGTAGCGCTCTATAGTAATCACCTGGCCTGGAGCTCAAGCTGTTTTTGTCTTGGGTTCACAGGTCAAATGCCACAGCCTGACCTCAGGTGTTTAGCCTGTTAGAAAGCCCAAAAGGCCCAGAGGAGGGAGTGACAGATCTAACAGTGGTGTGTATGTACCGTGCATTCGGAAAGTGTACAGACCCCTGGACTTTTTCCACATTTTGTTACATTACATCTACACACAATACCCCATAATGACAAACAAAAACAGGCTTGTAGAAAATGTAGCAACTTTCACACACACAAAAAAATGACTGAAATATCATATTTACATAAGTATTCAGGTATTTTATCCAGTACTTCATTTTTTTTCAGTACATTGCACCTTTGGCAGTGATTACAGCCTCGAGTGTTCTTTGGTATGACACTACTTCTGTGCAGATCCTCTCAAGCTCTGTCAAGTTGGACGGGGAGCGTTGCTGCACAGCTATTTTCAGGTCTCTCCAGAGATATTCGATCGGGTTCAAGTCCGGGCACTATTGGTTAGAGCCTGCAAGTAAGCATTTCACTGTAAGGTCGTCTACACCTGTTGTTTTCGGCGCACGTGACAAATAAACGTTGATTTGATTTGGCTGGGCCACTCAAGGATATTCAGAGACTTCCCCGAAGCCACTCCTGCGTTGCCTAGGCTGTGTGCTTAGGGTTGTTGTCCTGTCTGAAGGTGAACCTATGCCCCAGTCTGAGGTCCTGAACGCTATGGAGCTTGAGGACCTTCAATGCTGTGCCTCGACACAATCCTGTCTCAGAGTTCTACAGACAATTCCTTCTCATGACTTGGTTTTTGCTCTGACATGCACTGTCAACTGTGGGACCTTATAGACAGATGTGTACTTTTCCAAATCATGTCCAATCAATGGAATTTACCACAGGTGGACTCCAATCATGTTGTAGAATCATCTCAAGGATGATCAATGGAAACAGGATGCACCGGAGCTCAATTCCGAGTCTCATAGCAAAGGGTCTGAATTGTTATGTAAATACATTATTTTTTTTTTTTTTTACAAACATGTCTATAAACCTGTTTTTGCTTTGCCATTATGGGGTATTGTGTGTAGATTGATGAGTAAAACACACATTGTTTATACATTTTAGAATAAGGCTGTAACGTAACAAAATGTGGAAAAAGTGAAGGGGTCTGAATAATTTCCGAATGCACTAAATGTGTATGTGTACGTGTATGTGTTATTACCATTCTGGGGATCAAGGCACCTGTAGCATGACTGTGGGAATCCTTTAGGCTCTTTGGGACACAAGGAATGGACAGCTGACCTGAAGGAAACACACACACACACACACACACACACACACACACACACACACACACACACACACACACACACACACACACACACACACACACACACACACACACACACACACACACACACACACACACACACACACACACACACACACCACTGTCAGTTTGTCTGGTACACCTACCTTTCACATCACTCAGTCAAGGAGTTTTGAAAACATGTGTTATCTAATATATTGGAGTATTACAATTAACACAGTGATTTGATAAGTGAAAAGATAAGATCAAATAAAAATTATAAAAAATGTGGCCGCTCCCAATAATTGTTCTTTCAGTCTACGCCAGGGGTAGGCAACCCTGTTCCTGGAGTGCCGCAGGTACTGCACGATTTTGTTCCAACTAGGCACCACCCCTGATTCAGTGATTGCCTGAATCGAATACACCTGGTCTCCCAGGTTAGTTCAACCAAAAACATTAAGTGCCTGCGGCGCTCGAGGACCCGTGTTGCCTACCCCTGTTCTACGCTGAAAAAAAGTAATACAACAGTAAATAAGTAATGAAGACATCCCAATTTGTTTTATCCTATAAACCGTTTCTAAATTAACACAATTTCCTTAATTTGTCTCGACATAGATCATTTCAATTATATAACTGTGATTGTCATTTTCACATCCTTGTTATTTAACAATATTGTAATACAACAAAAATGTTGCCCGTTAAAACAGAAATGCATTTGGACAGTTACCGTGTTCACTTTTCATTGATCAAGAAATAGCTTTAAATCATATCAAATCAAATGTTATTTGTCGCATGCGCCGAATACAATTATTGTAGACTTTACCATTAAACGCTTACTCCAACAATGCAGTTAAAAAGTGAGAAAATGTATGAATAGATACAAAATAAAATTACGAGGCGATATACAGGAGTACCGGTACTGAGTCAGTGTACTGGGGTACGAGGTAGTTGGGTGATTGATTGAGGTAAATTGAATGTTGAATTTAAAGTACATCGAGGGTTAAATTATTAGGGCCCTATAAAATCTGTTTAGTTTTATCCCCTCCAAATTCCATTTGGTTTTTTCAGGTTTTAGTTTTTCAAACAACAACAAAAAAAATAGAGAGAAAAACAACCACATTTGATTGTGTATGTCCACAATAAAACTTTAAACCACATCAGGAGACCACTTTTGAGGTTCTGGGATCATTTTTAAAATTTTGGGGGCTGTAATCACCCCAGCCAGATACTATTGTTTGATTTGCAATGTTTCTGTAGCGCTCATGTGATTGCAGAGTGGACACTGGATTGATGCAAATAATCATAATATCATTTTGGAAAAACCTTTCCATCTCCCAGAAGACGGTTGTCATAACACTAGCATCATCGTTAATGGCTACACAGAGGTAGACAAACGCGCACTCACTATTCAGGAAGTTGAAGGGAAATACGAATCACTGATACATAATGTTCAGGAGTTATGAAAATCTTGGGCAATTTAATCTAACCAGTTCAACGCATTTAGTACTTTACCTACTAAGTTCAATACATTTTGGAATATTGTTGAATTCTGTTTTAATGTCTGGATTCCGTGATTCTATACGCGTTCATGGCAACGCAGATTTTATAGGGCCCTATATTATGGAAATGTCCCAACATGTGGTTGGGACATTTCATTCCAAGATTGAATTAAATTAACAACAGGAACGTGTATTAATAAGGAAATGATCACTGTTGACCACAATGGTCACCTCAGATAAGGATCTTGTCTGAATGGCCTGGGGTGGTCTAGTGGTCTAAGCCGCTGCCTCTGAAACACCACTGAGAGCATGGTTCGATTCCGGCTCACTTCTATTTCAGCACACACTCTCTTATCTATACTATTTGGACTGCCAATGACCTCAACTGAAGCGACACAAAGTAACAACTTTTCTTCAATTCAGTTTGCACATTATTATTCATCCCTGGATATTTTGGTTCTTGTGCTTCCATAAAAAGTATTTTTGAAGCAATTTGGAGCCACACACACACACAATTGTGGAATGTCATACTTGTATAATACTCCTGTACTTTTCACTGTAATGCCATGGGAACCGTAGCATGCTAAATCAACAGGCATAGTTCCACCACGAGGGAGGCCTCTGCGGTCCCACGTCTCTGTTCACACCGCTTTACAAACATACTAAACATGGAACCACTTGGACTGTTTGGGGAAGAAAATATGTGTGTCACTCCCTGGGGTATTACAAGTAGAGGCTTTTCTAATAAGGAGATTCCTTCCTATTTAAAAATATTTGCAAAAATTGCCAAAAGGTAATATATTTTACAGGGTATACGGTACAGATAATCCTAAGTGAACAGCACATCTGAAATTGTGGAAAATAATTGTCAACCACAATAATCTGTGAATTACAGAATGCAGGGAATCGAATGTATTAACAGACATATCCAAGCAAAAATAAGATACAATATACATGATACACAACTCAGGACCAGTAGTTTTAGACTATGCTTTTGTCAGTGTTTTTTTAATCATGTACTCAAAAGTTTTCATAGATAGCTTATTCCAGTGTGTTTTGTGTAAACTGAGATGTCAAAAGGTTGTCTGCAACTAAAAATGTTTTATCTCGGACTCAAATGTCTGACTGATCAATTCTAAACTGACCAATCAGAATGGAACAAACCAAACACAAGGGATGACCCAATGGCGGTCATTGGAGCCAATCAGAGCATGGACAGCTGAAACAGTAATGCACACATTGAGTGTACAAAACATGACATAGACCTACCAGGTGAATCCAGGAGAAAGCTATGATCCCCGACTCTGTTAGAGAAGAGTGTAAATGCTTTTCTTTTTAGGCTGGATCATGTTGTTGACTTGTATTGTTGTATGTTTTAATTATGTAATGTAATGATTGTTGCTGCCTTCTAGGCCAGGTCTCCCTTGAAAAAGAGACTCTGGGTCTCAATGGGTTTTCCTGGTTAAATAAATTATTGATGTCACCTGTACAATCCACTTCAATCAGTGTAGATGAGGGGGAGGAGACAGGTTAAAGAAGGATTTTTAAGCCTTTAGTCATGGATTGTGTATGTGTGCCATTCAGAGGGTGATTGGGCAAGACAAAATATTTAAGCGCCTTCAAAGTGGTATGGTATCAAATCAAATCAAATTTTATTTGTCACATACACATGGTTAGCAGATGTTAATGCGAGTGTAGCGAAATGCTTGTGCTTCTAGTTCCGACAATGCAGTAATAACCAACAAGTAATCTAACTAACAATTCCAAAACTACTGTCTTATACACAGTGTAAGGGGATAAAGAATATGTACATAAGGATATATGAATGAGTGATGGTACAGAGCAGCATAGGCAGGATACAGTAGATGGTATCGAGTACAGTATATACATGAGGTGAGTATGTAAACAAAGTGGCATAGTTAAAGTGGCTAGTGATACATGTATTACATAAGGATGCAGTCGATGATATAGAGTACAGTATATACGTATGCATATGAGATTAATAATGTAGGGTAAGTAACATTATATAAGGTAGCATTGTTTAAAGTGGCTAGTGATATATTTACATCATTTCCCATCAATTCCCATTATTAAAGTGGCTGGAGTTGAGTCAGTGTCAGTGTCACTGTGTTGGCAGCAGCCACTCAATGTTAGTGGTGGCTGTTTAACAGTCTGATGGCCTTGAGATAGAAGCTGTTTTTCAGTCTCTCGGTCCCAGCTTTGATGCACCTGTACTGACCTCGCCTTCTGGATGATAGCGGGGTGAACAGGCAGTGGCTCGGGTGGTTGATGTCCTTGATGATCTTTATGGCCTTCCTGCAACATCGGGTGGTGTAGGTGTCCTGGAGGGCAGGTAGTTTGCCCCCGGTGATGCTTTGTGCAGACCTCACTACCCTCTGGAGAGCCTTACGGTTGTGGGCGGAGCAGTTGCCGTACCAGGCGGTGATACAGCCCGCCAGCATGCTCTCGATTGTGCATCTGTAGAAGTTTGTGAGTGCTTTTGGTGGTTATTTTCCTGACACCACACTCCGAGGGCCCTCACCTCCTCCCTGTAGGCCGTCTCGTTGTTGTTGGTAATCAAGCCTACCACTGTTGTGTCGTCCGCAAACTTGATGATTGAGTTGGAGGCGTGCGTGGCCACGCAGTCGCGGGTGAACAGGGAGTACAGGAGAGGGCTCAGAACGCACCCTTGTGGGGCCCCAGTGTTGAGGATCAGCGGGGTGGAGATGTTGTTGCCTACCCTCACCACCTGGGGGCGGCCCGTCAGGAAGTCCAGTACCCAGTTGCACAGGGCGGGGTCGAGACCCAGGGTCTCGAGCTTGATGACGAGCTTGGAGGGTACTATGGTGTTGAATGCCGAGCTGTAGTCGATGAACAGCATTCTCACATAGGTATTCCTCTTGTCCAGATGGGTTAGGGCAGTGTGCAGTGTGGTTGAGATTGCATCGTCTGTGGACCTATTTGGGCGGTAAGCAAATTGGAGTGGGTCTAGGGTGTCGGGTAGGGTGGAGGTGATATGGTCCTTGACTAGTCTCTCAAAGCACTTCATGATGACGGAAGTGAGTGCTACGGGGCGGTAGTCGTTTAGCTCAGTTACCTTAGCTTTCTTGGGAACAGGAACAATGGTGGCCCTTTTGAAGCATGTGGGAACAGCAGACTGGTATAGGGATTGATTGAATATGTCCGTAAACACACTGGCCAGCTGGTCTGCGCATGCTCTGAGGGCGCGGCTGGGGATGTCGTCTGGGCCTGCAGCCTTGCGAGGGTTAACACGTTTAAATGTCTTACTCACCTCGGCTGCAGTGAAGGAGAGTCCGCATGTTTTCGTTGCAGGCCGTGTCAGTGGCACTGTATTGTCCTGTATTAGGTGCCAAGCGCACCAGTTTGAGTGTTTCAAGAACTGCAACGCTGCTGGGTTTTTCATGCTCAACAGTTTCCAGTGTGCATCAACAATGGTCCACCACCCTGGTGGGTTTTTCACGCTCAACAGTTTCCCATGTGTATCAACAATGCTCCACCACCCAAAGGACATCCAGCCAACTTGAAACAACTGTGGGATGCATTGGATTCCACATGTGCCAGCATCCCTGTGGAACACTTTCGACACATTGTAGAGTCCATGCCCTGACGAATTAAGACTGTTCTGAGGGCAGAAAGGGGTGCAACTCCATAGTAGGAAGGTGTTCCTAATATCAGGATACTATAATATGCCATGCCTAATAATGTAACTGTCTTCTTCCTCCTCTGACGAAGAGTAAGTAGGAAGGATCGGAGGACGTGGTACGTGTTCATGATTCTTTTAATAGAACAATGAAAAATACAAACTAACAACGTGAAATAACAAAAACCAAAACAGTTCCGTGTGGAACACACAGACACAGAAAATAATCACCCACAACTCAAGGGTGAAAACAGGCTGCCTAAGTATGGTTCTCAATCAGGGACAACGATTGACAGCTGCCTCTGACTTGAGAACCATACCAGGCCAAACACAGAAATACCAAAGCATAGAAAAAGAACATAGACCACCCACCCAACTCACGCCCTGACCAACTAAAACAAAGACATAACAAAAGAACTAAGGTCAGAACGTGACAATACCCCCTCTCAAAGGTGCGGACTCCGGCCGCAAAAACTGAACCTATAGGGGAGGGTCTGGGTGGGCGTCTGTCCGCGGTGGCGGCTCTGGCGCGGGACGTGGACCCCACTCCACCATAGTCTTAACCCGCCTCTTTACCCGCCTCCGTGGCGACCCTCGCCGCCAACCTCGGACTGGGGACCCTAGCAACGGGTCCCGAATGGATGGGAGATTCCGGCAGCACCGGAGGGAAGGGCGATTCTGGCAGCACCGGAGTAACCGGCGGCTCTGGCAGCGGCTCCGGCGGCTCTGGCGGGAGACACTGGCAGCTCAGGACAGGCGGGAGACTCTGGCAGCTCAGGACAGGCGGGAGACTCTGGCAGCTCAGGACAGGCGGGAGACTCTGGCAACTCAGGACAGGCGGGAGACTCTGGCAGCTCAGGACAGGCGGGAGACTCTGGCAGCTCAGGACAGGCGGGAGACTCTGGCAGCTCAGGACAGGCGGGAGACTCTGGCAGCTCAGGACAGGCGGGAGACTCTGGCAGTTCAGGACAGGCGGGAGACTCTGACAGCGCTGAGCAGGAGGGAGACTCTGGCAGCGCTGAGCAGGAGGGAGACTCTGGCAGCGCTGAGCAGGAGGGAGACTCTGGCAGCGCTGAGCAGGAGGGAGACTCTGGCAGCGCTGAGCAGGAGGGAGCACCTGTAGGGAGGAAACAGAGAGACAGCCTGGTCCTCGGAGGCACAGGATAGACCGGGCCGTGGTGGCGCACTGGAGGTCTCGAACTAATGGCCTGCATAACCCGTCCTGGCTGGTGACTTTAACCCGGCACGTGCGGGGCGCAGGCACAGGATGCACTGGGCTGTGCAGACACACGGGAGATACAATGTGCAGAGCCGACGCAGGATATCCTGGCCCGAGGAGACGCACTGGAGGTCTGGAGAGCAGGGCTGGCACCATCCGCCCTGGCTGGATCCTCACCCTAGCCCGGCAGATGCGGGGAGCTGGGATGTAGCGCACGGGTTCTTAGTACTGTGGACACTGCGCGCTCCACCTCATAACACAGTGCCTGACCAGTACGACACCCATAAGCACATCTTGGAGAGCTGTAGCGCGGAGCTGGCACAGGACGTGCAGGGCTAGGGAGGCGCACAGGAGGCCTGGTGCGTGGGGCTGGCACAGTCTTCACCAGACGGTTAGCACGCACCTCAGGACGAGTATGTAGAGCTGACTCAGGTGACATCAAATCCCAGACACGCTCCGTCGGGCGGATGTCGTGCCTCATGCACCAACACAGCAACTCCCTCATTACTCTCTCCTCCAATCTCCCCATTAACTCCTTCACTGTCTCTGCTTCGCTTCCGTCGCTCACCTCCAATTTCACCCTGACCGGCTCTGGTTCCATCCTTGGCTCCTTACGATAAACAAGGGGAGTTGGCTCAGGTCTGACTCCTGACTCTGCCAAACTCCTCGTGTGCCCCCCAATACATTTTTGGGGCTGTCTCCGTGCCAACTCCTCGTAGTGTTTCCGCTCAGCCTTAGCTGCCTCCAGGTCCTCCTGTGGACGACGACTCTCCAGCCTGTGCCCAGGGTCCCTTGCCTTCCAGTATCTCCTCCCATGTCCATTTCTCCAGATAGCTCTGCTGCTCCTCACCACGCTGCTTGGTCCTTTGGTGGTGGGTGGTTAAGTATGGTTCTCAATCAGGGACAACGATTGACAGCTGCCTCTGATTTGAGAACCATACCAGGTCAAACACAGAAATACCAAATCATAGAAAAAGAACATAGACCGCCCACCCAACCCCTGCCCTGACCAATTAAAACAAAGACATAACAAAAGAACTAAGGTCAGAACGTGACAAATAAACTATGTAATGGGACAAAGTAATCATTAATTATTTCTTAAATTAAACATACACACACACACACACACGAGGCTGTCAGCTCTGAATGACTAATTATGCTCTTGTAATTATGGAGAAAATTCAGAAGCCCAAATGAGCCCAAAGTCATCACATATAATTGGATGCTGTCTTAAGCCACCCAAAAAAAAGCCTTTGAATAGGAATATTATAACTGCAACTGAGACTGCATCTGATACAATAAATGTAACACGTTATTCATGCAAAGTAATCACACTTCCACACACACCTACACACGCATGGCCTGTCAACTCCTCTCCTCTCTCATAGTTGTCATGGTCTCAAAGTGGCCCTGTGTCAGTAACAGGAGGTGGGCTGGCTTCCACCAGAATTAATTTAGCGTGTTGCGCTCAAATCGCTCCCCATCAGAAATATCTTAATCTCTCTCTGTCTCATCTACATGGAGAAAGTGTGTGGGGGGGGGGGGGGGGGTGAAGTCCACATGAGAAAGGTCAGTGCATTTAAGGGGTTCATCATTCTATGGTGTCAGACCTCTTTAGAGGGGAGGATGGGATGAAGAAGGGGGGATAGGGAAGGGGGATATTCTCTCTTACCCTTCGCTTGGGGGGGTTTGATCAGTCAGTACTTAAAGAGAGTTTAGCTGGTGTCCAACAACAACCATAGTAATCAGTGAGAATGTTTCACTATGTTGTGTCTTTTGTTTAATCTTAATTGTGGTACAGCTCCTACACACACAAGCACACACACACTGCACTATTCGGCCTTAGAACTACCGCCTGGGAGCTGCTAACATAACAGTGAGCTGGATGAAATGCTGGGAGCTAAGAAACAGCACACACACACGAACAGAACAAACACAAACACCTTCTCACACATACTGTACACACACACGCACACACACACAGACAGACACGTACGCACACACACACACACAGGCAGCCGTCTGGCCGAGGTAAACAGCTTTTAATAGCATCAAACCAGGTTTGGTTTGTTTTGGACCATCTGTCAGTTCCATTGTGTTTCTGTGTGTCTCTTTAGAGCCCGTGGTTGACAGGTGATATATGTACGATACAAAGTGCTTGGTCGGGCCCCCGGAGACCTGCTCTGCAGTTTCTCGCTGCCTTTTTTTTCTCTTCTTCTTCTTCTCCTCTTCCCTCCATCCTGTTTCTCTCCGTTTGTCGTCCTTTCCTTTCCATTTTTTTTCTTCTCTTGGTGCACGGAATATTCCGTCAGATCATAGCACGGTCGCCAGCATCCTCAGTGGCATGTATCCAGCCTGCTCTGGCGATTTGCATCAAAGAGTGGAATTTTCTATTTGAGAGGTTAGCAAAACTGTGCCAGAGTATGTTGAAGGCGGTGAGGAGCAGCGGCAGAAGCGCATCGGCTGACTGGAGAGGCCTTTGGACGCGAGTGTGTGTGTATGCATGAAGAGGAGGCGAACATAAAGGCATAAACATCCTGGGAGAGAGATGCTGGAAAAGGCTAACCGTTCGCTTACGGCTGATGTTAGCGCCTGTTAAACGGTGGGAGTCTTCAGAGGTCGTCGACAATGTTTGGCATGATACCATCAACAAATACACCAATGACTCTTCCCAAGGGATGCAAGCGCAGTAATGCTCAAAATTGCCTAATATTTAAACAAACCCTGAACATCCATTGTAGGCTAGTATCCATATATAAATAGCTATTTTACGGACACAATTTTTCTATAAATACTTTTTAAATCAACTGTCTTTGTCATTTGGCCGTCAGAATTCACAGTTACTTTAAGAAAAAAGGCTGATTCACTGAGGAAAAAGCTGAAATGAAAGTGTAAAGTTAGAGGTGAAAACGCAGGTTTTCAGAGTCCTCTCTCCTGGTCTCCCCGCTCCTCTTCCAGTCATCATGTGAGAGAAGCCAGGCGTGGGAGGATAATCACACCCTAATAAGAAGGAATATTAAAAACAGCAGTGCACACACACACTGGATCCCTTTTCCTCTCTCTTTCTCTCTCTCTCTCTTTCCCACCATCCCAGAAAAATGTTTGCACATGGCCACACAAGATTTCAATAATTTCATAATATATCAATTAACAGGTTGAAAGAAAGAGAGCCTTTGGGGGTTTGCGTTTGTACATTTGATGTTTGGTTTGGAGGCACCCTGTGAATGTCTGTATGTAGAGTTGCGTGAGGCCAGCCCTGAGTCCCGGCTGGGTCCAAAGCTCTGGGCCGTGATGGCAGTGCGAGCAAAGACTGAAAAATGAAGGAATCCTTCTGTAGACTGGAGCTTACGTTTCACCAGAAAAACTAACACGGCATGTTGGAGTATCATAAGACCTTTCGCACTTTAGGGGAGATTCAGAAACACGCTGCTGATAGCTTTCGTGCTGCTTGCAGCTGTTGTTAGGGCATTTAGCGCCATCACTCAGACATGGAAACCCAAAGTGAGAGATACTGGATAGGGCTGACTAATGCTGATCCTAGAACAGTTTGTAGGTGTGTAGGATTGACGGTTGTATGTTATTAAGGCATCTGCTGGTTGAGTTGGTTTTGGATATGCTTCTGGTTTGGTTCTATCTGTTGTCTGGCAGATTACAGTGTTAGCGCTGTTTCCTCTCCTCTTCTCCGTCCTTCTCCTCTTTTCTCTCATCTTCCGTCCGTCCTTCTATCCTCTCCACCCCTCTCCCTTGCTCCTCTCCTTTTCTCTTCTCCCCTTTCCTGATAACTTCTCCTCTGAGCTGTGAAGGCCTGTGTGTGTGCAATCGTGTGCACGCTGGGCTGGGGTGTGGTGAGACAAGTGTGCGTGTGTGTGAACAAGGGGGCCCTGTGTCTCCTAATGATCTCCCACACCTGCGCATCTGCTGCCATTTTTAATTAACACCCCAAGGAGGTTTGTCAGGAGTAATCAAAAACATTGTCACTGATGGCAATGCAATTGCAGCCATGCAATGGCGGCAAAAACTCTATACACATCATAAACCACCAGGAACGGGTTGCTCCAACTTAAACAGACCAATTAATTGCCTCATTCTCATAAACAATAGAAAGAAGAAGAAAAAACGGAGAAAATACACTTTTTAATGACTTGATACGTGAGGATCGATATGTACCCTGAGAGAAAGAGACAGAGAGACTTGCTTTCGCAATGTAAACATGTTTTTTTTCTATGCCAATAAAGCCCATTGAATTGAATTGAGAGCGAAAAAAGAGGTGGCTTTTATGAAACAGAAGCAACATGTGGCGTGGAGGAGTGCTCCCAGAGAGTTCTTTCCCAGTCCCAGTCATCTCCTTACATGCATGTCCCTGTTATGTTCTTCAATACAGCAGCAGCAACATGGGCTTGGCTGATCTTCCTTTTTCATTTCACTAGGAGCAGGGGGAGCGGCAATAGGAGAGCAGGCAATAGGTTTAGCAGCCGAGGCGAGGCGACTCTGATTTACGACGGGAGGGTGACCTCTGGGGCCGTAACACAGTGATGGGTGAGTGGCTCTCAACGGTAAGCTACTGGCACTTGACAAAGTGCCTGAAGCAGAATGAATTTACTTCTCTTTTCCTCAATCATCAACAGCCACTGCCCTGACCCCCATCCTGACTGCTATAACAAGATCTCCCATCTCGGGAGGCTGAAAAATTTACTGTCACATCTACTTTTCAATGAGCTCAAGTGAGCACTTCTTTCACCTTCAGTGGAGCAGGTGCCTGGTAACCTGGTCGGCTGGCAGGCACGCACAAACACAATCCCCGCCATCCAATATACACACACCTTAACACTCTAGCAGTTTTTATTTTTCATCCACTGTATTTACCAGACCTATCGGTGTTTGCCTTCATCAACTTGATGACAGTGCCTGAATGAAATAACCCCAATTTTTTTTATATACTGCCGATTAATCTCCAACGCACATTGAAATGTACCCTTCCCCTCGTCTAGTCAGTGACCATACTGGGCTTGGAAATCGCAAGCTACTCTATGGTGGAATGTATTAGGCCTAAATCTCAACCAGCACAAATATTAAATCATTTAATGTGATTTGACTGAGGTTTTCTGTTGTGTAGTGTTTCTTTATTATCACTATTGGTATAATATCTTGACTAATGATATTCAACCAGTCAATCTTTTTCGCCCCACACAGTTTAGGACAATATTATCCCAGCGTGACAATAAAAGTCCCAAACACATTACAACGAACACATAAAACATTCGTAATTTCTCAAAATGGGGGTTCAAAATTTCGCTGCTCTCTGGTGAGTACATTGGGTCGCTGTCGGTTGCCACGTCGTCAGGCGAGACACAGTGTATTGTAATTGAAAATAAAGAAACCATTAAAAGGCATTCAATAAGCTACTGTGAAATTGATCAGTCAATAAAAGCTGTTCCCCAGGGAAAAGTGGCCATGCATGGAGAAGGAGGAGGCTCTCGCCTCAGGCAGGATGGAGAGAGATAGGGGGAAGAGGACGGGGATGGGGGGTGAGGAAGAGAAGGAGACAGGAGGAAAGACAGGGGAAGAGAGAGAGAGTGAGGAAGGGAGAGAGAGATATAGATAGAGAGAGGAAGAAGGAGAGATGGTGTGAGTGAGACAGCTCAGACCTGATGCAGCAGTAACCATACAGGCTCTGAGAGACACAAGACCATGTAACACAATGATTCATAACAGTGCACTATCATTAGTACCAGCTCATCACAGTACTCTACAATATACAATACACTACAACACACCAAGCAGTATAACAATCAGAAAATGTAATGCATCACATTTTCAACACCACTAAGCCTGGACTAGGAAATGAAGCTTCAGAAGGAAACTCTGTTTGGTTCAAATATCCTGGTCTTGCTCTACATAATCTAAGAGTCATGGTAGATATCAAAAAGTAGCAAAAAATAATTTGAAACATACAAGAACTGCAATGCTGCTGGGTTTTTCACGCTCAACAGTTTCCCATGTGCATCAAGAAAGGGCATCCAACCAACTTGACACAACTGTGGGAAGCATTGGAATCAACACAGGCCAGCATCCCTAGTGGAACGCTTTCAACATCTTGTAGAGTCCATGCCCCGACGAAGTGAGGCTGTTCTGAGAGCGAAAGGGGAGGTGCAACTCAATATTAGGGAGGTGTTCTTAATGTTTTGTACAATCAGTGTATATAAAATAATGTTTTTTATTTTTGGGGGGATGCAAGAACGCACAGGATTTATTGTTCGATAGTTTTATAAGGATTTTTTTTATATATACATAAAAAAGGGACAAAAAAAATAAAATAACAAAAAGTCCCAACTGCTGCTTCTTTAACTTTCAATTCTCCTAAGCATCCGTGCTTCACAGCCCCTGGCTATTGCCTTTCTCAATCTGTCCCTGGAGAAGCAGGAGTTATAGTCCCTGTCGATTGAGGAGAAAGGGATGTTATTCCCCTGTCACCCTCAGTCGCTCCGCCATCCTCCCTGTTCTGATCTACGGTCCTGCTGCCCGGGGAAGAAGTGTCTTGATGCGCCATTGGTTTAGAGTGCTGTCACCTTGCCTCTATGCTATACCTGCACCCCCCCCCCCCCCCCCCACACCCCTCCATATCCCAGGGGCCTGTACAAGCAGCGGTGCGGGCGGGACGTGAGAGGTCACCCCCAGGGGAGTGGTAAGGGAGTGGGGGACAACACAGGTCCCTGAGCAACGCCCTTGATTGGGAGCAAAAATGAGGTTGAAGATGAGGGAGACCTGGAGATTTTGGCCTCTGTTGAGCCTACAACTATTGTGCCTATGAACCAGAGTTATACTGTTAGCACTCAGGCGGTGTGCCCTAGTAGGAAGTCCACTGTGGTCGGTTCATCCTGCACTATCACCTCAAACATAAATAACATGAGCATGTCCAATTCTGATAAGCTTCCCAGTAAAGCAATAAAAACAATCAAGCATCCAATAAGTGATACAAATATTCCACACTAACATATGTAGCCTAAGAAACAAGGTTCATGAAATCAATACCTTGACAGATGACATTCATGTTCTGACTATCTCTGAAACTCACTTAGATAATACCTTTGATGATACAGTGGTAGCAATCCATGGTTATAACATCTACAAAAAAGACAGAAATGTCAATGTGGGTGGTGTTGCGGTGTATATTCAGAACCACATTCCTGTAAAGCGTATAGATGATCTCATGTTAAAAAACTGTGGAAGTAATATGGCTACAGGTTCATCTGCCTCACATAAAGCCCATTATTGTGGGAAGCCGCTATAGACCACCAAGTGCTAACAATCAGTATCTGGATAACGTGTGAAATGCTTGATAATGTACGTGATATCAACAGAGAGGTACAGTTGAAGTCGGAAGTTTACATACACCTTAGCCAAACACATTTAAACTCCGTTTTTCACAATTCCTGACATTTAATTCTAGTAAAAATTCCCTGTCTTAGGTCAGTTAGGATCACCACTTTATTTTAAGGTTGTGAAGTGTCAGAATAATAGTAGAGAGAGTAACTTATTTCAGCTTTTATTTCTTTCATCACATTCCCAGTGGGTCAGAAGTTTACATACACTCAATTAGTATTTGGTAGCATTGCCTTTAAATTGTTTAAATTTGGGTCAAATGTTTCAGGCGGCCTTCCACAAGCTTCCCACAATAAGTTGGGTGAATTTTGGCCCATTCCTCCTGACAGAGCTGGTGTAACTGAGTCAGGTTTGTAGGTCTCCTTGCTCGTACATGCCTTTTCAGTTCTGCCCACAGATTTGATAGGATTAAGGTCAGGGCGTTGTGATGGCCACTCCAATACCTTGACTTTGTTGTCCTTAAGCCATTTTGCCTCAACTTTGGAAGTATGCTTGAAAGACCCATTTGCGACCATGCTTTAAATTCCTGGCTAATGTCTTGAGATGTTGTGTCAATATATCCACATAATTGTCCTTCCTCACGATGCCATCTATTTTGTGATGTGCACCAGTCCCTCCTACAGCAAAGCACCCCCACAACATGATGTTGCCACCCCCATGCTTCACGGTTGGGATGGCGTTCTTCGGCTTGCAAGCCTCCCCCTTTTTCCTCCAAACATAACAATGGTCATTATGGCCAAACAGTTCTATTTTTGTTTCATCATACCAGAGGACATTTCTCCAAAAAGTATGATATTTGTCCCCATATGCAGTTGCAAAACGTAGTATGGCTATTTTATAGCGGTTTTGGAGCAGTGGCTTCTTCCTTGCTGAGCGGCCTTTCAGGTTATGTGGATATAGATACTTTTGTACCGGTTTCCTCCAGCATCTTCACAAGGTCCTTTGCTGTTGTTCTGGGATGGATTTGCACTTTTCGCACCAAAGTCAATTAGCCTATCAGAAGCTTCTAAAACCATGACATCATTTTCTGGAATTTCCCAAGCTGTTTAAAGGCACAGTCAACTTAGTGTATGTAAACTTATGACCCACTGGAATTGTGATACAGTGAATTGTAAGTGAAATAATCTGTCTGTAAACAAATGTTGGAAAGATGACTTGTGCCATTCACAAAGTAGATGTCCTAACCGACTTGCCAAAACTATAGTTTGTTAACAAGAAATTTGTGGAGTGGTTGAAAAACGGGTTTTAATGACTCCAACCTAAGTGTATGTAAACTTCCGACTGTACATACTGTGGTAAACTTCCGACTGTGCATACTGTGGTAAACTTCCGACTGTACATACTGTGGTGAACTTCCGACTGTACATACTGTGGTGAACTTCCGACTGTACATACTGTGGCAGACCAGAGGGTTTGGTCAAAACATTTACACAGATCAGACATGGACAGAGCAGGATATTTGTATATATATATATATTTGTATATTTTCTGTGTGATTTCAATATTGACTGGCTTTTATCAAGCTGCCCACTCAAGAAAAAGCTTCAAACTGGTTCAGGTTATCAGTCAAGCTACAAGGGTAGTTACAAACAGCACCGCAATGAAATCATCAACATGTATTTATCACAACTTTTACTGATGCTGCAGAAATGTGCTTTAAAGCAGTATGCAAATCCAATGGATGTAGTGATCATAATATAGTAGCCATATCTAGGAAAACCAAAGTTAAGGCTTGGCCTAACATGGTGTATAAGAGATCATACAATAAGTTTTGCAGTAATTCCTCTGTTGATGATTTAAATAATATTTGCTGGTCTGTATGTGTGTAATGAGGTGCAACTACAGTAGCTGCTGCACTTGACACAACCGATTCGAAAACGTACTGCAAATTGAGAAATCGTGTGACTAAACTGAATAAAAAGAAGATGAAACTACACTGTGAAAGAAAGATTCATTATATAAAGAATAATAGTAAAAAGCTTTGGAGCACCGAAAATGAAATTTTGGGCAAAAAGACAAACTCATTCATTGAATCAGATGGCTCATTCAGCACAAAACCCACTGATGTTGCCATCTACTGTAATGATTATTTCATTGTCAAGATTAGCAAACATGCCAGCAACAAACGCTGACACTACACATCCAAGTACGGTATAACTGAACAAATTATGAGAGACAAGCATTGTAATTTTGAAATCCATAAAGTGAGTGTGGAAGAGGTGAAAAAAGTATTGTTGTCTATCAACAATGATAAGCCACCGGGTTCTGACAACTTGGATGGAAAATTACTGAGGATAATAGAGGACGATATTGCCACTCCTATTTGGCATATCTTCAATCAAAGCCTACTAGAAAGTGTGCGCCCTCAGGCCTGGAGGGAAGCAAAAGTCATTCCGCTATGCAAGAATAGTAAAGCCCCTTTACTGGCTCAAATAGCCAACCAATCAGCCTGTTACCAACCCTTCCTAAACTTTTGGGAAAAAAAGTTGCTATTTTACATTGAACAAATGGACAACAGACTTTCAGCACGCTTATAGGCAAGGACATTCAACAAGCACAGCACTTACACAAAAGACTGATGATGGGCTGATGATGAAAAGATTGTGGGGGCTGTTTTGTAAGACTTCAAGATGGCTTTCGACATTATCGATCATAGTCTGCTTCTGGAGAAAAAAAAATGTGTTATGGCTTCACACCCCATGCTATATTGTGGATAAAGAGTTACCTGTCCAACAGAAAACAGAGGGTGTTATTTAATGGAAGCCTCTCCAACATAATCCAGGTAAAAATCAGGAATTTCACTTCACTTTAGGTCGAGGTTGGCTAGCTAGAGCGACATCTTGAGAAACAACTGGTCTGGTTGTAGTGGTGTATGTACAGTATACTCTTCTAATGTACCTTTTTTTAGAGTGCATAATCTACAAAACAGGTACAATGTCCAGACATTGATTGTTAATGTACTGTGATTCAACAAAGTATTAAAGTTGTATGTGGTACTTTAGCAATAATATGGCCTGAGGAGGCATGGTATATCGTGAATACAGTACAGTATATACCACAGCCAAGGGGTGTTGTTTGGCACAATATATGAGTGGAGACAGTTGTACCTTTAACTTATGGGCTCACAGCAACCACATCACATCTGCTTTGATGAAGCCAAAGCCACACTGCACCTTGTGCCACCAATGACATCAATCAACACCAAATGCCCTAAAGGATCTATAGTAAATTGTAGTATCAATCCTTCTTTTGATTAACAACCATGTTAAAGGGATAGTTCACCCAAATTACAAAGTGGCACATTTGAAGACAGTGGCCAGGTACACAAAACCAAAGTATGGATTGCTGACATCTTACTGCATAGACTGCTAACAGAGTACAGAAACCAATATGTTATTGTGTAATTTGGGTGAAATATCCCTTTTAGGCCACTTACGGCGAACCCTCCAGAGACCCTCCAGGGCCCAATCCACAGTTAGTCTGGGTCTCACTGGATGACGGAAGAAATGAATAAATAGATAAACAGATGAATAGCAAAGAGAAGGAATGGGAGTCTATGCTGGTTGGCCATCCATCATATATCCCATTACCACACAGTGGGAGCAGTATGTATTATGGAGTCAGCCTCCTAAGAAGATACAAATTCAACTTTTCCCTCCAATTTGTTATAGCTTTCAACTCGCCGTTGTTGTTTCTTTGAATTATGAATAGATTTCTGTCCTCGACTTTGCTCAAGCAAGCCGTATGCGAAACGAGTAGGAAAACACATTTGGAACCCGGCACGCTTTGAAACAGTCGAGTGCATATGCATAAACATTCACACTTAAAGCGCCCTAAGAGCGACAACACACGTTCAATATTTCAGCTTTTCCTTTGTTCATTGACTGTGTGTGTGTCTGATAAATATGAAGTGCCAGAGCATGAGCGCAAGAACATGTGGGTGCCAGAGTTAAAGTTTACCTCAGAATGAATTACAGATTTCACATAATACAAACAAAAAGGAAATTAAGAATATGGATTTCCTAAATTGAAATCTCAAAACTTAATTTCTTCCCCCAAACGGGTTTTTATGTAAACATATGACTCTAGGCCAGAGATCCTGCATGTGCCATTCAGAGAAAAGAGGGAGCGGAGAAGGGAGTGAGAAGAGACAGAGAGAGGAAAAGATGCGAGAGAGACAAGAGCGAGATGAGAGAGAAAGCGAAACACAGAAGAGAGAGAGATGTAGAAAGACAGAGTGAGAAGAAGGAAGGAATGTAAAAACACAGCAAACCAATAGCACATTTTGGCCCCAGCAGTTTGTTTGGGTATTTAGACTGTAGGCTACAATCAAGTCCTCAAAGCCTCAGTCCAAATGACAAGGCCCTGATACAGCGGCACAGATCCACTAAACAAAGGCTGAGCAAGCTAAAGCTCAACGCATACAACCTTCAAGGTCACCCCCAGTTATTTGTCAATCATTGTGGATGGGAGAAAAATGAATAAAGATGCATAAATGGCTTGAATAAAGAGAGGGCAGGAGGAAAGAAGGAAAGGACGAGAAAAAGGGAAGTGATTTTTGCATTGGCTGAACTTCTGGGGCCTGTTTTGTTTGACCAGATGTAGAATTAGTACACATCACTTTGCATCAGCGAGACGTAAACCATAAAGCCACCATGGAGAGTACACCTCCCTCTCGCCGCACCAGGGTTTGCTGGTGTCTGTAATTCTGCTTGTGCAATTATCGATGTGATGCCAATCCCCAATGTAAAGACTCATTCTTTAAGAAAATAGGAGCATATACCTGGATAGATGTGCCCAGCTGTTTATCCAACTGGAATCAGTAATTGAAAACAGAGCGTTTCTGTTTTTACACAGATAAACGCGGAAAAGCGTCAATGACGTTTCAAGTCGTCGTCTTTCAAGAGCTACAGTATAAATCAAATTAGTAAAACCTGACTAATAAAAATTGGTAGTACACTTCAATACACTCTCTTATTTCTGTGATAGGGTGACTTCCACAAACTAACCTTGTTGGAACACAGCAGACAAAACAGAAAACAGGCTAAATCAATACAGTGGATTAAGAATCACGATGCTATGTTATGGCTAGCTGGAAACGATAACTTTACCCCGTTACTGCCGCTATTCAATCAAAACCAGTACAGTGCCTTGCGAAAGTATTCGGCCCCCTTGAACTTTGCAACCTTTTGCCACATTTCAGGCTTCAAACATAAAGATATAAAACTGTATTTTTTTGTGAGGAATCAACAACAAGTGGGACACAATCATGAAGTGGAACGACATTTATTGGATATTTCAAACTTTTTTAACAAATCAAAAACTGAAAAATTGGGCGTGCAAAATTATTCAGCCCCTTTACTTTCAGTGCAGCAAACTCTCTCCAGAAGTTCAGTGAGGATCTCTGAATGATCCAATGTTGACCTAAATGACTAATGATGATAAATACAATCCACCTGTGTGTAATCAAGTCTCTGTATAAATGCACCTGCACTGTGATAGTCTCAGAGGTCCGTTAAAAGCGCAGAGAGCATCATGAAGAACAAGGAACACACCAGGCAGGTCCGAGATACTGTTGTGAAGAAGTTTAAAGCCGGATTTGGATACAAAAAGATTTCCCAAGCTTTAAACATCCCAAGGAGCACTGTGCAAGCGATAATATTGAAATGGAAGGAGTATCAGACCACTGCAAATCTACCAAGACCTGGCCGTCCCTCTAAACTTTCAGCTCATACAAGGAGAAGACTGATCAGAGATGCAGCCAAGAGGCCCATGATCACTCTGGATGAACTGCAGAGATCTACAGCTGAGGTGGGAGACTCTGTCCATAGGACAACAATCAGTTGTATATTGCACAAATCTGGCCTTTATGGAAGAGTGGCAAGAAGAAAGCCATTTCTTAAAGATATCCATACAAAGTGTCGTTTAAAGTTTGCCACAAGCCACCTGGGAGACACACCAAACATGTGGAAGAAGGTGCTCTGGTCAGATGAAACCAAAATTGAACTTTTTGGCAATAATGCAAAACGTTATGTTTGGCGTAAAAGCAACACAGCTGAACACACCATCCCCACTGTCAAACATGGTGGTGGCAGCATCATGGTTTGGGCCTGCTTTTCTTCAGCAGGGACAGGGAAGATGGTTAAAATTGATGGGAAGATGGATGGAGCCAAATACAGGACCATTCTGGAAGAAAACCTGATGGAGTCTGCAAAAGACCTGAGACTGGGACGGAGATTTGTCTTCCAACAAGACAATGATCCAAAACATAAAGCAAAATCTACAATGGAATGGTTCAAAAATAAACATATCCAGGTGTTAGAATGGCCAAGTCAAAGTCCAGACCTGAATCCAATCGAGAATCTGTGGAAAGAACTGAAAACTGCTGTTCACAAATGCTCTCCATCCAACCTCACTGAGCTCGAGCTGTTTTGCAAGGAGGAATGGGAAAAAATGTCAGTCTCTCGATGTGCAAAACTGATAGAGACATACCCCAAGCGACTTACAGCTGTAATCGCAGCAAAAGGTGGCGCTACAAAGTATTAACTTAAGGGGGCTGAATAATTTTGCACGCCCAATTTTTCAGTTTTTGAATTGTTAAAAAAGTTTGAAATATCCAATAAATGTCGTTCCACTTCATGATTGTGTCCCACTTGTTGTTGATTCTTCACAACAAAATACAGTTTTATATCTTTATGTTTGAAGCCTGAAATGTGGCAAAAGGTCGCAAAGTTCAAGGGGGCCGAATACTTTCGCAAGGCACTGTATATTGAAATTCCCACAGTGAGGCAGAAAAACAGCGAGAGAGCGCTCTGGTGTTCCTTTTAGCTTCACAACATCAATATTGTGCAAATGGTCACACAAACAGAAATTTCCCGGATACCTCCACATGCAGCTTTTGATTGAACAAGGTGAACGAGGACTAAAAAGGTGTACTATAGATGAGTTTGAAGGAGAGAAGGTGATGCTGTCATTGTCTCTGGGGCGTTTTGGGAGGCCCCAGATCCTGTGGCGTGTCAATGAATCAGGCTAAACGTGTGTGACAAGCAGCGGGCCAGGAGGGAGGGAATGAAAGAGGGATGGAGGAAGAAAAGTCATCCCCCCATCCCCATGCACCACATTGGTGTTGGTGGGGAGCTCTGGGGGTAATCTGCGGCTGCATGCGATAGAGAGACGAGCCCCTTTATTTAGACGCAATGGTAGGCCCCTAATTGCAGCTGATGCTGAGAAACACATGTTAAGAGGGGGCGAGTCAGATGTTAGCAGTACAACCATATGTTCCTCCTTCACCTACAGGAGATGGGCCTGTACCCAGAGACGACAGACAGCACAAGGGATCAGATCATGGCAGGCTGCGCACTGACAACTTGACTTGGGCTGAGTCCCAAATGGCCCCCTACACCCAATATAGTGTACTACTTTTTACTAGAGTGCTATGTGGAAAGAATCCTGGCAGGCTGCGCACTGACAACTTCACTTAAGTTGCATACCCAAATGGCACCCTATTCCCTATATAGTGCACTACTTTTGACCAGAGAACTATGGGCCCTGGTTAACACTATTACACTATATAGGAAATAGGGGGCCATTAGGGAAGCATACCCTTGACTTACTGTATTTGATTTATTATTGGCCAGGGACAACGCACAAATCTTCAATATTTCTGTAGAAAGGAATTCACTTTTGTTTCATCACTTTCACAGTTGTTATTTCGGGTTTTTATAGTTGCTCTAAGAAACACTGACTTTCAGTAAGTCCATTAAAATAAGGGGGAGCTGAAACGACAACATTGAGTATTATAAGTCAAACAGCTTTCCAAAAATGTGGTGCACAATTTAAAGGGGATCAACAGATGCTAAAAGGAGAAAATCTGACCATTATAACCCTTGTTAATATTTACTTAACACTATTATTTTACAAAAACATTTTATATTAGAACTTATAGAATATATTTCTAAGTTGTTTGTGAAAGCCCTGAAACATGTCAACAGTGCCTCTGTACAATATTTTGTATTACTTGTTAAACAAAATATCTTTCTCTGAGCAACTGTATTAGTATAACATAATAAAAACATTTTTTAGCATTCAATATAGCTCAGTATTCGTTTTATTTTTTTCAAGGATGCCAACAATTATGTGAGGATAACGACACAGCATTTTTCTAAAATGTTTTATGGGATTGGAGGACACGTTGGGAGGATCTTAGACTATTCCTTCAAATAGAATCTTTCCAGATCCTTGATATCCTTCGTCTGCACTTGTGGACTGCACTTTTCAGTTCAAACCACAGGTTTTCAATGGGGTTCAAGTCCAGAGACTGAGACTTTTATTTTGTGATCCATTAACCATTCCTTTGTGGATTTTGATTAGTTCTTCGGGTTATTGTCTTACTGGAAGATCCACTTGTGTCAGCCTCCTGGTAGAGCCCAAGCAGGTTTTTGGATAAAATGTCTTGGTATTGGGTAATGTTCATTCTGTTAAATAGTTATAGAGCGCCGCACTTTACACTTCCTTAGAGCTCAGCGCGTACGTACTATATGCACAATACAACAACACCCACAGACAATGCACACAATCAACCTCATCTCTCCTCACTCGCTCTCTATCTATCTCTCTTTTCATTCATTAAACTCCATCCTTCATCACCCTGTCTCTTTCTCTCCCTCTCTCTCTGTATCCTCCTCACACTATCTAGTTCCACTGCTCCCTTGGCGGTCAGGGGGGTGCCCTACCCACTACCCGCCGACGATTAAAGAAAGTGGCCCGGTATTAAAAACAAATAATCAATCATTGCTCATGTTGCGTTGGATTATGGGCGGGCTCGTCAAGACGATTAGTTAGAGTGGTTGTGCGAGCGCTGAGGCTCCGCTGAGCTTTACATATGCAAACAGTAGAGTAAAGCAGAGCAGTAGAGTGCAATGCTAGCGCAAAGCTCACTAGACGCTCAATCATGCAGAGCGGAGCACATTGATATGGGAGGTGGTGCCGCACAGGAAATTAGCTGGATAATAACGGCTGACAATCAATATTTATGTTTGTGCTTCACAAATAATTAAATAAAATTGGCCTCGGCTGCGTTTTGTGGGCCCCCTCGCTTGCTGTAATTGATGGACAAGTCACATAATACTGTAAGTTGCATGGGCTCACCGTGTGCAATAATAGTTTAGACATTGGTTAACATCCCTATTAGTGAGGATTTCTTCTTTGCCAAGATAATCCGTCCACCTGAGGTGTGGCATATCAATAAGCTGATTAAACAGCATTACACAGGTGCACCTGTGGACAATAAAAGGCCACTCTAAAATATGCCACCAGAGCTGATGCCAGAAAATGTTCATTTCTCTACCATAAGCTGCCTCCAACGTCGTTTTAGAGAATTTGGCAGTAATTCCAACTGGCCTCACAACCAGAGACCACGTGTATAGTGTTGTGCGGTGAGCGGTTTGCTGTGAAAAGAGTGCCGTTGGTGTTATGGTAAGAGCAGGCATACGCTACGGACAACAAACAATTGCATTTTATCGATGGCAATTTCAATGCAAAGAAATACCATGAGATCCTGAGGCCCATTGTAAGGTCAATTAAATAAAAAAATCTGTGACCAACAGATGCATATCTGTATTCCCAGCCATGTGAAATCAATAGATTAGGGCCTAATGAATTTATTTAAATTGACTGATTTCCTCATATGAACTGTAACTCAGTAAAAGCTTTAAAATTGTTGCATGTGGCGTTTATATTTTTGTTTAGTATAACTACACCCAGTCACGACAAAGGTATAGGCATCCTTCCTAACTCAGTTGCCGGAGAGGAAGGAAACTGCTGAGGCATTCTAGAAAACTGAGGACGAATCAACATTGTAGTTACTCCACAATACTAACCGAATTGACAGAGGGGGAAAAGGCAGCCTGTACAGAATAAAAAGATTCCAAAACATGCATCCTGTTAGTAACAAGGCACTAAATTAACACAGCAAAAGGTGTGGCAAAGCAATTCACTTTTTGTCCTCAATACAAAGTAGTATTTTTGGGGCGAATCAAATACAATGCATTACTGAGTACCACTCCATATTTTCACGTGTAATGGTGGCTGTATCATGTTATGGGTGTGTTTGAAATCATTAAGGACTGGGGCATAATCCTAGAGGAAAACCTGGTTCACTCTGCTTTCCACCAGACACTGGAAGATGAATTCACCTTAACTTAAAACACAATATCCTAGTAGCCTAGTGGTTAGACTGTTAGGCAAGTAACCAACATGTTGCTGGATCGAATCGCTGAGCAGACAAGGTAAAAAAAATATGTCGTTCTGCCCCTGAACAAGGCAGTTGGCCTACCGGGGAACAGTGGGTTGTCATTGAAAATAAGACTTGCCTAGTTAAATAAAGGTTGAAATTCAAAATAAAAACACATGGCCAAATCTACACTTGAGTTGCTTACAAAGACAGTGTATCAAGGCACAAGGCGAGACCCAAATGCAGACACAGGAGGCAGATGGTTGGAGTCTTACAATGTTTATTAATCCAAACGGGTAGTCAAGAGAATGGTCGTGGACAGGATCCATGGATCCGGAAGACATGCTGGGCCGTCTCCTTGGCTGAAGGTAGTTTGGGAAGAGGGATGAAATGAGCGGCCTTGGAGAAACGGTCGACTGCCATCAGAATGACAGTGTTGCCATCAGACAGAGGGAGCCCAATGACAAAGTCCAGAGATATATAAGACCAGTGTCGATGAGTAGTGGCTGCAGGAGGCCAGAAGGAGCTTGCCATGGAGTCTTATTTTGAGCACACACAGTGCATGCAGTGACGAAGGCAGAGACGTTAGGGACCAGTGGGCCACCAGAAGCGTTGTCGAAGGAAGGCTACGAACGCTGGATGACAGGTCAGCCTGGAGGAATGAGCCTATTCCAGGACCCGGGACCAGACTAGGGACAAACAGACGGTTAGCCGGGCCCCCTTCAGGTCCAGGTTGGGAGCGTTGCGCCTCACAAACCAGGTCTTCAATACCCCAATCCACAGTGGCAGTAAGGCATGAGGTAGGGAGAATGGTTTTGGAAGTCGAGGGTGTGGCAGAGGAACTATATAGGCGGGAGAGAGCATCAGGCTTCACATTTTTAGATCCAGTATGGTAGGAAATGGTAAAAGTTGAATCTGGTAAAACAGGAGGGCACACCAGGCCTGCCTTGAGTTGAAGCGCTTGGCTGAATGGAGATATTCCACGTTTTTATGGTCGGTCCAGACCAGGAATGGCTGTTCTGCTCCTTCCAGCCAGTGCCTACACTCCTTCAACACCATATTTACCGCCATGGGTTCTCGGTTGCCAACATCGTAGTTCCTCTCAGCAGGATTGAGACGATGGGACAAGAAGGCACAGGGATGAAGCTTCTGGTCCTGGGCAGATCGCTGGGTCAGGATGACCTCCACTCCAACATCCGAAGCATCCACTTCCACCACAAATTGGCGCGAGGGGTCCGGATGGATGAGTGCTGTTGTTAACCGAGGCTTCAGGTCCACAAAGGCTTTGTCGATAGCTGGAGACCATTTGAACGGTAACTTGGGGGAGGTGAGTGCTGAGAGGGGGGCTGCCAGGGTGCTGTAATCCCGAATGAAACGGCGGTAGAAGTATGCAAACCCAAGAAACCGTTGCAACTGCACCCTGTACGTTGGTTGAGGCCAATCCACCACTGTTTTCCCCTTTCCAGGATCCATCTAAACATTGCCCTCAGCAATGACATATCCCAGAAAGGTGATTGTAGAGCGGTGGAAATCACACTTCTCTGCTTTCACAAACAATTGGTTCTCCAGGAGGCACTGAAGGACCTGTCTGACGTGGAGTACATGTTCTTGGGCAGATTGGGAAAAAAAAAAGGATGTCGTCCAGGTAGAGGAACACAAACCGGTTTAGCATGTCCCGAAGCACATCATTGACCAAAGCCTGGAAGACAGCGTTGGTGAGTCCAAATGGCATGACCTGACACTCATAATGTCCACTGGCTGTATTGAAGGCTGTCTTCCACTCATCCCCCTCGCGTATCCGAACCAGGTGGTAGGCAATCCATATGTCCAACTTGGAAAACATGGTAGCCCCCTGGAGAGGTTCAAATGCCGAGGGGAGGTAGGGGGTAACGATTTGACCGTGATATCGTTAAGTCCCCGGTAGTCAATGCATGGGCACAGGGTCTTGTCCTCCACAAAGAAAAACCATGCGCCGGCAGGAGATGCAGAAGGACAGACGGCCCCAGTTGCCAGAGACTCCTCTATGTACTCCTCCATAGCCTTGGTCTCTGGTCCGGACAGAGAATACAGCTGACCCGAGGTGGTGTAGTGCCTGGGAGAAGATCAATGGCACAATCATAAGGATGGTGCAAGGGAAGTAGCACGTGCCTTACTGAACACTTCCAGGAGGTCATGGTATTCAGTAGGAAAAGCAGAGACATCCACAGTCTTGCTAACATCCTGAGGAGGATGACTTGGGGAAGGCTGTGCTGCTTGAAGGCAGTGGGAATGGCAAAAAGGACTCCAACCCAGGATGTAGCGTATGGCCCAGTCAATCACAGGATTGTGTTTTGTAGCCTGGAAAATCCCAAAACAACCGGAACATGGGGAGATGCAATGAGGAGGAACTGCATGGTCTCACTGCGGTTACAAGAAACCCGTAATTGAACGGGCACAGTACTATGGGTGACTTCCCCTATAGAGTGGACGTCCAGTGTCCTAGCATCCATGGGCACAGAGAGCGGCTGAGTGGGAATACCAAGCTCCGATGCTATCGTGGCATCCATAAGACATTCATCAGCCCCAGAGCCAATGAGTACTCGGAGAGACTTAGATTGGTCTCCCCACAGCACAAGAGCAAAAAGGGGTGTGCGGGTGATGGGAATTAGAGAACTCCCAGTCTGACTCACCATAGTACTGGTACCCATTAGAGACACGGGTTTCCTAATAGGGCAGGTAGCTATAAAATGTCCTGCCCCTCCACAGTACAGACAACTGTTATTATTCATCCCCCGTGAGCGCTCCCAAACTGATAGCCTAGTTCGTCCCAACTGCATAGGCTCAGGAATTTCCAAATCACCTGTTGTAGATTCACGAGCAAATGGCAGATTGTTGCTCCCAAACTGCTGTAGCCCAGGAGAGCGCCCTTCCCAACATTCGATCGGTCTGAAGAAAACAAAGAAAGCTGTAGCTCAAAAATAAGCGAGCAGAGAAAGAAAACCCTGGCAGGTACCAGGATTCCCCGAATATCGCTCTGGAGGAGGTACGAGGGGTTCACAGGGAGTCGGGATAGGCTGTACAAACTCACCACAGACAGGAAAAACATTACTGGATGATTGGGGTTTTCCAGAGGTGGTAGACAGTCTGAGCTAACTCCCTGATTTGCTCCATAATAGCCTTTAACCCATGGTCGTGGGTACAAAGTCCAGAAACAGGCAAGGGTCAAAACCAGGAGGACTAGAAAAAGGAGAATGCAAAAAGCAGGAGAACGGGAAAAAATGCTGGTTGACTTGGAAACATACAAGACGAACTGGCACAGAGAGACAGGAAACACAGGGATAAATACACTGGGGAAAATAAGCGACACCTGGAGGGGGTGGAGACAATCCCAAGGACATGTGAAACAGATTAGGGCGTGACACAGTGAATGTTCCAAAGTGGCCTCGTTACAGTTTGACTTACAACAACCAATTTAACAGAGCTTGAAGAATTTTCTCAAGAACAAAGGGAAAATGTTGCACAATCCAGGAGTGGAAACATTTACCCAGAAAGACTCACAGCTGTAATCAGTGCAAAACTACTTCTACAAAGTATTGATTCAAAGGTGTGAATACTTACAGTACCAGTCAAACATTCAGACACACCTACTCATTTTCCTTATTTTTACTATTTTCTACATTGTAGAATAATAGTGAAGACATCAAAACTATGAAATAACACATATGTAGTCACAAAAAAAGTGTTAAACAAATCAAAATATATTTTAAATTTCAGATTCTTCAAAGTAGCCACACTTTGCCTGATGACAGCTTTGCACACTCTTGGCATTCTCTCAACCAGCTTCATGAGGTAGTCACCTGGAATGCATCTCAATTAATAGGTGTGCCTAGTTAAAAGTTCATTTGTGGAATTTCTTTCTTTCTTAATACGTTTGAGCCAATCAGTTGAGTTGTGACAAGGTAGGTGTGGTATACAGAAGATAGCCCTATTTGGTAAAAGACCAAGTCCACATTATGGCAAGAACAGCTCAAATAAGCAAAGAGAAACGACAGTCCATCATTACTTTACGACATAAAGGTCAGTCAATACGGAACATTTCTTTAAGTGCAGTCCATCAAACGCTATGATGAAACTGGATCTCATGAGGACCACCACAGGAAAGGAAGACCCAGAGTTACTTCTGCTGCAGAGGATAAGTACATTAGAGTTAACACCACCTCAGATTGCAGCCCAAATAAATGCTTCACAAAGTTCAGGTAACAGACACATCTCAACATCAACTGTTCAGAGGATACTGTGTGAATCAGGCCTTAATGGTCGAATTGCTGCAAAGAAACCACTACTAAAGGACAACAATAATAAGAAGAGACTTGTTTGGGCCAAGAAACACAAGCAATGGACATTAGACTGGAGGAAATCTGTCCTTTGGTCTGACGAGTCCAAATACAACATTTTTGTCTCCAACTGCCATGTCTTTGTAGGGTGAACGGATGATCTCTGCATATGTGATGTGATCCCACCGTGAAGTATGGAGGATGAGATGTGATGGTGTGGGGGTGCTTTGCTGGTGACACTGTCAGTGATTTATTTAGAATTCAAGGCACACTCAACCAGCATAGCTACCACAGGATTCTGCAGCGATACGCCATCCCATCCAGTTTGCGCTTAGTGGGACTATCATTTGTTTTTCAACAGGACCTTGACCCAAAACACTCCTCCAGGCTGGTTAAGGGCTATTTGACCAAGGAGAGTGATGGGAGTGCTACATCAGATGACCTGGCCTCCACAATCACCTGACCTCAACCCAATTGAGATGGTTTGGGATGAGTTGGACCGCAGAGTGAAGGATAAGCAGCCAATAAGTGCTAAGCATATGTGGGAACTCCTTCAAGACTATTGGAAAACAATTCTTCATGAAGCTGGTTGCCAAGAGTCTGCAAAGCTGTCATCAAGGCAAAGGGTGGCTACTTTGAAGAAAATCAAATATCAAATATATTTTGAATTGTTTAATACTTTTTTGGTTACTACATGATTCCATATATGTTATTTCATCGTGTTGATGTCTTCACTATTATTCTACAACGTAGAAAATAGTAAAAATAAAGAAAAACCCTTTTGACTGGTTTTGTATGTAAATTATATATTTATGTATTTCAGTTTGGTCTGCTCTAATTATGTTTGTAACCAGTTTATAATAGCAATGAGGCACCTCAGGGGTTTGTGATATATGACCAATATAACACGGCTGGCTAAGGGCTGTGTCCTAGCACTCCGTGTTGCGTCGTGCATAAGAACAGCCCTTAGCCATGGTATATTGGCCATATACCACACCCCCCCCCCTGGCCTTATTGCTTAAATATAACATAGAAATGCCTCATGAGCTTAGTTAGACTCTTTTTCTCTGTCAGAACCCCAAATATGAGCAAATTTTACTCCATTGTGTGTAAACAATGTATAGCTTCAAAACATGGTTAAAACATAATTTTGATCTCATGGATGGTCAGTCCTTGAACCCATCCCTCACCAGTTTACCAAAAAAGTGTCAGGCTGAGCAGTTGTTTGAATACCAGATTGTAGCTTTAAAGAAATGAGAAGATATAGCAGCTTGACTCTGTATTTGAGTCACTTACTAAGGAGATGCCACCATCCTTTTTTCACTGCTTTGAAACTTTCCTCTGCTGTGTGTGTGTGTCTGTGTTGTGTTTGTGTGTCTATAGGTGTGTGTGCATGTGCGTAAATGCTTTGTGTGTGCACGCGTGCATATGTGATTGCGTGCATGCATGGCTGTGTTGTGTGTTATCATGTGTGTTTTCCTCCCCTTCAATTACATTGACTCCACTCAGTGATACACGGGTCAGGGAACTGCATTAAAGCTGTTCAGTCTGTGCAGTCTGGACAGTGTTTGAGTCCTACAGAGGAGCTATCACGTCTGGGTTCACTCTCTGTGCCAAGCACCGCTCCTCGTTCACAACCTAATGCATCGCAGATTCGCTGTTCAATCAAAGCCAATACACATGTTTCCGCAGTAAGACTAGGATGAGATTGTTCTCGAGGAAGATGGTTTGAATAAATGTGAGGTTGAATTGACATGTTATGTCATATAAAAACACTTTTTTTGTTGATTAAATGACTCCAAACTCTTGTTGAAACCAAGATCCGGTTTCAGGTTTCGATTGAATAAAGTTCCATATTTCTCAGTCCTAATTACATAGGTTACTCAAAATCCTCTAAGAGGAACTATTATTGGTTTAGAAAAATCAGCAAAGGTTATTTGTTTTATTTTTGTTCCTGAATTTCATGATTGCCTCTCAAAGTTGTACAACATTTGAGTAATATGCTTATTTTGTATTTAATTTACAAAAAGGAGGACAAGAGCTCTGTCCTTCTTTTCGTAATTTACTTTACCCTGTAGGCAGGGTACAGGTTGTAGAGGGGAAGACAGCAAGAAAGTACAGACTGGGGTGAGATTCGTACCCATGCCACTGTGGGCAATATGTCCATGGGAGTCTGCACAACTACAAACTACACTTGGCCACACTCCCACAACAGGGTAATATGTTTTTGAAGTGAAGAATGAGTGTCTAAATATTTTTGGGACAATTTAGATTATTTTTGTGAAAAGCTGGAGCATATTCTTTCAGCTGTCTTTCCCCCCTTTCATTCAGCTCTCAGACTATGGTACGCAATATACAGCCGAGATCTTGTTTTCGGAGTGAAATGCAGCATTCAGGATGAGGGTCAGAAAAGGAGGAAGTCATCGATTCACCTCTGTAGGTAGTACTGTCATCGGAACTGTGGGTGAGGGAGCTTGTGGCTCACCTCTGTTGGCGTTCTCCTCCACAAGGCCTGGGGTGTGGGGGTAGGTAGGGTTGGGGAGTGGGCTGGGCTGGCCGGAGCAGGTCTTATCCCCCCCTTCGTCCAGGCTGGGACCTTGGGGGCCCTGGGGGGAGGGCGTGGGGGAGCTGGCGGGCCGGGAGCTGGTCAATGAGCTGGAGGGTCTGGAGCTGGCACAGTTCTGGAGGGGCACAGGGAGAAGAGTAAGGAGTCAAGGACATACAGTGAGGGAAAAAAGTATTTGATCCCCTGCTGATTTTGTAAGTATGCCCACTGACCAATAAATGATCAGTCTATAATTTTAATGGTAGGTTTATTTGAACAGTGAGAGACAGAATAACAACAAAAAAATCCAGAAAAACGCATGTCAAAAATGTTATAAATTGATTTGCATTTGAATGAGGGAAATAAGTATTTGACCCCTCTGCAAAACATGACTTAGTACTTGGTGGCAAAACCCTTGTTGGCAATCACAGAGGTCAGATGTTTCTTGTAGTTGGCCACCAGGTTTGCACACATCTCAGGAGGGATTTTGTCCCACTCCTCTTTGCAGATCTTCTCCAAGTCATTAAAGTTTTGAGGCTGACATTTGGCAACTCGAACCTTCAGCTCCCTCCACAGCTTTTTTATGGGATTAAGGTCTGGAGACTGGCTAGGCCACTCCAAGACCTTAATATGCTTCTTCTTGAGCCACTCCTTTGTTGCCTTGGCCGTGTGTTTTGGGTCATTGTCATGCTGGAATACCCATCCACGACCCATTTTCAATGCCCTGGCTGAGGGAAGGAGGTTTTCACCCATGATTTGACGGTACATGGCCCTGTCCATCGTCCCTTTAATGCGGTGAAGTTGTCCTGTCCCCTTAGCAGAAAAACACCCTGAAAGCATAATGTTTCCATCTCCATGTTTGACGGTGGGGATGGTGTTCTTGGGGTCATAGGCAGCATTCCTCCTCATCCAAACACGGTGAGTTGAGTTGATGCCAAAGAGCTCCATTTTGGTCTCATCTGACCACAACACTTCACCCAGTTGTCCTCTGAATCATTAAGATGTTCATTGGCAAACTTCAGACGGGCATGTATATGTACTTTCTTGAGCAGGGGGACCTCGCGGGTGCTGCAGGATTTCAGTCCTTCCCTGAGAAGTGTGTTACCAATTGTTTTCTTGGTGACTTTGGTCCCAGCTGCCTTGAGATCATTGACAAGATCCTCCCGTGTAGTTCTGGGCTGATTCCTCACCGTTCTCATGATCATTGCAACTCCACGAGGTGAGATCTTGCATGGAGCCCCAGGCCAAGGGAAATTGACAGTTCTTTTGTGTTTCTTCCATTTGCGAATCGCACCAACTGTTGTCACCTTCTCACCAAGCTGCTTGGCGATGGTCTTGTAGCCCATTCCAGCCCTGTGTAGGTCTACAATCTTGTCCCTGACATCCTTGGAGAGCTCTTTGGTCTTGGCCATGGTGGAGAGTTTGGAATCTGATTGATTGATTGCTTCTGTGGACAGGTGTCTTTTATACAGGTAACAAACTGAGATTAGGATCACTCCCTTTAAGAGTGTGCTCCTAATCTCAGCTCGTTACCTGTAAAAAAGACACCTGGGAGCCAGAAATCTTTCTGATTGAGAGGGGGTCAAATACTTATTTCCCTCATTAAAATGCAAATCAATTTATAACATTTTTGACATGCGTTTTTATGGATTTTTTTGTTGTTATTCTGTCTCTCACTGTTCAAATAAACCTACCATTAAAATTATAGACTGATCATTTCTTTGTCAGTGGGCAAACGTACAAAATCAGCAGGGGATCAAATAATTTGCCCCTCTACAATCACTGTAATGATTGACTGAGGAAGAATAAAAACTGTAAACAAAAATAATACTTATATTTTAAGCAAAAAAAGAACAAAATGTGTGCTGAAAATAAATAGAATAAATGTATTAACAAAAAATGTAGAAAGAAAATAATATTCAAGGGTAATAATATTTCATCCTTTTGAAAGCATTCAGTTGATCAAATATCTTGTTTTCGGGCTTGATTCTTCTCATTGAGTGCACAAGTTTTCCCCGCTCAGCTTCTTCTTTGTTCTCGTTTGGGGTTTTGATTTGGAGGCGGGCTTAGAGGAGGGGAGTGCCGCCAACAGACAAAAGGTCTATGGGCTTTAGAATGGAAAGCTGTCCTAGCCGACAACCTGACATTACTTCCTCCTTCTGCTCCTTGTAATTCATTGGCAGATTCTCCTACTGACCTGGATGGAAACCTTACAAACTATAAACAAACCCATTTAAGAAAGAAGACCATGTGCAGACCAGTTGACCACCCAGTTAAAATTGTGAAATCCCTCCATGGCATTGTGCATGCAATCAAAGTGTTTTGTGGCACTCTCTATCCATCTCTATGGGCGACACATTTCACCATTTGAACACATTTAAAACAGGGAATCTCTCTAAGAGACCAAAATAAACTCCAATCATTGAATCCCATTTGTTTGCACAGCGATTAAACAGACTTCAGAGAGCACCAGGGCACTTCCATGGGCTCGGCCTCTTGTATTACATATGTCTGTCATGAAGGAATGCCTAGCATCACAGATGAACAAACTCTCAAAGTTATGCCTGCCGCTCCTTTTACAACCCCTACTCAATGTAGATCTCCAGGAAACACACACGCACCCACACTGTTCGCCCCCGGCTTCCTATATCTTGTCAAAACTTGAATTAAGAATACTTTTTTTTTTACTAATCCACTTCCAATATCGATATTTCAGTGCTTTCAAAGCCACGGAACTCCAAGTATTGAAAAGGGGTTGTTTTTTATTTGGGTGGTGCAACTGACAGCTTTATTTCACAAAGCAATCTGGCAGTGTGTGTACAAGTGTGGGGTCATGAGGGTCACCAGGCAGTTGGTATCAAGCAGGCAGGCAACATTGGTCTAGAGCTTGTGTATAAATTAACTTGAAGGGGGGACTCCCGGAGGTCTAAAAGGGCTGTTTGCACAACCTACAGCATTTTGGGGCTGCTGAACAGCGGTCAATAGGATTATTAAATTAACAATGACAGAATGTCATTAGATGTAATGATTGGGGGTAATTTTTTGCTTCGCTGCACTATACCTATGCTGACATGAATGCAGCGCCGGATCATTTAAGAGATGTGAACAACAACGCTGCGCTGTGTATCCTCTTTTTTTATTTAAATATTTGCTTTGATGTGCATTCTGAGAAATCTATGGACTAATGGCCATTTAGAAAACAGAGCTGAAACGAACAGCGTGCTTCATTCCAGTGTATCTGGTTATGCGTCACACAATCATTTTACATCAACCTTATGAAACATTCATAAAAAGCCTTTTAGATAAAACTATTTTGTATGTCTCATTTATCTTCTGAAGTACCATATGCAGTAACGGTATGCTGCAAAGAACTGTACCTTCCACCAGAGACGATACTGAATCCTATATTTTACAACTGGGGAGATATAGGGCATGTTCGGTCATCTAGAGCCAAATGTCTCCCATCTCCAGACAGACAGGTAGATACTGTATTTCAGCGGGATTTATGGGGCAAAATAGCATTAGCTAAAAAACATCCGCTGCATGGGCAAACTGGATGGCGGACTTTGAGATTGGAAAATTGCCAGAGAGCACTAAAAGGAGCACCCCCACACTGATAATACAGCTGCACGGTATATCAGCTACCCTGGGGTGTGTTTGCCCCCCCCCCCCCGAGCCATTTTTTTTTTTACTAGTCACAATCTTCACAGTGTCAGGAACTGTAACGGGGTCAAAAAGGAAGAAGGGGCGATATTCTAAAATCAATCTGCCTTTAAAAATGGTCTGATTCCCTTCTCAATTACCTGATGGTTGAAGGGTGGGGGGACTGGACTGGGGAACAAACTGCTCTGAGCCATAAAGCGTGACAACCCGGGAGAGGAGTTAATGTGATCACTCATAAGGGACGAGTTGCAGAAGGGGGTGGAGGAGAGGGGACAGTTGTTGTGTGTGAAGGGGGGTGGGGGGCTTTGGTTGGTGTGTGTATGTGTGGAGGGGGGCTATTAACTACTTTTAAAGCGCTTTGCCGGAGCTAAGTGATTGCAGGGAGCAGGAGGGAACAGTATAAATAGTGGCCTGACACTTTAATGTCAGGGGACAGCTCGTCCAGGATTAGAAACTTGTAACCCCAGTGGTGCGGGTGACATTGGTCGGGATGAAGGTGCTGGGCCGGCGTGCGGCATAGGGGCTATTACAGAGGTGCGTGTTTGATGTATAAGGGCTTCTAACATGGGGCTTTCCGCCAGCGGTACAAAAAGCATTGCTCAGCGGCTACTTCTCACTGACATTGCAGCATTGATGTGGAAAAGAACATGGTGTGTGTACTATGGTGAACTATGTATGAACTATGTGGTGAACTATGTGAATCTGTACACACACGTAAAAGGGATGCTAGGTTACATACTGAAAAACGTAGCGCTTTTCTTCTCTCCTTGATCCTTTTAACTGTGCTCCGAACCTGCAGCAAAGAGAGATACAAGAAAGAGCGAGAGAGAGAGAGAGAGAGAGCGCGAGAGAGGGGCAATAAGAGAGTTTGACACAGAACATACCATGCTGTATTTGTATTTATTAAGGATCCCCATTAGCTGCTGCTTTGGCAGCACCTACTCTTCCTGGGGTACAGGAACATTAAGGCAGTTATATACCATTTAAAATATTACATTACATAACACTTTTCACAACACATATAGGTGTTATCTCAGGCCACTACTCTACAATCAAATATCTACAATACAAATTCCATGTGTACGAGTGCGTGTCTTATCATGTGTGTGTGTCTCTTCACAGTCCCTGCTGTTCCATAACGTGTATTTTTGTCAGTTTTTTCCCCAAATCTGATTCTACTGCTTGCATCAGTTACCTGATGTGGAATAGAGTTCCATGTAGCCATGGCTCTATGTAGTACTGTACGTCTCCCATAGTCTGTTCTTGACTTGGGGACAATACAACACTTACAAAAACAAAACAAAAAATCATTCAAAGGCATCCCCCTGCATCTGGAAGCAAATTCAAAATAAAGAACAAAGTGGAGAGAGAGAGAGAGAGAGAGAGAGAGAGAGAGAGAGAGAGAGAGAGAGAGAGAGAGAGAGAGAGAGAGAGAGAGAGAGAGAGAGAGAGAGAGAGAGAGAGAGAGAGAGAGAGAGAGAGAGAGAGAGAGAGAGAGAGAGCGAGAGAGCGAGACAGAGAGAGAAACACACAAAGCACGCAGCACATTTTTTTAGGCCGATGAGCAGCACCGGAGAGGGGAAAACAGAAATGTTCCAGTTTGTCAGGGGTAATGGAACCTGAAAGTGACACATAGCGCCAGCAAACTAAGGAGACTACTTTAAGCTATCATCTGTCACATGGCAAGGGGAACCAACAAATGGAGCTATAGGAGGGAAAGGGTTGCACTAGCAGAACAGATTACATTTGCAGTGTGGAACAGTATCCAATAGTGCTGTTTGTTGCACACATAGATTACATCTCTTTTTTTGGTGGTTAAATGTTTTGGGCAGGGTATATTTACAGTATGAATGCATATTACATTGTAGGCTATTTTTTGTATATATATTTATTGTTTCAGTAGAATTTGGTTTACATGAAAATGGAGCTACTAAAGTAACAATAGCAAGGCAAGGATTCACTTGAAAGTCATCAACTGAATTACTGATAGATATTTCCCTAAAGCTGGCTATTAACATTACTAGAATGTGTTTAAGGTTTCCAATGGAATGCTTTAAAATGACATTTTTTATTCATAATATATTTTGTGCGATTCATTTCATCATACCTCTTCCTACAAATTGGCTACATTTAAAAATGTTTTACGACTTTATGTTAAGCCTGCAGGAGTAATGCATCCCAATGCTGTTATTATGCATCGTAAGACTTGGCATAAGCATGTATGACCCCTTATGTCTCGTTATCAACTTGACTAAAACTATTTTGAGTCAGTTAAAAACGTCCTACATGGAGAGACAATCAAATATCATAAGCCTTACAATACATTTTAAAGGCTCATGCATGCTTATAACAACAACAAAAGACACAAGTTCAGGCTTTACTGATCTGTATTCTATCGATCCTGTTTACTACTGTCACTGTGAAGCATTTCCGTCCAATGACGTTTTCTTCAATGAGGCTGGTAGCTGTCACCATACACTGTAAATTTGTAACGGGCTCCGGCGCACTCAGGGGCAGCCCGCTCCATTAGTGAATATGCATTATTTCTTATGGCTTCATTAGGCTGCGGCATGTCATAATTTATGACGCTACACTGAAATACACACACTAAAAATAGTGTGTGTGTGTCTGTCTATGTGTGTGTGGCAGGGGGATGTTTTGCATACACACAATCGCTGAGCGGGCCCATAATGAAGAGAGCAGAAGGCTCCTGACAGGCAGAATCAACAGAGCAGTGTCATATTCCACACCCCTATTAATCCTGACGGGATGAGGAGCGGCGAGCGTTTGAGATGAGTTTAGATAATGTTTACACAGCGATATTCAGGGGGAATCCTGGTGTTTTTGTTCATATCAAAGCTGGGGAAATTACGTGACATTGACCTGCCGAGCATTTGAAATGCGTTTGAGATGCGTTTAGATAATGTTTACCAACCGCTGTTAAAGGGGAAATCCTGGTTATTTCGATAGCATAAAAGAAAAGGCGAGAGGCAATTAAGTGACATTGACTTAATTAATCATTTGACAATGAAGGGAAGGGCATTGTTTTAGACGATTGTTATGCGTTTAAGGATTTCTGTTGCCTGAAGATTTTGCAGGGATGTAACCGCGAGTCTCCGTTGTAAATGGGAGAAAAACTATTAGCACATGAAAGACGTGCATGTACACACACCTGCCGACATCCTTAGAGTTGATTGAAATAAAAAGTAATCAAAGAGGAGGATGAAGAGCTGACCAAGGAGAAAAAGTGAATTGGGATAAATTATGTAATCATTCAATCAAGTAATTTAATATATGTTGCAATGGAGTGTAATATCAGTGGGTATGATATATGTAACATTGTGTTTTCCTACTTATGAAACCTGCAAACAACAAGAGTATTTTCCAGCTTTGCATTAAAATGCACAGTACATTTTAGAAAATGTTGGTAACTTTCAATAAATTAGAATTTGATTGAATCTTTTCAACTTTCATTGCAATCTATTCATTGCAATCTGTGTAACATGTAACTCTAATTGACAATAAAACGCACACTACTCATTGATGTAATTGTTCATATTGATATTTAGATTTAAGGGACCATTTGAATCAAATAACATAGAACAAATACATACGATCTATCACTGTTCTCAAAGAATAATGCTGAGTAACACTTTATAATAAATAGTTAATTACTGAACATGATTCAATTGTGTTACCTACTCCTATACAGTGATATAAGAAGGTTCAATATAATCCACTGGTGTGTACACGCATAGAGATCCCACACATATCCCTGATTCTATATGTAATTCTTTGCCAACACCAATGTTGCGAAAAGAAAATGAACGTAACAAGACCAATGGACCGCAGGTCCCAACATATTAAAATGAATAAATCAATTACAATATCCATCCAGGCCTTTGCCACATGGGAAATTTGTGTGACTGGACCTTCTCAAATAGTATTTGAGTACCCCTGATCTAAGGGGATACCATCTGGCAACTCTCCACTTATCGGAAGAAGAGAAGATGAATGTCAACACCTACAACAGTCAAATTCATACACGTGCTCTCTCCTCTTTATGTCTTCCTCTCTCATTGTACTTGTTTGAACAAAGGGTGCTCAACTTGTACTGCACTGACTCAGATGACTGATGATTGTCTAAAAGACATGATAATAAGATGATAGTTGGATCTAATTTGTTATTGAAAAAAAATCACTTGTTATGGCTTGACATCACCTGCCATCAAATGGTTGGAGAGTTACTTATCCAATAGAACTCAGGAGAGTATTCTTCAATGGAAGCTTCTCTAAAATCAGATAAGCTCAAATGACTACGTATGCTGATCATTGCACACTCCACACATCAGCACCTACAGAGAGTGAGCTCACTGAGACTCTTAGCAAGGAGTTAAATACATCTAAAACCAAAGACATTGTATTTGGTTCAGAGCATTAACTTCGACCTAAGCCTCAACTGGAGTTGTGCATAAAGGATGTGACCATTGAACAAGTTGAAGAAGCTGAACTCGTCGCAGTAACATTGGATGGTCAGTTTGACAAAGTCATACTCACAAAGTTGTTGTGGAGATGGGGAGAGGTGCAGTATGTCTGTTATAAAAAGATGTCCTGCGTTTTTGACAGAAAGATCCACTGTACTAGTTGATCAGGCTTTGATCTTCTCCCATCTTGATTACTGTCCGGTAATATGGTCAGGTGCAGCAAAGAAAGGCCTTGCCATTAACTGTATGCAGGGAACTAACATCAACAACATGCATGGTAGTCTTTCCTTGTTGAGGGTTGAGGAGAAAATGGACTACTTCTCTTTTACTCTTGTTAAGAAACATTTGTGCTTTGCACACCTGGATTGTACAATATTTGGACATAAAAACAATATTCAAGCTTGGTCAAGTTGGTTGTTGACATTTTAAAGCCTTGCCATAGATTTTCAAGCCAATTGAAATCAAAACTGTAACTAGGCCAATCAGGAAAATTCTATTTATTTTTGGTAAGCAATATTGTCCTGCTGAAAGGTGAATATATCTCCCAGTGTCTGATGATAAGAAGACTAAACCAGGTTTTCCTGCCTGTGGCTAGGTATGTTCCATTTCTTTTTTTTCTCCTTTCTTTTTTGTTGTTGAATTTTTACCCCTTTTTCTCCCCAATTTCGTTGTATCCAATTGTTTTTAGTAGCTACTATCTTGTCTCATCGCTACAACTCCCGTACGGGCTCGGGAGAGACGAAGGTTGAAAGTCATGCGTCCTCCGACACACAACCCAACCAAGCCGCACTGCTTCTTAACACAGCGCCATCCAACCCGGAAGCCAGCCGCACCAATGTGTCGGAGGAAACACCGTGCACCTGGCAACCTTGGTTAGCGCGCACTGCGCCCGGCCCGCCATAGGAGTTGCTGGTGCGCAATGAGACAAGGATTTCCCTACCGGCCAAACCCTCCCTAACCCGGACGACGCTAGGCCAATTGTGCGTCGCCCCACGGACCTCACGGTCGCGGCCGGTTACGACAGAGCCTGGGCGCGAACCCAGATTCTCTGGTGGCACAGCTGGCGCTGCAGTACAGCGTCCTTAACCCGGGAGGACCGTTCCATTTCTTTTTATCCTAAAAAAACTCCATAGTCCTCGCCAATGACAAGCATACCCATAACATGATACAGCCACCAACATGCTTGAAAATATGAAGAGTGGTATTCAGTGATGAGTTGTGTTGGATTTGCCCCAAACATAAACACTTTGTATTCAGGACATAAAGGTAATTTCTTTGCCACATTTATTTGCACTTTAACTTTAGTGCCTTATTGCAAACAGGATGCATGTTTTGCAATATTTTTTATTCTGTATAGGCTTCCTTCTTTTCACTCTGTCAATTAGGTTATTATTGTGGAGTAACTATAATGTTGTTGATCCATCCTAAATATTCTCCTATCACAGCCATTAAACTCTGTAGCTGTTTTAAAGTCACCATTGGCCTCATGGCGAAATCCCTGAGCGGTTTCCTTCCTTTCCGGCAAGTTAGGAAGGATGCCTGTATCTTTGCAGTGTCCGGGTGTATTGCTACAGTACACCACCCAAAGTGTAATTACACTGTAATAACTTCACCATGCTCAAAAGGATATTCAATGTCAGCCTTTATTTATTTTTACCCATCTACAAATAGGTGCCCTTCTTTGTGAGGCATTAAAAAACCTCCCTGGTCTTTGTGGTTGAAATTCACTACTCGACTGAGAGACCTTACAGATAATTGTATGTGTGGGGTACAGAGATGAGGTAGTCATTCAAAAATCATGGTTAACACTATTATTGCACACAGAGTGAGTCCATGCAACTTTCATGTGACTTGTTAAGCAAACGTTTACTCCTGAACTTATTCAGGCATGCCATAACAAAGGGGTTGAATACCTATTGACTGAAGACATTTCAGCCTTGCATTTTAATTCATTTGTAAAGAATTTTATAAACATAATTCCACATTGACCTTATGGGGTATTGTGTGCAGACCAGTGACACCAATCACAATGTAATACATTTTAAATTCAGGCTGTAACACAACAAAACATGGAAAAAGCCAGGTGGTGTGAATACTTTCTGAAAGCACTGTACATACCCCACCAGACACCACACTATGGATTTCTTCACGGTGCATAAACCAAAGACAGATTGAATGGATCGCTCAGTTATGTATAGAGCCATGTCATCATGGAATTCTCTGCCACCAGAGGTTACACTCAGGTAAAAAGCAAGTTTAGCTTTAAAAAACAGATTTAAAAAAAAATTTGGTTGTATCACAGCACCTCTTCTCTTTCTAAAGATCTAATTTAACTGTAGTGTATATAAGAATATGAATATGTATATGTGAATAGTGTGTAAATAGTATTTTTGTTGTCCCTTGTAATATGTTACGTTGTTCTTGTCTATTACTTTCTGTACTTTTTCATGTATTTGTACGTTGTATGTGGACCCCAGGAAGAGTAGCTGCTGCATGTGCAGTAGCTAAGTGGGATCCTAATAAACAAAACTTTCTCTCTCTGTTTTGTCACATATGCGATAATTTAATCCAAAGGGAGGTCATTGGATGTTACCTTCCCTGGTGATCTGGACTGGTTTGCTTAAATGAGAGAAGACAGAACAGAACGTCTCACTCTGGCCTCTCCTTTCCGCTCCTTAATGATCTGATTTACCCCTAGTCAGACACACACACACACACAAAAACTTTGATCGTTCTATTCAGCTTTTTGCATTTTTTTTCTATTAGACACAAATTCCCTTTGGGTGTCAGAGGGCGAAACGTGAAGCTGCCAGTGTTTTATGTCACACCTTTAAGCAGCGTCAAAAAAGCACAAAAAAAGGCCAGAGCGCGAGAAAAGCAAAAAAGAAAAGAGGGAGATAAAAAAAAAAGGGAAGATTATTACGTTTAGTATTTACAAAACCCCTTTTGAAAAGCAGAACGTGTAAATGGGTTGCTCACAAATTGTGAAGACCCAGAGGTCAAGGAGAACTTGAAGTAAGAAAATTGATTCCTGCACACTAAAAAAGCCACTTAAGCAAGAATGTGACAATGATTTATTTTACAATGTGGGGGGTCAGGCCAATGCGTCTGCTATGTCAATGCAGTGCTATGACTCAGGGACACCTCTTCACACCTCTCTGTAGAGCAGAATGATAAAAAAAAAATAAGGGAGGAGAGGTGTCCTGACTCTTGCGGTCACGTACTGCGTGGACTCCTGTGATGGAGGGAGGGGGGCGGAAAGACGGGGATGGAGAGGGGGGTGATGGAGAGGAAGAGGGGACATTGTACTGTGCCCCAGTGACAATGACCTTGCCCACTAAGTCATAGCATCAGAAGATTATATTTTTTATGCATCCTTGCTGCATTGATAGAAGTCACCCAGTTCTAAGGTATGTGTATATATATATATATATACCATATGTACCAGTCAAAAGTTTGGACACCTACTCATTCAAGGGTTTTTCTTTATTTTTACTATTTTCTACATTGTAGAATAATATTGAAGACATCAAAACTATGAAATAACATATATGGAATCATGTAGTAACCAAAAGTAGCCACCCTTTGCCTTGATGACAGCTTTGCACACGCTTGGCATTCTCTCAACCAGCTTCACCTGGAATGCTTTCCCAACAGTCTTGAAGGAGTTCCCACATATGCTGAGCACTTGTTGGCTGCTTTTCCTTCACTCTGCGGTCCAACTCATCCCAAACAATCTCAATTGGGTTGAGATCGGGTGATTGTGGAGGCCTATGTCATCTGATGAAGCACTCCATCACCCTCCTTCTAAGTCAAATAGTCCTTACACAGCTTGGAGGTGTATTGGGTCATTGTCCTGTTGAAAAACAAAGGATAGTCGTACTAAGCGCAAACCAGATGGGATGGCATATAGTTGCAGATATGCGGTGTCTCTTGAATTCTAAATAAATCACAGCCAGTGTCACCAGCAAATCACCCCCACACTTCCTCCTCCGTGCTTCACGGTGGGAACTACACATACAGAAATCATCTGTTCACCTACTCCACATCTCACAAAGACACGGCGGTTGGAACCAAAAACACATATTTGGACCAAAGGATTTGACCAAAGGACAGATTCCTACCGGTCTTAATGTCCATTCCTCGTGTTTCTTGGCCCAAATAAGTATTTTCTTGCTTGGGCCAAGAATGATAAAATAAAATAACGTATTTTCTTCTTATTGGTGTCCTTTAGTAGTGGTTTCTTTGCATCAATTTGACCATGAAGGCCTGATTCACGCAATCTCCTCTGAACAGTTGATGTTGAGATGTGTCTGTTACTTGAACTCTGAAGCATTTATTTGGGATGTAATTTCTGAGGCTGGTAAATCTAATGAACTTATCCTCTGCACCAGAGGTAACTCTGGGTCTTCCTTTCCTGTGGCAGTCCTCATGAGAGCCAGTTTCATCATAGTGCTTGATGGTTTTTGCGACTGCACTTGAAAACACTTTCAAAGTTCTTGAAATGTTCCGCATTGACTGACCTTCATGTCCTAAAGTAATGATGGACTGTTGTTTCTCTTTGCTTATTTGAGCTGTTCTTGACATAATATGGACTTGGTCTTTTACCAAATAGGGCTGTGTACCATCCCTACCTTGTCACAACACAAATTAACTTTAAAGAAGGCACACCTGTTAATTTAAATGCATTCCAGGTGACTATCTCATGAAGCTGGTTAAGAGAATGCCAAGAGTGCAAAGCTGTCATCGAGGCAAAGGGTGGCTACTTTGAAGAATCTCAAATTTAAATATATTTGGATTTGTTTAACACTTTTTTTTGTTACTACATGATTCAATATGTGTTCTTTCATAGTTATGTCTTCACTATTATTCTACAATGTAAAAATAAAGAAAACCCTGCAATGAGTAGGTGTCTCCAAACTTTTGACTGGTACTGTATGTATATGTGTATGAATGTATGTACTGTGGCGTACAGCAGGTCAGCCACCAGGGGACTCGTTGAGGCCTGGTGGCAGACGGAGTCTACATCACGAGGCGATGGCTCCCTCTGCTGGACATGCCAGGTCTCCCTGGTCTACCACAAGTGGTGGAGAATGCAGGCATTCTGATAACGTGGTCAGATCAGGGTTGATGTTTACACAGCATCAGCATGGACGAGTTGATAGCTCAGTTCGTCCGGGCCCAACAAGCACAATAGGCAGTTCAGGAACAAACGCTGGAGGAACAGCGACTACAAAACGTCCACCTCGTTGAGGAAATCAGGAATCTGCAAGGACGAGTGTCTCCTTAATCACATCCCAACCAGTTTTTAATCAAACTAACGGAAGACGATGACATCGAAACATACCTCTATACGTTTGAACAGACAGCACTACGGGAAGGATGGCCAAGGCCGAAGTGGGCAAGTCTGCTGGCCCCGTTCCTCTCTGGGAATGCCCAAAAGGTGTATTGGGACCTGAACAACGAACAACGAACTACAACGGACTCAAACTGGAGATACTCAGCCTCTACGGGTACAGCCTGGCCCATCGGGCTCAACTGTTCCACGACTGGAGGTTCGTACCCAACGCATCCCCACGAGCCCAGATGAGCGACCTACTGCACATCACCAGGGCATGGCTCCTACCCGACGTATCCACCCTCTCTATCCTCGACAAAGTGGTCCCGGGTCGCTTCTTATGGGTGCTTCCCCATGATATGAAGAGGGCAGCGAGTCTATGCGCGCTCCAGACCTTGGAGGGCCTCCTGGAAGCAGTGGAGACTTATCAGAACACTCAAGCCCTGCTGAGCGGGAGCCAGGCCGAGTCGGCGACCCGTTTGAGGGGACGGGAGGACAGCCCCACCGCTGTGTACCCCGAACCGACAGTCGGCAGGTCCAAAGGACCGCTAACCCGTGGAGAGACGGCTGGGGTAGGGCTGATCCGCCACCGACGACCCCAGGTAGATGGAGACCAAAGGAGGTGTTTTGAGTGTGGCACCTGGGGGCACTTTGCCTGGAATTGCCAGGCTCAAGAGGAGTCAATGCCATCAGTAAGCCCCGGAGACGAGGTGGGTCACGCCGTGAACTATGTCACCTCCTGCACCACGAATCAACAGCACCCATGGTCCCGGTGAAGGTTGACGGAAACGACATGGAAGCTCTATTACACTCCGGAAGTATGGTTACACTCGTAACCACGAGCCTGCTGAACCAGGAGACCGAAAATGGTAGGGAGATGTCCATTTCCTGTGTTCTTGGTGACACAAAGCGGTATCCAACCATATGGACCAAAATCATGACGCCACAAGGGAGCTGCCAGATGATGGTGTGTGCAGAACCAGAGTTGCTGGTACCTTTCCTAGTGGGACGGGATTGTCCGCTGTTCGCAGCCCTATGGGGGCATGAGCTGAAGAAAAAGATACGAGCCAGTCGAAGAAGAGAGCGGGGACAACTCATCGCCTGTGCGGCCCGGAAGCAACCGGATGACCAACCTGTATCTACGGGTCTGGAGTCGGACGTGGCACCAGAACCCGACCCCCCTGGGGAACCACTGGAGGGGGAGCCCAGCCTCCCCCTCCTCGATTTCGAGGGGCTAATCGAGACACCCGCTGGGGGCCAACTGAGGGGACAATTCGGGACGGCCCAGTGTGAGGATCCGATCTTGAAAGCCGCCGCAGCCCAAGTGATAGTGGTGGATGGACAGCTACTCCCGGGGGTGAGTGACTGGCGATACCCCCATTTCCAAATCAAGAATAACCCTTTGTATCAGGTGTCGCGCCAACAGGGGGAACTTTGAGAGGTATTGTTGGTGCCCCGACAACGGTATGTGGGAACCGTTCTTCAGCTGGCCCACACCCACCTGTTGGGGGCGCACCTGGGAATGGAGAAGACCCGGGAACGGATCCCCGCCCGGTTCCACTGGCCCGGGGTGAGGAGGGCCGTGGAAGACTACTGTTTGCGGCTGCCCGGAGTGTCAACTCACTGCAGCAAAAGCACACTTCCGAAACCCTACCGATCATCTCTGTGCCATTTGAACGCATCGCCATGGACATAGTGGGACCCCTGGTAAAAACAGCACGAGGACACCGGTACATCCTGGTGATCCCGAGGCCATTCCCCTACGGGCGGCGGTATCCAAGGGAATCGCCCGGGAGCTGTTCTACCTCTTTAGCCGGGTGGGCATCCCAAACGAGATCCTGACAGACGAAGGTACTGAGTTTATGTCCCACCTAATGAAAGATTTGTGTGCTCTCCTGCAGATCAAGTAGATCCGGACCTCCGTCTTTCACCCGCAGACGGATGGGCTCGTCAAGCGGTTCAATAAAACGCTCAAACAAATGCTGCGGAAGGTCATCGAGCAGGACGGGAAGAACTGGGACCAGATACTACCCCACCTAATGTTCTCAATCCGAGAAGTACCCCAGTCCTCCACTGGGTTTTCCCCTTTCGAACTCCTCTACGGGAGGAGGCCACGCAGCCTACTGGACCTTGCCAAGGAGGTGTGGGGGAAGCCCAGCCGACCACCTTACGCAGCGTGGTAGAGCACGTGGAGACGACGAGGGAGCGGATGACAGCCATATGGCCAGTGGTAAAGGAACATATGGAGAAGGCCCAACCAGCCCAAGTCCAGGTCTACAATCGGGGAACCCAGCCCCGAAAATTCCAGGTGGGAGACAGGGTGTTGGAATTAATCCACACGGCCGAAAGTAAGTTCCTGGCAACATGGCATGGGCCAGAAGTTTAGGATAAATTGTCAGGTATTGTGAAAAACTGAGTTTAAATGTATTTGGCTAAGGTGTATGTAAACTTCCGACTTCAACTGTATGTATGTATGTATGTATGTATGTATGTATGTATGTATGTATGTATGTATGTATGTATGTATGTATGTATGTACATATACATACATATATACATACATACAGTAAATGCATGCATACATACACACCTTAAAACTGGGTGACTTCTCTAAAGTAATGAAAATGATTATTCCTGTGTGACAATTTTTTAATAATGCTATTTTGGCCCAATAAAGATGACAGTAAAGTTGGATGTATTTAAAAAATTAAAAAATCTTGGTCAGTAATTGTTTTGGTTTTTCGGGAGGTATCTTACAGAGAAGTATTTTTCTTGTGAAAACAAATATGTCACTGTGAAGGACAACAACAAGCTACTTACTGTATTGTGATAGCATATCCAAGTAATTGCAGGCCATTAACTTTGGTCAAAAGCAAATCAGAAGTCAGCTTAAATTCAAACATTTGAATCTCCTCAGTGAGAAGAAATCCGTTTCCATTCAGTCTTGCTGAATGTAAAAGCATCTCTAGGCAGAGCAAGGTTAACATCTTGAAATGAGCAATTGGACTTCAGAAATAATCCCGCTCCACTTCAGCTCGACTATAATGTGTGTTATTTGCTTAAGCACATTCAACTCCCGCCCTATTTACATGGCAATAGAAAAAAAAGAACTATTTGACCAAGAGCGATTCATTCAATTGAACCTCATCCATAAAGTCAGATTCCCCCCCTTTTTTATCCCCCTTTTTGTATCCCAATGTAAATCTAAATGGTAATAACCAACCATCTCAATATGATACCTCGCCACTCCCTCCCATTCCTCAAGCTGCATATTGTTTTTCCCCCATCGACAAAGCGCTAGATCCTCCAGTCCCTCTAGTCCTCCAGTGTAGAGTAGCCCTATTGTCAGGATGCTAAATTGAGGACCGTGAGTTTAAAAACTTAAAGAGGCAGTGAAATATTAGCCAATGTGGGTGAGGAATGACTACGCTGAGTACCGGCCGTGTCAGTGTTTAATGGCGGTGGCTGGATGCATATAAGTTAGCTCAAGCATGAAGGGCAGTGGGACGCTCATGTGGAAAGCCTCCCCCCGCTCCCTAGTCCCCTTCCTTCAATCCGTCGCCCCCCCCTTTTAAACCGAGCGAGCCCATCAGAAACGTGTCATTTCTCTCATTCACTGCGACAGCCTTGAGACACAATGCAGACTTACCTCTGTGTTGTACACCCCATATATCAGGAAGATGAACAGGCCCTACACACACACACACACACACACACACAGAGAAAAAAAGAGAGAAAAAAGTTGCTTTCTTTTATTATCTTGCGTCATGAATAACATAATGTATTGTATTTCTATACCTACAGTATTTCAACGTATTTACACATATTTCTCTCTGTGGAGGGAAAAGTGGACTGAGCTTAAGGCTGTTTTGTTTCTAGCGAGCCCTACAGAGTGGGTTTGGAGGACTTAAGGGAGTGGAGATCTTCTTTAAACTGGGGCACTTCTGCGAGACAAGCATCTCTGCTGTGCGGTGTTCATCTTCGAGCCGATCAAAACCTGAAACCCAAGGTTTCCTCTGGCTTTACGGAACAGAAATATTTCACCCTCAAGTGGCCATGTTCAATTTGTGTTCCCTGGTAGATAGAGGCACGCAGACACACTCAGACAAACACATACACAAACAGACAGACACACAAAAACACACACACATGTAGGAGTTTATCGAGAATAATCAGTGGAGGAGGCGAGCAAAAGAATGAAAGAAAAGGCAAATAAAGGAAAATATTTCAGGTTCACAAAACTCTACGGCTAGTACTGGGCGCGCAAGAATGGAATGCCCTTGGGCACATAAAGGGCACATTTTTCATTAACCCATTGTTGTCTTTATTGAAAATACAAGCTGTAAATTCACCTTCACCCCCATAATGCAGTCCTCCAACCGTAATAGGCACAGTGAAGAGACATGATTCACAAAGGAGGACTGCGGAATGCAGTCGCCACCCAAAAGATTTTAAAAAATGAAAGGGAAAAATTTCCTATCAATTCCAAGGCTGTCCCGAGTTTGGGCCTAATGTCAGACGAGGGCAGACTCTTCACAGTACAAACTTTTATCAATTTACATAACAAAATAACATATTGTCCTTTTTTCTTTCTTGCTTCTTTTCTAATTTCTGATCTTTCAGCGGTTAGATGACACCTCTTGAATAGGCGACGTGGTCGGGGCATCAATCAAGTGCGAGTTTGGAACATCCAATTTGCCAGAGCAAGATCTCGATGCATCACCATTGACAACATGATTTGGGGGCCCCATTCGCGGTGACAGGCTTGATGGCCTATACGATGGCACCTCCAAACTGGGCTTATCGCCCAACTCCTTTGGTCCTGCTGATGTCCCCAAGGGACTGGCCTCTGTCTGTCTGGTGCCATCTTAGGACATCTGTCCTCTTTATCCAGCCACTCCAAAGGCCACACAAAACAAAATGGATGCACCAGGAGGTGTCACTGTCAATCTAACTATTTCATTACCTGACTCTAAAACTCAAAAGTATTAAAAAATATATTATAAGAAAGGTGTACTTGTCAATATTGTCCTTTACATACGCTTGTTTTTATAACGGTGTGGTTATAGTTAAGACACAAAAGGTTGCCCTTAAAACTCTGTATCGAAGTGCAGTGCTGAAAATTTACCCAACACACACACCAAAAAAACAATACCTAGAGACAGTAGGAGGTAATTTGCAACACATAACACATTGTATTGCATTAGAATTGCAATTTCCTCCTTATTGTTACAAATTAATTATCATGTTTTTGATCATTTCTTTTATTTGCAATTAATATTTTGTTGTGTAGCAAACAAAGTGGGAAAACATCTCTCGCACATTACGAAAAATGATCAATTAGAATATAATTGAGTTAAAAATAAGTGGCATCAAAACAATAATGATGGATTGTTTAAAATGTTAATTCATTAATTTTTCAGTTAAAAACAAACATTGTAAAACTGGAGCGTAATATTTAAATGCATTGTGCGCTTTTCCAAACAGAGTCCGGTTTCTTTTGAACTCTGCAGTAAAATGGTACAAATGTATGCAAAGGATTGGCGTAGTTGCTTTCAAAGTATTGCTACAAATACATCAAACAAAATGGCTGAATTAATTATGACCAAACTAATTAGGGAACAATTGTATGTTTAAAAAGTTAAAGCCAACAAACATTGTGTTTGCAAAAACATATATCACCCTTGAGAACTGTAATGTGGTGCATCGGAAGACAAAAAAGAATACGCAATTTGAATAAACAGTGGGGAAATACTATGTGTGCTAGCTAGAGAAGTAGGCAGTCAAAATCACAGCAGCACACAACTCATTAGAAGGGGTCAAAACCAGATAAATTACTCTCAAACATTGCAGTCAGAACAAATAGATAACTTTGATAACAAAGTAGACTCTCACACCTGGGCCCATATTCATAAAGGCTCAGTAGATGTGCTGATATAGGATAATTTTCACCTTTTAGATCCCAATGAGATATAAGATTATATGGAGGTGGAAGACCTGATCTTATATCAGCATTTGAATACGTGCCCTGGCTTAGGACTTTGAGTCGGCAAAGTGGGATACCAAACTCGTGTAAGAAATACTTGCACTGGCAGCTAGAAGAGACAGTGAAACAGCACTACTGCAAAAACCCTCGTGACGAGTCGAGTCCATCCAAGCATGTTCCCTTCCCTTCACCCTCCCGTCACGACAGCCCTGCGTTGAGCACAGATAAATTCCTCTCCAATTTCAGGCCATACATCAGTTAACAGTTCCCCCTCAGATTGAGAGTGAATGTCTTGTACGTCGCAATGAAGAAGGGCCCTAGCTCCTCATTACTTTGTGACAAGATACAGAAATTCACTTGACTTTTCATTTAGGAGTCCTCCTGCCCCACTTTAAGGATGTGTGCCTTCATGCTTCTCCCTTACCTCCCTGCTGGGCTCAAGCCCCTAGCCTACATAACAAATTATTATAAATGTTTACAGATGACCACCTCCTCTTTTTACAGTGGCCCCTCCCTAATGTGGAAAGTTAGGTAGCAGCAGGTAAAAATCTCACAAAAGGCTGTTTTATTGATGACATTGTCCTTGGGAACCGAAATCTAAATGTACTGAAATGAAAACTATGATTAAGGGGAGCCAGTGTCTCGGCAAGGGGAGTGGCGGGTAGCTTTCTACTTCCCGCAGCAAAATATATATAACGGCTCCTGACACCACTTCTGTACCAAATGGACATGGCCACCATAGCTGCCTGACGATGGGAGAGAAGTCAGCAAGGTGTGGAGCCCTTCCATCAGGTTTAAGCCACCGCCTGATGAGCTCAAACAGTTTCCTGGGCATTATGGAATGTTCCCTTAAGGTTATCGAAGTCCTTCTAATGATGTTATTGTTCCCGATTATTTTGTGTGAATATTTTCAGATGACCACCTCCTCTTTTTTGTGGCCTCTTGGAAAATATATTTTTTGATTGAAAGTGCCATCAGACTGATCAAGGACAGTTGTCACAGGGTTGTTTGACAATTATATTCAAATGATCTAGATGAAGTGAGGAAACAAAAGTTCCCATTTAAATACAACCAACTATAGGTTTCAAAACAACTTTCTTTTGGCTGTTAGTATTGTATGTAGTGATCATAATTTGATTTATAAAATTGTTCAACTTCAGAGCAAAACACTCTCGAGAGCTTCACAAAAGCTAGAATACTTACAAGTCCTTTGGGCAGACATTCTGAGCTACAGAAACTCAGAGATATCATCCAAGTCTCAAAATAGCTCAATAACGAAACAAACTCAGTCATCTACAATGTTAATGTCAGTCCAACATAACATTTCAACCATTGGTGCTCTGTCAAAAAGCAATGCTTTAGCAACAAATGATACATTACAAAAGTACAATTTGTACATGAAATCTTTTCAAAAACAAGCGACAGCCCTGTCCGTAGCTTGGCAGAGGTTGGAAAATTCCACCACACATGGCAGTCATTACGTTAAATGAGAGACAGAAGAGGTTAAAACACGGTGTGAAAAAAAAGTTCACACTTTTTGCGGAGGGTACCTGCTAATGTCTATGACCCCTCTACACAAAAACAGTTTAATTAACTTGTATACATAACTTTCACTTTAACCGCTCACGGCCTGTCAAATAAAGCTGTCCGTCAAAGCCCCGAGCCCTCGAAGTTGATGCTTTGCAGGTCCTCACATTTAGATCAAACTTCTCTGTATTTCGTCCAGCTGGGATGCAGGCAGGCAGCCGCTCTGTCAGAAAGAGAGCCAACTACCAACTCTCCTGATCGAAAAGGCTTGAAGATAAAACTTGTGTTCAAATCTAGCGCATTAAGCATATTCGGGAAAAATATTACATATCCAATACTATTATTAATTTTGTGGATATAACCAAATGAACGACTGCAAAAAAAATCCATATTTTCTACTTGAACCCCTTTTTCAACAGTCTGAAAATAATATAATTAAGACAATACTTAAAAGCTTTAAGGTTTGGGCTAAAATAAATGGATCTCAACGACATACCAACAATTTTATTTGATGAATTTCTGCAGTCACATTTTGGATGACAACAGCAGACTAACAGTGGTTTGCCTAGGGTGATTGTTACATTCAGAAAAAACAATCCTTAGTCCACACACACACACAGAGACACACAGAGACACACAGAGACACACAGAGACACACAGAGACACACACACACACACACACACACACACACACACACACACACACACACACACACACACACACACACACACACACACACACTAACAGGCATTCAGGGATTACATAAACTACAGTATTCTAAAACAAATAAAATATTCCTTGGGTGAGGCATTTCCACATCACTCACATATGTTGGTTGGATTTCATTCTGGGCCAAAAGCCATGTTAAATATGCACTCAGTTGCTTTTATAATGATGGCGGAACATATTCAGCCATCAACACAGTGCCAGGTTGCACTAGGGACAGGACATAAAAAACTATTTCCAGATTAAAGCCTTGATTCTACGAAATCCTTATTTGAATGGGCAAGCCTTTATATTGTTTATACCATATGTATAAAAGTGATGTACTTAAAACAATTTAAGTGATAATGGCCCGAGGAAATACATTGTGTCAGAGCCTGCACCATGCTGTAGATCTGATGTAGGAGAGAGGACAGTGGTAAGCTTTCACAGGAAGTCAAGTGGGGGCTAAACAACACAATGCACTCATGCTAGGGCTGTGACTGTCGTGGAATTTTGGATGACGGTTATTGGCCAGCCAAATGACCACGGTCACCAAAATAACCGATGGAATAGCAACAACCAAAAAAAGCTAAGGACTGCATGTGCAGCCATAGAAATAGAATGAATAGAACGGGTGTCCCCATTCAAGTCAATGATGGCATAATGGGTGGACTGGTAGCCATTACGAGTGTACCCATAGGAGCAAAGCAGGAAGTAAAAGCAGGAAGTGTACCCATCAATATGTGCTGTGATTAAACAACAATTTGTTGATTAAACAACAAAAAATATTTAATTTCATGAGCCAGCTGTTAACACCATTTGAATGAACATTCTACATTACCTTGGAAATTATTGTATCACAATACCAGCCAGCCATTGTGGGTGTACCCATGAGTTTACAAGTAAAATTGACCTTGCGGTAAGCCTCGCTCCAGATTTTTGGGCAACAATCGCAGCGCTCCAATGGACTGTCATCGAGTCCGACAACTAGGACAAGCTCACGTTTAAATCGCATGAAAGCCAGTGAGTGAAGGCTATGGCAGAAGCAGAGTTTTGTTCCGATTTTTTGTTGTTGTTAATGGCTAAATAATTTAACAGTGCACCGGGAGTACTTGCTACTGTGATTCCTGATACCTGTTGGGAGTATCTTTTTATCCAAAATTGTTACATTGTTTGATAGCTCAGCTGGTTAGCTAGCTCCCAGTATCATTGACTGCCAAATGTTGCTAATGCTAGCTAGTCACCTAATTTAACTTGTTTTTTCTAAATGTATGTTAGCTAACTAAGTTAGCAATGTTATGAATACAACTCCTATCTGTTACGACAGCAGGATGCGATTTGGTTATAGCTTTAACTGCATGCTGAGTGAATTCTGAGCCTTTCTGTGGCTACTGTAGCTACACTACAAATATAATTTTATCAGGGTCCCATGAAGCAATTGTAATGACAGTCCACCACAATTTACCCAAGAGTTTCCTGATTAGCAAGCGGTAGTCTGTGTTTAATTTCATTGTGTATTAGAAACACAGTTTGAAATCATTGAGAGAAGATTTTGCAAGTGGTTGAATGGGGAATGTTTTCTGAGGTTGCAACAGTAACCAAGGGGGGTGGGTCTTAGTAAAGGGTCAATTGCCAGGGTTAGGCTTCAAGTACGTTCTATTTATCCTATTTCTATCTGTGCTGCTGCTGCAGGGAGGGGGGCATTGTCCAGGCAACCGAAGATTCGTTTGCTACAACACCTTGCTTGTTTCAGCAAGGAGCAAAAAGAGTCCATGTCACCGCAGAAACGGACTCAACTGCATGAATATGCGTCCCGTCTTCAGTCAGCTGTAAATATATTTTTTTAAACAGTTTTAACAGTTATTTGATTTTCATGAATGTTGTCATCCATAACCGTGGGCTACACGGTTCTACTGTAATTTTGCTAGCCCTAACGTACAGGTTGTACACGCACACACACACACACACATGTGGTCATCCCCCCCCCCCACACAGCACCACCACACACACACAGTGTCAGAGTGAACGGGGGACCCCCAGGCCAGCCACCCCTGTGGAGCAGGGGGTAAACTGAGCCCAGAGAGGGGCAGTGCTGACTGTGATCACTCAGGAGAGGAGGGAGAGTTATTAGCTTAGCCCTGAAACACCTACTTAATATAGGGGCCAGTGCTGATAGCTAGCAGAGCCTAGCAGAGGTGACAGCTTTTGGACCTGCTTGAGGAAATCCAATTGAAAAGCAGCCAAGAGGAACAACAAGCCGAAACAGATGTTGCTTGCTACCACTGGCACGGCGAGGTATACAGCAAGAAACAAACCCATGGCAAATTGTGACACACACACAGGCACAAGCGCTTTGTACACACTCGTGCACACACATACACATCACAGGTATATCATGTACAGTACCATCCTTTTGTATTAAACATATGGTACGCTTATCTAACTTCATCTGTTTCTCTATTGATAATTTGGTATTGGATTAATATTCTAAACTGATATTTGCCAAAATTGAACAAGTTATCAATGAATTCAAAATACATTTGGAATAAATGCACCATATTAAATGGATCACACATAATACAAAATGTATACTAAAGGAATTCTACTCATTTCAACATGAAAACAATTAGCAGATTTAAAGATTTAAAGCAAGGGTTCTCAAAGTTTTTGGGGCCGGGACCACTTTGTAATAGCAAATTCATATATGAACACAACTCAAGTGAGATAAAAAAATAGCATACAAGGAGTTTTTCAAGGAGTTTCTATGACTTCGGCACTACATGGCAGGATGAACCAAGTCTGGGCACTGGGAAGGAACATTTTAAAGGGCCGCATCTCTTGAAAATGTAAGAAAATGTAGCCGTTTTCAAAGCTAATTTCCTGCAATTCTACACATTTTGTCATGGGGCAGAGATTTTTGTTGTTGCAGCTTTAAATATAATATCCTGCAATTCTACACATTTTGTCATGGGGCAGAGATTTTTGTTGTTGCAGCTTTAAATATAATATCCTGCAATTCTACACATTTTGTCATGGGGCAGAGATTTTTGTTGTTGCAGCTTTAAATATAATATCCTGCAATTCTACACATTTTGTCATGGGGCAGAGATTTTTGTTGTTGCAGCTTTAAATATAATATCCTGCAATTCTACACATGTTGCTATGAGGTAGAGAGAAACCGTTGCAGTTTGAAAGTTTAAATTCCAGTGCATTTATGTCTTCCACTCCAAAAAAATGTTGAGGGGGAATACAAGAACTATTGAGTTGAAAATGTGATAATTGGTGGAGTACTGTGGATACCAATATCCCTGTGAGCCACCCATACACTTTTTTATTTTGGTATCTGGCCGCGGACCCCACTTTGAGAACCCCGCGGATTAAAGAATCCATAACAAAATGTCAAGGTTGTTGAAAAATTCAAAGTAGCCTAAAAAATACTTAACATTTCACAGAGGACCCAAAACACCAAATAATGTTCTGGTTTTCAGGAGAGAGTTGTCCATTCAGAAGGGCTAGTTTTGGAAGGTCAGGGAAAACATGTATTGAGCGAGCGCTGAACAAAACTCTTTCCCCCCTGAGCATCCCACCCCATTTTCAAACTGCCAGCAAAGCATCCCGTGGAAAATTGAAAGATCTAATCACAGTGTTCTTTCTCACATTGTTTCTCTAATATTAATTGAGTTTGGCAAGGCTGACCATGCCTCATTCATAATAACATTCATTTATTTTTTCCATTACACCCTAACAACTACGAGAGAGAGGGAGAGAAAGGTGAAAAAAAACTATCCCGGTAAAATCAATGGTGACATATCTTTATAGCCAGTCGATGACAGATGTCACAACATTTGCCATCGGTCTAACATTCTGTCGGTGTGTGTTGTATTGATTTTACATCAGAGGGCCAAATGTTATTGATGAACCTCCTTCGGTAACGGATGAGAGCACTATTGTACTTCTTATTGTACTTGTTCTTGTTTAAGTACACCGACGAAGCCACTCGAGTGGCAGCTTTTCCATTCACTAATGTACTGATTTTGTCTGGTGTGTTAACTTAATTCTGGAACGTTTACACCAATCTGCCTGTTACAATACGATTCGAATCCAACTGAGTGTGTAACCGTATACCCGGATTTATCCTAGCGTACACATGTGGGAGAAAATAAGGGCGAAAGAACGAACTGTAAACAAACACACTTTTAAACAAGACAATTTGGCATTGCATGTTCCCAGCGCCAAGGAAAACATACGCGCAGAAAACTGATACAAACTTTTAACACATGGGTCAAACCAAACTCTTTGAACTGGCAAAGGAAAGAGAAGCCTGAGTGCCAGAAAGCTGTTTAATTAACAATACTTAGATATCCAACAGACATTTTTGGGCGCCCCCCTGTCAAATTGCATGAGACCCCACTGTCAATCTTGGGGCATATTTTAATTACACATTTTCCACTAACGGGGGTGGGGTGGAGGTGGAAAACGAACTTACATCTCTGAGAAGCAGTGAGCAGCTGGAGTTTGGGTTGGGCTGGGAATCTCCCTTATACACAAACACTCAAACACACGCTCTCGGCTCTGAACTGAGAGAGAATAGTCCAACTGACTGTGGATAGAATCAGGCACGCTTCTACCATCATCACTACACTAACACCTACTGAATGCAGAAAATGTGATACTTTGCAGGATACCTTCAATTTCACGGCATGAAAAAAGGGGAGAGAAGAAGGCCAACTTACTATTTCTCTTTGTCAGTCTCCTATGTAAGCACAGTGTATTGACTGTATTTTTCAGGCATTGTGCTGGGCTTATTATATTAAAATCATAATAACAGTGTCTATTTGGACTAGACGCTAGCTACCCTTTGTAGCAGATACTATTTGCAACAGCTAAAGCTGTTACTACATGTCATTCCATTCATTAATGGCAAACTTAAAACTTCCCCAAAAACAAGCTTCTGTGTGCATTAGAAACACCACACAACACACCGGAGCAAAATCACACTAACAAAAATAAATAAAACGCGCTGATATGCAAACTCAGAGAAAGTTGCACTAGCGAGGGAGAGAATTATTATCCCAATTCCTGGATCCTAGGGACGTGTTTCCTCTCTTCTTCTTCCCCACCTGAGGTGAGGCGAGCTGGGGTTAATGGCATATGCCAACTGCGGTGACGTGTGGAGCCAGCGGCAGTTCAGGCACTTTGCCGGAGTATCCATCATGATAAAGCAGGGGACCCGGAGTCTGTCACATGCAATCACAGTTTACTACGGATCGCGGGACTTCAAAGTGAAAACGAATGGTAGTTCATCGACATGAAGACTTCATATATCTTGTTTTTGGGGGGGAACTTGTCTTGTCTTTTTTCTCTTTCTATTTGTATGGCTCTGTGTTTTTGTGTCCCTATTTAAGATGCCATAAAATATTCCCCTCTTCCTACTGTAGAAGAAATGATTCAACAATTTCGTAAAATATAATTTATACTAGAATTTATTACAATACAACTAATTGAATTTGGAATAGTTTTTTTGCGTATATTTATTTCTCTGCTTTTAAGGAGTAATTATCTAAGAGGTCTTACATTTTAAAAAAGGGATTAAAAAAGGCCCATATGGCTTTTCGGCCTTTTCATGTGATTGAGCATCGCAAAGTGTTAAACGTGATAATCATAAAAATTATCAACCACAGGAAAGTGAAACGAGCCGCAATAACGTCGCTGCCTCAGCCTCTCGTTCCGCGCGACTTTCTCAACTCCTGGTCGACTAACCTCTTTAATCTAGCCTACTAATGAGTCCAAATGACACAGGCTTGACGTTTTTGAGATGGTGTTAGGGCGATTTTCTGCCCCGGCCGGGGCCCTTCTCAAAGGCATTTGATTGGCACATGCTTTCACTTAATGAGGATAATTACTAGGAATAACAACTGGGGAACCACATCTGCTCAGTGTAACGTCGGAGCAAAGGGAGGTGGTGGTGCCCCGATCTGTCAGAGAGAGAGAGAGAGAGAGAGCGCACTCTTTTTCCCACCTTCAGCGGCATGGGCCCATTCTAACACAAACCCTACCTCCTCCCTTCTCCTTCCTTCCCTACCTCCTTCCACCCCTCCCTTCTTCCCTCCCTCCAGTCGACAATAACCAGATTAATAGGAATCAGCATGTCGTTGTAAACACTCATTAGGGCCAGGAGGCTCGGCGGCGCGCGGAGGAAATGACACAAGATGCCGGGTTGTGTGTGTGGCTCACCCTGTCCTGTGTGTGTGAGAAAGCACAGCACGGCCATGGGAGGAAGGGCAAAAGGCCAAAGGGGCTGAGGCTGAGGCTGAGTGACATCCCCTTGGCTGCCGTTGTTCTCTCTGTCTGCGACTCCATGCCATATTTGCTTTACATAATGCTGCTGTAACATTGAAACAACAATGCTGTAACGTTTGAAATAGCCAGGTAGTTCCCTGGGCAATCTTTATGCGGGAAAAAAATCTAAATGCATAGCATCCCTTTTCAGCGTAAATTCTTAGATAAACCGACAGACTGAATTTTCCTTTCTCTGTTCAATAATAGCTGTGACATACAATTAAGCTTTCTTTCGAAAAGGAATAATGATTTACAAAGTCAAGGCCCCTGAATAATACATTGTGTTTATTTTGGTTTAATTCACATGCGAGAAAATAAGCGAATAGCTCACTTGCAAATTGGCATGTGTATTTGACGGCCTTTACCCCCCCCCCCACCCCCCACCCCACTCAGCCCTACAAAATATTTAAAAGATGCTGCTGCCTTGCCCCATGCTGACCCAGTTCTCACTAATTATCTGCAAAGTAGGCATCAAAGCAGGCCAAACAGTCTGCAGCACTTAGATAGATTCAAACCCATTTAAAATATATGACTGCGATGTGGTCGGGCTGAGGGCTCCCCTTTCTAACTAACTAATCCACCAAACCTACCCCATCTTGCTGTCACAGCCAGACGAGCACGTCTGTGTGAACTGTGAGCTCACAACAGGTCGGAGAAGGCAAAGAAGTGGTTGAACTTATAAATAGAATAGTCATTGTTCTGAATGTGTTATTTCAGTGTTGGAGTCGTCGGAGTGGTTCCTGACACTGCTAGGTGGGTGGTTGGCAGGGGGAGGGCAGAGGAAGGGGGAAGGGGGGGTGTTGTGTTATTATAAAAAGGGTCATGAAGTGAGAGTCAGCTGATCATGTGTTTCGGGTCATGGGCTTGCACTATGGTTTGCTTTCATATGACATAGGCTATTACTAAATTGAGCTGGCAGGTAAATTCTAAAGCAAATAAATGCTAGTGGGCTTAATACAAGAAAGGGTATTTTTTGAGGTGGTGGTGTCGTGAGTAACGACAGGAATTTAGAATTCTCTCTCCTTTTGACAGGAAGCATATCATTCTTCCCGGCTTATTTTCCCAGCAGCACCGATATAGTCAGGTTTTTGGGTTTTCGCTCGGATGGCGTTTGGTTCAAAATGAGGCCCTTCTTTATTCTTAAATACCACACATTGCTCACTTATGCGCTGCTGGTCTATTGGACTTTAAAAATATTTTTATGGAATTAACCCAAATATAATTTTTCAATTGTATTTGTGAGACTTTGACAAGGGTTTTAAGGAGTTGATATTTTATTGCTAACATTCATTCATAAAACATTAATTTATTTCCATAAGAAGTTACGGAAATGCAATATGAAATGTGTCAGTGTTCTCCTTAGACAGTGTACAACACTTATCTACTTCCAAAGTTAAGTAACATGAAATGAGACATGAAAAAATAACAAGAACAAGTTTGAGGCAAATGCCCCAAAAATATACTACCTAAAAAAGCACACTATGACCTAATTGCAAATGCCATCTTCTTAGGAATTCATAGTAAGAGACAACACTGACCTTGAAATCTTGTTTAACATTGTTTTGTGCCGGTAAATAAGAATTTGTTATTAACTGACTCACCTGGATAAATAAAAAAGCAAGCAATTGACTTTTTCCTCTGTGCCCTTTACCCTGTCCTCTCAGGCACCCTGTATTTTGGGGGGGATTTATGAACACATTTATGAATACATTTATTGGACTGATATACGCATGCCATGTTATTAATGTGCTTGTATGTATTTGACACTACAAGTTCCCTAGTACTTGTTGCTACAAAGTGATACCCTAGTACCTGATGCTACATAGTGATACCCAATCACCTGTTGCTACAGAGTGTCTAATGAATGTATTCAACTACTTATAAATACATTTTTTTACTATAATCTGGGCCCAGAACTACATTTTCATCAATAGTTTATCAACTGCATTATTAATGCTTATTCATGAAAGCTATCATGAAGTGTTACCAAAGGTTTTAGTTTACCCTGAAAAAGTACAGTTGTGAGAAAACAGAAAATATTAGCATTATTTAAGTTAGCATTTGATGCGAGATATCGCCACACTGAGTAGGGGCTGTGTCTTTGAACTTTACAAAGGCACTGGATTCCTAGGGGGATAGTGTTCCTGCCTGCTGCCGTCTCAAACAATTCAACATGTAAAACATTTCCCTGGTAATCTGACCATTGGGCTGTGTGTGTGTTTTTAAATTCAACCTTTATTTAACTAGGCAAGTCAGTTAAGAACAAATTCTTATTTACAATGACGGCCTACATCAGCAAAACCCGGACGACACTGGGCAAATTGTGGCCCGCCCTATGGGACTCCTAATCACAGCCGGTTGTGATACTGCCTGGAATCGAACCAGGTTGTCTGTAGTGATTCCTCTACCACTGAGATGCAGTGCCTTAGACCGCTGCGCCACTCGGGAACAGTGCGAGTGTGTGTGTCTGTGTTTTATTATTTTTTTATTTTACCTTTATTTAACTAGATGTAGATCTAGTTTATTACCGTAGACAATTACTTTTATATTCAGAAAGGATGTTTGCAAAAAAACAAAAACATTATGATACCTTTCTGTTTTCTCAATGACATTCAATTCAGCATTGAAAAAAAGTGCAAGTTAAAGTTTGTTCCACCTAAGCGAGTCTGACCACAAGTCAGAGACCACTGTGATGACACTCCAAAGGCATTTGATTAATCATTTTTGTCTTCTTCTAATGCAGGGGTGTCAAACTCATTCCACGGCGGGCCGAGTGTCTGCGGGTTTTCAATTTTCAATTAAGACCTAGACAACCAGGTGAGTGGAGTTCCTTACTAATTTGTGACCTTAATTAATCAATTAAGGACACTTGGCCCTCTGTGGAATAGGTTTGACACATGAATTCTAATGCCCCTAAAAGTAACTGAAAGTAATCAGATTATGTTACTGGGTTAGGTCATCTAAACTTTTGGACCGGTAACTAGTAACTGTAACGGATCACATTTAAAAAGTAACCTACCCAACCCTGTGTGTGTGTCTACGCAGGGGAGACAGAGGAAAGGTGTGTGTGTGTGTGAGACACTGCCCCGGAGAGGCTGCCCCGGAGAGTTCATGTGAGTTGACTGACTGGACAACTGCCTGGAAAGCTGGACTCCTGTTTTTGTTCCCTGTCGTGCGCTGGGATTTAAAATAACCAGTCTCCCCTTTGTCTGAGGTGGGAAACGGGGAGGTGACGGGAGTTGGAGACACACAGACACACACACACACACACACACACACACACACACACACACACACACACACACAGAGAGAACATGACCCAGGCCCACTCCCAGGGCGCCCCCGATGGAGGTATCTTGGCATCCACACGAGTGAGCGTACGCATGGCCAAAAAATTCCGCCGGGGATTGCTAGTGTGGGGGGGAAACTGAAGCATGACACACAGCTGCGACAGCTGAAAGGAGTGTAAACGGCCCCCTGATCTCCTCCTGGGCCACAACCACCATTAATCAGAGACAATCACCAGCCAGTGGACTGGGGGGTCAACTCAATTGAATCCATTTGAATCCACTCAATTCAGAGACATGACACCAAATTCACTTCATGACTAGAAAATTATTTGAAATATCTTGTTTATGAGTTGTAGTTCAAGTTCATGTCAAGAGCAGAATTCAGAGGATGACACAAAATTCAGTCCGTGACTAGAAAATCATGAGCAATGTTCCATTGTGACGATGCATTTTGAGTTAATATCGGAAAAAAAAAAAAATATCGGATAAAAAAGCTCAATCCACCTGGTGCTTTGCCCAATGTGGCATTATGACCCTTTTGCCTCACTTAATAGACTATATCATGACATTTGCTTATGAATGATTTCTGAAAAATCATTATATGCCTTTTAAAGGGTTCATAAAGCCTTAACACTTATTTAAAGTGTCAAGTCTTTTTCGACAGCCTTAGAAGTCGGGCAGAAGGGAAAGTTATCATCACTGCCTACAATTACCCCAGTCAAAGGCTTAGCTCAAAGGGCCTGTCAAAACAGCCACAATGAGTCAAACAATCAGTCAAAATAATGTCAAAACAACCCGTCAAAGGAAAACGTGAAAAAAGTCACATTCAACAAATAGAGAAACATTCTTGAACTGAGTTTTAGTTAGAACATCTTGAGTGTCTAAAAACGCTATGCTCTTATGACTATGTCTTTGGCCCAGGTAGACACTCTCTCTCACACACACACAAAAAAATGTAAAAAGTCCTTCCAAAAAGCCCAAAGCCCTGATTCCTGACTACTAAGACTGTGATTATGCAGGCAGCCAATTCTGATATTTTTTCCACTAATTGGTCTTTTGACTAGTCACATCAGATCTTTTTCAGAGCTGATCTGATTGGACAAAAGACCAACTGGTTAAAAAATGATCCGAATTGGACTGCCTGTTGGCTAAAATTCCTATTTTTTTTTAAATGTAATTTGTTCCATTGGCTTCTAAAATGCCATTCGGACAGCCAATGTGTATAGAACCAGTATTGATGAATTGACTGGGTGTCATCTTTGACTGAGCAACAGTCATGTCATGGTAAAGCACAAATTATATTGGTTCTTTCGACACCATATGGGTATTCAGAAATCTCATCATGACAAATGACAATATATTATATATGACACCACATATTAAATTAAATATAATTTTGACAGAATGCCCAGGGAATACAACATATTTTAATCCGAAAAATAAGATGTTAGGTTTAGGCACTGATGTTAAGATTGGGAAATATCTATTATCTCAAATATCAGAAAGTAGCCTCTTTAAACATGCTAAAACTTAATTCCACAACGAATCAATTACATCTCATCATTAGATTAGCTTATCAAATCTATTCCTTCAGCATTAAACATGATTAAAAAAGTCAACCGTTTCTGAAGTGCTGTTGAATGCATTTGGAATTAAATTTCTATCCAGGCACTGACTATTAATTTCAAAGGAAAAGTAAAAGCTATTGTCATCATCAGCAACTTCTAATTAAAAAGCTTGACAAGAAAGTGCACAAGTAAAAACAGTTACTGATTTCATCATATTTTCCCCACTGTAATAGTAAGAACTTGAAGGACTGAAATTACACTGCCCTCTGGTGGTTCAAAAACAGACATTTTAAATGCCTTATAACCTCTGCTGCACAAAAACAAAACCTTAAACACCAACAACTTTAAAAGCAACTATTCTATAACTAATATTGTAGTTTCCTCTACACTTATTAACAATGAGCAAACTCACAAAGTTCCAACTTCCAAGCCCCAGCCCATTTGTTTTCTCACTCTCACCCTTCCTCCCCCAATCTCTCGCTCCCACTGCACTCAAAAGTTATTGATAGTTAGAAGTTATGGGCTAATAATACGACGGACAATGCATGGCCAGGAGCCCATTATGCCCAGGTAATGGATAGCAGGGAGCTATTGAATGACACTGCACGGAGATTGGATGACGGAGGGTCGGCGATTTATGGCCAAGTGAAGCCCCCCTCCATGCTATTTATTTCCAGCTTGATAAGAGAACAGATGAGGCATGGTGGTATTTATGGTCCACAAGTTCATAAAGACGGCCGGGAAGGAGTTAAAATCCTCTCATATTCTAGGGATATAACACAACATGACCAAAAGTATGTGGACACCTGCTCACCAAACATCTCATTCCAAAATCTTTGGCATTCATATGGAGTTGGTCCCCCCTTTGCTGCTATAACAGCCTCCACTCTTCTCGGAAGGCTTTACACTAAATGTTGTAACATTGCTGCAGGGACTTGCTTCCATTCAGCCACAAGAGCATTAGTGAGGTCAGGAACGGATGTTAGGCGATTAGGCCTGGCTCGCAGTCAGCGTTCCAATTCATCCCAAAGGTGTTCAATGGGGTTGAGGTCAGGGCTCTGTGCAGGCCAGTCAAGTTCTTCCGCACCGATCTTGACAAACCATTTCTGTATGGACCTCGCTTTGTGCACAGGGGCATTGCCATGCTGAAACAGGAAAGGGCCTTCCCCAAACCAACAAAGTTGGAAGCACAGAATTGTCTACAATGTCATTGTATGCTGTAGCATTAAGATTTCCCTTCACTGGAACTAAGGGGCCTAGCTCGAACCATGAAAAACAGCCCCAGACCATTACTCCTCCACCAAATGTTATCATTGGCACTCTGCATTCGGGCAGGTAGCGTTCTCCTGGCATCAGCCAAACCCAGATTCATCCGTCAGACTGCCAGATGGTGAAGCGTGACTCATAACCCCAGAGAATGTGTTTCCACTGCTCCAGAGTCCAATGGTGGCAAACTTGACACCACTCCAGCTAACGCATGGCGATCTTACGCTTGTGTGCGGAAGCTCGGCCATGGAAACTAATTTCCTGAAGCTCCCGACAAACAGTTATTGTGCTGACGTTGCTTCCAGAGGCAGTTTGGAACTTAGTCGTGAGTTTTGCAACCAATGACAGACAATTTTTACGCGCTACGTGATTCAGCACTTGGAAGTCCCATTTTGTGAGCTTTTATGGCCTACCACTTCGCGACTGAGCCGTTTTTGCTCCTATACGTTTCTACTTCACAATAACAGCATTTACAGTTGCCCGGGGCAGCTCTAGCAGGGCAGAAATTTGACTAACTGACTTGTTGGTAAGGTGGCATCCTATGACAGTGCCACGTTGAAAGTCACTGAGCTCTTCAGTAAGAAAATTCTACTGACAATGTTTGTCTAGGGAGATTGCATGGCTGTGTGCTCGATTGTAGAAACCTGTCAGCAACGGGTGTGGCTGAAATAGCCGAATCCACTCATTTGGAAACTTTTGCATACATAGTGTATGAGGGAGTTTGGTGGACAATTGATACTTTGTCTTTATGTGTAATTTGGTTATTGTAGGACTCTCCCACTACCTTAATTCAGATGAATGGGACATAATGAAATATCGATGAAACTATTCGATATAATGTATCACTCTAAAATGTAAATGTACAGTGAACAAAAATACAAACGCAACATTTAAAGATTTTGTCCCATGTTTCATGAGCTGAAATAAAATATCCTAGAAATGTTCCATACACACAAAAAGCTTATTTCTCTAAAATGTTGTCCACAAATGTGTTCACATCCCAGTTAGTGAGCATTTCTCCTTTGCCAAGATAATCCATCCACCTGACAAGTGTGGCATATCAAGAAGCTGATTAAACAGCATGATCATTACACAGGTGAACCTTGTGCTGGGGGTCAATAAAAGGCCACTTTAAAATGCACAGTTTTGTCACACTTCACAATGCCACAGATGTCTCAAGTCTTGAGGAAGCTGTTGCCAGAGAACGGAATGTTCATTTCTCTACAATAAAACACCCCCAATGTCGGTTAAGAGAATTTGGCAGTATGTCCAACCGGCCTCACAACCGCAGAGTTGTGAATAGATTGCCCCATGAATAGATTGCCCCATGGTGGCGGTGGGGTTATGGTATGGGCAGGCATAAGCTACGGACAACGAACACAATTGCATTTTATCGATGGCAATTTTAATGCACAGAGATACCGTGATGAGATCCTCAGGCCCATTGTCGTGCCATTCATCCGCGGCATTCACCTCATGTTTTAGCATGTCGCAAGGATCTGTACACAATTCGTATAAGCTGAAAATGTCCCAGTTCTTCCATGGCCTGCATACTCACCAGACATGTCACCCACTGTGCATGTTTGGGATGCTCTGGATCGACATGCACGACAGCGTGTTCCAGTTCCCACCAATATCCAACAACTTCGCACAGCCATTGAGGAGTGGGACAACATTCCACAGGCCACAATCAACAGCCTGATCAACTCTATGCGAAGGAGATGTGTCTTGCTGCATGAGGCAAATGGTGGTCACACCAGATACTGACTGGTTTTCTGATCCCTGCGCCTTCCTTTTTTGAAGGTATCAATGACCAACAGATGCATATCTTTATTCCCAGTCATGTGAAATCCATAGATTAGGGCGTAATTAATTTATTTAAATTGACTGATTTCCTTATATGAACTGATAAAATAAAAACAATATCTGAAATTGTGGCATGTTGCATTTATGTTTTTGTTCAGGGTATTATAATATATACCAAGGACCAATTAATTACATGGTATAGTAAATACAATCGGAACCAATGGGTGCTTACTCAAAATGGAGCAAATTTAGAATCTACCAAACCATGTGCTGTTGCTCTTAATGCAAAACATCAAATGAGTCAAAAACAACAACACAAATGATATATGAGGAAATGCTAGGGTATAAAACCACACAAAGATACACACATATATGCGCGCATGCACACAAACACACACAAACGCACGCACACACTCTCAGTGTGTATCAGTGGGAAAAAGAAAAAAAAAACGGTCTGTGAGCTTTTGGTGTGTAAGAAAATGCATGATCGTGTTTGCTCGTTTGTTTATCATGGTCGGTTAATGTCTGCAAAAAAAAAAGAAGAAAAGAGAACAACAACACTGTAAATACTCAAACAATCTTGTCAAGCACCCAATAGGGGGGAGGAGTGCGATGAAAAAGGCTTGTCAACATGATCTGTTTTATTGATTTAACAGTAAAGGCAAGCAGCTTAAGCGTTACGTTGCTTTGGCCACCCCACTGAAAATACAATAGCCACAAATAAAAAAAACGTCCTTAAAACGTCCCCTTTTTATCACATGCCGGAATCACTTGAGGTTTTGCGTGCATTATTATGTATTTCCTGCATTTCATCATCTTTATGGGCGGCCATTAGAATTTAGAATGTTCAAGTAGGTTTTTCCTCGCCAAGAAATCAATGTCATTTGAACGAGGATATACTGTAGTTAGATACATCTCCAGCAGAACTGGAGATCAGTATAGGCCTACGTGATGCATCAAGATGACACCAAATTAAAATGTATCACAAAAAGTGGGTGAAAAAAACGTGGAAGATTCATTGAGAAACTTGCAAAAACAAGATAAATGTTTTGGCTCCCAAGATTTTGCTCCAAAGCCTGAGCCTTGCTTGCATTACGAGAGAGAGAGAGAGAGAGAGAGAGAGAGCGAGAGAGAGAGCTATGCAAGAGAGAGAAGAGAGGAAAGGGGGCACCACATGGGCCTGGAAATCATCAGGAAAACAGATGAATCCATTTTAAATTGTACACAGGGGACGTCTATTTTCTTCATGTTCCAGTGGAAAAGACCGGGCCGAAAAGACTCTCAGTACAATTAGAAGATCACAGAAAGCACTCAGGATGTTTCCTCTGCGCTGGGCCTAGTGCTGAGAACCGTCTCTGTGACTCACCGAAATTGTGTTGACTTCCTCGCCATCAAACAAATGCGATACTTCCTAAAAGACTAAAAACACAGCGATGGCGACAATCGAATCAAAGACTCAACTCTAGCCTCGGATTCCAAACAGCTTACATCAATAGCTGGCATTCCAGCTGGATGCGCAAATTCCCAACAAAGCAATTAATACTTTCAAAAATGCTTTTTATATGTATGATACTTCTTGTTTCACCGGATGTCCACCCTCTGAAGCCGTATTTCTTTGATAAGAATTCAAAGCATGAGGAGCAAATATCTAGTATATAGTGATCTGACATTTTCAGCTTTAACACTCCCAAAATACTGAATAATATACTTGAAAGACATACTTGAGAAATTATGCAATACATGAGTGACACTCTAGCTGAAGAGCAATAATCTAATAAGTGATTAGGCCTATATACCGAATAACAAGGTATATCTAAGAAGGGACAATATGCTGAATGCCAGGTCACTGTTAGCAACGGGGGACTAGTTTTCTGCATAGCAGGGGTGGTCTGGCCCTATTCTCTACAGTCAAAGCCTTTAAAGCAGGGCCGATTACGGAATTCAGGAGCAGCTGGCTATTATAGGGCCCCAATCGCCACAACAACTGACGGAGTGCCCCGTCACTTCATTAATTCCTCCTCAGGCGAGCGTTGTTGACCAGTCTGACCTCACACAATAAGCAGTCATTTGAAAAATGTATATAGTCCCATTTGGATGGCCATTTCATTTATTTAGTTTCATTTCATTATTTAGCATTGATAGAAGTAAAAGGTACTCACTCACACGGTCACATAAAAAAACCTGTACTTGACAGGTGAATTACAAAAAGGTGCAGGTTAGTGCTATTTGTTGCCTTATTTAAGATTGACACGATAAACATGAGCTGGGACTTTTGGTGCGATAAATACAGACAGTGATTATGTGTAGGATGATTTCCTCAAGGCATGATGACCGCTAACATTGAATCTAAACCGCAAACATGCCTATTTTAACATTACACAGGCAGTTAAAAGCACTGTCCTGACCAGAAAGTTGTACATTTGTTACCTGTATCTGAGCAATTCAACTGTATATGTTGTCTTGGTAATGCTCCAATTACGTCACGAATATAGACATAAAAATATTATAACTAGTCTGCTATGCGATCACGTGGATAATATGATGTTAAAGGAGTCATGTTGCATGTTAGTGAGGTAACGGAAGCTTTTAAGGACCCAAAATCATTTCTTCATTCAGTTTGCTCTATTGCTTATAGCAGGGCTCAGAGGAAAAACTATGAGGAAAAGTTGTTTCTATGTTTCTACTTTACTGTTAAAGTGGAAGCCGTCCATCAAAGCTATGTTACTCCACCCCGACTACTAAGATAGCCTGCATTAATTATTGTTATGATAAAAAATGTAATTAGATGTGGGAGAAACATAACTATTTATAGTTAGAAAGAGAGAGGGCTTTCTTAATGATCTGACTCGGGCTAAATCTCTATTGATTTCTTGTTAAATATACGGCTCAATTAAAGATACAACTGATTAAAGATGACTACAAATTGCCAAGCAGGATGTGAGTAGTGCGAGTACTGCACACCAGGGTAGACCGCATTCTGAGCGTTACATTATTCTCCCTCTCTCTGTCCTATTTTCACAGGCAAGCAAGATAATTAAGTTACACTGGAATTAATGTTTTCATGTGAAAACCGATATTTCTCAAGTTGATGTTAATTATGGGTCGGAAGTAAAAATGAAAGCTAACTCCTGGGTACACTGCTGAGATAAAACATAAGAAAATACGTATTCATGTTTTCAGAATGTTGTATGTGTCATATTTATGAAATGTAATTAGAAAAATACCTTATTTCACTGTTTAAAAAAATATTTTATTTACATGACTACTGAATCCAATATCAAAAACATGATACGAAGTGGTGAATTTGACTGAAATGATGTACATTGTTCACTGTAAATAAAATACTTAAATAAAATAACAAAAACATGTTTTTTTGTAGCTGAAAAAATAAACAATTTAAACATGAACACAATTGACAATCAAGATGCCAGCCTATAAATTCTGTAGTAGCTCATGAAACCATTTTGTAACTTTCACTGAAAAACAGAAGCACCAGTTTAACACAAGCAGAATGCTACTCATTTCCTGTCAAAGTCAACCTTGTCTCCAACAAACACAAACTGAAACCTTGAGAGTTTGTTGCTCTCTTTCAGTCAGAATAAGAGAATCACGAGAATGCATAATAGTAAAATGCTTTCTGATAAAAAAAAAACATTTAAAAAACGATGGGGGATGTTTTTTATGGTAAAATGAGAGTCCCTATTTGCCACAAATACTGATTGTGTCCCTTTTTTAATCTCCGAGCTTGGTTCTAATACAGCATCTCATTCACTCACAGCAAAACCTAGAGGCCTTTCAAAGAACAACGGTCTCAACTGAAACTTGAGCCACTTCCATCTCTATTGGTGGTTAGTGGTCTTGCAATCCTTGTTAATTCTCCAATCAACATCTACAAATCAGTATGTCCCTCTACTGGGTAGGCCTCCAATGAAATAGGCCTATAGCAAATAATCTACACATCCGTATACGGTCATACGTGTATAACACCGAATTGAGGGAGAAGAAGAGAGAGAAAGAGGACAACAGAGAGACAAAGAATGAATGAAAGAGTGAGAGGAAGAGAGAGAACACACAGAGACAGAATGGGTGAAAAAAAATTTAACAACAGAAAGAGTGATATGTTTTTTTTAGATAAGTGAAAGTATGTGGCCAGTACCTGCAGTGAGTTGAGAAAGATGAAGATGTAGGCCATGACTATGGAGAAGGGCACCAGGACGCCACAGAGCCAGGTCAGGCCCAGGATTGGCAGTAGCACCAGCACCGCTTTCACTGCAGCCCTGAGAGAAAGCAACCACAAGCCAATCGACACAAATTGAAGGACTGGGCACCATGCTAGTAGACAGTTTCCCCATTACCCACCCAATCCAGGCACCTCACACTGAAACTCCCCGTCCATTCTGGATCGGATCAGTGCGCAACGCTATGGGCTTGGTTGGACGTGGTTGGCTCCCTACTGGGCCAAATAGGGCAGGTTGGCAGGAGGGTCGACCCAAGCACAACAGGGGCGGCTGGTTAGTCTCATATTGTGACAATTTCCACACTAAATCGCTCCCTAATTCTGTTTAGGATGAAATTACCTTCCAGTTCAGGTGACCGCTAAACCGCACCAGCTGTGGGGCTGGAGAGGGCTCTAGTTTATTCAGCGGAGGAATGTGTTTAAGTTTCCACTCTGGCTGCCATCGGGCAGGCCGGCTGACGCTCAACACCAACATTGATATTCCTCCTCCACAGAGTTGTTATTGTGACCAGCGCAGCTGAGTTGCAGGAAAAACATTTACACGTTCAAATGATTTCCACTGATAGATTGTAAACAGCACTTCAGTGAATGAATAATTACACTCAAATTTCACACACTGTATCCAATACAAAGGGTAAAGGAAACAACAAAGGGAAAAATACCAACACACTTTACCTCACCTCTTGCAGTGTAGTTAATATCTTGCAATTCAGTTAATATGTACACTGGGTATATCAAACATTAGGAACACCTTGCTAATTTTGAGTTGCACCGCCCCACTTTTGCCCTCAGAACAGCCTCAATTCGTCGGGGAATTGGACTCTACAAGGTGTCGAAAGCGTTTCACAGGGATGCTTGTCCATTTGGACTCCAATGCTTCACACTATTGTGTCAAGTTGGCTGGATGTCCTTGTTCTTGATACACACGGGAAACTAATTGATCGCCTTGAACCTACTACCATACCCCGTTCAAAGGCACTTAAATCTTTTGTCTTAGCCATTCACCTTCTGAATGGCACACATACACAATCTATGTTTCAATTGTCTACTCCCCTTTATCTACACTGATTGAAGTGGATTTAACAAGTGACATCAATAAGGGATTATAGCTTTCATCTGGATTCACCTGGTCAGTCCATGACATGGAAAGAGCGGATGTCCACAATGTTTTGTAAGACCAAAAAATGCATAGTCATTATATACATAGAGTTATTTGTATAAGAGATTATAATGCCTCATACATGCTTATAACAAGAAATACAAGTATTATACCTGCCGGCTTTATGCACAATGTTAAAAACGAATTCTAACTAGATTACAAAACCAACCTCAAACCATGGAACTTCTGCAAAGACATAGAACAACTACATTAGTATTGTCTACCACCTAGTAGTAGTCCATTCCAGTGGCAGTAACTGTAATGAAATTACGCCCCTGTGTGGTGCATACCTGATCTGCTCGTAGGCCTGCTCCACAGGACTGCTATCCATTGCCAGCATGATGGACCTCCTCTTGGCTGTGGAGATGGTGATGACCACCACCCGCATCAGAACCATGATGTTCACCTGATGAGACGACACACACACACACTGTCGGTAAGACAGAGACATACAATATATTCACATACACTTCAACAGGGTAAATGCAGTACATAATTGGTTAAAACATGCAAGTCATGTGAGAGGTACTGTTAGTATTCAGAAGGCCTACTGTATCTAAGACATTGTTTTGTCATCTGTTAGAGTTAAATTGGTATATTTTTTGGGGGGGGGGTAATAATTAGGGCTGGCAAACAATAAAAATATTCAACTTTAAACATTGCGTTAACTCGCAGGATTTTCTCAAAGTGAGCTGTAATTCAAGATTTTTCATGACGACTTCTTGATTTTGTCTAACGTAACGGTTAGCAAAATTTGGTAAATTGAGAAAGAACAATTTATTTAACCTTAATGTCAACTTGTTTTTACATGGCATTGTAGATTTTAGCTGTATAGATTATGTATTAGGATGTTTTCAGTGTATTTTCAATGCTTTCAGACAATGCAATGCGAGCAAAAAAAATGTGCATGTGTTCTCACCATAATTATGAAAATGACAGGGCCTGCGAAGCCCCAGATGACCCCGTTCTGCACACTGAGCCAACAGTGGCCATCAGCAGAGTACTTCCCTGAGGCAGAGGCCAGGGTGATGGTGACTATCAGCACTGGCAGACCTGGTAGGGAGGGAGGGAATGAGAGTTAGAGCAAGAGAGATCAGTTCTTCCTGAGTGTGTGTGTGTATATGCACTGTATGTGTGTGTATGTACAGTCAGGTACATAATTATTTTCTCTATAAAATAAATAATACAAATACTGAGCTATATTGTATGCTAAAACAAATGGGAAATTATATTATTTTAAACTATTACAACTGCTCAGAGAAAGATATTTTGTTTAACAAGTAAAATCTCAAACGATGGGGGACAAAATTATTTGCACCCGTTTTTAATAATCCAGCACCCTCCCCTTGCGAGGATAATGACACCGATGTTTTCATGAGATTGGAGAACACGTTGGGAGGGATCTTAGACTATTCCTCCATACAGAATCTTTCCAGATCCTTGATATCTTTTGTCTGCTCTTATGGGCTGCCCTCCTCAATTCAAGGACATTTTAGCCAAACACCTAGTTGCCTCTGCCAGGAGGCTGACACATGGCCACAAGTGGATTTTCCAGCAAGACAATAAGCCCAAGTATGAATCAAAATCCACAAGGAAATGGTTAATTTACCACAAAATCAACATTAAGTCTCCGGACTTGAACCCCACTGAAAACCTGTGGTTTGAACTGAAGAGGGCAGTCCATAACAGCAGATGAAGGATAGGAAGGATCTGAAAAGAAATATATATTTCTCAGAGAAATTGTATTAGTATAAAATAATACAATTTCCCCATACAATATAGCTCAGTATTTGAAAAATGTATTTTATAAAGTCTTTTTTTGCTCATATTTATCAAGGGTACCAATAATTGTGGACCTGACTGTACAGTATATGTAGTGTATGTGTACAGTATGTCTACTGGGGAGAATGGGATATGGAAAAGACATTGTTGCTCAATGGACTAATAAGAGAAATCTTCTTCTATCTTGTTCTTCTGTGTCATACCCCAGCCAATGAGGTAGTAGTACTTCATGTGTTGGTCCTCGCTCAGGTTGACTGCCACCACTTTGCTCCAGAGCAGCAGTCCTTCCACCAGCATCCAGCTGAAGGCAGCCATGAAGAAAAGGTGCAGCAGGGCCGCCACCAGGGTGCAGGCCACCTGACAGGGTCAAGGGTCAGATAAACAACACGCCAGACCAATACGCTTTGTAAGAGGATACGTCACAAAATGTGGAGCCACCCTATCCGTTTCAGGGGTAGCGGTTTCCTAGCAAAGAGAGGTGCCGTAGCTAACTAACTGTAAAGTGAATTATTTTTGCCCCACAGTTAGCCAAGATTGTTAGCCTACCTTGTTGTTGACAGCTGAGCCACTGCAGAGAAGGACTATCTGGGCACAGGTTAGCGCAATGAACAGGTTCTTGTGGATAGACGTCCTGTCCGATTTGGGAATGCTGGACAGAATCAAAAGATTTAGTGTTGAAAACATTTATATTTTAACAGGACGGCATAACAATAAAACCCCAATCAAGTATCTTTGCAATAATTACACATTTCACATGTATACTTTCAAAATGTCTGAGAAAGAAAGTAATAGCAGCAAATAGAATGGCTTTAAAGGCTCACTCTGTGATTTATCCAACCCCATCCTCAGCTTTATAGCAAACCAAGTGTGGGTCTGTCATTTTGTTGTTATTCAAATGAAGTATTGGCGAATAACCAGCCATCTCTTGTTTTTATCTGTGTGCCATCGGGTGTGTCTGGGATGATTTAGGTGTGACTGGCTCATAAATCTCCTTGTCAAGTCGCCTATTCCCGCTATTTCCAACCCCAGCCGATTGACCAATCGGCTATTCCAATTCCCATGCTGATTTGGATCTCCATTGATGAGTTAATTTGCTGCCCTTTAATGCCACCATAAACCTTCAGTGTGCTCAAACACATACACTACTAATTACTACATTAGCACTGTTAAAAACATCTAAAACAGAGCATCAGTGATGACTAGGCAGGATTCCGACCATAGAAATATAATTATTAGAAGGGACAAAGTCCTTGAGATCATGACAATTTTACTTGAAACAAATTACATTGACTTGAATGGGAAAACCCAATTCTAGTAATTGTATCTCTATGATTCCAATGGTATGTTGTTGGCTGGTTTGACCAGGGTTGGGGTCGATTCCATTTCAACTCAGACAACTCTTCATTGGAAATAATGAGAAATGTCTTCAATGAATCTCCTGAATTTAATCAATTCAAATGGAGTTAGAAACCCAAACCCTGGATGTGGCAACTTACTGTTGAGGAGTTCTGCTGTTAAATCAGGTTTAATTGTGAATGTAGCTACTGATTTATTGCTTTTAAAGGGGCTTGCTTACAATGTTTGTTTTCTCTTACTGTCTTTAAGTAAATGTTGTTGTTTGCTTTTGCATGGCTAAAATATAATATTCCAGTGAGTGCTGACTAAGAAATGGGCCATGCTGGCTTTGGAGGGTGAAGCTAAGTTAGAGAGGCCAAATGTCTCCAATGAGGCCATGTTGGTTCAAATTCTTCCCAGTTTCACAGTGGTGGTGTTTTTTCAAAAGTAGCAGCTTGGCGACTGGCTAATAAAACACTCACTCCAGCACGGTGAACAGCATCAAGGTCAACACCAGCGCGCACAGAGAGGCCCCAGAGCCGATAAACGTCAGCTTCGTCAAAATATCCTCCTCCTCCTGAGTCCACTGGGGAGAGAAAGGGAGAAAAGCACACATACGCATACACACAGTAGGACAAGCCAGTCAAAACACAGTCAACACATAAGTCTTGTTATCATTCACTGAGTACTGATCACTAGGAACGAGTCTATATTATAGCTGATTAACTCCTACATGGCCTGAGGCCTATGGTTCTCCATACTAACAGTGACATCTACTGGGCAATGTGGCACAATACAAGTTTGCAACAGTCTGATGGCAATAAGTGCAAGTGACTGACGTTAGATGAGCTTGATTTGAGGAATACTTGACACAACAAATAACCCTATTAAGCAGAGCAGAGCTGAACTACGCTGACCTGGCTACAAATCCACCAGTTCCTGCAGTTGTGCGTGCATGTGTATACAATTATTTGATGCAATATCAGAACTGAAACATACCACTACCACAAAGTGTGCAAAGCTCTCATCAAGGAAAAGGGTGGCTACTTTGAAGAATCTCAAATATAAAATCTGTTTTGATTTGTTTAACAGTTTTTTCTTTACTACATGATTCCATATGTGTTATTTCATAGTTTTTACGTATTCACTATTATTCTACAATGTAGAAAATAGTAAAAATAAAGAAAAACCCTTGAATGAGTAGGTGTGTCCAAACTTTTGACTGGTACTGTAGTGTATGTTGTTGCTTTGACGAAGTCATTTCTGAAGATTATTATTTATACTGAACAAAAATATAAATGCAACACGCAACCATTTCAAAGATTTTCCAGAGTTACAGTTCATATATTGAAATCAGTCAATTTAAATAAATTCATTAGTGCCTAATCTATGGATTTCACATGACTGGGCATTGGTGCAGCCATGGGTGGGCATAGGTCCACCCACTTGGCAGCCAGGCCCACCCACTGGGGAGCCAGGCCCAGCCAATCAGAATTAGTTTTTCCCCACAAAAGGGCTTTATTACAGAGATAAATACTCCTCAGCACCCCCTCTCCACCCACCCTCAGACGATTCCACAAGTGAAGAAGCTGGATATGGAGGTCCTGGGCTGACGTGGCTACACGTGTTTTGTGGTTTTGAGGCCGCTTGGACGTACAGCCAAATTCACTAAAACTACGTTGGAGGCAGTTTATGATATTAAAATTAACATTCAATTATCTGGCAACAGCTCTGGTGGACATTCCTGCAGTCAGCATGCCAACGGCACGCTCTCTCAAAACGTCTAACATCTATGGCATTGTGTTGTTCGACAAAACAGCACATTTTAAAGTGGCCTTTTATTGTACCCAGCACAAGGTGCAACTGTGTAATGATCATGCTGTTTAACCAGCCTCTTGATATACCACACCTGTCAGGTGGATGGATTATTTTGGCTAAGGAGAAATGCTCACTAACAAGAATATAAACAACATTTTAGAGAAATAGTTGAAAGAAATAAGCTTTCTTGTACGTATGAAACATTTCTGGGATTTTTTATTTCAGCTCATGAAACCAACACTTTACAGGTTACGTTTACATTTTTGTTCAGTGTATTTGATGTGATTAGATATTAATTTCAAGAGAACAAAAAAAAGTCAACCCTGTTACATAAATTGAACTGAAACTGTTCCTTTTAAAATATATTTTTTCTAAAGAAACATTGAACATCTCGTAGTAAAATCTACTCTTTTTGACAATTTTCTGGTGTTTTGTGGTGGAAAACTGAGTGGGTTGAGCGTAACACATCAACCCTATTACCCATAGATCGACAGGCTAGAAATGTTTTAACAATAACACAAATACTGTGACGCTTGCATTCAATTCCCCTTCCCTGATTCACACAACAAGCTTCCATTCTGCATTTCAAAAGGTGATTTATGGCTGATTTAAGATTACATCTTCAACACTGTTACGGTCAATATTGTTACGGTCAACCCTGTTACTTTATTTGGCAGTTACGCACTATTTTTAATTTTTAATTAACCTCTTGAGATGGTAAAACATGTTTTTTATAAAGTTGAACGTACTCTTTATGACAGAATGTTAAAATGTTTGTTTTTCTTCCTCACCAAGTTACACTACTCAAATGGCATGTAATTGGTGGAACGACCATGCTATTCATTACCTTGGACTCCATGTAATTCATCAGGACGGCGAAGTTGGTGGTGTGGTTACAATAGCATGAAGTGACATCAGAGCTCGTGTGAGTCACTCTGCAACCTTCGCTGGACCAGCCGTTAGAATTCCCAGTCCTGTGGCACAAAAACCCAGAAATCAATATGACACAAACACGCACACACATACAAACACTACGCAACGTTATGTTATGACTTATCGCTACTGACATGTACTCTAGAGACGTCTGACTTAGCTGCACTGTGTGGTCATACTTACATTAGGGTGAAATTCCAAAACACGCAAACAGGCGTGACTCGCTGCGAATACTCCACCTAGAACAAGAAACAGATGTTTCTCACCCTCTTTCTCTCTCAGTCTCTCTCCTCGCACCCTTCGACAGGACACGCCAAAAGCAACACGGAATCAGGCCAGGGAACTTACTAGAAAGACCTGGGCCAACTCTTTACTTTGTGAATAGATGTCAAATCAATGACATGTACTGTATTGTAGAGTTTCTATAACAACGGTATGTTTCCCTCAACCATTACTTCACCCTGTTCCCAACCACTGTAAAAATGACCAAGATTGGTTTGAATTGCACCATTTGTTAGTGAAACCCAAAGATTCTGGGGTTCTTGAGAATCTGGCAACCTCGCCTAAGAAAAATTGTAGGAGGAGAACCACCCACTAGACACAATATATACACATCAACGTTACACCACACACCCATACTTACAAAATCGTAATATATTGTACGGATTGGAATTCAGTTCATCATAAGAATTGCAGGAAATATTTTTGTTGTTGTTGCAGGACATAACATTTCACACTACTGAGCCGAACCAAGCCAAGCCGCACTGGCTGGCCTGATTACTCATCACCGTAGTTGCTGGAGCAGAGCTGGAAAGGACAATGTGAAATGAAAATATCCAAGCCAGTAAGTACTCTATGGTTCAGGTTGGCACTATAGTGTGAATCAGGATGCAGGCAGTAATCTAGTGTGTAGCAGTGGGCTTTATCCCCTTCATATATAGTAATGTGTATGTCCCAAATGGCACCCTATTCCCTATAGAGCAGTCATTTTGACATGGGCACATAGGACTCTAAAGGTAATAGGGTGCACTATAAAATAAATAGAGTGCCATTTGGAATGCAGCCATTGATCTTACCACGTGCGAGGAGGACAAAGTATAGTGGATGGCCACTGGGATGTTCTGGGCCTTGGAGGGGTCTCGAACCGTGGCTGAGATGACTGCAGTGGCCAGGCGACCAGGGAGGACACTGCGGAGAGCAATAATAGAGTAGATGTAACCTTTAGGCCTTTCCTTTCATGTGAGCTTGTTGGCAACCAAAATCAGATCTTATCCGATTAAGATCAGACTACTAGAAGTATAAAGTGTAATTTCTTTTTACATTTTTCTAGTAGATAAAGATTGTATTCAGAAATAATCCAATAATGTATTCCCTTTGAATTCTCCATGCTGTATGTTGGTGTAGCATTTTAATTCCCCAAAAGATCTGGAGGTTCTGAAACGTTTACCATAATTATGTCAAAGCCAAAGGTCATATGGTCATTCATTGTATTGGATGACATTCTCTACTAGGTCAAATTGGAGGTGTAAGGAAACCAGACCCTGTGTTTTCACTCTGGTCTTCTGGAGAAGTGTCCTGCTCCATCATAGACTGGATTTCCATGAGATGGCTGTAGTACGTATGGATGAACATCACTTCCTTGTGACCTGCCAAACAAAATGGGTGATAAAATAAACGTCATCATAAAATACAACACTGATGCGAGTGTTAGTTAAATGAGTCTCCCACTATTCTTGTTCAAACCGGAAGACCAGTGAAAAAAAATCTGACTATACCACTATAAATGGAGAAATATACACATTAATCTAACGATATCTTGTTGTATTTGTCGCAATTTAACCAACTCAAAGTGCTCTTGAAGTCACCACACTATTTTGATGATGTAGCCTAGTTTTAACAGGCCTATGAAGCATTGTTGGCCGACTAGTAAAGTATTATGGGGTTAATACGGTCTAGTGAAAATGACATTCGCTGTAGCCTAGCTTTGACTGAACGATGCACCTTGGTCCTTTTCTCTCTCCTTGTTCATTGCTATCGGGAGAATTTGGGAAGGTTGTGGCTGTTTTTACTTTGCTTACTGTGGTGATTTTATCAGAGGGAACATTTGATTTTCCGCTAATCAAAGAGATTTGCTGTAGAGGATAGCACTACGGTTGATCAATTGCCCGCAAATCTAAACCCGCCGCGAATCATGTGCCATTCTAAGGTAGGCTATATTTTACATAAAAGCTAACAATTTACTTATTATTCATTCATTATCATTCGTTAGCCTAAAAATCTATGGTAGGCCTTTTCTAGCAATAAAGTACAGTGGGGAAAAAAAGTATTTAGTCATACACCAATTGTGCAAGTACTCCCACTTAAAAAGATGAGGCCTGTAATTTTCATCATAGGTACACTTCAACAATGACAGACAAAATGAGAATAGAAAATCCAGAAAATCACATTGTAGGATTTTTCATGAATTTATTTGCAAATTATGGTGGAAAATAAGTATTTGGTCAATAACAAAAGTTTATCTCAATACTTTGTTATATACCCTTTGTTGGCAATGACAGAGATCAAATGTTTTCTGTAAGTCTTCACAAGGTTTTCACACACTGTTGCTGGTATTTTGGCCCATTCCTCCATGCAGATCTCTTATAGAGCAGTGATGTTTTGGGGCAGTTGTATGTAAACTTCCGACTTCAACTTTACATTTTACTTTGTAAAAATAAGCTGTTATGGGACTCTTTTATTTACTATAACTCTATTATTAATCAAATGTATTGTAAGGGAAATGAGAACATGTTACATGTTGCAGTAGGCCTTTAGAATAACGCTAAACATATCTTGACTCTATACAGCGAAGCAAACGATGCCAGCTCACAGAATGAATGACAATGGATGGAATGGGCAATCATTGTGCAAGTTACTTCACAATCTGATTTAAATTAGGCCTAACTGAATGATGAGGGTGAAGAGGTTGGTTTCATTTAGAACAACAATAGTGTAATAACGAGTTTGTGTTATGCCTATTTATCAGCGTTGGCACTCATGTTAATAATTTGACCGCACGCCTTGCAGGTTTGATTACCATTCTCTTTCACGTTTTGACAGCACTGCAAATACTGCAGAATTTAGATTTGGAGCCTGATGGAGGATCAGATATTGAGCTTGAAATCGACCTTGCTGATGAAGAGTCTTCATCTGATTCTGATCTTGAGTCTCACCGCAGAAAAACCAGAACAGAGCCAACTGAGACGGTGATCCCAACTGCCACGGTGAGACAGGAGTCTGGGAGGGATGGCACGGTTTGGGTAGAAAAGAGTGATGAGTTTATGTGACATGCAGATGTCGCAGTGCATCAGAGATTGTACTGTTGCTCATGTGCACAAAAAAGGAAACAGTACGTGGGACATGTCTAATGATGAACTGTAAGCATTTATTGCACGCGGAAAGAGCATGGATGTAGAGGAATTTTGTTCTGATAGTTTTAGGGTGGACTTGTTTTGGGAGAGACCATGCCACACAACCGCTACAGAGAGGTTATGCGACACCTGCAGCAGGGGCACACAAAACAAGGCCCATGAAAACTGTGTGCAGTGTAACCGATTTGTTTGTGGGGCTTGCTCACACAAAGCCTCGAAGCTGTGTGCTGACTTTGGAAACAAAGCATAAAGAGAAGACGAGATTGATTAATGCGTAAAGGCACGTAAGTGTCCGATACAATCAAAAAATGCGTGTTCTTATATCTTGTCATGAATATACAGTATTTCCACAAATATTAATTAATGCAATTCATCCTTCACAATTGTTCATGTACTGATGCTTTTGTTTAGGAATATGGCAAATAATTTCACCTGTGTACCTGGTTGGTTATATTATTATTATAGTTTTAACTTCTACTTTGTCAAAAGAAGCTGTAACTGGACTTTATTAATTACTATAACTATTACTAATCGAATCTACAAATAAAGTTGATCAAATGGCTTACACTGTAATGTTTTTATTGTAAGGGAAACAAACATAGGCTATAGGCAACGTTCTCTAGTGGTTCTAGAGTTAAACCTTAGTGTGAGTGTCCGTGTGTGTGTTCATCCGCATGAATGAGTGTTACCCAAGTCATGTAGTCTCTGGACCTCCGTGTCGGGGATGAGCAGCTCGTCCTGGCCACTACCTTTACTGTGGCCGCCAAACACTGACGGTTTAAACACACAGCTGCAGCTCATCTGGGACAGCGTCCGTGCCTCCACGTGCACATCTGGGAACAAAGGACATACAGGGAAATTGGACTCCTATAAAGTAATACAGGAACATTAGACAAATTGGACTCGTGCTAAAATATGGAATTGTTTTAAGATGATCATACCAAGGATAATTTAGCTATTTGAGATATCAAAAATATACAGTACCAGTCAAAAGTTTGGACACACCTACTCGTTCAAGGGTTTTTCTTTATTTGTACTATTTTCTACATTGAAGAAAATATGAAAACTATGAAATAACACATATGGACTCATGCAATAACCAAAAAAAAATGTTAAAACGACTCAAAATTTATTTTAGATTTTAGATTCTTCAAAGTAGCCACCCTTTGCCTTCATGACAGCTTTGCAAACTTTTGGCATTCTCTCAACCAGCTTCATGAGGTATTCTATCGTTTTGACGTTTCTACTGTAGCATACAGTATGTATGTATGGAGCATAAAGTATTAACAGTTTTATTCACAGTACTGGTGAAAAATAATACTTTCCGATAATTGCATAGATTTTAATGGACACCTATGATGTGTGTAAAATACTTTTTTGAAGGTTGTACTGATTACGATGAGATAAGGCTAAGCTATTTGCCAGCTATGTGTTGCGCCATGTTTGTTGACATTATACAATGCATTCTGGGTGTCACATAAACTGTTAGATCAAAGATGTTATATAATGAGGTGAAGTAGATGACACACCCCCTTCAAAAACGACCAAACTCATCTCGTCTCCAGAAGGCACTGCATCTCAGAAGAGAGACTTCACTGCAGTCCCTGGTTCGAATCCAGGCTACATCACATCCGGCCCGGATTTAGGATTCCAATAGGGTAGCGCACAATTGGCACAGCGTCCTCCGGGTTTGGCCGGGGAAGGCAGTCATTGTAAATAAGAATTTGCCACCATTTTATTTTCCACCATAGTTTGCAAATAAAAAAATGTAAAATCCTACAATGTGATTTTCTGGATTTTCTTTTCTCATTTTGTCTGTCATAGTTGAAGTGTACCTTTGATGAAAATTACAGGCCTCTCATCTTTTTAAGTGGGAGAACTTGCACAATTGGTGTATGACTAAATACTTTTTTGCCCCACTGTACATGACCATTTCTTGGAGAGACTCCTTCCCCTCCAGGAGACTGTCAAACATGAGACAACACCACCCCAATGAGTGTTGCTTGGCAGCTTCAATGTGGTGCTCTTATTCTTCTCACTTCGCTTGGTGAGGTAGATTGCTGCTATAACTTGATGACCCTTCACATACCTAACCATTTCCTTGGCTTTCTTGTAGAGTGTATCTATTGTTTTCAGTGCCATGATGTCCTTGAGGAGCATATTCAATGCATAAGCAGCACAGCCAATGGGTGTGATGTGAGGGAAGGACTCCTCCACTAGACCAAGCAGCCTTCATGATTCCATGATTGTCTGTCACCGCTGCAAATACCTTCTGTGGTCCAAGGTCATTGATGGCTGCCTTCAGCTTATCTGCAATGTAGAGACCGGTGTGTCTGTTGTCCCTTGTGTCTGTGCTCTTGTAGAATACTGGTTTGAGGGGTGGAGATGATGTAGTTTATCAGAGGTGAAGCAGTTGCATACACAACTCGAGCAAGACATCCATCAGCATTTCTCTGATTACGTTCCTCCATTGAGTCAAAAAAACTTCTGGTTCCAGGAGGACCATGAGCTGTTGCTATCAATAAGGAGACTGATTCAGCATTATCACCTCAAATAGAAGTAGAGGGACTTTTGTCAGAGGTTGCTTGTTGTGAGTGCTGAGGGAACTTTATGCACTTGGCCAGATGATTCTGCATCATTGATGCATTCTTCACATATGATTTGGCACAGTATTTGCAAATGTACACAGCTTTTCCTTCTACATTAGCTGCAGTGAAATGTCTCCACACATCAGTTAGTGCCTGTGACATTCCTGTAAAGATTAGAAAAAAATAGTAAAAAAAACAAATACAATTCCATGTACAGATAAATAGTTAAGCAATAAGATGTTTTAAAATGAAACATGTATGTAAACAGGTGAATTAACACTCCTCAGTTAGGCTCAAGCAAGCTAAAACCCACATGGTAACAAAAACTAACTAGCATAAATTGTTACTTTAGAAATGATTTAAACAAAAAAATATAAAATGTCATATAAAATATATTCACCCCACCCAGTATTGTAATCAAAACTTACCAGAAAGCATGTAGTCCTTGGCTCAGACAGTGTAGTAGTGTGGGCTCAATAGCATCTCATTACACGGAACCCAAACCGGATGCGCGCGTGCGCCATCGTGCTCTATCGTGCATACATTTATTTTGTCCCCCTACACCAAACGTGATCACGACACGCAGGTTAAAATATCAAAACAAACTCTGAACCAATGACATTCATTTGGGGACAGGTCGAAAAGCATTAAACATGTATGGCAATTTAGCTAGTTAGCTTGCACTTGCTAGCTAATTTGTCCTATTTAGCTAGCTTGCTGTTGCTAGCTAATATGTCCTGGGATATAAACATTGAGTTGTTATTTTACCTGAAATGCACAAGGACCTTCACTCCTACAATTAATCCACACATAAAACGGCCAACCGAATCGTTTCTAGTCATCTCTCCTCCTTCCAGGCTTTTTCATCTTTGAACTTATATGGTGATTGGCATCTAAACTTTCATAGAACTACCACGATGACCGGCAAAACTGTTCATCTTTCAATCACCCACGTGGATATAACCAATGAGGAGATGGCACGTGGGTACCTGCTTCTATAAACTAATGAGGAAACGGGAGAGGCAGGACTTTCAGCGTGATCTGCGTCAGAAATAGAAAGGAGTTCTATTTTAGCCCTTGGCATCACAGACGCTCGTTGGCGCGCGCGAGCAGTGTGGGTGAAATAATTTAATAACATGGATTTCTAAAATGTATTTTGCTCGCTCGCGCACGCGACGTGTCCGGTCTGGCCAGCATGTTAGTGTGCAATATCTTGAGAATCAGCTGTACATGTGATGGAAGAGTGCACTGCACATGTGATGGAATAATGCACGGTGCATGCAGATGGTTGCAATACCATTGAATAGTTTAACCAAAATATGTCACAAGACCTAGAATTGCCTCATGTGTATCCCACAAAAAAGGTTCACTGTTATAAGCTAACTTTTTGATGAATTTAAAAATAATTCCCCAAATTCCAGGGCTTAACTTCCCATGGAAATATTCCGGTAATTTACCAGAAAGTTTCCGACACTTTGCAACCCTAGGGACCACAATAGAATGATCACACCCATTTGTTGGTACGTGTCAAGAGAGTTTATCTATACTTTCCATAGCTGTCTATTTACCAACACAAACTGACGCTGGCACAAAGACCGCACTAAATGAGCTGTAAAAGGGCCAAACGCAAATAGGAAAATGCTCATCCAGAAGTGGCGCTCCTAGTGGCTGGTGATTTTAATGCAGGGAAACTGATATCCATCTTACCTCATTTTTTCAAGCATGTCACCTGTGCAACTAGAATTAAAAAAAACTCTAGATCACCATCACTCCGCACACAGAAACACATGCAAAGCTCTCCCTCACCCACCATTTGGCAAATCTGCCAAATAATACTATCATCCTGATTCCTGCTTACAAGCAAAAAATCGAACAGGAAGTACCAATGATGCGCCCAATGTGGAAGTGGTCTGATGAAGTGGATGCTAAGCTACAGGACTGTTTTGCTAGCACAGACTGGAATATGTTCCGGGATTCATTTGATGGCATTGAGGAACTTACCACACCAGTCACAAACTTCATTAACAAGCATGCCCACATTCACATCGACGGGGATGTAGTGGAGCGGGTCGAGAGATTCAAGATTGTTGGTTTCTACATGACTAAGGATCTATCACTGTCCACACACACCAACACAGTCATTAAGAGGGCACGAAACACCTCTTCCCCCTAAGGAGTCTGAAAAAATGTGGAATGGGCCCTCAGATCCTCAAAAAGTTATACAGCTGCACCATTGAGAGCATCTTGACTGGACATACCAGTTGGTATGACAACAACTTGGCATCCTTCCGCAAGGCACTAGAGGGTAGTGAGTACGGCCAAGTAAATCACTGGGGCCGAGCTTCCTGCCATCTTGGACCTCTATAACAGGCGGAGCCAGACAGCCAGACATTTTTCAAAGACTCCAGCCACCCAAGTCATAGACCAGGGGTTCCCAAACATTCTTGGCCCACAACCCTATTTTGAGATCTAAAACTTCTCTGAAACCCAACCATGTGAAAAAATGTACACTTTACATACAAAAGTATGTGGACACCCTTTCAAATTCACCTGTTGCTAACATGTGTATAAAATCGAGCACACAGCCATGCAATCTCCATAGACAAACATTGGCAGTACAATGGCCTTACGGAAGAGCCCACCTTTGCAACAAGTCAGTTTGTCAAATTTCTGCCATGCTTGAGCTGCCCTGGTCAACTGTAAGTGCTGTTATTGTGAAGTGGAAATGTCTAGCCATAACAACGGCTCAGCCGCAAAGTGGTAAGCCACACAATCCCACAGAACGAGACCGCCGAGTGCTGAAGCGCATAAAATTATAAAAATCGTCTGTCCTCAGCTGCAACACTTACAACCGAGTTCCAAACTGCCATTGGAAGCAACATCAGCACAATAACTGTTCGTCGGGAGCTTCATGAAATGGTTTTCCGTGGCCGAGCATCTCGCACACAAGCTTAAGATCACCATGTGCAATGTCAAGCGTCAGCTGGAGTGGTGTAAAGCTTGCCGCTATTGGACTCTGGAGCAGTGGAAACGTGTCCTCTGGAGTGATGAATCACGCATCACCATCTAGCAGTCCAACGGACAAATCTGGGTTTGGTGGATGCCAGGAGAACGCTACCTGCCCCAATGCATAGTGCCAACGGTAAAGTTTGGTGGATGAGGAATCATTTCTGGGGCTGTTTTTCATGGTTCGGGCTAGGCCCCTTAGTTCCAGTGAAGGGAAATCTTAACACGACAGCATACAATGACATTCTAGAAGAGTCTGTGCTTCCAACTTTGTGGGAACAGTTTGGGGAAGGCCCATTCCTGTTTCAGCATGACAATGCCTCGGTGCACAAAGCAAGGTCCATACAGAAACGGTTTGTCGAGATCGGTGTGCAAGAACTTGACTGGCCTGCACAGAGCCCTGACCTCAACCCCATCGAACACATTTGGGATGAATTGGAACGCCGACTGCGAGCCAGGCCTAATTGCCCAACATCTGTGCTCGACCTCACTAATGCTCGTGGCTGAATGGAAGCAAGTCCCTGCAGCAAAGTTCCAACATCTAGGGGAAAGCCTTCCCAGAAGGCTCTGAAAAATACGAGGTCAAATCATGATGCCAGTGATGTTTAGGTCAGAATGTCGGAGCTCTAGAAAGAGGTCCAAGTTCCCGAGTTGGAAATTCGAGTTGGATGACTGTTCAAAAATATATATCCCTGTCGGAGTTCCCAGTTGTTTTGAACGCAGCATTAATGCTCAGAGGGAGACGGCAGGGTATTCCCTTTGAGTCAGGAACCAAAACTCCTCCACAGTGACCAGTGAATGCATTCGGTCACATGACAGCCCGATCAGCTGTTCATTTTCACTTACCGGCATGTCTGAGCCAGGATCACAGTTAAACGGATTGGGAAGTAGGTCCCAAAGTTCTCTTCCAAGCATCGGAAGTGAGCAGTCATCACTCGTGTGGGACACTTACTGATGCTGTTGTCCGTTAGAAACATGCACAGCCTAGGGAAGGGGGCATGGTTCGCTTTTGAAATACTCTCTCCAATAGGAATTCTTCCCTCTGAATCCACTGACTCGGTCACTCGTCAGTAGAATGTTTTGTATTTCCCCTGCATGCTTGTGTTCAGTTCTCCAAATATGTCTGTTACATAGTCAAGGAAACACATTTTTCTTTCATTACACAAAAAGTCAACCAAGTCTGTTCTTTGGGGGGGGGGGGGGGTTTACATCCATTTTGAATGACAACAGTTCCTCTCTCAATGCAAAATATCTTTCCAACACTCTCCCTCAATAACCACCAAGCCTCAGTGTGCAATAGAACATTGTCATGCTCTGATGCCATATCTCCACATAGTTTAGCTAACAGGCGTGCGCGCAGGGGACGTGGTTTGATGAGGTTAATAATCAAAGTTACCTAGTGCAGTACAGCGGCAAGTAAAAGCATGTGAACCCTTTGGAATTTCCTGGATTTCTGCAGAAATTGTACATACAATTTGAACTGATCTTCATCTAAGTCACAACAATAAACAAACACAGTGTGCTTAAACTAATAAAACACACATTATTGTATTTTTCTTGTCTATATTGAATACATCATTTACACATTAAACATAATTTAAACAAACGTCTGGGACCTGTTGGATCGGAGGGTGAGGGCTAGGGCCATTCCCCCCAGAAATGTCCGGGAACTTGCAGGTGCCTTGGTGGAAGAGTTGGGTAACATCTCACAGCAAGAACTGGCAAATCTGGTGCAGTCCATGAGGAGGAGATGCACTGCAGTACTTAATGCAGCTGGTGGCCACACCAGATACTGACAGTTACTTTGATTTTGACCCCCCCCCCCTTTGTTGAGGGACACATTATTCAATTTCTGTTTGTCACATGTCTGCAGAACTTGTTCAGTTTATGTCTTAGTTGTTGAATCTTGTTGTGGTCATACAAATATTTACACATGTTAAGTTTGCTGAAAATAAACGCAGTTGACAGTGAGAAGACGTTTCTTTTTTTGCAGAAACCTGTTAAATAGTTAGTTAAATAGTTAACCTTATAGCTACCCGGGACTATCTGTATTGACCCTTTTTGCACAAACTTTTTTTTATTCTTCACAAACACTGCTGCTACTGTTTATTATCTATCCTGTTGCCTATTCACTTCATTCCTAGTTATATGTACATATCTACCTCAATTACCTCGTAGCCAAGTTATCATTACTCATTGGGTATTTATTATTACATGTTATAATTTTTCTAATAATTCTCTATTTTCTTTCTCTCGGCCTGTGACGAATATAATTTTATTTGATTCAAACACTATACTCCCAGACTGAGCCATCAGATACCACTGTAAAGTGAACTCCCTTTTCTTTGTCATTGTCACGTTCTGACCATCGTTCGTGTGTGATTTCCTTGTTTTAGTGTTGGTCAGGACGTGAGCTGGGTAGGCATTCTATGTTGGATGTCTTGTTTGTCTATTTCTATGTCTGGCCTGATATGGTTCTCAATCAGAGGCAGGTGTTAGTCATTTTCACTGTGTGTTTGTGGGTGATTGTCCTTAGTGTCCTGATGTCATTGTTCTGTGTTAGGTTTCACAAGTATAGGCTGTTTCGGTTTTCGTTAAGTTTATTGTTTTGGTAGTGTTTGTGTTTAGTTCGTTTCTTCATTAAACATGGATTGCAATAGACACGCTGCATTTTGGTCCGACTCTCCTTCTCATCAAGAAAACCGTTACAGAATCACCCACCGCAAAAGGACCAAGCAGCGTGTCAACAGGCAGGAGCAGCCCAAAGAGGAGATGCGCAATAAGGATTTCTGGACATGGGAGGAAATCCTCGACGGGAGAGGACCCTGGGCTAAACCAGGGGAGTGTAGCCGCCCAAAGGTGCAGCAGGAGAAGAGGCAACAGGAGCAGCGCGAGGAGGTATGGACATGGGAGGACGAATTAGAAGGAAGAGGACCCTGGGCTCAGCCAGGAGAATATCGCCGCCCCAAAGAAGAACTAGAGGCGGCGAAAGCGGAGAGGCGCTGGTATGAGGAGGCAGCACGGCGACGCGGATGGAAGCCTGAGAGCCAGCCCCAAAAATTTCTTGGGGGGGGGGCTAACAGGGAGTATGGCTACGCCAGGTAGGAGACCTGGGCAGACTCCCTGTGCTTACCGGGGGGCTAGAGAGACCGGACAGGCACCGTGTTATGCAGTGGTGCGCACGGTGTCTCCAGTGCGGGTGCATAGCCCGGTGCGGTATATTCCAGCTCCGCGTGTTGGCCGGGCTAGATTGAGCGTCGAGCCTAATGCCATGAAGCCGGCTCTACGCAGCTGGTCCCCAGTGCGTCTCCTTGGGCCGGCTTACATGGCACCAGCCTTGCGCTCGGTGTCTCCGGTTCGCCTGCATAGCCCAGTGCAGGTTATTCCACCTCGCTGCACTGGCAGGGCGACCGTGAGCATTCAACCAGGTAAGGTTGGGCAGGCTCGGTGCTCAAGAGCTCCAGTGCGCCTGCACGGTCCGGTCTTTCCAGTACCACCTCCACACCCCAGCCCTCCGGTAGCAGCTCCCCGCACCAGGCTTCCTGTGCGTGTCCTTGGCCCAGTGCCAGCACCACGCATCAGGCCTACAGTGCGCCTCGCCTGTCCAGCGCTGTCGGAGCCCTCCTCCTCTCCAGCGCTGTCGGAGTCTCCCGCTTGTTTAGCGCTGTCAGAGCTTTCCGCCTCTACAGCGCTGCCGGAGTCTCCCGCCTGTTCAGAACTGCCAGTCTGCATAGAGCTGCCAGTCAGCATAGAGCTGCCAGTCTGCAAGGAGCTGCCAGTCTGCAAGGAGCTGCCAGTCTGCAAGGAGCTGCCAGTCTGCAAGGAGCTGCCAGTCTGCAAGGAGCTGCCAGTCTGCAAGGAGCTGCCAGAGCTGCCAGTCTGCAGGATACCGCCAAAGCTGCCAGTCTGCAGGATACCGCCAAAGCTGCCAGTCTGCGAGGAGCAGCCAGAGCTGCCAGTCTGCATGGAGCAGCCAGGGCCGCCAGTCAGCATGGAGCAGCCAGGGCCGCCAGTCAGCATGGAGCAGCCAGGGCCGCCAGTCAGCATGGAGCAGCCAGGGCCGCCAGTCAGCATGGAGCAGCCAGGGCCGCCAGTCAGCATGGAGCAGCCAGGGCCGCCAGTCAGCATGGAGCAGCCAGTCAGCATGGAGCAGCCAGAGCAGCCAGTCAGCATGGAGCTTCCAGATCTGCCAGTCGACCAGACTCTTCCAGATCTGCCAGTCGACCAGACTCTTCCAGATCTGCCAGTCGACCAGACTCTTCCAGATCTGCCAGTCGACCAGACTCTTCCAGATCTGCCAGTCGACCAGACTCTTCCAGATCTGCCAGTCGACCAGACTCTTCCAGATCTGCCAGTCGACCAGACTCTTCCAGATCTGCCAGTCGACCAGACTCTTCCAGATCTGCCAGTCGACCAGACTCTTCCAGATCTGCCAGTCAGCCAGACTCTTCCAGATCCGCCAGTCAACCAGGATCCGCTATTCAGCCAGGATCCGCCATTCAGCCAGGATCTGCCAGAACCGCCAGCCAGCCAGGATCTGCCGGATCCAACTACCTGCCTGAGCTTCCTCTCAGTGCTGAGCTACCCATCAGTCCCGAGCTACTTCTGTCCCGAGCTGCCCCTCTGTCTCGAGCTGACCCTCTGTCCCGAGCTGTCATTAAGGAGGGTCACCTATCTAGGGACGCTAAGGAGGTGGACCAAGACTATTATGGAGTGGGGTCCACGTCCAGCGCCAGAGCCGCCACCGCGGACAGATGCCCACCCACACCCTCCCCTATAGGTTTAAGTTGTGCGTCCGGAGTCCGCACCTTGGAGGGGGGGTACTGTCACGTTCTGACCATCGTTCGTGTGTGTTTTCCTTGTTTTAGTGTTGGTCAGGACGTGAGCTGGGTGGGCATTCTATGTTGGATGTCTTGTTTGTCTATTTCTATGTCTGGCCTGATATGGTTCTCAATCAGAGGCAGGTGTTAGTCATTGTCTCTGATTGGGAACCATATTTAGGTAGCCTGGGTTTCACTGTGTGTTTGTGGGTGATTGTCCTTAGTGTCCTGATGTCATTGTTCTGTGTTAGGTTTCACAAGTATAGGCTGTTTCGGTTTTCGTTAAGTTTATTGTTTTGGTAGTGTTTGTGTTTAGTTCGTTTCTTCATTAAACATGGATTGCAATAGACACGCTGCATTTTGGTCCGACTCTCCTTCTCATCAAGAAAACCGTTACAGTCATTTCACCTATATTCTCTAGTTGGTTCGCGTCTATCTGAAGTTCCCAGTTCTATCTCCAGTTCTTATCCGTTCTTATCAGTTCTTATGTTAATTTTATTCTTAATAAGACCTCATTTCAAAGATGTTTAGCAACACTATAAAAAAACGGTTGCAAACAATATCCTTACCTATGTTTTCCGTGGAGAGTGTGAAGCTTTTCCACTCGGCAGATAGCACATCTGCTAAAGCTCCAGTCAGTTTATCAATGCTCTCCACCACAGTGAATGGTCCCACAGTCTGTATGGAAAAAAAATACAAAATAAAAATTATTTTTTTGCATTTGTGTGAAAAAAACAACATATTACTGATATGGGATTTTCAGGTTGAAAACTGGTCATGTAACCAGAATACAACGACTGGTCTCTGTTACAATCAGGTAATGATATATTTTTTCACGACAAGATCAAGAAGTCATGAAAAATACATAATATTCCTGTTGTTTTGTGGTCAGATTACAACTTCCTTATAGAACCAGTTCCTTATAGAACATATAAAAATTACACAATAAATCAAAACTTCACATTCATTGTAGAGATAAGACAAAAGTGTGACAAAAAAAATATTAAGACCAGTATACAACCTGACCATGAAATCACTAAATACGTAATGGCAACCAGTTTTGTTTGCCGGTGTAATACATTATATAAACGTGTGAACACTGAAAACGTACAACGTCCTCCGGCCGACCTAGCCACCGGGTGGCCCTCTTAGAGTCCAGGATGAGACTGGCCAGTTTCAGGTAGTTGGTGGCAATGGACACCATGGCCTCGGCAGAGTCTAGGCCCCCCTGGGCATGGTTGACCTCCTGGGTGGTGGTGGTGGCCTCCAGTTTCATCAGCTCGGTGAGGTAGAGGACATCGGTGGACGTGAGGATGTCCGGACTGGCCTCCAGGACCTTGACCAGCACGGTAGTCAGTCCGCTCAGCGACACCAAGTCTTTCTCAGACGACGCGTTCATGCTCATGTCCTCAATCACCTTGGTGAAAAACATGGTGGTTTGAACCATAGAAATAGAATAACTATTAGAACATTAGCGAACTTTGACTTGAATGGGAATGTCTATTGGGATTATTTACAGTGCATTTGGAAAGTATTCAGACTAGAGGTCGACCGATTAATTAGGGCCGATTTCAAGTTTTCATAACAATCGGAAATCGGTATTTTTGGGCGCCGAATTCCGATTATTATTATTTTTTTTTTTATACCTTTTATTTAACTAGGCAAGTCAGTTAAGAACACATTCATATTTTCAATGACTGCCTAGGAACTGTGGGTTAACTGCCTTGTTCAGCTCAGGGGTTCCAATCTTGTAACAGCACAGTTAACTAGTCCAACGCTCTAACCATTGCACTCCACGAGTAGCCTGCCTGTTACACGAATGCAGTAGAAGCCAAGGTAAATTGCTAGCTAGCATTAAACTTATCTTATAAAAAACAATCAATCATCATAACTACTAATCCAGTTTAGCAGGCAATATTAACCAGGTGAAATTGTGTCATTTATCTTGTGTTCATTGCACGCAGAGTCAGGGTATATGCAACAGTTTGGGCTGCCTGGCTCATTGCGAACTAATTTGCCAGAATGTTACGTAATTATGACATACATTGAAGGTTGTGCAATGTAACAAGAATATTTAGACTTAGGGATGCCACCCGTTAGATAAAATACCGAACTGTTCCGTATTTCACTGAAATAATAAAGGTTTTGTTTTCGAAATGATAGTTTCCCGGATTCGATCATATTAATGACCAAAGGCTCGTATTTCTGTGTGTTATTATGTTATAATTAAGTCTGAGTTGATAGAGCAGTCTGACTGAGCAGCAGCAGGCCCGTAATCATTCATTCAAACAGCACTTTCGTGCGTTTTGCCAGCAGCTCTTCTCAAGCACCGCGCTGTTTATGACTTCAAGCCTATCAGCCTAATGGCTGGTGTAACCAATGTGAAATGGCTAGCTAGTTAGCTGGGTGTGCGCTAATACTGTTTCAAACGTCACTTGCTTTTAGATTTGGAGTAGTTATTCCACTTGCGCTGCGGGCCGTGGCTTTTGTGGAGCGATGGGTAACGATGCTTCGAGTGTGGCTGTTGTCGATGTGTTCCTGGTTCAAGCCCAGGTAGGGGCGAGGAGGGGGACGGAAGCTATACTGTTACACTGGCAATACTATAGTGCCTATAAGAACATCCAATAGTCAAAGGTATATGAAATACAAATGGTATAGAGAGAAATAGTCCTATAAATACTATATTAACTACAACCTAAAACCTCTTATCTTGGAATATTGAAGTCTCAAGTTAAAAGGAACCACCAACTTTCATATGTTCTCATGTTCTGAGCAAGGAACTTAAATGTTAGCTTTTTTACATGGCACATATTTTACATGGCACACATTTTTACATGGCACATATTACTTTCTTCTCCAACACTTTGTTTTTGCATTATTTAAACCAAATCGAACATGTTTCATTATTTATTTGAGGCTTAATTGATTGTATTGATGTATTATATTAAGTTAGAATAAGTGTTCATTGAGTATTGTTGTAATTGTCATTATTACAAATAAAAAAATAAAGGAATCGGCCGATTAATCGGTATCGGGTTTTTTGGTCCTCCAATAATCGGTATCGGCGTTGAAAAATCATAATCGGTCGACCTCTAATTCAGACCCTTTGACTTTTTCGTTACGTTACAGCCTTATTCTAAAATAGATTCAATATTTTTTCCACCTCATCAATCTACACTCAATACCCATAATGACAAAGCAAAAACAGATTTTAAGACAACTTGTGTAAATGTGATATTTAATTTTTTTCAGACCCTTTACTCAGTACTTTGTTGAAGCACCTTCGGCAGCGATTACAGCCTCAAGTCTTCTTGGGTATGACGCTACTAGCTTGGCACATGTATATTTGGGGAGTTTCTCACATTCTTCTCTGCAGATTCTCTCAAGCTCTGTCAGGTTGGATGGGGAGTGTCGCTGCACAGCTATTTTCAGGTCTCTCCAGAGATGTTTGATCAGGTTCAAGTCCGGGCTCTGGCTGGGCCACTCAATGATATTCATAGATTTTATGAATATAAAGACCCGGCTTCATAGACCCGAAGCCACTCCTGCGTTGTCTTGGCTGTGTGCTTAGGGTCAATGTCCTGTTGAATGGTGAACCTTAGCAACAGTCTGAGGTCCTTAGCGCATTGGAGCAGGTTTTCATCAAGGATCTCTCTGAACTTTGCTCTGTTCATCTTTCCCTCAATCCTGACAAGTCTCCCTGAAAAACATCCCCACAACATAACGCTCCACCGTAGGGATGGTGCCAGGTTTCCTCCAGACGTGATGCTTGGCGTTCAAGCCAAAGAGTTCAATCTTGGTTTCATCAGACCAGAGAATCTTGTTTGTCAAGTTCTGAGAGTTCTTTAGGTGCCTTTTAACAAACTCCAAGCGGGTTGTCATGTGTCACTTCCTGAGGAGTGGCTTCAGTCTGGCCACTCTACCATAAAGGCCTGATTGGTGGAGTGCTGCAGAGATGGTTGTCCTTCTGGAAGGTTCTTCCATCTCCACAAACTTCTTTCATTTAAGAGTGATTTCTCATGAAGCTGGTTGAGAGAATGCCAAGAGTGTGCAAAGCTGTCATCAAGGCAAAGGGTGGCTACTTTGAAGAATCTCAACTATAAAATATATTTTGATTTGTTTACACTTTTTTTGGTTACTATATGATTCCATATTTCACCGTTTTGATGTCTTCACTATTATTATACAATGTAGAAAATAGTAAAAAATAAAGAAAAACCCTTGAATGAGTATGTGTGTCCTAACTTTTGACTGGTACTGTACGTATTCACACCCCTTTGCTATGACGCTCCAAGTTGAGCTCAGGTGCATCCAATTTCCTTTGATCATCCTTGAGATGTCGCTACAACTTGATTGGAGTCCACCTGTGGCCAATTCAATTGTTTGGACATGATTTAAAAAGAAACACACCTGCTGTTCACCACCGCTCCCCATCTAAATTAACCCCCTAGAATCGATGTTCGTGCCCCAGTGGAAAGGTTCCACAGTTGACAGTGCATGTCAGAGCAGATACTCCAAGGAACTGTCTGCAGATCTCTGAGATAGAATTGTTATGAGGCATTTATTTGGGGAATGGTAAAAACGTTGAACGTTTCCAAGTGCACAGTGGTCTCCAGCATTGTGAAATTGAAAAAAATATGGAAATACCCACACTCTGCCTAGAGCTGGCTGTCTGACCAAACTGAACAACCGGGCAAGAAGGACTCTGACAGAACTACAGAGAGTTCCTTGGCTGATATGGGAGAACCTGCCAGAAGGACAACAGTCTCTACAACACTTCACCAATCTGGGCTTTATTGGAGTGGCCAGACTGAAGCCACTCCTGAGAAAAAGGCACGTGATATTGTGGAATATATAATCAAAGGGAAGAGAGACCAGATTCTTTCAAACAACACTTTATCATAAGATTTGCAAAAATCAACATCACCAAGAACGGTTCAGAGTTGAAAGCTTAACAAACATAGCCCGGTCTCTGCTTTTATAGAGGAAATACATACAACCTCTTTCTGTATACGTGGCAGTCAACAGATAGTGTGTAAAAGGTAATTAGTTAGCACATTCACAACTGCAAAACACTATAATGTGCTCCTTTCTGCAAGTTTCCATACATGTGACTTTCTGTAGATAGTAAACCCATGGGGTGTCACATGCTGCGGCCGCACCCAAGCTGACCTTAGCTATACGCCCAGTCTTATGACTAAGTCCCACAAAGACAAGGTTGTATCAGGTTAGAAAAGCACCAGCATATAACAAGATAATTCTTTAAACAGTAAAACATGGGATAGAATGACTAATTATGTATTTTCCACGATAATGACCGCACGCACGCCTGGAGTTTGTTAAAAGGAATGCTGGAATGGCTTCAGAACAAGAATGTGACAGTCCTTGAGTGGCCCAGTCAAAGCCCAGACTTGAATCCCATAGAAAATCTGTGGATAGACTTGAAGATTGCTGTTCACCACCGCCATCTAAATTAACCCCCTAGAATCGATGTCCGTGCCCCAGTGGAAATCTAATTAGCATAGAGCTAGAGCGGTGTTTGTCCGACCATGAGACATCCCGAAAATCGGTCTTCTTACTAAATTGTCTGTAGTGTCCGAATGTTTTGGTCTACGAGCCCCACAAACGTCTTGGAACTCGTCTGAAGTCGGTACAGCCGATCTGCCAACTTCTGTCTGTAGTGTTCGAACAGTTTGGGCTACACTAATATAACCCATCTGTAGAAAGGTGATACTCTAAAGAACACGTACATGTCAGTTGTTTTGCTCTAGGATGCCCACAGGCATCACAAGACTAGTCTGAAGGTCCCCTGGTACCAAATGAAAACATTTATGGAAGTATTTATGGAGACTGTTTAGTTCCAAAAATAAGGGGTTAAACACATGTAAACACACTTTTTTTTGGGGGGGACTATCTGTTGTTCCATGTAGTGAATCTGTTATTCAATGTGTTTGTATGGGCTAATAGCAGTAAAGGTCAAATAAAAATGTTCATTAAATAATTTGTTTATATATTTTTTGATACTTCAAGGGGTCTTACAATTCAAAATCAAATAGCAAAATGATCCTTGGTATGGATCATTTTGGTACCTTGGTACCTTCTTAAAACAATTCCACATGGCTTAGTAGAACCCTCCCCGGCTTAGACGTAATGGTTTAACAAAGCTTGAGAAAATCTGCAAGGAGGAATGGGAGGAAATCCTCAAATCCGGGTTTGCAGAGCTGATACAGACACACCCAAGACAACTCAGAGCTATAAACCGCCAAAGCTGCTTCTACAAAGTATTGACTCAGGGGTGTGAATACTTAAGTAAATTGGATATTTCTATACTTCATTTTCAATAAATTAGCAAATATTTCTCAAAACATGTTTTCACTTTGTCATTATGGGGTCTTGTGTGTAGATCTATGGTATGACTACTTTCTGGAGGCACTGTATGTTGCTTCTAACGAAGTTGGATCTGGGTTGCTCAGTGTGACGCCATCGTGTAATGTATAATACATTACATGATTTTTAACTGCGATTTTGCCACGATTTGAGATCCACGACAAATTTCTGGGATCGCAAATCAATTCTAACGCCGTATGCTCTGACCAAGACGTCTTAAGTCGCATAATGAAAGTGGGTGAATGAAATGCGACTACGCGTCTTCCACTCTCCCGATATGCATCTTAGGTCCCGGTTATTTTTCACGGCCAGTTGTGATACAGCCTGAATTCGAACTAGGGTGTCTGTAGTGATGCCTCTAGCACTGAGACGCAGTGCCTTAGACCGCTGCGCCACTCGGGAGCTTCAATGTATGACAGGATTGGATGTTGCATGAAATTTCAATTGCCTTTGAATTGCTTCATGTATCAGCAAAGTTGCTAGAGAAGATGTCACTTGCATCTGAAACAAAAATTGTGTCCAAATAGCGTTGTGTGACCAGAGGAAGCTGCAAAGCAAGAGGGTTTACTCAATCCAAAATCTGTCTACCTAAATAAGACAACGAAGTGAGGATTTTTTTTAATGGAGGTCAATGAGTGTCAAATTTGGTCAACAACAAAAAATGTTGTTCCTAATTTGGTACGTGAGGCTTACTTGATCGAAAATAAGTTTCGTAATGGTTGTGTTATAAATGCACTGATATAAATGGATGCACTCATATAAACAACTATATCGGAGTATAGTTGTTCACACTGGCTAGAATGGTCACCACACAGCTGATCTCACCACTGATCTCACCAGCCCTGCCTTCCATCTTTGAGGACATGCATTTCCATTGATGGAGCAGTCACTCAACTACAGTGCCTTGCGAAAGTATTCGGCCCCCTTGAACTTTGCGACCTTTTGCCACATTTCAGGCTTCAAACATAAAGATATAAAACTGTATTTTTGTGAAGAATCAACAACAAGTGGGACACAATCATGAAGTGGAACGACATTTATTGGATATTTCAAACTTTTTTAACAAATCAAAAACTGAAAAATTGGGCGTGCAAAATTATTCAGCCCCTTTACTTTCAGTGCAGCAAACTCTCTCCAGAAGTTCAGTGAGGATCTCTGAATGATCCAATGTTGACCTAAATGACTAATGATGATAAATACAATCCACCTGTGTGTAATCAAGTCTCCGTATAAATGCACCTGCACTGTGATAGTCTCAGAGGTCCGTTAAAAGCGCAGAGAGCATCATGAAGAACAAGGAACACACCAGGCAGGTCCGAGATACTGTTGTGAAGAAGTTTAAAGCCGGATTTGGATACAAAAAGATTTCCCAAGCTTTAAACATCCCAAGGAGCACTGTGCAAGCGATAATATTGAAATGGAAGGAGTATCAGACCACTGCAAATCTACAAAGACCTGGCCGTCCCTCTAAACTTTCAGCTCATACAAGGAGAAGACTGATCAGAGATGCAGCCAAGAGGCCCATGATCACTCTGGATGAACTGCAGAGATCTACAGCTGAGGTGGGAGACTCTGTCCATAGGACAACAATCAGTCGTATATTGCACAAATCTGGCCTTTATGGAAGAGTGGCAAGAAGAAAGCCATTTCTTAAAGATATCCATAAAAAGTGATGTTTAAAGTTTGCCACAAGCCACCTGGGAGACACACCAAACATGTGGAAGAAGGTGCTCTGGTCAGATGAAACCAAAATTGAACTTTTTGGCAACAATGCAAAACGTTATGTTTGGCGTAAAAGCAACACAGCTGAACACACCATCCCCACTGTCAAACATGGTGGTGGCAGCATCATGGTTTGGGCCTGCTTTTCTTCAGCAGGGACAGGGAAGATGGTTAAAATTGATGGGAAGATGGATGGAGCCAAATACAGGACCATTCTGGAAGAAAACCTGATGGAGTCTGCAAAAGACCTGAGACTGGGACGGAGATTTGTCTTCCAACAAGACAATGATCCAAAACATAAAGCAAAATCTACAATGGAATGGTTCAAAAATAAACATATCCAGGTGTTAGAATGGCCAAGTCAAAGTCCAGACCTGAATCCAATCGAGAATCTGTGGAAAGAACTGAAAACTGCTGTTCACAAATGCTCTCCATCCAACCTCACTGAGCTCGAGCTGTTTTGCAAGGAGGAATGGGAAAAAATTTCAGTCTCTCGATGTGCAAAACTGATAGAGACATACCCCAAGCGACTTACAGCTGTAATCGCAGCAAAAGGTGGCGCTACAAAGTATTAACTTAAGGGGGCTGAATAATTTTGCACGCCCAATTTTTCAGTTTTTGATTTGTTAAAAAAGTTTGAAATATCCAATAAATGTCGTTCCACTTCATGATTGTGTCCCACTTGTTGTTGATTCTTCACAAAAAAATACAGTTTTATATCTTTATGTTTGAAGCCTGAAATGTGGCAAAAGGTCGCAAAGTTCAAGGGGGCCGAATACTTTCGCAAGGCACTGTATCTTGTCAATATAACATAAAACCTTTGGTGTCACACAGGCTTAAGGTTGTGTTCCAAATGCCCTTTATAGTGCACTACTTTTAAGCAGAGCCCTAAGGACCCTGGTAAAAAGCAGTGCACTACATAGGGAATTGGGTGCCATTTGGGACGCAACCCTAAATGACTCAGGGGAGATACATATTAATTCTGCCATTGGCTTGCGGTTGTTGGACGCAGAATCCAGACTGATAAAGCTGCATTTGAATGGCGTGAAACTAATAGGCTACAGCTGGGTGAACCTTCCAATTTACAGGGTTGGTCGAGCGCATCTTTGCTCACCTTAATGAAAAATGCTGTCTTGGGAAAGCCGAAGATGTCCAACACCTCTAGAATAAAAAAAAGTAAACAAAACAATGTTAGTATGAGATATCTCGGGATATACTGAATAAAACATACACAACCGCCCAGAGTTGATGTCCGTGCCCCAGTGGAAATATAATTAGCATAATACAAAAATCCCCATCAAAATAATTTTGTTTAAGCTAGAGATATAGTGTTTTTTTTTGCATGGGCAGCGTCTCAAATCACTTCATCCACCAATGGCGGCCTTCCGCATCTACGGTGGAAGGTGGCGTGTCTACAGTGGTGTTTGTCAGACCATGTGACATTCCGAAAATCGGTCTTCTCACAAAAACATCTGTAGCGTCCGAATGTATTACTACTCTATAGACAGATGAGACTCTCCCAAACACGATGGTGTTCTCCGTTTTGCTCTACTACCCCCACAAGTCACGGGGCTCATCTGAAGTCGGTTCCGCCCATCTGCCAACTTCTGTCTCTAAAGTCTGTACAGATTGGGCTACACACTAATACTGAAACGTGAGACTCTCACGAACACATTTTGCTCTAGGATGCCTAAAATCCTGATATTTATTATATCTCTCAGATATAGGACAGACACTTTCTTTTATTGACTGTTGATCTGTTTTGTCATGTATGAAACTTTTATTCAATGTGTTTCTATGGGCTAATAGCAGTAAGGCCAAATTTAATGTTTCATCAATTAATTGTTTTATGTACTTTTTTTGATACCAAAACAGGTCCTAAATTTTGAAATCAAAACATGGCTAACACTATAATTTTGATCTCATGGGTAGTCAGTCCTTGCGTCCATAGCTCTGTCTATCAATTACATTTCTCCAGCCTCATCACTCTTGTTTACCAAAAGAAGTGGCGGGCTGACCGCTTTGTTGTTCGAATCCTGGATTGCCCCTTTAAGGTGACTGGATAGGTGAAAGCAAGGTATCTACGAAGGTAGACGTAACTTAACTAATTATAGATTAGTGATTACCTAAAGGATGGAATGACTTGGGTCTGTTTGAATGGGTGCAACGTTATCGAATGTCCAGATATAAATGTATTGTGTAAAACAAATATTTGACATGTAGAATAGGGAATCCTGCTAGCTCTATTAATCCCATTTATATAACGTTCTAAACACATCACCTTTCTGAACACATCCTAAGTTTAATTTTGAAAGTACCCAAGCAGGGCCATTGAGTTTTTTATTACATTGGCACCATAACATAACAAGAGTCTATTTGAGACAGGTGACGCTTAACTTTTAAAAGTTGTATCTTATTTTACATAGGATGTTGTTGTTTATTCCGCAAAAAAAAACATGCACTCCTCCTTTGATTGATTTGTGTGTGCTTAGAAATAATTAGATCATGTTTCGATGACATTTAACTGTTATCAGTGAGCGATCACCTTTCTCAAACTGGCAGACGGCACCTCTCTGACTGTCACAAACGTCTAAGCCCCAGCCTCCACTCAGGGGGTCAAAGGTGACACACTCTCCAGCCTGAGGTGCATCCACCACCTCAGAGAAGTTGTGATATGGCACCACATCTGAATCCAACAGGGAGTACAGGAACTCGTCAGCCAAATCACTGCTGTTAGCTAGTAAGGAAGAAATAACAGAAAAAAACAGGGAGCCAAAAAGATAAGATCCATTGATAAGTCCATTGTACATCAATCAATCAAATGCATTTTTAAAGACCTTTTAGAATAATTATATGTCACAAGTGCTTTACATTAAATTGTCGAGGGTTGCAAACCTACAGTAACTTTCCAAAAATTCTCAGGTTTTCCAGATATCCAGGTTGGAGGATTCCTAGAATCAGGAAGGATTGACCAAGATACGAAATCCTCCAACCGGGAATTCTGGAATACAGCCCTAAAACCTGTCCTTAGCCCCAAACAGCAAGCAAAAGCAGTAGCACATTGTCCGGGAAAAACTTAGTAGAAGGAAGACAAGTGTCTAACTCCAGGCTCGGCAATTTACCTGTCTAAAATCAACTAACTCGCTTGCGTTGAGGTGGGAGGTGTGGCAATATTTTAGGTATGTCCTTAAAAACAAGCGCAAAAGTAACAATCTTCCCAGCGCTAATGGGAAGATAAGACCCACAAAAAGCAGGTCTTAATGGTAACGCATTTGACAATGGCATGCATTTTGAGAGCGGAATCCACCCATGACACACAGTGCCCATGGAAAAGACATGTCCTCTTAATCAAGGCTGGTTTAGCAGCATCGCACAGGTGAGTCTTCTTAGGCCTATGTGTGCACACAGTGCCATGGAACAAGAAGAGATATATGATATCATGCTTTTGACCCCACCCTGTGTAGAAATATGGTTGTTGTTTAAAAAAAACAGATTTCTTGTTTCCCATTTCGTATCAAGCCCTCCGCTACCCTTAACCTAGGCCTAGGCTACTAAGGCTGGTTAAAAAGCAACGTGTTTTCTGTTTTATCCTTGCCTTGCAAAGCAGCATATCCATAAAGTTGTTTAGTCAATGTGCCTTGAACAGAAAATATACTGCACATCCTTAAACATATAAACATACGGTGCATTCGGAAAGTATTCAGACCCCTTTACTTGCCACACATTTCGTTACTTTACAGCCTTATTCTAAAAACGATTAAATTGTTTTATTCCCCTCATCAACCTACACACAATACCCCATAATGACAAAGCATAAAAACTGGTTTTAATACATTTGAGCAAATTTACGGGAAAAAACAACTGAAATATCACATTTATATAAATATTTAGACCCTTTACTCAGTACTTTGTTGAAACACCTTTGGCAGCGATTACAGCCTCGAGTCTTCTTGGGTATAACGCAACAATCTTGGCACACCTGTATTTGGGGAGTTTCTCCCATTCTTCTTTGCAGATTCTCTCAAGCTCTGTTAAGTTGGATAGGGAGCGTTGCTGCACAGCTATTTTCAGGTCTCTCCAGAGATGTTTGATTGGGTTCAAATCCGAGCTCTGGCTGGGTCACTCAAGGACATGCAAAGACTTGTCTCAAAGCTGCTCCTGTGTTGTCTTGGCTGTGTGCTTAGGGTTGTTGTCCTGTTGGAAGGTGAACCTTTGCCTCAGTCTGAGGTCCTAAGCGCTCTGGAGCAGGTTTTCATCAAGGATATTTCTGTACTTTACTCTGTTCATCTTTCCCTCGATTCTGACTAGTCTCCCAGTCCCTGCCACTGAAAAACATGCCCTCAGCATGATGCTGCCACCACCATGCTTCACCGTAGGGATGGTGCAAGGTTTCCTCCAGATGTGATGCTTGGCATTCAGGCCAAAGAGTTCAAGCTTGGTTTCATCAGACCAGAGAACCTTTTTTTTTCATGGACTGAGTCCTTCAGGTGCTTTTTGGCAAACTCCAAGCATGTCATGTGCATTTTACTGAGGAGCGGTTCTGTCTGGCCACTCTACCATAAAGGCCTGATCGGTGGAGTTCTGCAGAGATGGTTGTCCTTCTGGTAGGTCCTCCTCCATCTCCACAGAGGAATTCTGGAGCACTGTCAGAGTGACCATCGGGTTCTTGGTCCCCTTCCTGACCAAGTCCCTTCTCGCCTGATTGCTCAGTTTGGCCGGGCGGCCAGCTCTTGGAAGTCTAGGTGGTTCCAAACTTCTCCCAATTAAGAATGATGGAGGCCACTGTGTTCTTGGGGGCCTTCAATGCTGCAGAAATGTTTTGGTACCCTTCCCCAGATCTGTGCCTCGAAACAATCCTGTCTCGGAGCTCTACGGACAACTCCTTCGACCTCATGGCTTGGTTTTTGCTCTGACATTTATTTTTTTTCACCTTTATTTAACCAGTTGAGAACAAGTTCTCATTTACAACTGCGACCTGGCCAAGATAAAGCAAAGCAGTGCGACAAAAACAACAACACAGAGTTTCACATAGGATAAACAAACACAATAGAACAATCTATATACAGTGTGTGCAAATGTAGTAAGATTAGGGAGGTAAGGCAATAAATATACCATAGTGGTGAAATAATTACAATTTAGCATTAACACCGGAGTGACAGATGTACAGATGATGATGTGCAAGTAGAGATACTAGGGTGCAAAAGAGCAACATCGAAAGGATGTTCAATTGAAACAGGATGTACCTGAGCTCCATTTCGAGTCTCATAACAAAGGGTCTGAATAGTTTCGTCATCTCATCCGGTTACCAAAGACGCACTCATACAAACTTATTTCAGAAAGAAAACGCCAGGTAGAAATATGTTTAACCATTTATTAAGCAATGGATAGTGCAAGTCTTAGGCTCTGCTCCATCAGGGTAGCTCACTGTCCAAGCAAAGCATCAATATAAAATAGCCTACAGGCAGTGAGTGCGGTATGCTATACCAATCCCCCCGGCAGGAACACAGAACCTAACAGGTAGAGGCTGGGGTGATGGTGGGAACAAGAAGCCAGCACATAGTAACAGTAAGTGGCAGCAGGATGAGTGAGCAGACCCGGTCAGCTTAAATAAACCGCCAACTAAGGTAGTAGGCGTGATTGATACTAGCCTCTAACACAGTAGATGCCATCTCAGCTGATGCGTCAGCCTGAGGAGGGGCACTCAGGTTTATTTTCTGAACTGGCTCCGCTTAATTTAAATGATTCATTGCTATAATGCAGTATTAATGGTAGGCCTAGGCTATATTTTGCTTATTGAGAACCTGCCTCACACATACAATACATTTTACGGGAGCCTAGTATTTTTATTTTAGGAGAAGTGCAATGAGTAAAGATATGTATGCTAGGCTTTTAAAGCCAATTACAACAATATTGACTGCCAACACTCCAAACATAGGCTATTGAGCAAACACTGGATGTTCATTTTTCTTTTACTAGTACTAAGCTTTTAGGAGTGCTGTTTCAGTTTCACCCCCTACAGAAAAACTATTAATAAAATGACTGCCATTACTGCTTATCACTTATTAACCATAATGTATTCACATTACTTTACTTTAATCAAATATTTTAATTGTTTTGTATATTACATTTGTTTTAGGCCTATTTGAAGACTATTATTTAATTCCAAGTCATCATCTCATCTCTATAGAACTGTTGCCTATGCCGTCTGGCACAAATCACTTTTTTAATAGTTCTTCAAAGTAAAAAACACATACTTTTAAAACTGCTGAATACCAACTATCAATCTTAGATCATGTATTTTCAGGTAGAGATACCTCATGAACAACTACTCTTTATGACTTTCAATTGCGAGTTCTTTCTGTCTCTTCTCCATCTCAGAACAGACAAGTAGGTGCGCAATGGATTATGGTCATTGTAGTTAATTACCATGTTTTCTTTGCTAAACTATGTAGAATATTAGCCTGTTGGAAACTACACCTCCCTACTACATCTCACAGTTCAGGCTTTATCTGATTTATCGCTAGATAAACTGCACATTGCACTCAACAACCCCCCAAAAAATAAATGGAATGAAAATATTTAAACAACTAACATTCAATTAGTTGTTTAAAAAAATGTAAATGAGCGAAATTTTGGTTAATTGCTCAGCATAATTTTTTACTGTTGCTATTACTCGTTACTGTGGCCTATACTATTTAATGAAGTGTAATATCAATCCACAATGGACCAGGACGAGAATAGTCCATGCCCCCAGCTGAATTGGAGTTGAAGAAAACGCAAAGACAGTCAATAACATACAGAACTTGAGACAATCGCATGCAGTATTAAGCCATGGAATGCGTTGATTGGCCAGTCAGTGGCCAAGCACTTGTCACACCTACAACTTGTTTATTAATCAAAACCCAGCCCTTTCGCTCCATCATCAATTATTTCACTCATAATTCCAGCTGTGAAAATAGCTCAAATATTTGACACACCCCCGGACTTATAGCTCTACCGCCAACGCTTAGATTTACCATTGAATTAGTAAGTAAGTAGTCTTGCAAGAGCCTTGGCTTGTGCGAGTCGAAACGGCTCATAGGGAAGGTGCCTATCTCCTGTTTCTGTAGCGTGAGGCAGCTTGATGTACACCCCGTGGAACAGGACACTAGTCTATCGCAGGGCCTTACCCCCAATCTATCTCCTAAATGCTGAGTGCCAAGCAGAGACGCATCAGGTCTCATTTTTCAGTCACAACCTTCCATACTCAGGGTGGACACCCTAACCATAAGGCCATTTGCGTTAGGTTTGTTAAAATAAAGTCCCTAGAGAGGAACTAGGCTCAGAGGGGAGGCCCCACCCTCTTCTGGCTGTGCAATGGATATGCAATGCTTTTAGGAAGTAAAAAAAGCTGATAGAAAGAGAAAGCAAGTGCACTCCTAATGTGCTGGGTTTCACATGATGTCAGAATGAGTCAACATTCTTAAATGGTCCGATAAGGAACGGAAGGAGGTTGTACTGTCTGGGTCTGATATATATGGAGATATAACATCTGCCTGTGTGTTCTCCTTTGTTGCATGCCAAATGGCACCCTATTCCCTGTATAGGGCACTACTTTTCACCAGCTCTGGTCAAATGTAGTGCACTATGTATGGAATAGGGTGCCATTTGGGACACTATTCCCTACGGTCTCCATAACGAGAGCCCAGGCAGCTGAGACGACGATGTCAGAAAGGAGAGTTTGTTTTGAAGGGTGGGATTCATTACCACGCACATGAAATATTTACAACCATTACTGGGCTGAGTTTGCCAATTACAACTTGCCAATCTGCTCCCCTATTCATGAAGGAAGAGGGAGCTGCCGGACAGAGACATGCAGGCTCTGGAACTCATAACAGGTAAGAGGAGAGAGGGAGAGAGAGAGGGAGAGAGGGAGAGAGAGAGAGAGAGAGAGAGAGGGAGAGAGAGAGAGAGAATGAGAGAATGAATGCTGGGACAGCCCAGCCTAGCTCCAGGGGTAGTCCGCTTTAAATCAACCATGTCCGCCCACGTGGTCCTTACCTTGGCACGGCGAGTCTCCCCAGAGCCTCTTCAGGGAGGACTCCACTTCCAGGACTGTGGCGCTCCACTTGAACACCAGCCCAGATGAGGCGGGAGAGCACTCTTTTTCCATGGTGTGGATTTCGCTGTCGTTCAACATCCGCTCCCAAATGTGCAGCTGCGTGAGACTACCCGAGAAGGACTCTGCACTCTTGAAAGAGCCCCCGAACGAGTCCTGCTCCTGGCCCAGGATGAAGTGGCCATCAGGGCCCACGTCACCTGCGCTGTACAGGCTGTCGCCCCGGTTGACCGGGCGGCCGTTGGCAAACAGGGCCCAGCGTCCACCGTGGCGCGACCAGCTCACGCACAGTGAGTGCCAGGAGCCATCATGGTGGAAGGCCTCCTGGTAGGGCCCGTGCATGCCATGGACCAACAGAGCCAGCTGGACAGGCTGGCCCTGGATCAGCCTGGCGCGGAGCTGGAACTCATTAATGAATGACTGGATGGAATAAGAGAAGACAGTGGAAAATCCGTAGCAGGCCGGATCGAAGCGGACACGGGTGCAAACGGTCACTTCGCACATGGCGGGGAACTTGTGCAGGAGGCGCGCGTTCTTCACGTCGGATCTCCCGTCAAACTCCAGGATAAGGGTCTCGGTGGAACCTTTGAGTGGTGGACAGAGAGAGAACAGTCACGTTCATTACAACTTGGACACAGACATAAAAGGAACGGAACGATATTACGCAACTCCAATTGTAGTCATATTTAGGTTGCAAAAACGTATTCACTAGACTGCAGGATAGTAAGGCCAACGGCGCTGCCGTAAGTCCAATTTAAAATGTCTGCACAAAGACTAGAGGTCGACCGATTAATCAGAATGGCCGATTAACTAGGGCCGATTTCAAGTTCACAACAATCGGTAATCTGCATTTTTGGACACAGATTATGGCCGATTACAGTGCATTCCACGAAGTGACTGCGTGACAGGCTGACTACCTGTTATGCGAGTGCAGCTAGGAGCCAAGGTAAGGTGCTAGCTAGCATTAAACATATCTTATAAAAAACAATCAATCTTAACATAATCACTAGTTAACTACACATGGTTGACGATATTACTAGTTTATCTAGCTTCTCCTGCGTTGCAAATAATCGTTGCGGTGCCTGTTAATTTAACATTGAATCACACGCTACTTCGCCAAACGGGGGATGAATTAACAAGCGCACTCTCGAAAAAAGCACTGTCGTTGCACCAATGTGTATTAACCATAAACATCAACGCCTTCCTTAAAATCAATACACAAGTATATATTTTTAAACCTGCATATTTAGTTAATATTGCCTGCTAACATGAATTTCTTTTAACTAGGGAAAATGTGTCACTTCTCTTGCGTTCTGTGCAACAGAGTCAGGGTATATGCAGCAGTTTGGGCCGCCTGGCTCGTTGCGAACTCTGTGAAGACTATTTCTTCCTAACAAAGACAGCCAACAGGGGGATGATTTAACAAAAGCGCATTTGCGAAAAAAGCACAATCGTTGCACGACTGTACCTAACCATAAACATCAATGCCTTTCTTAAAATCAATACACAGAAGTGTATTTTTTTTAAACCTGCATATTTAGTTAAAAGAAATTCATGCTAGCAGGCAATATTAAACTAGGGAAATTTTGTCACGTCTCTTGCGTTCATTGCATGCAGAGTCAGGGTATATGCAAGAGTTTGTGTCGCCTGGCTCGTTGCGAACTAACTTGCCAGAATTGTATGTAATTATGACATAACATTGAAGGTTGTGAAATGTAACAGCAATATTTAGACTTATGGATGCCACCCGTTAGATAAAATACGTAACGGTTCCGTATTTCACTGAAAGAATAAACGTTTAGTTTTTGAAATTATAGTTTCCGGATTTGACCATATTAATGACCGAAGGCTCTTATTTCTATGTGTTATTATATTATAATTAAGTCTATGATTCGATAGAGCAGTCTGACTGAGCAGTGGTAGGCAGCAGCAGGCTCGTAAGCATTAATTCAAACAGCACTTTACTGAGTTTGCCAGCAGCTCTTCACAATGCGTAAAAGCATTACGCTGTTTATGACTTCAAGCCTATCAACTCCCGAGATTAGGCTGGCAATACTAAAGTACCTATTAGATCATCCAATAGTCAAGGGTATATGAAATACAAATGGTATAGAGAGAAATAGTCCTATAATAACTACAACCTAAAACTTCTTACCTGGGAATATTGAAGACTCATGTTAAAAGGAACCACCAGCTTTCATATGTTCTCGTGTTCTGAGCAAGGAACTTAAAAGTTAGCTTTTTTACATGGCACATATTGCACTTTTCCTTTTTTTCCAACACTTTGTTTTTGCATTATTTAAACCAAATTTAAGGTTACATTAATTATTTGAGACTAAATTGATTTTATTGATGTATTATGTTAAGTTAAAATAAAAGTGTTCATTGTTCATTCAGTATTGTTGTAATTGTCATTATTACAAATATATATATAAAAATCGGTATCGGCGTTAAAAAAATCATAATCGGTCGACCTCTAACAAAGACCCTACTGTGAGACATATCAAATCAAATCAAATGTATTTGTCACATACACATGGTTAGCAGATGTTAATGCGAGTGTAGCGAAATGCTTGTGCTTCTAGTTCCGACAATGCAGTAATAACCAACGAGTAATCTGACTAACAATTCCAAAACTACTACCTTATACACACAAGTGTAAAGGGATAAAGAATATGTACATAAAGATATATGAATGAGTGATGGTACAGAGCGGCATAGGCAAGATGCAGTAGATGGTATCGAGTACAGTATATACATATGAGATGAGTATGTAAACAAAGTGGCATAGTTTAAAGTGGCTAGTGATACATAGTGGCTAGTATTACATAAAGATGCAGTAGATGCAGTAGATGATATAGAGTACAGTATATACGTATACATATGAGATGAATAATGTAGAGTATGTAAACATTATATTAAGTAGCATTGTTTAAAGTGGCTAGTGATATATTTTACATCAATTCCCATCATTAAAGTGGCTGGAGTTGAGTCAGTGTGTTGGCAGCAGCCACTCAATGTTAGTGGTCTGATGGCCTTGAGATAGAAGCTGTTTTTCAGTCTCTCGGTCCCAGCTTTGATGCACCTGTACTGACCTCGCCTTCTGGATGATAGCGGGGTGAACAGGCAGTGGCTCGGGTGGTTGATGTCCTTGATGATCTTTATGGCCTTCCTGTGACATCGGGTGGTGTAGGTGTCCTGGAGGGCAGGTAGTTTGCCCCCGGTGATGCGTTGTGCAGACCTCACTACCCTCTGGAGAGCCTTACGGTTGTGGGCGGAGCAGTTGCCATACCAGGCGGTGATACAGCCCGACAGGATGCTCTCGATTGTGCATCTGTAGAAGTTTGTGAGTGCTTTTGGTGACAAGCCGAATTTCTTCAGCCTCCTGAGGTTGAAGAGGCGCTGCTGCACCTTCTTCATGATGCTGTCTGTGTGGGTGGACCAATTCAGTTTGTCTGTGATGTGTACGCAGAGGAACTTAAAACTTGCTACCCTCTCCACTACTGTTCCATCGATGTGGATCGGGGGGTGTTCCCTCTGCTGTTTCCTGAAGTCCACAATCATCTCCTTAGTTTTGTTGACGTTGAGTGTGAGGTTATTTTCCTGACACCACACTCCGAGGGCCCTCACCTCCTCCCTGTAGGCCGTCTCGCCGTTGTTGGTAATCAAGCCTACCACTGTTGTGTCGTCCGCAAACTTGATGATTGAGTTGGAGGCGTGCGTGGCCACGCAGTCATGGGTAGCATACTGTACATAGCCCATCTGTAAACAGCCCATCTATCTACCTCATCCCCATACTGTATTTATTTATTTTTCTTGCTCCTTTGCATCCCAGTATCTCTACTTGCACATTCATCTTCTGCATATTTACCATTCCAGTTTTTAATTGCTATATTGTAATTACTTCGCCACCATGGCCTATTTATTGCCTTAACTCCCTTATCTTACCTCATTTGCACTAACTGTATATAGACTTTTTGTTTTCTTTTTTTCTACTGTATTATTGACTGTATGTTTTGTTTATTCCATGTGTAACTCTGTGTTGTTGTATGTGTCTAATTGCTATGCTTTATCTTGCTTTATCTTGCAAATGAGAACTTGTTCTCAACTAGCCTAACTGGTTAAATAAAGGTGAAATAAAAAATAAATAAAAAATACAGAGAAGGTGCTGAAATCTTAAAGCTGTCAAATATGGCAATGGCATAGTGACTGAACTCACTCTTTAAGTGTGTCATGACTTTCCTGCCAATCCACACGGGGTGGGTTATGTTCAGGGACTTTAAGAAGGTGGTGAGCTCTCGGTTCTCGAAGGTGTTGGATACCGTGGCTAAGGCCCCCGAGCGCTGGCTACAGAGGCGTCCGGCCCCATGCCACGGTAGCCTGTCGGGTACGTACTCGTAGTAGGACTCGTCGTATGTGAACAGGGTCCTGCTCTCCAACGTCAAAGCTGTATCTGCCCAGAGAACACAAAGAGTGGTTGAGGAGAGGAGCGAGATCATGTTCATTAGGGTACCAAAGGTTTTGAAGCCTTTTGCCCAAAAAATCTGAAAATAAGCTTTTCTCATCGAACAGGTCCAGGTAGTCCCTTACCATTCAAGTCCGTTTTCACAAAATGGAAGGCTGTCGGAAACGAGGAGGCACTATCTGAACTTGTCCAAAAAAAAAAGCTATCCCCCCCCATTGCAATAGGTTTTCTAACATTTTGTTACAGTGTGCCCAAATGAACATGACCCTGGTTAACAACGGAGCTCACTATCGAGGAAATCATATGCACTGCTAGGGAATACAGGGAGTTATAGTGGCTGTCGTTGCACTATGGCTTTGTTGGGCCACTGTTCAACAATACCCATTTTACATTATCTCAGCATAGTGGGAGATTAAGGACAGGAAAATGGCAACTGCTGGACGTACAGTATAACTGAGACCACATGCTCAAATTGTATTTGTCACATGCACCGAATACAACAGGAATACAACCTTACCGTGAAATGCTTACTTACAAGCCCTTAACCAACAATATGGTTCAACCCCGATTAAGTGCGGTGAAGTCATGAGCTCTTACAATTGTACGAGAACTCAAATAATAACTATAGGTTATAACTTTGTCATACATGCCTTGTAAGTTACAGTTCATAGTGGCTGTTATGTAATGTTACTACCAGCTTTAACTCAGAATATATCACTTACATGTCAACATATTAAAGACTACTTACCTGATGTACAGTGGTGAAACCAAATCTACGGAATAAAACAAAACCTAGGTTAATGTATTATCATTTGATTCCTGACATTTGATGTCTTATCTAAATCGCTATCAAGTGTAACTAGTGGAATACTGGGGACCCCTACTATAAATAGGTATATAAACACATGTTGTAGTAAGAATAATATTCGTGCTTGTGAAGTAGCCTATGATAATGAAAATATGTCCATTTAGCTGTTTTAAAACAGCGTATGGTGTACACTAGCGTATTTATGGTCTGAGTAGCCTGACCATGTCTACATTCCCACAGCCCTATGCTCCCTCAGTTCCCACAGCCCTATGCTCCCTCAGTTCCCACAGCCCTATGCTCCCTCAGTTCCCACAGCCCTATGCTCCCTCAGTTCCCACAGCCCTATGCTCCCTCAGTTCCCACAGCCCTATGCTCCCTCAGTTCCCACAGCCCTATGCTCCCTCAGTTCCCTCAGCCCTATGTTCCCTCAGTTCCCTCAGCCCCATGTTCCCTCAGCCCCATGTTCCCTTAGTTATATCTTCTAAACCCGGGGTCGGCAACCCAAATGAAAGGAAGATATATTTTTCAACTTCCAGTCACCAATGATTCAATACTAGACAGGACAAACACATTTTGGTGATTTCTGGTATATCATCAAAATAATTCAATCAGTGCATGTTTTTGGACTCATTCATTAGTTTTTACACAATTAAGTACAATACCATTGAAAGTTAATGTTGAAAATGATGCTGTAGCTGCTTCCTGTTGCCAAGATTTTGATAAACACCTCAATGTCAAAACACAGTTTTAAAGGGGTGGGGGTGGGGGAGTTGCACTTTTGAAACTACCACAACTCAAAAAACACACAAAAACTGGAGATATTTTTACATCACTGGTTAGATGTTAACCTGCAGAACACAGTAAGCTACTGTACATGTTGGAATGTTGCATTGTTTCATGAGCTGAAATAAATTATCCCAGAAATTGTACATATGAACAAAAGCTTATTTCTCTCAAATTGTGCTGAAATGTATTTACATCCCTGTTAGTGAGAATTTGTCCTTTGCCAAGATAATCCATCCACCTGACAGGTGTGGCATTTCAAGAAGCTTATTAAACAGCATGATCACTAAACAGACATACTTGTGCTGGGGACAGTAAAAGGCCACTCTAAAATGTGCTGTTTTGTCACTACACAATGCCACCGGTGTCTTAAGTTTTGAGGGACCGTGAAATTGGCATGCGGACTGCAGGAATGTCCACCAGAGCAATTGCCAGAGAATTGAATGTCCATTTCTCTACCATAAGCCGCCTCCAAAGTCATTTTAGATAATTTGGCGGTACCTCCAACCGGCCTCACAACAACAGATCACGTGTATGGTATTGTGTGGGCGAGTGCACAATGTTGTGAACAGAGTGCCCCATGGTGGCGGTGGGGTTATTGTATGGGCAGGCATAAGCTACGGACAATGGATAGGTAGAGACTTCAGCTTTCATGTAGAGACTGGCCTTCATGTCTTAAAGTAATGATGGACTGCCATTTCTCTTTTCTTAATTGAGCTGTTCTTGCTCTAATATGGACTTGGTCTTTTACAAAATAGGGCTGTATTCTGTCTAGAGGTCGACCGATTAATAGGAATGGCCGATTAATTAGGGCCGATTTCAAGTTTTCATAACAATCGGTAATCTGCATTTTTGGACACGATTATGGCCGATTACATTGCACTCCACGAGGAGACTGCGTGGCAGACTGACCACCACAGTGAGTGCAGCAAGAAGGTAAGTTGCTAGCTAGCATTAAACTTATCTTATAAAAAACAATCAATCTTAGCATAATCAATAGTTAACTACACATGGTTGATGATATTACTAGTTTATCTAGCTTGTCCTGTGTTGCATATAATCGATGAGGTGCCTGTTAATTTATCATCGAATCACAGCCTACTTCGCCAAACGGTGAAGTAGGCTGATGAATTAACAATGAATTAACAAGATCATTCGCGAAAAAAGCACTGTTGTTGCACCAATGTGTACCTAACCATAAACATCAATGCCTTTCTTAAAATAAAAACACAAGTATATATTTTTAAACCTGCATATTTGGTTAATATTGCCTGCTAACATGAATTTCTTATAACTAGGGAAATTGTGTCACTTCTCTTGTGTTCTGTGCAAGCAGAGTCAGGGTATATGCAGCAGTTTCGGCTGCGTTTGCCAGCAGCTCTTCACAATGCGTAAAAGCATTACGCTGTTGATGACTTCAAGCCTATCAACTCCCGAGATTAGGCTGGCAATACTAAAGTACCTATTAGATCATCCAATAGTCAAAAGGTATATGAAATACAAATGGTATAGAGAGAAATAGTCCTATAATAACTACAACCTAAAACTTCTTACCTGGGAATATTGAAGACTCATGTTAAAAGGAACCACCAGCTTTCATATGTTTTCATGTTCTGAGCAAGAAACTTAAACGTTAGCTTTTTTACATGGCAAATATTGCACTTTTACTTTCTTCTCCAACACTTTGTTTTTGCATTATTTAAACCAAATTGAACATGTTTCATTATTTGAGACTAAATATATGTTATTGATGTATTAGATTAAGTTAAAATAAAAGTGTTCATTCAGTATTGTTGTAATTGTCATTATTACAAATATATATACAAAAATTGGCCGATAAATCGGTATCGGCTTTTTTTGGTCCTCCAATAATCGGTATCGGCGTTGAAAAATCTTAATTGGTCGACCTCTAATTCTGTATGCCAACCCTACCATGTCACAACACAAATGATTGGCTCAAATGCATTAAGGAAAGAAATTCCACATATTAACAAGGCACACCTGTTAATTGAAATGCATTCCAGGAAGCTGGTTGAGAGAATGCCAAGAGTTTGCAAAGCTGTCATCAAGGCAAAGGGTGGCTACTTTGAAGAATCTCAAATTTAAAATATATTTTGATTTGTTGAACACTTTTTTGGTTACTACATGATTACATATGTGTTATTTAATAGTTTGGATGTCTTCACTATTATTCTACAATATAGAGTATAGTAAAAATAAAGAAAACCCCTGGAATGAGTAGGTGTGTCCAAACTTTTGACTGGTACCCTATATCATTCCGGTAAGACAAGGAATTAAGGCATGACACATTGCACAAGCGTTTTTAAAATGGCTGTGTTCCTATGGGAATTTGCACATGTTTAGAGCACCACAATTTTTTTACAAATCCTTTTGGAACAGTAATTGGTGACATATTTTGTCTCAAACATTGACTTTCAAATCTCTTTTAGTGTAATTACGACCCGAATTAAGCATGCTTAAATGGAACGATTCCCTTTTTATGCACTTTACGCTCTACGCGTATTCTGAACTTGATCTTAAGCATGAGAATAGCATGCTATTCACCCGCTATTCGAGAAATGAAGGTGTGGCAGAGGTGTGTCTACAGATACGTCATATTCTGACCTTAATTCCCTCATAATTTCACCACCTTAGTGCATGATGAAATAAGGTCGAGCAACTTGTCATTGTACTTTTTACAATTTGTATTGTGTTAAATATTAGCCACTATTGGTATCAATCGTCAGTTATACCCACATACATCTATAACTGTCGCTGACTTCCTTATTAGATTCCTTACATTTTGCATCATTCCATTATCCTACATTGTTATTTTCCTCTGTCCCATGCATGTGGTTGTTACTGAGGATCGCTAGCAATAGTGGATAATATTAGGCTACCGTATTATAAGTTGTACAATAAATTTGGACATGTAGCCTATTTGAATCATTACGGAACGCAGACCATACATAGCCATTTAAAACCTGGAGCAGTTCTAATGAATGGACCGTTGCCATCATAGTTCCACGATTAGTGAGGATTATTAGGGTAGATTTATAGGACTACTGTTCAACCCCTATTGTACACTTTTCTCACCTTCCAATATTTCATGGATTGAACAATTGAATAAGGTAACTTTCAGGATGAATCAAACCACAATCTTTGTTTCACCAATATATTTTGCACCTTAAGGATCTCCAAACCAGTTCTATTTTTTATTCATAAATAACTTACTATCCCTAAAAAATATACAAGATCAGACTATTTTTAAATCTACTAATTGGTGTTGGAAAGGAGACGAAGGTGTGTATTTACATGGCTTTCTTTCACTGATCCTTAATATTCTGGGCCCGGTTTCCCCAACGATGTATCTTTCCTACAACAGCCGAAAGACGTAGCATGCGTTTCCCAAAACACCAGGCAGAGAGAACGGTCGCTAAATGCATCGTTGGAGTAGGTTTCAATACTGATTCGAAAGAAAGGGAGCGCTGCTCTCTGATCAGCTTTCTCCAGTCAAGTCTTACCTTAACATTTGAATTTTTTCACAATACTGAAGATGGGTCAGCTCCTAGTGAAATTACCACCTACGGCAGCAAATATTGAGGCGGCTTATTCGAATGACCAATAAAAATACATTAATCACCGATTTGGCACATCATTGTGCAATTTCGGTCAAATAAAATAACCCAAATTAGCTAGCAATAGCACGCTAGCTAGCTAGATAAATGTCCATGAATGTTACATGCGTTTTGACCTGTCCCCAAATTAATATAGTTGGTTCCGAGTTCGTTTTGATATTTCAACCTGCGTGTCCTGATCGTGTCCGGTGTGGGTGGACAAAAATCAACATGCATGCGCGTGCCCAGTCTAGTCAGCATGCAACGACACACTTAGCTGTTCTACAAGTGGTCTGAGGAAGCGTTAGTTTACGAGCGTTTTCAAGTGCAACGTTAATAACGATGGTTTTGCGAAACAGCTAGGAGATTTGACTATGTTGCTACAAAGGTTAACGATGAACTTAGCCTTAAGAAGTTTTTGGAAGCCAGGCCCTGAACCGTACTCTCCATATATTCTAGTGAGTTTGCTGATACACATATTTTTAAAAGTACACCAAATTCAAAGGGATGACTTTAGATACATGTACGGAATCCCATGTTGAAAATATCCCACAATAAAATATGTTGGCCTGCAAGTGGGAGGGTTTTCAGCAGTTTAATTAAATTGTTTTCAGAATGTGCAAGGGAACCACACCTGCATAAGGTAAATCTGAACTACTGAGAAGTGTGTAGGAATGGCATGCATAGGAAAGGCGTACATTTCCTAAGTCTGAATCGGGCCCATATTCCACAATATTGATTCCAATAATGATGGAAATTTGTTCAGTGGGTACTGAGTGTACATAGGTCTTAATTAAGAAACATTGGCTTAAGGGAGAATAGGGCTGAGTGAACATCCTTCATACATTGTGTGAAAGTTCAATAACACATTCCTTCAAATATAAAACATGCCCTAAAATAATGAAAACAGTGCACTTACAAGTAAATTGGGGTATAATATCCAAAACCACTGCATCCTTTGAAATGGAAGCCAATGTGAAATTGTTAGTACGGTTTTGGGAAATGATCCATCGATAAAGGCAATATAAATCAACTTAATTTAAAGGTTGCACCAAAAGGCAAAAGCTACATGTCCAAATATAATTATTGAATTCTCACTTTAACATTTAAGTTAAAATGACTAACAGTACTTTACACCTACCTGAGATCGGACACCATCCGTTAATACTCAAGTTTTCGTGCGTTTTCTTTAGTCCACCTCCATCGACATTTCGAAGTCGTCGTGTGATTTAAAATACTTTCATCAATGAATCCTCCTGTGCTACATTTTCTCAACAAAAGTAATTAGCAAAAACTAATCGGTCGTTGTTTGCAACCCAAAAGTAGTAGATTCGATTTACTCTTCATGAGTTTGAGGGAACCTCCTAGGTGACATCAGATTTTATGAAGTGATGCAGAGCCTGAGAGCGCGAAGGGTGGGTATAAAAGCAGGGAGCCGTTTCAAGCTCTGCTGAGGGAAAAATAACGAACTTACTCACAAGCTGTTGCACAATATGCATAAAACGAGACCAAAATATGCATGTATGGAGACCAGACGAAAAAGCAAAACAAAAAAGTCCAGAAATATTCATTTATTAAGCTCACTTTCAAATTGTGACATGATTGTGAGGTATCAAATCTTTACCAAGAGATACAAAAAGTGTCATGAGACAACAAGAAAGACAAGTACTTTGTGCAAGGTTTAAGTGCAAAGTATAGTTGATCAAATGAATGAAACCACTCAGAAAAAGTTGTGATATGGGACACCTCTAACAGCATAACAGCTACATACAATACAGAAAATTGTTGCGCCTTCGCCTACATGAATAAATGCCAAAATGAGAAGATATTGCCCAAATAGTTTACAATCCACTGCAGTACAATTCAATTAGTATACACATTTTATCAAAGTACTTTACAATCTGAAGAAATCCCTGTCTGACAAAATAAAGTATACTGAACAAAAATATCAATGTAAAGTGTTGGTCCCAAGTTTCATGAGCAGAAATAAAAGATCTAAGAAATGTTACGCACATTTGTGCACAAATGTGTTTAAATCCCTGTTAGTGAGCATTTCCACTTTGCAAAGACAATCCATCCACCTGACAGGTGTGGCATATTAAAGAAGCTGTTTAAACAGCATAATCGTTACAGAGGTGTACTTTTGCAGGGGACAATAAAAGGCCACTCTAAAATGTGCTGTTTTGTCACACAACACCACAGATGTCTCAAGTTGAGGAGCATGCAATTGGCATGCTGACTGCAGGGATGTCCACCAGAGCTGTTTGTTGCCTGGGAATGTTCATGTCCCTAACATAAGCCGTCATTTTAGAGAATTTCGCCATACGTCCAACCGGCCTCACAAGGGCAGACCACATGTAACCATGCCAGCCCAGGACCTCCACATCCGGCTTCTTCACCTGCGGGTTGATCTGAGACCAGTCACCAGGACAGCTGATGAAACTGTGTGTTTTCACAATTGAAGAATTTCTGCATTAACTGTCAGAAATGGTCTCAGGGAAGCTCTCTCTGTGCTCGTAGTCCTCAACGGGGTCTTGACCTGACTGCAGTTTGCTGATGCCAACGTTGTGAACAGTGCCACATTGTGGCAATGGGGTTATGGTATGGGCAGGCATAATATACAGACAACGAACCCAATTACTTTTTATTGATGGCAATTTGAATGCAGAGATACCGTGACGAGATCCTGAAGTCCATTTTTCATGCCATTAATCCGCCGCATTCACCTCATCTTTCAGCATGATAATGTTTGGCCCCATGTCGCAAGAATTTAAGCACAATTACTGGAAGCTGAAAATGTCCGTGTTCTTCCATGGCCTGCATACTCACCAGACTTGTCACCCATTGAGCATGTTTGGGATGCTCTGGATCGACCTGTACAAGTGTTCTAGTTCCTGCCAATATCGAGCAATGTCGCACAGCCATTGAAGAGTGGGACATGAGGCAAATGGTGGCCACACCAGATACTAACTGGGTTTATGATCCACGTTCCTACTTTTTTATGGTATGTGATCAACTGATGCATATCTTTATTCCCAGTCATGAGAAATCCATAGATTAGGGCCTAATGAATGTATTTCAATTGACGGCTTTCCTTATATGAACTGTAACTGAGTAAAATCTTTGAAATTGTTGTATGTTGCGTTTACATTATATTTTTGTTCAGTGTATTCATCTGGGGTTTTAGTGCAATTGGACAGAAAGACCTTTGATGTACATTCATTCTCTCTGTTGGGTCTTTATATTAATGGCATTGAGCCTGTAACCTTTAACATCAATCATCTGGGTCGTGTTCATTAGAGCACACTGTAGCAAAAAAAATTGCAACGGAAAGCGAAAACATTTGTTCCTCATTGGACAAGTTCAGATTGTACTACCTTCCCATTTCTGGCAGTTTCATGCCTACTGAACAAGTACCTGATCAGCTGATCAACCCCCTGTGCATCAAACCCAATGTGCATCGTCATTAGATGAAGACAATCCTGAAGAGAGAGAAACAATCGTAGGGGCTCCTCTGTTCCTTTCCATGTCGGAAGCAACCAGAGTCCCCTCATTCCCCTGACCCCTTTCCCGTGTGCTCTTCTCTGAGCCAGAAGATCCCCTCTTCTCTTCAAGGCCCTGCGTGTTGAAGGCGGTACTCAGGGACTGCAGGGCAGAATGGAGCTCGTCCCGGGCTGCTATGACAGTCTCCAGGCAGGGCAGCTGTAGACTAGATGATGTGGTAGCCAGCCCTGTGCCGCCCCTGGGGAGGCCATTAATGACTTTGTCAATGGTCTTGGAGGAGGAGGAGACAGCCTCTCGGCAGGTACTGAGGCTGGAGTCACTGCTTTTACCTGGTAAAGAGTTAAATACATGCATTTAACTTCTCGTTTGACTTATTTAGGTCCCTATAGTGGCTAGAACCTAGCTTTCCTGGATGATTAGACTAATGATGGGCAGATAATATAAACACATATGTTTACAGTTCCACAATATCGCTCAAATCTATCAATCAAAGTTGAAGTCACAAAAGGACAGGGAAATGAGGGGAAATCAAAAAGGAAGCCATTTTGGTTAGTTAAATGACAGGCATTTTGTTTTTATAGCAATGCTGAGGAAGCTGTGGCCTTGCTTCTCACAGGCCAGACAGTCAGTACCTCGGAGGGCGAGAGAGAGAGCAGCGTGAAGCTGCTTGATTGCCTGGTTGAGCTGGAACAGCTTGGCTGCTGTGTTCCTCACTCTGTGGAGCAGTGAGGGATCAGGGTCCTCAGCTCCCTTCCTGGAGCCTTCTTCCCTATCCTGTAGACAGACAGACACACGTTACAGTTGATGTCATTGGAAAACACACACACTTTACAGTTGATGTCATTGGAAAATGGTGCCTTTCCAAGGGGATGAACCCTTTTCCTCACATACTGTAGCTAACCCTAATAAAGCCCTTCCTCCATACACTAGTTGTGCATAACTACTGTTGATTCCAATCAAATACTGTCTCACTACAACAGTGCAATTACAAAACATGTGACAATTTTAGGCCAATAATCATTGCCACCCTTGATAAAGATGAGCAAAAAAAGCATGTATAAAATAAATACTGCGCAGGCGCCAAAAAAGTTTAAAATGATTATACTAATACAATTGCTCAGAGAAAGAGATTTTGTTTAACAAGTAATAAAAAAATAATAATGTAAGATAGGGCTGCCAATAAATTTGAGACCTGTTTTCAGTAGTACCCTACCTTTGCGAGGATAACGACACTGCCTTTTTTGAAAATGTTTTAAGAGATTGGAGAACACATTGGGAGGGATCTTACAATTCCACCACACTGAATCTTTCCAGATCCTTGATATCCTTCATCTGCGCTTATGGACTTGCTCTCTTCAACTCAAACCACAGGTTTTCAATGTGGTTCAAGTCTGGGTGTGTGCTTGGGGTTATCGTCATGCTGGAAGATCCACTTGCGGCCAAGTCTCAGCCTCCTGGCAAAGGCAACCAGGTTTTTGGCTAAAATGTCCTGGTTAAGTTCATGATGCTGTTGTCCTAAACAAAGGCCACAAGACCAGTGGAAGCAAAATAACCCCATAAAATCCTACGTATTTTAACGTAGGCATGAGGTACTCTTCTGCACATGCTTCCATTTTTTCTACGCCAAACCCACCACTGGTGTGCGTGGCCAAAGAGCTACATTTTCACATCAACAGACCATAGCACCATGAAGTATGATAAACGACGTTGGCACCGGTGCTATGGCTAGTTTCAAAACTATGAAATAACACAGAATCATGTGGTAACATTCCAAAGAAAAAGTGTTAAACAAATCAAAACATATGCCAATTCATCCCAAAGGTGTTCGATGGAGTTGGTCAGGGCTCTGTGCAGGCCAGTCAAGGTCTTCCACACCAATCTTGAAAAAATATTTCTGTATGGACCTCGATTTGTGCACAGGGGCATTGTCATGCTGAAACAGAAAAGGGCCTTCCCCAAACTGTTGCCACAAAGTTGGAAGCACAGAATCATCGTATGCTGTAGCGTTATGTATTTCCTTCATTTTAACTATAGGGCCAAGCCAGAAGCATGAAAAACAGTAACAGACCATTATTCCTCCTCCACCCAACTTTACAGGTACTTCCTGGTGTCCGCCAAACCCAGATTCATTCATCAGACTGCCAGATGGTGAAGGGTGATTTCACTCCAGAGAGTAGTTTCCACTGCTCCAGAGTGCAATGGCGGCAAGCTTTACACCACTCCAGCCGACGCTTGGCATTGTGCATGGCTATCTTAGGCTTGTGTGCGGCTGCCATGGAAACCCATTTTATGAAGCTGCCGATGAACAGTTCTTGGGCGAACAATGCTTCCAGAGGCAGTTTGTAACTCGGTAGTGAGTGTTGCAACCAAGGACAGACGATTTGTACACACTACACTGATATCTTAACCGCCATCGATAAGAAACATTACTGTGCAGCCGTATTCATTGATCTGGCCAAGGCTTTCGACTCTGTCAATCACCACATCCTCATCGGCAGACTCGACAGCCTTGGTTTCTCAAATGATTGCCTCGCCTGGTTCACCAACTACTTCTCTGATAGAGTTCAGTGTATCAAATCGGAGGGTCTGCTGTCCGGACCTCTGGCAGTCTCTATGGGGGTGCCACAGGGTTCAATTCTTGGACCGACTCTCTTCTTTGTATACATCAATGAGGTCGCTCTTGCTGCTGGTGAGTCTCTGATCCACCTCTACGCAGACGACACCATTCTGTATACTTCTGGCCCTTCTTTGGACACTGTGTTAACAACCCTCCAGGCAAGCTTCAATGTCATACAACTCTCCTTCCGTGGCCTCCAATTGCTCTTAAATACAAGTAAAACTAAATGCATGCTCTTCAACCGATCGCTACCTGTACCTACCCGCCTGTCCAACATTACTACTCTGGACGGCTCTGACTTAGAATACGTGGACAACTACAAATACTTAGGTGTCTGGTTAGACTGTAAACTCTCCTTCCAGACCCATATCAAACATCTCCAATCCAAAGTTAAATCTAGAATTGGCTTCCTATTTCGCAACAAAGCATCCTTCACTCATGCTGCCAAACATACCCTTGTAAAACTGACCATCCTACCAATCCTCGACTTTGGCGATGTCATTTACAAAATAGCCTCCAATACCCTACCCAACAAATTGGATGCAGTCTATCACAGTGCAATCCGTTTTGTCACCAAAGCCCCATATACTACCCACCATTGCGACCTGTACGCTCTCGTTGGCTGGCCCTCGCTTCATACTCGTCGCCAAACCCACTGGCTCCATGTCATCTACAAGACCCTGCTAGGTAAAGTCCCCCCTTATCTCAGCTCGCTGGTCACCATTGCATCTCCCACCTGTAGCACACGCTCCAGCAGGTATATCTCTCTAGTCACCCCCAAAACCAATTCTTTCTTTGGCCGCCTCTCCTTCCAGTTCTCTGCTGCCAATGACTGGAACGAACTACAAAAATCTCTGAAACTGGAAACACTTATCTCCCTCACTAGCTTTAAGCACCAACTGTCAGAGCAGCTCACAGATTACTGCACCTGTACATAGCCCACCTATAATTTAGCCCAAACAACTACCTCTTTCCCTACTGTATTTAATTTATTTATTTATTTTGCTCCTTTGCACCCCATTATTTTTATTTCTACTTTGCACATTCTCCCATTGCAAATCTACCATTCCAGTGTTTTACTTGCTATATTGTATTTACTTTGCCACCATGGCCTTTTTGCCTTTACCTCCCTTATCTCACCTCATTTGCTCACATCGTATATAGACTTGTTTATACTGTATTATTGACTGTATGTTTGTTTTACTCCATGTGTAACTCTGTGTCGTTGTATGTGTCGAACTGCTTTGCTTTATCTTGGCCAGGTCGCAATTGTAAATGAGAACTTGTTCTCAACTTGCCTACCTGGTTAAATAAAGGTGAAATAAAAATAAAATAAATAAAACTACGCGCTTCAGCACTCGGCGGTCCCTTTCTGTGAGCTTGTGTGGCCTACCACTTCGCGGCTGAGCCGTTGTTGCTCCGAGACGTTTCACAATAACAGCACTTACAGTTGACCGTGGCAGCTCTAGCAGGGCAGAAATTTGTTGAACTGACTTGTTGGAAAGGTGGCATCCTATGATGGTGCCACGTTGAAAGTCACTGAGCTCTTCAGTAAGGCCATTGTACTGCCAATGTTTGTCTTTGGAGATAGCATTATGTAGTCTAAATTAGCCTAGCTAATGTTAGGTATCTGGCCATCTTAACTAGCTTCTCTCGGTTTGATGCAATCAAGAAAAGGTACTATGTAATCAGATGATATGACAAATAACTAGCAATAAATTAGTCTACCAGTGCGAGTCGACTGTTGCCATGCCGCCACCTCCCTGCTCCCATCAGCACTCACATTTGAGCTGCTGCTCTGCTAATAAAGTAGCTCCTCCTACTAACATTACAGCATTGTCGAGTTAGGTATTTTTTCTTAATGTTCTATCATTCAGACCCCTACTCTCAAGTCAGCAAGACTTTGAGAGCTGGCGTCAGCCAAACAAGGTTGCCTCTGCCAGGGGGCTGAAACTTGGCAGCAGTATATCAAGAATCTGGAACGATTATGTATGGAGCAATGGTCTAAGATCCCTCCCAACATGTTCTCAAATCTCATAAAACATTTAAGAAAACATCTCAGTGTCGTTATGCTCGCAAGGGGAGGGGGTGCTAGAGTTTTGAAAATTAATGTCAATTATTTTCACCCTCATCTTTTTTAGATTTTTTTTTATTTTTTAACTAGTGGTTAAACAAAAATTGTATTTATGCAATTGCATTAGCGTAAAATAATATAATTTCACATTTTCTTTGAGCATACACAGTATTTGTATAAAAAAAAATGTGTAACAAGGGTGCCAATAATTATGGACCTGGCTGCATCTGCATTTCACTATCATGAAAATACAGTAGCAACAAATTAAACCATGGCTCTCCCAGAGGCCCACAGAGATTCAACATGTGACTGGTTTTGCTCATCCATTCCCTTTGTTTAAAGACAATGGGGGTGGAGGTCCGGGGGAAAGATGTCCTCTCCTTTGTCCCAATCGCCTAGCGCAGCCGATGATCGACACTAACAAAGACGCTAGTTTGTGAGTGGCAGATAATGGCAAACAAGCACGTTAACGGTGACTGATGGCACTTCATTCAACACATCCATTACCTGAACGATGTGCTCAACGTGAGACTGTGGCGATAAGGCTGACAGGGGTGGCAAGGTTTTTTACAAGAGCCATAAAAGCTGATTCGCACCTTTTAACGTGCTGGCTGTGGGAGGGGCTATTTATCTGGAGAGTTTAACCCCATGTCAAGAAAGATAGATGGGCTGGTTGGGTTTGTTATTGTTCGCCCAGTGCTCACCGTCATGTGGCAGTGGATGTAGCTCTGGAGAGCACAGGACAGGTCCAGCATCTTCGACTTGAGGCTCTGCAAAACCTGCCAGAAACATATAGACCATATGGTATCTTGTTTGGAGACTGATGCTTGATAATAGAGACAGAGGCAATCGAAAGAAACAATCCAGAATAACATTGCAAAATTATTTATCCTATGCAAATCATTGATGCCATTCATGGCTTTAAATGTAATTTCTTTACTTAACTTTTTAACATAACATTTCTCTGATGCCAAAACCTCAAGAATCCATCTCAAGGATTTCTACCGTTCAACAGTTTGGGGTCATTCAGAAATGTCCTTGTTTTTGAAAGAAAAGCACATTTTATGTCCATTAAAAGGACATCAAATTGATCAGAAATACAGTGTAGACATTGCTAATGTTGTAAATGACTATTGTAGCTGGAAACAGAAGATATTTTATGGAATATCTATATAGTCCCATTATCAGCAACCATCACTCCCTGTGTTCCAATGGCACGTTGTGTTAGCTAATACAAGTTCATCATTTTAAAAGGCTAATTGTTCATTAGAAAACCCTTATGCAATTATGTTAGCGCAGTTGAAAACTGTTATTCTGATTAAAGAAGCAATAAAACTGTTATTTAGACTAGTTGAGTATCTGGAGTATCAGCTTATGTGGGTTCAATTACGGGCTCAAAATGGCCGGAACTAAGTTATTTCTTCTGAAACTCGTCAGTCTAATCTTGTTCTGACAAACGAAGGCTATTCCATGCGAGAAATTGCCAAGAAACTAAAGATCTCGTACTACATTATGTACTACTCCCTTCAAAGAACAGCACAAACTTGCTCAACCAGAATAGAAAGAGGAGTGGGAGGCACCGGTGCACAACTGAGCAAGGGGACAAGTACAGTGGCTTGGGAAAGAATTCACCCCCTTGGCATTTTTCCTATTTTGTTGCCTTAAAACCTGGAATTAAAATAGATTAATTGGGGGGTTTGTATCATTTGATTTACACAACATGCCTACCACTTTGAAGATAGTTGTGAAACAAACAAGAAATAACACCAAAAAACTTGAAAACTTGAGCGTACATAACTATGCACCCTCCCAAAGTCAATACTTTGTAGAGCCAACTTTTTCAGCAATTACAGCTGCAAGTCTCTTAGGGTATGTCTCTATAAGTTTGGCACATCAAGCCACTGGGATTTTTGCCCATTCTTCAAGGCAAAACTGCTCCAGCTCTTTCAAGTAGGAGTGGTTCCGCTAATAAACTTAGATTTTCAATTGAATTGAGGTCTGGGCTTTGACTTGGCCATTCCAAGACATTTAAATGTTTCACCTTAAACCACTCGAGTGTTGCTTTAGCAGTATGCTTAGGGTCATTGTCCTGCTGGAAGGTGAACCTCTGTACCAGTGTCAAATCTCTGGAAGATTGAAACAGGTTCCCCTCAATAAATTCCCTGTATTTAGCGCCATCCATCATTCGTTCAATTCTGACCAGTTTCCCAGTCCCTGCCGATGAAAAACATGGGGATGGTGTTCTCGGGGTGATGAGAGGTGTTGGGTTTGTGCCAGACATAGCGTTTTCCTTGATGGCCAAAAAGCTCAATTTTAGTCTCATCTGACCAGAGTACCTTTTTCAATATGTTTGGGGAGTCTCCCACATGCTGTTTTTTTTCTTTAAGCAATGGATTTTTTTCTGGCCACTCTTCTGTAAAGCCCAGCTCTGTGAAGTGTATGGCTTAAAGTAGTACAATGGCCATATACTCCACTCTCTGCTGTGGAGCCTTGCAGCTCCTTCAGGGTTAGCTTTGGTCTCTTTGTTGCCTCTCTGATTAATGCCCTTCTCGCCTGGTCCGTGAGTTTTGGTGGGCAGCCCGCTCTTGGCAGGTTTGTTGTGGTGCCATATTCTTTCAAGTTTGTATTTACAGATTTAATGGTGCGCAGTGGGATGTTCAAAGATCTGATAGATTTTTTAAAAACCCAACCCTGATCTGTACTTCTCCACAACTTAGTCCCTGACCTGTTTGGAGAGCTCCTTGGTCTTCATGGTGCCACTTGCTTAGTGGTGTTGCAGACTCAGGGGCCTTTCAAAACATGTGTATATACAGTGAGGGAAAAAAGTATTTGAACCCCTGCTGATTTTGTACGTTTGCCCACTGACAAAGAAATTATCAGTCTATAATTTTAATGGTAGGTTTATTTGGGCAGTGAGAGACAGAATAACAACAACAAAAAATCCAGAAAAACGCATGTCAAAAATGTTATAAATTGATTTGCATTTTAAATGAGGGAAATAAGTATTTGACCCCTCTGCAAATCATGACTTAGTACTTTGTGGCAAAACCCTTGTTGGCAATCACAGAGGTCAGACGTTTCTTGTAGTTGGCCACCAGGTTTGCATACATCTCAGGAGGGATTTTGTCCCACTCCTCTTTGCAGATCTTCTCCAAGTTATTAAGGTTTTGAGGCTGACATTTTAGCAGGCAAAATTAACCAGGTGAAATTGTGTCACTTCTCTTGCATTCATTGCACGCAGAGTCAGGGTATATGCAACAGTTTGGGCCACCTGGCTCATTGCGAACTAATTTGCCAGAATTTTACGTAATTATGACTTAACATTGAAGATTGTGCAATGTAACAGCAATATTTAGACTTAGGGATGCTAAATATGCAGGTTTAAAAATATATACTTCTGTGTATTGATTTTAAGAAAGGCATTGATGTTTATGGTTACGTACATATTGGAGCAACGACAGTCCTTTTTCGCGAATGCGCACCGCATCGATTATATGCAACGCAGGACACGCTAGATAAACTAGTAATATCATCAACCATGTGTAGTTAACTAGTGATTATGATTGATTGATTGTTTTTTATAAGATAAGTTTAATGCTAGCTAGCAACTTACCTTGGCTTCTACCTGCATTTGTGTAACAGGCAGGCTCCTCGTGAGACAGGTTGTTAGAGCGTTGGAATAGTTAACCTTAAGGTTGCAAGATTGAATGCCTGAACTGAAGGTAACAAAAAAAATCTCAAAAAATACCGATTTTCAATTGTTATGAAAACTTGAAAATCGGTCCTAATTAAATTGGCCATTCCGATTAAATCGGTCGACCTCTAAAACAGACGCCTCACAAGTCCTCAACTGGCAAGCTTCATTGAAGAGTACCCGCAAAACACCAGTCTCAACATCAACAGTGAAGAGGCGACTTCAGGATGCTGGCCTTCTAGGCAGAGTTCCTCTGTCCAGTGTCTGTTCTTTTGCCCATCTTAATCTTTTTATTGGCCAGTCTGAGATATGGCTTATTCTTTGCAACTCTGCCAAGAAGGCCAGCATCCCGGAGTGCTACCTAGAAGGCCAGCAACTGAGCAAGAGGACACATGTCCTCTTGCTCTGTTTTGCATTGGGGCCTCCCACTCTTTCTACTCTGGTTAGAGACAATTTGCGCTGTTCTGTGAAGGGAGTAGTACACAGAATTGTAAGAGATCTTCAGTTTCTTGGCAATTTCTCAAATGGAATAGCCTTCATTTCTCAGAACAAGAATAGACTGACGAATTTCAGAAGAAAGTTATTTGTTTCTGACCATTTTGAGCCTGTAATCAAACCCACAAAATGCTGATGCTCCAGATATTCAACTAGTCTAAAGACGGCCAGTTTTATTGCTTCTTTAATCAGAGTTTGTTTTACTGACTGCTTTAGCAAACTCCGCCAACCCTGATGTCCTTGCCCGGTCTGAATCCTGGCTCAGGATGGCCACCAAAAATTCTGAGATTTCCAACTACAACATTTTCCGTCAAAATAGAACTGCCAAAAGGAGGAGTTGCAGTCTACTGCAGAGATAGCCTGCAAAGTTCTGTCATACTTACCAGGTCTATGCCCATACACTTCTCATTTTAAAAATGAATCTCTCCAGAAACAAGTATCTCACTGTTGACGCCTATTATAGACCCCTCTCAGCTCCCAGCAGTGCCCTGGACACCATACATGAATTGATTGCCCCCAATCTATCAGAGTTCGTTCTGTTAGGTGACCTAAACTGGGATATGCTTAACACCCCGGCCGTCCTACAATCTCAGCTAGATGCCCTCAATCTCACACAAATTATCAAGGAACCCACTAGGTACAACCCTAAATACGTAAACACGAGCACCCTCATAGATATCATCCTGACCAACCTGCCCTCTAAATGCACCTCTGCTGTTTTCAACCAGGATCTCAGCGATCACTGCCTCATTGCCTGCATCCGTTATGGGTCCGCGACCACCCCTCATCACTGTCAAACAATCCCTAAAACACTTCTGTGAGCAGGCCTTTCTAATCGACCTGGGTATCCTGGAAGGATATTGATCTCATCCCGTCAGTAGCGGATGCATGGTTGTTCTTTAAAAGTAATTTCCTCACCATCTCAAATAAGCATGCCACATTCAAAAAAATGAGGAACTAAGAACCGATAACCGATATCCCTTGGTTCACTCCAGACATGACTGCCCTCGACCAGCACAAAAACATCCTGTGGCGTAACACACTAGCATCGAATAATCCCTGCGATATGCAACTTTTCAGGGAAGTCAAGAACCAATACACACAGTCAGTTAGGAAAGCGAAGGCTAGCTTTTTCAAACAGGAATTTGCTTCCTTCAGCAATAATTCCAAAAAGTTTAGGGACACTGTAAAGTCCATGGAGAATAGATATTACTATTATTTATTTTTTTTATTGTAATTTTTTTAATCACCCGTTTCCAGCTACAATAGTCATTCAACGTCTACACTGTATTTCTGATCAATGTGATGTTATTTTAATGTTATTGACGTTACTTTCAAAAACAAGGACATTTCTAACTGACGCCAAACTGTTGAACGGCAGTGTATATCAAAACAATTCCTATAGAGAAGTCATTTAGACAGTGAATACTAAAATGGTGGCTACGTACCGGAGTCCTGGGATAGGCCAGCTGCGCATCTCTCAGCATCTTGTTGGAGATTGCCAGACCCTCTTCCAGGAGAGAGTGCACCCCTTTACAAGTCCCCTCCAAAAGAGACAGGGCCACAGACCGCTGGGGAAAGAGAAACGACAAACAACTTTTGAGAGACGCTTTCTTTACCCTCCGCAAACCAGCGTGATTAGCCATGTGTCATTGGATCCAGTTATATAATTATTCTGAATTGAGGAGGGGAGTGGAGATGAAGCATCCAGGCAGGATGCATCATGGCTTCGTTATTTCCACCAAAGCACCACAAAGCCTTCATGCCCAGTATCTTATCCATTCTCAATCAATATGAAAGGCAGTATATGGTGAGAGTGTGAGTAGGAGAAAGACAGTCAGTGTGGTAACATTTACCTTGCCTGTGGCCTCAGAGCCCAGCTCAGTTAAATGGAGCTGGGTGGCGGTAAGCGCGGCCAGGTGGCTGATGACCAGCAGTGCCGTGTCCAGACACTGACCACTCTTCCTGTGGGCCTCGGTCACCATGGACGAGATCTCAGAGTCACAGCCCTGGTCACAGCCCATGGGAATTGGATGTTAAATCACATAAAATAATATTTGAATAAAATAAAACACTTGCACTTGTCTTTTCCTACTACCACTGACTTTGCTGATAACTACTTTAATAATTGAAATGTGGTTGTCTTAATTAGCCAAAGTAAAATTAATGCACTAACTGCAAGTCGCTCTGGATAAGAGTTTGCTCAATAAAATAAATGTACTCACACTAATTGTGAATGCGAAGTTATATTGTATTTGAATACATACATGAATGAACTAGGGAAAAAAGCTTAACACTTTTAATGACTTTCAAATGTTTAAAAAAATTAAATAAAAATGTAAAGTTTAAAGACATACAGTAGTGTGAAAGGAGGGTGAGATGGGTGGAAAAGGTGGTTTAATTTGTTTTATTGCTGCCACTGGTTAGGAATGTTAGATTGTGCAGTACATACAGTGCCTTCAGAAAGTACTCACACCCCTTGACTTTTTCCACATTGTTGTTACAGCCTGAATTTATAATGTATTAAAGATATCACTGACCCACCATGTCAAAAATGGAATTACGTTTTTAGAACATGTTACAAATTCATTCAAAATGAAAAGCTGATGTGTCTCGAGTCAATAACTATTCAACCTGTGTTATGGCAAGCCTAAATAAGTTCAGGAGTAAAAATGTGCTTAACAAGTCACATAACATTGTAGTTACTCCACAATACTAACCTAATTGAGAGAGAAAAGAAGGAAGCCTGTACAGAATACAAATATTCCAAAACATGCATCCTGTTTGCACAAGGCACTAATACTACAAACAAATGTGGCAAATTTGGGGCAAATCCAGTAGAACGCATTACAGAGTACCACTCTCCATATTTTCAAGCATAGTGGTGGCTGCATCGTGTTATGGGTACGCTTGTAATCGTTAAGGACTGGGGAGTTTTTCAGGAAAAAAACAATTATGGAATGGAGCTAAGCACAGGCAAAATCTTAGAGGAAAACATTGTTCAATCTACTTTCCACCAGACACTGGGAGATGAATTAACCTTTCAGCAGGACAATAACTTAAAACACAAGGCCAAATCTACACTGGAGTTGCTTACCAAGAAGACAGTGGCTGTTCCGGAGTGGCCGAGATACAGTTTTGACTTAAGTCTACTTGAAAATCTATAGCAAAACCTGAAAATGGTTGTCTAGCAATGATCAACAACCAAATGTATAGTGCTTGAAGCATTTTGAAAATAATAAATGAGCAAATGTTCCACAATCCAGGTGTGGAAAGCTCTCAGAGATTTACCCAGAAAGACTCACAGCTGTTATTGCTGCCAATGGTGCTTCTACAAAATATTGACTCTGGGCTGTGAATGCCTATGTAAATGAGATACGCATTTCATTTAATGTCTAAAAACATATTTTCACTTTGTCATTATAGGGTTGTGTGCACAGTAGATGAGGTGAGAGAAAACATATATTTAATCAATTTTGAATTCAGGCTGCAACAACAAAATGTGTAATGAGTCAAGGGGTATGAATACATTTTGAAGGCTACGTATACCGTCACTAGTGACTAGTGTGGGCTGGGTGGTAACCTTGCGGTTAAGAGGTTGCGCCAGTAACCAAAATGTTTCTGGTTTGAATCCCCTTGCTGACTAGGCGAAATTTGTCAATATGCCCTTGAGCAAGGCACTTAACCCTAATTGCTCCAGTAAGTCGTTCTGGATAAGATTGTCTGCTAAATTCCTAAAATGTAGTGAAGGTCTTCACACACCTTGCAGTCTTCACATTTTGCTGCCTTAAAATGTAATCTCAAAAGGGAATATATTTGATTATTTTCCCAACCATCTACACAACCTAGTCCAAATGTTCAAAGTTAAAGACAAGATGAAGATGTTTTGAAGTGGATTTAACATTGTCATACAGGCCAATAATGTGGAGTGAATGCAATGTTATTGCAGAGACTGGGACTAGAGAGTTTGTCAGGATCTAAATAAATATGAAAGGAACAAAGCTCAGATAAAAAGTAAGAGGAAACCCTGTCTCAGTCTTCTGAATACCTAACCGTGGGACAATTACAATTACACAAGTTTTTATGTCAAAGACACACCAGAATGGCTTTCCAATATGTTTTGAGTGTTCCTGAAAGGTCCAGTCTCAATCCTGACTTAAACCTGCTTGAAAAACAGAGACACGGTTTGAATATTGTTGTCCATCAATGACTCCCAACCAAATTGACTGACCTTGAGCAATTTTGACAAAAACAATGGATATTATATGTTGCCCCTAAGACTTGTGCAACGCTGGAGAAGGTTGTGTACAACGGTTGCATTCTTTAACACAATTTTAAGGCATCAAAATGTAAAGACCGTGCAAGGCGTGTGTAGACATTCATTAGGCACTGTATAATATACATTCATTCATGTTGGACTTGAGGCTGAAGGTTGAGAATTCCCCTACGCTCTGATATTTCCATACGAGGAGTCAAAACAGCTCAAAGCTAAAACCCGTCAATCAGTGAGGTGAATTTTGATGAGCCAGTGAGGTGTCAACCCAACTCGATTGAAAAAGATTTTCCTTTTGCAGCGTTTGTGTCTTTTCAGTTTAATTGGGATAAAAACTGATATTTCTAGAATATCTTTACTGTAATTCACTATGACATTACTTACAATAAACTAGTCAACAATGTATGTGTACTGTACATACAGTGCCTTCAGAAAATATTCAGATCCCTTTTCCACATTCTGTTACAGCTTTATTCTACAATTGATTAAATATAGATTTTTTTCCCTCAATCTACACACAAAACCACATAATGACAAAGCGAAGACAGGTTTTTAGAAATTGTAGCGGAGTGGATCCTATTTTCCATTGGTCATCCTTGAGATGTTTCTATAACTTGATTGGAATCCACCTGTGGGAAATTCAATTGATTGGACATGATTTGGAAAGGCTCGCACCTGTCTATACAAAGTCCCACAGTTGATAGTGCATGTCAGAGCAAAAACCAAGCCATGAGGTCGAAGGAATTGTCTGTAGAGCTCCGATGCAGGATTGTGTCGAGACACAGATCTGGGGAAGGGTACCAAAAAATGTCTGCAGCATGGAAGCTCCCCATGAACATAGTGGCCTCCATCATTCTTAAATGGAAGAAGTTTGGATCCACAAAGACTCTTCCTAGAGCTGGCTGCCCGGCCAAACTGAGAAATCAGGGGAGAAGGACCTTGGTCAGGGAGGTGACCAGGAAACCTGATGGTCACTGACAAAGTTCCAGAGTTCCTCTGTGGAGATGGGAGAACCTTCCAGAAGGACAACCATTTCTACAGAACTCCAATCAGACCTTTGTGGTAGTGGCCAGACGGAAGCCACTCCTCAATAAAAAGGCACATGACAGTCCACTTGGAGTTTGCCAAAAGGCATCTAAATCCTCTCAGACCATGAGGAACAAGATTCTCTGGTCTGATGAAACCAAGATCGAACTGTTTGGCCTGAATGCCAATCGTCACATCTAGAGGAAACCTGGCACCGTCCCTACGGTTAAGCATGGTGTTGGCAGCATCATGGTATGAGGATGTTTTCAGTAGCAGGGAGACTAGTCAGGATCGAGGGAAAGATGAACAGAGCAAAGTACAAAGAGATCCTTGATGAAAACCTGCTCAGGACCTCAGACTGGACAACGACATTAAGCACACAGCCAAGACAACGCAGGAGTGGCTTTGGCACAAGTCTCAGGAATGTCCTTGAGTGGCCCAGCCAGAGCCCGGACTTGAACCCGATCGAACATCTCTGGAGAGACCTGAAAATAGCTGTGCAGCGACGCTCCCAATCCAACCTGAGAGAGCTTGAGAGGATCTGCAGAGAAGAATAGGAGAAACTCCCCAAATAAAGGTGCCAAGCGTTATACCAAAGAAGACTAGAGGCTGTAATCGCTGCCAAAGGTGCTTCAACAAAGTACTGAGTAAACGATCTGAATACTTATGTAAATATACAATTTCAGTTTTATATTTTTAATACATTTGAAAAAAATTCTACAAAACCTGTTTTTACTTTTGTCATTATGGGGTAAAATTATTTAACACATTTTAGAATAATGCTGTATAGTAATAAAATGTGGAAAATGTAAAGGGGACTGAGTACTTTCCGAATGCACTGTAGGTGCGATTGAATGTTTTTGGTGCATAGTTCTATCTGTATGTTGTACATTCACATACAGCGACTACTGTTTTGAATATACTGTGTTCAATTGTTTCAATGCTCCAATGTGTCCCTTTTGGAATGTAATACTTTAGCCAACCTATATTTATCCAGGTCAATTTCATAAAGATAACATCTCTTTTTCAAGACAGTCCTAGTGCGATACATTGTTAATTCTATTGTCTGATCTTTTTAAGTTAAAAGTGCTGACAGAAATGTCTACCTGGATGAGAAGCTGAAAGTAACCACCCATTCTCTTGACTTGGGTCTTGAGCTCCTCTGTGACGGTGTAGAGGGGTCCGGCTCTGGGTTTGACGCTGGCCACCCACTGCATGGTGATAAACACGGCTCTCTCGATGGCCGAGGTGGCCTTCACCAGCTGTGTCGGAGCCTCAGCCTCTAACACAAACACTGGGACAGAGACAGAATAAAGAATACATTACAATAGGTCAATTTAGTATTTTCAAAATGTCATGTGGTGCCCAACTTAGCAAAACTTTTCGCAACAAAAACAAGAGTTTCTTATTGGACGAATTCAGATGGGTCGTTCCCTGTTTCTTCCCATTTGGTTCCTAGTGAATACGCTGGATATACGTTTAAAAGTTCATTATTTTCAAGTAGAAGGCAAAAGGGTACATTTTTCACAATATCCGTATCAAAATACTACCAAGATAATTGTCAATATTCCATGACAAAAAAGAAAAACAGTCCTTTACTATGAACCTGCTTCATGCACAACATGGTGTGCTATAGCATGGAAAATAAACAAATGTGACTGGGTGACAACATAAGGCTGTTTGTTTCCAATATTAGGATTGTTTTCCTCAGGACATTTAGTCTGATTCATGTTATTTAGTTTAACCTTGCCATGACTATTCAGATAATGTACACTACCGATCAAAAGTTTTAAAACACCTACTCATTCAAGGGTTTCTTTATTTTTACTATTTTATACATTGTAGAATAATAGTGAAGACAACAAAACTATGAAACACATGGAATCATGTAGTAACCAAAAAAAGTGTTAAAACAAATCCAAATATATTTTATATTTGAGATTCTTGAGGCCAGATTACCTGCTCAATCCCCCGACCTCAACCAAATTGAGATGGTTATTGGATTAGTCAGACCCCAGAGTGAAGGAAATGCAGCCAACAAGTGCTCAGCATATGTGGGAACTCCTTCAAGACTGTTGGAAAAGCATTCCAGGTGAAGCTGCTTGAGAGAATGCCAAGAGTGTACAAAGCTGTTATCAAGGGAAAGGGTGGCTATTTGAAATCTCAAATATAAAATACTTGTTTAACACTTTTTGGGTTACTACATGATTCCATATGTGTTATTTCATAGTTCTGATGTCTTCACTATTATTCTACAATGTAGAAAATAGTAAAATAAAGAAAAACCCTTGAATGAGTAGGTGTTTAAAACTTTTGACCGGTAGTGGAGGTACAAATCACGAAGGCTGATCTAAATAGATAGCTCACATTACTTAATTCTGTAACCACAATATAATTTACATTGTTTTCTCTTTGCCTGATGACTCATACTGAATTTAATTCCGCTGCTCTATCTATCGCTATATACCTTCAGTCAGACTGCCATTGTAGAAGTCATTTTTGCTTTCAAAGTGAGGGACGTTGTACAAAACAAGTCATCAGCGAATGATCGCTTCTATCAAAGCCAATTACCATCTCCAAAACGCCACTTGACCAAGTGTTTTCAGGCTCTGGCCCAACCCATCGGTTTGTGGAACCAATCAGAACGGTTTGAATGTGTTCGCATTCGAGAAGTCGTTGTGAGGAGATCATATCCAGACTCATCGTGGGCGTGGTGTTTGGCCATAGCAATGTGGTTGGGTAGCCAGGCAATCCTCTTCTATGGACACAGCAGGAATTTATATCTGATGTTTAGAATGTTCTCATCAACAGCACAGCATCATGTCACTCCTCCTCCTTTACTATCAATTAGCCATGTGCGGAATGTCATTCCCCTATTACCCTATGGCCAATCAGCACAACTGAATAATGCAACTTTATCACACTTGCTAAATAACCTAGAGGCATAGTATCTACGCTGCAATAGTCTATGTGCCGGGGGACTAGGGTCAGTCTGTTATATCTGGTGTCCTAGGTGACTAAGTATGTGTGCTCTCTCCATCCCCCCCTCCCGGAGGACCTGAGCCCTAGGACCATGCCTCAGGACTAACTGGCCTGATGACTCCTGGCTGTCCCCAGTCCACCTGGCCGTGCTGCTGCTCCAGTTTCAACTGTTCTGCCTGCGGCTATGGAAACCTCACATTTCACCGGACGTGCTACCTTGTCCCGGACCTGCCGTTTCCGACTCCCTCTCTCTCTCGACCTCTGAATGCTTGGCTATGAAAAGCCAACTGTCATTTACTCCTGAGGTACTGACCTGTAGCAGCCTCTACAACCACCGTGATTATTATTTGACCCTGCTGGTCATCTATGAAAATTTGAACATCTTGAAGAACGATCTGGCCTTAAATGACCATGTACTCTTATAATCTCCACTCGGCACAGCCAGAAGAGGACTGATTCCTGCCTTTCTTTTTTTTCTAGCCACTGTGCTTCTACAGCTGCATTGCCTGCCATTTGGGGTTTTAGGCTGAGTTTCTGAAAAAGCACTTTGTGATGTCTGCCGATGTAAAAAAAAGGGCTTTATGAATTCATTTGATTTGAATTTGCATACTGGTGCAATAATCAACGTGCTCTCTTCTGACCAATGGGAATACATATTTTGATGCATTTAAAATGACGGCTTGCTCTTGTTCCCTCACGTCTTACAGCAAAAGTTTCACTGCCGACCCTCCACCTCCAGCAGCTGAAGGTCCGTCATCGGAACCTTTCTCTACCAGAGGGATGGTTTCAATGCCAGCTGCCCCGCATAGTGCTGCCTGCATACCAGCATCTGGCTCCAATGATCAATGACGAAGTCATTCCCCAAAACTCTTAATAAAATGTTCATACTTGCCTCTGTTGTTCATTCAGTTTAGCCTGCCCTCGACTGAACTAAGTATAGTGACTAGGGTTGGGAAATATTACGCCAGTATCCTCTGTCGACGATGTTTGGCGGCCATTGTCGATGGTGAGGACATTGTGATGTGACAGACGATGGCTTAGCCTATTTGAACTGGTTTGGCACCACGTAGTAGCCTACAGAATGGAGTTGGGCAGCAAACAACAGGGCAGCATACAAGTGGCATTCCAAGTAATCTGCCTATTCCTATTTGCTATAGCACATTTCAATAAATAGCCTGTTATATAAGCCTACAGAACGCAAGAGCAGTGTAGGCTAGAAAGACCAGAGAATTCCACCAAAGCAGCGCAAAATGTCCCGTCATAAAATATTGTTTCTTGACTTCTGTAAGATGCATGGGCCTTAAAATAGCCTAAACCTATACATTTTTTTTTTAATAACTGACACTCCCTAACTATAGTGTCCAGCGGTAAAAAAACAACAACAAAAAACAGCTATATTCCCTTGTCTCTCCAATCAATATGAATACGACTTTGGGCTTTCATTGTTTTATGCATGCTTTCTCTCCCGATCAAACAATTAGAATAATTAACAGTTCCATCTCAAAAGTAGATTGAACAGCCCAAAAACATGAGGAAGCCAGGGGACTAATAATGAGTAAGGACAAACAATATCAATGGCCTATAAAACAATCTAATGACAAGTTTAAGATTATTTAAGAAATAAATAATCTGTGCGGGGAGTAAGAATCCCTCCAATAACCTATCCTCCTACCATAAAAGCTTTAAGTCAAAATAAAGTTACGAACAGAAGTCTATTCCAAATGTCCTATTTTTAATATTATTACCTTTAACTAGGCAAGTCAGTTAAGAACAAATTCCTATTAACAATTAGGGCCTAGGAACAGTGGGTTAACTGCCTTGTTCAGGGGCAGAATGACAGATTTTTAACTTGCCAGCTCGAGAATTCGAGCTAGCAACCTTTCGGTTACTGGCCCAACGCCCTAACCATCAGGCTACCTGCCGCCCCCTAAAAGCCTAAGGTCCAATAGTTTCCACTTCCAAAAAGAACATGAATGAAAGTCGGAGTCAATAAGCCTATGCATACAGTGCATTCGGAAAGTATTCAGATCCCTTCCCTTTTTACGTTAAAGCCTTATTCTAAAGTGGATAATTTTTTTTTACAAAAACGTTAAAAAAAACATCTACACACAATACCACATAATTACAAAAGTGAAAACAGGTTTTTTGGAACGTTTGCAAAAACCAAAGCCATGATGTTGAAGGAATTGTACGAGACAGGATCGTGTTGAGGCACAGATCTTGAGAAGGGTACCAACAAAATGTCTGCAGCATTTAAGGTCCCCAAGAACACAGTGGCCTCCATCATTCTTAAATGGAAGAAGTTTGGAACCACCAAGACTCTTTCTAGAGCTGTCCTGCCGGCCAAACTGAGATATTTGGGGAGAAGGGCCTTGGTCAGGAAGGGGACCAAGAACCCAATGATCACTACGACAAAGCTCCAGAGTTCCTCTGTGGAGATTGGGGAACCTTCCAGAAGGACAACCATCTCTGCGGAACTCCACCAATGAGGCCTTTATGGTAGAGTGGCCAGACAGAACCGCTCCTCAGTAAAATGCACATGACATGCTTGAAGTTTGCCAAAAAGCACCTGAAGGACTCAGACCATGAGAAACAAGGTTCTCTTGTCTGATGAAACCAAGATTGAACTCTTTGGCCTGAATGCCAAGCATCACGCCTGGAGGTAACCTTCCCTACAGTGAAGCAGAGTGGTGGCAGCATCATGCTGAGGGCATGTTTTTCAGCGGCAGGGACTGGGAGACTAGTCAGGATCGAGGGAAAGATGAACAGAGTAAAGTAAAGAAAGATCCTTGATGAAAATCGCTCTGGAGCAGGTTACGGCCTCAGACTGAGGCAAAGGTTCACCTTCCAACAGAACAACAACCCTAAGCACGGGTTTGAAGGGTCTGAATACTTATGAAAATGTTCATAGCTGATACAACATAGCGGATAAGAGTCAATCTATAATTTCGATTAAGATATTAAAGAGCGAGCAAGGACAGACAAAGTCAATTTATCTACTTGTTCAGCACTTTTGAATTCAAAACATGGGCCATTCTTACAGTATTCTCCCTGTACACCAAGTCAGAACCGTAGGATAAATAAAGGGGGTATAAACGCAGACAATGAAAGCTCTTACAATATTCGATATTGACATTTCTATAAAATAGGCTAAATGTGCACCACCAAGTCCAAACAGCAGGCTACATTTTTAAGAGAAAAGGGAGCAAATTATTAGGGTGAGGAACATGGGATACTAACAGCTTAATACACAACATACACTTAGTATTGCTTGGCATATTACATCATTACACAACATACATTTTTGTGCTGTGCTCACTTGAACAGGAAGGTGGCGCGAAAGTCCTTCTTGTGCACAGATTTTGTCATCAAAATGTATAATCAAATTCTGGCATTCTCTGGATTTATGGTGCTTTCAAGACAACTGGGAACTTGGGGAAAAAACAAGGTTGAATCATGACGTCAGTGATCTTCAGGTCGGAGCTCTAAAAAGAGTTCCCGATTTGGAATTCTGAGTTGGATGACCGTTCGAAACTTATTTTCCCAGTCGGAGCTTGTTCCACCCGAGTTTTCAGTTTACTTGAACTCACTGAAGTCTGAGATTTCCCAGTTGTTTCGAACGCGGCAGAAGTCATGCTGTATTGACAGCTTGGCCAATGTTGAATGTTTATCCTTTTAAGTTTGGAAAAGGACACCCTTAAACCCAGACTTGGACCACACACCCTCTCCACTGAATAGCAGGCTGGTGATTGCTTTGCAAAGCTTGCAGTTAGCCACTGATTCCTTCCAAACCACTCATTGTTGAATTTGCGATTTCCAACTTGTGTAATGTTTATGTCCAATGGCCAATGAGCACCAATACATTTTATCTATACTTTCTCTTCATATGACAAGGACTGAAAAGGATTTTCCAGTATATGTCAACTTGATTCATGATGATGACTGCTAACTTGTTAGCTAAGATTTTGAAAGTATGATGTTGACACGATCAGTCCAATCAAAGCTTCGGTACATATAACGTGATTTGACGTCATCTATGACCAATGCCCTTGAGCCTTCTTGGATGGGCCCTTCTAATGTAACTATATGGCAGCACCTAAGGGGCTTGAATTTCCTCTTAAACTTTGCAGTGACGTAGTGTCCCCTTGAGTGACAGAACACTGAGCCAATCACAGCGCAACTAAAGAACACCACCAACCACGAATTTTCAGCTGGCTGCCCCACCACCACAGAAAGCACTGAGCTAGGCTGAAACACCTGCCTTTTGGAGCTGCCTTACTCAATTAATATTTGTTTTACATTGTTAGCAAACTGATATGCCAAAATAAAATGCAACATGCAAAACAGGCACATAAAAAAAGCTAAAAAAGGTGGGTGTGCCGTCTTCCTGTTAGAAGGTAACAGATGATTTTATTACAGTGGTTAAGATGGATTTTCATTGTGTTCCATAGTGTTTATCGCCCCCTAGTGGAGCTTTCTGGTACTTAGAAAGACTGTACGGAAACAGGAAGTAGAGTAGTCGTTCAGCACGCAAAGCCTCTAAAAACAACGCTACGGTGCAGGTCTTTCAGTGCAGTTATTTCTCGTCACGCTTCAGCCTCGGAAAATATTTGTTTGTAAATTTGATGAAAGAATATTGCTAGTGATGATAATCTTGTTATTGATAGAATTACTTACTTAGTTGTTTGCATTTACTCACACAAATTGCCTCGTCTCATGTATGCCGTCAGCTGTATTACTTTGCTCGTGCGTCATGTAAACAAATTGTAAAACATACTGTAATGAAACAGGCAGGGAGCAGGCCTCGAACTCTCGACCTTCTAGGCCGAGGTCCGGCGCGCTATCGACTGAACTTTTGTTACTGTTTCTAGTGTAATATGCTTTGTTATTGTACAGAGGTGGTTGCACATTAGAGTAATTGAAGGAGTTAGCCAATTACCATATGACTAGCAACCAGTTCTCTGGTTTGGCATCATGCCAGATACATGGTACCTTGGCACGTGTTTTGCATTTATGCAACTTCAATTTAAAATGTATAATGTACAGTTACAGTATGTCGATGTGAATTGAATACTGAAGTATATTATTTTCTGTATTTTGCAGTTTCACAACAAACGTTTACAATATAGTCATTCAAGAAAAGTCACGCCTTGGGAGTTTTATTGAACTTAGTTGTTAGCTATCTGTCTAGTTTTGGTATGGGAACGCAACTCCAGGACAGAAGTGGGGCTCAAAATAGGTGGGGCATTTGGACTGCCTGCGCAACTCTGTAAAAAACAAAGTTGTACACTGTATATATACACAGATTTTTACTTCATTTGTTACCATTTCAGTAAACATTTTGCTCTTGATTGCAGGAAATGGCAGTTACAAGTGTTGAAAAAAAGCAAAAATATGCGTCCATGATTCTACGTCATGATTCGTATAGTAGTAGCATGCAATTTCACGCAATAGAGATCTGTATTTAGAATTTTTTTAAATCACCCAACAGCCCAACAGTTGTTTTAGCGGAGTAAAAAAATAAAAATGGTCAATCAAGGTTTTATGAGGACAAAGGTTGACATCACCCAGCACTATTGGTGACAACACTTACAACAGAGCTTCCTTCACCCACATATTAGACGTGGAAAACATTGTCTATCCGCAGCAGAATTGTTTCAAGAATGAGTTTTTCAAGAAAACAGCCACAGCACACTGCTGCCTATTGTCTGAAGTGTCAGGAGGATAACATATACAGTGCCTTCAGAAAGTATTTTCACCCCTGGACTTTTTACACATTGTTGTGTTACAGCCTGAATTTAAAATGGATTAGATTGAGATTTTGCATCACTGGCCTACATACATAATTCCACTTTGATTTAGGGTAATGTTTTTAGAACATTTTACAAATGAATTAAACATGAAAAGCTTGAGTCAATAAGTATTCAACCCCTGTTATGGCAAGCCTAAAGTTCAGGAGTAATATTGCGCTTAACAAGTCACACAATAAGTTGCATGAACTCACTGTGTGCAATAAGTGTTTAACAGAGATTTAAAAAATCAATACCATCTCTGTACGTCCCTTAGTCGAGCAGCTAATTTCAAACAGATTCAAGCACAAGACCAGTGATGTTTACCAATGCCTCGTCAAGAAGGGCTACTATTGGTAGATGGCAAAAATATATCCTTTTGAGCATAGTGAAGTCATTACACTTTGGATGGTGTATCAATACACCCAGTCACTACAAAGATACAGGCGTCCTTCCAAACTCAGTTGTCAGACCGACCGAAGAGCTTTTCTATTTATTCCTTGTGTTATTTATTATTTTTTTTAATGTTGGGAAGGGCCCATAAGTAAGCATTTCACTGTTAGTCTACACCTGTTTAATAAGCATGTGAAATATACAATTTGATTTGTAGAAAATTGTTAGTTTCATGCCTGTGATAGGAGAAAACTGAGGATGGATCAACAACATTGTAGTTAGTCCACAATATTAACCTAAAAAAACAGTGAAAAGACGGAAGCCTGTACAACAACAAAAAAATATTCCAAAATATGTATCCTGTTTATAATAAGGAACTAAAGTACAGCTGCAAAAAATGTGTCAAAGAAATTAACTTTATGTCCTGAGCTTTCCAAGATGACGCCGGAAGACATGGCAGACGTGTTACGGGCACCCAACTATTTGTGGCATGTGGGTTTTTTTTTCGCAACTTACTTTACACAATGTTTCCGCCACCATATCTTATGGCAAAAAAAAAGAGCTTCTGGATTTCAGGACAGTGATCACTCACCTCGGTTTAGACAAAGATTTTTTCTTCAACAAGCAGGACGCACAGGGTGTACTTCAGACACCCGACAAGGCCGAAATCCCTGTCATTGGCAAGAGAAAGAGACGCAGGTATAAAGGACACAGGGCGGGGTGCCACGTAAGGATCCCCAACGGCGAGTAGGAAATCTGCCATTACCATCAATATTACTTGCCAACGTACAATCATTGAACAATTAGACGAGGTATGATCACAAATATCCTACCAACGGGACATCAAAAACTGTAATATCTTATGTTTCACCGAATTGTGGCTGAATGACAACATGGAAAACATTCAGCTGGCGGGGTATACGCTGCACCGGCTAGATAAAACAGCACACAGGAGAAGGGGTGCACGAAATCTAAGGAAGTCTCTAGATTTTGCTCACCTGGAGGAGAGTATCTCATGATAAGTTGCAGACCACACTATTTTCCAAGAGAGTTTATTAAAAAAATGAGTGGCTGTTTATTTACCACCACAGAGGGAAGCTGGCACTAAGACCGCACGGAGTCAGCTGTATAAGGAAAAAAGCAAACAGGAAACCGCTCACCCAGAGGCGGCGCTCCTAGTGGCCGGGGACTTAAATGCAGGGAAACTTAAAACAGTTGTCGCCAATTTCTAATAGCATGTTAAATGCGCAAGCAAAAAAAAATTATGGTTCACCTTTACTCCACACAGAGACACGTACAAACCCCTATCGCGCCCTCTATTTGGCAAATCTGACCATAATTCTATGCACCCGATTCCTGCTTACAAACAAAAATTCATGCAGAAAGCACAAGTGAATCAGTCTATAAAAAAGTGGTCAAATGAAGCAGATGCTAAACTACAGGACTGTTTTGATAATACAGACTGGAATATGTTCTGGGATTCTTCCGATGGCATTGAGGAATACACCACATCAGTCACTGGCTTTATCAATAAGTGCATTGAGGCTGTACGTACATACCCCAACTAGAAGCCATGGATTACAGGCAACATCCGCACTGAGCTAAAGGATAGAGCTGCCGCTTTCAAGGAGCAGGACTCTAACCCGGAAGCTTATAAGAAATCCCCCTATGCCCTCTGACTAATCATCAAACAGGCTAAGCGCCAATACAGGACTACGGTTGAATCGGCTCCGAAGCTCGTCGGTTGAGGCAGGGCTTGCAAACTATTAAAGACTACAAAGGGATGCATGCTTCTATGCTCGCTTTGAGGCAAGCAACACTGACGCATGCATGAGAACATCAGCTGTTCAGGACGACTGTGTGATAACACTCTCCGTAGCCAACGTGAGTAAGACCTTTAAATGGGGCAACATTCACAAGACCGCTGGCCCAGTCAGATTACCAAGACGTGTGCTCCGGACATGTGCTGACCAACTGGCAGGTGTCTTCACTGACATTTTCAACATGTCCCTGATTGAGTCTGTAATACCAACATGTTTCAAGCAGACCACCATAGTCCCTGTGTCCCTGTAAGCTCCCTAAATGACTGCACTCACGTCCATAGCCATGAAGTGCTTTGAAAGGCTGGTAATGGCTCACATTAACACCATTATCCCAGAAACCCTAGACACACTCCAATTTGCATACTGCACCAGCAGATCCACAGATGATGCAATCTCTATTGCACTCCACACTGCCCTTTCCCACCTGGACAAAAGGAACACCTACGTGAGAATACTATTAATTGACTATAGCTCAGCATTCAATACCATAGTACCCTCAAAACTCATCATTAAGCTAAGGATCCTGGGACTAAAACACCTCAAAATGCAACTGGATCCTGGCATTCCTGACGGGCCGCCCCCAGGTGGTGAGAGTAAGTAGCAACACATCTGCCACGCTGATCCTCAACACTGGAGCCTCATGGGCCTCATCAGTCCCCTCCTGTACTCCCTCGTCACCCACGACTGCATGGCCAGGCACGACTCCAACACCATCATTAAGTTTGCAGACGACAACAGTGGTAGGCCTGATAACGGACAACAACGAGACAGCCTATAGGGAGGAGTTCAGAGAGCTGGCCGTGTGGTGGAGAATAACAGCCTATCCCTCAACGTAATCAAGACAAAGGAGATGATTGTGGACTACAGGAAAAGGAGGACCGAGCACGCCCCCATTTTCATCGACGGGGCTGTAATGGCAGGTTGAGAGCTTCAAGTTCCTTGGTGTCCACATCAACAAACTAGAACGGTCCAAACACATCAAGACAGTCGTGAAGAGGGCACCACAAAACCTATTCCCCCTCAGGAGACTGAAAAGATTTGGAATGGGTGCTCAGATCCTCAGAAGGTTCTACAGCTGCAACATCGAGAGCATCCTGACTGGTTGCGTCACTGCCTGGTACGGCAACTGCTCGGCCTCCGACCGTGTCAGAAGAAGGCCCTAAAAATTGTCAAAGACCTCAGCCACCCCAGTCATAGACTGTCCTCTCTGCTACCGCATGGCAGGTGGTACCGGAGCGCCAAGTCTAGGACCAAAAGGCTTCTCAACAGATTTTACCCCCAAGCAATAAGACTCCTGAACATCAAATGGCTACCAGGACGGTAGCCTTATTTTACCAGGAAAGTTGTCTGAGAAGGGGGGATGGAGGGAGGAGGAATGAATGAGCTAATTGTAAGCTGGGGATGATTAGGTGGCCATGATGGTATGATGTCCAGGACACCGGGGTTAACATCCCTACTCTTACGATAAGTGCCATGGGATCTTTAGTGACCACAGAGTCAGGACACCCGTTTAATGTCCCACCCAAAAGACGTCACCCTACACAGGGCAATGACCACAATCACTGCCCTGAGGCATTGGGATAATTTTTTTTAGACCAGAGGAAAGGGTGCCACCAACTGGCCCTCCAACACCACATCCAGCAGCATCTGGTCTCCCATCCAGGGACTGACCAGGACCAACCCTGCTTAGCTTCAGAAGCAAGCCAGCAGTTGGATGCAGGGTGGAATGCTGCTTGAATAATTGTTTATTTAAGACTGCAAATATTTTACAATCCAGGAGTGCAAAGCTCTTAGAGACTTACCCAGAAAGACTCACAGCTGTAATTGCTACCAAAGATGATTCTAACATGTATTGACTCAGGGGTGTGAATACTTATCTAATGAAGATATTTGTGAAAAATAAAACTGTTATAATTTCTCTTCCACTTTGACTGAGTATTTTGTGTAGATAGTTGACAAAAAAAAAATTATTCATTTTAATCCCACTTTGTAACAAAATGTTTTAAAAAGTCAAAGAGGTGTGAATACTTTCTGAAGGCACTGTGGGCTTAAACCTGTTATTTCAGGAGTGCCAAGCACTGACAAAGACTTTACTATAGGTGTATAAGACCAGGGTCACATTCATGATTAATGGGAGAGAAACTTACAGTACTCTCAACTAGAGGGCGACCGATTAAGATTCAACGCCGATACCGATTATTGGAGGACCAAAAAAGCCGATACCGATTATTGGAGGACCAAAAAAGCCGATACCGATTAATCGGCCAATTTTTATTTTTTTATTTGTGATAATGACAATTACAACAATACTGAATGAACACTTATTTTAACTTAATATAATATATCAATAAAATCAACTTAGTCTCAAGTAAATAATGAAACATGTTCAATTTGGTTTAAATAATGCAAAAACAAAGTGTTGGAGAAGAAAGTAAAAGTGCAATATGTGCTATGTAAGAAAGCTAACGTTTCAGTTCCTTGCTCAGAACATGAGAACATGTGAAAGCTGGTGGTTCCTTTTAACACGAGTCTTCAATATTCCCAGGTAAGAAGTTTGAAGTTGTAGTTATTATAGGAATTATAGGACTATTTCCCTCTATACCATTTGTTTTTCATTAACCTTTGACTATTAGATGTTCTTATATGCACTTTAGTATTGCCAGTGTAACAGTATAGCTTCCGTCCCTCTCCTCGCTCCTCCCTGGACTCGAACCAGCAACACAACAGCCACCATCGAAGCAGCGTTACCCATGCAGAGCAAGGGGAACAACTACTAGAAGGCTCAGAGCGAGTGACGTTTGAAACGCTATTAGATCGCACTAACTAGCTAGCCATTTCACTTCGATTACACCAGCCTCATCTCGGGAGTTGATAGGCTTGAAGTTATAAACGCTGTTTGAATGAACGTTTATGCGCCTGCTTCTGCCTACCACCGCACAGTCAGATACTTAGATACTTGAATGCTCAGTCAGATTATATGCAATGCAGGACATGCTAGATAATATCTAGTAATATTATCAACCATGTGTAGTTAACTAGTGATTATGATTGATTGTTTTTTATAAGATAAGTTTAATGCTAGCTAGCAATTTACCTTGGCTTACTGCATTTGTGTAACAGGCAGTTAGGTCTCCTTGTGGAGTGCAACGAGAGAGAGGCAGGTCGTTATTCTGTTGGACTAGTTAACTGTAATGTTGCAAGATTGGATCCCCCGAGCTGACAAGGTGAAAATCTGTCGTTCCGCCCCTGAACGAGGCAGTTAACCCACCATTCCTAGGCCGTCATTGAAAATAAGAATCTTAACTGACTTGCCTAGTTAAATAAAGGTATTAAAAAATATATATTTTTATAAATAAATAAATAAAATCGGCGCACAAAAAGACAGATTTCCGATTGTTATGAAAACTTGAAATCGGCCCTAATTAATCTGCCATTACGATTAATCGGTCGACCTCTATTCTCAACATTGACAGTGAGATATACTTTAACCAGCAACCCTGGGGACAGTTGCACCAGTTGGGTGCATGCTTGGTCGGGCGTTGAGCTTCCGACTTTGGGATCAGAATTTACATCTATTGCACCAACCAACCAAAAATATGACTAGTCATAGCTAATTCCGGCGTCAGCAATGCACGTTCATGAGATTTGATGCTTCATAATGATGGTTGCTAGGCAGCGCCCATTACTAGGTTGTTACCACCTTTACCATATAAACTTTGCGAGGAATGTTCCATCACTTTGCAAAGCCCAACGCTACGCATGTACGTTTTCTTATTAACCACATCTGGATTAATCAATCAATAATTACTGTGGAAATGAATGACGAAAATATTGCAATAAAGTACGCAAATGCAATTAAAGCAATTTATCATATTGTTGCTTAATGAAACTCTTAGTCATCCAAACGTTTTAAATACTTTCAAGTCTAACTTTGTCACGAGCCGAATACAACAAGTGTACACAACCTTCCCGTGAAATGCTTACTTACAAGCCCATAACCAACAGTGCTGTTCAAGAAAGACTTATGAAAATATTTACCAAATAAACTAAAGTAAAAAAGAATAAAAAGTAACAATAAAATATCAAGGCTATATCCAGGGAGTGCCGGTAGAGTCAATGTGTGGTGGTACAGGCTAGTCGAGCAAAGGGTTGAAGTAACTATGCATAGATAAACAGCGAGTAGCAGCAGTGTACAAAACAAATGGGGGAGGTCAACGTAAATCGTCCGGTGGCCATTTGATTAATTGTTCAGCAGTCTTATGGCTTGGGGGTAGAAGCTGTTAAGGAGCCTAGACTTGGCACTCCAGTACCGCTTGCCATGCGGTAGCAGAGAAAGCAGTCTATGACTTGGGTGACTGGAGTCGCTGACCATTTTTTGGGCTTTCCTTTGACACTGCCTAGTATATAGGTCCTGGATGGAAGGAAGCTTGGCCCCAGTGATGTACTGGGCCGTACGCACTACCCTTTGTAGCGCCTTATGGTCAGATGCCGAGCAGTTGCCATACCAGGCAGGATGCTCTCGATGGTGCAGCTGTAGAACTTGAGGATCTGGAGACCCATGACTCATTTTCATTCTCCTGAGGGGGGGAGTGTTGTCATGCCCTCTTAATGACTGTCTTGATGTGTTTGGACCATAATAGTTTGTTGGTGATGTGGACTTCAAGAAACTTGAAACCCTCGACCCACTCCACTACAGCCCCGTCGATGTTAATGGGGGCCTGTTCGTCCCGCCTTTTTCTGTAGTCCACGATCAGCTCCTTTGTCTTGCTCACACTAGGGGGAGAGGTTATTGTCCTTGGCACCATACTGCCAGATCTCTGACCTCCTCCCTATAGGCTGTCTCATCGTTGTCGGTGATCAGTACACACCTCTGAGGGGGCCCCAGTGTTGAGGATCAGCATGGCAGACGTCTTGCTGCCTACCCTTATCACCATGGGGCAGCCCGTCAGGAAGTCCAGGATCCAGTTACAGAGGGAGGTTTTTAGACCCAGGGGAGGTTTTTAGACCCAGTTTGAAAATGTCAGTGAAGACACTTGCCAGTTGGTCCATGTATGCTTTGAGTACATGTCATGGTAATCCGTCTGGCCCAGCGGCTTTGTAAATGTTGACCTGTTTAAAGGTCTTGCTCACATCAGCTACCGAGAGCATTACCACACAGTCATCCAGAACAGCTGGTGCTCTCATGCATGCTTCAGTGATGCTTGCCTCGAAGCGAGCATTTAGCTTGTCTGGTAGGCTCGAATCACTAGGCAGCTCGTGCCTGGGTTTCCCTTTGTGGTCCATAAGAGAGTTTTCAAGCCCTGACACATCCGTGGAGTGTCAGAGCCGGTGTAGTAGGATTCAATCTTAATCCTGTATTGACGCTTTGCTTGTTTGATAGTTCGCCTGAGGGCATAGCGAGATTTCTTATAAGTGTCCGGATTAGTGTCCCGCTCCTTGAAAGCGGCAGCTCTAGCCTTTAGCTCGATGCGGATGTTACCTGTACTCCATGGCTTCTGGTACGGTCTCTGAGGGGACGATGTCGTCGATGCACTTATTGATGAAGCCGGTGACTGAGGTGGTATACTCCTCAATGCCATTGGACATATTCCAGTCTGTGCTAGTAAACCAGTTCTGTAGCGTAGCATCCACGTCATCTGACCACTTCCGTATTGAGCGAGTCACTGGTTTAGTTTTTGCTTGTAAGCAGGAATCAGGAGGATAGAATTATGGTCAGACTTGCCAAATGGAGGGCGGGGTAGAGCTTTGTATGCATCTCTGTGTGTGGAGTAAAGGTGGTCTAGAGTTTTTTCCCTCTGGTTCCTCTGATTTGTTTGCCTGCATTAAAGTCCCCGGCCACTAGGAGCACCACTTCTGGATGAGCATTTTCTTGTCTGCTTATGGCCTTATACAGTTTGTTGAGTGCGGTCTTAGTGCCAGCATCGGTTTGTGATGGTAAATAGATGGCTACGAATAATATAGATGAGAACAATTGGTAGATAGTGTGGTCTACAGCTTATCATAAGGTACTCGAGACTTCTTTAGTATTAGACATTGCGCACCAGCCGTTATTGACAAGTAGACACACCCCCACCCCTCGTCTTGCCAGACGTAGCTTCTCTGTCCTGCCGGTGCATGGAAAATCGCGCCAGATCTATTTTCCCTGCCGTCGTTTAGTCACTACTCAAAGAAACATAAGATACTACAGTTTTTAATGTCCCGTCGGTAGGATAATCTTGATCGTAGGTCATCAATTTTATTTTCCAATGATTGCACTTTGGCCAATAGAACGGGTGGCAGTGGGGGTTTACTCGCTCGTCTACGAATTCTCAAAAGGTAGCCTGACCTTCGCCTCCTTTTTATCTGTCTTTTCTTCACACAAATTACAGGGATTTGGGCATGTTCCCGAGAAAGCAGTATATCCTTTGCATCGGACTCGTTAAAGGAAAAAGCTTCTTCCAGTTTGAGGTGAGTAATCACTGTTCTGATGTCCAGAAGTTATTTTCAGTCATAAAAATAGCAGCAATATTATGTACAAAATAAGTTACAAAAAATGCAAAAAACTAACAAAATAGCACAGTCGGTTAGGAGCACATAAAACATCAGCCATCCTCTCCGGCGCCATTCTACTAAAGCAATAGCCATGTGTGGTCAACTATAATTTCAGCACCGCTATGATTGGGACAGCGTTATAGCGCTGCTTTGAAACAAGCCTGTGGACTCATCTAGTTTGTTCGTCTAACAGTTATCAGGACATTTTGCAAGAATGTTATAGCCTAAAAGCCCTGGTCTTTTAATCAATGTCATTTTGATTCACCGAATCTGTCTGGTTATTTGATCTCTGGCTGGGCAAATAAGTGGAGGCAGCTCCTCTATTAGTTTGCTAATATCTGAGCAGACACATTCGGCATGCTATAATATAGCATAAATCAAGTGTATTATTTTGCTAATGACTTGTGCTTAGGCAACTCAAAAAGCCCACGGAGTTTGTGAAATATGAACACGAGACTCGCATCCTTTCGAAAATATAGATTGCTATTATTTTCTGTGCATGAAGATTCCAATTTAACACCACACGCCTGCTCCCTACAAGGTGTAGAATCAACGCCTAGGTATAGGTTGTATTAGTGTTAACGCCCAGGTGGTGCAACAGATTTAATTTTTAGGTCCAACGTAGAGCACATTTTACATTGGACATAGATTTACAAACCACTTACAATCAACTGGTGCAACCAGCTCCTGGTGTTGCAAGCACATAACCTACTGAGCAATGGAACATTGAAGAATGGAACATTGTGAATTTTGAGATGCAGACTTACCACTCTCCTGACAGTCATCGTCCAGGCCATCGTACAGGCCGGAGATGGTCGTCACGGCTGTGTACACACAGTAGAGGTCAGAGCTCAGCCTGTCTGCCATGCTCTCCTCGTAGCTGTGACACCCGCGCAGCTGCCCCACCATCTGGCCAATCAAATCTTTGCAGATCCCCGGCAGGGTGGAATCTAATGAGCTGGGGTGCAGCGAGGGCGTTTTGGCCACACCTATCAGACCTGGAATAGAGACAGACAAGTAGGCCAATATAATTACATGGAATATAAAGGAAACTCCACGTGGACTACGAGAGCTATAACTGTAGGCCTACAGTAGCTTGCGAAATTATTCACCCCTTTGGCATTTTTCCTATTTTGCTGCCTTACAACCTGGAAATAAAATCTATATTTGGGGGTTTGTATCATTTGATTTACACAACACGCATACCATTTTGAAGATGCAAAATATGTTTTGTGAAACAAACAAGAAATAAGACAAAAAAACAGAAAACTTGAGCGTGCATAACTGTTCACCCCCCAAAGTCAATACCTTTTGCAGCAATTACAGCTGCAAGTCTCTTGGGGTATGCCTCTATAAGCGTGGCACATCTAGCCACTGGGATTTTTGTCCATTCTTCAAGGCAAAACTGCTCCAGCTCCTTCAAGTTGGATGGGTTCCGCTGGTGTACAGCAATCTTTAAGTCATACCACAGATTCTCAATTGGATTGAGGTCTGGGCTTTGACTAGGCCATTCCAAGTCATTTAAATGTTTCCCCTTAAACCACTCGAGTGTGGCTTTAGCAGTATGCTTAGGGTCATTGTCCTGCTGGAAGGTGAACCTCTGTACCAGTGTCAAATCTCGAAGACTGAAACAGGTTTCCCTCAAGAATTTCCCTGTATTTAGCGCCATCCATCATTCCGTCAATTCTGACCAGTTTCCCAGTCCCTGCCGATGAAAAACATCCCCACAGCATGATGCTGCCACCACCATACTTCACGGTGAGGATGGCGGGGTGATGAGAGGTGTTGGGTTTGCCCCAGACAGTGTTTTCCTTGATGGCCAAAAAGCTCAATTTTAGTCTCATCTGACCAGAGTACCTTCTTCCATATGTTTGGGGAGCCTCCCACATGCCTTTTGACGAACACCCCTTATTGTTCAAAGTTTCAGATATTGTTTTATAACCCAACCCTGATCTGTACTTCTCCACAACTTTGTCCCTGACCTGTTTGGAGAGCTCCTTGAGCTTCATGGTGCCCCTTGCTTGGTGGTAGCCCTTGATTAGTGGTGTTGCAGAGACTGGGGCCTTTTGGAACAGGTGTATATATACTGAGATCATGTGACAGATCATGTGACACTTAAATAAAGTCCACCTGTGCGAAATCTAACTAATTATGTGACGTCTGAAGGTAATTGGTTGCACCAGCTAGGGGCTTCATAGCAAAGGGGGTGAATACATATGCACACACCACTTTTCAGTTTTTGATATTTTAGAATTTTTTTAAACAAGTTATTTTTTGCATTTCACTTCACCCATTTGGACTATTTTGTGTATGTCCATGACATAAAATCAATTTTAATTGCAGGTTGTAATGCAACAAAATAGGAAAAATGCCAAGGGGGGTGAAAACTTTTGCAAGGCACTGTATTTTTATTTGACACCTAATGTTATATCATTCTTTCATTTCTATATACGGTAGCCTGGAAAAGAAACTAAAAGTACTTTAGTGTCTTACACACACAGGACCGCACAACACAACACACATACCAGAGGACTGTGAGGTGTTACTGTTACGAAGGCTTTGAATAGGGTGCACTCGGATTTCGTAGAGACGCCCTGAAATCCTCCTGCTCTTCAACAGGCTTCTGCTCCTATAATGGTGGGGAACAAAAAACAAAAAACACACGACTAATGTGTCTTGGAAAGGATTTCAACAGTCTAACACAGCATTGCCCCAACTTTCACTGATGTGAAAGCAAATTAATGTCTGATAGGCACCACGCACCAGCTACATTTCATTCACCTATCCTGTTATCATATCAGTGCAGATGAAGGAGAGGAGACAGGAGCAGAGGAGGAGAGGCCATTTAAAATAATTGAGAGTCAAACATTGGTTGGCAGAATGTGAGTGTTCTCTCGGGCAGCGTCCCGATTACCCACACTTTGTACACTCCCGTCAATGGTGAATTCCCTCCAGCTAAGGCTTTCAGAAAATCCAAAGCTTTTTAAATCCATGACGGGGAGTGAACACTTTGGGAAAAGCAGGGCTACGGGAGCCCGAGACACACACACAGCCAGACCGACAAAGATAAACAGGGCACTAGCTGTGGCTGCTAGTGGGTTCAGGGTAGACTCCAGAGGATTCAGGTGAGAGTGAGTAGCGAGAGAGACCGAGATGGTTTTCATGTTTCTTTTGGCATCCTCTCCTTCACTGCAGGCACCACCAGGCCCATAAACATAGCCAACAAAAAAAATAGCGTGGGGGAAAAAAGTTGCCGCGAGGGGAAAAATTAGGGAAATGTTTCTGTGTGGTTATTTCACACTGAGGTGAAGAAAAATTATACATTGAACTTCCAGGATGTGCCAAGTAGTAAATCAACAGAGTGGAAATATCAATACGAGCGCTGTAGAAGAAAAAAAATACCCAACACGTTCCATATGTTCAACGAATGATAGTTTTCTATGTTCACTCAAGTGAGCTCAAAAACACGGTTTTCCACATTCATCATATTCAACTTAGTTCTGACACATTTTTGCATGCGAGTTCAATTGAGGAGAATAGAGAGAAAGAGTAGAGACTAGGTTTGTGTCCCAAAATGGCACCCTATTCTGTACATAGTGCACTATTGTTGACCACAGCCCCATAGGGCCTGGTCAATAGTAGTGTACTATATAGAGAATAGGGTGCCTTTTGGGATGCACATTAGAAATGACCTTCTGCGTGAGAAGGAGGAGGCGGTTGAGGAAGCCGATATATCTTGCTCCCACTCATCATTGGGGTCGTAAAACACGTCGTCATCTTTACAGGCGCTGCTGTCCCCCTGGGGAAGGAGAATAAATGACTGCTCAGTTTAACCCCAGACTCATTTATTCAGCTTAAATGAGAAATTACAGGAACGGAGGATGCCCCTCATGCATAAACAAGCGTTTTGTAAATTAGGTGTGCACCGGCAAAATCTACAAAGGGCAGACTGACTGTTCCACTGGTTGAGTGCGAGACAAAAAGGGTGGGAGAATGCAGTCTAAATCGACTAGATAGTGGTATGATAACTACCAACTAGATTAACCAAAAATGCACCCAACACAGCTCTTTAAATTCAGATGGACAACATATGCATTAGTAGCAAGGAATAACTCAAATGACTGTTACTGACCTGGTCGAGTTCTCTCATGGCAGCCAGGTTGCTCTGGAATTTCTCCAGACTCCAGAAGGTGGAGATGCCCAGTTTGGTGTTCTGCACCTGGACCTGCAGCTCTCCCTTTCCCCCTCCGCCCTCCTTCCCAGACCCCTCGTGTCTAAAAACAAAGTGAAGATTGAGATTAATCGAAAAAGGAAGAGAAAGTGATGACAAGGATTGATATATAATGCAGGGCTTTCTAAGAAAGAGACCTTGGACTCAATGAGACCCCACCCTGCCCAAATAAAGGTTAAATAAATTAAATAAAACAAGATAATTTCCTGATAGATGGATCTACAGTAAGATCTCAATATGCAGCAAAACAAAGGACTATTTCATGTAAATATTTCATATAGATTCTCTCCACTCGTACCTGCTGAAAACTGTGTTCTTCATGAGTTTGCCACTGATCTTGTTGGCTTCCTCGATCATCAGAGACAACTTCATGGTGTCCCACTGTGGAGGGACTTAAGACAACAGACCACAGAGCATTAGTGTATTTCCTAGGGACAAAACGAAAACAAACAGAACCAAACTGGGAGGGATGTACCCGAGTTTGTCCAATAGAAACTCTCGTTTCCTTTGCAAAAAAAAGTTTTTCTACAGTTTGCTATGGTGTGGACTAATGAATACACACCAGGTCATCAGAACTGTAACTAGCTACAACACTAGAACCATGCTGTGACGTAATGGAAACGACACTTATCTTTACAACACAGCGCTAGCTATTAGTTTCGGTCCGTTTCCTCGTGAATACAACCCAAAGATGAAAATTCCCAACAATGGTTTACCAATTTTCAGAGTCTGGCTTCCTTTCTGCGCCACTTTCCTTTGCATCTCCTCAAGGTCTTTGCCGATCTTCCTCTTCTCTGCCTCGAGGGCCTCCACCACCTTGGCCTGTCGGACACCGTGATCGGCCATGGCCTGCCGTGTGGCCTGGGCCTCCATGTGGAGGCGGAGACGTGTCTTGTGCGTGTCCACTTCTTGCTCCAGCTCCACCTTGGCAAACTGCAGCTCCTCCATCTTGGAGACCACCCGCTGCTGGTCCATCTCTTGACACCGCTTCCTTTCGCTCTCCTCCTCCTGGGGGAAGGAAAGCACCATTGTCAATGAGTAAAAGGTCTTACAGGCCTAATGCAGTCGTTTTATGTATCAAATCATTTCTGTGTAACAATTAAGTACATTACTGTAATAGATTTCCATGAAAAGAGGGCAAAAATAGCTTTTTAGCAAAAAACTATTTCTCAAGCAAGAATTTTGCTAGGGCTGTCTGGGAGTGGTCTGAGTAGGGGAAACTGAAAACTAGCTGTTATTTGTTGAAAGTTAATAGTCTATTAACCAATTTACCGCATGGTGATGTCACCACAGAAATCTGGAACCTGTGCAGATTGCATTTTCAAAACAGCATAAAAGGATTATAGAAGGATCCAGACACTTTTTTTTGCAATTTCACTTGTTTTTGAGAAACGGAAAAGCGCATAGAGATTTGGTTGTTAAAAAGCAAACTTCTCAGGTTACACCGTTGTAGGACTACAAAATGTTACACCATTGTAGGACCACCTAACCTTTAAAATCAAGTAAAGTACATGGTCAGGTAAAAAAAAAAAAAACACAAGGCCAGATGGAAACATCAAAATTTGTCTGTAAACTTTCCAAATGTCGACAAGGTGGGATCTTTTTGGGTCTGTAAAATGTATTATGCTAGAAATGGCGTAATGTATGCGCAAATATTGATATAATAACCATCATATTGAAATAAACTTGAGTCACGTGATTATATGTTCTGTGGTCCGCCCACTACGACTCAGGAAAGCATGTAGGTTATTAAGCTACAGATGAACTTCACAGGGTGGTGAAAGTGCACGAGGAGCTTGATGCTCCTTTCAATTAAATATCAAGGGTCTTATTCTGGTGACATGATCGATGCTTGGCTGCTGTTTGACAAATACAAAATTATCCCACTCTTAATAATCTCATCATGTAGGCAGCCTACTCGAATTGTATCTGCAAGCTGTTCGCTATGTAACGCAACATGTGGGAAAACCATCATTACAGTTGAAAATGCAATAGAAACCCAATTAACTTGTATTTTTTGTTCAGTACATGGGAATTTAAGCACAAAAGAAATTGTGTGCATTAACGTCATCACGTACAGCCTTTTGTCTAGAGATTGAAACATCTCCGGCGCGAAAATGGGTATCTAGACCCAGGGTCGAGACCTCGACCCCGCCCTGTGCAACTGGATCCTGGACTTTCTGACGGGCCGCACCCAGGTGAAGGTAGGAAACAACTACACCCCACTGATCCTCAACACTGGGGGCCCACAAGTGTGCGTTCTTAGCCCCCTCCTGTACTCCCTGTTCACCCATGACTGTGTGGCCATGCACACTTCCAACTCAATCATCAAGTTTGCAGACGACACTACAGTGGTAGGCTTGATTACCAACAACGACAAGGCCTACAGGGAGGTGGCGAGGGCCCTCGGAGTGTGGTGTCAGGAAAATAACCTCTCACTCAACAAAACAAAGGAGATGATCGTGGACTTCAGGAAACAGCAGAGGGAGCACCCCCCCATCCACATCGACGGTAGAGTAGTGGAGAAGGTGGAAAGTTAAGTTCCTCCGCGTACACATCACAGACAAACTGAAAAGGTCCACCCACACAGACAGCGTGGTGAAAAAGACGCAACAGCGCCTCTTCAACCTCAGGAGGCTGAAGAAATTTGTCTTGTCACCTAAAACACTCAAACTTTTACAGATGCACAATCGAGAGCATCCTGTCGGGCTGTATCACCGCCTGGTACGGCAACTGCACCGCCCTCAACCGCAAGGCTCTCCAGAGGGTAGTGCCATCTGCACAACGCATCACCGGGGGCAAACTACCTGCTCTACCGCACCAGATGTCACAGAAAGGCCAAAAAGATCATCAAGGACAACAACCACCCGAGCCACTGCCTGTTCACCCCGCAATCATCCAGAAGGCGAGGTCAGTACAGGTGCATCAAAGATGGGACCGAGAGACTGAAAAACAACTTCTATCTCAAGGCCATCAGACTGTTCAACAGCCATCACTAACAGAGAGGCTGTTGCCAACATACTGACTCAAATCTCTGGCCACTTTAATTAATGGACTTAATAAAGGTTTCACCAGTCACTTTAATAATGTTTACATATTATATTACTCATCTCATATGTATATACTGTATTCTATACCATCTACTGCCTCTCGCCTATGCTGCACGGCCATCGCTCATCCATATATTTATATGTACATATTCTTATTCATCCCTTTACATTGTGTGTATAAGGTAGTTGTTGTGAATTTGTTAGATTACTTGTTAGATATTACCGCATTGTCAGAACTAGAAGAACAAGCATTTCGCAACACTCGCATTAACATCTGCTAACCATGTGTATGTGACCAATAAAATTGTATATTGTTTTTGCTGATTATTTTTTACATTCGCATTCAAATCTGTCAGCAATTGGAGCAGATGACCACAAAACAGTACACTGAATGACTGACTACAAAATGTTACACCGTTGCAGGGTTTTTTCTGGATCAAAATGGGACTTAGGCGCTGGGCGTGGCCAACGGCGCAGTCGCAAACCGGAAATTTCTGAGGAGCTCCTCTTGAAAATGTAAAGATTAAGAGTTGGACCGAGAAAACACTTAAGCGGCCCACCTGATACTTTTCTATGCAGAAAAAACCCTGCCGTGGTATCCCTATGACTACAAAATGTTACACCGAGTGACTATGCCGGATAAGTAGCCAACACTTGTGGTACATCTGATTTAGCTGGTCATTGGTCAATTCAGTAGCCCTGACATTACACCGTTACACTAAATGACTCACTTTATACAAGACAGTGAAGACACCATGATACTTTACATAAGGTTTGATGTGAACATGAAGGCAGTGGCCGAGATTTGTCAGTGTTTTCATTCACACATTAGTCCTACATGTGCGTAAAGCCATGGTTGGCGTACCAGTTCTCTCTCCAGGGCTTTGATCCTGTTCTCATACTGAGTCTTCTGGTCAGACAGCTCCTTCTGGGCCATCTCTTTGGCCACCTGGATCCCCTGCATCATCTCCTCTTTGGCCTTTAGCCTGGCCTCCTCGATCTCCTCTTCCAGTCTAGATAGAAACAAAATGGCCTCCTAGTTGCATTAACAAGTTTTCGAACAAGTGCAGTATTGCATCATCGATGTGATCATCTAAAAATATTTTCACCCATACGCATGGGACTTTCCGTTATTCACATTGACGTGTGACAGGAATCATATCGCAACCGTTTCTGAATCTTGTGGTCGACTCACTGCGCTCTTTGCCCGGAGAGCAGCTCATTTTTGGCAAACTCAAAGTCCTTATGGCCATCGCCGTCGCCCGTCCAGCATGACACGCGTTTCCCAGACTGCACCTCTGCCGGGTGGTTGAAGCGGAAGTAATGGTCGCCGCCCAGGATCACCCTGTCACCCTAGAAACCACAGAGATATATAAAAAATATTTTTTAAACGTGAGTGATTCATGATTGAGCTCACAGTCAGGTTTCTAATATTGTACCTTTTGCTTTTTATTATTCATCGTATGTGTGTACACAATACGTACATGATGCAGGACAGTGATCTCAGATACCAGGTTCCCGTTGACAAAGGTCTTGGCGTTTTCTATGGGGATGATGCTGACTTCACCATTCACATTGGAAATTACACTGGAAAGGAACAGTTTAGTCAATTCTAGCCATAACGCAACTGAAACCATACAAGAATGACATCAAAAGGACACTGGAATAGAGGTGTTTCCTATTAAATAACCTGGAGAAGAAAGAAAAAAATCTACAGACAGAAGGACCAACAGGTCAGGAACGACGACAAAATTACACTGGAATAAAGTTATTTCATGTCAAACAAACATTAAAATATAAGCAAGTGACAGACGGGACTCATTAGTAGGCTATACGAGGCTATGGTACGATTGTTTTTCCCATGTGTAACTCGGCGTTGTTTTTGTCACACTGCTTTGCTTTACCTTGGCCAAGTTGCAGTTGTAAATGAGAACTTGTTCTCAACTGGCCTACCTAGTTAAATAAAAGGTGAAATAAAACATTTCACTGGTCATCCCCAAAGCCAACACTCCATTTGGCCGCCTTTCCTTCCAGTTCTCTGCTGCCAATGACTGGAACGAATTGCAAAAAAAGAAAATCACTGAAGTTGGAGACATATCCCCCTCACTAACTTTAAGCATCAGCTGTTAGAGAAGCTTACCGATCGCTGCAGCTGTACACAGCCCATCTGTAAATAGCCCATCCAACCAACTATCTACCTCATCCCCATATTTGTTTTTCTGCTCTTTTGCATACCAGTATTTCTACTTGCACATCCTCACCTGCACATATAACTCCAGTGTAAATTGCTAAATTGTAATTACTTTGCCACTATTGGCCTATTTATTGCCTTACCTACTTGCTTCATTTGCACTCACTGTATACAGATTTTCTATTGTGTTATTGACTGTACGTTTGTTTATCCCATGTGTAACTCTGTGGTGTTGTTTTTGTCGCACTGCTTTGCTTTATCTTGGCCAGGTCGCAGTTGTAAATGAGAACTTGTTCTCAACTGGCCTACCTGGTTAAATAAAGATAAATACATGTTTTAAATGGTGCTTCCCCTTTTTAAAAGACGCTATTTAAAACCAAAGAGGCGGGTCGGTTCTCCTCACCAGTGGTGGTCTGCGATAAGGGCCCCAGACAGCTGGATGTCGTGGGCGGACTCTGACTTGTGCTGGCCGACCTTGGTCTGTCCCTCCTTAATCATGTATAACAGCATCTCTGACAGCTGCGGGTCCTCGTTCAGGTTTACCAGGTTGGGCAGCCGGTTGTCCACCTTAAACGTGATGCCCGCTTTCTGAGAGGGAGAGGGAAGCAGACAAATATAGGAAGGAATTGACTTTGAAAAAATGTACAATAAACAATGTTTTTAATAAAAAGTGTTAAAAATATATTAAGGATAATTCTTGCTGAAACCCTCATATTAAACACCAATGGTATTCACTAAGCTGGTATATATAGCATAACAGCTTTTTCATTATTATTTGATTATTTTACGAGATAAGGCCACAGAGGGCCAGAGATAATTACAGACATCTGTGATAATCTGAAGTACACAAAAAGGCCACAAGATGTCATCTGATGAAATTAAAACATGAAAGTTAGCAAAATTCTGGTACTTTACTGTTAACTTAAAAAGTTTTGAGTAATATACCCTCCCTTTGCAACCCTAGTAATGAAGCTAAAGGTCATTTTCCACTTACAACCAACTAAAACTGACCTGTAATTCTTTGGTTTCCTCAAGTTTGCGTTTCTCTGCCTGCTCCAGCTTCTCTCTCCACGCTCTGACAAGAGGTAAAGGAATCAGATTAAAGTAACAAACCAAGACTAAAACAGTTGTTCGGACCCATTTTCATATTTTGCTACCTAGATCAGACCCTCTCTGGTACTAGTGCCTAAGGCGTGTGGAGGTTGTATGGTGGTCACCTGTGGGCCTCGGCCATCTCCCTCTCCTGCTGGGTTAGCTGGCTCTTCAGAGCTAAGATCTCCTGCTGGAAGAGGTTAATTTTCTCCGGCTCGATGCCCTGAGAGCTCATTTGAGCAGCCCGCAGCTTCTCCACCTCAGCTTTCAGCTCTAGTAAACAAAGACACAAACGACATTGTTTGTTAAATTGCCAACAAAACAGAAAAGTGAGGAGCCAGTTTGTATGAGTTTTTGTTCATAACAATCACATGTATGATGTCAAAAGACAACTTATTCTTGCAACCTACCCTTTAATACACATAATATGGTGATACACCACAGAAGGTAGATGGTCTCAATCTCTGCACTGTTTCCCCTTCCGTGGTCAAATAAAGTATTTGCAAATGTGGCGCAGCTATCTCCTTTCAATAATACCTGCATGACAGTTGACTTAGCCCCCGTGTAAAGTGACAGTGTATAAATATGTCCCGAAGGCAAGGTTAGAGCCGGGCTACCTAATTCAATCTGGTGATGGATAGATAGGAAAAATAGAGCGAGAAAGACAGAGTTGGGTGGTGGCATGGCGAGGGAGAGCGAGGCTGACCTCTTATGAGCTTGGCGTTGGTGTCCTCGTTGACCTTGGCCACGTTGATGATCATGCGGGCCTGCTTGGCGTACCGCAGCGTGCTCAAACTCTCCTCCACATTGCTGCCCGCCGGGCTCAGGGTGGCGATCATGGCCGTCTTGGAGTTTCCACCCAGGCTCTCCTTCAGCAGCCTGGACACACGGGCGACACAAACAACATTCAGTTTACCTCTCGACAAAACTACTTACTTCACAAACTGACTTTACCAACCTCTCGCAATTTCATAAGGATATCTTGTACAGGTAGTGGCATTGCCAACAACATAAAACAATGATCTTATCCCCACATAGTTAATCCATGTTAAATATTACCAATGTTTCTATTGAGGAATCTAAACCTCAATATCTCCTCCTTCTCATTAGTTTCAAAAGCTTGATGAAATATGTTTGTAGTTTACAATACTGTGGTGTGGCAAGGTAAGGGTCGATTCCATTTCAATTAAATCTCTAACTTGATAATGGAATTCAGCCCATCCCAATTGTTTGTATAACAAGCATTCAACTCTTTAGCCTGTCAGTGAAGTTTCTCTTACTCACCATGTGAGCACAGAGTCCCTATAGGGAGTGAAAACCTTCCTCTTGGTCTGGGCCTGCTCTGACAAGGCAGAGATCACCTTCCCCAGGGTCAGCAGCGACTTGTTGATGCTGGCACCCTCCTGAGATACAGGGGAATAGGATACAGTTAGGCTGGATGGATTTGATAGAGAGAACAGATTGGCTCCAATTTGACTGGTTTTGAACTTTGTAAAAAATAAATGACAAATAGTGGGAAATGTCTTTCCGAGGAAATTCACTTCCTAATATAGGATAGGCTATATTTTACGCTTCGACATTGACTGGAAATAAATATTGATAACACATTTGTCTATGCCTGCAAATCGTCTTTCTCTCGTTGTTGCGCCTATGGCCCATGTGCGTCTCAATTAAATAGCCTGAAGGCTATATGCATAGGCGGAAAAGCACAACCTAGTTGTACAGTCGTGGCCAAAAGTTGAGAATGACACAAATATGAATTTCCACAAAGTTTGCTGCTTCAGTGTCTTTAGATATTTTTGTCAGATGTTACTATGGAGTACTGAAGTATAATTACAAGCATTTCATAAGTGTCAAAGGCTTTTATTGACAATTACATGAAGTTGATGCAAAGAGTCGATATTTGCAGTGTTGACCCTTATTTTTCAAGACCTCTGCAATACGCCCTGGCATGCTGTCAATTAACTTCTGGGCCACATCCTGACTGAAGGCAGCCCATTCTTGCATAATCAATGCTTGGAGTTTCTCAGAATTTGTGGAGTTTTGTTTGTCCACCCGCCTCTTGAGGATTGACCACAAGTTCTCAATGGGATTAAGGTCTGGGGAGTTTCCTGGCCATGGACCCAAAATATCGATGTTTTGTTCCCCGAGCCGCTTAGTTATCACTTTTGCCTTACGGCAAGGTGCTCCATCATCCTGGAAAAGGCCTTGTTCGTCACCAAACTGTTCCTGGATGGTTGGGAGAAGTTGCTCTCGGAGGACGTGTTGGTACCATTCTTTATTCATGGCGGTGTTCTTAGGCAAAATTGTGAGTGAGCCGACTCCCTTGGCTGAGAAGCAACCCCACACATGAATGGTCTCAGGATGCTTTACTGTTGGCATGACACAGGACTGATGGTAGCGCTCACCTTGTCTTCTCTGGACAAGCTTTTTTCCGGATGCCCCAAACAATGGGAAAGGGGATTCATCAAAGAAAATGACTTTACCCCAGTCCTCAGCAATCCAATCCCTGTACCTTCTGCAGAATATCAGTCTATCCCTGATGTTTTTCCTGTAGAGAAGTGGCTTCTTTGCTGCCTTTCTTGACACCAGGCCATCCTCCAAAGGTCTCCGCCTCACTGTGCGTGCAGATGCACTCACACCTGCCTGCTGCCATTCCTGAGCAAGCTCTGTCCTGGTGGTGCCCCGATCCCGCAGCGGAATCAACTTTAGGAGACGGTCCTGGTGCTTGCTGGACTTTCTTGGGCGCCCTGAAGCCTTCTTCACAACATTTGAACCGCTCTCCTTGAAGTTCTTGATGATGCGATAAATGGTTGATTTTAAGGTGCAATCTTACTGGCAGCAATATCCTTGCCTGTGAAGCCCTTTTTTGTGCAAAGCAATGATGTGTTTCCTTGCAGGTAACCACGGTTGACAGAGGAAGAACAATGATTCCAAGCACTACACTCCTTTTGAAGCTTCCAGTCTGTTATTCAAACTCAATCAGCATGACAGAGTGATCTCTAGCCATGTCAACACTCACACCTGTGTTAACGAGAGAATCACTGACATGATGTCAGCTGGTCCTTTTGTGGCAGGGCTGAAATGCAGTGGAAATGTTTTGGGGGGATTCAGTTCATTTGCATGGAAAAGAGGGACTTTGCAATTAATTGCAATTCATCTGATCACTCTTCATAACATTCTGGAGTATATGAAAACTGCCATCATACAAACTGAGGCAGCAAACCTTGTGAACATTTATATGTGTGTCATTCTCAAAACGTTTGCCCAAGGCTGTATATTCAAGGAAATTAACTTCCTAAACATATGATAGCTAGGCTATAATTAGGCTCCGACATTGACTGGAAATAAATATTTATAACACATTTATTTTACTGTGTGCAAATCGTCCCGCTCATAAAAGTCAATCAAAAAGTATATTGAGTCAAGTGCAAATGTCCGCTCTCCTATTTTATTTCACTCAAACCTTCGGGTTCAGGCCGTCGGGTTCAGAACCAGTTCTTGCAGGAGCGGGTGGGAGTCGGACAAGAAATCAGCGAGAGCGAGATGAAGAAATCAAGTCCAACTACCAGTGCTTACCCTGAGGCGGTCTCCACTGGTCTGGGCTGAGGAGCAGCGTTCGCTGCCGGCCAAGTCCACCAGGTTGATCCTGCTGGTGATCCTGTGGTCATGTTCTTCCCCTTCCACAAACTCAGTCTACACAGACAAAGGGAGAACAGTCACACACACACAAAACATACAAGTAACTGACAAAATAATGGAAACACTTGAGTAAATGAGGGATACAAAGTAGGTGTTAATTAAGCAATTAACATTCCATCATGCTTAGGGTGATATATAAAAATGCTGGGCATGCCATTAGTTTAGCTACTAAGGTCCCATAGGATGACCATGCTTCCAGCCACAGGGCAAGAACAGTCTCTGAATGGTTTGATGAGCGTGAAAATTATGTAAACCATATGCCATGGAAGTCTCAGTCACCAGATCTCAACCCAATTGCACACTTATGGGAGTCTCTGGAGCGACGCCTGAGTGTTTTCCACCTCCAAACACAAAACATCAAATGATGGAATTTCTTGTGGAAGAATGATGTCGTATCCTTCCAATAGAGTTCCAGACACTTGTAGAATCTATGCCAAGGTGCATCGAAGCTGTTTTGGATTGTGGTTGCCTTATTAAGACCCTTTATGTTTGTGTTTCCTTTATTTTGGCAGTTAGCTGTATGTGTGTATTCAAACAGAAAAGGAGATGAGCGACACACAAATGAAACAAATGTGCATAAAAACAGAAACACGAAGAACCACAAACACAAAGGACACAAGACAAACAGACCCAGATCGTCATCAGAAGAAACAAATAATTGGTCATCAGTGGGTGGATAATATGCATTTAGATGCACAAAGTAACGCTAACAGCATACACACACAAAGAGACAGGGCGGGGAGTTCACCTTGGTCTGTGTCATAACCAGAGTAAATACGGAGTGGGATCGGGAGCTCTTGTCGTTCATGCCCGTGGCTGCAGTGGCTCGCTGCTTGTTCCCAAGCTCCAGCCAACCCTGGTAAGAGTGTGTATTCACCACACATTTATTGAGCAGTGTTCAAAAGTGGTAAGAGCTCGCTACATATCATGGACGGGTTCAGCAGGACACGTTTTGGAACGTTCAGATAGAAATATGCCATGCCTTTCTGTCATGTAGAGTAAGGGATCACGTCAGCTCTATTAATAGCATTTATTGTGGTTTTTTAACCCCTTTTTTCTCCCCAATTTCGTGGTATCCAATTGGTAGTTACAGTCATGTCTCATCGCTGCAACTCCCGTATGGACTCGGGAGAGGCAAAGGTCGAGAGCGGTGTGTCGTCCAAAACACAAACGAACACAAGGCTCACTTACACCGGAAGCCAGCCGCTTACACTGTCGCAGCCAGCCGCTTACACTGGCAACAGTGTAAGCGTGCACTGCGCCCGGCCCGCCACAGGAGTCGCTAGTGCGCGATGGGACATGGACATCCCTGCCGGCCAAACCCTCCCCTAGCCTGGACAACGCTGGGCCAATTGTGTGCCGCCCCATTGGTCTCCCGGTCGCGGTCGGCTGCGACAGAGCCTGGACTCAAACCCAGTGCCTTAAACCACTGCGCCACTCGGAGGCCATTAATGGCATTTCTATCTGCAACGTTCAACAATGTTTGGCAACTGAACGTGGCCCAGTGTTAAGAAATTGTGTCTGCAAAGCAACTTACCTGAATGTCCGCATAGGAGCTCACCACGTTTCTGTGAGCAAACATATAGTCAGTGAGTGAATCCATAAGACTAGCAATCCATCATTACATTTAACAAGATAAGAATGGAAAGAGTAAGTTTGCTCACGTTGTCAGCTCAGCAACGTAAGGCCCGTTGACTGGATGTTCCCTCACCCTTAACTACAAAAACAGAGCATTTGGTCATTACTAAGCTCATTGATGTAAAATGGCATTGAGAAACAACACAGATCATAGGGCCATTCAATAGAAATGTCAGGATTGAAATGTCATGTTTCAATTCATATCGGTTATCTTTAGGGAGTTTGTCCTACTCACAGGCCACCTCTTTTGGTTTTGTTCATTCCTGGCAATGAGCAGGTCATGGATTTTCTCATTGTACACCTCAAAGTAGCTCATCTCCAGATGACATGTAACCTGTAATACATCGACAGCCACATAAAAATGCATTGCATGATAACTGAACAGAGTCAACAATATGTGCAACTTGGTAGGAATATTATCTGAATTAATAGCTAATAGGGTACCTCCTGATTATCAACCACAGACAGCCTAGAGAAGAGCTCCTCGCAGAATCTTGGTGTTACACCTGCTTCTTCCCCAACACCCATCATACTGCAGGAGAGTAACAGAAGAACATATAGTCCAATTGAACATATGGATGCAACCACAGTTTACATGGCTTGCGGCACAAAGGAACATTACATTAGACCAGGGTTTCCTAATCTTAGCCCTGGGTGCACGTTTTGGTTTTTGCCCTAGCACTACACAGCCGATTCAAATAACAAACTAATCTTCAAGCTTTGATTGTTTGATTCAGCTGTGTAGTGCTAGGGCAAAAACCAAAACATGCACCCAGGTGGGGGCCCAGGACCGAATTTGGGAAACCTTGCATTAGAACCAATACATTATACGATTTGAGTGTTTCTTCAAGTTGTGGGAGTGAGCCTTACGTGTAAGACTTCCCAGATCCAGTTTGGCCATATGCAAACAGACAGGTGTTGAAGCCCTCAAAGGCCCTCTCCAGAAGTGGCTTTGCTAGTTTTTCATACACCGTCTGCTGGCTGGCAAAGCCGGGGTCGCTTTTGTCGACGGAACAGAAGGAGAAGTCATACGTGAAGGAGTAGCTCTGCTTGGTGTCTGGATGTTGGACAAGAGTCTCCTGGTTATCCATGAAGATCACCTGCAATGCTTTCTCAGTCTTCTCCCTGAATATGAATGAAAGGCAGATATTTCATTGTCATTATTTAAGTCACTATTTATGGATAACTGTAGAAACAAATTAGTAGAATACAAGTTCAAAGACAGCAATATTTATTCCAAACAATAGAAATGTCATTAAGAGCTGGCTGAATGCAATTTTAATTAACAATTCATCACAAGCAGATGCTACGTATTTATACCTGGTGTTGAATGGCCTCATTCTGACCGCAACTGTCACGGCACTGTTCTCCATTTTCAGGGTACCCTGTTCGTGCTTTAGCATCGCACTGGGTGGGAGTAAAAGCTCGGTGGAGAAGGTAGGCGCAGGAGTCGAGGACCTAGCCATGGTCAGGTCGCCATGGGTTGAGTACTTTCTCACCTGCCCGGGCGTCAAGTTGGAGGTCACGTTTGCTCTTTGACTACTGACCAGAAACTTGTTAGTATGGGGAGTTGCAACAGGCTTTGCAGCTTCCACAGTCACCTGTGCGTGTGTCTTCGGCCTCTCTAGGCCTACCGTTTTTACTGCCACCACTTTTGGGATCTCTTTCCCAGCCAACCTCTCAAAGGCATCCTTCTTTGCTGTGATTTTCTCGAATGGAGTCATTTTTGTGGGTGTTGAAAAAGTTCTGGTATGATCCTCAGGTTTTGTCACATCTACTTTACCCGGGGCTGCTGGCTGTTTTGGTACAAATAGTTTGACTCCTTTAGAAGGAGTGTTTAAAAGATGAACAGCTTCTCTTGATTTACTTCTAGATGAGCTGTCCCTCAGACTGAATGACCGCAATACAACTGTACTAACAGGCGTTCGAGGGTTTGATTCAGAGAGAACTTTGTAATGATGAGAGTCGGTACCGCTGACCCAGTGTTGTCTCGAGCTCTCTGTTGCTTTGCTGGTGTCATTACTTGCGCTTTTGTCAATTGAACCTGTCCTGGTTCTGCGTTGCAACGTGAGTCTTTTCTCGGGTACCGGTGTCCTATTCTGAGTGATTTCCATTGTATTTTCACTCATCACAGTGTCGCCGTTCGTACCCGTTTTCCTCTGTAGAGTGAGACGACCTCGACCGGGGGTGCCATTCCTCTGACCTCCGGTTTTTGACAGTGCAGAGTTCAAATAGGTCGTGTTTATCTCCTTGGTTTTATCCAATGTCAATAATTTAGTATCGTCCCCTTTGATCATTCCTCGCGCAGCTTTTTGGTCTTTCGTGTCAGGAACCCTTGATGTCAAGAAATTGTCATAAAAGGCGGTGTGCTTTTTTGCTGATGTCGAATATAAAGACATGGCTGAGTTTATTTAAAAAATAATAATAAATGTATTACAATCTTTCGTCAATTCCAAAAGAAAAATGTTACCAACGTTATCTGTAGACAAATCAATGAAAGTGCACATCTTCCCCTGCAAAATGTTTAAAGTTAACGTTAGTTGTATTAAGAAATTGATCATTCGGACATGAGCTGACTAGACAACAATGCATGCGGTTTTATTTGGTCGTTTAGTTGGTGTACGACGTTAGCTTAGCTAGCTAAATTAGCCAGCTAACGTTAGCTAACTGTCCATAACACATTGCAAAGCTGAAAATGATAATCTGATCAGTTTAATAAGTAAACGTTAATATAATTCGGACATTCACAATTATATTTGCCAGCTACTTCTCAAAACAGAAGAATTTAACTATTTCTTCTGAGTTTGTTTACCATTTCACTGTAGTGGTTGACATCTGCCCCGCGTCGATTTCAAACTCCTATCAGTGGTGTGCTATTGGCTAGACACAAATTACGTCACCGTCCACAGCAGAACAAAAAACATGCAGAGCCTGTGTTTGAAAGGTAGATGGCAGTATTTCCACGCTTGAGACTAGATCCATCGTCTCAACAAAATGCACAACTACACTACACGATCGAAAGTATGTGGACACCTGCTTGTCGAACATCTCATTCTAAAATCATGTGCATTAATATGGAGCTGGTCCCCACCACTCTTCACTAAAAGTTGTAACATTGCTGCAAGGACTTGCATCCATTCAGCCACAAGAGCATTCGGAATGTCGGGCACTGATGTTGGGCGATTAGGCCTGGCTCTCAGTCAGCATTCCAATTCATCCCAAATGTGTTCAATGGGGTGTTGAGGTCAGGGCTCTGTGCAGGCCAGTCAAGTTTTTCCACACTGATCTCGACAAACCATTTCTGTATGGACCTCCTTTTGTGCACAGGGGCATTGTTATGCTGAAACAGGAAAGGGCCTTCTCCAAACTGTTGCCACAAAGTTGGAAGCACAGAATTGTATAGAATGTCATTGTATGATGTTGCGTTAACATTTCCCTTCACTGGAACTAAGGAGCCTGAACCATGAAAAACAGCCCCAGACCACTATTAATCCTCCACCAAACTTTACAGTTGGCATTATGCATTGGGGCAGGTAGCGTTCCCCTGGCATTCGCCAAGGTGAAACGTGATTCATCACTCCAGAGAATGCGAGCTTTACACCACTGGCGAGCTTTACACCACTCCAGTCAACGCTTGGCATTGCGCATGGTGATCTTAGGCTTGTGCGGCTGCTCGGGCCATGGAAACCCATTTCATTAAGCTCCCGCTGAACAGTTCTTGTGCTGACATTGCTTCCAGAGGCAATTTGGAACTCAGTAGTGAGTGTTGCAACCTAGGACAGACAATGTTTACTCGCTAAATGCTTCAACACTCAGCTGTCCCGTTCTGTTTGGCCTACCACTTCGCGGCTGAGCCGTTGTTACTCCTAGACGTTTTCACTTCACATAAACAGCACTTACAGTTGACTGGGGCAGCTCTAGCAGGGCGGAAATTTGATGAACTGACTTGTTGGAAAGGTGGCATCCTATGAGACGGTGCGTTGTTGGAAGTCACTGAGCTCTTCAGTAAGGCCATTCTACTGTTTGTCTATGGTGTTTGCTTGGCTATGTGCTCGATTTTATACACTTGTCAACAACGGGTGTGGCTGAAATAAGCCGAATCCACTAATTTGAAGGGGTGTCCACCTACTTTGTATATATACAGTATATTGTGTATATTACCATATTGAATGTAAAAGAGGGTCAAATCCAAATGACAACTCAATCAAGTTTTCATATTAATTTATTTTAAAAAATTACCCAGATATAAACACAAAGTAACTATAACAAGTGCATCTGTCAAACTGTTTCTATCTTTTTAATCTCCTGTTGTGTTTTGTTGGTCTTGGTGACCAACGACATCATCCTCTCTACTTTACGTGGCTTTCTGCTTTCCCTTCCTCTGCTGCTCGTGGAGGTGAGTGGAGATGAGGAGCTGGGGGGGGCAGCTGGGAGCCTGTGGGCTTCACCCAGTTTACCACCTTCAGGGACAGACACTTGTTGATGTTGTTGACCAACGTGAAGGCAGTGCCCCAGTGGCCCAGTCTGCCTGCTCTGCTCAGCTGTGAGGAAGGAGTGACAGGACGGACACCTAAAATGGCTTGTCACCACCGAATAAGTGGCAACACACACAAACACACACACTTGTAGACTATACTATACAAAAAATTATTCTGTGCAAGATGTTCCCGCCAAGATGCAAGAAGGTATTGTCTCAAAAATGTATAAGACAAAAACACATCAGATTTTCCCATGCACAACAGTTTCAAAATCACCTACCTGATGAACATACTTGTCCATGTTGGGTGAGATGTCAAAGACCACTAGTTTGAGCCCTCTGCCCAGTACGCCAGTGGACCATCACTTCAAAGTGCCCTTCAAGTAGATCCTGAGAACAGAGTACAAAACATATTAAAGGTATCATACTCTTCATGGAAGTACAATAGCTTTGACTTGCTTCGCTTTTTGAGCCATAGTAGCCAGACCTGGGCCGTATTCATAAAGCATCTTATGGTAGGAGCGCTGATCTAGGATCAGGTCCCCACTATCCATGTAATCTTATTAATTATGCTGTAAAAGGCTAAACTGATCCTAGATCCTAGTGTGTGTGGTATTGACCTAGGGAAACATATCTAGGGAAACCCTTTGATCATTCAACTGAATACCCCTCCCTTGGGTCTTGTTCATTAGGGCACGCAAAAGAGAATGTTTTAAAATGTTTTGCAAAAGAAAATGAAAATGTGTGTTTCTTATTGGACCAGTGCAGGCACTCACTCCCTGTTTCAGTCAGTTTTCTTCTGTTTGGTGCCTAATGAACCAAAGGCTGCCATTGGCCTCACCTTGAGGATGCGGTTGCGTTCCCACTGGGTCTTGTCGGAGTGGATGGCCACCGTGTTGAGGCCCATGACCTACTTCCCGGCTCACATAGCAGGTCTGCCCCCAGCTTACAGTCTATAATCACCATCACCGGAGGCTGGTACAGTTTCCCATCCTACAAGATAAACACACAGGTCAGTAGTGTTATACAAAATATGATGGCCATCTCGGTCACAAAAACATTTCTTCCTACATCTAAGGAAGAGTTGATTTATTATGCTTGTTGATGTTTTATGCTGATGTTTCACCCCTATGTGCATTTATTATAAGCCATCATAAGTAATGTAAGTGGCTTGGGATAAGACAGTCTGCTAAAACCTACAAAACTAAACCTATAAAATAACATGATAATTACATTTTATTTCAGAATTGTTGGACAACAGGTAAAATGCAGGAGTGCAAGTCAATATCCCCCTGTATAACAAAAAAAAGTCTGATTACTGGGCAGTAATTGCAATTTCTCCAATGGGTTTATGAAAGCACAGCCTCTTCCTGCTCCCTGCCTTGTATAGATGGTATAAACCGTTGCTTAGTTTCCTGGAGCGAGGTCATGGCTAAGGCCCCACCCATTTCCTCTGGAAAGGGGGGCGGGGCTGCAGTGATGGCTTTCTAAATATGGGCCAGTGAGAGAAGTCTTTATTTTTGTCACATGCGCCGAATATAACAGGTGCAGTAGACCTTACAGTGAAATTCTGACTTACAAGCCCTTAACCAACAATGCAGTTTTAAGAAAATACATCCCAAAAAAGTAAGAGATAAGAATAACAAATAATTAAAGAGCAGCAGTAGAGCAGCAGTGGCAGGGGGGGCAATTCAAAATAGTCTTGGTAGCCATTTGATTAGCTGTTCATGAGTCTTGGTGTAGAAGCTGAAAGCCTCTTGGACCTAGAGTTGGCGCTCCGTTACCGCTTGCCGTGCGGTAGCAGAGATAACAGTCTATGACTAGGGTGGCTGGACTCCCTAAGGCCTCCCTTTGACACCGCCTGGTATAGAGGGCCTGGATGGCAGGAAACTTGGCCCTGGTGATGTACTGGGATGTACGCACTACCCTCTGTAGTTCCTTGCGGTCGGAGGCCGAGCAATTGCCCATACCAGGCAGTAACGCAACCAGTGTTACCAATGCTCTCGATGTTGCAGCTGTAAAACCTTTTGAGGATCTGAGGACCCATGCCAAATCTTTTCAGTCTCCTGAGGGGGAATAGGTTTTGTCATGCCCAACCTGCTCCACTACAGCCCCGTCGATGAGAATGGGGGTGTGCTCGGTCCTCCTTTTCCTGTAGTCCACAATCATCTCCTTTGTCTTGATCACGTTGAGGGAGAGGTTGTTGTCCTTGCACCACACGGTCCTCCCTATAGGCTGTCTCATCCTTGTCTTTGATCAGGCCTACCACTGTTGTGTCATCAGCAAACTAAATGATGGTGTTGGAGTTGTGCCTAGCCGAGCAGTCATGAGTGAACAGGGAGTACAGGAGGGGACTGAGCACGCACTCCTGAGGGGCCCCCGTGTTGAGGATCAGCGTGGTGGATGTGTTGATATCTGGGGACGTCCAGTCAGGAAGTCCAGGATCCAGTTGCAGAGGGAGGTGTTTAGTCCCAGGGTCCTTAGCTTAGTGATGAGCTTTGAGGGCACTATGGTGTTGAACGCTGAGCTGTATTCAATGAATAGCTTTCTCACATCAGTGTTCCTTTTGTCCAGGTGGGAAAGGGCAGTGTGGAGTGCAATAGGGATTGCATCATCTGTGGATCTGTTGGTGCGGTATGCAAATTGGAGTGGGTCTAGAGTTTCTGGGATAATGGTGTTGATGTGAGCCATGACCAGCCTTTCAAAGCATTTCATAGCTACAGACGTGAATGCTATGGGTCGGTCGTCATTTAGGCAGGTTACCTTAGTGTTCTTGGACACAGGGACTATGGTGGTCTGCTTGAAACATGCTGGTATTACAGACTTAGACAGAGAGAGGTTGAAAATATCAGTGAAGACACTTGCCAGTTGGTCAGCGCATGCTCGGAGTACACTTCCTGCTATTCTGTCTGGCCCAGCGGCCATGTGAATGTTGACCTGTTTAAAGGTCTTACTTACATCAACTGCGGAGAGTGTGATCACACAGTCATCTGGAACAGCTGATGCTCTCATGCATGTTTCAGTGTTACTTGCTTCGAAGCGAGCATAGAAGTTATTTAGCTTGTCTGGATGGCTTGTGTCACTGGGCAGCTCTCGGCTGTGCTTCCCTTTATAGTCTTTAATAGTTTGCAAGCTCTGCCACATACGAGGAGCGTCGGAGCCGGTGTAGTACGATTCGATCTTAGTCCTGTATTGACTCTTTGCTTGTTTGATGGTTCATCGGATGGCATAGCGGGATTTCTTATAAGTTTCCGGGTTATAGTCCCGCTCCTTGAAAGCGGCAGCTTTACCCTTTAGCTCAGTGCGAGTGTTGCCTGTAATCCATGGATTCTGGTTGGGGTATGTACGTACAGTCGCTGTGGGGACGACGTCCTCAATGCATTTATTGATAAAGCCAGTGACTGATGTGGTGTACTCCTCAATGCCATCGGAAGAATCCCGGAACATATTCCAGTCTGTATTAGCAAAACAGTCCGGTAGTTTAGCATCTGCTTCATTTGACCACTTTTTAATAGACTGAGTCACTAATGCTTCCTGCTTTCACTTTTACTAGTAAGCAGGAATCAGGAGGATAGAGTTATGGTCAGATTTGCCAAATGGAGGGCGAGGAAGAGCTTTGTACGCGTCTCTGTGTGTGGAGTAAAGGTGGTCTAGAATTGTTTTCCCTCCGGTTGCACATTTAACATGCTGATCGAAATTGGCTAAAACTGTTTAAGTTTCCCTGCATTAAAGTCCCCGGCCACTAGGAGTGCACCTCTGGATGAGCGTTTTCCTGTTTGCTTATGGCGAAATACAACTCATTGAGTACAGTTTTAGTGCCAGCCTAGGTCTGTGGTGGTATGTAGACATCAACAAAAAATACAGATGAAAACTCTCTAGGTAGATAGTGTGGTCTACAGTTTATCATGAGATACTCTACCTCAGGCGAGCAACACCTTGAGACGTCCTTCGATATCGTGCACAAGCTATTGTTTACAAATATGCATAGGCCCCCGCCCCGTGTCTTACCAGAGGCTGCTGTTCTGTCCTGCCGATTGAGTGTATAACCCGCCAGGTGTATGTTCTTAATGTCGTAGTTCAGCCACGACTCAGTGAAACATAAGATATTACAGTTTTTAATGTCCTGTTGGTAGTATATACGTGCTTTCAGTTCATCCCATTTATTTTCCTGCAATTGAACGTTAGCTAGCAGAACGAAAGGCAAGGGAAGATTAGCCACTCTTCGGCTGATCCTCACAAGGCATCCTGATCTCTTTCCACGAAACCTACGTTTCCTTTTCCAGAGAATTACGGGGATCTGGGCCTGGTTGGGTGTCTGTAGTATATGCCTCATGTCCGACTCATTGAAGAAGAACTCCTCGTCAAATTTGAGATGAGTAATCTTAGTTCTGATGTCCAGAAGCTCTTTTCGGGCATAAGAGACGGTAGCAGCAACATTATGTACAAAACAAGTTACGAACAATGTAAAAAAACATACAAAATAGCATGGTTGGTGAAGAGCCGATAAGACGGCAGCCCTCTCCTCCAGCGCCATCTCAGTCCTCACACAGCAGGAATGACCATTTTTCAGACTTAAAAACACTCCATTCTGAGAGTGTCTGCTTTATGACTCTATACAGAAATTACTGACCAAACCGGAAACTTAAATTAACATTAAAAAAAATCTACACCAGGGTTGGGTTCATGAGGGCACGCAACGGAAAACATTATAAATCATTTTGCAGACACGCACCTCCCTGTTTCAGTCTATTTTCTTCTGTTTAGTGACCAATGAACATTACCCAGTACACTGAAGAAAAAACAAACAGTTTTCATATATACTGAACAAATATATAAACACAACATGCAACAATTTCAAAGACTTTATTGAGTTACAGTTCATTTGAAATAAATTCATTAGGCCCTACTCCAGTGGTTCTTAAACTTTTTCAGCCTGGGACCAAATGAAAAATTCTGTGTTTTCCTGGGACCCAAGCTTAGGAAAACATGCAACTATATGTAAATATTGGTACATTTCATTGCCCTTATACCTAAAACAAATGCAATATAGACAAAATCAAATAACAATGTAATTAAATATCCATATAAATATCTATTCATGTTTATTTTCCCCCATTAGAAACACTCTTACATATCTGTCTAGGTTGGTGCTGCTGTTAAAATACAATACATATGTTTTATTCTGAACTGGAATAAACTGATTGATCACATCACACAGATGTAGACCAGAAAACACACACACACATAGTCCTAATGAGAGGTGTGTGGCTGGTTGAAGTTTTCAACAAGCATGTCTATTTTGGGCACAGTTTTTGACAGTGCAACATTGAGGTCAGGTTCAGCATTGAGACTGCTTCTGTACTTGTTTTTTAAGTATGTCAGAGTTAAGAACCCTGACTCGCGTAGATATGTGGTGCCAAACTGGATCAGAACATCTTCTGCTTTCTCAGCCAGGCAGGAGTTCGCTTCCTGCTGTAGATGAGCAACCCAGAACTGGGTGAGTGTGTTTGCCTCAAAAAGCATCTTGCTTCAATAAGTTTATTCCAGTTCAGAATATAAATTATTACTTGTATTTTAACAACGACAGTTCCAACCTAGACTAGTTTCTACAGTATGAGGTACAGTAGGCCTGATCATTTTTCATCTTAATCTGTACTGTTACAATCAGTGCTAGCTAGCTTGCTTTGGTTAATGTTAGCAATTATCTGTGTACAAGGCCTGGGGACCTCTCGAGTGCCGCAGCGGTCTAAGGCACTGCATCGCAGTGCGTCACTACAGATCCTGGTTCAATCCTAGGCTGTGTCGCAGCCGGCTGCGACCGGGAGACCCATGAGGCGGCGTACAATTGGCCCAGCGTCGTCCGGTTTAGTGGAGGGTTTGGCAGGTCGGGTTGTCCTTGTCCCATTGCACCCGGGAGACCCATGAGGCAGCGCACTATTGGCCCAGCATCGTTCTGTTTAGAGGAGGGTTTGTTGCGCCAGGTTGTCCTTGTCCCATCGCGCTCTAGCAACTCCTGTGGCGGGCCGGGCACAATGCACACTGACATGGTCGCCGGGTGTAAGGTGTTTTCTTCAACACATTGGTGCGGTTGGCTTCTGGGTTAAGCGAGCATTGTGTCAAGAAGCAGTGCAGACACAAAAGAAGCGTGTTTCGGAGTCTGCGCAGCTCTCGACCTTCGCCTCTCCTGAGTCAGTACAGGGGTTGCAGCGATGAGACAAGACAGTAACTACCAATTGGATACCACGAAATTGGGGAGAAAAAGGGGTTAATTAAAAAAATTACATATAATAATTGGGGAGATTTTTTTTTTTAAAGGCCAGGGGATTGTTTGAAAGAGAAACTGACATCTACTACTCCCGTATTTCTGCTTATTAACTAACACCTGTTAACAGATGACAACAATGCCTTGCTAGCTGACTTACTTTTCCACTGTCGAAGCACAGTTTCCTGAAGCATTCTGCCCTGTTCTAAAAAACTCCCTGGGTTTTCCATCATGCTGTGGATGTTTGGTCAGGACGTGTCGTTTTATTAATTTGTTCATTTTGAGAGACTTTTTTACTAAGCACTTCCCGCACAATACACATTGTGGGCGTTCCTGGTTATTTCTTAAAGTTTGTATGAAAGAGAGAGAAATTCATCACTGTATGTGAGTTTCATGACAATTGAGCTCAGTCAGAACTTGTGGCTAGCATGAGTCCATTTGATAACAGTGGTGACGCATCTCCTTCGCATAGAGTTGATTTTGGCCTGTAGAATGTTGTCTGTGCAATGGCTGTGCGAAGTTGCTGGATATTGGCGGGAACTGGAGCACCCCACCGTACACTATGTCATACACTTCGATCCAGAGCATCCCAAACATGCTCAATGGTTGACATTTCTGGTAAATATGCAGGCCATGGAAGAACTGGGACATTTTCAGCTTCCAGGAATTGTCTACAGGTCCTTGCGACATGTGGCCGTGCATTATCATGCTGAAACATGAGGTGAGGGCGGCGGATAATTGGTACAATAATAGGCCTCGGGATATTGTAAAGATATCTCTGTGCATTCAAATTGCCATCAATAAAATGCAATTGTGTTCATTGTCCGTAGCTTATGCCTGCCCATACCATAACCCCACCATGGGACACTCTGTTCACAATGGGGCGGCAGGGTAGCCTAGCCTAGAGCGTTGGACTAGTAACCGGAAGGTTGCAAGTTCAAATCCCTGAGCTCTGACAAGGTACAAATCTGTCGTTCTGCCCCTGAACAGGCAGTTAACCCACTGTTCCTTGGTCGTCATTGAAAATAAGAATTTGTTCTTAATTAACTGACTTGCCTAGTTAAATAAAGGTAAAAAAAATAAATAATTCACATCAGCAAACCACTCGCCCACACGACACCATACATGTGGTCTGCGGTTGTGAGGCCGGTTGTACGTACTGCCAAATTCTCTAAAACAACGTTATGGTAGAGAACTTAGCATCCATTTCTCTGGCAACAGCTCTGCAGTCAACATGCCAATTTCACACTCCCTCAACTTGACACATCTGTGGCATTGTTGTGTGACAAAACTGCACATTTTAGTGGTCTTTTATTGGCTCCAGCACAAGGTGCACCTGTGTAATAATCATAATCAGCTTCTTGATATGCCACACCTCTCAGGTGGATGGATTATCTTGGCAAAGAAGAATAGCTCCCTAACAAGGATGTAAACAAATGCCAATCTGGCAAATGTTGGCGCAGGCCTGGTTCTGGTCCACAGTAGCGATGCAGACCGGGTCCTGGGTCAGTCGGGCCGCCTCTGTGCCCTTGGGGATTGTGGCGGACATCAACAGGGTCTGTTGCCCCTCTGGGACATGCTCCAGAACCTCCAGGACCTGCTTCTGGAAGCCCATCTTCAGCATGGTGTCAGCCTGCAAACTAAATACAAGAGTCATTATAATACCAGCCTAAATAATATTAAAGGCCCACTCCTTCATAAAAATAAAAAAATAGAGTTATCATGATATACAGTACCAGTCAAAAGTTTGGACATCAACTCAATTCAAGGGCTTTTTTTAAATTTGTACTATTTTCTACATTGTAGAATAACAGTGATGAGATCAAAACTATGAAATCATGTAGTAACCAAAAAAGTGTATATTTTATATTTGAGATTCTTCAAAGTAGCCACACTTTGTCTTGATGACAGCTTTGCACACTCTTGGCATTCTCTCAAACAGGTATTTGAAAATACCATGCATTTTTTCTTACCCAAATTCAGAACCAGCTTTAAATCATACAGATTATGTTGTATGATGTTAAATGCTCTTTGGGAATTTTCCCTAAAGATAAACTACTACCACTTGAATAAAGAACAGTATCATCTGCATAAAAATTAACATCTGCTGTTTCAATATGATTTCCAATGTTGTTGATATACAAAATGAACAACAATGGGCCCAAAATAGAACCTTGCGGAACACCTGAGCACAACTCTATGGACTCAGATTCACAACCATCTGCCATTACACATTGTGTAGGATTTGATAGGTAATTTATAAACCAATTTAGAGCATGAACAGTAATTCCACAACATTTTAACCTTTGCACTAACACAGCATGGACCACAGTGTCAAATGCCTTCGACAAATCAATAAAGACAGACACACAATGTAACTTCTTGTCAAGAGCACAATGGATGTCATTAAAAACCTTCAATGTTGCTGAAACAGTGCTGTGGCCAGATCTAAAATCTGATTGCATTCCATTTAAGATGATGTTTTCTTGGAGGTAGGCCTTCAGCTCCCTACTAACTAAGGACTCCAGTACCTTAGACAGTACAGACCATTTTGATATGGGTCGATAGTTGTCAAGTAGCGAAGGATCTCCACCTTTCAGGAGAGGCAGTACAAAAGCAGATTTCCATAACTTGGGGATTTCCTTAACATTAAGCTTGAGGTTCAAAATACATGTTAAGGGTGGAGCAATGATGTTTACAGCTAGGCGTAGGAAGCGGGGGTCTAGATCATCAGGGCCAGGGAATTTTTTCTATCAATTTCTTTCAGGGCTTTACCCAATTCTGAAACAGAGAAGGATGAAAAGGAGAACCTGGCGAAGGAGTGCACAGGGGTGTCAGGTAAATTTATAGGGGGCTCAATTATACCTTTTGACCTTTTCAAATAAACTGTCTGCATATAGAAAATGCTGATTTAAGGCTTTCAGAATGCAGGTTATCTCAGTTACAATCTGTGTGTCTACCAACAATTGTTTGGGAAGCTGTGTATCTTTTTTGCACTCCCAACCTTTCACTAATTGCCATAATGTTGATGGATAATTTAAATTATCCGAAGTAGATTTCAGGTAGTGGTCTGCTTTCTATTTACGGATCCTAATTCAAAAGGCTCTCACACATCTGAGCTATCTTTTTGGCAGGTGCATGGTAACAGTTGAATAAAATGAGAAAAAATAAGAAACCCGCACACTGCTCTTGATAGTATCACCGCTCTCCAATAGGCTTTACACATCGGCCTCACAGCCTTCGTCAGAGCTGTGACGAAGGCCGTGAGGCCAATGCGTAAAGCTTATTGGAGAGCAGTGATACTATCAAGAGCGGTGTGCGGGTTTCTTCTTTTTTCTCAATTTACGGATCATAGCCACACTTATATTTTGAAGACGGTTAAAAGCCATCCAATCATCAACCGAACCAGACCCTCTTGCTTTAGCATTTCGTTCCCTTATGATTTTAGTAAGTTGCTCAGTAAACAAAGGGTTCTCTCTGCCCTTAATCCTGATTTTTTTAAAGGGACATGTCCATTGCATACATCCTGCAATGCAATGTGGAAGGAAGAAAAGTCTAGTTACAACATCAGGGATTAATTCCATTCTATTCCATTCAATGCTAGATACATCATGTAAAAAACCTTGAATATGAAACCGCTTCCAGTTTCTTTTCGTAATGACACGTGGTGAATGCTTAGGAATTTTACCATCTCTCACACAGGCACAATAGCACAGTGATCCCTTATGACATGTGCAAAAATACCAGAAGCATTACAATTATGAAGAGTATTGGTTAGACCAGTGGAAATTTGTCCTTTGGTCTGATGAGTCAAAATTTGAGATATTTGGTTCCAACCGCTGTGTCTTTGTTAGACGCAGATGAGGTGAACGGATGATCTCCGCATGTGTGGTTCCCACCGTGATGCGTGGAGGAGGAGGTGTGATGTGTGGGGGTGCTTTGCTGGTGACACTGTCAGTGATTTGTTTAGATTTCTAAGCACACTAAACCAGCATGGCTACCCCAGCATTCTGCAGTAATACCGCTCGCTTAGTGGGGCTATCATTTGGCCCAATGGCCCAAAACACACCTTCAGGCTGTGTAAGGGCTATTTGATCAATGAGGGTGATGGAGTGCTGCATCAGATGACCTGGCCTCCACAATTACCCAACCTCAACCCAATTGAGTTGGTTTGGGATGAGTTGGACCGCAGAGTGAAGGAAATGCAGCCAACAAGTGCTCAGCATATATTGGAACTCCTTCAAGACTGTTGGAAAAGCATTCCAGGTGAAGCTGGTTAAGAGAATGCAAAGAGTGTGCAAAGCTGTCATCAAGGCAAAGGGTGGCTCCTTTGAAGAATCTAAAATCTAATTTTGGTTACTAAAATACTAAAATACACTTTTTTGGTTACTACATGATTCCATATGTGTTATTTCATAATTTTGAGGTCTTCACGATTATTCTACAATGTAGAAAATAGTCAAATAAAGAAACCCTTGAATGAGTAGGTGTGTCCAAACTTTTGACTGATACTGTATGCCCGAATGATGTTGGTAAGAGGAATACCTATTTTTCTTCAGCTAAACAATACTGATATAATATTACTGGTACACAGTTTGTGGGTCAATGCAATTTTAATAGTTGCATTTATGAATTCAAATGCCTGCATATTCAGGATTTTAGGATTGCTCATTCAGCAAATCACCAGCAGAGAGAGTTGCCTTTGAATCCATTGTCCCATTCACTGTGTTGGTTGTGCTCATAACATTTATCGTAACTTCAATGCATATACTTGCATGTATAGGTCTAAAAACGGCAAAAAATTGCCACTTTCACCAAGATAAAAAAAGCTATATGTTACAAATGTAAAAAGCATATCTAACATCCTTTCTCCCAATTGCTAGAACAATCTGAGATACCCAAAATATTTTTGGGCCTTACTGGCATGGAATCACTCTCTACTTGTTTTCACAGATAAAGCATTATAAATTCAAGAGGTAAATGTACTTTTGCGTGTAGATTTAATCGAGACAATATTATCATGTTTTTACTGTACAAAGTTCAGCTTTTGCCTAAGTTTTTGAAAGGCTGTAGACTTCCTTTCTCATGGGTAGCAGCATACCGGTAGCCTATAATTTAAGATGGTAGCTAAGCCACAGAACAGAAATAGGCCTGTGCTTATGAATTACTCATTACTGTTGCTTCAAGGGGGACAGAGTGAGGGAGTGGATCAAATTGAGTTAACAGCTGTGCCTTTGGATTTTCAAAGTTTAGCCTAGGTGCTTTTTCCAGAAGTACTTCTTTTTTTCAGCCGGTTTGGCAAAGTTAGTGTGGGGGGGGCTGGTAGTGGGCCTGGACAATGACTCGGTCTCCGACCAAACGTTTTCGTTGCCCTCTTCTTGGCTGCAGATACAAAATTGTAAAACTTTTTTTAAGAGCCCCTAAAAACCTACTTATCCCTTTGAAAAACGGCCTATGTGGCATTGATATGAGTCAAACATTTATTATAGTATCAAAAGTGACTACAAAGTGTAAATACGATAATGTTGGTCACCTCAGTGCGTCACAATGAGTATATGAAGATTTGGTTTGGATTACAATTATGTAAACAAATCATGCCCCTTTTTTCCAAGCTCCGCACACTTCGCTTCCCTTCATTGAAATGGGGCTCCATTGTTTAATTTCCCACAATGCGTTCAAAGGCCTTTTAACCTGTGTAGGACTGGGGTTACCTCGCCAACAGCCAATGAAATTGCAGGGCGCCAAATACATGTAACGGCCATTGTTGGTGGAAGAAGGTGAGGACCAAGGTGCAGTGTGGTATGTGTCCATATTTATTAGAATGAACACGGAAATAACAAAAATAACAAAGAGAAATTACCCGAAAACAGTTCTGGCTGGTGCAGACACACAACACAAAACAGAAAACAATCACCCACGAAACACAATAGAAAACAGGCTACCTAAATATGGTTCTCAATCAGGGACAACGATTGACAGCTGCCTCTGAGAAGGATGGTATGGTTCTCAATCAGAGGCAGCTGTCTATCGTTGTCCCTGATTGAGAACCATATTTAGATAGCCTGTTTTCCATTGTGTTTTGTGGGGGGTTGTTTCCTGTTTAGTGTTTTTGTTTCACCTTTCAGGACTGTTTGTTTGTTGTTTTGTCTAGTGTTGCATATTTCATTAAATAATATGAACACTTACCACGCTGCACCTTGGTCCTCCTCTCCTTCCCCAGACGACAAGCGTTACAGAACCAACCACCAAGAAAGGACCAAGCAGCGTGGTAACGAGCAGCAGCGGCCGGAATCGCAGGACTCCTGGACATGGGAGGACGGCGGCGTGGTTGGAAGCCCGCGAGCCCCAAAAAATTATTGGGCGGGGGCACACGGGGAGTGTGGTTAAGTCAGGTAGGAGACCTGAGCCAACTCCCCGTGCTTACCGGAGAGCGAGAGGGACCGGGCAGGCACCGTGTTATGCCGTGAAGCGCACGGTGTCCCTGGTGCGTGTGTATAGCCCGGTGCGGTACATTGCAGCGCCTCGTATCGGTCGGGCTAGAGTGGGCATCTAGCCAGGTGCCATGAAGCCGGCTCAGCGCATCTGGTCTCCAGTGCGTCTCCTAGGGCCGGTGTACATCTCTGTCTTCTCCCTACAGGTGCTCCCGCCTGTCCAACGCTGCCAGAGCCTTCCTCCCAGCGCTACCAGAGTCTCCCGTCTGTCCTGAGCTGCCAGAGCCGCCAGTCTGTCCTGAGCTGCCAGAGCCGCCAGTCTGTCCTGAGCCATCAGTCAGCCAGGAGCTTCCAGAGCCGTCAGTCAGCCAGGAGCTTCCAGAGCCGTCAGTCAGCCAGGAGCTTCCAGAGCCGTCAGTCAGCCAGGAGCTGCCAGAGCCGTCAGTCAGCCAGGAGCTGCCAGAGCCGTCAGTCAACCAGGAGCTGCCGGAGTCTCCCGCCTGTCTGGCGCTGCCGGAGTCTCCCGCCTGTCTGGCGCTGCCGGAATCTCCCGTCCATTCGGGACCCGTGGCTTGTTTTAGTATGGTCAGGGCGTGAGTTGGGTGGGTTGTCTATGTTAGTTTGTCTATGATTTTCTATTTCTGTGTTTGGCCTGGTATGGTTCTCAACCAGAGGCAGCTGTCTATCGTTGTCCCTGATTGAGAACCATATTTAGGTAGCTTGTTTTCCATTGTGTTTTGTGAGTGGTTGTTTCCTGTTTAGTGTTTAGTGTTGTTTTGTCTAGTGTTGCATATTTCATTAAATAATATGAACACTTACCACGCTGCACCTTGGTCCTCCTCTCCTTCCCTAGACGACAAGCGTTACAGCTGCTATGCCCATAAATGGGGCTATGGCAAAGACCCTTACCTCACCATCTCTTGCCTCTCATCAACTGTCGTGGATGGGGAAAACAGAATTAGGTAGATTTAGTCTGACCTTTTCAAACTTCAACGTAGTACTTGTTTGTGTGTCAGATATTACCTATCCTAACTGCTATTGGTAATAGAACAGTGACTGTGGGTACTGTATGTGTTCACAAAAACATGTATGGAGCCAGCACATGGAGACTTTCTAGATGATGTGATGAAGTCTAGACCGACAGACATGCTTGATACTGATGACTCTGAATGGAGAGAGAACTGGCACTCAGCATTAACATTTTACTAGATAACGTTTACTTGTATTGTCTTTTTTGGCAGTCAATATGGGGAGGGAGAAACCCTGTGTATTCTGACACAGGAAGGTATGACCACTGGCATGTTTGTCAAGGTAGCCCCATTACCACCTGACAAAATGCTGATTAGGCACAGTATCTGCATCGGCTGATAACAACAATGAAAGGTGCACATTGTGCACATTGTTATATTAGCATAACCATAACTTCTATGGTAAAGGGTAGATTATTCTACATGGACCTGCTACTACATTTGAAAGATATCAAACCACTTAGTTTAGAATATCTACATAAATTCAGCAATTGCCTTCTTCTCATATTACTCTGTAGGCTACTGATGGTAATTGGTCATGTACATTTTCTGTAATTTGATCGCTGTTTTGTAGACCTCCACAATTTCCAAATGCCTGAAAGTACCACGTTCATCTGTACAAACAATAGTATGCAAGTATAAACACCATGGGACCACGCAGCCATCATACCGCTCAGGAAGGAGATGCGTTCTGTCTCCTAGAGATGATCGTACTTTGGTGTGAAAAGTGCAAATCAATCCCAGAACAACAGCACCTTGTGACCTTGTGAAGATGCTGGAGGAAACAGGTACAAAAGTATCTATATCCACAGTCAAACGAGTCCTATATTGACATAACCTGAAAGGCCGCTCAGCAAGGAAGAAGCCTCAGCTCCAAAACCGCCATAAACAAAGCCAGACTACAGTTTGCAACTGCACATGGGGACAAAGATCATACTTTTTGGAATAATCTGGTGAAGCAAAAATAGAACTGTTTGGCCATAATGACCATCGTTATGTTTGGAGGAAAAAGAGGGAGGCTTGCAAGCCGAAGAACACCATCCCAACCGTGAAGCACGGGGGAGGCGACATCATGTTGTAGGGGTGCTTTGCAGAAGGAGGAACTGGTGCACTTCACAAAATAGATGGCAGCATGAGGGAGGAAAATTATGTGGATATATTGAAGCAACATCTCAAGACATCAGTTAAAGCTTGGTCGCAAATGGGTTTGCCAAATGGACAAAGAACCCAAGCATACTTCCAAAGATGTGGCAAAACGGCTTATGGACAACAAAGTCAAAGTATTGGAGTGGCCATCACAAAGACGGCGCCGACAGAGATGGCCGCCTCGCTTCGCGTTCCTAGGAAACTATGCAGTTTTTTGTTTTTTTACGTGTTATTTCTTACATTAGTACCCCAGGTCATCTTAGGTTTCATTACATACAGTCGAGAAGAACTACTGAATATAAGATCAGCGTCAACTCACCATCAGTACGACCAAGAATATGTTTTTCGCGACGCGGATCCTGTGTTCTGCCTTACAAACAGGACAACGGAGTGGATTCCATGCAGCGACCCAAAAAAAACGACTCCGAAAAAGAGGGAAACGAGGCGGTCTTCTGGTCAGACTCCGGAGACGGGCACACCGTGCACCACTCCCTAGCATACTTCTTGCCAATGTCCAGTCTCTTGACAACAAGGTTGATGAAATCCGAGCAAGGGTAGCATTCCAGAGGGACATCAGAGACTGCAACGTTCTTTGCTTCACGGAAACATGGCTCACTGGAGAGACGCTATCCGAGGCGGTGCAGCCAACGGGTTTCTCCACGCATCGCGCAGACAGAAACAAACATCTTTCTGGTAAGAAGAGGGGCGGGGGCGTATGCCTTATGGCTAACGTGACATGGTGTGATGAAAGAAACATACAGGAACTCAAATCCTTCTGTTCACCTGATTTAGAATTCCTCACAATCAAATGTAGACCGCATTATCTACCAAGAGAATTCTCTTCGATTATAATCACAGCCGTATATATCCCCCCCCAAGCAGACACATCGATGGCCCTGAACAAACTTTATTTAACTCTCAGCAAACTGGAAACGATTTATCCGGAGGCTGCATTCATTGTAGCTGGGGATTTTAACAAGGCTAATCTGAAAACAAGACTCCCTAAATTTTATCAGCATATCGATTGCGCAACCAGGGGTGGAAAGACCTTGGATCATTGTTACTCTAACTTCCGCGACGCATATAAGGCCCTGCCCCGCCCCCCTTTCGGAAAAGCTGACCACGACTCCATTTTGTTGATCCCTGCCTACAGACAGAAACTAAAACAAGAGGCTCCCACGCTGAGGTCTGTCCAACGCTGGTCCGACCAAGCTGACTCCACACTCCAAGACTGCTTCCATCACGTGGACTGGGACATGTTTCGTATTGCGTCAGATAACAATATTGACGAATACGCTGATTCGGTGTGCGAGTTCATTAGAACGTGCGTTGAAGATGTCGTTCCCATAGCAACGATTAAAACATTCCCTAACCAGAAACCGTGGATTGATGGCAGCATTCGTGTGGAACTGAAAGCGCGAACCACTGCTTTTAATCAGGGCAAGGTGTCTGGTAACATGACCGAATACAAACAGTGCAGCTATTCCCTCCGCAAGGCTATCAAACAAGCTAAGCGTCAGTACAGAGACAAAGTAGAATCTCAATTCAACGGCTCAGACACAAGAGGCATGTGGCAGGGTCTACAGTCAATCACGGACTACAGGAAGAAATCCAGCCCAGTCACGGACCAGGATGTCTTGCTCCCAGGCAGACTAAATAACTTTTTTGCCCGCTTTGAGGACAATACACGGCCTGCAACGAAAACATGCGGCCTCTCCTTCACTGCAGCCGAGGTGAGTACAACGTTTAAACGTGTTAACCCTCGCAAGGCTGCAGGCCCCAGCCGCGCCCTCAGAGCATGCGCAGACCAGCTGGCCGGTGTGTTTACGGACATATTCAATCAATCCCTATACCAGTCTGCTGTTCCCACATGCTTCAAGAGGGCCACCATTGTTCCTGTTCCCAAGAAAGCTAAGGTAACTGAGCTAAACGACTACCGCCCCGTAGCACTCACATCCGTCATCATGAAGTGCTTTGAGAGACTAGTCAAGGACCATATCACCTCCACCCTACCTGACACCCTAGACCCACTCCAATTTGCTTACCGCCCAAATAGGTCCACAGACGATGCAATCTCAACCACACTGCACACTGCCCTAACCCATCTGGACAAGAGGAATACCTATGTGAGAATGCTGTTCATCGACTACAGCTCGGCATTCAACACCATAGTACCCTCCAAGCTCGTCATCAAGCTCGAGACCCTGGGTCTCAACCCCTCCCTGTGCAACTGGGTACTGGACTTCCTGACGGGCCGCCCCCAGGTGGTGAGGGTAGGCAACAACATCTCCTCCCCTCTGATCCTCAACACTGGGGCCCCACAAGGGTGCGTTCTGAGCCCTCTCCTGTACTCCCTGTTCACCCACGACTGCGTGGCCACGCACGCCTCCAACTCAATCATCAAGTTTGCGGACGACACAACAGTGGTAGGCTTGATTACCAACAACGACGAGACGGCCTACAGGGAGGAGGTGAGGGCCCTCGGAGTGTGGTGTCAGGAAAATAACCTCACACTCAACGTCAACAAAACTAAGGAGATGATTGTGGACTTCAGGAAACAGCAGAGGGAACACCCCCCGATCCACATCGATGGAACAGTAGTGGAGAGGGTAGCAAGTTTTAAGTTCCTCGGCATACACATCACAGACAAACTGAATTGGTCCACTCACACAGACAGCATCGTGAAGAAGGCGCAGCAGCGCCTCTTCAACCTCAGGAGGCTGAAGAAATTCGGCTTGTCACCAAAAGCACTCACAAACTTCTACAGATGCACAATCGAGAGCATCCTGTCGGGCTGTATCACCGCCTGGTACGGCAACTGCTCCGCCCTCAACCATAAGGCTCTCCAGAGGGTAGTGAGGTCTGCACAACGCATCACCGGGGGCAAACTACCTGCCCTCCAGGACACCTACACCACCCGATGTTACAGGAAGGCCATAAAGATCATCAAGGACATCAACCACCCGAGCCACTGCCTGTTCACCCCGCTATCATCCAGAAGGCGAGGTCAGTACAGGTGCATCAAAGCTGGGACCGAGAGACTGAAAAACAGCTTCTATCTCAAGGCCATCAGACTGTTAAACAGCCACCACTAACTAACATTGAGTGGCTGCTGCCAACACACTGACAATGACACTGACTCACTCCAGCCACTTTAATAATGGGAATTGATAGGAAATGATGTAAATATATCACTAGCCACTTTAAACAACGCTACCTTATATAATGTTACTTACCCTACATTATTCATCTCATATGCATACGTATATACTGTACTCTATATCATCGACTGCATCCTTATGTAATACATGTATCACTAGCCACTTTAACTATGCCACTTTGTTTACATACTCATCTCATATGTATATACTGTACTCGATATCCTCTACTGTATCTTGCCTATGCTGCTCTGTACCATCACTCATTCATATATCCTTATGTACATATTCTTTATCCCCTTACACTGTGTATAAGACAGTAGTTTTGGAATTGTTAGTTAGATTACTTGTTGGTTATTACTGCATTGTCGGAACTAGAAGCACAAGCATTTCGCTACACTCGCATTAACATCTGCTAACCATGTGTATGTGACAAATAAAATTTGATTTGATTTGATTTGACCTCATCCTATAGAAAACTTCTGGGCAGAACTGAAAAAACGTGTGCGAGCAAGGAGGCCAACAAACCTGACTCAATTACACCAGCTCTGTCAGGAGGAATGGGCCAAAATTCACCCAACTTATTTTGGGAAGCTTGTGGAAGGCTACCCAAAATGTTTGACCCAAAGGCAATGCTACCAAATAATAATTGAGTGTTGCAAACTTCTGACCCACTGGGAATGTGATGAAATAAATAAAAGCTGAAATAAATCATTCTCTCTACTATTATTCCGACATTTCACATTCTTAAAATAAAGTGGTGGATAGGATTAAATGATTAAATGTCAGGAATTGTGAAAAACTGAGTTTAAATGTTTTTGGCTAAGGTATATGTAAACTTCTGACTTCAACTGTATATCAGGAGATTTGCCAGGCCTGCCACGTTTGTTGACTCATACATCTGTAATGGATAGAATTTACTGGCTTGTATGCAAAGCAGTAATTGTTTCAAAACATCTCCTGCCATGTCACTGACGCGTCATGAAACAGTGTTGTCTGATGAAGGCATTGTCTGTAGAGTTTTTTGGGCCATTTCCCCCAGCATTATCCTTGCCATATCCACGGAAGCAGGTAGAATTAAGTCCTCCACAATAGTATGGGGCTTGCCTGTCCTTGCCACTCGTTAACTCACCATATAAGATGCTTCTAGACCGTTCTTATTAATTGTATCTGTTGCTTTTATACATGTCTTACTACTTGAAAGTTGTCTTAATTCTCGCTCAAAAAACTCCTGTGGCTTATTTTCAAATTGGAATGTTTTGTTTCTAAATGTCTGCACAAGAGTGAAGGTTTAATCGAGTTGTGAGATAGTACTTTTGCACATATAACACACTGTGGCTGAGGAAAGGCACTACTCCCAATATAAGTGAACTCCAAATCAAAGTAGTTCTCATCATACTTGCACCTCTTCGATGGTCCAATGTCCGTGTCTGTTGTTCGGTGCTTTCCCGGGTAAGGGGGCAGTAGCTCTTCAGCTGCATCATATTCCCAACTATCAAGTGCCCATGCTAGCTGGGCTAACAACAAATGCAGAATTACTGATTCTAGCATTGGATGTGCTCATGGAAGCAGAACAATTTGTGTCATCAACAGGTGCAGGTGTAGTACTGCTAGTAGTGGCAGTTCTACCAGTAGAGCTGGCATGTGTCTCTATGGATGCAGGCCTTACCTTTAAAAAAACAACTATTTATAAATTTTCGAGCAAACAGAATGAGCAGCAGCTACGTTTGGCTACATACGTTAGTGGAATTCTTGCGAGAGAGTAATGGTTAATGTGATTGGTTGTTAATTATTTGACTAGGTTACCTGTATTTGACATTGTGTTGTTATTTCGCTGAACACTAACGTAAACTTGTACATCGCCTTGGTCCGTACAATTGCCCTTATTTTAGCGCCCCAAAAACGTAATACTTCCAGATCAACTGTAATGCCAATACCATTGTAAAGCACAATCTCTCCCCTTTCAAAGAGAATCCTTTGAAACCTAAACGCTGCCCGTTTCTGCATAATTCAAGAAGACAATGAGCCCCGTCGGGTCTTTTTAAAAATGGCGGGTGGGAAAGCAAAACTAATGTGTGATAGTGAGAAGGAGAGATGTTGTGTGGGAAAATTGCTTTTTTTTTCACTCGATCTGTCCAACTTATCACCTTATCGCATCTAAAATGTAAATAAAACACTATAAAGAGTTTATATAATGTGTCATTGCATACCTATTTAAAGGTTTGTGTCGCAGTTGAATCGGGTTTTTAGGGCGGTGCTAAAGTGATCTTAGAAGTTAACAGCAGCTTTGAGAATGATGATCGCCTGCAATGATGATGCAAAAAATGACTAGCTTTCCCCCATTACCCCCGTCACTGTCCATTTCTTGTTTTTAAAGGATGAGAGAAGTGCTACACCTGGTGGAGAGAGATTGTAAGACAGAAATAGTTGCTTTATGCGTGCCGTACGTTACGGCATGACACGTCATGATGTAACGGAGGGTCCGTTTTTTTCAACTTTTCTCCAATCCTATAGAGCCATTAATTACCATGTCGATCAACGCTTAAATTGAAACGTAATTCACACCCCCGATTTTGAAGTCAACACAGTCGCTAGAGTCCCATTAGTTTTCTTTGTAGCCTCGTTTGAATGTTGCGGATGGGCACATTTGTACGGAATGGGGTGAGTTTAAGCTAGATGGTTTAATTTTGGCATTGAAACGAGGCTACTCAGGCGACAAAAAAACTCAACCACATGTATAGCCCCGTTGGAAAATATAAATGGACTGTTTGAAATGTGAACAAATAAAAATAAATTAACCCTATAATTTCCTGGTCTAAAAATAAATAAATGTGAACCACGTTTTTATTTGGCGTACCCCCGACGGTATTGCGGTAACCCAGTTTGGGAATACCTGATGTACTGTATCTTGTTCACTCTCCACCAACTCAGAACGCAGACTAATGTTGATGACGTCTCCAGTTAAGTGCATCCTGGGTAATGTAGTTCAGGCCAAATATTCTCATGACAGGAAACAAGTAGGCTTCTGCATGTTGGATTTGTAGCTTAAAAAAAAATAACATCGAATTTACAAACATGTCCGAAGCAAATTGACATGTTGACATAAAGCTGCACAACATGATTTCAGTTAGTCAATGTCAAATTCAACAAGCCTCTTATCTATGGTGAATATTAGGACTACAAATCCCTATAATAAAGGAGTGATGCATTAATCATACTGTGTATACTTGCAACTGACAATACATAGCCAACCTACCACAAAATGTTAGGCAAATTCATCTATTTATGAGAACCATCTATTTATGAGAATAACTCCTGACTAAGACACACTTAAATAATCCATCTCATTGCTGAAAGTTAAAATTGTTATATTCCAGGGGTGCATTCTACATATACGCAGACACAGCATTTTATCCAAACAATTCAAACTATGCATGCTTACATTCTGTTTTATTTACACTCTGTAGTAAAGGCATGCTTTCCTCTTTTGCATGTGGTGCAGAAGTGGCTGGGTGGTATGCGCACGCGCAATAGTGCAGCTCTTTTATAGCCACAGTGCGGCAGGAAAACCGTAACAAGCGAAGAAAAGCAGAGATTGAATAGTGGAGAAAAAAAGCTATCCAAAGGGGAACATGTAAAGGAAGGTGAAAGAACAAAGACTGAATAATGGGAATGTTTTTTCCTCTCTATCTGAAGAAAATATGCGTATTTCTCTTTGAGATTCAGAAATTGGTTGACAGCTATTCAGCGAGCTCCATTTCAAATGGTAGCAGCGGTATGGATGAAAAATACAAGGAGAGGCACTGCTTCCACGATTCATATTGACTCAAAGGAGTTAGACGATACCTTACCGATGGCTTGCAGTCAATTATCCATGTATCCTCCAACGAATTGTAAATTGACGTAGGCATTGAAGGCTGCAAATCAAGTCAAGTTTGGTGCATTAAATTCCTTTGGTGGGATGTCATCGACTTCTATTGCTACATAGTAAGCTTTGGGTTTCCGACGGCTGGTATTGACACTCAGGGTGTTATAATGGGTGAAGTGACGGACGCAAAGGAATTAAAAAATACCTTTATTGTTCCCGCAATAAAGTCTTTTGATCGTTATGATTTTTCACGAGCAAAAATCTGCTGTAGCCTCACATGGCTGGTGGCCAAAGCATTTGTGACAGGTAGGTGGTTTAAAAATGTATTTTGTCAATAATTACCTTTGAATTGTTTTTCAAACACATTGGTCAACAATTTGGCTATTCTTCCCTGCGAAATTATCGCTCAGCTATACATAACATCACACACAGACCATTCAAGCTTGCAATATATTACTGTACAATTATTGTATGTATATTACAATATGTGTATGTACATTGTTGTACAATGGATGTGTATGTAGTATTTATATAAATATATGTTGAATCACTTTATTTAGAATACCCAAGAGGAGAATATCCTTCCATAACAAACACACATATATAATTCCCAAAGAGACCTATGCTAAGAAAAATAACTGTTGCATGATAATTTCCTATCTAGTTCAGTTGCAGTGGACTGTAAACATTAAGTTGTGAAGGGATGCCACAAATGATCTCATCAATCTCAACAGATTGTGGATGTCTCCTGCTTGAGAGCTGTGACCCTGAGTATGACAGGCCCACTCCATAAAATCAAATCTAGATGGGCATAATGGAGTTACATTCATTATCACATGGTTATTGTTGTACCATGGTTATCAGTAAGCTTACAGTTGGCAAATGTGGCTCATATTACATAATAGTAATGAAATAGTACTGTTTCACATAGTTCAAAGTATTAGAAGAGTAATAGGAGTCACGTTTGGATGACCAATAGGTTCTTCAATAAAGACAACAGTTTTATTAATGTGGAGGTATGCCCAAATAAGTTATTTGTTATATAAACTCCAACCAGAACCCAAACCTCTGTCAATCTTTAGGGGGGCAGACAGACTGATGTGAATCATCGCAGCCCAAATGTTTTCCACCTCAGTCCGTTGCTTTAAACCATTGAGTCTCAATGGTCACTGAAGAAAAGAATAGAGAGCTTCTGACTCATCTGTGCGGCAAGGCCCAGCTCAATAATGTGGAATGTAGCTTTGAGCCGGTCAAGTTGTAGCCTGCTTAGGGGCTGGTATCCCGGACACAAATTGAGAGTAGCCCTGGACTAAAAGGCATGTTCAATAGTAGGAGATTCTGCACTGAAAGTGCATTTTAGGCAAGGCTTAATCTGTGTCTGGGAAAGTGGCCCTAGGGGTCTTTGCGATGCATTTTAGTTACTGCACCTTGAGTTTCATTCCAAGGCATGTGGTATTGCTATAAGCCTGGTAGTCTAGGGGACAATACCTGACTTTTGAAAGCAGTTATAACAGCACATGTTCTGATATAAAAGTAATTCCTATCGTATACTTATTTGAGCTGTTTTGATCCTTGGTTTTGTTTTGTTTTGTTTTTGGTAATAGCCAGCAGTTTGCCAGAGGCTCAGGATTGTGCTGTACTCAGTGTACTCAAGCCGACTGTTTACTAAATTGAAGGGCATATAGCGGATGCAGAGATTACTTCGATAGAGGTAACAAAGTAGTACAGTACACATCAGCTCACTGATGCTAGACAATTATATAATTGTGTTTTAAAGACATCTTCTGGTACGTTGGTGACAGTACATTTTATTTAAATCTCCTGTTTTAGGCTGGATGATTCAATGTGTAGTTCATACATGCATAATCTATGACCAGATTTACTGTTTTACCTCAATTAGAGTATCTGGAGCATCAGCATTTGTGGGTTCGATTACATGCTCAAAATGGCCAGAAACAAAGAACTTTCTTCTGCAACTCGTCAGTCTATTCTTGTTCTGAGAAATGAAAGCTATTCCATGCGAGAAATTGCCAAGAAACTGAAGTTCTCGTACAATGCTGTGTACTACTTCCTTCACAGAACAGAAAGAATAGAAAGAGGAGTGGGAGGTCCCGGTGCACATCTGAGCAAGAGGACAAGTACATTAGAGTGTCTAGTTTGAGAAACAGATGCCTCACAAGTCCTCAATTGGCAGCTTTATTAAATAGTATCCGCAAAACACCAGTCTCAACGTCAACAGTGAAGAGGCGACTCCGGGTGCTGGGCAGAGTTCCTCTGTCCAGTGTCTGTGTTCTTTTGCCCATCATAATCTTTTCTTTTTTTGTCCAGTGAGATATGGCTTTTTTTTTGCAACTTTGCCTAGAAGGCCAGCATCCCGGAGTCGCTTCGTCACTGTTGATGTTGAGACTGGTTGAAAATAACAACTAATTGGTAACACACTGTCATAACCATGTCATAATGTCATAACACCTGATATAACCTGGTCATAACACTGTCATGACACATATTTAGACCTGTTGTGAGATATATTATGGTATTTTATGTCTGATTTTGACTCCTACATAGGTGTCAAAACCCACAAAACCTTCTTATATGTAAAACATTTTCTGAAATGTACATGTACATTTAAAAAAAAAAATGTAACCTTTATTTACGCAAGTCAGTTAAGAACAAATTCTTATTTACAATTAACTGCCTTGTTCAGGGGCAGAACAACAGATTTTTACCTTGTCAGCTCGGGGAGTCGATCCAGCAACCTTTCGGTTACTGGCCCAATGCTCTAACCGCTAGGCTACCTGCCGCCCCAGATACATTAGAGTGTCAACACCCAAAAAACACAAGGCAAAACATTCCATTACACCATAGCCTACTTCTCAACAGTATGTTTATGTTATATAACATTTTCTGAAATGTTCCAAATTCAATTATCATTGTAATTGCTTACACATTGATGTCAGACATGCACCTACCCCAATGCTCTTTTGACTGATGACTGACTTAAGGGCATGTACGTGATAGGCCTATCTGGCTTATATGGTGGTCATTTTGCTTCTTCGTGGTGTCAGAAAGTGCATTTTCTACAAGTTATAAAATATGATAGAAAAAAAACATGACTGTAAAAGAATGAATTACAACAACAACAAAGGATTTAAGAAAAACAAACTTTCAAATGAAAGGAAACTTCTTGGCAGGGAAAAAACACATTTGAATAAATGTGGGTTTTGATAGTATCATGTAGGTGTCATAACCAGCCATAAAATAACACAATATATGTCACAACAGGTGTAAATATATGGGTCATGTCAGTGTTATGACCATATTATGATAAGTTAGGTCAGCTGTTATGACATATTTTGACATGGTTATGACCATGTCATAGTGTGTTATGACGCTGGGTGTCAAGTAAAGTGTTACCCTAATTTGCATATACATATAGGCAGAATTGAATACATTTGCATTAAATTACTCAGCTCTTTCTAAGGTACCAAACCCAATAGAATTTGTAACCGCCCCCTCCCAATCCCCCATCAACTTTTTGGCTTTCTCCCAAAGACGTGCAACATTACTTATGATTGAGGCGAAAAATGTTTTGTACCAAAATAGTATCCACCTGTTGTGAACATAAACATATATCACTTTAGAATTAACCAATGCATATTTATTTGAGAATAGGGGAAAGATAAAAAAAATTGTTCAATTGATTTAGATATATGGATTTTTCGTGTTGGCTTTCTTTTCTGAGTGGTGACTGTTTACTTTAATCTAATCAAACAAGAGAATGTTATATCCAACAAAGGGGAACACTTACTAGACCGTTTTCTCTTCTCTCTTTTCACGTAGTTGCCGTGTCAGTGCATTTAATCCCCATCTTTAAATCAACTTTGATAAAACCTTTTAGTCCCATGTCTACGATTTCCAATTATATCCCCATCCTTTTGAGACATTGTGTCACACTTTTCCCCGATAGTAAAGTCCAAGAGAAAAGGTGGTTTGCACAGTTAATCGTATGAATATAGTCTGTTTCTATTTGAAATCAATCAGTGAAGTGACAAGTAGTTAACATGTGGATTATCCACTTCTAGGCCAAATGAAAGCTGAACAGAGCTGTATTCTCAGGTGGGCGTGGTTTGAGCCTTGCTAGGTTGCGTGTAAAGCTTTAAGGTTTAGTTCATTAGGATCCCCATTAGCTACTGCACATGCAGCAGCTACTCTTCCTGGGGTCCACATACAACGTACAAATACATGAAAAAGTACAGAAAGTAATAGACAAGAACAACATTAAGACATTACATTATACTCAAAATCAAAAATACAATAATAGTTATGAATAGGAAAGATACCAAGCGACAACAAAAATACTATTTACACACTATATACATATTCATATTCTTATATATAGTACAGTTAAATTAGATCTTTAGAATAATCATGACATGAAATCTGGAACAAATACATCCAGATGTCTGCTTTTGGGAGACTTGCGTGGAGTATAAGCCCTTCTAAAACCAATGTGCTTTGAAACTAGCACTGAACCTCAACAAGACATCTGTTTTGTATTCCTTTAAAGATCCAATGCAGACATTTTTTAAAATTTATTTTATCTCAATAGCAAATAATTTCTGGGTAACAATTAACTGTGATTGTTTTCAATTAAAATGATGAAAAATAGACTAAAATAGCTTCTTAGCAAAGAATAATTTCTATAGCAAGTATTTTGCTATGACTGTCTGGGAGTGGTCTGAGTGGGGAAGGGAAAACTGAAAACCAGCTCTTATTGGCAGAGAGGTTTGGAACTCTCTTTCTTAATGGTCTATTAACTAATTTAATGCCTGGTGATGTCACCGTATTATTCCAACCACAGTTTAGAAATATATACTATATATACACAAAAGTATGTGGATCCCGTTCAAATGAGTGGATTCAGCAATTTCAGCCATACCCGATGCTGACAGGTACAGTTGAATTCGGAAGTTTACATACACTTAGGTTGGAGTCATTAAAATGTGTTTTTCAACCACTCCACAAATTTCTTGTTAACAAACTATAGTTTTGGCAAGTCGGATAGGACATCTACTTTGTGCATGACACAGGTAATTTTTCCAACAATTGTTTAAAGACAGATTATTTCACTTATAATCCACTGTATCACAATTCCAGTGGGTCAGAAGTTTACATACTCTAAGTTGACTGTTGGAAAATTCCAGAAAATGATGTCATGGCTTTAGAAGCTTCTGATAGGCTAATTGACATCATTTGAGTCAATTGGAGGTGTACCTGTGGATGTATTTCAAGGCCTACCTTCAAACTCAGACCTCCACAAGTCTGGTTCATCCTTGGGAGCAATTTCCAAATGCATGAAGGTACCACGTTCATCTGTACAAACAATAGTACGCAAGTATAAACACCATGGGACCACGCAGCCGTCATACCGCTCAGGAAGGAGACATGTTCTGTCTCCTAGAGATGAACGTACTTTGGGGCGAAAAGTGCAAATCAACAGCAAAGGACCATGTGAAGATACTGGAGGAAACGGGTACAAAAGTATCTATATCCACAGTCAAACGAGTCCTATATCGACATAACCTGAAAGGCCACTCAGCAAGGAAAAAGCCACTGCTCCAAAACCCCCATAAAAAAGCCAAACTACGGTTTGCGACAGCACATGGGGACAAAGATCGTATGTCCTCTGGTCTGATGAAACAAAATAGAACTGTTTGGCCATAATGACCATCGTTATGTTTGGAGGAAAAAGAGGGAGGCTTGCAAGCCGATGAGCACCATCCCAACCATGAAGCATGGGGGTGGCAGCATCATGTTGTGGGGGTACTTTTGCTGCAGGAGGGACTGGTGCACTTCACAAAATAGATGGCATCATGAGGGAGGAAAATGATGTGGATATATTGAGGCAACATCAGTCAGGAAGTTACAGCTTGGTCGCAAATGGGTCTTCCAAATGGACATTGACCCCAAGCATACTTCCAAAGTTGTGGCAAAACGTCTTAAGGACAACAAAGTCAAGGTATTGGAGTGGCCATCACAAAGCCCTGACCTCATCCTATAGAACATTTGTGGGTAGAACTGAAAAAGCGTGTGCGAGCAAGGAGGCCTAGAAACCTGACTCAGTTACACCAGCTCTGAGAGGAGGAATGGGCCAAAATTCACCCAACTTATTGTGGGAAGCTTGTGGAAGGCTACCCAAAATGTTTGACCCAAGTTAAACAATTTAAAGGCAATGCTACCAAATACTAATTGAGTGTATGTAAACTTCTGACCCACTGGGAATGTGATGAAAGAAATAAAAGCTGAAATAAATAATTCTCTCTACTATTATTATGACATTTTACATTCTTAAAATAAAGTGGTGATCCTAACTGACCTAAAACAGGGAATTTTTACTACGATTAAATGTCAGGAATTGTGAAAAATGGACTTTCAATGTATTTGACTAAGGTGTATGTAAACTTCCGACTTCAACTGTATGTAAAATCGAGCACACAGCCGTGCAATCTCCATACACAAACATTGGCAGTAGAATGGACTTACTGATGATCTCAGTGACTTTCAATGTGGCACCATCATAAGATGCCACCTTTCCAACAAGTCAGTTCGTCAAATTTCTGCCCTGTAAGAGCTGCCTCGGCCAACTGTAAGTGTTATTGTGAAGTGGAAACGTCTAGGAGCAACAACGGCTCAGCCATGAAGTGGTAAGCCACACAAGCTCACAGAACAGGACTGCCGAGTTCTGAAGCATGTAGCGTGTAAAAATCCTCTTTCCTCAGTTGCAACACTCACTACCGAGTTACAAACTGCCTCTGGAAGCAAAATCAGCACAATAAATCAAAATCAGCACAATCATTTTTCGTCAGGAGCTTCATGAAATGGCATTCCATGACCAAGCAGCCGCACACAAGCCTAAGATTCCCATGCACAATGCCAAGCGTTGGCTGGAGTGGTGTAAAACTCGCCTCCATTGGACTCTTGAGCAGTGGAAACGGGTTCTCTGGAGTGATGAATCACGCTTCACAATCTGGCAATCCGACGGTTGAATCTAGGTTTGGCAGATGCTAGTAGAACACTACCTGCCCTAATGCATAGTGCCAACTGTAAAGATTGGTGGAGGAGGAATAATGGTCTGGGGCTGTTTTTCCATGGTTCAGGCTAGTCCCCTTAGTTCCAGTGAAGGGAAATCTTAACGCTACAGCATACAATGACATTCTAGACGATTCTGTGCTTCCAACTTTGTGGCAACAGTTTGGGGATAGCCTTTTCCTGTTTCAGCATGACAATGCCCCCGTGCAGAAGGCGAGGTCCATAAGAAATGTTTTTTTGTGATCGGTGTGGAAGAACTTGACTGGCCTGAACAGAGCCCTGACCTCAACCCCATCAAACACCTTTGGGGTGAATTGGAACGCCGACTGCGAGCTGGGCCTAACACCCAACATCAGTGCCCGACCTCACTAATGCTCTTGTGGCTGAATGGAAGCAAGTCACCGCGGCAATGTTCCAACATATAGTGGAAAGCCTTTCCAGAAGAGTGGAGGCTGTTATCGCAGCAAAGGGGGGACCAACTCCATATTAATCCCCATGATTTTGGAATGAGATGTTCGAAGTGCAGGTTTCCACATACTTGAATGTCATGCAGTGTGTGTGTGTGTGTGTGTGTGTGTGTGTGTGTGTGTGTGTGTGTGTGTGTGTGTGTGTGTGTGTGTGTGTGTGTGTGTGTGTGTGTGTGTGTGTGTGTGTGTGTGTGTGTGTGTATTTATATATAATTAGTTTTGGACTGCACTGGGTCTTTAACTAACCAAATGATAATATTATCTAGCTGGTATTCATAAAGATCAACATCTGAAGATCTACATCTAACATAAAAGAACAGTCAAACATTTCCTCATAAAGGAATGTACCACTTAATATACAACCTTATTATGTATTTTTAGTGGCACATCCTTTTAACTAGTTTTCCCAAATGTTCTGACCAAGAGTGATGCAATTTGATTCAAGCTGCAGACAGAATATTCTACTGCAGTTGCCAGTGACCAGATTATGTTTTGCTGCTCTAATATTAGAGAATACAGTACATGAACTTCTAACCAGATCCTCCATGTATTTTCAATTAGGTCTGAATGAAATGGGATGATTCCATAAATACGGTCTCTTTCGTTCCCAGAGGTAGAGAGGCAGAGCTGGTCTTCAGATCCCAGGGAACACTGCTCAAGGCTCAGAATACTTTCAGGCACATAAGCAATTAAACACATTAACACACACACACGAACACACACACACATATTGAAACTAATCTGGAGTTTGGAATAGGATTTTTTTCTCTCTCAGATTTTGGTGTTGTACTTAGTTTGATTGCAATGGTAACCTGTGTGGAACATAATAAGGCAGTTCTCCTCCTCACTAATTGCATTGTACCAACCGAGGTTAGAGAGGCGAGAGACCTGAGAACTTGACTCAAACGTAACCTGTTAGATTTGGGACTCGACTTGAAGTCGTCCTCAGTGACTTGATACTTGATTCCGACTTGCTTAAAATTGACCTATTGACAGGTATGGATTTCCTTTTGGTGTTTTTCTTTGCCTCTTTGTGAATGCTACTGTTTACTATCTTATCTGGGTCTTCTTTGAAGGGCAAGCCCAGTGAGAGAGAAGTAGGTTATCCCTTGTAGAGTCTTTGATCAAGGGGTGCATTATTGTGTAATCGTCTCGAAGAGCTCTAGCCCAGTCACTAAACCTAACCTGGGGTGTGCTCAGCATAAATATGCTATCTAGAACAACAAAAATGCCTCAGACATCTAGAATAAAGAATTACGTTGGCTCTGTTCATAGCATTTCTATCTGCAACGTTCCAAAACGTTTTTGTACTGAACATGGCTCTGTCCTCACCTCTGTCGGAGCCACGCCCACCATCCCTCCAATTATTCCTTTGTTCAGTTGCGTTCTCCTCAAGGCGTAGGTCAAAGTTGCCCCAAATGTAACCACTGATACCAGTTCAGATGTATTCTTCATCCACATAATGATTATTGATAGGGTAATCTGATCCTAGATCTGCGGTTAATAGAAATGTATACCTCTAGGACCCTTTGGTGACCTTGTCTTTGATCAGATAACGTGTTTCTGTTATTAGCTGCTGACTTCGCCTGTCTGAAATGATTCGCTGAGTGGTGTGAGGGTGGGATGAGCAGTGTGAAGCTGCGAAAGCCTCTGTCACCGTGGCTTTACACACCCTCGTCATAACGAACACCCATCTGCTCCTTCTGATATGGGTGTGTTGCATATCCGGAGATCGGTCTGTGTGTGTATGCATGTGTCTGTGTGTGTGGGAGCATTACCCCATGTAGCATTACAGGGTGGGGGTCAATCTCCTTTTAACCACACTTTGTTTGTTCTAATGTGCAGCTACTTGAGCGGTGTGAAAATCTGGTTATTTTTGTAGCTGTTTGAGCAATCTCAGTCTCTCTGGTTTTTATACCTTCCCCATTTTCTCAACATCCTGTAAGTCTGACAATAAGGAGCTGAATTATTGAAATCAGGCCCACTCGTATCTGTCAGCTCGTGTGCGCCCGCCCCCACAAATGCGCACACACTCTCTTATGTTATCCGTCTCTCTCTCTTTGATAAAGCAGACTGAGGGAAGCTCCCTGGGAGCTAGAGAGATATGGAGTGCACATGAATCGATCGGGTTCCTCTCCTACTGTAGTTTCCATGGTAACGCACCGTGTGCTCCATCCTATGGAGATCACGCCCATGTCTTTGGATGAGGAAAGAATGAAGTAGACTTGCCAGAGTTAAACACTGAGTTACCATCAGTCATGTAGTGAAATATCAAACCTTCAAATAACCCTTTCAAACGTGCTGATCTTCTAGATTCACTAATTGATTGATTCTCATCAAATCAGGAATGTGACAAAAATGCAGTAGGAGGTAATATGAGGTGGTGTAGGCTGACCTTCCACTGTGTTTAGGCCTGCATGCTTTTAAACTGAAGCTCCTCCCCTCTATCATTCCTTACTTTCTCTCTCACATACTGTTAAGTGTTAATGAATTAAAATTGACTTTGGTACAAACTGCGTATTCATATTCATCGTTTTGAACCGTTTTCCCTCTCTCTCCTATGCAGACAGTGTGCCGGCCGACCTGAAGGAGCCCTTCTACACAGACCAGTATGATCAGGAGCACCTGAAGCCTCCAGTGGCCAACCTGCTGCTGTCTGCTGATCTCTACTGTAGAGCCGGGAGCCTCATCCTGAAGAGTGACGCCGCCAAGCCCCTGATTGGCCACGATGATGTCATCCAGGCCCTGGCTCAGAAGGGCCTCTACATCACAGACCAGGAGAGGCTGGTCACAGAGCGTGACCTTCGCAAGAGGCCCATACAGATGGTAAGACAGAGGGGTTCGATTGATGGTTTGGGGGTGGGGGATAATGGCTAGGTGGCCATCTTTGTTTTGGTTGTGGGTACAGCTACTGTGGATTTCGTTCACATCAGATCAAATAAAATCAAGCTTTATTTATACAGCACATTTCAGACATGGAATGCAACACAATGTGCTTTTACAGGAAAAAATAAATAAAAAGATTTACTACACAACAAACATAAGAGGAACTGAATGACTAAAAAGCGCCCTAACATGCTGACCACACCGCCCGCGTTGCGCCCACACTGCTCACGCGCGTCAACAACCGTCTGCGTAGCCATGCGCTAAAATAGAACTTGGTTCTATTTGTGACACTTGACGCACTGCAAGTCACGCCTCGCCCATCTCCTCATTGGATTTTAGGAGCATGTACCCATGTGGGTGATTGAAAGAGGAACTGATGTCCACAGTCCAGTCGGTGGTGGTAAAATAACAACACAATGTTTATATCCCAGGACATATTAGCTAGCAACAGTAAGCTAGCTAGCTAAATTGCCATAAATGTTTAATGCTTTTCGACCTGTCCCCAAATTAATATATTTGGTTCAGAGTTCGTTTTGATATTTCAACCTGCATGTCCTGATTATGTGGTGTGGGTGGACAAAAATCAACATGCGCGATGGCGCACTCACTCGGTGGGGTCAGCATGTAAGGGAAAGAAAAGTGTGTGCACGCACGGGTGCGTGCGCGTGTTTTTCTATCTTCCACTCTCCCTTTTGTCTCACTGTACATCTCTACATCTCTGTTTTCTCAGTGTGTTGTCTCAATCTACAGGGTTTAATTGACAGGGGTTCCCTTCCATAACGAATCAGTACACCATCATAAGCATTAGAATGGGAATGTGGGCATCCCCCTAATCATTTCAAATCCAGACCCACTATTTTTACGGTCCTCCCCAGAGTCTATATGGAAATTTAACCCTGTCTGACTGTCAGTGTTTTTCTCCCTGTCCCCAGTACTGTGGCTGTCTTTTTGTCCATCCACCCATATTCTCTCTAATGCTCTTTCTCTGTATTCCCCTGTTTTATCTTTCGGTATCTTTCTCCCACTTTCTCCCTCAGTTCTCTCTCTAAGGTTCAGGTCGAAAGTAGTGCACTATTTTGGGAAGGTGCCATTTGTGATTCAGATTCTATGTTGCTTCTTATTGTGATGCTTTGTCGAGGCACTACAGAAGTGACTAGGCTAGGCTGCTTTGTCGAGGCACTACAGAAGTGACTAGGCTAGGCTGCTTTGTCGAGGCACTACAGAAGTGACTAGGCTAGGCAGGCAGCCCTATTGAGATGGAATGAGATTATGTCTCAATTATGCTTTTAGATACAAATGTCAAATATGGGTTCTTGGGACGTTGAAACATTGAGGACACCTGCTCTTTCCATCACAGACTGACCAGGTGAATCCAGGTAAAAGCTATGATCCCTTATTGATGTCACTTGTTAAATCCATTTCAATCAGCGTACATGAAGGGGAGAAGACAGGTTAAAGAAGGATTTTTAAGCCTTGAGACAATTGAGACATGGATTGTGTATGTGTGCCATTTTAGAGTGTGAATGGGCAAGACAAAATATTTAAGTGTCTCTGAATGGGGTATGGTAGTAGGTGCCAGGCGCACCGGCTTGTGTCAAGAACTGCAACACTGCTGGGTTTTTCAAACAGTTTCTCCTTTGTACCAAGAATGGTCCACTCCCCTAAGGACATCAAGCCAACTTGACACAACTGTGGGAAGCATTGGAGTAAACATGGGCCAGCATTATGAGGAATCACTCAGAGATTTCATAAATATATCATATGGAATGTGAGATATCACTGCGATGACTGACTATACACCTTATCCACAGACCGTACGCCCTGTAGTACTTTTCTGTAGTATGCTGTATGTGTATTGCTCTATTGCTTTACGTTTTCCTCAGTAGCCTGTAATGAATGTTCTTCATTTTAGTACAGGAGCTGCTGCTGTTAGTTCTCTCCTCTCCCTCCCCCTTAACTCCTCTAAAACAGCATTGTTGTTGATGTGACCCATAAAACAAGTCTCTCACACCAACTTTTGATGCTAATAAATGTATTTTATTCATTAAATGCATAAAGAAATTAGAAAAAATGAGTGAAGTTTCATTCCAAGATGCTATATATCCATTTTCAGAAATGCTGCTAAATTAGATTTTATTGTTTTAAAGAAATTATGAAAGAGATTGGTTTGTTTTTTCACTATCTAAATCAGGGCATGGGGGTTGTTGAATGACAGACATGTATTTGTTTAAAATCTGTCACTTGATGGTTTCATTTCAGAGAGACAAATAACCATGTTTTTTGCTAAATGCTATATATCTGTCTCACTCTCAGAGAAATAAGTAGTACTGTGTAACGAATAACTACATTTTTTATGAAGAAATGTACAGATGATTCATTTGTGACATCAACATAATAAAAATATATATATAATAGTATGAGATCTGTATTTAAAACATTTAGCCCTGTAAACAAACTTAAAATGTCTAAATTGATGGTTTCGATTATGGGATTTTACTATATTCTGTTCCAGTTAAAGGGTTGTTCGGATTCAGTTAAATCTGTGGACCATTATTTTTTAAAGGCAAGCTCAGAATATGAGCTTTCCAAAACTTGTTTAAATAGTATAAAGATCAGTCCTTTCGGCAGCCCAAATAATTTATTTATAAATCACATCATTGGATGGTTCGGTAGTTGGGTTTCCCAAGGGACTCAATAGGCCAGCATAGCTGACTTAAGTTGTAAATATAGAAAAAAGGAGTTGCCTGGTCGTGTGTATGGATCTTTCAAATCTTGTAATTTTCTCAAACCATTACTGTCCATGATATCGGTAAGGGTACAGATTCCACATTTGGACCATTAGGGGGGATGCAAAAGGCCACCCTCCTGATCGCAAGGTATTATTGTGAAATATTGGAATATGGGCATGCCATTTTGATTCCCAGTTTCATTGTTTATACATTTTGAACCAAATATAAATTGTTTACATTGTTGAAGGGGTATATTAGTGAAGACCACCTATTCCAGGGCAATAGGAGGCACCATACAGTACCTTTGGAAAGTATTCAGAGCCCTTGACTTGTTCCACATTTTGTTAGGCAATAGGAGGCACCATACAGTACCTTTGGAAAGTATTCAGAGCCCTTGACTTGTTCCACATTTTGTTAGGTTACAGGCTTATTCTAAAATTGATTAAAATATTTTTTTCCCCTCGTCAATCTAGGCACAATACCCCATAATGACAAAGCAAAAACATATTTTTAGGAATGCTTGCAAAAAATAAAAAAATAAAAAATGAGATCACATTTTCAGTGCCTTGCGAAAGTATTCGGCCCCCTTGAACTTTGCGACCTTTTGCCACATTTCAGGCTTCAAACATAAAGATATAAAACTGTATTTTTTTGTGAAGAATCAACAACAAGTGGGACACAATCATGAAGTGGAACAACATTTATTGGTAGTTTGATAGAGAGAGAGCTCTCCAGAGGAGGCATGACAGTGGAAAGGGGTCTTTGGGAAATGGGAGTTCTGTTTAACAGTATCTTCAAAGGGGGGTTTGTAGTGCTACCTGTTCCTATTCCCTTAATGGCAGAGCCAGTGGCAGAGGTAAACCCAGAGGGAGGTGCAGATGATTTGTCCACAAGGGAAAAGCACTGCATTCAAAAATCGTAGTTTCCCTGTGAGAGAGTTCTTCATGTCCTCCATAACTTCTTTGAGATGATAACACACTCCCTTCACAACAGAGGCTGACTCCTCTGCTCTCTTTTCTTGTTCCTCCTCAAGATAAGTTATGACTAGATGATGGTTAGTTTCTATGAATGTTTTGAAACTCTGCATTTTCCCTTGAACATCCTGCTTCAGAGAATCTTGTAAATATTTCTGTCTCTGAACAGTTTGTTGTTGGTTTTCCTTTGACGGGGGAGGTGAGCCAACCCCAGCTGCGCATCTTTCTGATGAGCCTCCACACTTTCACTTCGAATGGCATTCTCCTGCATTGTCAAACTATGGTTGGTGTGTGTCCATTGTTGTTCCATTTGTCCAGTGAGCACAGAGACACCTCTTCCAGTGGAGCCAGTGGAGAAAAAAGACAAGACACACCATATAAAACACGTCACAGCACAGGGGTAACCCAACCAAAAATACCTCATACAATAATAAATGGCAGAGCTATTTAACAGCCACTTCATATAAACAATTTACAAGAAAGAACCTAGTCATCAACATTAGAGGATTTGCAACAATGTTGCTACTAATCCATGCGATCAATAACCGGTGCGGTCCCAAAATATAACAACCACGACCTAGAGCGGTAACACCGATGATCGAATTAAACACTTTACAACCTAAGCACACTGAAAATAACAAGACTTCTGCAGCATTGCACACACTATCAAACTGCCACGCCAACCAATAGCTACCCCCCACAGAGAGCCGGAAGTGCTGTCTTTATTTTCTCCTTTCTGACTGCTGACGCGCTCATAAAGTGGCAGAGCACGGTGAAGGCTCCGTGAAGGATTTCCCCACAACATTCTGACAGTGTAATTTATACATTTCATACAGTGCCTTGCGAAAGTATTCGGCCCCCTTGAACTTTGCGACCTTTTGCCACATTTCAGGCTTCAAACATAAAGATATAAAACTGTATTTTTTTGTGAAGAATCAACAACAAGTGGGACACAATCATGAAGTGGAACGACATTTATTGAATATTTCAAACTTTTTTAACAAATCAAAAACTGAAAAATTGGGCGTGCAAAATTATTCAGCCCCCTTAAGTTAATACTTTGTAGCGCCACATTTTGCTGCGATTACAGCTGTAAGTCGCTTGGGGTATGTCTCTATCAGTTTTGCACATCGAGAGACTGAAACTTTTTCCCATTCCTCCTTGCAAAACAGCTCGAGCTCAGTGAGGTTGGATGGAGAGCATTTGTGAACAGCAGTTTTCAGTTCTTTCCACAGATTCTCGATTGGATTCAGGTCTGGACTTTGACTTGGCCATTCTAACACCTGGATATGTTTATTTTTGAACCATTCCATTGTAGATTTTGCTTTATGTTTTGGATCATTGTCTTGTTGGAAGACAAATCTCCGTCCCAGTCTCAGGTCTTTTGCAGACTCCATCAGGTTTTCTTCCAGAATGGTCCTGTATTTGGCTCCATCCATCATCCCATCAATTTTAACCATCTTCCCTGTCCCTGCTGAAGAAAAGCAGGCCCAAACCATGATGCTGCCACCACCATGTTTGACAGTGGGGATGGTGTGTTCAGCTGTGTTGCTTTTACGCCAAACAAAACGTTTTGCATTGTTGCCAAAAAGTTCCATTTTGGTTTCATCTGACCAGAGCACCTTCTTCCACATGTTTGGTGTGTCTCCCAGGTGGCTTGTGGCAAACTTTAAACAACACTTTATGGATATCTTTAAGAAATGGCTTTCTTCTTGCCACTCTTCCATAAAGGCCAGATTTGTGCAATATACAACTGTTGTTGTCCTATGGACAGAGTCTCCCACCTCAGCTGTAGATCTCTGCAGTTCATCCAGAGTGATCATGGGCCTCTTGGCTGCATCTCTGATCAGTCTTCTCCTTGTATGAGCTGAAAGTTTAGAGGGACGGCCAGGTCTTGGTAGATTTGCAGTGGTCTGATACTCCTTCCATTTCAATATTATCGCTTGCACAGTGCTCCTTGGGATGTTTTAAGCTTGGGAAATATTTTTGTATCCAAATCCGGCTTTAAACTTCTTCACAACAGTATCTCGGACCTGCCTGGTGTGTTCCTTGTTCTTCATGATGCTCTCTGCGCTTTTAACGGACCTCTGAGACTATCACAGTGCAGGTGCATTTATACGGAGACTTGATTACACACAGGTGGATTGTATTTATCATCATTAGTAATTTAGGTCAACATTGGATCATTCAGAGATCCTCATTGAACTTCTGGAGAGAGTTTGCTGCACTGAAAGTAAAGGGGCTGAATAATTTTGCACGCCCAATTTTTCAGTTTTTGATTTGTTAAAAAAGTTTGAAATATCCAATAAATGTCGTTCCACTTCATGATTGTGTCCCACTTGTTGTTGATTCTTCACAAAAAAATACAGTTTTATATCTTTATGTTTGAAGCCGGAAATGTGGCAAAAGGTCGCAAAGTTCAAGGGGACCGAATACTTTCGCAAGGCACTGTATATGCTATTGCTAAAATAATCATTTGGTTGTGTTCATGAAGGTGTTAGGTATTATGCAGTAGGTAGCATTAGAATACAATTTCTTTCTTTAATTTCAAATTAGTTTGTTGCTGTAGGATATATGTAAAATAAAATAAAATCAACTGTTCAATCAATTTTATTAGTGGAGTGCCTTTGATTTAACTATGAAACAGAAACCATATGTTTTGGAACATGGTAACAGCTTATTTTTATAACGCTATTTTTTTTTTAAATACTCCAACTACAAAGATGCACTGTCAGCAAAATCTGTGGTCAAATGATGAAAACAGTGACCTAAACATCATTATAAGCACTAAGTGTGCTTGATACAGTATGTAGTGAAAATCAGCGCAAAAGCAATAATGGAATTATAATGAATATACTGTAAGTGTCGATATGACAGCAGTCAATTATTGTCAGCTCGTGCTTACATGGTGTGCGTTTTTCACATAATGGCATCAGTTCGATTTCATTTAACGGTTACTCCTTGTCCTAACAGTTGATACAAATCTTAGCCACTTTCACTTGCTTAACACACTTCCCACAAAACAATTCGCTTGCAGGTGACACTGGTGTCTTGGGTTTGGTTTTTTGTGCATTTGGCCACCTGGCACTGTCTCCTCCTCGGGAGTTGTGCACAATTTGGCTCGCGCAAAGGCTTGCGTGGAATCTTTGCTGCTGCCTTGGCCCTAATATGTCTCTCACGTAACCCGTATGCCAGACTCATGATGAAGTAAGTCTCTAATGGGCAAGGGTGTAGTTCATGCATTTCTTGAACAACACGTTTGCTTTGATTGCAGCCAAATTAAGCATGTTGTAGAACAAAGCAACAGGCCAGCGGCAGGTGCCTCCTTTCACAGAGTAAAGCCGTGCCATCTGATCCAAAACATCCACACCAACCTATGGAGCAGAGTAAAGTAGAGAACATTAGGATTATTTTCTCATAGCAAAAACAACATGTGTTATATACAGAAGATCATAGTTATACTATCGCCCTGTAGCACTCACTTCTGTCATCACGAAGTGCTTTGAGAGACTAGTCAAGGATCATATCTCTTGCACCTTACCTGTCACCCTAGACCCACTTCAATTTGCTTACCGCCCCAATAGATCCACAGACGATGCAATCGCCATCACACTGCACACTGCCCTATCCCATCTGGATAAGAGGAATACCTGTGAAAGAATGCTGTTCATTGACTATAGCTCAGCATTCAACACCATAGTACCCTCCAAGCTCATCATTAATTCTCGAGGCCCTGGGTCTGAACCTCGCCCTGTGCAATTGGGACCTGGACTTCCTGACAGGCTGCCCCCAGGTGGTGAAGGTAGGAAACAACACCCCCAATTTGCTGATCCTCAACACTGGGAACCCACAAGGGTGCGTGCTCAGCCCCCACCTGTACTCACTGTTCACCCATGACTGCGTGGCCAAGCACACCTCCAACTCAATCATCAAGTTTGCAGACAACACAACAGTAGTGGGCTTGATCACCAACAATGATGAGACAGCCTACAGTGAGGAGGTGAGGGCTCTGGGAGTGTGATGCCAGGAAAATAACCTCTCACTCAAAGTCAACAAAACAAAGGAGATGATCGTGGGCTTCAGGAAACAGCAGAGGAAGCACCCCCCAATCTACATCGACGGGAGAGCAGTGGAGAAGGTGGAAAGCTTCAAGTTCCTCGGTGTACACATCACTGACAAACTGAAATGGTTCACCAACACAGACACCCACACCAAGAAATTTGGCTTGTCACCTAAAACCCTCACAAACTTTTACAGATGCACAATTGAGAGCATCCTGACTGACGGGCTGTATCAACGCTTGGTACGGCAACTGCACCGCCCAAAACGGCAGGGCTCTCCAGAGGGTGGTGCGGTCTGCACAACGCATCACCGGTGGCAAACTACCTGCCCTCCAGGACACCTACAGCACCCAATGTCACAGGAAGGCCAAAAAGATAATCAAGGACAACAACCACCCGAACCACTGCCTGTTCACCCTGCTATCATCCAGAAGGCGAGGTCAGTACAGGTGCATCAAAGCTGGGACCAAGAGACTGAAAAACAGCTTCTATCTGAAAGGCCATCAGACTGTTAAATAGCCATCACTAGCACAGAGATGCTGCTGCCTATATCATTGGCCACTTTAATAAATGGAACACTAGTCACTTTAATAATGTCACTTTAATAATGTTTACATATCTTGCATTACTCATCTGTCATGACTCTCATGGTCGAGGATCCAAGGCCTCAGATCAGCTTGGCAAATGGCTTACAGATCGACAGATCCCCCTCACTCCCACAGGAGAGGAGAGGGGGGGCTGGGACAGTTTTACGACACCTCACGCCAATCATAAATATTATGCAGCAGAGAACCCTCTCCTGCTCTACAGTATCAACCAAAGGAATGCCTTTGTATAGAAAGACTGTTGGCTGCCTAAAAAGTCTAACATCCAAAAAGTGAATATTGGAACAATATCTCTAAGAATGTTAGAAATGGTCAGTGGGGATCTAAAAAAAGTCATGTCATATTGTTTTTCATTTGTAATGTCATTAATAACTGTATAACGAAAATACTGTAACATGAAGAGCTTTCATACGGTTTGTCAAGTTTACATCCTTTACGTTGTGTAGGAAATATGAAGAACAATGAAACTATTTTTGTTAAGATTTTTAAGGTGATTTTAGTTTTCTAAAGAGATCATAATTTTCATGTCCTTTGCACATTAACTAAGCCATGCTCCGAATGAGGTCTGAAGAGCATGTCAGTGTGATGGAACTGCCCTTTATCGACCAGAGTGCTTAAAAGGACTCGCTTAGAATTAACATACCAGACCAGCAGACATGAAGCGTGAGCTAAACGTTACAAATGGTTGAAACTCTAAGACCAGAAAAGGTGTAGCTGTGGCTACACTGCTGAAAATACTTAGACCTTTGAATCTCCACATGAGGTAAAGAAGATAAAGACTAGACCTTAACATAGCCAGTCTGCAGCTGGGCATGTAAAAGTGGTCCTAGAACTTTCATTAAAGACACGAGGTGGGAAGGTAGAAAATCGGTATTGGTGCATCTGAAGATCTGTTCTGAAGAAATACTCCATTGGAGACAGGACAACCCATTGAGCCGTTCCCCATAGAATGATCGATTGGTTTCAACAGAGAGATGACAAACAAAGACATCTTCACGTAAATGCATTGCATTTCTTACCCAAACGGCTTCGGCTCGTGTGTAAGGTATATGGTTACTGTGAGCGTAGTTTCCAAATGTACGATATATGTCCCTTTCTCCCTATCTCTCAATTTTCCCCAACCGCTTCTCTGTGTAATAAGCCATCATATCTTGTCAGTCCACTAGGGACCTTTGTCTCATATAATGTGTATTCTGTGTTATTATTTAGTTAGTTAGTAAATAATTAATTAAATCAATTTGTGTAGAACTGAATAATCAGAAAAGGCTGGGATTCTTGCGGATTCAAAAAGTCCACGACGTTCAGAATGAGACTGAAATGAGGTAATGAATAATAAGTGATTGTTATCGATATATAACTTATATCTTCTTGAGTTTAATTCGGGAGATGGTAACTCGTTAACTTCTTTGGGATAGGGGGCAGCATTTTCACTTTTGGATGAATAGCGTGCCCAGAGTAAACTGCCTTCTACTCAGTCCCAGATGCTAATATATGCATATTATTAATAGTATTGGATAGAAAACACTATGAAGTTTCTAAAACTGTTTGAATGATGTCTGTGAGTATAACACAACTCATATGGCAGGCAAAAACCGGAGAAAAAAATCCAAACAGGAAGTGGGAAATCTGAGGTTTGTACTCAGGCCCTATCGAATTCACAGTCGGATATGGGTTATGTTGCACTTCCTACTGCTTCCACTAGATGTCAACCGTCTTTAGAACGTTGTTTCAGGCTTCTACTGTGAAGTGGGACCGGATGAGAGCTCTTTGAGTTAGTGGTCTGGCAGAGAGCCACGCGCTGGTCACGCGCATTTCACATGAGAGCGACCTGTGTTCCATTGCTTTTCTACAGACAATTTAATTCTCCGGTTGGAACATTATTGAACATTTATGACAAAAACATCCTAAAAATTGATTCTATACTTAGTTTGACAAGTTTCTCAGACCTGTAATATAACTTTTGGATTTGTTTACCAAACGCCCTAACAAAAGAAGCTATTTGGACATAAATGATGGACATTATCGAACAAAACAAACATTTATTGTGGAACTGCGATTCCTGGGAGTGCATTATGATGAAGATCATCAAAGGTAAGTGAATATTTATAATGCTATTTTTGACTAATGTTGACTGCGCAACATGGCGGATATTTATTTTGTCTGGTTTGGGCTCTGAGCGCTGTACTCAGATTATGCTTTTTCCGTAAAGTTTTTTTGAAATCTGACACAGCGGTTGCATTAAGGAGAAGTGTATCTGAAGTTCCATGCATAACACTTGAATTTTCATCATAATTTATAATGAGTATTTCTGTGAATTCATGTGGCTCTCTGCACAATCACTGCATGTTTTTAGAACTACTGAACGTAACGTGCCAATGTAAAATGTATGTAAAATGTATTAAAAAATATATATAAATATGCACTTTAGCGAACAAAACATACATGTATTGTGTAACATGAAGTCCTATGAGTGTCATCTGATGAAGATCATCAAAGGTTAGTGATACATTTTTTATCTCTATTTGTGCTTTTTGTGACTCCTCTTTTTGGCTGGAAAAATGGCTGGGTTTTTCTGTGGCTTGGTGGTAACATAATCGTTTGTGAAGCTTTTGCTGTAAAGCATTTTTGAAATCAGACACTGGATTAACGAGAAAATGGTGCCTAATACTTGTATGATTTCTGTTGATTTGTATTTGGCGCCCTGCAATTTCATTGGCTGTTGGTGAGCAGAACCCCAGTTGTGGACAGGTTAAACAACTTCTTCCGTGGTGCCCCAAATTCCTACATTATTAATTTAATTGGGTAACAATTAGTTGATTTGATAAATAACTGTCATCACATTAATGAAAGTCACGTCACGACATCTCATATGTATATATTGTATTCTATGCTATTCTTCTGTATCTTAGTCTATGCCGTTCTGACATTGCTCGTCCATATATTTATATATTCTTAATTCCTTTACTTAGATTTGTGTGTATTGGGTATATGTTGTGAAATTGTTAGATATTACTTGTTAGATATTGCTGCACTGTTGGAACTAGAAGCACAAGCATTTCACTACACCCGCAATAACATCAGATAAACACGTGTATGTGACCAATAAAATTTGATTTGATAACGAATTGTATAAGCTTGTAATGCGTATTATGTAATATTGACATACCTCAGTTTGTTTGAAGTGGTAATAATATCCGGTTTTCTCTTTATTGTGTCCCCGTCGATGCCAACTGCCGGATCTATGGTGTTCATGACAGAAACACTCTTTCTTGCCTTGCATTGGTGTAGTGTGAGTGTTGTCTTGTTATTCTTCAGCACCGTTGTGGAGCACAACGGCTGTGCAGGTGCCTTATTTTGCGCAGAGGGAGCTCGCTTTGTTCATGGTGTCGAATAGGCTTGTTTTATTTGCAAGCTACTTGTTCGCCAATGACGATGAAGTAAATAAATTGTCCATGGTGACATTTCTCACTTTGCCAACACAAGCCTCATCACCACATTCTACGACACTCGCTCACCTGCTGCCCGATGTGGAATTTTTTCCCAGATACAGTATGGAATGCAGTTCAGCATGTACTTGGTGTCGACGTCAGCGGCTAACCAAAACTTAATTCCAAGTTTGTCGGGTCTCCAATTATTTCCGCAACAAGCTTATGTTGGGAACAATTGCTCATCAACAGTAATGTTCTCTCCTGGTTTGTAGCATGCAATGCTGTTCTGTACAAACGTGTTCCAAATGTCGGATACCATGGCAAGTGTGTTTGTTTCCAGGCGTCGCATTCTCGTTTATTTGTCATCAAAACGGTAACGCATGATCTCTCTGAAGTGATCCCGTGACATGGGTTCTCCAAAGAAAGGTATCCCCCGCCTCCTGGGTGGCACAGTGGTTAAGGGCTGTGCCAGCAGAGACTCTGGGTTCGCACCCAGGCTCTGTCGCAACTGGCCGCGACCGGGAGGTCCATGGGGCAATGCACAATTGGCCTAGCATCGTCCGGGTTAGGGAGGGTTTGGCCGGTAGGGATATCCTTGTCTCATCGCGCACCAGCGACTCCTGTGGCGGGCCGGGCGCAGTGCACGCTAACCAAGGTTGCCAGGTGCACGGTGTTTCCTCCGACACATTGGTGTGGCTGGCTTCCGGGTTGAATGCGTGCTGTGTTAAGAAGCAGTGTGGCTTGGTTGGGTTGTGTTTCGGAGGACACATGACTTTCGACCTTCGTCTCTCCTGAGCCCGTACGGGAGTTGTAGTGATGAGACAAGATAGTAGCTACTAACAATTGGATATCACGTAATTGGGGAGAAAAAAGGGGGTAAAATTCACACAAAAAAAAGAAAAAAAGAATGCCTGACCAGAAGCTCTCCATATACATGCTCTTTCCACCAAATGCTCTATGGACATACAGGATTGACATGAATGCTTCCATCTCATCAACAGGCAGTATCTCCTTGCTCCCTGTGCGACTCATCCACAGTACAGTCCCTGATGTCCATGTCACATAAACAACAAAAGCTGGTGAGTGCGTTGCTGATGATCCTGACATTGTTTTTTGCTTGAGATGTAGGGCCTGCTCTCTCAGTGATGACATTTTGTAGCATTAGCATCGGTTTGTTCTATCGGATCCATACGGTGCTGTCCCTTCCACTCTCCTGTCACTGTTTCGTTTGGTGGTGGCTCAAGCCCCTGCTCAATGCTTACCGTTCTGGCTTTTTTGCGCTTAGGCCTCAGTTGTAGGTTCAGAATCAGTAGAATAATCCTCATTTTTAATTTCTTCCCCACCATCTGAGTTGTTTTCATTCCTGTTCATCCATTCGTCTTGGTCTTCTTGTCATTGTACATTTTGCACTCTCTCACTGTGTACGCCAAGTAGGCCAGAGCAGACTGATAAGACTGCTTGGATTTGTTGGACTGATTGATACAGGGTACATACCATTTTGAGATTATAATTAGAATACACCAATACAATAAAATGTCCCTGTTCTTCATTCACAATCGGTGATTACATAATGATGAATCATTCGCTTTCCCACTCTCACCACCTCAAACATTCTCCCCCTTTCCCCCCCCATCATACTTTACTTTGTTTATTTCATCTGTTGTTATACGTGTGAAATTAGTTTCGGTATTGTTTTTTAGGATAAAAATAAATGGAATAGAGCTAAGCATAGGAAAACCTCGTTCAGTCTGCTTTCCAACAGACACTGGGAGACAAATTCACCTTTCAGCAGGGCAATAACCTAAAACACAATGCCAAATATACATTGGAGTAGCTTACCAAGTTGACATTGAATGTTCCTGAGTGGCCTAGTACAGTTTTGACTTAAATCAGCTTGAAAATCTATGGCAAGACTTGAAAATGGCTGTCTAGCAATGATCAACAACCATTTGTTGAAAAAAAAATCATAATTAACAAATATTGTTGTGCAAAGGTGTGCAAAGCTCTTATAGACTTACCAGAAGCACTCATAGCTGTAATCACTGCCAAAGGTAATTCAAACACATGTTTACATATATATTAGTGTTTTATTTTTTTATTTTTTTACAAATTTTAGAATTTTTCTTCTACTTTGACATTACAGAGTATTATGTGTAGACTGTTGTTAGAAAATGACAATTACATCCATTTTAATCCCACCTTATAACACAACAACATTTTGAAAAAGTAAAGGGGTGTAAATACTTTATGAAGGTACTGTATAAGGGTTTGGGACACCTGGAACCATCACGTGACAAAAACCTCCAGGGGACCATGACACAACGTCCCAAGAATGTCCAGGTGGCTATGACACAGCGTCTCAGGAACGTCCTAAAAACGTCTTCAGGGATGTCCCAGGGGCAAACTGGGAAATAGACAAAAACTTCCAGGGGACCATGACACAACGTCCCAAGAACGTGCTAAAACGTCCTCTGTGACATCCCAGGGAGAAACCGGCAACTAGACAACACCTTCAGGGGACCGTGACACAACGTCCCAAGAAAGTTCAGGGGACCAAGACACAACGCCTCAAGACTGTTCAGAACAAATAAGCAATTCTGAAATGGTAGTCCCGCGGAAATACCCAATCTCTACTGATTGAATAGTGGAAACACATCAATCCACAGCAGTCCGAAAGACTGACTGACCTGTATTGTTTTCTACCGGTGCGTACTGTGGAGACATTGTAATGTGTATAGATTGCAAAGGTGTGTGGCTGCAGCATTGAAATGTCAACTCAGGAGATTGAGCAGCACCTGTTATTTAAGTAAGAGTCTATTTAAAGATTGTCTGTGTGGAGAGCTGATGGCAAGGATCTGTCACCACAAGTGTGAAAATGTTTTTAAAGGGATAGTTTTCCAAATTTTTTACCCAGGAGACAGTTTTTTTATACAACAGAGGAATAAAGAAAGAGCCAAATATATTTGTAATCCAGTTTACTTGGTTGTGTATTGTGTCAGCTAGTTATTGCATCAAATAGATGTTCTTTGTAGGACTTGTGTTTTGTGTACTATACCCATACATCACAAAGTAGTTAGTGACATTGTGTTGTTTCTGAGAGGTGGTGTTACATTTGTAGATGCAGCTGTTGTCTTTATCTGCTGGGTAATGCTGTGATCTCTTATGTAATGGGATATTGCACGTTAAACAGATTTGACTGTATGTTCTGCTCGTCTGGCAAACAGAAATTCTCTGCAATGCAGCTCTCTCTCCCTCCTCTCTCTCGCTCCGTCGCTCCCTCCTTTCTTTGATTCTGTCGCTCACTCCTTTCTTTGATTCCCTGATGGACTCACACATCTGAAGACACTCACTACAAATTGCAGCTGCCTCCCACCCACACACCCACATGCTGTGTTACTCACTTATGGTATACACACACATACAGTTGAAGTCGGAAGTTTCCATACACTTAGGTTCGAGTCATAAAAATTTATTTTTTAACCACTCCACAAATTTCTTGTTAACAAACTATAGTTTTGGCAAGTCAGTTAGGACATCTACTTTGTGCATGACACAATTAATTTTTCCAACAATTGTTTACAGACAGATTATTTCACTTATAATTCACTGTATCACAATTCCAGTGGGTCAGAAGTTTATATAGATTAAGTTGACTGTGCCTTTAAACAGCTTGAACAATTACAGAAAATGATGTCATGGCTTTAGAATCTTCTGATAGGCTAATTGACATAATTTGAGTCAATTGGAGGTGCAACTGTGGATGTATTTCAAGGCCTACCTTCGAACTCCGTGCCTCTTTGCTTGACATCATGGGAAAATCAAAAGAAATCAGCCAAGATCTCAGAAAAAAAGTTGCAGACCTCCACAAGTCTGGTTCATCCTTGGGAGCAATTTCCAAACGCCTGAAAGTACCACGTTCATCTGTACAAACAATAGTATGCAAGTATAAACACCATGGGACCACACAGCCATCATACTGCTCAGGAAGGAGATGCGTTCTATCTCCTAGAGATGAACGTACTTCGGTGCGTGCAAATCAACAATTCCAGAACAACAGCAAAGGATCTTGTGAAGATGCTGGAGGAAACAGGTACAAAAGTATCTATATCCACAGTCAAACAAGTCCTAAACCGTCATCACCTGAAAGGCCGCTCAGCAAGGAAGAAACCACTGCTCCAAAACCGCCATACAAAAGCCAGACTACGGTTTGCAACTGCACATGGGCACAAATAAAGTACTTTTTGGAGAAATGTCCTCTGGTCTGATGAAAGAAAATAGAACTGTTTGGCTATAATGACCATCGTTATGTTTGGAGGGAAAAGGGGGAGGCTTGCAAGCCGAAAAACACCATCCCAACCGTGAAGCACGGGGGTGGCAGCATCATGTTGTGGGGGTGCTTTGCTGCAGGAGGGACTGGTGCACTTCACAAAATAGATGACTTCATGAGGGAGGAAAATTATGTGGATATATTGAAGCAACATCTCAAGACATCAGTCAGGAAGTTAAAGCTTGGTCGCAAATGGGTCTTCCAAATGGACAATGAACCCAAGCATACTTCCAAGGTTGTGGCAAAATGGCTTAAGGACAACAAAGTCAAGGTATTGGAGTGGCCATCACAAAGCCCTGACATCATCCTATAGAACATTTGTGGGCAGAACTGAAAAAGCATGTGCGAGCAAGGAGGCCTAGAAACCTGATTCAGTTACACCAGCTCTCAGGTGGAATGGGCCAAAATTCACCCAACTTATTGTGGGAAGCTTGTGGAAGGCTACCTGTAACGTTTGACCGAAGTTAAACAATTTAAAGGCAATTTTACCAAATAATAATTGAGTGTATGTAAACTTCTGACCCACTGGGAATGTAATGAAAGAAATAAAAACTGAAATAAATACTTCTCTCTACTATTATTCTAACATTTCACATTCTTAAAATAAAGTGGTGATCCTGACTGACCTAAAGCAGGGAATTTTGTCAGGAATTGTGAAAAACTGAGTTTAAATGTATTTGGCTAAGGTGTATGTACTCTGATGCTCATACACACTTATGGCACACACATATTGTACATTTCCTGCCACTCACACACTTATGGTACACACACACACACACATACACAAACACACTCATGTCCGGTCTAAATCTAGCATGTTACTGTAATGACGTGCATTATAGCCTACACGTCATATGATGACCAACAGCTGTAGATCAAGGTCATTGCTACATTTGAGCAACGTGTTCTGCTTTTGGACATACTCTAGTACATTATTTCTATTGTCACAATATCTCTTTGTATGATTTCAAAACCATTGGACTCTCCCAAAGGGTTTTTTACTTTGTGCGTTAAACCAGTTCTACGGTGTCCATAGGACAGATTTAAGTCTACTATTAGATACACCAAAGATACAGTAGGCCCGCACTCAGAATATTTTGAAAGAGCTTACTTTATTTGAATTGTAACTCAGCATTCCTCATGCCATGTTGAAGGAGAGTTAGCAGTGGGAAAGACAATGGGGCAGAGCTTGACAATTCTGTCTAGGGATGAAAGGATGCATGGGAGCTCTACATGGGAGAAGTTGCTGAGGCTGGGTCCAGAAGTTTTTCTGCTCTCTGTCAAGGCTTTTTGGTTTGCTGTGTTTGCAAAGAATACTAATGAATTAGCAGCTCTTCTGTAACCATTCCTAACGGTTTTGCTGATATGGGAAGGAAAGTATTTTTTGGTTTTTAAAATGTTTTGTTTAGTTAGGAAGACCCTTATTTTCCTAGGTGGTCTGTGATTATAGCTGTAGTTTGGTTGTTTGTGAAAGTTTAACTAAGGATATACATTTGTAACAGAGTAGGTTCCGTCCCTCTCCCTCACTTAGCAGGAACCTGGGACCCTCTGCACAACAACACTTCACACTCACAAACCTGCATTACAAATATCGCTCCACAAAAACCATAGCCCTCACAGAGCAAGGGATACAACTACTTCTTGGTCTCAGAGCGGGTGGACACTACCTGCACAATGGACGCTACTAGCACATGTACACAGCTAACTAGCTAGCAATTCCTCTTTTAAACTTTGGTCAGCCAACCCAGACCCCTACACCTTAGTGAAGCTGTATTTACAGAGAGAAGAACTCTCCACTATATCTAGGTGTAAAGTCATTCTGTATTTCTTATGAATAATCAAAGCAAGCTATTTGTGTGTATTTGGAAGAATTGAATAACCTAGATATTAAGTAGTAGCATTGTGTAATGAACCGATCGGGTAATTAAGCTGTGTTTGGCATAGTTTTTCACGTATACTCCCGCTCCGGCGCTTGAGGTCATCAGGCTACTCATTATTGTGGCGCATTAGCGCCTCATCAGACTCGGCCGGCTCATCAGGCTCCCTCAGCCGTCTCGTCAGGCCAATACCTGGTATTGGATATGACAGAATTGTTTTTTGCTAAATAGCGATTTTCGTAAATTGACTTTATGACCAAAAAATATGCACAATCGTTTGTCTCTACATTAACTAACATATTCCTCTCAATTGTAAATGTTTTGCTTGACTCGATATGACGTTATAACTACTTACATTTGCTTCCCCGTAATGTTTTGTCAGCCATATTTGCTGTGGAAAGTCACCAAGGAGGTGTGGCTCATGTCAAATTCGTCAATGGAACCACTCGATATGGTTGGTCATGTAAAAACCTTGGGGCCCAAATGCATAATGAGTGCTCTAACTCCCCCTTGTGGTGGTCTGGAGCAATGAAGCTGTAACGCTGGGTACTTCTAAGCGGTGTAAGCTCGCAACTTTTAAAGGGGGAACCACTGTATATGGTTTCTCTGTTGCTCTATCTGTGCTATAAGGGGTGCTGCTAGGATATGTATGACAGGGTATGTACGGTTAGGTATAAGTAGGTCTTCTCTATTAAGACTTGAATGTTGTCTGCTAGCCATACATCATTACAAAGTAGTTAGTGACATTGTGCTGTTTTTGAGATGGTGGTGTTACATTCTTAGATGCAGCTGTTGTCCTTATCTGCTATGTGTATATTGAAACTTCCATTTAAATTCAGGTTTATAAAATATTTGTGCATACTGGAATAAATGGGGAATGCTGTGGGGATATTTGTTCAGTGAGTGTAACGGTTACTACTACACAGCAGTCAGGGTTGGGCAGGTTACTTTCTAAATGTAATCTGTTACAGTTACTAGTTACCTGTCCAAAATTGTAATCAGTAACGAACGTTTGTATTACCCAAACTCAGTAATATAATATCATTAATATCATTAATATCAATATAATACCTGTGTTTTCATTTTACAGTTGAAATCCCCCCCTAAAATCAACAAATGAGAATCTAAATTGGGAATAGCAGACAGAAAGGAAGAAATGAAACTTGTGTCATCCCAATTGGGAGCATAAACACTAGCCAAAACAAGAGGGGTAGAAAACAGTTCACCAGTTACTATGACGTATCGTCCCTTAGGATCAGCAATAACCTCAGAAGCTACAAAGGGAGTAGCTTTATCAACCAGAATAGCAGCACCTCTTGATTTACTATGAAAGTTTGAGTGGAACACTTGACCAACCCAGTCCTTACGCATCCTAAAATGCTCACCAGTCCTCAAGTGAGTCTCTTGAAGAAATGCAATATTTGCATTCAAACCCTTTAAGTGTGTCTTACGCTTCACCGGGTTGTTAACCCCTTTGGTATTCCAAGAAATGTACTTGATCGTATTATTTCGGCCCCTCTGGGCATTCCCGTTATTCAACCCTGTCATTAGAGCATAGAATGGAAAAGCAATGAGCGCCCAAAACCCCCAGAATAACTTGTCTCAGAGTAATAATGTACGGTGGTAAATGTTTGGAAAAAGTACAGGAAAAAAAACAGAAAAAAAAAACTAAAAAGACAGAATGACAACATTAGAACTGAACAATTCAACCTGCCCCCCCATCCCAGACAATACCTCCCCAAATGAGGTACAAGCCTAAATAGAACATGTTCTCTTCGCACAGTATGTCTGCGAGAGTGCGGTCTTAAACCTAAACCCACAGTGCCGCTCTTTAAAGTCGCGTTTTGTTAGTGGATCAAGCAGCAAAAAGAAAGATTTGTATGTATTTTTTTCAAATAAAAAAAAAGGCGAATCCCTTGTGCAAACGGAATGACAAAAGCACCACTTGTAGAAGTATATAATTGTATTCCCCGTCTTATAACAGGCATTGAGAGAGAAAATAAATCAAATGTATAAAGGCTCTCAGCCAAAAATCTAATTTGAAGTAAGGAAATCGTAGTTAGACAATCAAAAATAATAGTAATTATAATAGTAGTCTAGTTGAAGCTGAGACAGCTTACAACCAATACCAAAAAAACTATGTGTGCGCAACGTTGAACGTTTGCTGGGCATAAATGACGCTCAAAACTTTTAAAATTAAAGTGAGGCCCCAGAAACCGTGTAGCCTCGGGAGACATTTACTGATTACTGGGTCAATGCAAACGGATGCAGTAAACAAATAACCAAAACTATTTTGAGTCACTGAGACAATGTGTAAACAAACTAAATAGGTGAGCGAGATAAGGCACGCACACTAGATAATCAAAACATTAGATCACATCAAATAAGCCTGAATAGTTTCACCAACTATACAAGACTAGCCTGTTATATCTAAACATAATTGTACCACAAGTGGGGTACTTACAATCCACACTGTGAGCATATTCAAGACTTCTTGATGTGACGTTGAATGTGAGCCATAGCCTCATCCGGAGATTCAAATGTGTGGTCTTTACCCTCATGAGATATCCATAAACGGGCCGGGAATCGCAGGCCATACTTCACACTTGGATGGTCGCGAAGTACTCGTTTGGCCTGTCCGAAAGCTGCGCGTTGCCTGGAAACAGTGGGGGAGTAGTCCTGGTAAATGGAAAAGCTCTGTCCTTGAAAGCTCAGAGTGGTATTGCGGGCTCTTCGGAGGATCTCCATCTTCTCATGAAAAAAGTACACTCGAAGAATTATGTCACGGGGCCTCTCCCCATCCCGGGGCTTTGGGCGCAGCGACCGGTGGGCTCGATCAATCAGGCGCTTTTCATCTAAGGCAAGAACATCCTTCAGCAGCCCTGAAACGAAATCCGTGGCGCGATGCATTTCCGCGGACTCTGGGACTGATACAAGTCTCAGATTATTACGGCGAGAGAATCCCTCTAAACTCACACAGCTCTCCCTCACCTTTTTCAAATCCGCAGCTAGGCGTTTAACTTCAGTCTCCAGGGATGTAGTTAAATCGGAGACATTAGTAGCGGAGGCCTCCAGTGCTGTAATCATTGTAGTGTGTGACGCAGTTGTTATTTTGAGTAATGTAATTGCCGGAACAGTCTCGTTCCGCAGGATGGTTAAATCTGCTTTTAAAGTATCAGAAACCTCCTGTATTCTGGCCTCAATCGTAGCAACCACCTGTGTTTTCATTTCAACTATCTCAGAGCGTAGTAGTTTGATGGCCTCGAGAATGTTCATTTCAGCGCCGCCAGGCCAAGCCGCGCCCCCGGGTAAAGTGTGCGTCCCCGGGCCCTCAGTGTGCGGTGATGAGAGCGGGTCTTGTAGGCCGGGTTTTCTCAAAGTCATGCTCTTGGCCTTATGTTTGGTCGACATGCTGACATTCGGAAGCAAAGTAGTCTTGGTTTTTACGGAAAGGGATCACCAAATTAATATTTGAAAATAAATACGGTTCTGCTGCAGAATTCACATAAACTTTAAGAATACCACGGGAGCAAACGGAGAACACGTCAGTCACACATGGCGTCCCCTACTATCCCCGCAGTGTTAATATTTTGTTGTTGTTTTGTCTAAACCCAAATCCATGAGAGAGTTGTTTGGTTCAATGAGTAGACCAATGGCAGAGACAGACCATGCCTGGTTTAAAGGTATTGGCTTTACCTGCCTCCTATGATGAATACTATGATGCCCCTGACCTATATGCGAATGGTTAAAATTTCCAGATGTCTAACGTCGATTTCTGTACATGGTTATATGAGACTAGGTAGTCTCAAAGGGGGGGATGTTGGGGGTTACCCTGGGGGTCAGGTGTAGTCACGCAGCCTCAAGGCCAAGATAGTAAAGTGAGAAACCACAGTCTAGACATGTTTTTCTCATCTTAGATACTATCTAATCCAATGCAACAATATTGTTGCATTGGATTAGATAGTATCTAAGATGAGAAAAACATGTCTAGACTGTATGATTGACGGTAGGTTGTCTACACCAACTAGTATAAAGAGTGTTGTCTCCTGTTTCGCCACACATATCTTTACTATAGACTACTGAGGTATTATGTATGTGAATCTCTGTCTGCAATTGCATTTTATTACTAAAGAGTTTTATACCAAGGTTCTTGTGTCTGTGTCATTTATCTGGAAGACTGATTGTTGAAGGAAACTTACATCACCCCAAGCAAAGGACCACCCAATACTCACCCTAATTATTTGATAACTTTCCCCTTCATAACTTAGTGTCCTGTTCCGACTTGGTGGTGCACATGTAGCCTATAGCCTGTTTTAGAGAATAGTAATCATTGAATATTGTCAGAGCTTTCATTGTCTGCTTATATGTCCCTTTTATTTATCCTACAGTTCTGATTTGGTGTACATGGAGAATACTGTAAGAACGCCTATGTTCAGAATTCTGTTGCTGTACATTTCAAAAGTCTCGGTCAGGAATGTCTTTATCGAAATTACGGATTGACTCTTATCCACTTGTCGTAATCCGTTTGTCGTTATGCCATAGTCTGTACATCTCAATTGTCAGTAGAAACCACATCTGTTTGAGCAATTCAGCCATATGGTTTAAAAAAGGCAGTAAATTAACTGAATGAACTGTTTCACTGACAGACAGCGGTGGTGCAGGATTCAGGTGCAGCGGTGGTAAGGATTCACTCCATGGTGCTGGAAATAAAGCTCTGCTGTTGTGACAACATTATGTAGGGCACCGTTTGTCACCGTTATAGTGCAATTCATGTATTCTGTTGTGTTGCGTTGTGTAGTGGCGTTGCAGGCATGCATCTCATTTTTATAAATGTTTTACCCCACCAAGATTTACATGCTAAAATCGCCACTGAACAAGTCACATAAGAAGTTGCATGGCCTTTATAATGGCTACTCTCTAGGCATGGTTTTGAAATATTACCATTTCAAAATCATGATACTGTCTACAGACAGTATCAACTTTGCTGTAGGCTTGTGGAAGCTGCTTTAGACACGGTGATCTAGCTATCATATTGACCAGTGGTATGCCTACAAGTGCACCTGATTTAGCGCTCTGGGCCCGCCGAGTAGGCCGAGTAGGCGTAGTTTGTATCTTCAGACAAATAAAATGGTTCAAAATGGGAACACTTCGCCTACATGGCAGAGAAACCAAGTGCACCTGTCGCTTCTATAGCTGATTGGCTGGGCCTGGATTAAAACTGTCAGGGCCAATGTCCTGCCAGGCCCTGCCGTGGCGTCGCCCCTGAGTGAAAGGAGTCTTTTTTTGTCACAATAAACACCAATTGGAAGGAAACGTTTTCAAGTGGGAAGCATGGATACCTGAACTTGTTCAATAGAACCTGTCTTTTTCAAGATTTTCATTTATGGCTAACGAACAATGCCCAGGTTTCAGAGCCAGATAACATAAAGAGTATGGCACCGGAGATGAAGGTTTGGTTGTAGTGTGGCACCAAGACCGGAATGGAACTTGACTTGTGCTGTCATAATGGAAAATCCTGATAGTAGCTGTTTGATATACCTAACTGTCTCTCTCTAAAAATCCTCATGCTGAAGAAGGAAGTGGTAAAATGCATAATTACCTGGAATTTCAAAGACAGAATTCCAGTAGCTAACATCATGTTACTGTAATGTAGTATCTGACAATTTCTTCCTTCATGATCTGTTGGTACCTAGAGAGAACTATAGTCTTTCATTGTTAAAGCTTTTGTTTGATTCATAGTAATACCACAGTAGGCTAAGCTGGTTGTAGTACCTAACGAGGAGATTATGGAAAAATCTAATTTTCACGTCACTCTATTGAAATCAGAGTAGAGGATTTTTGCTAGATCAGGGAAGATTTCCTCAAATGTATCTTATTACAAAGGATGGACATGAAAAGGTTGGGACTCGTTGAACAGCATGCTTTTAGATAACACACACTGTTCTCCTTTCGGTTCACTTTGGCACTGTGGACCTTCCAACTGTAATTTAGGATGTTTGGTCAACTATTCTTGTTGGTTCCCAAAGCTGATAGGCTTTAGCTCAGTAGCCAAATGTGTTCTTGAGATGCACAGATGAACCATGTTACCCAAATGGTGTGTGTGTGTGTGTGTGTGTATGTGTGTGTGTGTGTGTGTGTGTGTGTGTGTGTGTGTGTGTGTGTGTGTGTGTGTGTGTGTGTGTGTGTGTGTGTGTGTGTGTGTGTGTGTGTGTGTGTGTGTGTGTACACGAGCATGTGTGTCTGCCTGCATCTGGGCACTCTCTCAAAGGATCCATTCCATCTATTTCAAAGGGAAAAAGAGAGCGAAAGAGATCTATATACTACAAAGAGTTTGTAATTTGGAATTCTTCCAAAACTAAATTGATGTTCAGTGCTCTTTATAATATTTTCTATGGGAAGTGTATTGCCACTCGTGAGACTCTTGATTCTCACAGATAATTATTGGGATGCTGTATTGAATAATATTGTTTTCCTCTATATATTTATAAATAAAATTGTATTGAGCAGTTCGAACCTCTTCCACTCTCAAACTAGCAATTTCAAGCCTTCCAATAGACGGGTTAGTTGACAACATCACGAAACCAATGCGCGCGCTTCAATGGGGCAGAAGGCTGACTGTTGTTGTGATTCTGGATGTCCAGATATCTAGATACGATGACAAGAAGCTGACGTGGGGAATCATATGTGGCTTGTTTCAGCTAGTTTTATCTTGTTCTTCATACCATGTCTCATTTTGAGGTGCTTTTACTGATGTCACGTCTATGATAATATGGCTCAAATATACTAGCTGTAGCTAACCAACAACTGTAGCAATGTATTTGAGAGACAACAAGTGCTCATTGTGCAAATCAATTTGTATGTTTTCAATAAACATTAGAGATAGTTCACGATGTCAGCAGTCTAAGCCAACCCTGTCTGTTTTGCCCCATAATTGCACACTCATCGGTTAAGTTGCTAAACAAACAACCCCTTCTATAGCACAGCTTTTTCCTACCATACTGATGTCCTGCAGACATCCAACGTTGAGTGCTATTCTGTGTTGAGTCGAGATGGCGTGAGGCTATTTCCACGGTTACCTGGAATGGGACGGATTCCATTTTTAGAAACCCGTCAGGCAGAGAGAGAGCCTTTGGACATGGACAAGTCATTTTTTGACTGCTCTAAAACCAGTCCTTATTTCAATATTATATCAGTTTTGGTTGTTAATATTGAATCCCCACACTGCATTATAGATCTGTTTTAGTGTCAGTGCCAGCTTTCTGCACGCATTGCATAGGATGCCCAAACTTTTTTGCCTCGTGAATCACCTAAACTTGAACATTTCCTGGTGAGTCCCCAAATAGACTGAACCATGTTTCTAGTAAGTAACCACTCAGTGTTTAGGAGCAGCTCAAGGGGGACAGGCTGCTACCCGCTGTTTGGAAAGCACCGGCACAAAGTGGGTTCCAATGGCTCAATTGGTTGAAGCCAATATTTGGCTCTGGTTGGAGCATGGTGCTTGCAACACCGCAAGCACCATAGATAAAGCGTTTGCTAAATGACAATATTATGTACAGTACATACTGTGATACTGTTTCCTCATCCTGGTACAGTGTGCTTTGAGAGCCAGTCAGTGCTTGATGTGTAAGGCCCTAGCTTAATGTTCCACAAGCAGGTTACAGCTCTCCCAATGGAGGTTACAATCAGGTCAAGCCTCTTACGCAACAAATGTTTGATCAAACAATTAAACATTGTTGTGTATCACCCAGATTACATAAGAGACTGAGACTGTACATATTTGTCCCTCATTTGTGCTCAGTTTAAGCTGATTTCAATAGAGGGTTGTCTCTGCAGAAAAGTACACATCTGGGTCATGTTCAGTAGACACCAAACAATAGAAAAACGGACTGAAACTTGGATGTAAAATCTAGACTTGGTCGAATAAGAAACATTCATTTTCCACTGCAATTTTAGTTTGTTGCGGGCCTTAATACCTCCAAAATTGGGGTAGTGCTAAGTTAACATCTGGAATTGTTTTAAGATAGTCATACCATGGATCATTTAGCTATTTTATTTAGAATTGTAGGACCCCTTTGGGTATCAAAAAAAATGATATCGATAAAATATTGAATTTGGCCTTTACTACTATAGCTCAGAAAAACTAATTGAATAACACATTCATAAATAAAATTAAAAAAGAATAAGGTTGTAAAGTGTCTGTCCTATGTTTAGGAGATATAAGACAGCTCAGGAAATATTTTAGTTTTTTGGACACATATTTAACCCCTTATTTTTGTTGGCACAAAACTAACTCCATACTTCCATTAGTTTGTATGGGCTACTTTCAGATGAGTCCCGTGACACGTAGAGCAAAACTGCGATTCTGAAGCTATAGACAGAAGTTGGCACATCAGCATACCCAAATTCAGATCAATCCTGTATTACTTGTGAGGGTCGTAGAGTAAAACAGAGAGTCTCCCCTTCCCATGGAGTGTAAAAGTTTGTAGGCCAAACCATTCGGACGCTACAAACGTTTTGTAGCTCGGCCATCGACACAAGTGGATGCGGTGGATTGAGACACAAAATAGTTTGACAACCATGTTTGTAAGCTTTTAAATTATATTAAACTCAACCTTTTTTATTTTCTAGTGATGAAGACATGGATGTCTCATGGTATGGTGGGGTATGCGAAACGGGTCAACTTTGAGCGCTTCTATCTCCTAAATGTTATAGCACTCAGGTCAAAAAAGTCACTTTCTGACCACATCTACCATTGGCAAATATGTATTGAAAGTTTTGTTTAAATCAAAAGGGGTGCGGTCAAAAAGTGATTGAAATCAAATGGAACGACCCAATATGCTTTCCATTATGTTTGTTTAATACGATAGATAGGTTTATGTAGCCTACTATGAGATCACTACCTGGCTGTGTGCTCAATTTTATTCACCTGTCAGCAACGCATGTGGCTAAAATAGCCGAATCCACTAATTTGAATGGGTGTCCACATACTTTGGTATATATAATGTACAGTGCCTTGCGAAAGTATTCGGCCCCCTTGAACTTTGCGACCTTTTGCCACATTTCAGGCTTCAAACATAAAGATATAAAATTGTATTTTTTTGTGAAGAATCAACAACAAGTGGGACACAATCATGAAGTGGAACGACATTTATTGGATATTTCAAACTTTTTTAACAAATCCAAAACTGAAAAATTGGGCGTGCAAAATTATTCAGCCCCTTTACTTTCAGTGCAGCAAACTCTCTCCAGAAGTTCAGTGAGGATCTCTGAATGATCCAATGTTGACCTAAATGACTAATGATGATAAATACAATCCACCTGTGTGTAATCAAGTCTCCGTATAAATGCACCTGCACTGTGATAGTCTCAGAGGTCCGTCAAAAGCGCAGAGAGCATCATGAAGAACAAGGAACACACCAGGCAGGTCCGAGATACTGTTGTGAAGAAGTTTAAAGCCGGATTTGGATACAAAAAGATTTCCCAAGCTTTAAACATCCCAAGGAGCACTGTGCAAGCGATAATATTGAAATGGAAGGAGTATCAGACCACTGCAAATCTACCAAGACCTGGCCGTCCCTCTAAACTTTCAGCTCATACAAGGAGAAGACTGATCAGAGATGCAGCCAAGAGGCCCATGATCACTCTGGATGAACTGCAGAGATCTACAGCTGAGGTGGGAGACTCTGTCCATAGGACAACAATCAGTTGTATATTGCACAAATCTGGCCTTTATGGAAGAGTGGCAAGAAGAAAGCCATTTCTGTGGAAGAAGGTGCTCTGGTCAGATGAAACCAAAATTGAACTTTTTGGCCACAATGCAAAACGTTATGTTTGGCGTAAAAGCAACACAGGTCATCACCCTGAACACACCATCCCCACTGTCAAACATGGTGGCGGCAGCATCATGGTTTGGGCCTGCTTTTCTTTAGCAGGGACAGGGAAGATGGTTAAAACTGATGGGAAGATGGATGGAGCCAAATACAGGACCATTCTGGAAGAAAACCTGATGGAGTCTGCAAAAGACCTGAGACTGGGACGGAGATTTGTCTTCCAACAAGACAATGATCCAAAACATAAAGCAAAATCTACAATGGAATGGTTCAAAAATAAACATATCCAGGTGTTAGAATGGCCAAGTCAAAGTCCAGACCTGAATCCAATCGAGAATCTGTGGAAAGAACTGAAAACTGCTGTTCACAAATGCTCTCCATCCAACCTCACTGAGCTCGAGCTGTTTTGCAAAAAATGTCAGTCTCTCGATGTGCAAAACTGATAGAGACATACCCCAAGCGACTTACAGCTGTAATCGCAGCAAAAGGTGGCGCTACAAAGTATTAACTTAAGGGGGCTGAATAATTTTGCACGCCCAATTTTTCAGTTTTTGATTTGTTAAAAGAGTTTGAAATATCCAATAAATGTCGTTCCACTTCATGATTGTGTCCCACTTGTTGTTGATTCTTCACAAAAAAATACAGTTTTATATCTTTATGTTTGAAGCCTGAAATGTGGCAAAAGGTCGCATAGTTCAAGGGGGCCGAATACTTTCGCAAGGCACTGTATATCAGTTTTCATAGCTGCTGTGATCAAGGAGACTTGTGGGTCACGGGTCCACATAACAGTAACGCTCGTAGTGACGTGTCAGTATTACCAAGTAAACACTTAAAAGCATAGGTAAACAGCTCGGCTGTCACTCAAACAATCTTGCCCTTTATCTCAATGGGCAAGAGTCATAGACTCTGTCTGAAATAGCACCTTACCCCCCTACATATTGCACTACTTTTAAGTGGAAAGGAGTGCACTATAGGGAATAGGGTCCCATTTTGGATGCACACATAGTAATACCACCCTTGGTAGTACCGCAGGTGTTTTTATGATCCCATTCATACCGGATTGCAACATTCCCCCAAGCAATCCCAGACACTCTCTACAACATAATAAGATCTTTATTGTTGTCATTTTGTCTCAGCAGCAGGGGACAAAGCAGATCAAAATCAATATCCTTCCACTGGATGCACCAAAGGGAAAAAGCCCTTTGAAAAATGACATTGCTCCTTTGGCCTTTCCAGATGAGGCCGGTCTGGGATGTTAATTTGTTTTGACATGCCAGATTCATTTCTCACTGCGCTGTGCTCTCTTCGGTAATGAGGGGTGTGTGTGAAGAGTATTGTGTTGTTGCCCTTCTGTTTAGATGGCTAAATTGAGGGCGTTGCAAAGTGTCTTCACTGTATGTTATTAAATGCTGTTGGGGTTAAAGTCCTCCAATGGTGTTTGGTTTGCTAGGTTGGAGTGGTGTGTAATTATATAGCTAGCCAGTACACTCACTGGGTGTCAGAGTCAGTAACAAACTGCTACAGATGCGAGCGCAGGCTAGGCTACCGCAAGGCTACTAGCGTTAGCATGTGCTGATTGCGTATAGAAATGCTTGCAGGTTAGTATATAGAAATGCTAGCGTTAGCAGGAATTGCCCTTAATCATAGATATGGGATAAGGTAACCTTACCCCCAAAACTCACCTTAAACATTAGCTTAAACATTTGTTTCATATGGCCGCTGAGAAATGGGATTACATAGCCAACAGTTTAGATTCAATCGTAATCTATATGGCTCAGACTAATCCTACCCCATTATTCTAAACCCTATTTAGGCCTTATATGGAAATTCACTGGTATACATTATACAGAAACTTTTCCAACATGAAATGAAGCCGAATTGAGTATGCCACATCTCCATTAGGGCACACAACGGAAAATGTTTTGCAATGGGAAACAAAAATGAGTGTTTCTTATTGGACAAATTCAAGTAGCCCCTCCCTATTTCAGTCTATTTTATTCTGTTTGGTGCCTAATGAACACAATCCTAACCCATGACTCAAGTCTATTTGCCGCTGAGTGGTTTCATTTGGCTTCCACATGGTGTAATGCATCATCCCAGATAGTATACAGAGGGGTTTGAAAATATTGACACTTGACAAAGATGAGAAATAATGACTGTGTACTGAGCTATATTTTGTGCAAAAAAAAGAGGAACATTTTCTCAGAGAAAGAGATTTTTTTTAAACAAGTAATACAACATATTCTCAAAAAGGTAGGGGTCAAAATTATTGACATGTCTCACCCCTAAAGATTCTGAAAATACATTTGTCAAAAGTGTTGTATTTGGTCCCATATCCCTAGCACGCTACCATGACCTGGCTACAGTGCAGAGGGACTTAAAATAACATAATTGCAGGGTAGCCAGTGTCTTTGTCATTATAGGGCTTTCAGGATACTGCTCTTGTATGACAGAGTCCGAACGTACACTACTTTTAGCCAGAGCTGTACACATGGACACCAGTATGACAGGGAGGGGGAGGGGGGTGAGTCACTTTTCATATTGCCTCTATGTATTCATTGGGGAATCCATTGTTGGCTTGGCGTGGGCGGCTTCTGCTTTTAGCGTGTGTGTGTTTCTGACGGGTTTGTACTCCACTGAAGGCCTCTGCACATGGCTATAATCAGAGCCAGTCAAGCCCTTGAGCTGAACTGACATTTGGAGTGCCTGTAGGGACGGGGTACTATACGCCACATTCTCCTGCTGTAGCCATTGCCCTAAAACATGGCAGCATATGGCTTCTAATAAGTCTACACAGCCATGTCTCAGGGCAAGTAGTGCCTCTTAATTTGTGTTTATTATAGTAGTTCATATTTCTCTAAGTCTTCAACATCTTTATTATGCACTCTAAACGTGTCACCAGCATCCTATATTTCCTAGAACCAATATGAATAGGAATGATGATATTAATATTATATAGTGGGATGTTGAGACCTTAGAGGTACATTATATTACTGTTCTATTTCAGTCTGTGGTTGAGACAGAGACACACTCTAAACTCCTGACTCAGGCTGCAGGCTTGGTGTAGGCCCCTCTCTCTCTCCCTGTCAGTGTGCGTGAACACAAATTTAATTGGGTCGCACAACGAGGGACGGACCCAACTGTTTCCAGGGCAGCAGCCACTGGGGAGCGGCCAACTGGAGACAGATATGCCAGGCAATATGTGGAGGAGGAATAGCACTCCATGGTTCAATTCCATTCCCATAACCTACTCCCTTCCCTCTATCCTTGTTGTGCCCCCTCGTAGATTGAATAGATCTGGATAGGTCTTATCAAGATGGCAATAGATGGCCACACCCTTCTGATAGGCCTGGTCTTCTATAGATTCCACCATATTCCAAACTCTTATAGGGCTTTTCTAATATGGGGTTTCACACTGGTAGTTGGGGTTTTACACTGATGCTTTGTGTAGGTTTTACCTTGCTGCTTTGTGTTTCTGTGCCTGGCCCCCCCAAAAAAGTCTAGGGCCATGGTAACAGTTAGCCAATTTGACAAGTGCAGAGGGAATAAGGAAGCTACATGAGTAACCAGATTAGAAGGAGGTCCATGACTCCACGGTACATAATGAGCTCAATTTCTGTTTATTGTGTCCCCTTTCAGAGCGCCCACCTGGCGGTGATCGACACACTAATGACGGCGTACACGGTGGAGACTGTGAGCTTGGAGAAGGTGGTGGCGTGCGTCCTCCAGTACTCTTCCCACAACGACGAAGACGGCGACACCCCATACGACACAGAGGACGCCATGACCAGCTGGATCAACAAGGTAGACATCTGCATGGTATTTCATGCACACACACACACACACACACAGTAGGACCATTTACAGTCTAGACCAGCTGGACACCATACATTTGTTCCCTTTTCCCACTACGGAGCCGAACTGAGCTTAGCTAAGCCAATCTGTGCTGCACTGGTTCTTATTACTCTGCTCTCTCTTTCCCCTATGTAGGACAGGAAATCCACTGAAAATCAGTAGGTCTACTGAGAAGGGTTCAACTTTTTGAAAATTCCAAAATATTATTAGTAACTGTATACTTGGCATAATTTTTTCCTGTATAAACAAATACAATGAATCAACAGAGAAGAGCTAGGGAGTGAATCGGGACCGCCTGCGCATGTTGTCCTGTGAGGAGGCGGTCTTGCCCTGGGCCCGTCCCTATGCAGCTGGCTCTGCAGTGTGACAATAGTAGGGGGGTGTTAGTCTGTGTCCCAAATGGAACGTATAGTGCATTATTTTCAGGCCAGAGCCCTATGGACCCTGGGCAAAAATAGCGCACTAAATAGGGAATAGCGTGCCATTTGGGACGCAGGCTTAGTGAGTGCTGCTGAACCAGTCAAGGGAGACACTCCACCTCCTCATCCTTATGGCCCAGTACAGGCTGTTGTTTACATTCCACTGCTGGGAACACTTGGGGGCTGCCAGCTCTGGCCTGCTGGAGACTCGTACACTAAAATACACAGTCATGAATGCTATCCATTTTACAGATGCACACAGGCACCTCTACACACCTGTACACAGACATACAGTATACATATAGACACACAAACACATGACACAATACACACCCAAGTCAAATGGAATGGAACCTTTCGGGGGAACCATGTGGTATACTCTGCAGATGTTGACAAACTGTGGGAGTCTCCAGGAAACAATGAACTCCAATACTCAAATCAAGGAAATTGCTGGAAGGCTCAAAATGTTTTGAAGGGACTGTGTTTTTGTAAAGATTTCTTAAATCATATTGTTATTTCACATGGCAGTAAGGAAGGAAAAAAATGGGTTGACATACATTATGTTGTAAAATTTGATTTTATACAGTCTAAGGTGGGCGCCCTCCAATTTACAAGATAGATGTTACGTTATGAGAACATTGAATAACTGATTAGGTTTATCTTTATCTTATGACATGTTGCCGTTTGTAATGAATCCTGTTCGTTCTCTCTCTCTCTCTCTCTCTCTCTCTCTCTCTCTCTCTCTCTCTCTCTCTCTCTCTCTCTCTCTCTCTCTCTCTCTCTCTCTCTCTCTCTCTCTCTCTCTCTCTCTCTCTCTCTCTCTCTCTCGCTCTCTCTCTCTCTCTCTCTCCTTTGTTAACCAGGTAAATGAGTATCTGAAAGATATCATCTCTCAGGAGCTGAGGAGAGAGATGCAGAGTGTTGAGCCAGTTGGCAAGCCAGGGGTGAGTACCTCCCTCTCCTCTTTTCTCTTGTCTTCTTATGTCTTCTTCCTTCCCCCCACCACTTTACTAGAACCACTGCCGGGGCCTCCTTTATAAACGGTACGTACTAAAAATATGCCCCAAAACATATAAAAACTGAACATGACTGAATGCCACACATACACAATCCATGTCTCAATTGTCTCAAGGCTTAAAAATATTTATTTAACCTGTCTCCTCCCCTTCATCTACACTGATTGCAGTGGATTTAACAAGTGACATCAATAAGGGATCATAGCGTTCACCATGATTCACAGGATGCACCTGAGCTCAATTTGAGGATGCACCTGAGCTCAGTGCACCTGATGCACCTTAGGATGCACCTGAGCTCAACCTTAGAATGCACCTGAGCTCAACCTTAGGATGCACCTGAGCTCAACCTTAGGATGCACCTGAGCTCAACCTGAGGATGCACCTGAGCTCAACCTGAGGATGCACCTGAGCTCAACCTTAGGATGCACCTGAGCTCAACCTTAGGATGCACCTGAGCTCAACCTTGGGATGCACCTGAGCTGAACCTTAGGATGCATCTGAGCTCAACCTTAGGATGCACCTGAGCTGAACCTTAGGATGCACCTGAGCTCAACCCTAGGATGCACCTGAGCTCAACCTTAGGATGCACCTGAGCTCAACCTGAGAATGCACCTGAGCTCAACCTTAGGATGCACCTGAGCTCAACCTTAGGATGCACCTGAGCTCAACCTTAGGATGCACCTGAGCTCAACCTTGGGATGCACCTGAGCTGAACCTTAGGATGCATCTGAGCTCAACCTTAGGATGCACCTGAGCTCAACCTTAGGATGCACCTGAGCTCAACCCTAGGATGCACCTGAGCTCAACCTTAAGATGCACCTGAGCTCAACCTAAGGATGCACCTGAGCTCAATGCGCCTGATGCACCTCAGGATGCGCCTGATTTCATTTTCAAGTCTCATAGCAAAGGGACTGAATACTTATGCAAATTTGATATTTCAGTTTTTTGATTTTTATAAATGTACAAATCTTTTTTGTTCAAAAACCTGTTTTTCGCTTTGTCATTATGGGGTATTGTGTGTACATGAGGGGGGAAAAACACAATTTGATCCATTTTAGAATGACTAACTTAACAAAATGTGAAAAAGTCAAAGGGTCTGAATACTTTCCGAATGCACTGTACGCTACAGTAGAATTTAACAGGTGAAATGACAGTTGATCTTTTGCTTTGAAGTGAGTAGACGATGTTTCAGAATTTGCAGGCAGTGCAGCATATTTAGGTTCGGGAAGGGAAAAAAAACATTATTGAATTGAAACTATTTGTATACATGTCTTCCACAATTTGCAACTGTTTTTGTCTTTTCCCGAAATGGTCAGATACAGCAACTGTCACTGCAAAAGAAAACATTCTGCAAACACCTCCAGACATTTGATCAAGTTCACCATTGCTATTTCCTTTAGATCAGAGGTCTTCAACCTTTTCTTGAATGGCCAATCATATTACTCTTTTGCATTGGATTGCATTGCATTGTAGGCTGCCACTGTAAGTGTAGTTTAAAAAAAACATCTGAGTAGATAATGTTTCAGAATTTTCAGGAAATCATATTACTCAAATACAAATAATACTTCACTCAAATACAAATAATACTTTTCTGCGTCTAGTCTTCAATAGTTTTCAATGGTAGACTGCGACAGAGCAGGTAAATGTTGAACTAGAACGCAAAATTGCGCTGAGAAGTAACTGGCCCCGTTGTTTCTGCTGCTGCTTTGAAAGTGGATTGAAAAGTACTGGGGCAAATGCTTTCACGCCACACGTTTTCCGGCGGCTCTGGCAGCAATGCACTACCGGCTCCCGGGGGCAGTAGGGCGGGGAGGGGTTCATTAGTTTAAAAAATAGCACTGATCAAAAGGACACTTTTTCCATAGGGGGGCAAAAGGACAGATACTCCAGCACCCCTAGGGCTCTATCTGTGCACGTGACTGCATGTATGAATTTAGTAATTAATCGTGTGTAATGCCAATTTAAAACTATTGAATTCAAATTACATTTCTTAATAGAAATTGAAAATGATTAAATTCAAGTTCAATCCAAACCCTGGATGACTGACAGGGGCACTGTATTGAAAGCACCGCTGAGCCATTTTGGTACTCCTCCATTGTAAAGAAATATTTTGGAAGCTATAAAAATGCATTTATTAATGTCTACATTTTGTTTTTGCCAAGTATGTTCTATTACAGACACCTTGATGCATACTTTAAATTATAGTATGTGATCTAAAAATAATATAAAAACATATTGCTTAAAGTATTATTTTAGAGAGTACTAATGTTACTATCCCCACTACAATGTCATTTTCCAATTTTCCTTTTTATTGAAATACTGTAGAATTCCATGAATTTCTAAGGAGGACTGCACCTTCCATTTTAAAGGCTACTGAGTGGCACAGCGGTCTAAGGCACTGCATCTCAGTGTTAGAGGCGTCACTACAGACCCTGGTTCGATCCCCGGCTGTATCACAACTGGCCGTGATCGGGAGTTCCATAGGGCAGCGTTGTCTGGGTTTGGGGAGGGTTTGACCGGGGTAAGCCGTCATTGTAAAATAAGAATTTGTTCATAGCTGACTTGCCTAGTTAAATAAAACATACAATACACTTCTGGGGAGTATCAATATGGCAGCTGGTGGCTTCAAAGCCTCTCTTGGCCATTACATAGCATCAGCAATCCAGGGGTTATACACATCATTGGTTCAACCTCTGCTGTCACTTATACACTGAGTATACCAAACATTAGGAACACCTTCCTAATATTGAGATGCATCCCCCCCTTTTGCCCTCAGAACAGCCTCAATTCGTCGGAGCATGGACTCTACAATGTGTCGAAAGCGTTCCACAGGGATGCTGGCCCATGTTGACTCCAATGCTTCCCCCAGTTGTGTCAGGTTGGCTAGATTTCCTTTGGGTGGTGGGTCATTCTTGATACACAGGGGAGGAGCTCCAGGTGGTATCCGATTTCAAGGCACTTAAATATTTTGTCTTACCCATTGACCCTTTGAATGGCACACATGCACAATCCATGTCTCAATTGTCTCAAGGCATAAAAGGCCTTCTTAACCTGTCTCCTCCCCTTCACCTACACCGACTGAAGTGGATTTAACAAGTGACATCAATAAGGGATCATAGCTTTAACCTGGATTCACCTGGTCATTCTATGTTATGAAAATAGCCGGTGTTCTTAATGTTTTGAATACTCAGTGTATATCTCTCCATTTTTATGCCTCAATGTTTATACTGTATTTTACATAGCAGCATTCAACATGAACAACATAATATTTCTGTGCAATTCCCTTTCTCAGCCTGATCCCAGATCTGTTTGTGCGGTCCTGCTAAATCCTATTTTTGAGTTTATTTTTCTATTTTTTACAGGGAAAGTGCACATTAATCAACGTTTCCGTAAAAGTGCCGATTTTAGCCAGCCGGCTAATTTTCAACCGTAGTCCCTGGGCGGGTTATTAAAAACAATTACAATAACAATACACATGCAGAGCAACATAGGACAAGCAACACGTAGCATGCAGACAGAGCAATAGCACGAAGAGCAACAAAACAAAATACATAAAAGAAACAACACCACTTTCCACACCTCGCAAGCTACAGACAACATGGAAAGCGACAATACACAGCTAGGAATTATGTTCACAAGTCTGATTGGCCTTTAACGTTTTTTTGTGAAGGTGCGATAGGTGGTGCAGTTCTGTGTGTCTGATGGCAGTGTGTTCCAGACATGGGAAGCTCTCACAGAGAAAGCAGATTGACTAAAGGTGCTTTTCCTTAAGGGAACTATACTGTCACCTCTCATGGCAGACCTTGTGGTTCTGCTGCCTTTTTCACCTGCTTTTTAAAAGAGAGGTTGGAATTACGTATGAAGCCAAGGTATGTGTCAGCTCCTCCCCTGACACATAGACATCTGGCTCAGTAGCATCAGTTGCCCTCTTTGTTTAGAACATGCAGACAGTTTTTTTTTTCACATTGAGATGCAAACATGAGTCACTGAGCCACTTTGTACCCTGGACCATTACAGTAGTGAGTTCTTGTGCAGCTTGTTGTTTGCTCTTTGCATGCACATATATCACTGTATCATCTGCATACATTTGAACTTCAGACCCAGTACAGGCAGATGTTAATTGTCACGCCATTGGCACAAACAGCTACTGTACTTTCTCTCCTACTTTCTTCACACCCCACACAGTCAAGTCGTTTCAATTACAAAGACAACTGTCATTTAGTCTGGGGTCACACAGGTCAGAAACTAAACTGGCTACCTATCTAGGAGTTGTTGCGTCTCGCTACATGCAGACTCTAATGCCTTATGACAGGCTGTTGTTTGCGTGTCTGTTGTACCAGCTGAATCATGCTCTGTCATCACTGGCAGGCTGGTTCAGTATTATGGTCTGCCGAGCAGCAGGGTTGACATGGGAACATGGCCTCTGACACAGCAAAAGTGACAATAGAGAGAGAGAGAGATGATGTCATTCTCTCCGCTCTGTTGCCCTCCTCTCTCCTCTTCTCTACTTCTCTTCTGTCTTCTACTCCTTTTTTCCTCTCCTTATTTCCCTCCTCTCCCATTCTCTTCTCTCCCCCTCCTCTCATCTCCCCCATCCCTTCCTCAGTCTTCTTTGCTTTCCCATCTAAACACGCCATCATTTTACCGTGGCTTGGACCTTAAGAAAGCCTGAAGAAGGCACAGTGTGCCGAAATGTTAGCTTACCCATTAAATTGTTGCGAACATATAGTATAGTCTTTCTTTTCATACTTTGGCTGGGCCTCCCATCCAGAGGAGGGCACAGTTTGTGTGGTAATTGTGACACAACACCTTTAGTGAACCTGAAGAGAAGGTACGTCTATAAAGGAGCCTTGAGAAAATCTTGGATAGTTCCCAGGAGGCAATGCCACTGCGGCAAGGCAGATGTCCCATCCCAGAACAGACGTGTATGTGCCTGCAGAGACCTTGCATGAAGTGCTGCCTGATAGGCTAGACACCTGGCTGTTTGTGTGTGTTTGGCAGGGACAATATATAACAAAACATATGTCTCAGAGTATGAGAAGTAATGTGTTTTACCAGATCTACAGTGGCAAGGAAAAGTATGTGAACCCTTTGGGATTTGATGACCAATTTCTGCATAAATTGGTCATCAAATTTGATTTGATCTTCGTCTAAGTCACAACAATAGACAAACATACTGTGCTTAAACTAATAACATAATTTAAGCATGTATAGTGTAGGTTGGAAAATGTTTGTGAACCCCTAGGCTAATGACTTCTCCAAAAGCTAATTGGAGTCAGGAGTCATCTAACCTGGAGACCAATCAATGAAACGATATTTGAGATGCTGGTCAGAGCTGCCCTGCCCTATAAAAAACACTCACAAAATGTTTGTTTGCTATTCACAATAAGCATTGCCTGATGTGAACCATGCCTCAAACAAAACAGATCTTAGAAGACCTAAGATTGAGAATTGTTGACTTGCATAAAGCTGGAAAAGGTTACAAAATTACCTCTAAAAGCCTTGATGTTCATCAATCCACGGCAAGACAAATTGTCTATAAATGGAGAAAGTTTAGCACTGTTGCTACTCTCCCTAGGAGTGGCCGTCCTGCAAAGATGACTGCAAGAGCACAGCACAGAATGCTCAATGAGGTTAAGAAGAATCCTAGAGTGTCAGCTAAAGACTTACAGAAATCTCTGGAACATGCTAACATCTCTGTTGACGAGTCTACGATACGTAAAACACTAAACAAGAATGGTGTTCATGGGAGGACACCACAAAAGAAGCCACTGCTGTCCAAAAAAAACATTGCTGCACGTCTGAAGTATTCCAAAAGAGCACCTGGATGTTCCACAGCGCTACTGGCAAAATAGTCTGTGGACAGATTAAACTAAAGTTGAGTTGTTTGGATGGAACACACAACACTATGTGTGGAGAAAAAAGGCATAGCACACCAACATCAAAACCTCATCCCAACTGTAAAGTATGGTGGAGGGAGCATAATGGTTTGGGGCTGCTTTACTGCCTCTGGGCCTGGACAGCTTGCTATCATTGATGGAAAAATGAATTCCCACGTTTATCAAGACATTTTGCAGGAAAATGTAAGGCTATCTGTCCGCCAATTGAAGCTCAACAGAAGTTGGGTAATGCAACAGGACAACGACCCAAAACACAGAAGTAAATCAACAACAGAATGGCTTCAACAGAAGAAAATACGCCTTCTGGAGAGGCCCAGTCAGAGTCCTGAACTCAACCCAATTGAGATGCTGTGGCATGACCTCAAGAGAGCAGTTCACACCAGACATCCCAAGAATATTGCTGAACTGAAACAGTTTTGTGAAGAGGAATGGTCCAAAATTCTTCCTGACCGTTGTGCAGGTCTGATCCGCAACTACAGAAAACGTTTGGTTGAAGTTATTGCTGCCAAAGGAGGGTCAAACCAGTGCACAGGGACATTGACATGCTGAAGCAGGAAAGGGCCTTCCCCAAAATGTTGCCACAAAGTTGGATGCACAGAATTGTCTAGAATGTCATTGTATGCTGTTAAGATTTCCCTTCACTGGAACTAAGGGGCCTAGCCCGAACCATGAAAAACAGCCCCAGACTGTTAATTCCTTCTCCACCAAACTTTACATTTGGCACTATGCATCGGGACAGGTAGCATTCTCCTGGCATCTGCCAAACCCAGATTAGTCCGTTGGACTGCCAGATGGTGAAGTGTGATTCCATGCATTTTCACTGTTCCAGAGTCCAATTGTGGCGAGCTTTACACCACTCCAGCCGACGCTTGGCAATGCACATGTGTGCTGCAGTTGGGCCATGGAAACCCATTTCATGAATTTCCCGATGAACAGTTCTTGTGCCGACGTTGCTTCCAGAGGCAGTTTGTAACTCAGTAGTGAGTGTTGCAACCAAGGACAGACAGTTTTTACGGGCTACGTGCTTCAGCACTCGGCGACCCCGTTCTGTGAGCTTGTGTGGCCTACTGAGCCGTTGTTGCTACTAGACATTTCCACTTCACAATAACAGCACTTACAGTTGACCGGGGCAGCTCTAGCAGGGCAGAAATCTTACGAACTGACTTGTTGGAAAGGTGGCATCCTATGATGGTGCCACATTGAAAGTCACTGAGCTCTTCAGTAAGGCCATTCACCTGCCAATGTTTGTGTATGGAGATTGCATGGCTGTGTGCTCAATTTTATTCACCTGTCAGCAACGCATGTGGCTAAAATAGCCGAATCCACTAATTTGAATGGGTGTCCACATACTTTGGTATATATAATGTACTGTATGTGACATGATGTTAGGAGATTCTATTGAACATGATTGCAGCACTGTAGATGACTCACTTTAACCCCTCTATCTTCATGAAAAGCACCTCTGAGTCTGGTTATAGGCCTATCTGATTCCCTGACCCTTCACTTATTACAAGTAAAGTTGCCTAACAAGTTTCTCAATAGTTGTTACTGTAACCATGTTACTATGACATTGTACTGGTACATGCACAGTACCAGTCAAAAGTTTGGACACACCTACTTATTCAAGGTTTTTCTTTCTTTTTACTATTTTCTACATTGTAGAATAATAGTGAAGTCATCAAAACTATGAAAAAACACATGGAATCATGTAGTAACCAAAAAAGTGTTAAACAAATCTAAATATATGTTCTATTTTAGATTCTTCAAAGTAGCCACCCTTTGCTTTGATGACAGCTTTGCACACTCTTGGCATTCTCTCAACCAGCTTCACCTGGAATGCTTTTCCAACAGTCTTGAAGGAGTTCCCACATATGCTGAGCACTTGATGGTTGCTTTTCCTTCACTCTGCTGTCCAACTCATCCCAAACCATCTCAATTGGGTTGAGGTCAGGTGATTGTGGAGGTCAGGTCATCTGATGCAGCATTCCATCACTCTCCTTCTTATAGCCCTTCAAATAGCCCCTACACAGCCTGGAGGTGTGTTGGGTGTGTTCAACAATGTCCTGTTGAAAAACAAATGATAATCCCACTAAGCGCAAACCAGATGGGATGGCGTATCGCTGAAGAATGCTGTGGTAGCCATGCTGGTTGTGTGCCTTGAATTCTAAATAAATCACAGACAGTGTTCCCAGCAAAGCACCCCCACACCATCACACCTCCTCCTCCATGCTTCACGGTGGGAACCACACATGCGGAGATCATCCTTTCACCTACTCTGAGTCTCACAAAGACATGGTGGTTTGAACCAAAAGTCTCAAATTTCGACTCTTCAGACCAAAGGACAGCTTTCCACCGGTCTAATGTCCATTGCTCGTGTTTCTTGGCCCAAGCAAGTTTCTTATTATTATTGGTGTCCTTTGGTAGTGATTTCTTTGCAGCATTTCGACCATGAAGACCTGATTCACACAGTTGATGTTGAGATGTGTCTGTTACTTTAACTCTGTGAAGCTTTTATTTGGGCGGCAATTTCTGAGGCTGGTAACTCTAATGGACTTATCCTCTGCAGCAGAGGTAACTCTGGGTCTTCCTTTCCTATGACGGTCCTCTTGAGAGCCAGTTTCATCATAGCGCTTGATGGTTTTTGCAACTACACTTGAAGAAACTTTCAAAGTTCTTGAAATGTTCTGTATTGACTGACCTTCATGTCTTACAGTAATGATGGACTGTAATTTTTTCTTTGCTTATTTGAGCTGTCATAATATGGACTTGATCTTCTACCAAATAGGGCTATCTTCTGTATACCACTTGTTAAGCAGCTATTGTATATGAGGCATCACAGGCTAGCGATGGCATACAAGGGCACAGTGAGCTGTGCTGGACTTGTAATGTCTGCTAAATATTTATATTTTTTATTTAACCTTTATTTAAGCAGGGAGTCATGCTGAGACCACTGTCTCTTTCGCAGATGATTCCTGCATGAACACATACAAAAAAATACACAATACATACTGTATCTATATACACATAATTACACAAAACAATACTATCTATATCCACATCAATTACACAATACATGAAAAGCAAATACAAAACACGAAACGCAAAACACAATCATATAAAGCAAACAAATTCTTCAGTTAAAAGGCCCGCATTCAGTAAAAAGACACACATTCTCTCTCTCCAGCTCCCTCTCCCTCTCCGCCTCTCCCCGGCACTCTGACCTGGATGCTAGCTCCAGACACCTCCTAAATCGGTCACGCTCTTTGAGTTGCTGACTTCATTGAGGGACGTGTACCCTCCACGGACAGATGTGCTGTAGTCATCGGAACAAAGAAGAGCTGAGTGGGGCGACCCAGGGTTTATTTTAAGCTGCAGCACAGTACGCTGCGAAACACAATAAACACTTGTGGTCAATGTGGAGTCAAAGGCAATGGCAGGGCAGAGAAGTAAAAAAACTAAATAGAACTAAGAGAAGTAATCCCTTTAAGTTGCAAATCTGTGCGGGATGAATTGAACATGTCTGGTTGGAGAGGATGTGATTTGTCATAGAGGGAGAACACTGTCAGGACAGCGAGTTGATTGATGTGGTGGTGGATGGTTGGGATTGGGGCTAAGCCTAAGCTAAACCTAAGTTGAATTTTACCCCTTTTTCTCCCCAATTTCATGGTATCCAATTGTTAGTAGCTACTATCTTGTCTCATTGCTACAACTCCCTTACGGGCTCGGGAGAGACGAAGGTTGAAAGTCATGCGTCCTCCGATACACAACCCAACCAAGCCGCACTGCTTCTTAACACAGCGCGCACCCGGAAGCCAGCCGCACCAATGTGTCGGAGGAAACACTGTGCACCTGACAACCTTGGTTAGCGTGCACTGCGCCCGGCCCGCCACAGGAGTCGCTGGTGCGCGATGAGACAATGATATCCCTACCGGCCAAACCCTCCCTAACCCGGACAACGCTTGGCCAATTGTGCGTCGCCCCACGGACCTCCCGGTCACCGGCCGGTTACGACAGAGCTTGGGCGTGAACCCAGAGTCTCCGGTGGCACAGCTGGCGCTGCAGTACAGCGCCCTTAACCATAGCGCCACCCGGGAGGTCCTGCCCTGTCTTTTAGCTGTGATTTAGCCCTGACATAGCCCGGCCTTATAGCCTTTCCTGCCATAGTCCCACAACCTGGGTCATTGCTGGGACATGCCTACTGGCACTCCATAACCACCACCAACCCCCCTTCCCACACACACTCCCCAGTCTCCCCCTGCCAAATGTTCAGCTTGTGTTTATTCTGCTGTGTCATGTAAGGGTAGCAGTATGTTATGGGCCCTTTGTGCCTGGTGAGGTGAAGTAATGCCTGCTAGCCGTTATCAGCAATTGTGGGTTTGATCCATTTGAACTGTATCTCTTTGAATAAAGGTGTACTAAGTTATTGCTAGTCCTCATGCTCTGCCACTATGTGTCGCTGCAATCCTACTCTCACTGTCTAGACTCACTCAGACACCAGAAGTTGTTCTTGCTAAACCTTAAGGATCTCTGTATACTTTGTTCAAAAAAACATAAAATGTAGCTAAATTGTTTGAAACCTAAACACTGGTTAGTGTTTCACAAGTAACACGGCCAAACCAAAGACTTTTCAAGACCTCGGATTGGATGTAGTGTGGTTGAATAAATTCTCCAGCCAACACTATGAAAGATCAGCGTGATCAATAGATTGCCTGTGAATGAGATTATACCTTCTAATCGTCCACTTCACGAAGTGTGGCATATATCTCTTATTGTGAGCCTTTGAGGTCAGTCTATGAATGACTCACATTAGTATTCAAAGAACAGTGCTATTCAATCAGCCGGGACTGCAAGAATCTGACCTTTTCATCAACCTGGAACTGCAACATTCAAAATGTACTGTAGGTTAGTTGTTTTGCTACCATTGAGTCTCCGGTGGCTCAATGTCTCCGGCTCAAAGTCTCCGGTGGTGTTTAAGAAAGCCTTTGCCACCCAATAGGAGTGATTCTTACAAAATGCGTCTTTGATGTAGCCTTGAAAGTGTGTCAGAAACATGTCATGTCAGACTTGACACAAACTCAGTCAGCACTTATTGCCAATGTACTGTAATACTTGTCTCAAACCTTTGGAAACAGACACAAAAAGGGCCAATGTCACTGAAGGCAGCACAAAGCAATTTCAGCACCATTTCAGGCAAACAGACTGCAAGCACGCAAATGCAGTACAAATACACAAACATTGTTTGTTTTTTTTCAACTAGGAGAACAGTCACAATTTAGGCTTCATGACAAATCCCCCTGGTTCAAATCCCCATGGTTGCTGCTGCGGGTGTACTCTACTAGCTGTCTCAAGGAAAGATGTCTGTTTGACATGAGAGAATCCTCTATTTGACATTTTAGCCAGCATGGCAAAAAAATACCCAAAGTCCAATGCTGACTGGATTATTCATCTTTTCTTGTCTGTTTGTTTGTTTCTCTCTCTCTCTCTATGCCCCTCTGTCCATGTATCGCTCAATCTCCACTCTCTTCTATGTCTCTATGCCCCTCTGTCCATGTATCGCTCGATCTCCACTCTCTCTCTCTCTATGCCCCTCTGTCCATGTATCGCTCGATCTCCACTCTCTTCTATGTCTCTATGCCCCTCTGTCCATGTATCGCTCGATCTCCACTCTCTTCTATGTCTCTATGCCCCTCTGTCCATGTATCGCTCGATCTCCACTCTCTTCTATGTCTCTATGCCCCTCTGTCCATGTATCGCTCAGTCTCCACTCTCTTCTATGTCTCTATGCCCCTCTGTCCATGTATCACTCGATCTCCTCTCTCGCTCTCTCTCTCTCTCTCTCTCTCTCTCTCTCTATGCCCCTCTGTCCATGTATTGCTCTCTTGTAATGAATCCTGTTCTCTCTCTCTCTCTCTCTCTCTCTCTCTCCTGAAGTCTCCGACCAAATGGTACATGAAACTAGTGCCTGTAAGTCAGATGACCAGCTTATATGTTCCTCTTCCATCTGTCCGTTTCCATAGTGAAATGTCTCTCACCGCCATCTCCATGGTGACTGTCACCGTAGTAAATGTCATCATTCCACAAGTGAACGTCAGCATGTGATTGCAGTTATTGGTGTTGCTTTTTTGTGCGGTTAACTCCGTTTCCCTGAATTTGATTTAATTAAAAGATCATTTGCATGGTGATATTCTCTATTATGAAGTCGATATTACATTGTCATGTTTTGAGGTCCGATTAATTATTCCCATGGTTTGTGTGTCGTTAGTCCCTGCATGATACAATATCATCCTTCTTCAACTCCAATGAGAGATGCACATGTCCGCCTCTGCCAGTGTATTTCTTTGTCTGTCCGTGTGTGTATGAATCTCTCTTGCACCATCTATCTCCATGCCCAGACCCATTGTCTGTATGTCTGTCTTCCCTGTGGTGCTCCAGGCTCGCTACAGGAAGGAGCAGGCGGTGGCACAGCAGGTGCCCTGGATCCCCCCTGTGGACAACCTGTTGAAGGACACCACTGACGGCTGCGCCCTGGCCACTCTGCTGCACTTCTACTGCCCACAGCTAGTCAAACTGGAAGGTACACTAACTAGACAGCACTAAACTGTATTCTGACCGTGGGGATGGGGGGTGTCTGTGGTTCCCTATCAACACATTACCTTTTTGAGAGGCCTATAGCTGTCTGAGTTATTCAATCACTTAGCCTGAAGGTGTTAAGGGCTCTCCCCTGGCTAGCCTTTCATATTCCAGGAGGAGTGAGTGAGCCATCCATTAGTGATGAACATCAAGTCTCAACTCACCCTTAATCTCATCAACCATCAACCCACTGATGAAGTGGATGGGATCTCATATGGACACACACACAAGGCTCAGTACCCCAAATTCAGAGTGATGATTGATTTAAAGGCACTCCATAAGATTCTGTTTTCGCATCAAAACGGCTTGATTACCTTCTGGAAAACATCCAGTATTCTCATCCCTGATTGGTCAATCCCATACAAAGAAGGGACAAATACCTTACAAATACCTCCAGAAGCCCTACTCCTAACGGATATTCACTTTCTGATTCACTTCCAAGAGATTTGTGCATCACTCGTCTCTCAGACCCCCTTTAACCAACTTAGCCAATTATGTGTCCATGTGGCCTGTCCCTGTCAGATATCTGCCTTAAGGAGAGCATGTCACTGGTGGACAGCCTGTACAACCTGCAGCTGGTGCAGGAGTTCTGTCAGCAGCACCTCAACCGCTGCTGCCACTTCAGTCTGGAGGACATGGTCTACGCCTCCTCTTCAGTCAAAGTAAGTCCACAAGGCAAAGTTATGGCTTTTGAAGTGTGTTTTGAAAGAATCTCTGAGGTACAAATGTATACCCTTTTCACACTATTGTGTCTATACCGTACAGTGTTGGCTGGGATATTTTGTTTTCACATGGTCCTTTCCCGCACCGTTCCAGCAACTAGACTGCATGTGTAACCACGCCAGCGCAGTACAGCTCAGCATGGCTTGGCTCAGCTCAGTAGTGTGGAAAAGTTGTTACTGCACACAGAGTTCAGCCAACTCGGTTTGAATTGTTGATTTTTAAAGGGCAGCAAAAGTTTCAGGAGATTTTGCAAAGAAAATAATACATTTGGAAGGAAGATAGTCCAAGAGCTAAGGACAATGCGTCAAACTAGGCATAAGGCTTGGCAGCTACAGTGTGTGCAGCATTGCCAGAGCTGGTGATTCGTGTATATTCATATTATGTAATACAGCTGGAGAAAGCCTGGTGGAAAATGGGATCTGTCTGAAATGGATCCTGTAAACTCTCTGTCCTCACAAACCACAGATCTGGTTTGTCTGTGCGAGATGTGTCTCTGTTTTGTCTGTATTGCCTTCCCTATTTCTCTCGCTTTCCTCTCTCCTCTCTCCTTCTTTCCTCTCATTATATACCTTTCTCTCATCTCTCTCTTCTACGCTCCTCGCTCTCTCGTTCTCTCTCTCTCTCTCCATTTTTCACTGGAAGCTATTATATCGGTATGTATTGTATCTATGTGCAGGAAGGATGGACACATAACACTTGGCTTGTGTCTTTGTCTTGGCTCCCAGGCTGTGAATAGTGGGTGTTGGTCACGTGTGTTGTTGCCAATGTTTTAGGACAGTCATAGAAACTGATGGGAAACAAACAGCTCTGCATTCCCCATTTTCTCTATTCTTGTACATTAATGGTTTCACAAGTACTGTACTGAAAACTGATGAACGGTTAAAAATGGTATGTGTTGCTTTTTTTGTGGCAGAGAAGTGTCATAGTGGAGAAAAGGTGAGTCGGGGCTGAGTTTGTGTGTGTGTTTGTGTGCTGCAAACAACAGTGTACCACTGGCCCTGTCTGGGTGTTGAGTATTGGCGTCTACCCAGCTGTCAGTTGTGCTGGTCCTTTCAGTGGAGAAGTGCTGCTAGTAACTATTAAAGCACACAGTTCACAAGGGGAGGGGGGAATACTAGTGAGTTGGAATCAGCTGTGTCTGACATGGTCCTTTAAGCAACCCCAGACACACTAGCAGATTCTGAATAAGTCACTTCACAGAAGGCTTAGGAAGGAGATGATTCAGGCTGCGGGTCAGGTGAAACAGAGCCCTGGGGCTGAAGAGGCAAATCAGTCCTACTGCATCTATCATGACACTGACATTGAGTTTATGCTAGCCACAGTAGAAATATAATTATTAGAATTACATTCCCATTCAAGTCAATGTTCTGTGATAGGTGGACCGGCCGCCATATTGAGTGTACCCACGAGTGTTCCAGTCAAATTGCTGTAGTCTGAGAGGCTTGTCCCTTCTCATAATTATATTTCACAACAACCTGTATACTAGCCACTGACAAAAGCCATATATATTATAGATAGTCTCTGTGCACTTCATTTGAACCTCTTCTTAGGGGTTTGAGCTTCTAGTTGCTATTTCTGTGCAGCTTGACCACAAAATCATCCACTCACTCAGCCCAAACCTCTTACTTTTATAATAATTTAAAGACGGAGAGAGAGACACAGAGAGAGACACACACAGAGAGAGAGAAATCTTATCATTTATGGACATGGGGGACCTGAGACTATGCATATGGCCTCAGACGCACAGGTCTCTGGTCTAATCAGCCCCTTGGCTAATGTAAAGTGATTAATGACATCATAGCCCATGGTAGCCTGTGTGTGGGCACCCACTGAGAGGGGTGGGGTTGCCAGTGTGGTCCCTACTAAACAGATTATCCATCCCAATGCTTTAGCGTCAGATTTGTTTGCAGCACCAATCAGCTCTCATCTCAGACATGGAGTGACACGCTGCAATCTCCAAACCTGGCAACCCGCCAGAGAACAGTAAGTGACAGTAAAATCTGACAATCTGGCAACTGGGCGGGGTAATATCAGGCGACAGGGTTGCGGTGTTGTGAGTTGGAGATCAGTAGAAAATCAGGGGCAGAACAGAATGGATGTTTGACTGGCAGTGGTGTTAGGAGAGATAACGCTCACGATCGAATGTGAGAGGAAGCAGGTAGACAGACATATGGAGGGAGCGGACAAGCTTTTGCTATCTGGGCTAGGGGAGACCATTTCTCTTTCTCTTTTATCTATCGTTTCTCTATCAGACTGGGACTGGGAGGACCCCACTCATGCTGCAGCTGAATTGACCTAGAGGAGGTAGGCTACTGTAGCTCACTGCAATGGAAATTGTAGCCTGGTACCAGATCAGTTTGTGCTGTCTTGCAATCTGGTGTTGGTGAGACAGGAGTTGGCAAAACAACATTACCAGATTTGCAACCAGGCTATAAAAATGGTTGCTGTGATTGTTTGCTATACTGTATGTTATATAGATGGAGTTCTAGGATTAAAGATGGCTGTGGTGGAGATTCTGTTGAGATGTAGCGTTGTGTTGTTTTGAATGATTGAACTTGGTTTACATTTTATTGATCATAGTTATTATGATAATTTACTGTAGTTCAGTTGCTACAGAGTTTGACATTGGATAATTGTGTTTGTCAGTGTTCCGGCTGGATGGTTGTTTGTCAGTGTTTTGGCTACTGTATAATCTGTCATGACAGATAAAAACATTCAAATGTTATGCCTGTTATGACATAACACTCTGGAATATGAGCAACGATGATTCCTGTGCTCTGGTTTTGCATCACTGTTTGTTTGGATTGCAGAGATTATTGGCTTTGTAAGAATAGGATTGGCTGTGGTCTGATATGGACACATGCTAACTCGGGGAGCTATGCTCTGCATGACCAAAAACTGCTCACGGTACCAATTATTTTAAATGCAGTGTAGTCACTTTGGGGAGTCACCTCTAGTTAGCTGCTTCTGCTGTCTTGACATACTGTTAAACAGCTGAGGGCAAATATTTCTGAAGAGGTGAATCTCTCACACACACTAACACACTCACACACATACAGTTGAAGTCGGATGTTTACATACACCTTAGCCAAATACATTTAAACTCAGTTTTTCACAATTCCTGAAATTTAATCAGAGTAAAAATTCCCTGTTTTAGGTGTTAGGATCACCACTTTATTTTGGGAATGTGAAATGTCAGAATAATAGTAGAGAGAAGTATTTATTTCAGCTTGTATTTCTTTCATCACATTCCCAGTGGCTCAGTATTTGGTAGCATTGCCTTTAAAATTGTTTAACTTGGGTCAAATGTTTCAGGTAGGCTTCCACAAGCTTCCCACAATAAGTTGGGTGAATTTTGGCCCATTCCTCCTGACAGAGCTGGTTAATCAGGTTTCTAGGCCTCCTTGCTCGCACACGCTTTTTCAGTTCTGCCCACAAATTTTCTATAGGATTGAGGTCTGTGAGGGCTTTGTGATGGCCACTCCAATACCTTGACTTTGTTGTCCTTAAGCCATTTTGCCACAACTTTGGAACTATGCTTGGGGTCATTGTCCATTTGGAAGACCCATTTGCGACCAAGATGTTGCTTCAATATATCCACATAATGTTCTACCTCAAGATGCCATCTATTTTTTAAGTGCACCAGTCCCTCCTGCAGCAAAGCACCCCCACAACATGATGCTGCCACCCCCATGCTTCACAGTTGGGATGGTGTTCTTCGGCTTGCAAGCCTCCCCCTTTTCCCTCCAAACATAACGATGGTCATTATGGCCAAACAGTTCTGTTTTTGTTTCATCAGACCAGAGGACATTTCTCCAAAAGTACAATCGTTGTCCCCATGTGCAGTTGCAAACCGTAGTCTGGCTGTTTTATGGCGGTTTTGGAGCAGTGGCTTCTTCCTTGCTGAGTGGCCTTTCAGGTTATGCCAATATAGGACTTGTTTGACTGTGGATATAGATCTTTTTGTACCTGTTTCCTCCAGCATCTTCACAAGGTCATTTGCTGTTTTTGATTTGATTGATTTACACTTTTCACACCGAAGTACGTTCATCTCTAGGAGACAGAATGCGTCTCTTTCCTGAGCGGTATGACGGCTATGTGGTACCATGGTGTTTATACTTGCGTATTATTGTTTGTACAGATGAACGTAGTATCTTCAGGCGTTTGGAAATTGTTCCTAAGGATGAACCAGACTTGTGCAGGTCTCCAATTTTTTTTCTGAGGTCTTGGCTGATTTCTTTTGATTTTCCCATGATGTCAATCAGAGGCACTGAGTTTGAAGGTAGGCCTTGAAATACATCCACAGGTACACCTCCAATTGACTCAAATGATGTCAATTAGCCTATCAGAAAGCCATGACATCATTTTCTGCAATTTTCCAAGCTGTTTAAAGGCTCAGTGAACTTACTGTATGTAAACTTCTGACCCCACTGGAATTGTGATACAGTGAATTAAAAGTGAAATAATTTGTCTGTAAAGAATTGTTGGAAAAAAGACTTGTGTCAACCACAAAGTAGATGTCCTAACCGACCTGCCAAAACTATAGTTTGTTAACAAGAAATTTGTGGAGTGGTTGAAAAACAAGTTTTAATGACTCCAACCTAAGTGTATGTAAACTTATGACTTCAACTGTAGATGCACACACACACTGCTTTTGCACTGAGTAAGGGAATGTTCATTTTGTTAAAAATTGTGTTGCTGACCTGATGAACACTGCATATACTCAAGGTCATATCGGAACATGTGTGTGTGCCCGCCTCCTTGGGGAACCCTGGGTGATGTTCATCAGGGCAAACCGTAGCAAAACATTTTGCAACTGAAAATGGAAATAAGCATTTCTTACTGGACAAGTCAAGATAGTCACTTCCTGTTGCAGTGTGTTTTCTTGGCTAATGAGTATGACTTTGGGCTAAGTGTCAGTGGATGAGGATGGTAACAAAGGAATAACAATAACACACCATGATTGGTCATGAGGACGTGGCCATGGTTCATTTTCCCATCTATCTAAATGTGTACTAGGCATTTATCACATGCCATTTCTGGGACTCGTTGATTGTGTTTTATCATAATTCGTAAGTGTCATCAATCAATATTTTTGACAGCACCTCTTTGAATATATTTTCATTCCTGTTCTTTCTGACCTGGTTTCTGACCAGGGCATGAGTTGCAATGGTGTATCAACCCGATTATAAGGATAGCAAGGGAAAGGAAGAAAGGCTTTCTTTCTCTTTGTGTACAGGCGATCTGGCCAAACAGGTCCTTGTGGGTCAACCCTATTCATTGGTTCTGTGACCATCTCGAGAGGAGCAGAAACTAGGCAAATGGTTTTCTTTTCACGCACAGGCACATTCAAGTACCAACAGCACCACATACCACTATGTAAATTATATATTAACTAAAGGGATCTGGCTGTGTACTGTAAAATATTGTGATACCTTGGGAAATGTGTAACAGCTCCTCTGTTTTGAGGGTTATTAAATTGATGGGGGAAACACTGTATAAACAAGGTAAGCGAAGTGACTAAATTAACTCACTCTTTACTCTAACCAGTTGGGTTCTCTTTGGTCTATGAAGGTTTTCGTAAATAAAATGTCAATGTATTTAATTGACTGATCTCAAGTAAGTATTTATGATGTGTATAATAGTTTGTCTTTTTGAAGTTAACAGAGACATCTTGTGGAAGCTCAGGTATACTGCATTTGACAGTTTTGAACCGTTACGTTTTTCTACAAGAGTTCATGTTGCAGTGGTCTTTTGCCTGGTGTGTAATGTTTATGTTGCAGTCCTGTTTCTATTAACCTTAGCTTTACCACCACATCCTGTCTGTTTTTGTCTTTTCCAGAATAACTACCTTGTGTTCATGGCCGAGCTGTTCTGGTGGTTTGAAGTGGTTAAGCCCTCCTTTGTACAACCAAGAGTTCTGGACACTGAAGGAAAGCAGTTTTTTGTACTTCAGAACTGTTTTGTATTTTTGCAAACTTCAGACATCCAGATTAAATCATTCCTGTTCTATTTAATGGTTTTAAAAGCCCAGTACAGTCAAAATAAATTGTTTCCCGCTGTTTTATATCATATTCTACAACAGCTGATGAAACACTTACTGTAAAAGTGTGAAACAATTTTATCAGTGTTATTTCCTGATAGTTGCTGGTTGAAAATACAATCTACACTGGACCTTCTAATCAGCAGGTTTGCATGGGCAGGAGTTTTGGCTTTATATGGTGACATCACAGTAAATGCAGTAAATGTGTTAATAGACCAATAACAACAAGATTTCCAAACCTCTCTGCCAATAACAGCTAGTTTTCAGTTTTCCCCTCCCCACTCAGACCACTCCCAGACAGTCTTAGCAAGATATTTTTTGTTGTTGTTGCTGAAAAGCAGATTTTGCCCATTTTAATGGAAAGGTACTTAATTGTTACCCAGAAATGATTTGATATTGATATAAAAACAGCTCTATTGGGCTTTTAATTAAAGTAATGTGTTTGTGTTTGGTTTTTAGAGCCAGCCCTCACATCGTTGAGGAACATGCCCTCTGTTCCCATCTCCAATGTCACCAAGACGAGCTTCGTGGAGAGACCGCCCAGCCCAGAACGACCCAGGTACTATTTCTTATTCATTTATGGTCCTGTTTGGCTAAGTTGGTACATCATGTTCGATTCACACTGGGGGCACCCATTCGAAAATGTATGCACGCATATATATTTTAGGGGAGCAAAATTATTTGGACAAATTCACTTATATGTGTATTAATGTAGTAAAAATGTAGTATTTGGTCCAGATTCATAGCATGCAATGACTACATCAAGTTTGTGACTCTACACATTTGTTGGATGCATTTGCTGTTGGTTTTAATTGTGTTTCAGATGATTTTGTGCCCAATGGAAAATACTTTTTATTGTAAATAAGAATAGAATTATGTTTCTAAACACTTCTACAGGAATGTGATTGCTACCATTATTACGGGTAATCCTAAATGAGTTGTGAATAATGATGAGTGAGAAAGTTACAGATGTACAAATATCATACCCCCAACAAATGCAAACCTCCCCTGTTATTGTAAGAATGGCTCTCTCTACCTCGCACTTTATCAGCTAGCTTAAAAATGGACTTTTCTTCTTCTTCCCCCGAATCGGACCGGGTCTGGATCTGACCAGGTCTATATGGAACAAGACTCGTTGGAACTGGATCTCTATAAAACTTTTTTTTTACTATTATTTTTGTAAATGTAATCCATTTTCTCCCAAAATGGTAGTTATAGTCTTGTCCAATAGCTGCAACTCCCATACGAGGTCGAGAGAGGCGAAAGTCGAGAGCCATGCGTCCTCCGCACTGCTTCTTGACACACTGCTCGCTTAACGTGGAAGTCAGCCGCACCAATGTGTCGGAGGAAACACTGTACAACTGACGAACGAAGTCAGCGTGCATGCGCCCGGCCTGCCACAGGAGTCACTAGAGTGCGATGGGACAAGGACATCCCGGCCCGGCAAAACCCGCCCCTAACCCGGACGACGCTGGGCCAATTGTGCGCCGCATCATGGCTATCTGCAGGGGATACTGATCAGAGGTTAAGCAAACCCATCTGGAATGTATTAAGTAGTCTGGGGTGGGCGCATACTGTACATACAGCGCTCAAGCTATGGTGCCAAGCTTAAAAAAAGACCCCGTTCCACAATCTCTCAACAGAGGTGATAATGTCTTGGTCATCTGGAAACCTGTATGTTTTTTGTAGGTGTTCGTGATTGACAATATTATGTTTTATTTTTTTCACCCCCTCTAGCCTGCCTCTCCAACCACAACCTAGGAACTCAGGTAACTTTATCACTAGAAGTTTTGGCTTCTACCAATTGATCATTAAACAAATTAAAGTATAATAACAATTGATGGATCTAATATTAGATGCATATTCTCATCCAGGTGAAATAAAGAGATCAACCTCAATGTCCTTTGTGGATGGCTGTGTAGGAACTTGGCCCAAGGAGAAAAGGTTAGTATCATGGAGTAAGTCAATTAATGACTTGTAGCAGACAAAATACAATTATTGTTTGGTACAACAAAAAAGTGCAATTCTAATAGCATTTGACTGATTGACTGGCTGTTTGTTTTTGCCAGGTCTGGGCCTTACGGTGTATCCTTCGACATCCCTTTTGACAAAGAGGACACCGCCCAGACATCCACTCCCCCCGGCCGTAGCATGACTCGCTCTGCCAGCACAGAGGGCTTCAAGGTTCAACAGATGCCCCGGGGCATGAAGAGGAACCTGTCCTTCCAGCCCATCAACGGGCAGGGAACGGGCATCGAGGAAGAGGGCCGCCTGGACAACCTGGCAGGGCCCGATCTGCCCAGACAGCCTGGCAGGCCTGAACCCCCTGGAGGCCCACTGAGGTTCCCCAACGGTGGCTCAAACCTGGACAGGCACGGAAATGGCATCGCCACCCCCAGCATGGAGGAAGCCCTTCAGATAATCCACAACACCGGTAGGCAGGCCCCACAGCGCCCTCTGACAGAGGGCATCAAAAATGGGTTCTTCCTGCACAGTCCAAACCAGGGCAGAGGAGGTGGTGAAGTTGGCCTGGATCCTAATGCTCGACCGGAGAAGAGGGACCTAGACTCGTTGAGCACCACAGACACTACGGAGGTGGACACGGGCATCCACGTGAGGACCGAGGACATCGCTGAGACCCTGGACGAGGACTCATCGCTGAGGGAAGCTCTGAGCATGGAGCTGGACATGGACACGCCCAGCCCCTGCCCCAGCAGCTCTGGCTACGCCAAATCTCCCTCCACCAGCTCCGGCACCAAGATGACCAGCTTTGCCGAGCAGAAGTTCCGGAAGCTCGGTGTCCCCGAATCGGGGGGAAGAAGCAGCAGCAGCGGGGGCGGCAGCTCCCTCAAGACCACCCCCGAGGGCTCAGAACTGGGCCTCCCGTTGTCCGTCTCCTGGGCACCCACTCCGGAACACAGCCCCGTGCATCAACAGATTGCGCCTCTCACCCAAGACACTCCAACTGGGCCAGCCCAGGCCCCTCTCCCTAGCGACCCGGCCCAGGCCATGGCGACAGAGATGGTGGAGCTGCGCATGCGCCTGGAGGAGAAGCGAAAAGCCATTGAGGCGCAGAAGAAGAAGGTGGAGGCCGCATTCACTCGCCACCGCCAGAGGATGGGCCGCTCCATCTTCCTGGACGTGGTCAAGAGGAAGGGTGACGGCGCCTCGGGGGTAGGAGGACAGGAGGAAGGGGGGAAGACGACAACGGAAGATGAGAGGAAAACAGGGAGGAGCAAAGCGGACACGCCCGACGGGGCTGAGCAGGGGCAGGGACTCTCTGGGGCCCGCTGGCTGAAATCCTCCTCCTCCGGAGGAGGAGGAGGAGGAGGAGGAGGAGGAGGAGGAGAAGAGGGAGGTCAAGGTCCCGCCGGAGGTCAAGGACCCGGTGAGGTGGATCTAGCTGAATACACACGCTCCATCGAGAAGCTGAACCACTCGTTGGGCTTCCTGCAGACAGAGATGCAGCGCCTGGCCCAACAACAGGAGGTCATCATGGCCATGAGAGAACAAAAGCAACAACAGGCCTGGGTCATCCCCCCTCCCCAGACCTCGCCACAGAAATACGCCCACGCCTCCACCCGCTCCTCCGGCTCACCCTCCCCGGCCGACTCACCCCGCTCCGCCCACCGCTCGCCCACGAGCATCAAGAGGAAGTCGGCCTCCTTTCACTCACGGAACCCCCGCACGCCGCGCCCCAGCGAGCTCAAGCTGGCCCCCTATAACCGCTGCCTGACAGCGCCCCAGTCTGTGGACAGCCTCCCCCGCCTGCGCCGGTTCTCCCCATTCCAGCCCATGGCCTTTGCCTACATGGGGGAGAAACCCGCCGGTCAAACCACAGAGACAGAGGACAAGGATAGGGACAGGGACACTGAACCGCTGCTATCCCCAGAGACAGAGGCAGGTAATGCCTCTTCTCCCTCCTCCCCAGCCAAAGACAAGCAGAAAAGACAAGAAGGGACCCGAGAGATTGCCAAGAAGGATGAAGCAGAGGAACATGAGGAGATGGAAGTAGAGGAGAAGAAGCAGGTGAAAATGGATGATCTCAAACCCATAATAGTGTCGACTGTATCTGAAGTGCTGGCCCAGCCAGTGAAAGAGACCTTTACGGTCACCCCCACCGAGACCCCCCTTATCTCAGACCTCTTTGGCGGGGCAAGAAGCAACCTGATTGAGGTGCCTCTGTATGTGTTCAAGCCTCTTGAGGGAGAAGGCATGGAGGAGAGTGGAGACATGGAGGGGATCTATGGCGATGACGAGAAAATGTCCTGTGGCTTTTTCTTTAAGGTAGGAAGTTAAAGATACATGATAGAAGTTGTTTTGCTAATAGTTGTGAGCTAATTTTGACACAATATTTCTGTCCATTTAGAACCCTTTTGGCTCAAGAGTATCCCCAGAGGCAAACGTTCTGTACAATTTAAAGATCCCGAACAATCATTCTGATTCCCATGTAAAATAGCATTTTGAGTGACTAAAACATCACCCATAATATTTCTTCCCGATATATAAATACTCAACATTTTAGAAAAAGTACTTTTTCTCTCATGTCGAACTACCAGGAAGTCTGAAAAGACAGTGGGTGGGGAGCTATTAGACTGAGTAGGCGGGGAGCTTACCTTGACTGACGGTTCTTTGAAAATACCTATACTTCCGTTCAAAAGTTTGGGGTCACTTAGAAATGTCCTTGTTTTTTAAAGAAAAGCAACATTTTTGTCCATTAAAACAACATCAAATTGATAAGAAATACAGGGTAGACATTGTTAATGTGGTAAATGACTATTGTAGCTGGAAACTGCAGATTTTTAATGGAATATAAAAGGAGTACCGAGGCCCATTATCAGCAACCATCACTCCTGTGTTCCAATGGCACGTTGTGTTAGCTAATCCAAGTTTATAATTTACCGGCTAATTGATCATTAGAAAACCCTTTTGCAATTATGTTAGCACAGCTGAAAACTGTGGTGTTGATTAAATAAGCAATAAAACTGGCCTTCTTTAGACTAGTTGAGTATCTGGAGCATCAGCATTTGTGGGTTCGATTACAGGCTCAAAATGGCCAGAAACAAATAACTTTCTTCCGAAAATCGTCAGTATATTCTTGTTCTGCGAAATGAAGGCTATTCCATGCGAGAAATTGCCAAGAAACTGAAGATCTCGTACAACGCTGTGTATTACTCCCTTCAAAGAACAGTGCAAACGGGCTCTAACCAGAATAGAAAGAGTGGGAGGCCCTGGTGCACGACTGAGCAAGAGGACATTAGAGTGTCTATTTTGAGAAACAGACACCTCACAAGTCATCAACTGGCAGCTTCATTAAATAGTACCAGCAAAACACCAGTCTTAACAACAACAGTGAAGAGGCGACTCCAGGATGCTGGTCTTCTAGGCAGAGTTGCAAAGAAAAAGCCATATCTCAGACTGGCCAATAAAAAGAAAAGATTAAGCTGGCCAAAAGAACACAGACACTGGACAGAGGAACTGTTGATGTTGCTGTTGATGTTGAGACTGGTGTTTTGCTGGTACTATTTAATGAAGCTGCCAGTTGAGTACATGTGAGGCGTCTGTTTCTCAAACTAGACACTGTAATGTACTTGTCCTCTTGCTCAGTTGTGCACTGGGCCTCCCACTCCTCTTTCTATTCTGGTTAGAGCCAGGGAAGGGAGTAGTACACAGCGTTGTAACGAGATCTTCAGTTTCTTGGCAATTTCTCGCATGGAGTAGCCTTAATTTCTCAGAACAATAAGTTGACAAGTTTCAGAAAAAAGGTCTTTGTTTCTAGCCATTTTGAGCCTGTAATCAGAAAAAAAAGAAGCTATTGCGATTATGTTGAATTATGTTTGGTAAATAAAAATAGACATGGTAGTGGTAATATTTCATTCAGTACAGCAATTTTAAGGCGGCTTAACCCGGTGTAAGTTGTTCCAAGAGACCACTTTTTTGACTGTTCGGGACCTTTTTATGTTTGGGAATAATCTACAAAACAATAACTGTTACATTAGTGTGTAAATGTCAGATTCTGGATATTTGGCCGCCAAAAATGACTATTGTCTAATGTAATTGAAAAATCCTGTGCTTTGTTTATTGGAAGGAAATACTCTGTTTATAATATGAGATGAATGATTTTTTAAATAGGTCAAGCCGAGGACAACTTGGTCTTTCCTGTTCTGGGGAGGGTATCTAGCTAGCTACAGTTGTCTGTGCCTTTATCTAGGTCAGGAAACTGGAGCTTGTGAATAATTCAGATGCAGCTGCTGAGAAGTGGGTTCGTAGAGATGTTGAGCTCGTTGTAGGATAGTTGTGATGAGGTTCACATGCAATTTTCAGCATTCAGATCAAATGATCAGATTTTGCACATGGTATTGGATCTTGTGTGCCACAGTAAGAAATAGTCATCAGTAGAGGCGTATTGCTATTAGAGAGAGCATCGCTCCCTGTTTAGTTGTAATTACTTAGGAAATACACCCAGCAAGGGGCCTCTGCCTAGGGTGGCCTACTCTTAGACTAAAATGCATGTTCAATTAATAGTCTCCATTGAAAGTGCTAGCATGTTCAGCGAAAAGTCTCCACTAAAACTGCTTTCAAGTCCTGAGTGGTAGGTATAATCTTGGTCTGTGCAGCTGCCCCTTTAAATGTACCAGAAGAAATAACATCTCACATTAACCAGGGAAGTCCTGAGAGTTCCTGTAACTGTACACCACTGGTTATGAAAGAACACCACTGACTGTGTGTACCTGTCCCCAGGATGACGGTAAGGGGGAGAGCAACATGGCTCAGAAGAGGGCTGCTCTCGTGGAGAAGAGGCTGAGGAGGGAGAAGGAGACGCAGCAGAAGAAGCTGCAGCAGGAGGCGGAGCTAGAGCAGAAGAAGGAGGAGGCACGGTCTGTATTCCCTTCCACTACAATCATGCACAAGCATGCACATACTCACACCCACATACAAAGACTCACACTTGAGCTGTTTTTAAAGCCCCTCACACATAGTATCATGTTGTTTGACGTTAGTCAATCAAATTGTATTTGTCAAAGTACATCAATCAATCAATCAAATGTATTTATAAAGCACTTCTTACATCAGCTGATGTCACAAAGTGCTGTACAGAAACCCAGCCTAAAACCCCAAACAGCAAGCAATGCAGGTGTAGAAGCATGAAATGCTAATGCAATTGATCAAAGTACATTACTACTGATTGTCTGGTAATGTGCATGAATCAATATTCAAATACTTCGATCAATTGCATACCATTGTCTATGTATGATTGTGTCCCGGTCATAGTTTTACATGTTCTTGATTCTTGGTCATCATCTATTTCTCCTTTCAGAGTGAAAGCAGAGGAGGAGCACGTGAGGAAGGAGGAGGAGAAGGCCCGCCGGGAGTTCATCAAGCAGGAGTACATGAGGAGGAAGCAGCTCAAGCTCATGGAGGACATGGACACAGTGATGAAGCCGCGGCTGGCCGGCTCCAAACAGAGGAGAGCCCGGCCCAAGTCCATCCACCGGGACAGCATGGACTCCCCCAGAACCCCGACCAGGGTGGCAGGTAACCATGGAGACAGCCACTCTCAGGGCTCACCGCCTGTGTCTGCCCAAGTGCCACCCATCTGGCACCACAGCTAGCTGTGTGCCATCTGCAATAAAACACTGTTTCTCTGCAGCTCAGTGTGGCTTCTTATGGTAGACTAGAGAGTGTACTAGTTCTGGTTGAGATCTACATGCCAACTAGTACTATTAAGAAATTGCTTCATTATGAAAGCAACTTCTTTACAATCCAGTAGCTAACCCTGCCTGATTTCTTAACTGCTTTGCCAAACCAATTCAACCAATTTGATCTTGTAATGTAATGTAATGTGAGGCTTGAATCGATCTCTGATAATCTGGCAAGGACATCTCATTATGCTATGTGGGACTCTGTATGGTTTCCATGGCATCCATCATCATTCTTTGACTACGAAAGTGAACTCAAAATCAAAGTCCTGCCAAATTTAAGGAGCCATACAGAGATATGTATGTGTTTGTAAACATCAAATGATGCTGCAGATAGCTTTGACAAGGTGGGCACAAAATACTGTGGACGGACTGTGTTGTGGTCGTGGTGTAACGGTGTTGTCCCATCTTGTGCAAAACTTGTTTCACATCCAGGTTCACGACCTCGTGTTTTTTCAGTCTCCAGCTTGTCTCTGGCCTCGCTCAACCTGGGAGACAGCGACAGTGTGCACTCTGAGAAGAGAACACCAAGGTGAGATTCCTTCATATTAACAGTAAATGAAACACATTTCTGCATATTCCTAGTTGAATTTCCTCTTAGCATTTATTCTACTTTAAGGGGTGAATCCTAACTTTGACTTAAGTTTCATTTTCACTTAGTCATGCATTGATGTCAATGGGACAAGTGAAAATTCTACCAAAGTTAAAGTTTGAAAAATGTCCCAAAATGTTTATTCATACTCTGTTTCATTGAACTTGAGTATCACTTCTGACCTGCTTTTTAACCCTCTCTCTAGCCAACAGCTTTTAACCTAACATTTCTGTATTCTCTACACTCTTTTTTCCTACCTACTCTCTTTGACCACTAATGTTTTGGAACTGTCAGAAGTGCTAGCTTACATTCTGGCAGCCTGTGCTTCTTTCTGAGCTCTCCTAAACTGAGAAGGAGAAGGTTAGTTCCTGTGTAGTAGTTTAACTCTGAATCCACCTCACTGTCCCAGCTTCTGTAGCATAAGAATGAGAGTCCTTATGGGAATTCTTAAGACACTGGGCCAATACCAAGTCAAGGGTCCTGTTCATTAGGACACGCAAAGGAAAACATTTTGTAACAGAAAACTAAAATATGTGTTTCTTATTGGAAAGTCCAGGTAGTCCCTCCTGTTTTAGTCCATTTTTATCCATTTGGTGTCTAATGAACACGACCCATGTGATGCTTCATGGTCCCACCAACATCCTTCAATGTGACAGAGATCTCAGCATCAACCCCTGCGTAAATGCATTTTTCCCCAATGCATTACACAGAACAATAAACAGCATTGTTCTGTTTCCCTATGTCACATTGTCACTGCCTATATTCCTACTGCTTCTTAACCTCTTCCCTATGCTAAGTGTACCTAGATAAGATGCTTTGTGATATAGGCGCTTGTAATATCTATCCCTCAAGAACACTTGATTGCATCACATTGCTTCACTGCTGCCCATGCTTGTATGAGAGTAAAGATATACCCTTTTCCGACCCGAACCAAACTGTGCTGGCTCAGATATTTTGTTTACACATGGTCCTTTTCAGTATGGTTCCAGCAACTATGGTGGATGGGTAGTCAGGCCAGCTCAGTACAGCTTGGTTTGGTTCAGTTGTTTTAAAAGCCCTTTAGAGAACTTGAACTTAAGGTTTCAATAAGCAAAGGACCGCAGTAGCCAAAGCCAATCCCTGTTAGCGATGTTCAAATGACTTGGGTACACACTGTTTGTACTGTGGACACAAATAGCTTGTACAGTTTTCCCATGGCAAGCGAGAAGTTCTTACATCATTCTATATGTGGTAACAAAGCTGACCTTTGAAAAGGAAATACCTGTGGAGAGAGGTGACCTAAGTGCTTGTGTTGGTGTCTGTGTCTCTGTGTGTGTGTGTGTGTGTGTGTGTGTCAGGCCTGATTCTGCAGATGGTTTTCTGTCCCCTTGTCGATCTGGGAGCCGGAATGGGGAGGACGATTGGGAGAACGGTTCCACCACCTCGTCTGTTAAATCTAACACAGAGTACACCGGTGGGTGATCAACTCATTACACACACCAGTGGCACATTATTGGATCATTTGTATTAGCTGTATTATAATTCTCCATGATTGGCTTTGCTAACTGAGTGTACTTCATGCTTTTAAGATATCTGATTTGGGTCCAGTTCATTAATCTAAACTGCTTTTATGTAGGCTAGGATATAGGATTAACTTTAATGTCCGTGAGGGGAAATTGTCTTAGAGACACAGTACTGCTGTATACAAAATAGACACTGTACATTCCACACTCAACAGAATACACGTTACCCAATGGGGTTTAATCAAGCCCTGCTTCGCTATAAAATGTGTCACTGACTATTACCAATGTGCTATGGTGAGAATGATTGTTGAGAGATCTCCACTTAAAAACTAAATGTATTCACTGTTGCTATCAAAGTCCTTCCAAAGGGTAGGTTTTACAGAGCAAATTAAATGTGACCGTACTTTATCACTCATATATCATTAATTATACTATTTAGGCCTATATAGCATTTACAACGTCATCAACAACTATTGTTTCAATTAAACCTATAATTAAACTAAAAATAGACAATAAATAGACATAGGATTTCAAGCTCTGGTTGATTTCAAGTTTAATGATATTAAGTGATATTGAAATGTGTTTTGTTGTCACCGCAACCAAATAGCAAGATTTGAAGGAGATGTATCTTCTGCTTGCATAGTTCCATCTGTGCCACATATTTACTCTGGATTTAATTCCAGTTTGTCTATATTTAGTTATATTCTTTGTTGATATTTGGTTATGTTCAGAGGCATCATGCCCATAAGGGGGGGGAAGAGCATGTTCCCCCTCAGATTTGTCTTTTTTTTTAAAGCATAATATTATGTCTCTAGATTGCAAGGAAAAGTTGTTTCAGGTGTTTAAAAAATTCTAAATTTGCCAACATCAGCACCCCTTCTCCAACATCAGCCCCACTACGGACCACCCCCCATCCATCCATACGTACTTCATGTTGCCTCTTAAATAATGGGTGCATATAACGCTCCTGGTTACATTGACAACCAAACACAATTCAATATCTCTTTTGAATGACAATGACTGGTAAAAGGTAAGCGTCTAAATTGTGTAGTATTTTGTCAAAAGTGTAGTATTTTGTCCCATATTCCTATCACACAATGACTACACCGAGCTTTTGACTCTCCAAAGTTGTTGGATGCATTTGCAATTAGTTTTGGTTGTGTTACAGATTATCTTGTGCCCATTAATATGCTATTCAGTATGGTAAATCATGTATTGTGTCATTTTGGAGTCACCTTTATTGTAAATAAAATTAGAATATGTTTCTAAACACTTCTAAATTAATGTGGATGCTACCATGATTACGGATAATCCTGAATGAATCGTGAATACTGTGAAAGATCATACCCTTAAGATCTCCCCTGTTACAGTATTTGTAATGGTTCACATTTCTTGGAGGTATGATCTTTGACCGTCTTTGATTTTATGAACAAGTGGTCAATCACGGCCAGCTGGTCAGGTTAGCATAGGGCTAAATGTGCCAGGTTATCTAATGGGAACAGCTAACATGTAGCGTTCTATCACACGCAATTAGGTCGACGATTTTAATCGGCTGAAGCACATTTTAAACTTAAACCTTTTCTGATGTTTGCAAGTATAGACCCCCTGAAATTGCCCTGCCAGTACTTGGTTGCTAAAATGCTATAATGTTCACCTAATTTCAGTTTATGTGAGGAAAAACAAGCAGTGTAGAGAATCATTGTACCATCTAAACCGATGTGAAATATATTTTCAATAAGCAAACATATTGTATTGTCAGCTGTTTGAAACTGGTGTGCTAAACCAAAAGTAAAATGATGCAAAGCTAAACTTAAAAATGCACTATGCAGAAATTGGTCTGCCGTTTCCTGGTTGCTAAAATTCTAATAGTTCCTCTAATTTCAGTTTGTGACAAAACAAGCAAATATAGTTTGTAGACCAAACCAAAAATGTTGTATTTTCAGCTGTTTGAAGCTGGTGTACAAAACTGAAAGTAAGAACAGAAATCATAGAACTGCTGCACATTGAACAGATCTACCGCTTCTTAGACTTGCTTTCAATGAGAATGGCAGATCTATAACTCACATTTCTATGTGAGTTTGGTCTGTCGCCAAAAAATGTTACATATTGCCGCTTTATGGTGGGGGAAGAGTTGTTTTAGTTCAGGCTGTTGTTGCAATTCGCCTAGTTTCCACCAGGGGGATGCATTTTACAAAGAGACCCTTTCAAAGTTGGAAGTACCACTAACAGCTTCAGTTTATGTTTTTGTCACTGCACATTGGTTGGGTAACATGTTGAATCTAATGCCATGATTGGTCAGCATTAATTATTATGTTTTTGACTTGAGACAAACAAAACAGAGGAGCGAGATGATGATAACGTAGAGGGTCCTTGGTCTTAAGATTACATGATGAGTAATGTTAAGATAATGCCTATAAATTATTTATTGACAAACTGCTGGGACAAGTCAGAGGCCCCAGATAAAATGGTTGCTATGATGACTGATAATCTTCCCCTTGTGTGCACAGGACCCAAATTGTACAAGGAGCCAAGTTCCAAATCGAACAAGCATATCATTCAGAACGCACTGGCCCACTGCTGCCTGGCAGGCAAGGTCAACGAAGGCCAGAAGAACAAGATTCTAGAGGTAATGTGTTCTCTACAATCTAGTCATTCTATTTCTACGGTGTTGGTAGCTCTTCAATACAATGTAATAACATCTCAGATGAATAATTTCTTAACATTATATTAATTTGATTATGGTGATGTTTATTAGGAATGTGTTTACATTTTATTTTGTTGGGGGTGTAGATAAGCTTTAATATTGCTTATAGATTGTAGCTTCCATTATTGTAATTGGCTGCATCATTTCCAATCCCCCATATATTTTTTTGTAAATATATTTGTATACAGTACAAGTAGTGGTGGAAAAAGTACCCAATTGCCATACTTGAGTAAAAGTAAAGATACCGTAATAGAAAATGACAAGTAAAAGTGAAAGTCACCCAGTAAAATACTACTTGAGTAAAAGTCTAAAAGTATTTAATTTTAAAGATACATAATATCAAAAGTAAATGTCAATTTTAAAAATATACTTAAGTATCAAAAGTAAAAGTATAAATCATTTAAAAATCCTTATATTAGGCAAACCAGACGGCAACAGTTTCTTGTTTTTTTATTTTATGGATAGTCAGGGGCAGTAGGGGTGACCAGGGATGTTCTCTTGATAAGTGCATGAATTGGATCAATTTCCAGTCCTGTTAAGCATTCAAAATGTAACGAGTACTTTTGGGTGTCAGGGGAAATGTATGGAGTAAAAGTAAAAGTTGTCAAAAATATAAATAGTAAAGTAAAGTACAGATACCCCCAAAAATGACTTAACACCACTGAGTGCCAGTCAAAGGTTTGGACACCTACTCATTCAAGGGTTTTTCTTTATTTTTACTATTTTCTACATTGTAGAATAATAGTGGACATCAAAACTATCAAATAACACATATGGAATCATGTAGTAACCATAAAAGTGTTAAACAAATCAAAATATATTTCTTCAAAGTAGCCACCCCTTTCCTTGATGACAGCTAGACATGTCTGTTGTCTTCTACTATGCTGTATGAGGACAATGATAATTTCTTTGCTCCCTTTTTGCAGGAAATTGAGAAATCCGAGGCCAACAACTTTTTGGTGTTGTTCCGGGATGGGGGTTGCCAATTCCGTTCACTGTACACGTACTGCCCCGAGACGGACGAGGCCACCAAGCTGACCGGCATCGGGCCCAATCGGATCACCCGTAAGATGATTGAGGGCCTCTACAAGTACAATTCAGACAGGAAGCAGTTCAGCCAGATCCCCGCCAAGACCATGTCTGCGAGCGTGGACGCCATCACGATCCACGGCCACCTGTGGCAAACCAAGAAACCAGCCACCCCGAAGAAAGTGGTACCTGCCAAGCCCTAATGGATCTTGCTGTACACTCCCAGCCACCCCCACCATTTCCCTTCAAATGGAACAGTCCACATTCAATTTGCACTTCACTGTACATATCCATGAGGATTCAGCACCTGCAATGCCAGTTAGATGAATGCATACTTCTGTTTGTGTTGTTATCTCTTTTCATTCCTGTTCATTTTCCTTTAAAATTCCAAACTGGACATGGAGACTCATTTAAAGATATGCACAACTGGAATGTAAAACACTATTTAGTTAAGAGTTGTAAATGGATATCACTGGTGTGTTAAGTACAAGAGATTGTCTGGTTTTAGACATTTTATTACAGCAAGTGTGTGTGTGTGTGTATGTGGTTTTGTATATGCCAAAAGAGAGACAAAAAAGAAAAGATATGAATGCCAGATGTTTTATTTGGCACACTGAAGCACTGAATGTTACTCATCTGTATAGACAGAATTTTGCTTATCTGTTCAAATGTGTGGCCTTACGCTTGTTTTGTTTTTGTATGTCAGTGCAATGAGCTGATTGTAAACCTAGTGCAATCAGCTCAGAGACTTTTGTATGCTGTATGCTGAGGTGACAACGCTTTTTCCATGTTTTAGGTTCAAATGCAAGCTAATAAGTCTGCATAAGCTACACACAACATTGAGGGCCAAAAAACAAGAGCAAAAAAACCAACAAGCACACAGCTAGTGTTAGCCACCCAATACATTGCACGACTAGGCCAAGTGGGTTTTTTTTCCAGCTTATCCCACCATTTGAAAAATGTGTTTTAAAGAACACATCTTAAACCACACTGTACTTTCTTAATGCTGTGTGTTCACAGCAGGTTTGTGAACTGAAAATTAACATATGTTTTTACGTTACCTCCTTTCAATTGTCACAAAATGGACCAGATTTGGTGAAATGTCTGTTATGTCTGTCTGTAATGAAGTTTCTTAACTATGGATATAAACTTATGATATAGAACAATTTAATGTTATTAAGGATTGTGATTTAGATTTTGGACTATGAAAATGGACTACAGCCCTAGTTAGGACCATTACATGTATTATACCATAAACAGTAATTATTGTTGATTCCGTTTTAGTTCAGTCAAAAATGTTTTCAGAATTGTATCATTTTTTAAATTCTCAATGTCAAATTCCTTGTCAAAAGTTTGTTTATAGGATACTGCTTGACAGTGAGATTAACACACAGCTTGTATTATTTTGCATACTTATCAGGTATAGAAAAATACTGATTTATTTCATTTGCATTTAAGTATTTCAAGACAATTATGTATCACATGTTGTGGTAGATGCCACACTCATTTGGTACATTTTAGAGACCCCACATCTACTGCACACATGGAGACCAGACTGATGTTCTGTAAGGCAAATATTTTTTCCCTCCTCTAATAGCTGACTGAAGGCAGAATGTGGCAAAGTTTGTCACTCCAATACGGGTAGAGGCTTCTTACTGTCTCCCACCAGCGTCAACACTTTCCTTTTGTCTATTAAAGTAGCCTCGTCGAGCAACAACTTGTGTAGGTTGGGGATTAAAGGATGAAGATATCACAAACATACAGTACTCCCCACACCCTATACGATTCAAACATTGGTGTTTGGTTTTCATTGGGGTATATTTATAGAATTACCAAAAGAGAAGTTATGTGTCTCTGGAATTTTGTAGAAAATGATATTGCTATGGGACTACTGTTACAGTTGTCTTATTAGGCCGTTTAAGGCCAAGATTAATGGCTATTTATTTATAAATGAGTGGACATTGTACAGTGTTGCCGAAAATTAGTCTGTCCATCCTCCTGATGAAGCATTGCTTCCATATTGTCTATCAGACCGTCTGGTGTCATTCAACATATTGCTGAACATTGTAGGTTTGTTTTGTTTCTCTTTTGCATTGAATAAAATTAAGCATGGCCTCAAGTGTGTTGTGTGTCTCAATTGTCATATCAAGTTGGTTGAGAGCGGTCTTAGTGCCAGCTTCGTTCTGTGGTGGTAAATAGACGGCTATGAATAATATAGATGAGAACTCTCTAGATAGTGTGGTCTACAGCTTATCATAAGGTACTCTACCACAGGCGAGCAATACCTCGAGACTTCTTTAATGTTAGACATCACACACCAGCTGTTACTGACAAATAGACACACACCCCCACCCCTCGTTTTACCAGAGGTAACGTCTCTGTTCTGCCAGTGCATGGAAAATCCCGCTAGCTCTATACTGTCCGTATTGTCGTTCAGCCGTGTCTCGGTGAAACATAAGATGTTACAGTTTTTAATGTCCCGTTGGTAGGATAATCTTAATCATAGGTCATCAATTTTATTTTCCAATGATTGCACGTTAGTAAGAAGAACGGATTGCTGTGGGAGTTTACTTGCTTGCCTATGGATTCTCATAAGGCTGCCCGATCTGCGGCCCGCTTTTCCTGCGTCTTTTCACGCAAAAAGTATGGATCTGGGCCAGTTCCAGTGAAAGCAGGATATCCTTCTCGTCAGATTCGTTAAAGGAAAACGTTTCTTCCAGTCCTCGCTGATGTCCAAAAGTTATCATTCATGGTTTCCTCACTCGTAAAGGTGGTGGAATTACGAGGGAATTAAGTCAAGGTCAGAATACGTCTTAGAGGTGTGTCTCTGCCACACCTTAATTTTTAAGATTTCCATCCCAAACAAATAGTGGGTGAATAGCATGCTATGTTCATGCTCAAGTTCAAGATCAGAATACGCATAAGGAGAAAAGTGCATAAAAATGTAACTATGTTCCATTTAATCGCGCTTAACTCGGGTTGGAATCGTGGCCATAGGCTATTAATTTATTATCAGAAAAGTATATATTTTTCAGGTTGAGCCTTTATGATTACGTCTTTCCTATGCAATTGGTGACTTTTGGCAATCAATGGACTTCCACAGTGGCCCGGTATTGTCTACTACTCCACTGACTCCAATGGCTGAAACATGCACAGCGCACACATAATGTCTGGGAAAGCAATGTCAGGGATGTGAAAAGTTACATTATCATTGTGGTAATTGGAGGTGTCAACTCTCCTGTGATGATCTGGCCACGACTGTAGAGAATTTTGAGAATGTGAAAATTATTATTTGGTTCAAAGTCTGCTGCCTCAGTTTGTATGATGGCAATTTGCATTATACTCCAGAATGTTATGAAGAGTGATCAGATGAATTGCAAAGTCCCTCTTTGCCATGCAAATGAACTGAATCCCCCAAAACATTTCCACTGCATTTCAGCCCTGCCACAAAAGGACCAGCTGACATCATGTCAGTGATTCTCTCGTTAACACAGGTGTGAGTGTTGACGAGGACAAGGCTGGAGATCACTCTGTCATGCTGATTGAGTTTGAATAACAGACTGGAAGCTTCAAAAGGAGGGTGGTGTTTGGAATCATTGTTCTTCCTCTGTCATCCATGGTTACCTGCAAGGAAACACGTACCTGTGCCGTCATCATTGCTTTGCACAAAAAGGGCTTCACAGGCAAGGATATTGCTGCCAGAGAGACTGCACCTAAATCAACCATTTATCGGACCATCAGGAACGTCAAGGAGACCGGTTCAATTGTTGTGAAGAAGGCTTCAGGGCGCCCAAGAAAGTCCAGCAAGCGCCAGGACTGTCTCCTAAAGTTGATTCAGCTGCTGGATCGGGGCACCACCAGTACAGAGCTTGCTCAGGAATGGCAGCAGGCAGGTGTGAGTGCATCTGCACGCACAGTGAGGCGAAGACTTTTGGAGGATGGCCTGGTGTCAAGAAGGGCAGCAAAGAAGCCACTTCTCTCCAGGAGAAACATCAGGGACAGACTGATATTCTGCAAAAGGTACAGGGGACTGCTGAGGACTGGGGTAAAGTCATTTTCTATGATGAATCCCCTTTCTGATTGTTTGGAGCATCCGGAAAAAGCTTGTCCGGAGAAGACAAGGTGAGCGCTACCATCAGTCCTGTGTCATGCCAACAGTAAAGCATCCTGAGACCATTCATGTGTGAAGTTGCTTCTCAGTCAAGGGAGTGGGCTCACTCACAATTTTGCCTAAGAACACAGCCATGAATAAAGAATGGTACCACATTCTCCGAGAGCAACTTCTCCCAACCATCCAGGAACAGTTTGGTGACGAACAATGCCTTTTCCAGCATGATGGAGCACCTTGCCACAAGGCAAAAGCGATAACTAAGTGGATCGGAGAACAAAACATCGATATTTTGGGTCCATGGCCAGGAAACTCCCCAGACCTTAATCCCATTGAGAACTTGTGGTCAATCCTCAAGAGGCGGATGGACAAAGAAAAACCCACAAACTCCAAGCATTGATTATGCAAGAATGGGCTGCCATCAGTCAGGATGTGGCCCAGAAGTTAATTGACAGCATGCCAGGGCGGATTGCAGAGAGTCAACACTGCAAATATCGACTCTTTGCATCAACTTCATGTAATTGTCAATAAAAGCCTTTGACACTTATGAAATGCTTGTAATTATACTTAAGTATTTCATAGTAACATCTGACAAAAATATCTAAAGACACTGAAGTGGCAAACTTTGTGAAAATTAATATTTGTGTCATTCTCAAAACTTTTGGCAGCGACTGTACAGTGTGCTCTCTCTCATACAGGGGGAGAGCGGGAAGTCGACTGTTTTATGCTCGGTCATAAAATATGCTGCCCCTGTGCTCTGTAGTATTTGAGATTGGAAAGTAAACTGTGGAACACAGAGACCCTTTGAAATCAAAAGTTTGAATAATTTTTATAATAAATCTATTTTGGAGAATGTGGGAATGGTCCGTGGACACTTAAGGGACAGTCATGTCGAGTGTGTTTCCTTTGGTGATCCAATGAAGGACGGGAAACACACATAACTGTTATCTCTTAAAGTGTACCCAGCTGTCAGGTTTACATCTAAATATTGTGAAACGTATGTGATTAAACATGAAACTATTTCTGAAAAGATGTAATGTGATGTTAACCTTCTAAATGAGAAAATATGGGTTTTCATATAAAGTTAACCAAATTAGTGGTCATGCCCACGTGAGCATAGACATTAAGTCGACGTCATGGAACTGCCCCTTCTTCCACAGAGTATAAAACCCACTTCCTACTAAATTTACATTAACACGGAACCCATACCGGCTGCGCGCATGTGGTGATTGTCCGCCATCGTGCAACATTTATTTTGTCCCCCCACACCAAACGTGATCACGGCACGCGGGTTTAAATATCAAAACAAACTCTGAACAAATTACATTAATTTGGGGACAGGTCGAAAAGCATTAAACATTTATGCCAATTTGGCTAGCTAGTTTGCACTTGCTAGCTAATTTGTCCCATTTAGCTAGCTTGCTGTTGTTAGCTCATTTGTTCTGGGATATAAACATTGAGTTGTTATTTTTACTGAAATCAACAAGGTCCTCTACTCTGCCAATTAATCCACACATAAACAGTCAACCGAATCGTTTCTAGTCATCTCTCCTCCTTCTAGGCATTTTCTTCTTTGAACTTATATGTTGAATGGCATCTATACTTTCATGGTATTACCACGATGATTGACAACACAGTTCGTCTTTCAATCACCCAGGTAGGTATAACCAATGAGGAGATGGCACGTGGGTATCTGCTTCTATAAACCAATGAGGAGATGGGAGAGGCAGAACTTGCAGCATGATCTGCGTCACTTTTATTTTCGCCCTTGGCAACATAGATGCCTGTTGACGCGCACGAGCACTGTGGGTGCAATAATTTAATAATATAGATTTCTTAATTTATTTTGCAATGCTCGCGCGTGTAGTCAGGGTGTAATACATTAAGTCTGAGAATGCCAAGGCAGAGTCCCCACGTTGGGATGGCTACAATTCTACAGGCCACGGAGGCCATACAGCTGTAGTTTTGGCTACATGGCTGGAAATGGTTCAACTCTGAGACTATCGATCATGACAGAATAAGAGCAAATCCGAAACGTATAATTACTAGTCTGCAACTGGAAATTACGTAAGTCTAGTACGAGAATACCGACAACCGCCAAAACATCTATTCTATGCGACAACCATCCATTATGAACACAATCAGAGACTTTCTGTCGATATACTCTCCAGCAGACGGACTGGATTCCAACAGAGAAGAGATAGTCGCATTGGGGATAGTCGCATTAGAAGGGGTGGGAGATGAGTAAATGTTAGAGTCAAATAGGAATCCTGGTGATTAAAGAGCTCAGCCATGTGCTCCTTGTCAGTAACAACTACATCATCAACATTAAGGAATATGGGCAGCTGTGAGGAGGAGGTTTATTCTCCAGGTCTTTTTTTTTTTTGAATTTTTTGGAATTTTACCCCTTTTTACCCCATTTTCTCCCCAATTTCGTAGTATCCAATTGTTGTAGTAGCTACTATCTTGTTACAACTCCCGTACGGGCTCGGGAGAGACGAAGGTTGAAAGTCATGCGTCCTCCGATACACAACCAACCAAGCCGCTGCTTCTTTAACACAGCGCACATCCAACCCGGAAGCCAGCCGCACCAATGCGCCGGAGGAAACACCGTGCACCTGGCCACCTTGGCTAGCGTACACTGCGCCCAGCCCACCACAGGAGTCGCTGGTGCGCGATGAGACAAGGACACCCCTACCGACCAAGCCCTCCCTAACCCGGGCGACGCTAGGCCAATTGTGCGTCGCCCCACGGACCTCCCGGTCGCGGCCGGTTACGACAGAGCCTGGGCGCGAACCCAGGACTCTGATGGCACAGCTGGCGCTGCAGTACAGCGCCCTTAACCACTGCGCCACCCGGGAGGCCCCTATTCTCCAGGTCTTTAACCGTTTTCCAGAACTTCTTGGGGTTAGACCCAAAGAGAGAGAGAACTGTTCCTTAAAGTAGCTAACTTTGGCCTTCCGGATAGCCCGAGCGCACTTATTTCTCAATGAGAGCCAGTCAGTCTGAGTGTGTGTGTGCCTAGCCCTTCACCAAATTGAATTCTTGAGGTGGAGTAACTCTGCCAGATCACAGTTGAACCAGGGTCTGAACGGGTTTTTAATTCTCATTTTATTTATGGGGGCGCATTTGTTAAAAATACCACTGAAAATATAAAAAAATAAGGTCCAAGCGTCTTCAACAGAGGGGGATCATGCTATGCTATATTCTATACCAATTTACAGAGGCCAGGTCATGAAGGATGGCTTGCTCATTAAAGTTTTGACAAATCAGGACAGGTCGTGTCACTGAGCAGCCACTACGAACACAGGCTGTAAAACATTTATCACTTAGGTCATTACAGAAAACACATCCTGCCATTGTTGGGCTCAAGGGCTTTGACACCTCAGTGCTAATTGAAGTTGCAACTGAATCTGTTCTGTCCTAGCAAGCTTGGTCGACTTAACATAGCATTCGGTCCTTATAAAGTAAAATATATCATTGTAATGTATTTTTCTTCTTGGCTTTAAAAGTAGCTTCAGACTAAACATTACTCACTCAGTTCCAGGTTGGATGGTGTTTTCAGGTTTCTGTTGTGCTTCGTTTGCTGGTCGTTGGTTTGCCAGAGCATTAGCTGTAAAGTCCTTGGAAATAAGAACCTTGATAATAGGAATCCTTCCAGGTAATTTTGTCCAAAATCAGGTTGCAAGTTTGAAGTTTTTATTTGGAGTGATGGTTATGTTGTGGAGGGTAGTATCCTGTATATGACCTTGTGGAAAAATCCAAGTTAATCTATCTCTAAATCTATCTTTTTGTAAAATCATGCTGAGCAAATGCAGGAGCCCATCTGCTCATGATCTCTCCATTCATTGACTACTACTGCCTTGGAAGTGAGGGATCTAACATTAAGTAGCCCTATTTTGAGATATGGCAGGAATGGATGAGATCTTTATTCCAGTGAGATTGCTAAAGCGAACACCGCCAAGTTTAGTTTTGCCCAACCTAGATCGAGGTACAGACACAATCTCAATGGGGAACGCTGAGCTGACTACACTGACTGTGCTAGTGGCAGACTCCACTGAGCTGGCAAGCTGGCTAACAGCCTTCTGCCTGGCATGCACCCTATCTCATTGTGGAGCTAGAGGAGTTAGAGCACTGTTTATGTTGATAGATAAGATGAGAGCAACCCTCTAGCTAGGATTGAGTCCGTCACTCACTCAGCAGGCCAGGCTCTGTCCTGTTTGTGTGTGTCCCAGAAAGAGGGCCAATAATCGACAAATTCTATCTTTTGGGAGGGACAGAACAGTTTCAACCAGCAATTGAGTTGTGAGACTCTGCTATAGAGCTCATCACTCCCCCTAACTGGGAGGGGGCCAGAGACAATTACTCGATTCTGCCACATCATTTTAGCTAATTTAGATGCTGAAGCTATGTTATCACGCTTGGTGACATTTGACTGTTTCATCCTAACATCGTTATAATTATTATATTTTTTAAAACAACTTATTCACAGTATTCAGACCCTTTGCTATGAGATTCGAAATTGAGCTCAGGTGCTATTGATTCTATTGATCATCCTTGATGTTTCTACAACTTGATTGGAGTCCACCTGTGGTAAATTCAATTGATTGGACATGATTTGGAAAGGCACACACCTGTCAATATAAGGTCCCACAGTAGACAGTGCATGTCAGAGCAAAAACCAAGCCACGAGGTTGAAGGAATTGTCCGTTGAGCTCTGAGACAGCATTGTGTCGAGGCACAGATCTGGGGAAGGGTACCAAAAAATGTCTGCAGCACTAAAGATCCAAGAACAGCGGCCTCCATCATTCTTAAATGGAAGAGGTTTGGAACCACCAAGACTCTTCCTAGAGCTGTCCGCCCGGTCAAACTGAGCAATTGTGGGAGAAGGGCCTTGGTCAGGGAAGTGACCAAGAACCCAATGGTCACTCTGACAGAGCTCTATAGTTCCTCTGTGGAGATGGGTGAACCTTCCAGGACGACAACCATCTCTGCAGCACTCAACCAATCAGGCCTTTATGGAAGCCACTCTTCAGTAAAAGGCACATGACAGCCTACTTAGTTTGCCAAAAGGCACCTAAAAAGGACTCAGACCATGAGAAAACAAGATTCTCTGATCTGATGAAGCCAAGATTGAACTATTTGGCCTGAATGCCAATCGTCACGTCTAGAGGATACTTGTAACTTTCCCTATCCCTACTATCCCTACTGGTGGCAGCATTAGCGGTAGGGACTGGGAGACTAGTCAGGATGGAGGGAAAGATGAACGAGCAAAGTACAGAGAGATCCTTAATGAAAACCTGCTCCAGAGCACTCAGGTCCTCAGACTGGGGTCGAAGGTTCACCTTCCAACGACCCTAAGCACACAGCCAAGACAACGCAGGAGTGGCTTAGGAACAAGTCTCTGAATGTCCTTGAGTGGCCCAGCCAGAGCCTGGACTTGGACCCAATCAAACATCTCTGGAGAGACCTGACAGGGCTTGAGAGGATCTGCAGAGAAGAATGGGAGAAACTCCCTAAATACAGGTGTGTCAAGTTTGTAGTGTCATACCAAAGAAGAATCGATGCTGTAATCGCTGCCAAAAGGTGCTTCAACAAAGTACTGACCTGTTCACCGGATGTGCTACCTTGTCCTGGACCTGCTTTTTTCGACTCTCTCTCTCTACCGCACCTGCTATCACTAACTCTGAATGATCGGCTATGAAAAGCCAACTGACATTTACTCCTGAGGTGCTGACCTGTTGCACCCTCTACAACCACTGTGATTATTATTATTTAACCCTGCTGGTCATCTATGAACATTTGAACATCTTGCCATGTACTCTTATTATCGCCACCCGGCACAGCAAGAAGAGGACTTGCCACCCCTCAGAGCCTGGTTCCTCTCTAGGTTTCTTCCTAGGTTCCTGCCTTTCTAGGGAGTTTTTCCTAGCCACCGTGCTTCTACATTTGCTTTGCTTGCTGTTTGGGGTTTTAGGATGGGTTTCTGTATAGTACTCTGTGACATCGACTGATATTAAAGGGCTTTATAAATAAATACATTTGATTTGAGTAAATGTAATATTTTTAAAAATAAATTAGCCAAAATATCTAAACCTGTTTTTGCTTTGTCATTATGGGGTATTGTATGTAGATTGATGAGGAAAAAAATAGATATTTTAAAATAAGGCTGTAACGTAACAAAATTTGGAAAAAGTCAAGGGGACTGAATACTTTCTGAAGGCACTGAATATAGTCCTGTGATCTATGTGCTAGTTTCCCAGACACAGAAAGCCCGTTTAATGGAAATTCTCCATTGAAATTCTTTGTCAGAGACTAAGTTCCCTCGGTGTCTGGAAAACCAGGTCAAAATGTAGATTATTACCAATAGTCTTGTGAATGTGCATATTATGCCCCATACACACTGTCATTGTCCGACAGTCAGGGGATAGCTAACCTCGTCCTCAGGCTTGAATTGCATAGTCTGGTAACATTGTGCAACAAAGTGGGATTTGAAAGGGGTGTGGTTAAAATCAAGGCATGAGAGGGAGCAAGCCTGCTACAGCTGTATTAGATGGGACTTTCAAAATGCTGGAAAATCTATTGGTTCTGAGTTTCTTAGATGCATAATTTTCCGATTTCCCAAACTCACCTCTTTGTTTAGCGCATTACTTGCACTGCTCACCCTTTGAAATCCACAAAGATGGGGAGGTGCTAGATGATAGATAGATCAGCCAATTAAAACCTGCGTCTGTTTGCACCACTCCTGCCATAGACTGCCATTCAAGTCCCGATCTGTACCAAACCTCTTCAATTGACACCGTTCCTTATCTCCTTTCCCTTGTCATAACCAATAAGGGTGAAAGGATGATGCGTTTTCACACTGTGGAAACTTATCATGCCCATTCAAGACAGCAATCATGACGGAAATACGAGGAAAGGATGCCATTTTGGAACATTGGACCTCAGCCCAAGAGGCCAAAGTTTAATCCATGTAGCAAAACAGAATCAGGATGGCAATACGAGGCAAAGTAAGAAGAGCGAGAAAGGTCCTCAAATGTGAAAGCCCTATGTGCTTTGTGTGAGATGAACATCAGCAATACGCCCGAGAGTGACTTGCCACCTCCCTAACCCCAGACATACAAGTGCAATAAAAATAACAGACTTCATATTTTACACAAAGACAAAAAATGATATATTTAATTGCCTGATCAGGCTGGTCCAAAACATTTCTGCACAGATGCAGTATGTACAGAGACAACCTCTCTCTCTCACACACACACACACACACACACACACACACACACACACACACACACACACACCTTTTTAGTAGATGCATATATCACCTTTTACACATGCACACAAAGCAGCACAAACATGCTGTCTCCACTGCATCATCTTAAAATATTTGCAACTCTGTGCAATACTGATTGAGAGACTCCCTCCAAAGACCTGTCATTCCAACTCCTCTTAAACAACCAAATGGGGCGCTATCTCTGCCAGTATAAGAACATTGGTGACAGAGGCACATAGGGTTGGCTAAAATAGCATAACATGGAGGTGGAGTAATAAGTACTTACATTTCAGTACTTCTACCTACCTTGTTCTATTTAAAATTACCACTTCTATACATACTGTACATGGCAGGACTCTATTTTATTATGATATCTGCACTTGGAATCAGAGCAGCAAACCATAAAAAATCAAGCCAATATATGAATATAATATGATATTTCGAATATTGATAATGCATTCAAAAAACAAAAGCAAGAATCCTGTCACTTTGGGTGAAGGGAAAAAATTTGAATCTTTCACTAAAGCAAACTAAAAACAAAAAATCAGAGCTTGTCCAGTAGCCAGAAGCTGCAATTTCAAGGAAAAGAGAGGGATGGAGGGAAAAGTTGAAAGAATAAGGGTCCCTGTCAGTCAGTAAAATCATTGTTCTCTTTAAAAAAAAATATTTCTCCAGTCCAGTTCGTCATCCTAGCTCCCGCCTCCCTCGTCCTCTTCCTTATCCTCCTGCTCCTCCATGTTCTTGCGTGCCATCCTTTCCCGCCTCTCTGCCAGGCGCTGGCATCGCGGGCACTCCTTGCCTGCCCGGAAACATTTGCTGTGGAAACACGCCTTGCACTCTGAAAGACAAGACAAAACAAGAGAGATGTCATTGCAAAAGCAACCACACTGAAACGCTACATAAAAGATTGAGACAAACACACATGGGTGGAGTCCTGTTTAAAAATACTTTGTTTTGTTGATGTGTAGAAGGACGCAAGAAAATATGGCCAACAGCCTAGTCCCTAGACTGATGTTCCACCCCATAACTCACCTGTTAACCAGCTCTAAGCAAACATTGGGGAGTGCTCCCGCAACGCTAATAACTGGTTTGACAACATTGTTCACAATGGGAATAAGACTGAGGTGCTGTGATGTCACGGCAGAAAAGCCAATGACAGTCTCTGAAGCGAGGGGAAGGGGTGACATGGGACTATAAAAGAAGAGGCGTGTCAGGGTGGCAAGGCAGAAGGGAGGAGAGGAGTGGTGAAATGCAGAGAAACCTGCCAAAAGTCAGTGCACCACACAAACCAGTTCAGACACAACAACGAGAAGCCTATTCTCAAAAGAGAGACACACAGCTTCTCAAGCTATGAAGGTGTGACTGAACCATTTCAGGTTACACCTGTGTGGAAGCTTCAATTGTATACATTTGTTACTACATTTTCCCCTCGATAATGAAATGATAAAGCAACTGAAATTCACAAACATGTTTATTTCACATTCACACAGAGAAGTTGAGGCTTAAATAAATAAACATCTTCAATCACTCCAATTCATCCTGCCATTACGTAGACATGAAATAGACCCATATTCTTATTTAGAGCCCTGCACGGGCATGAATTTTAAGCTCGAGCCATACCTGCAACGTTCAGGCCCTACCCTGCCCAGGCCCGATTGCTTCTGCCAAATTTAAGGCATGGCCTCTCCTCAAATTCTTTGTCCTCCACCTACTCAGTTTCATGCTTTCCTTCCTCATTTACTCCTATCCCCACCTTGGTTTCTCCTTCTCTTATCTCCTCATCTTCCTCTCCTTACTCCAAAATGCCTTGGCCAGACTTTCTGTTTGAGAGCTTTGAATAACATCCTCCTCTCCCCCCATCCTTAGACTCTCCTATCTCTCCCTCTCCAGTCCCTTTGCTTTGGTAATCTGTTCCCTCACTACTAGCTTCCCTTTCCGCACTATTTTCCACTCCTCCTGCTCCCTTTCTCCTGTCTTGGGATTAGGCTTGAGCGGTATACCGGGTTATTTCGAAATAGTCATAGAATTTATCAATACCGTTGTACTTTTTTCATAAATGTTAATATTTGTAGATCCTTTTTAAGTAAATACCTGCAGCCCACTTGTGCAATATGTTAAGAGATGAAGTAGATTGTGTTCTTCATTTATTTTATTAGGCGTTCTTCATTTCACCTGTCTTACAATTTTTCAGTATGAAGCTTACAGTCCCCAGTCACGGTGAGAGAACAGAGCCTCATGAGTCACTGACTGTTGTGCAGCACGCGCCAGGTGATCTAGTTACAATATGGAATTTACAACTAAATGTTTGCCAGCTAAACTGAGAATCATTTTTTAGTTACTTGAGCTGGGATGTCATGCAAATATTTTGTCAGAGACCGTTCGTTAGCATTTAGCTAGCATGCACTATGGGATTTGACAAGTGCTTGTTAGCATTGCTAACCTTTGGATTGAAAATTACACCTCTTGTGTTCAGTGCTGGTATTACAGAATTTCCTGGGATGGATGAATTTATGACAATCTGGATACGGGGGGAGCTCACCTTCGCAGCGTGTGCACTTGTTCAGCTCGAAAGGGAAGATGATGTCTTTGTCATTGCCGCAGAACTCGCACACAAAACCCTTGGCCTGACAGAGCTGTGAGAGGGGAAATTGAGACATTGACATTAAGGGGACGCACTGAGAATGGAAATGTCACTTTATGACACCCTCAAGTCCACTGTCACACATGGTGCAAATAGTAATTTCACTCATATTTTCTATTATAGAATGACAATTCAAAATGTACATTACAGTATAACAATGAATGTCTCTATTACAGGAAAATCTATAGTTAGCAAGCCGTTAATATAATTAATTGAGAGTGAACTAGAGACAACAGGAAGAGTATGTAGTTCCGGATAATTCAACAGATTCTAACCACACAGCCAGCCACGTGCGCGGAACCCAATTTCAGCAGCTCTCGAAGCCGGGTGGGCAGCACTCCGTTGCGCACAGTACTGAGGTCGTTGAGGGAGAACAGGTGCAGGTCCTCAGTCAGGTGACCTGGGAGGCTGTCAAACTGGTCCAGCACGCTATGGGGTCAAACGCAAAGACACACAATGAGGGGAATTCCTACCAGCAATACTTTACCTGACAGTGCAGACAGTGTCATCTCATAGCAATAACATAGTTCATTACGGGAAGAACACTTTAGGAGGAATGTAACACATGTAAAAGAAAGGGAATCTCATACCGACAATACAATTCATTGCAGGAGGCGGCACACGCATGCATGCACACAACTTACTCTTTAGCTAGGCGGCATGTCTTGAATAGGTTTTTCATGTGGAATAGTTGGACCCTCAAAACCTGAAGAATAGTACAAATGCACTTTGTTTATAGGACACATTTCAAACCACAACCAATAACCGGAACAAATTGTCTTTCTTGTATGAGTAGGCTAAACTAAAGCAAAATAAAATACTGCCAAAGATAAGCATAAACTAAGCATCAAACTAGACTAAACCAGGCTAAAGTCCAGTACTCTCACCCGGACAGTCTCCAGGGCTTTGTTCTTCTTGTAGAGGCCACTGTTGATGTCGTTGGGGTTGAACAGGGGGTCTCCGGCGATCTTGCCCAGCAGGTCCCGGGCGAAGTTGCTGATGTAGTACTTGCTGAAGTCCCACTTCCTCAACACGTGGCCCGGCACCACCGCCTGGGCGTTCTCGTGGCAACACTGGCAGAAGTAGCGGCCCAGGTACTCGCAGTAGCGCATTCGCTTAATGTAGTCTGTCCGGTGAAGGGGAGTAGTGGTAACAGAGTGAGGCAGGGGGGTGAGGCTTGACACAAAATGACCACCGTGGGATGAGGATAACATATGTGGTTGTGTTTGGAAAGGGGGGGTCTTCAATGTGGTTTGTACCTGGGTCTATGCGAGTCCCGCAGCCTGCACAGCGGTAGTTCTGCTTCGCCACAACTATTTTCCTCCTAATAGAGTGAAAAAGAGGGAGAGGATGGTTAGAGAGACAGACATAGGAGGGTTAGAGTGACAGACAAGCAAACAAAAAGGGGGAGAGGCAAACAAGAAAAGGGGGAGAGAAGTCCGTGTGTGTGTGTGTTAAGGACTCACTTGGGCGTGGGGTGGATGTTGAAGATTATCTGGGGGCGGGGCGGGGCCCACTCTAGGTTCCCTCGCACCCGGATCCTCAGCTTGTAGATGTCAGCATGCTCCCCGTCATCAGGAGAGATGGGCAGGGAGTCAGGGATGGGCAGGAGCTGAAGGGTAGAGGGAGAATACAGGTCAGTTTGTGTGAGTGTAGGTGTATGTGTGGGGGATATTGTATGTATGTGTTTATACATGCATGTATGTGTCTGCATGCTTGTGTGCCTGTGTGAGAGTACCTTCTGCGGTGCGTCTTGCTCTGGGACCAGCCAGTCGAGCTCCGAGGCTGCGGGGAGCTGCATGCCCTCAAACTGCCTGAGCAGCCCCATGGCCACCGACTCAGCCGAGTTAGACTGGAGGAACGACGGAGAGCTGAGAGAGGGAGTAGGAAGTGTGAAGAAGCATATACCAAACACATTTCTGTGAACAACAGATAATTTCCAATTGTGCAAATTATAGCCACACTATCAAACAATTGTCTAATTTCAACTACCACAAAAAATAGCCTTTTATTTTCAACTACCGCAAATGACAGCATAATTTCCAAGTAGCCTACCGTGAACAATAGCTTCATTTCAACTACTGCAATCAATAGCCTAATTTTAACTACCGCTATCTAACTACCATGCCTTTTCTTTTTCTACAGTTACCTCTGTGCTTGATATGGGCTTGATCGAAACCTAAACATTCTGTCTATCGTCCGGCCCACTCCACGGACTACCATTCTTCATTGGGCCAATAGGAGAAAGGGTGTGGCCAAGGTGAGATGCAGGAGATTCACACATACAATCAATGTCAAAATATTCAATATTGGCGATAGATTTCAGGTGGAAAAATATGGGATGTTGGAGTCAGCAAACCTTGGCTAGTTGAAAACATGAGGTTTCGAGGATCATAAATCTGGTAAAGAGCTATAAGGTCTTTGGAAAATTTGTGGAAACTAGGCTATTATGGATCACTTGGCTCGGGGGATGAAAGAACTAGCATATGACCTATGTCATTGACATGGACAGGCAGGTCAGCAGACAATGGCCAAATCCATCTCTAGACACTATGCCCTATACACTTGTGGAGATGTTATCCTATCAGAGGGCAAGTTGGTGCTGTTACAAAATTGCCTAAACCTATCAAATCTCAAGTGCCTAGGACAAAGGGTCTAGGGCATAGGGTCAAGTTGGGATTGGGCCTACATCTACAAGGCTAAAGTGTGAGTGTGTGGGGGGGAGCAGTTGTTACATAGACTCTGAGGTGAGGAACGAGCGGCCACTGGACGTCACACTGCGCTTTATGTCTGCATCTGTATATATGAGAGAGAGAGCGAGAGAGCGAGAGATTAGGCTCAGTTCCTTTAAAGCACATCAATCACACTACCTAGCATAATTTGGTTCTAAAGGCAGGCATCAAATTCAGACAATCACAAATAAAAACATTTACAGCTAAAATTTGAGGGTGGTGTTTCAGGAGAAAACTAATTTGTCCTAGATATGACACGTCCTATAGAAGGCACAAAAGCATCAGACATTAAATGTGTGGCAGAGAGTTCACATAGGGACTTTTAAAAGGAGTCATATTAGTGTGCTGCTGGTGAGAGATTTTGGGCAGAATATTTTGGGACATTGGAGTCAGAAAGCCTTGGATAGTTGAAAACACGAGGGATTTCAAAGAACATGAATCTGATAAAGAGCTATAAGCCTCTGGAAAATCTCATGGAAACTAGGGTATTATGGATCACTAGGCTAGGGGATGAAATAACTAGCATATTCAATATATGTCATTGACAGGCAGGCCAGCAGACAATGACCCAATCCCAAATCCACAACCCAGTTTCTGACAAATATAGTCCAGGGGTTCAGTCTAAAACTATTTTTTTGTCCATTTCAGAATATGTTCATATGTGGATTTGTGTAGTCGATGCAAATCCAAAGCCATTTTGGCAAGATTCAAAACAACGATATGCCAAAAGGATGCTAGATTAGAATGTTAGGCTGCAACAAATGACATAATCAGCAAGTATCCTTTTTCTTATGAAAGCATACTACGCAGCAGCATCACACACACAAATTAATTATCATCTTATTAACTGCTATACTTATATATAATAAGACTGTGGGAGTCATTTTGTTCACAGTCCATTAAGCCGTTAAGTCTAGTCTCACACGTGTAATATCTGATGTTTCTTTTAATGCAAGCTAGACTATTTCTTTGCTACCACTGCAGCATGCTAGAAATAGGCAAATTGGCAAGGTGGAATTAATATTAAGTAGTTCCTGTTTTTAGGGGGAACTCAAAAGCAGTGAGATCGTGTTGAGTACGAACACATCAGTGATGCCATCTCATGCACACATAAAGCCTAAATTAATTGTCAAGTGAATCAATGGATGGATGGATGAATTAATGCCCAATAGCAGCAGTAGCTATACACTGCTGACCGCAAATGTACTAGTCTACTGAAGACCCTAACCCCCATCAAACCATAGATGTATATACACTCACACATCGCCGGTCTCCCTAACTCTGGAGCAGCAAAGGCACCATAAAGCACAAGCCAGGCCAGCAACTAGCTGGATTCCAAACTGAAAACATTTTCCCTCTTGTACAATGGGCACCAATCTGGTAGAAATGATACCAAATTAAACTGAAAGCTCAAGAGTCCATATGATGCTAACAGTGAACATCAAATCACTCAAAGGCAGAGAGTAAGGGGAAATAATTGTTTAGGTAAGAGTTCTTCCTCGATTCATCTTCACACAATTCCTCGCTTCCTCTCTCCACGCCACCTCCTCCTCAAAACACATTGGAGAAGGTCAGAGGGGAGGGACCTTGAACCTCCTCCTTCAATACAGTTGAGAATAGGACGGGAGGAATCGAAGAAAGATTCATTGAGAAAGAGCCATGGAATCCAGCCACATTTGTCCAGCCTTCCACATCCGTAGTTCTCGTGCCCCGCTAGCCCTGTCCCTTGTCCCCCACACTAAATCAGATACCTGAGAAGAGGGAGGCGAGCGACAGGGAAAGGCCGCTTCTTGACACCGCCATCAGGGACTGGCCCTCACAGCCATCTGAGAGACAGAGACTACACTCAGCACTGGCCCCACACAACCACATATACAGTGCATTTGGAAAGTATTCACAACCCTGGACTTTTTCTACATTTTGTTACAGCCTCTAAAATTGATTAAATTGTTTTTGTTCCTCATCAACCTACACACGATTTTTATGAATTGTTCAGGAGTCTAATGGCTTGGGGGTAGAAGCTGTTGAGGAGCCTTTTGGTCCTAGACTTGGCGCTCTGGCACCACTTGCCGTGCGGTAGCAGAGAAAATAGTCTATGACTTTGTTGACTGGAGTGTCTGACAATTTTATGGCCTTTCCTCTGACACCGCCTATTAAATAGGTCCTGGATGGCAGGAAGCTTGGCCCCAGTGATGTACTGGGCCGTTCGCACTACCCTCTGTAGCGCCTTACGGTCAGATGCCGAGCAGTTGCTTTACCAGGCAGTGATGCAACCGGTCAGGATGCTCTCAATGGTGCAGCTGTAGAACCTTTTGAGGATCTGGGGGCCCATGCCAAATCTTTTCAGTCTCCTGAGGGGGAAAAGGTTTTGTCGTGCCCTCTTCACAACTGTCTTGGTATGTTTAGACCATGATAGTTTGTAGGCTGTGTGGACTCCAAGGAACTTGAAACTCTCGACCCGCTCCACAACAGCCCAGTCAATGTTAATGGGGGCCTGAAGCACCTTTGGCAGCGATTCCAGCCTCAAGTCTTGAGTCGCTACAAGCTTTGGCGTCGCGCACAGCTATTTTCAGGTCTCACCAGAGATGTTCGATCGGGTTCAAGTCCAGGCTCTGGCTGGGGTACTCGAGGACATTCAGAGACTTGTGCTGAAGTCACTCCTGCATTGTCTTTGCTATGTGCTTCGGGTCATTGTCCTGCTGGAAGGTGAACCTTTGCCCTGGTCTGAGGTCCTGAGCGCTCTGGAGCAGGTTTCATCAAAGATCTCTCTGTACTTTGCTCTGTTCAGCTTTCGCTCGATCCTGACTAGCCTTCCAGTCCCTGCCTCTGATAAACATCCCCACAGCATGATGCCACCACCACCAAGCTTCAACGTAGAGACGGTGCCAAGTCTCCTCCAGATGTGACGCTTGGCATTCAGGCCAAAGAGTTCAATCTTGGTTTCATCAGACCAGAGAATCTACCCCGATTGCTCAGTTTGGCCGGGCGGCCAGCTCTAGGAAGAGTCTTGGTGGTTCCAAACTTCTTCCATTTAAGAATGATGGAGGCCACTGTACTCTTGCGGTTCTTCAATGCTGCAGACATTTTTTGGTACCCTTCCCCAGATCTGTGCCTCGACACAATCCTGTCTCGGAGCTCTACAATTCCTTCGACCTCATGGCTTGGTTTTTGCTCTGACATACACTGTCAACTGTGAGACTTTATATAGACGGGTGTTTGCCTTTCCAAATCATGTCTAATCAATTGAATTTGTGGACTCCAATCAAGTTGTGGAAACATCTCAAGGATGATCAATGGAAACAGGATGCAACAGAGCTCAATTTCGAGACTCATAGCAAAGAGTATGAATACTTAAGTAAAAAAAGTATAGTAAAAAGTAAAAAATATATTTTTAATACATTTGCACAATTTTATAGAAACATGTATTTGCTTTGTCTCTATGGGGTATTGTGTGTAGATGGATATATATATTTTTTTAAATGTCACCAATTTCAGAATAAGGCTGTAACATAACAAAATGTAGAAAAAGTCAAGGGGTCCAAATGCACTATAACTACACACAGTAGTACTGTGTATACCCACACATAAACAGGGGGAAGTAGTCACACACATACACACGCATGAAGGCTACTTTTAGAACACACAGGCAAACAAACAAACAAACACACACACACACACACACACACATTTACCAAAGATCTAGCTACCTTGCCTCAACAGTCCAGAGAGCAATGTTAATGAATACCATTAAAAATTGGAGCTGTTTCCAGCCATGGTGGGTGGATGAATGATATGTGGGACATGACAATGAGGTTGTGAACTTATGGCACACAAAGCTTGCATGTATATAATATAAACCCTTCCATCCAAGTCCACAATCCTTCCTAAGGTTCCCTCGTTCCCTCTGTCTACCTCTCAGCTCACACTCCTCCACCTCCTCGGCAGAGCCTGAGTCGGACATGTGAAAGGAATCCTGGGAGCTTCTGCAGGAGCCTCCGCTGTCTGTGGAGTGGAACACTGGAGGAAGGGAGACAGGATTAAAATCAATAGCAGCAAAATTACGACATGGGGACTAAGTTGGGAGTTGTTGTTTGTTTGTGCATGCATCCGTGCATGTGTATGTCCGGCCATGCGTAAGCTCTTACAGTGCTGTGAGGGCGGCAGGCAGGTGCGTCGGATCTGCAGCCTGCGCAGGCGGATCTTCTGTTTTAACTGCTGGATCTCCGAGTCGCTGTCGTCGCCATCCTCCTCCTCCTCCCGCCGCCGCAGGTTGCACTTCATCAGCTCGATGGCAGCAATCAGAGACTCAGAGATGCTGAAGTGGGCATTCTCCTGGAATGAGACACGCAGATGGGCGGGGGGAGAGTGAGGCCTTGCTGTAACACTTTCAAAATGAAGTAATGATTGATTTAACACAGTTGGAGAGGTGAGTGTAAGGGTCTCCTAAATGATACCCATCCAATTAGGTCATAACTCTCCCTATTCTCTAACTTTCTGTCCTTAGTGTGCACTCATATATTTCCTTTAAAAGGCAAGTTCTGGGGTAAGACATTATGGTACACAAATCCAATGCTTTAAAATGTGTGGGGAAAGTGCACAAGTGCAGACTTCGGGAGAATTGGAACGTTTAGACGTTCCAATTCTAATCTCTCAAAGGTCAGGGGTCAGATGATGTGGGATTATGAACCCTCCCCCAGGCTCACCTTCTCCAGGTCAGCACAGCTGCCAAAGTCCTGCTCCGATAGGTAGCTGATGAGGCTCTGGCCCTCTGACGGCTTCCGGAACATGCCGTCTGGAACACTGCTGTACTGGGAGCCATCTGCAGAGAGACAATACACACATGCAGAGACACACACACCCACACATGTTCAGCAAAGACAAGCCTCAAACACTGTATGTTGATTAGTATTGGTGTCACAGGAATATATACCTCAGGTAAGGTGATGGACATTGACAATTACATGTATTTTTCCAGCTAGGTAGTCATGTTTGAACCAGTGTACTCACTTGACTCCATATAGAGGGAGCTGGGTGTGCTGACATCACTGATGACAGGGGAGAAGGGGCTGTAGGCCTTGACACAGCAGTCCACTCCAACCAACGATTCTGACAAACAGAACACACAGCTGATGTTAGATTGACCACAAAAATGAAGGAAGACCAGTGTCAGATCAGGGCCAACTAGCCCGGTTACCAGATGTTTTCTGTATTCAACATTTGTGCTAAAGTTGGTGAAAGCAGAAACAGACTGAAATGAACAGTGTCGTAGTAGCTTGAAATTTCAACTTTAAATATCCATTTTGAGATATGCTCAGTCAGACGCCCACAAAGGATCTATCGAAAGTAAATGTATCAACGAACACATCAATGTTTTGTTATCAGCTAGGTAAATGACATCAGGGTAAAAAATAAATAAAAATAGATCAAATATGAAGTACTAAACAGTCTCCTTTCCAACTTTCTCACCACATAAGCAACTAATACATTTAAGTTATATACTGACCTTAGAAAAAAAAACAGATAAAAGGTAACATTTGTAAAAAATTAAAAAAGAATAGTAAAATCAATGAAAGACCAAAAAACAACAACATTAAAACATCACAATGTAATGAAAGTAGTGTGTATTCAAAACCTTATCCAACACAATGAATAAACATGGCAAGCTGTTTTGGCCTACAGTCTTGATTTTGGTTTCACCTAAAACCAGCCAAACATTAATCAAAGACCTAGGGTCTTGAGTGACCTTGGTTCGACCTAAAATCAACCAAACAACCAAAAACAGAACAGCACAAATGAGGAACCAAAAGCAAGGCTAGAGATAAGAGAAGGGGAAGTAGGGAATTATCATGCAGGGAAAGGGGGATGAGAGAGGAAGAGACGGAGCACAGAAGAACTGCACTGCCAACCTGCTACAGGGTCCTCTATTATAATGGTGATTTTCCTGTGGCCCCCTCCTTCACGCAGACAGAGACAGGAGGTTAGCAGTGAGAAAATAGAGGAAAAGGAAAAAGCACTGTGGTAAATGGCAACCGAGAAAGACAAATGTGCTGGATGTGGTCCACGCCACATAGCACTGCACCTACACACTCTCTCTCTCTCCCAGGCGCTAACCTGCTGCATACACACACTCTTATACAAACACTAGTCTTGCAGCCATTAACCTTCAATTACTTATTTGAAATAAAAATTCAAAGAAACATACACGTATTGGTTTGCACTCGCGCTCAGCAAACATACCCTAGCCTCTCACCTGCTACACACACACGCAAACAAACACACACACTCACCATGTCTATGTTTGTGGTTGATCCCCATGTCAGACATCGAGCGGATGTGCCCCCTGCTGCCCCCGCGACCCTGCCCCCTCTGTCCCTCCGAGAAGGATGACCTTCGCGGCGCGGGAGGCGGGACCACAGTCAGGGAGCTCCGCCTAGGGGGCTGGACCTGAACCTCGCCACCTGATGCGCCACCCCCGCCGGGCTTCCTGCTGGGCTCGCTGATGGGGGTGGAGCTCTGGGAGTCGCGGCGATTGCAGCGTTGCACCAGGTTACCGATGGCCAGGTATTCTGGGCCGTCGTCGCCCTCGCCAGAGTCTAGGGTGTCTGAGTGGGCAGGGCCTGGGGAGGCGGGCTCGGTCAGGGCGATGTGGGGGACAGCTGCCGAGGGGCGGGGAGGAGTCACACCCCTCTCGCCCTCCCCCCCGGACCCTGACACGCACCCCCAAGGGGCCCCCGGGGCACTGGCTGATGGAATGGGGGAACAAGAAGAGAGTTTCAGTCAGTGCTTTTTTGAAGAAACTTCATCAATGCTTTATTCAAACACAAACTTACACAATCAAGTCGGTGTAGACTCAGTGACCTCAAAAGCAAATACTAGGGAATTTAGGCATCAAGGGAAGCAGCTTATAGAAGGTCGCTGACATTTTCTGAGACTTTCAACTAGAACTGTAAAATAACAGAGCAGAAATAATACTTAGTGTCACTTCTATACTTCCCATATCCATCTTCAACCTTCTGAATGTTTCCATCAGACACACCAAATGAGAGATGAGGCAGATAGAGGAGTTTTAGTGAATCCTTCTCCTTACAATCGCCAATAAACCATATCTCCATTTACAAATCAGGCCCGTGTAGGCTCACGGCGGTCACAAGCACTGTAGTGAATTCAGCTATTGTGACTTATTGTGGACCTTGACCTTCTGAAATGATAATGCGATAACAGGAGGCACATGTCCTGCCTAACCTCCATTCACAATGCTGTTTCTCTCCATCCCTCTATCCTCCCTCTGAAATTCTACCCTACAGGTCATCCACCTCTACTTTAATCTGTGTTTAATTTATTACTCCTCTCCTTTCTTTCCCGTCTACCTTCCTTACACTCAATCCCTCTGCTTTCCTCAATATCTCCTGATCTGTGTTGGTGTTGCTCTTCGTCCCATGTTCCCTCTATCCTCACCTGTGTTGCTCTCTAATGTGGCCGACCGTAGTGGTGTCAGTGTTGGGTACCACTTTCTTTCCCACCCTCATTCCTCCCTCCATTCGCTAACCTTCTTCAGCTCCCTATTTCCTCACCTGAGCAGAGTTATCCTCTGAAATGGCCCCTGTGTGTCCTTTGTCTCAGTGGGAGTTGTGCAAGGACACATGGTGTGCGTGTGTTGAGTATGTGTGTGTGTGGTGCGGCCACACGCTAGCCCAGACGTGTGGGAGTGTAATAGCTTTTCAGGGGGGTGAGACGGGGTCTCTCTCTCTCTCTCTCTCTCTCCCTCCCTCCCTCCCTCCCTCCCTCTCCTCCTTCCACCCCTCGCTCCTCACCCGAGTTCCTCTCTGAGATGACCCCTGTGTTTATGCTGTTTAGTGTGTGTCCTCTGTCTCGGTGGGAGAGGGAGCACTGGGAGGTGGTGAGCCTGCAGTTGAGCTCTTCCCTGGGGGGCCCCTGGCTCTTGCCCAGCCCGGCCCTCCAGCCTCCCCCGGCCCCAGGCAGCTCACACAGACTCTGGCTCTTCAACCGGCCTCCCACACACGGAGGGCCCTTCAGAGTGGACAGCTGAGAAAGAAGGAGAAAAACAGAGGGGGAGGATTAGAGACAAATTAGAGTGTGAAAGAGAGGTACAGTAAGATAAATGGTAAGAGATCAATACAGGCACAGGCAATTAGGTATAGTAAAAACAAGAAGAAAAAAAACATGGCAAGAGACAATTTATGTGTAAGGCATGGTTGAGCTGTATCAGAAAAGAGAAGACAAATAGAGAGATGGAGGGAGAGAGGTCCTCCACTAATGCTTAAGTGGATATCAGGGACAGGAACTTAAGGCACCAAGATGTACAGACAGAGAGAGAGTATGATTGGTGTGTGTGTGTGCGCGCGCTTGCGTGTGAGAGGTGCCCACCTTGACAGTGTCAACGAGTGCCAGCAAACGGGGGTTGTTCTGCTCCACGGCCTCCAGATACTGAAACATGGCCGTCACATGGGGCTCTTTTAGGAGAAAAGCATCCTCTGAGAGACAGAGAAAAAGAGAGAAGGGGGAGAGGCGTGAGACAGAGAGAGCAACTGACCGAGAAAGGGAGAAAGTCAAGATAAGGTCAATAGGACAAAGCAATACCACAGACACAGTCCAATCGATATCACAGGCCCAAAACATTGATTCATTCTAGGGCTATGATGGTCATGGAATTTTGGATGACGTTTTGTTTTCGTTTGAATAGCAAAAAATAAAAAATGAAACAGTTATGAAGGATTTTATTTTCCTCCAGAATCGACAGTTACATGATCCTACAATTACCGTGCCAGCCCTAATTCCTTCATCAATTCCACAAACTTAACTACAGTTGTCTTGTTTTGGCCGGGGCACACACACTCACACGCAGCCTTACCGTTGTAGTACTTGCGGGTGTGTTCCTGGTGTTTGAGCAGGGGTCTGAGCTGGGCGGAGAGCAGATGGACCTGAAGGCTGTGCAATAGCCAGCGCTCGGCCTTGTAGCCTTCCCCAACACTCTGTACACCCCTGTTTAGCACGGGCTCCAGCTTACTGAACTACAGGGCCCAGAAAGGGGAAGGAGTGAGGAGGGAGAGAAGTGAGGGTAGAGGGAGAGAAAGAGAGAGCGGAGGGGGGGGGGGGGGGGGGGGGGGGGGTAGGGGAGATTGAAGGAGGAGTGTATGGGAGAGAGAGTCAGGGGGAGAGGGCAAGGGATGGGAGGGGAAGGGTGAGGAAAAATACTAGAAAGAGAAAAGAGATGGTGAGAGAGATGACCACTACATAAACAGGTGAACCTGTGGCTGGCTAGCTGGCTGGCTGGACCCACCCAGATCTGTTTGTAAATTCTGTGATAATGTAACAGGGGGTAGCTGAGATCATCAAGAGAGTTTTCTGAAGATACAGCAGATTGCACAAAAAAACATTAGCACATCAACAAGACGGGAAAGAGGTCAGGGGCTAAAAGGTTAAAGGACATTTGGATTTCACCACCATAGCATGTGAGAAGGGTGTTGATGAGGCATTACCCTGGTAAGAGTGCAAAAGTTGTGCTTATTCATTCACTAAAATGTATCCTTGCCTCTTTTCAACTCATTGTCAACTGTGGGCCAGCCTACCATTAAGATCAGGTTTAGCATCAACTTAGAACCACTACTTATCATTAGGTTAAACAATGGCTAATCATTGTATTGTTGTCACAACTATATAGATACAACAATGTCTGTGTCCCAAATGGCACCCTATTCTCTATATAGTAAGGGGTCGAGTTAGTGTTCATAAATCTGCATTTTCATAACACAGACCTTCCAAAATCTGCATTTAAATAATTTCACCTGTGTTTTTATATTGAAAGTCAATCATTTTTCAATAGTGATCAGGGGCGTGCAACTAGTTTCCTTTCACAGAAAATACTTAAGGCATAAATACCCATTTGGCAAAAAATAGCTTTGTTTTCAACGCTATTTGGCTGGCAGCCAAATGAGCTTACAATAAAAAGACAAGGTATTTTTTGCTAAATGATGCATGGCCATTATATTTTCTAAATGTTAATCATAGAAAGAATGTAGCCAGCTACATTTCCTAATGTTTTGCTTCAAGTTAATATTGAATTTTACCAGAGAAAAGCTAGCTGACTACAACTGTGAAAAGTACGGGAGAAAAATAGCTACACATCAGTCAGAGTGCTGTCTGCTGAGTGGAGAAGGGAAACTGAAGCACAAAATTTGTCTGATGAAAAGCAGAAATTACAATAACAAGCATTTTAGATCTACATTTACAAAACGCAGCAAGATATTTCTTATGCATGAATTTTTTTTAAATCTGTGTGAAAAACACAGAATCCTGCATTACCGCAACCTTTCATAGTCTCCTACCTTTGACTAGAGCTCAGAGAGCAATAGTCTATGTGCCGGGGGGCTAGATTTGTTATAGCTGGTGTCCTGTGTGACTTTAAGTATGCACCCATCCGGAGGACCGGAGCCCTAGGACCATGCCTCAGGACTACCTGGCCTGATGACTCCTGGCTGTCCCCAGTCCACCTGGTCGTGCTGCTGCTCTGCACCTGCTGTCTCGACCTCTGAATGCTCTGAACTAACATTTACTCCTGAGGTGCTGACCTGTTGTGCCCTCTACAACCACTGATTATTATTTGACCCTGCTGGTCATTTATGAATTTTTGAACATCTTGAAGAACAATCTAGCCATATACTCTTATAATCTCCACCCGGCACAGCCAGAAGAGGACTGGCCACCCCTCAGAGCCTGGTTCCTCTTTAGGTTTCTTCCTAGTTTCCTGCCTTTCTAGGGAGTTTCTCCTAGCCACCGTGCTTCTACATTTGCATTGCTTGCCGTTTGGGGTTTTAGGCTGGGTTTCTGTATAAGCACTTTGTGATAACTGCAAACGTAAAAGGGGCTTCATAAAATATAAAAAACATCAGTTCAATTGCTTTAATTCCATTAGCTCATTTTTGTGAGCTCAACGCGCTGTTTATCTAGAAAGAAATTAAATATTTCACGAGAGAAATTAAGTCAAGAACTTTCTTTGTGGGATGCTGGGCAGAAGGGAGTTGTAGTTTTCATTAGGCAAATATTCACCCTAGTTCAGCAAAGAAACGTGGTAATCGACTATAATGACCATAATTCATTGCGCCTGTTCTTCCCGGCTCGATAGAGACTGATAGCCTTAACACAGACCGCATGAGAGAGGAATTGTAAACAACACAAAGATGAGAGGGATAGAGACAGTTCTTGAGGTAGCTCTGATTGATAGTTGTAGTTGGTAATAAGCAGTCTTGAAAGTATGCCTTATTTACTTTGAATAACTAGTCAAACGATTTTGTCAGACAGCTCTGCAGAATACTTAGACAGCTACTATGTAGCCAGCAGCATACCACCCTGCATACCACTGCTGGTTTGCTTCTGAAGCTAAGCAGGGTTGGTCCTGGTCAGTCCCTGGATGGGAGACCAGATGCTGCTGGAAATGGTGTAGGAGGCACTCTTTCCTCTGGTCTAAAAAAATATCCCAATGCCCTGTGTAGGGTGCTGTCTTTCAGATGGAATGTTAAACTGGTGTCCTGACTCTCTGAGGTCATTAAAAGATCCCATGGCACTTATCGTAGGGGTGTTAACCCCGGTGTCCTGGCTAAATTCCCAATCTGGCCCTCAAACCATCACGGTTATTTTTTAATAACAGAGACAAACCGACTTTAAAAAGCACTAATTGCTCAGCACTAGGCTCTGGTCAACAGTAGTCCACTATGTAGGAAATAGGGTGCCGTTTGGGATTCAACCAATGTCTGTGGTCACAACAAACTGTACTGGCTCCACCATCATATACACGGGATGATGAATCATTGTAAAGAGATAGCTAGAGTACAATACCTGTTCTACATGTGAGGCCAGGTGAGGGCTGATGTAGCGGACACAACACACAAAGGGCCAGTAGTCTTTCTGCTTGTAGTACACCTGCAACACAAAACCGGCGTTTACTACAGTACAATGGCATTGCCCTACTTATGGCCAATGAAAGGCCACAATGTGCTGTTATGACCACATTTCCACCAGTTTTTCCCTATCCATCATACATTTGGGTTACCAGGACAGGATAAAAAAAGAACATCAGAAAACCGATTCAGAGAAAAAACAGTAGAATTATGAAATGTTAATTCTCAGCAGGGGACAAACGCTGAACTCCCACTTAGCAGAGGCTCTTACCCAGGTCAATAATATAAGTGCATTTAAATAAAGAGGCTGAAAAACAGCCAAATAATAAGGCCTTATTATTTCCTTTTTCGAAAGCACAAATGATAGTGTAAAAGAGTTAATTAAGAGTAAGTAAAGGAGTAGTTGTTCATGAGGCCTGACCTGCTCGTGCTTGAGGCCGTGGCTGAGGATGTGGCTCATGTCCTTGTGCAGCCGCTGTAGACCCCCATAGCGAGACCACACATTAGGGTTGTTGGTGGACACCAGGCCCTCCACCGTGGTCTTTAGACTGGAGAGCAGCTTCCAGTGTTCCCTCCTGGAAAGAAGGGAGGGAGAGAATGGAGGAAGAGTGTGAAGAGGTAGGTATATAGGCTTGACTGAACTTGTGCCTCACCCAAACATTCTAGAGTAGACAGTTAAGAAAAATTCAAACCAGCATTGACTGACTGAGAAGAAATCACACAGTAAGAATCTGCCATAACAAACAAACTACTGTGCAATGACCCCGAATGAACCTTTGTGACTAAAAACGACTGGCTGTGCACTGCATATACAGCACCCAATGAAATGGAAATCTACACACAACACCCCATAATGACAAAGGGAAAACAGGTTTTTAGAAATGTTAGCACATTTATTAAATATAACAAAATATACCTTATTTAGATAAGTATTCAGACCCGTCGCTATGAGACTAGAAATTGAGATCAGGTGAATCCTGTTTCCATTGATCATCCTTGAGATGTTTCTACAACTTTATTGGAGTCCACCTGCGGTAAATTCAATTGATTGGACGTGATTTGGAAAGGGACACACCTGTCTATATAAGGTCCCATAGTAGACAGTGCATGTCAGAGCAAAAACCAAGCCATGAGGTCGAAGGAACTGTCCGTAGAGCTCCGAGACAGGATTGTGTCAAGGCACAGATCTGGGGAAGGGTACCAAAACATTTCTGCAGAATTGAAGATCCCCAAGAACACAGTCCATCATTCTTAAATGGAAGAGGTTTGGAACCACCAAGATTCTTCCTAGAGCTGGCCGACCCAGGCAAAATTGAGCGATCATTGTAGAAGGGTCTTGGTCAGGGAGGTGACTAAGAACCTGATGGTCACTCTGACAGAGCTCTAGAGTTCCTCTGTGGAGATGGGAGAACCTTCCAGAAAGGCAACCATCTCTGCAGCACTCCACCAATCAGGCCTTTGTGGTAGACTGGCCAGACTGAAGCCACTCCTCAGTAAAAGGCACATGACAGGCCGCTTGGAGTTTGCCAAAAGGCACCTAAAGAGTCTTAGACCATGAGAAACAAGACGCGCTGGCCTAATGAAACCAAGACTTTACTCTTTGGCCTGAATGCCAAGTGTCACATCTGGAGGAAACCTGGCACCATCGCTACAGTGAAGCACGGTGGTGGCAGCATCATGCTGTGGATGATGTTTTACAGTGGCGGGGACTGATGATCGAGGCAAAGATGAACGGAGAAAAGTACAGAGTTCCTTGATGATAACCTGCTCAGGACCTCAGACCGGGGCGAAGGTTCACCTTCCAACAGGACAACGCAGGAGTGTCTCGGAATGGCCCAGCCAGAGTCCGGACTTCAACCCGCCGATCGAACATCTCTGGAGAGACCTGAAAATAGCTGTGCAGTGACACTCCCCATCCAACCTGACAGAGCTTGAGAGGATCTGCAGAGACTAATGGGAGAAACTCCCCAAATACAGGTGTGCCAAGCTTGTAGCGTCATACCCAAGAGAACTCGAGGCTGTAATCACTGCCAAAGGTGCTTCAACAAAGTATTGAGTAAAGGATCTGAATACCCATTTCAGAAAACTGCTTTTGCTTTGTCACTTTGGGGTATTGTGTGTAGATTAATGAACAAAAACAATGTGATACATTTTAGAAATAGGCTGTAACGTAACAAAATATGATAATTCAAGGGGTCTGAATACTTTCCGAATGCACTGTAGGTAAGACACTAGGCCTAGCCAATATAGCCTTGGCAAAGGTGATGTGGGCTACAACCTCCAATAGACATAGGTTAATGGCAAACTCTTTAAAACAACAGTATTGAGTACAAAGAATTAACATATTGTGGTTCTGGGTGAGTGAATAGAAGTGTTTCACTTTCTGCTTGCATTGAGATAGCAGCAAAATCAAAAGTTAATCTATGCCTTAAAGTAGCCTATTTGATGTTGAGGGGGAAAAAAATGTCTGAGCACAAAATCCCTTTGACCAACAGACAAAGTGCAAGCTCATACCTAGGACTTACTCATTTTTCCTTAAATCAGCAGCTAGCTGGAACTCAATGCTGACACACTCTCTCCCCCACACACTTGGGAAAATAGTCTTGAGAAATGAGGAACAATGAAGAACAATACCAGAAGGGATATTTTAGGAAGATCTAGTTTTCTAGTAAGAAGTATCTTATTAAAAACTTCACATTACTCATCTGCAGCAAAGTATGACAGAAATTAGGTTTAAAACATCCAGGGCTCGTTCATGTTACAGGGTTGGAGGAGAAGGGGTCAAGGATGAACCTACTGAAGTGTGTGCCACTGTTTCATGACTACTGAAGGGGTCTGTCAGTGATTATAGATTGGTTAAATCACATTATCTGGTATAAATGTTTTTTGGTATCCATTCATGAGTTACAGGTTAGGTACTGTTTGGTGTAGCACAGATTAAGATCCTGTTCTACCAACCTTAAACTTGTCCATAATATATTAGTTCTTGATTCGGCCAATCTTCTTCCAAAATGTCTGCGTCCAGTTGCAGGTGGTACGTTTTAATTTAGAAGATGCTCCGTTATTAAAATGAATCAATTTTTACTCCATGGAGTAAATCCAACATTGTGTACAGCGCCAATTTATCTATTTGAAATATTCTTTCATTGATTGAAACCGGTGGGTCCACCCCAAAGTGCCCATCATCCAGGTCATGTCGACACTCACCTACAGTACTGTATCTAGTTCACTGAGGGGGTTAGATGAATCTAGTCCGGGCTACACCGTACTATGTATGGCCCGTCACATCATCAGGCCTAAACAGGAAAGGAGGAGCGCCCTTCTTAAATCGAACAGCAATCTGCACCTCTCGGTCATGGTGTCAACAAGACAGCATAGTGCATCATCCAGAAACGCACTAGATATTCTATACATGTTAGCATTTTCAAACTAGTTTTCATTGGGAAGAAGATATTTTTTTTAATCAAAGGCAATCGCTTTTGTATGGGAAATCCGCAGAATCCTACTGATTACTATAATTGTTTAATTACACTTTTGTTTTGAGCCGCTTTCACGTCGGACAGAGCGGGGCACCTGGCTCACTCCCAGTGAATTCTATAAATACCCCTCTTGTACAGCACCTGTAATAGGGAATTTGCCACAAAAACATTTCACTTCCTTCCAGTTTGCAAGATAACTACATATCAAGTTAACGTTAGTTTAGCGTCAACTAGCTAATAATGCTAACTCAAGTTAGCTAGCTAACGTTAGCTAATTTAGTCAACACACTAGTTAACGTTACTAGTTAGAAAATACATATTGCCATGGACAGTATTATATATGGCATGTAACTGAGGACAACATTTGAAGTTCATTGGCCAATTTCAGACTTGTTTTCATTCGTGAACAACCTTAATGTAGCTAGTTAGTTACCCAACGAGCTAGCCGGCTAAGCTAGCTAGCAAACAACAGCTAGCTTGGTTAGCCGATTCCCCACCTAGTCCCTCACCTGCGTTCCTCGGCTTCAGCCTCCGCCGTAATCTCCATTTCCTCGAACCGGGGGGAAACCGAATACGGTATCAGCTTCCCCCAAGTCCACTTCCAGTACACACAAGTCACCGGCCGCTTACAGCCAGTGGCTCAACATTATCTCGTCGCATTCACTTTGGCTAGTAGGAGTGGTGACTGGTGTGGTCCAATACGAGCGCTGTCAGTGTCAAAAATGTAAAGAGGCCTAAACAGAAACACAAAACCGCATGACCTGGCCATCATCAGTAGTGGACGGGGTTGATGTTTCAAAGACTCCTACTCCTTGACACGGGTTGTTTTTGAAGTGATAGATTGAGATTTTATTTATTGTAAATTAGCCTTATGCTGAATTTATAACTGTGAGTTATTCAAATGAAGATGCCTGCACATTTGCTACCTTGTTCAATTATCCTCAATTTCTCCGTTAAATAAAGTCAGTGACATTCAATATAAAGTTTATATTTGTAACTGGTGGGTAATGCATGAATTACTTTTCTAGAAAATTCCAGTAGAACCCCACTTTTTATGCCAAACCTGCTAATAGCTTTACAATGATGCCACCTGCTGTTGGTGAGGGGATCTCTCTCTCTCTCACACACACACACACACACACACACACACACACACACACACACACACACACACACACACACACACACACAAAAGATGTCCAGGAGCCACATGCATAAGGAGAGGATTTGACAGCCTTACCTACAGGGGACATGCATCTCTCGTTGCTGGTCATGTTGGCAAACAGAAGACAGAGAGGAAAAACAGTATGTAGTATTTTCAATTGCTGACATGTCCTACTTTGGTGAAAAGAAGAAGAAAGGGCTATTAGTCCTATGTACCATATTCCTCCAAGTAAATCAAATACATTTTTATATTAACTGCACCTGTTTGAACTCGTTACCTGTATAAAAGACACCTGTCCATACACTCAATCAAACAGACTTCAACCTCTCCACAATGGCCAAGACCAGAGAGCTGTGTAAGGACATCAGGGATAAAATTGTAGACCTGCACAAGGCTGGGATGGGCTACAGGACAATAGGCAAGCAGCTTGGTGAGAAGGCAACAACTGTTGGCGCAATTATTAGAAAATGGAAGAAGTTCAAGATGACGGTCAATCACCCTCGGTCTGGGGCTCCATGCAAGATCTCACCTCGTGGGGCATCAATGATCACGAGGAAGGTGAGGGATCAGCCCAGAACTACACGACAGGACCTGGTCAATGACCTGAAGAGAGCTGGGACCACAGTCTCAAAGAAAACCATTAGTAACACACTACGCCGTCATGGATTAAAATCCTGCAGCACACGCAAGGTCCCCCTGCTTAAGCCAGCGCATGTCCAGGCCCGTCTGAAGTTTGCCAATGACCATCTGGATGATCCAGAGGAGAAATGGGAGAAGGTCATGTGGTCTGATGAGACAAAAATAGAGCTTTTTGGTCTAAACTCCACTCGCCGAGTTTGGAGGAAGAAGAAGGATGAGTACAACCCCAAGAATACCATCCCAACCGTGAAGCATGGAGGTGGAAACATCATTCTCTGGGGATGCTTTTCTGCAAAGGGGACAGGACGACTGCACCGTATTGAGGGGAGGATAGATGGGGCCATGTATCGCGAGATCTTGGCCAACAACCTCCTTCCCTCAGTAAGAGCATTGAAGATGGCTCGTGGCTGGGTTTTCCAGCATGACAACGACCCGAAACACACTGCCAGGGCAACTAAGCAGTGGCTCCATAAGAAGCATCTCAAGGTCCTGGAGTGGCCTAGCCCGTCTCCAGACCTGAACCCAATAGAAAATCTTTGGAGGGAGCTGAAAGTCCGTATTGCCCAGCGACAGCCCCGAAACCTGAAGGATCTGGAGAAGGAGGAGTATGGAGGAGTGGGCCAAAATCCCTGCTGCAGTGTGTGCAAACCTGGTCATGTGATTTTCTGGATTTTCACAGTTGAAGTGTACCTATGATAACAATTACAGACCTCTACATGCTTTGTAAGTAGGAAAACCTGCTAAATCGGCAGTGTATCAAATACTTGTTCTCCCCACTGTATATACAGGGAGTTCCAGTACTAGATCATGGTGCAGGAATATGAGGTATTTGAAGTATCTACAGTATGTACGTGAAGGCAAGGTAAAGTGACTAAGCATCAGGATAGATAATAATAATAATAAGAGTAAAATAAAGAACAGAGGTACAGCAGCAGCGTATGATGTGTAAAAGTGTGTTGTCGGTATGCGTGTATGTGTATGTGAATCTGTGTAGTGTGTGATTGTGTATACAGGGCCTTCAGAAAGTATTCATATCCCTTGACTTTTTACACATTTTGTTATGTTACAAAGTGGGAATAAAATTGATTTAATTGTCCTTTTTTGCAAACGATCCACACACAATACTCTGTAATGTCAAAGTGGAAGAAAAATTCTACAATTAAAATGTTTTATGAAAAATTAAACACTAATATATCTTGATTAGACAAGTGTTCAACCCCCTGAGTCAATCAATACATGTTAGAATCACCTTTGGCAATGATTACAGCTGTAAGTGTTTTTGGGTAAGTCTCTAAGAGCTTTGCATACCTGGATTGTACAATATTTGCCCATTATTATTTTTAAAATTGTTCAAGCTCTGTCAAGTTGGTTGTTGATTTTCAAGCCGATTTAAGGCAAAACTGTAACTTGGCCACTCAGGAACATTCAATGTTTTCTTGGTAATTAACTCCTTGTGTTTCGGGTTATTGTTCTGCTGAAGGTGAAAGTGTCTGTTGGAAAGTAGACTCAACCAGTTTTTCTTCTAGAATTTTGCCTGTGCTTAACTGTATTATGTTTATTTTTATCCTAAAAAACTCCATAGACCTTGCCGATGACAAGCAAACATATCATGATGCAGTCACCACCATGCTTGAAAATATGAAGAGTGGTACTCAGTGTTATGTTTGATTTGTCCCAAACATAACGCTTTGTATTCAGGACAAAAAGTTATTTTCTTTGCAAAATATTTAGCAGTATCACTTTTGTGCCTTCCTGGAAACAGGATGCATGTTTTGGAATATTTTTTATTCTGTACAAGGCTTCCTTCTTTTCACTCTGTTATTTATGTTAATATTGTGGAGTAACTACAATGTTGTTGATCGATCCTCAGTTTTCTCCTATCACTGCTATTGAACTGTTTTAGGAAGTGAATTAAGAAGGATGTTATTTATAACTGTTGCGTAAATTTCAGCCAAAATGTCTGTGTGCGCCATTTCTGAAAACGTCTGTGCACATACACAAATATTGAGATTTATTATTGTGGGGGCGTAGATCAGAAAACCAGTCAATATCTGGTGTAACCACCATTTGCTTCCATTTCCTTTGCAGAGTTGATCAGGCTGTTGATTGTGGCCTGTGTAATGTTGTTCCACTCCTCTTTAATGATTGTGCGAAGTTGCTGGATATTGGCAGGAACTGGAACACACTGTCGTACACGTCAATCCAGAGCATGCCAAACATGCTCAATGGGTCAATGTCTGGTGAGTATGCAGGCCATGGAAGAAGTGGGACATTTTCAGCTTCCAGGATTTGTGCACAGATCCTTGCGACATGGGACTGTGCATTGTCATGCTGAAACATGAGGTGATGGTGGCGGAGGAATAGCACGACAATGGGTCTCAGGATCTCATCACGGTATCTCTTTTCAATCAAATTGCCATCGATAAAATGTAATGGTGTTGGTAGTCCATAGCTTATGCCTGTCCATACCACAACTTCACTGCCACCATGGGGCACACTGTTCACAACGTTGACATTAGCAAACCACCTGCCCACACGACTCCATACACATGGTCTGCGGTTGTGAGGCCAGTTGGATATACTGAAAAATTCTCTAAAACGATGTTGGAGGCAGCTTATGGTAAAGAAATGAAAATTCAATTATTTGGCAACAGCTCTGGCGGCCTTTTATTGTCCACAGCACAAGGTTCACAGTGTAATGATCATGCTGTTTAATCAGCTTCTTGATATGCCACACCTGTCAGGTAGATGGATTATCTTGACAAAGGAGAAATGCTCACTAACAGGGATGTAAACAAATTTGTGCACAACATTTGAGAGAAATCATCTTTTTGATTGTGGCCTGTGGATCATTTCTGGGATCTTTTATTTCAGCTCATGAAACAAGGGACCAACACTTTACAAGTTGTGTTTATATTTTTGTTCACTGTACAAACTCATAGTTTATAAATTATGCCCCAGGTATTTAAACGTCTTCCACAGGCTAGTAAAGTAGTAGAAGGTTATTACTACCTATATTTTGGATTTTTGTGTCTTACGGATTCATGGAAACAAGCAACAGGCTGTACTATTCAGTACCAGATAGTTAGTGCCAATTTATGAAGTATCAGAAAGTACAGATCGATCAAACTCAGATCGATTAGCACATCATTTCTAGGGATATACCAGCTAAATAATAATAAAACACTACCTAATTCCCTTCCAAATGTAAAACTTATATGCTCCATTTAGATAAATTGGAAACAGGTATTAGCCCCCTAGGCACTTTCCTATTCAGCTCTTAGCTCTAACTTAACCATCTTGATGGAGTGCAAACTAGGTTATTGGTCCGATTTCATAAAGTTCAGAGGAATTCTGCTCTTGGGAAAGAGTGGTGTCATTTACACCATTTTTTATTTACAGACGTTGAAAAATGACAGTGTCCTCAGACGGCTGCAGCCATGTTGGGTCCATTACTCCTGAGCAGGTGAATCAGAGATCGAATGACTGATGCCAGTGGGCGAGTCACATTTTGTTGGGCCATTTCCTGTATTCTTTAAATAACTGTGTAGGCTCCACTCATGCACATACCTGAATAAGCTTCCTCAACCTCCCCAGTCAGTAACAAGTCTCTGCATAGACCAGTTTATTAAATTACTGTATAATAAAGCTATTCAGTTGAGGTAAATGGGAGCTGTGGCCTGTGACATCTCAGGTGTCATTGACTGAGCAGGGTAGTGAGTGCTCATAATCTGTCTTCATACCAACATGCATTATATTGTACTTTTCACTAGGTTTCAAAGCACCTACATTGTGGAGAGGTAACTTGTGTTCAATCTAATTTATGTTGCTCTATCAGGATCCTGGTTCAGAATATTTATAGTGAGGCTCAACACTATTGGGACAGTGACACATTTTTTTGTTTTGTTTTGGCTCTGAAATAATATAAGGACTATGAGGTTAAAGTTCAGACTGTCAGCTTTAGTTTTAGGGTATTTTCATCTGTATCGGGTGAACCATTTAGAAATTACCACACTTTTTTGTACATTATCCCCCCATTTTAGGGGACCAAAAGTATTGGGACAAATGCACTTATGTGGATTAAAGTAGCCAAAGGTTTAGTATTTGGTCCCATATTCCAAGCATGCAATGATTGCATCAAGCTTGTGACTCTACAAACTTGTTGGATGCATTTGCTGTTTGTTTTGGTTGTTTAATAGATTATTTTGTGCCGAATAGAAACTAATCGTAAATAATGTGTCATTTAGGAGTCACTTTTGTTGTTAATAAGAATATGTTTCTAAACACTTCTACATGAATGTGGATGCTACCATGATTACAGATAGTCCTGAATTAAATTGTGAATAATGATGAGATGCACCAATATCATACCCGCAAGACATGCTAACCTCTCACCATTACAATAACAGGGAAGGTTAGCATTTGAAGGGGTATGATATTTGTCTAACTTTCTTACACAAGTGAATTCATCACCAATACCTTTGGTACTCTAAAATGGTACTCACCTATGTATAACAGGTGCTGTAATTTCTAAACGGTTCACCCGATATGGCTGAAAATACCTTCAAATTAAAGCCTGAACCTCAGTCATTGTATCATTTCAAATCATAAGTGCTGGAGTACAGAGCCAAAACACAAAATGTGTCACTGCCCCAATACGTTTGGAGCACAAAACCGTACCTATGAGTAAATAAAATAGCCTAGTGTACGTCAATTCAGTTCTTGTTGATCCTAGAGCAAAATACAGCAAGCAGAGACTGAGGTGAGAGATACATGTTTTGGCATCTCTATAACCTGGATACAACATGTTTCATACTTGTACAACAAGTCATCAGTAACCAGAAGGTTGATTATTAGTCATTCATTGTAAGATGACACACAAACAAGACACAATTTGCACTGGGCAAGACATTGACATTCTTAATAAAACAGTAATTTATTTTTTTTACACTTTTTTTGTTTGTTGCCACAACAGCACATTACAAGGGCATCGTTAAGATATTTTCTCCAAGGCTCAGTGATCATCACGTTCACACAGTACACACCTGGCATGTACATGGCATCTCCTTCAAAATAAAAAAATAATACCCAGTTGCAAAGGTGAAATCTAAGTTCATCCTGCTAAATATGATAATTTTGGTTTGGTTCTAAGCCACAAAGAATGGTACAGGAAGCACAAAAGACATGTAACGCATGTTGAATATGCTCATTCAATAGTTTACCAGATTCAAGCTGGAGTTGTGAAATGTGTACAATAGTTTCCGTTAAGTTATAGTCTAGCAGTTTTTTTTATTGAAGTATGTGTTGGTACGCTACAATCAGAATCTAAATGTTTGCATTGCTTAAAGGTCCAATGCAGCCATTTTTTTAAATCTCAAAATCAATCCTTTCTGGGTAACAATTCAGTACCTTCCTGTGATTATTTATTTTTGACCATTTTAATTGAAAACAAAAAGAGCTACTTAAGCAGTGAGCAATTTCTCAAGCAAGAATTTTGCTAGGACTGCCTGGGAGTGGTTTGAGTGGGGAGGGGAAAACTGAAAATTAGCTGTTATTGGCAGAGAGGTTTGGAACTCCTTATTGGTCTATTAACCAATTTACTGCATGGTGACGTCACCATGGAAAACCAAAGCTCCCTCCCAACAAAACAGGCTGACATTTCAGGTGGTCTTTTCAAACAGCTCTTACACTAAAAGGGCATTATAATTTTCACAGTATTATTCTAACCTTATAGTGTGGAAATATAAAGTCACGTTTTTCACTGCACTGGGCCTTTAAATACAGTAACATTTGCAATTTAAAACTTTTTTGGTCTGCATTTGAAATTCAGAACACTTTGCATAAGCAAAAAGATGGCTCAAACTTCATTTTCTGCTAGTGTGTGCTTCTGACTCTCCCTTCCTCTTAATCCCTCATTCTCTCCGCCTCTCTTTCCATTCCGTTCTCCTTCCTCTCGTTCTAACTGGCAGCTCTTTGTAAACGATGGGTAAAGGACAGAGCAGACTAACTTTACGTTACAATAAGAGTGCTAAATAAAAAGATGAGGTAAGAAAGTGGTTTAATTATAGATCATGCAGAACATGCTAAACAGAAACAAAAAAAACAAGGAAGTAAAAAATAAAGTTTAAAAAAGAAACGTGTGCATTAAAAATGTAATTATTACACAGCTTTGAGTCTTTGGTTACAAAGTAGGTTGAACAATTTCACAGCTTTTTTTACCCCCAGCCCAGAAAGTAAATATGTGCAATATAATTTTTAAAACGTTGGGAAAGTATGGCAACTGTCTTCCAATTTTGGCAACAAAGAAACTACAGCAAAGGTTTATCAAAATATAACTACCAACGATTCATATCTCAAAAACTGTCGTTCACCTGTACAATCCCTCTATGCTTTTAATACTTTACTCTTCACAAAATGTACATTCAACCTGGATTAATTTAATTAAGTTAACTGCCTTTTAGTGTTAGCGGTGATATGCCATGGGAATTGCCTTTTTAAAAGAACCTATTGCATTTACGGAACTACTTTTTGCATTAGACTACCAATTGACTGCCTGACAGATAATCTAACATACCAGAAACAAAAAGAGAAACTAGTTTATTTTTTATAACATGTATTTCTGTGACATTGCTCATTTACATTATGAAAATAGTATCCCTGAAATAAATAACTGCAAACATTAAAACTGAACTAATGAAGGTATTTTTTTATTTGTGTCAAAGTGTGGTGGCTCTGGGAAAACTAGTTTTGGTCTTCTCACGGCGTGAGACACATTTTTCCTATGGTGGGGGGAATCCTTTCCTCCACCTCAGTCTCTGTTGTTCTCATTCCCACGTTCTTTTCCACTTGCTACCAACAACCCGGTGTGGAGTGGGGGATAGAACAGTCAAGGGCCTCCCAGGAAGTAGAACCCCCCACGTTTTTCGGCCTCTTTGACCACCTCCACTACCGCCACCATGCGCCGGATTGCCTCTTACCCCCCGTGGCCCTGCACCGCACTCCTCCCCTGGCCAGTTCCCCATAGACTTAACGCAGGACACCCAGCCAAAAGAATGCTATCACATGATGATGATTGTCTAATACTGGGAAGGCCCGACGACAGCAGCAGCACGCAAAATGAAGCATGGCTCTTCACAGGAGTCGAAGACAAGGGTGTCAAACAAAAGCTGATTTTGCTTGTTTTTTTTTGGCTTCTAAAAAAACAAATCAAATGCAGTTCTGAGCTCTTTTTTTATGTTGCAAGGCGGCGGGAGAGGCAGGGGTTGGTTGATTGTTGGGGTCTCCTCCTCCCGTATGTCGGGGAGGTGTATTACGGGAGCATGGGATCACACGGAGGTGACGTTGGGCTGCTGTGGCAGGCTGAAAGCCTGGGTTTCACCCTCCAGGGGGGTGTTGGTATTGGCGTTATTGGTGGAGGGTAGCTGCTGAGAAGGAGAGGTGCTGCCGGCGGGGCTGATTTGGGTGGACGACAGCTGGGTGAGCTGGTCCATGTTGGCCAGGGACTTGAGCACGGCGTTCTCCTGCTCAAGCTGAGAGTTCCTCTCGTACAGTTCCTTGATCTGCTCCTTCAGCACCTCCACCTCCTCCCGCACTGCGTACATCAGGTGGCTCTTCACTAGATCCTGAGGAAAGAGAGGCCTGCCATTAGCAAAACAATTTAGGACCATACAACAATGCACACACACTACAGCTTCACCACCCAAGCTTCACCACTGACTTCAGGTCAAATCATGTACTTCATGTAGTGCCTAGTTAGAAGGTAAAACGAGACGCACTCACCATTGCTTGCTCTATCTTGTTATCGATGGCAACAACACTGGCTCCGGAAGCACTGTGGAGATAAGAGAAAAATAATGTTAATACCGAAGGAATGAGGAAAAGAGGGGCCACCCTATTCCTTTGAAGATAATCATCAAATCATCTATTACACATTCAAATTTATGTTGCTCTTCCAAGGTATACTACTTGACCAAAAACATGTGGACACCTGCTTGTTGAACATCTCATTCCAAAATCATGGGCATTAATATGGAGTTGGTCCCCCCTTAGCTGCTATAACAGCCTCCACTCTTCTGGGAAGGCTTTCCACTATATGTTGTAACATTGCTGCGGGGACAGCATATATATAAAAAAAATAAAAAAATAAAATCCATTGCAAATGAGGCAAATAGTTCCCTCTTGATAATCACCAAGTCTCGGTGTGAAAGCGCAACATGTCATGCTTTGATGATCCCATATATCCAGTGGAAACGTCATAAAATGCCAAACACTTTTCCCTTGCCGGAATAGGCAAATTGATACAATGTTAAAAGTTTGCTGGCAACATACCTAGTTGATTGTATCAAATCAATGTTGCACTTCACTAGCTGAAGTCAAATATTGTACTGCCCATATGTAGCATGTTTTTGGTCACAGGTTCAGGAATTGCTGAAGAAATGCAACTTTTACCTGGAGCTAACTCTGCAAATAGCACGGCTGGGTGATTTAAAAAGTCAGTCAATCAATAATATAGTAATACTCTTAGCAAAAATGCTTATCTTTAATTTACAATATGTAGAATCTGAGAATAGAAAGGCTCAAATTTTTTGAAAAATCACAGCACAGTTGAAAAATATATGGCAAATAGAAATCTAAACAGGATAGTGTTTAGAGATAGACAGGAGGGATTGAGTGGAGCTGAAGGATGGGTTCAATAACATTGATGGAAGCCAAAAGCTGATCTACCCCCTACATTTTTTAAATTTATTTTTGTATTGTAAAAACAATTCTCAAGACAGATAGAAAGGGATCCATACAGGCGGAGTAGATTAATGTGATTTAAAGAACCAGAATTTTAATGGGAGGATGGGGGGGAATAAGCATGGGAGGATAAGCATGGGAGGATAACTTTATTTTCTATTTGACAAGTCTTTTAAGGCTAGTTTGTTTTTTCACCTTTATTTAACCAGGTAGGCTAGTTGAGAACAAGTTCTCATTTGCAACTGTGACATGGCCATGATAAAGCAAAGCAGTTCGACACATACAACAGAGTTACACATGGAATAAACAAACATACAATCAAGAATACCATAGGAAAATCTATATACAGCATGTGCAAATGAGGTAGGATAAGAGAGGTAAGGCAATAAATAGGCCATGGTGGCAAAGTAATTACAATATAGAAAATAAAAACACTGGAATGGTAGGATGTGCAAAGGATGAATGTGCAAGTTGAGATACTGGGGTGCAAAGGCGAGCCTCGTCGGCGCACCCTTTGCAAATAAATAGTCAAGTATGATATCTAATACAATGCATACAAAACCCAAGGTTTAGGGAATAAGCGAATTCCAATAGAATTGTTGTAGCGAACAATTTGTTGGCAACTGGTGGTCACTGCATTCTTGAGGCAGAATAATAACATGCCACGCAAAACAGAACGGAACAAAAACTGATTGTTATTGGAAGTTAAACTTTGTATTATTTGCGCTTCTAATGCAAATCAAATCATACGTAAATAGACTAATCTCACAACCGTGTATATCTTTTTGATGCAAATGCATAAGAGGCGTGAAGTGAAGTGCTCTAAACCACCATGTGCAGTGAAAACCGTTCGGGAATTTTTTTTCAAACACCATCCTCTGAATAAATATGTCTCCTTTCAGATGTAATACAATATAAAACTATACTTTGTCACGTTCTCTCTAGACAGGTTTGAGGATATTATTTGTAGCAATCTGTTGTTGTCTAATCGACAACACAGTCGAATACACCGCGTTTATTGTACCCTTTTTATGATGGTTCCCAATACCTCTCGTTTGTCACTCCGTTAATCGCCTTATCCTTATAGAAAATGCACAATACTCACCTCGTTCAGGGCCCACCGTCTTGTTGACACATTAAATAATCAAACATGTCGCTATTTAATCCCCAAAGGTTGTCATTTTTTATCCTTTACAAAGACCAATGTGCAGTCGCTGCCTTTCCTGTACGACACCGCCCTGCAAAGGCACGACTGAACAAAGGGGCGCAACACGCCACTAGAAGGTGCTCTGGCAAGATAACATTTTGTGCAGGTCTGTAGAAGTTTGCTATTAATGTGATTTCAAATTTTACTGAACCAGCTGAAAACATGAAATGTTATTCTTCATCCATATTCACGGGTGAGGTAAAACTATATGGCCCATGCTGTTCTACTCCAATGACTGCGGAATTCCTCAGCACAAATCAAACATGAACAGCATACAGAATATGAATTTGCTGTAAATATGTATCAACTGCCCCTTTACAATTAGTACTAGGAGCACATCAGCATGGGTTAAAGTCTTGAGGGGACACGCTTGTGTGTGTGTCAGGGTATCTCAACTGTTACAGAAAACTATGCAATCCTTTTCAAATCAGGTCCCAATTATTCCATAAATGCCATAGACTCCTCCATGCAATATAAACAAGGCACCTGTCAATCATTGATGCTATGGTACTGCCTAGGCCCTGTATGTGACTGGCAGCAGCACAGCAAGGCTCTGATTGGACTTGCAGAGAGACCGTCACAACCGCCCATCAAATGTCACACCACATTAAAGTTACTGATGCTACAAGAAAGAAGGCAAAGCCCTTGTAATCACTGCAAAGTCGATACAAATTGTATTACAGTGGCACAACACCACCAATGACAAAATACAGTAACAACTCTAAATGGGACACTTTGTTCTTCTAGTAACTGATCATGGATATAAAACTAGAGCATGAGCACAAGCAAGTAGATAAAATCCCACTAAAAAACATTGTTAAAATCAAGCATTATTGACTAGTCTTTTTCATACCATAGCAAAGACAGCTACACAATGATGAGGAATACAAATGTTTCCAAAATCCTCAAAAGCTATTACCTGCATCGTGCTCTGTAAGAAACAAAACGCCCTGAATATGCGGGTGAGGTTCCTGGCGTGCAAGGAAGACTGTAGCTCATTTTGCAACGCATGATGCCCAAAAGTTCCCCAAACACAACTCTCAGTCATAGGTATCAGTGTTTTGATGGTTGTGTGTGTCTCCAGTCTTTAAAAGCCTTTTTACATGTCACATTGACTTGCTTGGGAGAATTTTAGGGGAGGGGTTTGGTGCACTTGACATTCTCATTTGCCTTCTCGTGCAACAGGCTTATATGATCACATTTATTGACATTCACTGACAAATTTAATTTATCACACTGCATGTGTCAACCCACCCCTTTATTATATCCATATAGACTGTTACTAAAGGAGTCTTAAAAAGAAGTTAACTCATAAATCTCTTAAAATCTGCACAAGGTTTCTTTGGTCTCTCTCAAAACCAAATTATGGCACTCACGTTTAAATAACTACATTATTGAATATGGATATTCAGGGTGCTAGTTAATATTTTCAGGTTGTGTGTGCCTTCTAATTTACTTTGCCTCAACTTTATTTAAAAGCTCCAATGCGCAAAATCCTTAATGGTTTAGAGCACAGCATTTATTCTTTAAGTTCTACTATTCTACTATTTACAGTGATTTAAGAGTTTTTACTATTAGCCTAATCCCATGATAAAAACTTGTTCTGTTAGTGAATTTACTCAAATAATTAAACTAATCAAATTTCCAACTCAACTTTCCTCATGTCAACAATGTCCTCTCTGTCCAGACTGAAGCAGAGTTTCAAAATGCAAACGTCCAACTATCAAAAGCAGGTATCAAAAGATAGAAAAATAAAACTGGATCGTTATACAATTTGACCTTTTCCGGTCTCTCTACTCAAAAGTGGACCATTGAGGAGCTATTGTTCTTGCTGTGATTACTTACTTTCGACATACGGGTAAGAGGGGAATGTTATACTATGCTGACAGGTCCACAATAACATGCGAAACCGCAAAATGAACTGCCCACATTCCACATCTTTGACCCGACTTGATTGCAATCTGAGTGGATGATAAACAAGGAGAGAATAATACATTCTTCCTCCTCTGAAACAACCATAACAAAACACAGTGACAGCAGTTGGCAATATTCTGCTGTGTCTCTGCCTAATGAGAGATGGGAAAGGATGATGGGCGGGGAGGGGTTAAAAGGAAGTGGAGGGCAGGCACTGGCAGCCAAATCTAATTTGTTGGCAATCAGCATCCAAGGAAAACAAGGCAGCCTGTACATTTTATTCCAGGAAGGGACATTATGGGCTGTTTATATAAGAGATGGCTTGCTGTGTGTGTCACCCATAACAAGGACCTGTGCTGACCACAACAGTGCACACGTGTGTGTGTGTCAAGACAACAAACAACTCTAGGAACACAACACCCCACATTCCAGTCGCCCCCAGAGCCTCAACACATTCCAGTCACCCAGGCAGCATAAACCCCAACACCACACATCGAAGTCACCTCACCCCCAACGGGGCACCAGCAGAACCAAAACACCCCACATTCGGGGTTGGGGGTGCCGACCGGATAAAGGGGAGACGAAAACACAGAGAACACGTGCGAGGGCAGAGAGTACGGTCTCCCCTTTTCTCTCGTCTGATCACATGCTTTCGGAGACCAAAAATCCAATGTGTTCTTCATTAAGGGACAGACGCACAGGCACACTTCACCCTGCAAACCCATACGAACACCACACTAGGTGAAGGCAGCTGTACAAATCATACTTCAATGGCCGCTCCCCTCGGCCAATGGATCTCAAACTATGGAGAGGGGGGTGCTAAGAGAAGATCTTATTGACTGACGACAAGCTGCTAGGCTCTTTCATATGTGGAGACCTTATTTATCCCCAGAGTTAACAGCATATGGGCCTCTCTAATCTTCTCAAAAGCTGCACTACAGTCGCTAGACCAGTTGATGTCAGCAGAGTCTGAGTTATTAGCTATTATCCTCACCTAAATCAAAAGAGGAACGACTCCAGCTGATTATGAACTATGTCAAACAGAAAAAAATAAGCTTAGTTATAAAAGTAGCTTAATAAACACTTTAAAAAAAACGCTTTGTCCATGTTCACCCAAGTCAAGAAGACTTAAGGGACAATGGTCCTGAAAGACAAATAACATTGTTATAAACCAGCTTTGCTCCCCCATTGCCTTAATTGATGGTACCAATTATTTAAGAAATGAGCCCAGTATAAACCTTCCCGGATATTGGGTCTCTAGGGTCCTAAGGGGACTCGGAATGCTATTGGGCTAATAAAGACCTTTTCAATCAAATAGGGAGCCAGGAGGAACATTTACATACAGGGTTCAAATGACTTATATGCAGACACTCTGGGGCGTGCCCTAAAACAGTGAGTCTAAACCAATGTTATTCTTACTCCTGTTATATTTTGACTGCTTACATGGGTGCCCTGATTCACACTGGTGTGCCTTGAGGAACTCTCGTGTGCCACAAAACCGTTCTGAATCGTGATCATTTTTTGATATGCTCACATATAACCCTTAGATGTATGTCGTGCCCGCTCAGATAATATATGAATGGTACATGATTACATCTCTATCATTGTTTCAAGTCCAGTGCATTCAGGCTGTTACATTTATCATTTAAGGAGTGCACATTACGAGCAATGTCAGTTGTCTCATTTCACGTCGCCTGTGACAACAGAGGCAAGTCTGATTAGGCTTAGCTGTACCAAAGCCTCTGCCATAGAAACTTACGGAGCATGGCTTTGTGTCCGTTGTTGCACCGCTCAACTCTAGCACAAACCGCTCAAAACTAAAGACTTATTTTAACGGGGCCATACAAACATTTTTTTTAGCACAGATTTGCAAAAAGCACTTGAAAAGGGGTACAGAATTATGAAAATAGTTCAAATAATAAAACCTATAAAATAACGTTTTTCACACAAAAAAAGAAAGAAGATTTGCAGTATGGAGCAGATGAGGTCTATATACTAAATAAATTAGTAAGGACATTTTAGGGATGCCCAACATTTTTTTTTTACCATCAAGCTGTGCCCAGGTTAAAAAAAGGTTGGAAATCACTGCTGTAGACTGTGTTATAGATGCGATTTGCTGTAAACTATCAAAATAAAGTCACACTCCATATATATCCCAGCAATTTAATGGGTATTTACCAACGTTTCGGCATCACTGTGCCTTCCTCAGGGTAATGTCATGAATACTTGAACCAGGTTATGTAGACAGTGCAATTAGTGCAATAGTGAGGGGTGTGTCATAATGATTAAGTTAATTAAAATGTGAAACTTAAAAAAATAAAATAAAAAATATTACGCTATTGTTATCATATAGAAACATAATTGAATATTGTACATCATATTAGCATCAACATACATGATTGATTAATTCAATTTCACACAATAGTTTCGTATTTCATTTCATATTTGTTACATGTAATCTTTTGGTTCAACCTTAATGTATAATGAGCATCATCAACAGGGGGAACATATTAGGTGTACGCTAATAAGCTGTAGAAAGAATATATACATTTATAAGACTTGTTCATAAGAAGGGCCTGAGATCAAAGTCAATATTCAGACCACTAGGGATCAATGTTTTTAGATCAGGGGTTCTTAAACTTTTTCAGCCTGGGACCCAAAGGAGAAATTTGGTGTTTTCCTTGGAACAAGTTTAGGAAAATATGCAACTATACGTGAATATCGATACATTTCATTGCCCTTATGCCTAAATAAATGCAATTTAGACAAAAACTAATAATTAAATAACCATAAATATATTTGTTTATTTTTCCCCATTAAAAACTCTGTCTAGGTTGGAACTGTTGCTGTTAAAATACAATAAATAATTTCATTCTGAACTGGAATAAATGGATTGATCACATCACACAGATATATAACAGAAGTTATATAGTTAGTTACACACAGGGCTTTTTGATCGTGCAACCTTAATACAGATACAAAATTCAGGCCTACTGTACATCTTACTGTATACATTTTTGTTGATAGAAAGTCTAGGTTGGAACTGTTGAATATTTTTTTATTATTCTGAATTGGAATAAACTGATTAATTACATCACACAGATGTAGTCAAGAAAACACACATACACAGTCCTAATGAGGAGGTGTGTGGCTGGTTGAAGTTTTCAACAAGCATGTCTATTCTGGGCTCAGTTTTTGAAAGTGCAACATTGAGGTCATGCTCAGCATTGAGACCGTTTCTGTACTTCAGAACCCTGACTTGCATAGGTATGTGGTGCCAAACTGGATCAGAACATCTACTGCTTTCTCAGTCAGGCAGGAGACCGCTTCCTGATGCAGATGAGCAACCCAGAACTGTGTGAGTGTTTGCCTCAAAAAGGATCTTGCTTCAATCAGTTTATTCCGGTTCAGAATAAAAAGTATCAGAATAAACAGCAAACAGTTGTGCCTTGCTAGTTGACTTACTTTTCCACTTTCGAAGCACTGTTTCCTGAAGCATTCTGCCCTGTTCTGAAAGAACTCCCTGGGTTTACCGTCATGTTGTGCCTGGATGTTTGATCAGGACGTGTCATTTTATTAATTTGTTAGTTCTGAGAGACTCATTACTAAGCACTTCCCCTACACATTGTGGGCGCTCCTCATAATTTCTCAAAGTTTGTAAGAAAGAGACAAAAAGTCACTGCATTTGCGTTTCATGACGATTGAGCTCAGTCAGAACTTGTGGCTAGCATGAGTCCATTTCAGCGGTGAGTGATGGCGAGTGGGAATAACAAGTCAGTGGCTTGAACGACATTGCTGCAGTGTGTGGGTCGAGGAGTGATCTTCAAGAAAACTGCAGAAAAAAAGATCAGATAAACCGGCAAGCACACGGGCATCTCCCTCCTCCACTCGCGTTGCACTTGGCCAAATCAATTCCAGTTATTTAACAGGTCCGCGACACACTTTGGGTCGCGACCCATACTTTAAGAAACGCAGTTTTAGATCGATGTGTTTTGCAACAACGGACACCAGTGCAATTCAAACTAGGTACAAGCTTGTTTTTGAGTCTCTTGAATTGGTATGGTTCAGATACCAACAAAATCGAATCAAATTGTATGTCACGTGCCGAAAACAACATGGGTAGACTTTACCGTGAAATGCTTAGTTAAGAGCCATTTCTCAACGATGCATAGTAAAAATATATATATATATATATATATATATATATATATATATATAATAAAAGGAAGAACACACACAAGAGGAATAAAAATATAGAAGAAATAAGCTATATATAGGGAGTACCAGTACCATATCAATGTACAGTGGTGTCAGTGTAGTGTGTGTGGGTAGAGTCTTGTGAATGTGAATAAGGTCAGTGCAAAATAGGGTCATTGCAGATAGTCCGGGTAACCACTTGGTTAACTATTTAGCAGTCTCATGGCTTGGGGATAGATGCTGTCTTGGAGCCAGTTGGTCCGAGACCCAAAACTATGGTACCGCTTGCCGGATGGTAGCAGGCAGAACAGTCTATGGCTTGGGTGGCTGAAGTCTTTGGCAATTTTTCACGCCTTCCTCAGACACTGCCTGATATAGAGGCGTTGGATGGCAGGAAGCTCGGCCCCAGTGATGTACTAGGACGCCCGCACCATCCTCTGTAGCGCATTGCTGTCGACGGCGGTGCAGTTGCCATACCAATGCTCTCAATGGTGCAGCTGTAGAACTTTAAGGATCTGAGGACCCATGCCAAATCTTTTCAGCCTCCTGAGGGGGAAGAGGAAATGTCGTGCCCCATTGACAACTATGCGGGTGTGTGTGGACCATGTTAAGTCAGGGGTCTTCAACCTTATCTTGCCATGGGACCCCCTCCCAGGCAAACCCATCATATGGTAGCAAAAACATTGTCTTATTATCAGGTGAATGGCAAGGAGAAGTAAGGAATGAATAGATTTGGTAGATACTGTAGTTTTTCATTATTTTTGACCTCCCCACATTATAAATCGGAAGAGGAAGTGTGAACTCCATCATAGCCTATTAACTAGAAAGGTCACTCCTAACACATTTTCACTAAGAGCAGCTGGATAAATATTATGAGTGCATAAAATAAAAATATAACAGAAATAGTTTAATATATGGTTTATATAGAAAACATAGCACGAAAGCAACAATCAAAGTCTAGGAGGAAGGCCATTACAGTAAGTAGCCCAGCCAATAGAGGTGAGACAAAGCCTGAAGAGTGAACATTTACAGTGCATTCGGAAATTATTCAAACCCCATTTTTAACAGGAAGAAGTTTGGAACCATCCATACTCTTCCTAGAGCCCGCCCTCCGGCCAAACTGAGCAATTGGGGGAGAAAGGCCTTGGTCAGGGAGGTGGCCAAGAACCTGATGGTCACTCTGACAAAGCTCCAGAGATCCTCTCTGGAGATGGGGAAAAACTTCCAGAAGGACAACCATCTCTGCAGCATTCCACCAATCAGGCATTTATAGTACAGTGGCCATACAGAAGCCAGTCATCAGTAAAAGGCAAATGACAGCCCACTTGGAGTTTGCCAAAATGCATCGAAAGGGCTCTCATACCATGAGGAACAAGATTCTCTGGTCTGATGAAACCAAGATTGAACTCTTTGGCCTGAATGCCAAGTGTCACGACTGGAGGAAACCTGGCACCATACCTACAGTGAAGCATGGTGGTAGTAGCATCATGGTGTGGGGACTAGTCAGGATGGAGG